>NC_088780.1:23114332-24493499 GCF_958450345.1 Calliphora vicina
CAGCCTGTTGTTTCCTTAAATTTGGCATTAATTCGTCAGATAACCTTTTTTTTATAACGTGAGATAAGACTTTATTCAGCATGCTTAGTAAAGTGATTCCCCGCCAGTTGTTGCGATTTGTTAAGTCGCCTTTCTTAGGTATTTTAACAATAATGCCTTCTTTAAGCTCATCTGGAATTCTCTCTGTTGTCCATATTTCCCCCATAATCGGTAGAATCAGTTCTGCCGTCGTTCTAGTGTTTGCCTTAAGTAATTCTGAGGAAATATTTTCGCTGCCTGGGCTTTTGTTGTTCTTAAGCGATTTAATGGCAAATATAATCTCAGACATTACTGGAGGAGTAATGCTGATATTTAAAAATGTATTATGATCAATACAATCGCATATAGACGGGTTTATCTGAGGACGTGAGGAGAACATTTCAGAGAAGTGTGTAGCCCAGAGCTCCAGTTGTTCGTCTTTAGAGGTAATAAGTGTGCCGGAGTTAACCCTTATTGGTTTGGTGGAGACTGAAGTGTTGTTACTCGCTAACTTCTTAGTGAACCGATATAAGTCACTAGTTCGGTTTGTTTCAGCTGCAGCTTGAGCCTCTTGCGCTATGGAATTCTGCGTTTTACATCACGATCAAGAGTAGCATGTTGGTTTTGAAGGGTTGAATTTTCATTTCTCGTTGTAGCGGAATTAAGTGCAGCTTTAAGTTTCTAAAAAAATGTGTGCTTAACAAAATGTACAACACTAGTATAAACGAAAAAAAAAAATATTTAGTTTCAATGTTTAATTTGTTTATATATTAGATCAGGATCAAAAACATTCATTTAAAATATTATCGATAAACAAAATGCATAAAAAATATACTTTTTAATTTTATTTTTAACAAAATGTACATTTTTTCTTTAGTTTTTTAAAAAAGTTTGTTTTTCCGATATTAAAATGGTTTTATATCAAACATAATTAACATTTAATGTGGTGACTTATGGGAATTGATGTATATTTTGATAAGTAAGAAACTTGTTACCATTGCCAGGTTCATGCAATTTTTTAAGGGGGCGAAATAAATAAAACCCAATTTCGCAAAAAATTGAAATGTGCGAAAAAGTTCCTTTTGTTCTGCGGCTCCTCATATATCGTCCCATAAATAACTGAAACATAAGAAAAAACCGGGACTTACTCATTTTTTCAACCACATTTTCTCCAATTTGTATCGGATCAATTTTTTTTTTACCAAAATTTGTTTTTCACTTACATTTTATCCACCAAATATGTTTTTGGGACAAATTATTTATTTCACGAAAATTAGGTTTTATATCCTACACCACCATAGAGAGGAAGGTATATATGGTTTGTGAAGATGTTTGTAAGGTCCAAAAATATTGTCCCACCACTCTTGGCTGTTATATAAGACCCACTTCAGAAAATCACTTTAACCACAATAATTGTGTTCAAAATGTTGGTATTCAAATAAAACAATTTCCATATATACCAAAATCGTGCTACTTAATTTTTTGCTGATCGGTTCATAAGTAGTCGTAACTCCTTTTCCGAAAATTACTTTACAGATCAATTGATCTTCTGAACATCAAACATGCACAAGTATTTTACAAGTATTGATATCAGCATATAATTTAACTCAAATAAGTTTTATATATACGACCGCATAAAATTAATTATTAGGAAATATATTTTAGAGAAATAACATAAATATGTGTGACTAAAAATTAAACTGTCTCTAAATCTCTAAATCTTTAAATTTGATTTTGAGATGACGGAGAACAATTTTGTACCTTGGGATCTGAAATTTCAAAACGTGCAAAATTAGAGCCAACCTAATGTATATGTTTAAGCATTTGTACACAGTCATAGAATTTATGTGCCCTTAGTTGTTTGTCTAAGCTTTAGTAGGTTATTGAGCAAAAAAATAATAAAAGACAAGTAAGAAAGTATGGTCGGTCAAGCCCGACCATATAATACCCTACACTAAGTAAATGAACAAAAAATTTTTCTTTTCAAAAACATCAAAAATTAATATGTGTGGGTGATTTTCGGAAGTGGGCGTTATATGGATGCTATGACCAATTATGGACCGATCACCATGAAATTAAGTCGTATGATTTATGACTATATGAAAATTATTCATGTTAAATTTTTTGTGTATACCAAAATTTTTAAGAAATTTATGCACGTTAAATTGATTTATGAAAGTGGGTCTATATGGGAGCTATGACTAATTATGGACCGATCGTAACAAAATTTGATCGAAATATCTTCAATATTGCTACCTGTGCTATGCGCACAATGTTTACATGGACAGACAACCATCCAGCCAGCCAGACGGACGGACATCGATTAATCGACTCAGAAAGTGATTCTAAGTCGATCGGTATATTTTGTAAAATATATGAATGCTCCATAGTTTGGCATAAAGTCAATTCAATAAATGGGTATTCCCATTTATATACACAGTACTCAAATAAATTCAGCAAGTGGAAAGACTACTTAATAAATGGACACAAAAGTGTCCATTATAAAAAATAAATACAACAAAAAGTTATGAGTTTTTAGAAAGTTTCAAGCGCCTAGGAATTCTACATACAGAGAAAATTTCAATTAAATTTCAAAAAGTTACCCGGGTACCCTGTCACACACATAACTGTTAAGGTGGGTGTTAGACCAATATTTTTAAGCGTTACAAACATCTGCACAAACGCATTATACCCTCCGCACTATGGTGGGGTAGGGTATAAAAATTACAGAAAAATATAAAATAAAACTCTCAGACATACACACACATCCATATGCATTGCAATTCTAACGTTATTGCATTTTTGTTATCATTTTAACAATAACTAAAGGTCTTAAATCTAGAACAAAATAAGATAAAAAAAGTTCATTTTTTAAAAACTATAAAACGCATGCAAATGTATAGGGGAAGATATATGTTGTAGTAAATATGTACGTACATAGATAAATGCCTTGGCATATGAATCGATTTTATTCGATTATATATAAAGTAAGTGCATATTCTCATTCATACATGTTGGCTTTCACTCATTTTGTTTGTAGCTGTTGTATATCTTTAAGTAGCATTCGATTAAATATGAAAATCATATTTGTGTTAAAAAAATCAGGTTATTGTAGAAAACAACACAGAAATAAAAAAAAAAAAACAATAAATATTCTTTTCAGGAATTGATTGATGTATTGAACTGTAAATTCTGTTTTTCTTTTTTTGCTTATATTATGAAAATTTTATAATTTGAGCGTATTTATGCAAAGCCAAGAATTTATACACTATAAATTTCTGATGGTTATAGAGTTTTAAGAGATTCTGGGGTTTGTTTTATTTGTTTGTGAAAAACAAAATATTTGTTTTTAATTTTCTGGTTTGAATTTGATATTGGTTTATTTTAGCAGACTTTAAATTTGCATATGATTTGTGTTAAGAGAATTAACACTGAAGATTGAATATTTATTTAAATGTAAATATAATGAAAATCTGTAATAAGTAGATTTGCAGTGAGTGATGTTTTTAAATACATCTATGAAAATATTAATAAATTTCTTTAGATAACGTATCTTTTGAACGCGATTTTTGTTTTTAATAATTTATATGTCATTTTGAATTAAACATATCTGTCATTTATTCTTATTCAGTTATTGAACATTATAGTGTAAAGAACAAAGTTTTTTTTTTATTCGAAAATGTGGAATTTTGTGCCAGCAAAGTGTCATATGGGCAATTCCATATCATCGTACTTGACATTTGTACGCCTATAGAGTGGAATAGATTTTGCAAAAATAAGAGTATCTGAAAAATAATTTGGTCTTTATGTTCCATTCAGAGGGTACTATATTTTAAAATAATAAAAAGTTCTTTCGAAATATTGTTGTCATTTCGAGGTACATGTTGAAATATGCGAAAATATTGGAATCGTGAGAGGCGTTATGTTTTCTTTTAATTTCTTACACTAAACGAAATATTTTTCCTTTACAATCCGTCATATTAAAATAAAAATAATCTTACCGTACGTGACAGATTTTTCTCTTATAATAAATCAATATATATTCTGTAAATATATGTATACAAAAACTAAAAAAGTGAATACAAAATATACATTCGGTTTCAATAAACAATTTGACAATAGCAATAAAACAATCAGAGTCAAATTCATTTCATACTAATTGGGAGCCTATTTTTCGCCGAAACTGCTTTTTTACAATATAAACCACTTTAGATAAAACATTTTAAGAATTACAATGATTCTAAATAGTAGAGGATGATCAGTGTACTTAAAAACTTATTCAGAATAAATTACACATAATGAAACTATTAA
Source organism: Calliphora vicina (assembly GCF_958450345.1). Classification (NCBI taxonomy): domain Eukaryota; kingdom Metazoa; phylum Arthropoda; class Insecta; order Diptera; family Calliphoridae; genus Calliphora; species Calliphora vicina. Next base: position 23,118,662 of record NC_088780.1, read on the forward strand.
AAATTAAATTCTGAATAATTATAGTTAAGTTCAGCTAAATCTTACTAATTATTCATTATAAACTTAGGAATGATTTTACCAAACGTTAAATTGAATTTGATGTGTTGAATTTGATATTTCAACATTTGACTTCATTAGTGTATTTTGTTCTTAAAATTTAAATTATTATTAATCATTTCGTTAGCTTAGTCTACAAAATTTATTTTTTAGAAATAAACGTTCTAAAATCCATGATTTGAAATATTTTTGAAATCTGACTCATTCAAAAGCAGGCAAATCAGTTGCCATACGAATTGAAACCGGGAGACCCTGCATGTCCGAAATGTTGTTTGAACACTATAAAAATAAACAATATCTGCACCGAATCATTACTTGCGATGAAAAATGGATCTATTGTTATAATCTGAAGCCCAAGAGATCGTATGTGAAACCCGGGCAATCGGCTGAATCGGAATTAGAGCCAAATATATCTGTAGTTGGTTGAAGCAAAAGGGTACTATCTATTATAAGCTGCCGAAATCTGACCAGACCATCACAAGGAATCTCATCCGAAGGTTTGAAGCGAATCGAAAAACGCTTCAAAAAAGTCGAAAAAGGGCATGACATGAAACCGTAATATTCCATTCAATGACAACTAAAAGTAGCTACAAAGAAATGGTTGGGATATTTTGCATTACACGCTATATAGTCCAGATAGTGTCACGTCCGACTACTATTTGTTTGTAGACTTAGCTCGTTGAGCCGTTAGAATATATCTAATGACTGTTTAGTACATCTATTGTATAATACTCGGTTTTATATCTCATCATTTCTCAAAAGTCTTCCTATAAGTGCAAAATGCCTTTCGCATACGACTCTCAGTAATACGTTTTCATGAGAAATTAGGATCTCAAATTACACCCATATAATTTACTTTTTTCGATAATTCAGAGCAATGCCATTTATTTGAGGATTTCTTTCTTAAAAATTACAGGTCTTCATCGGATTAATGGCAAGAACATGTTTATTGGCCCATGATTTCACTTATCGTGAGAAGAAATTCCCATTTTATAAGGAGCATGAGCTGGTTTCTATTTAGAAATTTGGTTTTACAAGAATGGTAATATAACATCACCTTGGTGAGTGCCTCATGTTACAAATACATTTTTGTGTGAAAAATGGACTTCCAGGTTGTACCATGTATACGGTGGCCACATCCCCGAATATTTAAGACTTAGGGCCATTATTACAACTTGCCTTTATAGGTAAAGTTAACTTTAAGGGTACCTTTTTCTATTGCTTAAAGTTACCTTTAACTATAAAGGCAAGTTGTAATAAGGGCCCTTAATGTCATGTAATTATCAATTAGTAAGTCAAATATTAAAACGTTTTTTTCTGATTTATTTCAATTTAAAGAACTGGATGTTGGTATCCTTATTTAAAGATCATTTTATTCAAATATTGGCGACGCACGGTGCTTTGTCTCATAGACAAAAATCAAAAAAAAAAATTAGTCTCAAAATATAATAAAATATATATGGATGGATAGCTAAGAACACAACTCAAATAAATTTTTAGGAATTGGTTTTATTTGACTCTTCTAGACTTCAAGAAAAAAATTCTCAAAAATTTTAAAAAGGAGTTTAAATTTTTATTTTGTGAGTTCTTTTGTATATTCGAAATTTGGCAGTAGTAAAATTTTTATAAAACATTTCGACTAAAATTATTTTTTATCGTACAAAAAAATATTTTTTTTGAAAAAAAAAAATTCAAAAATTACAAAAGTTTGTTGGAATTTAAAAAAAATCGTATAAAATCGTACATTTTTTTATTTTGTTTTTTCTTAGTATATAGTGTTTTTAAAAGGGCCGTGAAAAGATTAGTGCCAACTTTGTGAAACAACTTAAAAAAATGCATTTCAAAATAGGTCTAAATTCACAATTTTTTACCTAAATTCTATGTATTATAGAGTAATAATGTTAAAGTAATGTTACAAGCGACTACTTAAAGTAATGTTACAAGCGACTATTTTTAATAATTAAAAATTTTATAGAAAATATGGGAACCATAAATGGTGGCTGATTTTTTAGAAAATTTGAATTTTTAAAATATAATAAAAGTTTTGTTTATGAATCGTTTTTATCGAAATTTGACATTTATATAGAAATTTTTGATCCAAATGCAAAAGTAGGAAAGAAATTTGTGAATTGTTATTGAGAATTCCACAATTCCCAAAAATCCCAAAAAATGGTATTTGTTGTTGACTGTACTATATCCGGGATATATTCGAAAAAAAAAATTGTTGAAAAAACTACTTTTTAAAATTTTACCACTGAGCTCGAGAGGACGTTTGTACGGGATCTAGGTGAAATCATGAACCGGTTATGACCAAAATTATCAAAGTTTTTCCTTGGGTCGAAAAAGTGATGTGAACCAAATATCATGATTAACAAATTTACATGGACAGACGGAAATATAGATGGAGACGGGCAGACCCAAAAAGTTATTCAATAAATACAAATAAACATACCAAGTTTCATTATAATCAGATAATTTTTGCTAAAGTTATAGAATTTTCACAATTAAGGATATATGGCAGGACCAAGAGTCCTTGCAGCAATCACAATAAAAATTAACAGAAATATTGTAAGATTAGTGCGTATAACAAATGCAGATTTTCATGATTTTTAGATCAATTATGTAGCCAAAACTAAAAATTATATTTTTGGCATATATGGGAGGTAGGCGTGTCCTTGGTCTGATTTTTTCCAAAATATTAATTTTTCTTAACTAAGGTATTCTACATTGGCATACCAAATTTCAAAGCTCTACGATAACTCCTTCTATTTTTGTCCCATCGTTATATGGGGACAAAGCACTGTGCGACGTCTACGCCGCACAGTGGCTCATTGTCGTTTTTCATCGGCCAAAACCCTGTAACTTTAGAACCGATAGAGATATTTTAGAAAATTTTATTTTGATGGACTGTCGATCCCAGAAAATGCGGATCGACAGGAAATGCGGATTTTTTTTTTATTTTTAGCATCTGCCCTTCTTATAAAAAACTTGTAAGCTGATAAAAATAAGTAAGAAAGTATGTTCGGTCAAGCTCGACCATTTAATACCCTACACTATAATTTATTTTCGTGAATGATTTTCGGAAGAGGGCATTATATGGGAGCTATGACTATTAGGTCGTGTGATTTATATCTATATGAAAGTTATTTCTGTGGAATTTTGTGTTTATACCAACATTTTAAAGAGATTTATGCTCGTTAAAAAGTAACCATTTACGACCGATAAAGTATAATTTCGGGAAAACATTTGTATGGGTGGTAGGTGAAATAATGGACCAATTTCAATACGCTTCGTCCTCGGGCCTCAAAATATTGCGACTTGTACTTTGCGCCAGTCATAAGAACAGGTAAAATAAAAATAGAATAAAATTTAGGAGTAATTTTATTCAAATGAAAAAAGTGTTCAAAAAACAGGTCAAAACAGGTCTACAAATATATATGTGCTTAAAAAGGACACTTTGGCCTTTCTCCTGGTAGTAAAATTTATTTAACCACTTTTTCACTTTTATTCAACTGAAATTCAAATTTGACTAAATTAGGGTACCTGAGATAAAAATTTAATAACACAGTAGATATAAACGGTAAAGTGACAAATCATACCAGTTCTTAAAGACTATTATCCTACCAACATAACAAAAAAAATCATCCAATTATCGATAATAGTTTGCGAGTAATTTTACTTTAATTCTGATCAAATTTAAAAAAATCACATTTTTTTATAAAATGACATAAAATATTTGTTTTTAACAGCACACAATTGACAATATTTATACCCTACACCACCATAGTGGGGAGGGTATTATGCGTTTGTGCAGATGTTTGTAACGCCCAAAAATATTAGTCTAACACCCACCTTAAAGTATACCGATCGACTTAGAATCACTTTCTGAGTCGATTAAACGATGTCCGTCCGTCCGTCTGGTTGGCTGGCTGGCTGGCTGGCTGGCTGGCTGGCTCGGGCTTGACCGACCATACTTTCTTACTTGTTTTATCAAATTTTTAAGTTACCTTAGTTTCAATGTGTTTACTATTAAATGGCATTAACATTTTTGAAATCGGAGTTAACAAAAACTTGGACTTTTGGCCGATGAAATTGAGATGTGAGCCACCGTGCGCCGTAGGTGGTTCATTCGGAAGGTCTCATTGTTGATCGCTATTTCCAGCATTTCTACCAGTATCTCGCGAATTAAAACTTTTGACTCCACATAACTCCAAAGGAAAAAATTAAAAAATCCACATCAAAATGATTTCTCAATAAAGCTATTGTTGCTCGAAGAATTGCACGAAAAACTATTCTCTCGAAATACGGCTGAATAATTTATTGCCAACCAATACTTAATAAAAATAAGATGTCAGTATGACACCAGTCACGCTTGGAAAAATGTCTATTATTCCCATGATATCAGTTCTATAAATCGTTGAAATCACTTAAAAGAATGGTTTACAAATTTTAAATTTGTTTTTCATATAAACTGTCATACATACAAACCAACAAACGCTTTAAATTTTTATTGAATATATCAAAAAAAAAATTCTAACAGTGATTGGTATTTAAAAAGTTGTGTCCCAATTCGTGTATGACATTTAGACTGGTGGTATTTGTCCTGCTATTGAATTGCATGTGCTGCTCCTATGTCAGGCAAAGATTTTTCATTTAACTGAAAAGTAAAATGCTGTACAACAAACTGAAATCTCTCATGACACTCTTTATAGGTGATGTACGTGTGACCTAAAAAGCCATACATTTTATATTTTTTTTTGGTTGTTAAATTTGTTTTGTTCTGTTTGTTGATATTTCTTGTTATTTTTCCTTAAATTACACCACAAACAATAGATAGACGTGTTTAAATAAATTTTTAAAGACTCTTGCATATCTTTTGTTTGGCTAAATGAGAAAGGTCTTAATTTATTTGGTAATTCACTGGCATTATACCTACATAATAATCTATACTAAATACAATTTTAAATTAGCTTTTTTTTCTTTTTCTGCGGTTTAGCAAATTAGCTACAATTAACAATACTGACCTTACACAAAAAAAAAAATATATAAATTTGTTGGAAATTGTTCATTTTGTATTATTTTTTTTTGTTTGGCCAAGGCAAAAATGCTTTATATATTCTTTTAATGTGCCTTTTATTGTGTAACATTTAAGAAAGCAAGTCTGAAAAAAATTAATGCCCAAACAAATTTATACCACAATTTCAGTTTTCCTTTCAAGTTTGTTCTTTTTTCTATTTTTCTTTAGCCAATTAACTGCATTTGTTGGGCTCGGTGGTGGGGCAGTATTGGTAGTGTAGTGGCAAGCATGTTTTGAAGTTTTAGCCATTGACCACATAATAAATTGCCACTCTGGCATACCCACAGGAAATAGCACACAAATGTTAAAAATGTTAAAAAGCACAAATTAACAACAGCAAATATAAAAATGAAGGAAAAATATATATTTGTTTCTAAGGAATTTAACAATTGTATTTGTCCTTAATAAAATACTTGCACAGAATTAAAGACCATTTAAATGCAATGCTTAATTTGCTGTAAACTCAAATGTAATTTGCATTCAAATTACATACATATATATTATTTTGAAGTTTTAGCTTAAGAAAACTTTTAGGCCCTTTCTTTTTCCGTCACCTGAAACCCAAATTTGAATTGTTGTATCTATAGTATTGGGTTATGGCGGTTTTTGTTATAAATAACATTTTTGCTATTTTGATGGGTACATATCTGTCATTTATTCTCACTTAATTATTGGACATAGTGTAAATAACAATGTTTTTTTGTCTGCTTCGAAAATGTGAATTTTGCATTTCTTCTTTAATTTGAAAAAAGTGCCGCTGAAGCACACCTATTGCTCAACGAAGCTTATGGTGAATGTGTTCCATCAGTTTCAACATGATGGTTTGACACGAAGTGGATATTTTGACACCGAAGACAAAGATCGCCCAGGCCAGCCAAAAAAAAAGCTAAACAAAAAGACCTACGATGGAAGCTTCAAGCGCATCATATAAAGTCCTATGATTGAAGCAACATGCGGGCCACATAAAGACCTACGTTGGAAGCTAGAAATGGATCACATAATAATGACCTAGATTGAAGCTAAATTTAACTACACAAAGACCTACGATTGAAGCTAATTTGAACTACACAAAGACTTGAGAGTGATGGTACAAGCGGACCACATAAAGATTGAAGAAACATGCGGACCACATAAAGACCTTATTTAAGCTGAATTGGTTGGTTTTGGCTCCATCGATAGTAATTGCGGAAACACTCATCCCCCTAAGTCCTTCCCTCTATACCCAATAGTTCCTTTAATAGACGGATGGAATTTATAAATATATAAATGGTTTTTGTATAGAGGCGGAGAAATTTGAATTGAAAGAAAACCCATATAATATCAATCTGATTGGCATTATTAATAAGTTAATTAGGTAGTGGCCATCGCGGATAGCACATACATGGCGTAACCTGGAGATCCAATTTTTACACACCACTCGCAGTAAACCAACTGCTCGATCGAAACGATCTGGTTTATCTGCGTAGACCTGGGGCTTTACATATCCGCAGGGAAAATAATCATTTTTTGAAATTATTCGCTCGCCAAATGTCTATAGGATAGACACGATTGAGGATATCTGCAATTCGGCGACAAACAACACAGTCTCTTCCAAGGCGATACGACGTGACGAATTCAAATTGAAATCCCCAAATACTCTCGAAATTTATGTAGGCTACTTATGGACTTGCTATGAAGGTATCCCGAACAGCAATGGAATGCTATAAAATGTATTTTCACAGACTGTGCTAAGCAATATCTTGGGCATCTTTATCCGAAGCGTAAATTGTGGATCTCAGCTACTTGGTAACTTATTGAAGTTAGAAGACAACTTAAAGGTGCCATTAACGTTGCCCAAACAAGAGCATCTATATCTAGCATACATATCCAGAAAACCAGTTTATATCGCTTGGTGAAACGGAGTTAGCGAGATAAATGGGGTTTGGATGGAAAATATTGCCAGAGAAGCCCAGGCAGCTGCCAATACACATAGAAGTAGAGATTTGTCCAAAATTACAAAGCAGATATCAGAAAACGCCCATTCAACCACATATCTCCGTAAGGACCCGGTTGGAGTAACTGCCACGTCCGTGGTGCGGCAACTTGCAATATGGTCTGACTATTATGCTGGAATTCTGTTAATTCCTCAATACGCAACTGTCTGGAAATGTCACTGTACGTCACATCAAATCAGATCCGACATGAGTACGATTTTCCCAGACGAAACCGAGATCGCCAATGCTATACTTACACTGGTGAATGCCAAGGCACCAGGCATGGACAATATCAATCCTTAACTGCTTAAGGCTTATCCGGCTCTTAGCGCTGAAATAATCAGACCTATTATCAAGGACTTCTGACATCCCATTCCCTTCCTGCTGAACTTCGTGAAAGAGTGATAATTAAATGCAAATACTGGCTGGGTATAACTATTTTAACTATGATTAATAAAGTGCTAGCGAATATAATCCATGCTAGACTGTCATCATCAATTCAGCAGATCTTCGTTGGTTTCAGATAACACCGATCATATAAATAACCTACGGACCATAGTGGAACTGTCGGTAGAATAGCGATCTCCACTATATCTGATATTTAAAGACTTTGCCAAAGCATTTAATACTATCCACCATCAGGCTATTTGGCACGCACTTCGATGTAAAGGAATTCCACCTGAGCTAAGCGACCTTATTAGATCTCTGTATGGCAACTCAACAAGTCGAGTACTGCATGAACGCATGTTAGGCAATCCCATTGGTGTAAGCACAGGACTCAATTAAGCAGCAATCTATCCGCATTAGAAGAGGCATTACATGGGGTATTAATGGTCGACTGGAAGATCTTGATTATGCTGATGATATTTGCCAGCTCGCACACAACTTTTCCAACTTGGCCTTCATATTAACTTCGACAAAACTAAGGTTCTACGCATCAATGCAATTAATCTCTCTAAATTCAAGGTCAACAACACAGAACTCGAGGATGTGCAATCGTTTTGCTACTTAAGTAGTATCATATCCACCACAGGCGGCTCAATTGATGATATTGCATATCGTATAGGAAAGGCAAACCACTCATTTGGTGCATTAAAAAGTATATGGAAGTCACAACAAATACATATGAAGACTAAGCTCCGCCTTTTCTACTCAAATGTTCGCTCCACCCTGATATATGGATTCGCTCCACCCTGATATATGGAACTCTACTGCAAGCGACATACAATCTTCTGGAGACCTCTGGAAAAGAGCAAGCGAAACACCAATCCGCATATAAATTGCAAAGAGGAATTGGAGCTAGGTTGGCCATAGTTTGAGAAGACCTCATGATGATGTATCAAAGATGGCAATTGACTGGAACCCTCAAGGCAGCAGAAGATGAATAAGACCCGCTAATACTTGGAGAAGGCAATTAGAATACGAAACTAGCAGAACAGGAAAGACTTGGTCTATTTTCATGTCTTCAATAGTAATGACTTCCAATTGAGGTACGAACAAATTAGTAAGCATTTGGAAAATGACCCAGCGCACAGTGGGGTCAAATGCCCCTTTTTTACGGATTTATTAATATCTCATCAACAATAATAGCGACGCTCTCAAAATTTTACGTGGGTAGCCCTTAGACCAATCCGCATATTGTAACAAAATTTTAGGGATATATGACGGGGAAGTCAATTACCCACCATATAAAATAATTATTAACTGTGCTATATCTATAGAACTACAATAGTTATGCACACTAAATATGCTGCGGGTAACTCTAAAAACAAACTACACGTTCCGCCAAAAGCGGAAGGGTATACGAGGGAGGAATCGGGTTCCCCCCATACAAATGAATTATTAATTCTCCTATATCTATATAACTACATCAGTGAGACACACTACATGTATGCATGTTATTGATAAAAAAAACTACCATATTGTTTTAAGATGTTATCATTATATTAACTAGTAATGGGAGGTTGGATAATAGAGATCTTTCCCAACTCCTGCCGCTAAAAGACTTGCAAAGTTTAAATGCACTGCTTTGAAATTTATACAACACAATATTTGAAATGAGACAATATAAAAACTACAGATATGAACGTGAGTGATAACTGGCTCCCGATATAAAACTTTAAAATTCTCGCGATCGCGCTCACTAACATGATTTTTTTATTAAGCTAAATAGCCTGCTATCGGATGACTTCGTATTAACCACAAGAAAAACCTTCGAATTAATCACAAAAAAAAACTTTTAAAGAAGCATATACAAGCGTGAGTGCATGAGAGTTAAATTGTTAAAATTCCGCGTGCTATTCATTTACGATTAGAAAATCAATGGATGGAAAACTAAACTTAAATAAGGAAAAATAATTGGTAAAAGTTTATTATTGTATATCGCATTATAATACAAGAATATAGCCACGTCCTGGCCTGACTCACACGTGACTATTATTAATCACAGCACTTGCACATCTCTTATAAAACAAAAAAAAAAACGTTTATCAGAATCGCAAAGTGATTTTTGATGGTAGACTTAAAGGGTGAAGCTTTTACTAATTAACATATAACTTATGAGGCGCAGCGATGCGCAACCTAATTTTTTCTGAAACAACGCCTAACTGTCCAGGCTTTTAAATCATATTAAATTCTCTGCCCAGCTGAGCCCAGCTAATAACTTTATGTCCATTTGAACTGACAAAATCCATTTTTTTTTTGCACTTCCAATATAAAATCTAATATCAAAGCCACTTCCACCAATAATTCAAATTTAAATTTAACCAAAACATATCAATAAATACCTGAACTTGATGGTTGCATAATTAGTTTTGTTAATCTTTTTAAATTACCTATCACAAATAGTATTTATTTGCGAAATTTTTTATTTTTTTTTTATCAATTTTTTTGGTTTTTTTCTCACAATATGTAATTTTAACACGTGACTATAAAAATACCTTTTAATATTTCACATTAATTTTTTGCCTGCTGATGTAGAATTTTGTGCTCTTTAAGCTGACACTTTCAGTTTTCACGATACTTGAAATTTGTTTTTTCAATTAATCCGCAAAATTAGTATGTTTGGCCCCTCTGTGCAGCGTAGGTTATAGATCTTGCTGAGTACATTACAAAAATTTCATAAAACCCCCCAAATTCAGAAGATATTCTAAAAAAAACATTTTCAGTGATGTTCGTCAATTTATCGACCCGTAACTATGTCAGTTTCTGTCCGACTTTAATTCTTTGCGTATCAATATCTGTTTAAAATTTTCAAATCGTTTTAAAAATGTGTGAGTTAGAGGTACTAAAGTACTACGACAGTTTTTTAAAAATAACTCAAAATTTTGAGGGTATTTCAAAATCAGTGTTGCCAGTTTAGCCTTTTTGAGGCTAAATTTAGCCTTTTTATTTACTCTTTAGCCTCGAAATTTTGGTTTTAGCTTCGTGGCTTTTTTCTAGCCTTTTCTTAATTTCAAAATAGCCTTTTTTGAAATTAAAAAAGGCTAAAAATTTCGAGACTAAAGAGTAAATAAGAAGGCTAAATTTATGTTTGTGAACCATTTTCATTTTAATTCATTACTGATTTTCATTTAGCTTTTCAACATACTCAAGAATTGTGCAGTATTAAAAGAACAAATAACAATTGCAAAATATCAAGTGGTTCAAAATGAAATAGAGTATTTTATATCTGAAAACTTAAATGTCTAGCAAATTCTCTTTCAAGACAAAATTTTTATTACACATTATATTCATCATTATATAATGGACAAGAGCCCCACAAACTCTTAAAGGCTTGTGATACTCGATGGCGATCAATAGCCGTTAAACGTCTTGTGGATCTATGCTTCGAGTTAAAACCCATTTTGTTTTAATTTCGTCAAACCAGCAATTCTAAAAAGCCAAACTTTTAAGTAATTAATACACTGATTATAATTTGGCGTACCATCTTTTTTTAAAACCAGTATTGCACAAAGTACAAAAAGTAAATAAATCATTTGCTGTTTTCTGATTTAAAATTCAGAAATTTGATCCATTATCGTCGCCAATTGAAAATTGTTTAATGTTTTTGACACATTTTTCATCTAGTTTGATGAATGAGAGATAAAATAAAGAACGTTTTAATTAGTGAAGATTATGACAAAAATAATACGACAAATTAAACTAATTGAGCAATTGCGACAAAGATTACCATATGAAAACTCTACGCAAAATCAATTTTTTTCCCGTTGATAATAAAGTAGTAAAACAAAAAAAAATATATTATGTCATATTGATAGTGAAAAATTAAAGTGCTAATAAAATTACGCAGCTTAAGGCTCTGGGGCAGAATATATTAAACTACAAATGGACAAATATAGAACCAACAATGTCCATTTTCTGACATGGTTAATCTAGTATTTAACTTTTTAGTACTTCCTTTAAGTAAAGCTGATGAATTTTATGAACATATTTTCTAATTTTTTATTTAAAAATAAATATAAACCAAAATTCTTAATTTATAATATTTTAGCTTTTTTTGGCTTTTTTTCTAAAGCGGTTTAGCTTTTTCTGGCCTTTTTTTGAAGCCAATATAGCTTCTTTTTTCGCCAGCTCCTGGCAACACTGTTCAAAATCTTTGAAAAAGGTTTTAGTATGACCTCACCTTGGTCAAGTTCTGACAACAAGTTTTATTTTGTAGCAGAATATATTTAAACATGTTTAGTAAATGCCTATTAACAAATTATTACATATAATGAATTTAAGTGTAACTACAAAATAATGTTCTACTTCTTGAAATAAACCTTAAAAAATTCTTTAAAGACCTAAAAATAAAACATTTTATTACAAATTTAAGTCTGCAAAGCATTAGGAATTTTCCACCCAATGCTTTTACAAAAATATTACTCAATTTATTAGCTAAATTTAAAAAAATTGTTGATTCCCATGTTGTGTTTTTATTTACGTACTTTTACTTTTTCTCCTAATTTTTTGTTTTATGAATTATTTTTCTATTTTTCTGTTTGCTCTCAAGTGTTAGATAAACAACATTTATACCAAAAATTATTTTAAATTTGAAAATGTGTGCGTAAATAGTATGTGCCGTTTTGTGTTGTGGAATATTTTCACACAATGATTTCGGTATTACGTGACTTGAATTGGAATTTAAATTTATATAAATTTGTGAGAAAATTTTTATAATAAATGTTAAGTTCACATAAGTCTACATATTTTGCTAAAGCATTTTTTTTTAATCAATTGTTAAAGTACATCTGACTATTTGGTTAAATAACCCATGAGTTTTGGATTTTGTCATCTGTCAATCAGTAAATAATATAGGCTAAAAACATTTTAAATAGGGTACATAAGGGAATATTGGATAAAATGAACTTAGTTTTGGCAAATGTAATATTCACTGTAACTTTTTACAAAAATTAATAATTTAGAGAAAATAAAATGTAATAGAGATGATTGACTACTTTATTTTAAATTAGTAAACATGTATTTAAAATATGAAACAAAGATAATTTTTTGTTTAAATTTAGGATCTAATAAGTTCTCAAAATAAAAAATTAAAAAGAACTTTACTGGTTTTGTTTTATTTTCTATAAATATTAAAAAAATCAATCAACTCAAATAATTTTTTGTAAGAAGTAATTATTACCTCACTGTTCTTCTGTTAAAAATATTTATGTTTTTATATTTTATATTTATTAAACTATATGTACATACATATGTTTTTATTTCTGTGAAAATAAATATCTCACAGGCTACAATTAACACCAGTTTGATTTGATATTTATTTGTATGTCCAAAGGACACAAAATAATTGCAATTAAATATATTTTTAAGGAAAATCCAAAAAATTTAAAATTTGAGCATCTTTAAAATTTAATTCAGGTGGTGGAATGTAAAAATATGCTTTATAACTTACAAGAGTTCATATTTGATATCTGTCCTAACAGTTTCAAACTTACATATTAAGTCCATCATAAAACAAGGAAGAAAGTGCAGAGAAACCCGACCATATGGTACCAAAATTTTTAAGAGATTTAAAGTGATTTTCGAAACATGATAACTTAATACACTCTGCTGTTTGAAATTTCAAGTGGGCGTTGCACTTCCTATAAGAAGTGAATAGTTGTTATGGAATATTTTGTGAATATTATTGTGAAAGCCGCAAAACTTCGCGGAATTTACTTCGGTACCATTTTGCGCTTTTCGGCTTAAAATGGGCGGAATTGGTAAAACGGGCTTGGCACCCATATTCGAAGTAAATAGTTATTTTCGAATATCTGCAGAACTATAATCGCGATCTAAATATTTCTTATCAGTGCATGAAGTTTACTCAAAAATGGGACGGATCGGAACAGGGGGTATGGACCCTGCCATACAAAATAAATAGTTATATTCGAATATCTGGAGAACTATATTTGTGGAAATCTTAAAATTTCGCCCGAATATCTCCCCTTGTATTGTACATTGTTTTGCTGAAAATGTGCGATATTGTATTAGAGGGCGTGGCACCTCCCATATAATGTAATTCTTTAATTTAAACTTTAAATTAAACTTTAAATTAAACTTTGTACAAATTAGTTTCTTATCACTATACGGAATTTGTCTGAAAATGGGCGGGACTGTATGAATGGGCGTGGCACCTATTATACAAGTAAATAGTTATTTTCCAATATCTCAGGAACTATAATTGTGAAAAACTTCAAACTTTATATGAATCAATTTCGTATCACTGCATGAATTTTAACAAAAAATGGAAGGAATCGGTACAGAGGGTGAGTCACCTCCCATAGAAAGTAAACAGTTATTATACCTTTAACCATGAGATGGAAGGAATCGGTACAGAGGGTGAGTCACCTCCCATACAAAGTAAACAGTTATTATACCTTTAACCATGAGATATTTGTAATTTCTACATTTTTCATTTGCGACTCCACAAAGTATGTACATATATATTCTGGATCGTTATAGATATCGAAGTCGATATAGCCATGTCCGTCTGTCTATCCGTCTGTATGTTGAAGTCAATTTTCCGGTGCCCCCAAATAACTTACAAACAAGATTGATACATCATCAATAGAATTTTCTCCGGCTCGGTTGCTATTTAAAATGGAAAAAATCGACTCACAAATGGCTGAGATATAAAAAAAAACCGGGACAACCTCGAATTTTGGCCTATTTTTTTATCTATATCTATTTTACTAAGACATTAATATAGACAATATGGATATCTAATGATAGATTTGGACCTACAATGGGTCAAAATCGGGAAAAATATATTTTATCCCAAATTTTTTTTTTATCCAAAAAAAATTTATGTCATCAATTTTTTTTCATTAATAAATTCAATTTTTTTTTTACATTAAAAAAATTGCAAAAAAAAAACAGTTTTCAAAAAAGAAAATTTTAAAAATGTTGAAATTTTTTTTTTAAATTTTAAAATTTTTTTTTTAAATTTTCAAAAAATTTTTTAAATGTTGTATTTTAAAGTATAACTTGGTGAAGGGTATATAAGATTCGGCATATAGAATATAGATCTCTTACTTGATTTTAAATATCTTGAGAACTATAATTACGAGATCCAAACTTTGTCCGAATAGCTCCCTCATCTATCTTCTATATACATATATAAAAATGAAATGGTCCATGTATGTAATGGAATCACGTGGGAACGGCTGGAGTGATTTAGCTGATTTTTTTATTCGATTCGAAATTTTCAGGAGATGGTTTGTAAAGAAAAAAAAGAAAAAATTCCGGGTAAAACTCGGACATTTTTTTTCTGAGTCAAGTCAACTTTAACTAAAAAAGCACCCAAAACTATGCTGTACAAATTTAGATATTTTATTTGCTAATAAATAAAAACAGGCAGGTTTATGTGGGTTGGAGAAACTTGAAGAACTAAATTAGTAAATGCTACCGAACGAAGCCGGGTCAACTAGTTTTATATATATTTTGTTGACTCTAAACTTTTTATTTCATTAAGATGCGGGTGGCAAAGCACACAGGGTTTTATCTAGTTTCTTATAAATATCGATATCGAATCAACATTTTATACCGATCAGATAGATATACATACAAAAATAATATTAATGGATTTTATGACTATTTTATAAATTTGAATACTCTTCACTATATGTGACAAGGTTAGATATAAGTAAGTTTGTCATTCCGCTTGTATCATTATACTATATAGATGAGTCGATATGTCTGTTGAAATCAACTTTCCGAAATCCCAATGTATCTTATATATATGATTGAAACACCAATATATCCGCTATAGTCCAACTTATGCTGCTTTTTAAAATGGAGAAAATCGGCCTATAAATGGCTGAGATATAAGCAAAAAAACACGACTACCTCAATTTGTTTTTGTTACCATGCGTACATATCAAAGCTAAATCTAAGTCTCCCACTAGCTTCAATTTATGTGGGTTCTGTTATTGTCTTACAATGTACTGACAATGCTTTTTCTGACAACATTGCTAGACAAAAAGACTTTTAAAAAATATGTGAAATTTTTAAACAACCAGGAAAATATTTTGCTTAAACATCTGACATGCCTCTTTCGATGAAGTAATTTTTATTGTTTAAATATGTATTTTTTTTCTTTCTCAAGAACCGTTCAAGAGAATATTAAATAATACTTGTTTTATCCCTCGATTTCATAACCTGTCTGTTAGTATAACCATTATCTGCAGCAGATATTCCAATTAAAAATGTTTACAATAAAAACAAAATCAACAATTTCGTACTTTTATTTTATACATCAGATAAAACTTAAGTAAATTTGCTTTCAATTTAATTGATTTTACAAGCAATTGTTTAATGTTAAATATAAGAAGGGCTCAAGTGCACTTTTTAAAATTAACTAGATAATGACTGTAGTCATTAAGCTTTTTTTCTACTTAAAAATTAGATAAATAAAAATAGAAAAAGGAAAACAATGTACATCTAAAAGTAAAATACTGAGAATTAGTCTATGAAAGTTCCGTATAATTCCCTTTTCACTTAAACAACCGAACACTTCTGGCAAACATTCGGCGGTATTGTTTTATCTTAATTAGCTCACATTCAATTGTGGCGATCAATAAAGTTGAAAAACTTCATTCAACGTTGCCGCCACTTAAGAAAAGCAGAAAAACTTTATCCGCATAATCATTGCCTGCATCTACTGCCGGGATGCTGCAACTATAACGCTGTTTAAGTATTAAACTGCCATTTACATTATTGTTTACAATGGGGCATTAAAAATGCATGCAACCATGTTGAAAGAAAGGTAGTTTTTGTTTTAAACAAGGTGTATTATTGTGTTCTTAACAAATGAAAACATCATCAGAATATCGTTAAGAGTTCGGCTGGATGTTGAAACTGCACATGTAATTTTCAATTTTTAATTTATAAATTAAAGTTGAAATTCAATTGTAAAACACTCGAAAGCTGTGTCAATAATTAAGATTGCATTCAAGCAGCCGCACATAATGAGTTTATTAAGAAAATCAATGTTCAATGTATTTGGAATGAAAGGAATTAAACAGCAGTTTTTATTTATATTGAAGTGAATTCAAGACAATGTATGAAGAATAGTAAGTTTAAGGGAAAATTAATTTTTTTAAAGGGTATCTAAATTGGAGGATTTATAATTTTAAAAACGTATATGTTATTTTGAAGGATACATATCTGTCATTTATTCTCACTTAGTTGTTGAACATTATAGTGTAAACAACAACTTTTTGTTTTTGCTGCGAAAATGTTGAATTTTGTACCAATAAAGCGTCATATGCGGGTAGTTTTGCTTTACTTCTTTTAATTTGAAAAAAAAGTGCAGCTGAATCACACCGAACAATCGGTCACAATCAATGCTGATGGTGACTGTATTCCATCGGTTTCAAGGTGCGAGAGATGGTTTGTGCTGTTCAAAAGTGTGCAATTTTGAAACGGAAGACAAATATCGCCCAGGCCAGTCAAAAAAGTAAAAGTTTGAAGACCAAGAATTGTTAAACTCAACAAGAGCTTGCAAAATCAATGGGAAATACTCAAGCAGCAGATACATCCAAAAGCTGGAAAATTGGGTACCATCCGAATTGAAGCCGATAGACCTTGAACGACGATGCCTGAAAGCTACAAAAAAAATTATTTTTGCACCGAACAATTACTTGCGATGAAAAACGAAACCATTACGATAACCCGAAGCGTAAGAGATCGTATGTGAAGTCCGGCTATCCAGCCTAAGTGACACCAAAGCCAAATATTCATAGCGCTAAGGTAATGCTCTGTATTTAGTAGGAGCAAAATGGTCGTATCTACTATGAGCTGCTGAAATCTGAACGGACTGGCACAGGGAACTTGTACCAAAGGCAATTGATTGGTTTGAAGCGAGTATTGTCCGACAAATGCCCAGAATATGCGACCAGTTATGAAACCGTAATATTTCATCATTACAACGCTTGGCCTGTTAAAAACTATTTAGAAAGAAGTGGTTGGGAAGTTTTGTCGTTCCCGCCTTATAGCTCAAACCTTTCGCCGACCTAAAGCTTAGTCTACACGATATGTAGAATCAGCAAATGTATGCTTAAACGCATATGCTTTAAAATAACAACAAATGCCTCTATCAGCATATTCAATATGTTAGGTGTCTACACGATATGCTGTAAGTAGTAATTTTTTTTTAATTTAACATATGCCAGCGAATGATAATTCAACATATGAGTTAGCCCTTAACCTTTAAATCGTGAAGGTCAAAAGTCAAATTTTTCAATATTTGGAATTTTTCATGGAGAGATAGCGAAATATTATATACTTTTGGGCCGATTTTGATGAAACTTAAGAAAACTATAACATAAACTCTAGGGTTTATAATAACAGCACAAGAATGGAAATTAACGTTGGCACTTGGGGTTAAAATGACCCCAAACTTTTAAAATCATAATTTTTGTATGGTTTTAGAAGTTTGTGGTCATTTTAACCCCAAGTGCTATATAGGGTTAATTTTAATTTTTCTGCTGTTTTTGTAAACACTAGGCTTTGTGTTAAATTTTTGTTAAATTTCATCAAAATCGGCCCAAAAATAGAAAACATTTCCAACATTTCGCTATCTTTCTAAGAGAAATTCCAAATATTGAAAAATTTGACATTTGACCTTCACGATTTAAGGGTTAACGTTTTTCGCTTTTAGTAAAAGTTTCAGAGTGTATTTAGAATTGTCTGTGCTATAATATTCTGAATAAGTTTTGCTTAAAATTCATAAGATTAAGAAAATAGAGCTCATTCGCCAAAAAATTGCCAAATAATTTATTTTTCTCGAAAATTTCAAAATTTAAATCGCAGGAACGGAAAAACTATAAAAGATATTTTCATAATTTTTTCACATTTTTATTCCCTATTGTGTTGACAATAAATTCCAATGAGATTATCAAAAAATTCTGAAATTTGTTTAACAAAATTTTTAAAAATTTTAAATGGAGTTTGCCGTTAAAAAAATTTTATTTTTTTGTTCATACCTAAGAATAGGTTAGCGGTATCCTACGAAGACAAAAACTCATATACAAGTAAATATGGACATATTTTAAGTAAAAATTAACTTTTATTTTAATATTTATCAAAATATGTCAATTTTGTTCCAACATTTCATGTTCTAGTTGCCTGAGACACGTTAATGGCCTGGCGAATTTTTAATAACTTTAACATTTTTTGACCAATTTCTGTTTTTTATGTCTCATTAGAACGACAATTACGTACACATTTCTATTCTTTTAAATTAAATTGGAAAAGTAATTTTTTAATGGCAAAATTTTTACAAAAACTGAAAAAAAATAATTTTTCCCCTTGTAAATGCATCTCAAAACTTCAGAACGCTTGCGGCACATCTTAACCCCAACTGATTTACCTAAAATTTTTTCAGGCTGATTTTTTACTAATTTTCTCCAAACTGGAGGGTGAGAATGGCCAAAATCCAACTTTCGTTTATTAAGGACCACCCTAATGAACATTTGTTTCAAAATGTCAAATTAATTATTAAATAAATTATCGAAATAAAAATTAAACAAATTGAGTTAAAAATTCTCATAGTTGTTTGCTTTTGCTTTAGTTTATTTTAAATTTGGAAAAACACACGGACTGAACAGTATAGGTTCGACTCTACTATAGTAGTTAAAACCTATGATTTTGATGACCAATTTTCTGAAAATCAAAAAAACGCGTCATCAGTTTTTGACCAACAGCGAATTCAAACTTGGTGATACCGCTTTACTATATATGGCAATAAGATAGCTAAGACTCCACAAAACAAATTTTGTTTACAATTTTTGCCAACAAAATAAATTTTTCGTGGCTTTTTTTGGAAAAAATATAGGAAACAAATTTTTTGTTTCATTTTTTTTAGAATAACTTACAGGGTTTCCTAATTTTTCACTAACAATATTTGCCAAAGTTGTAGCTACGGTAAAGCTGAACAACTCTTGTGAACATATCAATGCAATCTGATCGTACCTAGGCACTTTCAATAGCTCATAAATATCACTTTGTACCTTAAAAATTTTTGTTTTTTTTTACTATTATCATGCTAAAACAAAGATTATTTTGAAACATATTTTAGGCGCATAAATATCTTCTAACAAATATATATTTTCAATATATTTACATTTTAAATCAGTAGTATATGTGTAATTTGCAGTAAATTGATAAATCAGGCAAGACTACATGTTAAAATATATATTCTCTATGCTAACAAATTTTCCGTACTCTGAAAAGTTTATATACACTTTTTAACAAATAATATATTTGTCAGCAAACGATGGAAATTTGTTAAAAAGTAAAAATATGTTGTCTACACGATATGCTAAATTTGTGAACATACGTTTGTTGGAATTGTTAACAAATGCTTATCATATGTGATTAAGCATACGTATGTTGAAAAAAGTTTGTGTCTACAAGATATGTTGGTACTGGTAGCAAATTTTTCAGCATAAATATGCTGATTCAACATATCGTGTAGACTTAGCTTAATATTATTTGTTTTGATCTATGCAGAATGCTCTCTCTTCCATGAAGAAAAATATAAAATTTGAATTAATGTAAATATCATAACAAAATTTGAAACTGATTTAGACTCAAATTTCCTTAAATCAATGACATTATAATTTTTTACATTTTTTATTCTCAAATACCGAAATTCCTAAAATGTGGAAAATGTGTTCCAAAAACTGATTTTTTTTTAGAAAACTGCCTACTGTGACGTTATTTACCTTGTGATAGTAGGCTATGCAAATACGGAGCTTTATCGAGGATGGCTGCATTGCCTTTTTAAAATTTTTTACTCAAACCAAATTTCTTTTTTTAATTTGACCAAGTTTGGATATGTCCACGTAAGTGCGCCGAGTTTTACTTTACATGCTTTTGCTTTAAGTTCTCTTTCCAAATCATATACAAATTGTATATAGTTCCGAAAAAAAATTTTTCTACAAACAAAAAAATACCGTCCTTTTTACAAGTTCCAAATTTGGATGAGTGTAAGTTTTTATAGGGACTTTAGAACTGTTAGGAAGTTTTTTTACTTTACTTTATTTTATTTATTTAATTTTTTTAAAACAAATTTCGACCCTTCATTGGCTCTTCATATCTAAAAAAACAAAAAAAGATCGAGCAAAATTAAAAAAAAATAAATCAATAATCAATTATCTTAAATCTTCTCAAGGACTATTTATATTTAAAATTTCAGCTCATTCGGAGGATAAATGGATTTTTTAAAAATTTAGATGACAAAATTTGAGGGGCATGTACTTGCCCCCATTATCCCTAGGAACCTAAACGTCTGCAAATCAACTCGAGAACACCTCGGCCCCAACCATGTTAAATTTTGTAATAATATCTGTAATACTTCCCGAGATACCGAATTATTTCTAAAAAATACGTTTCTGAACTACTGCGTGTCATGTCAACAACAGACCGACGGACATAGCTAGATCGTATTATAGTTCTATGGGTACCCAGAATATATGTATACAAGTTTTGATTCTACGACCAGTATTTCGGTGTGTTACAAACGAAATGACAAACTGAATATTCCCCCACCTCTTTCGTAGTGGGCCTAAAAACTATTTTGTAAATTTCACAGCATTTATTTATTTTTTTAAATAGTGTTAATTTGACCCAAAACTCGAAACTTCAAATATAATGTGTAGCCTATAAACGATATTTAGTGTATGAAAATTTAAAAAGTTCAAAACCTATCCTACACCATTATATAGGTATATATCGGTAGATAGGTTTTAGTAAATGTTCCTATAATTTGGTCAACATGACTCAAAACATCATATAATATAAAATTTCTGGATGAATGCAGTGATTGTTTATAATTAAAATTATCCAAAACACTAAGCACAGAAATGCAAAGAATATTAATTTTGCTATAATATTGTTCATTTTCCAAAGAATAGTTTCTTTACATTCAAGATTTCTCTATCATAGAAGATGAAAATTATTAACAAGAATTTTCTTTAAAATAAAAAGCAAACGTTTGGAAGAAATAACAACACTATACATATTTAAAAATTCCACTTAGCAGCTTTTATTAAAAATAATATTTCTTATAAACTTACAAAATACATTATGTTGTGCCTTTAAGGAGAAATTTGTATGCGTTGAACATAATATTTGGGGTATTCACACGGTCTAATATTTGGTCATATTGTCATAATGTCCTAATATATTTTGATAGTTAAAACAAATTGTTGCTGTGTTTCAAACAAAAAAGTTGAACTATGTTTATTGTTTTGTCATAAAATAATAATTTTTTTTGTTTAAAACACAACACAACTATTATAATATATTAGAACATTATGACAATATGACTACTAGCAGACCATATGAATACCCCAATTATAATATTGCTGTCATATTTGTGTAGCACCACATTTGCGGTTTAGAATATTAAAACTCACGTTTCATGTTTATTTTTTTTTAGGTTCTTTTTGGGGTAAAAGTTTTGACAAAATTGTAGCAAGTTTTATTGGGAGGCGACAAAAGCATTAGTATATAGTTTGTTTGGCTTTTTTATTTTATTTAAGGTTACACAAACTTTGTTTGTCGGAGTAAACACTGAAAAAATAACAAACAAATTTTAAAATATGCCAAAATAGTTTTACATTTTTATATAGAATTCATGTTTCTGTTGGTTAACTTTAAAAAGGGCATCATAACAATTTGAATAAAATATATTTAAAGGAAATTGTATAAATATGTAATAGTAAGAAAATACAAATTAAGGGAAAGCATTTATTAAGCATTGTATATATTTGAATTAACACAAAAAAAAGGTTTCAGGCTAACATATTTATATCTGATAGAAAGTATAAGTTCAGTCTAGACTTCTTAGAAATACAAACAAAATATCACGAAAAGTTTTTGTTTGTTACAAAAAACTTTGTACTTTGATATAGAAATTCATTTTAATTTAACTTTGGCTATTTAATTTAAATGTTTAAATGGTTTTTAAAGCCACATTGCATTAATTTCTAATTACTTTAATTAATATTCTTAACAATCAGCGAGCTTTGCTGGTTATTAATATTAAATTAGAGAAATATATTAGTTGTATTAAACATTTAATTAAGTTAATTAGTAAAGTTTTGCATAAATTGCATAAAGTATATATGAATTGTTTTCCAAGAATTTGCGTAACATTTTTCACATATTTAGGTTATGGTGGCCCCGTTTGTATGAAGCAAGAACAAATAAAAATTAAAATACAGTTTGTTTGAAGGGAACTTTTCGCAAAAGGCGTGAACTTAATGCAAAAAGAGAACTTAATACAAAAATGTGTAAAGTAAAATTTGGCTCACTTAAGCGGTTATAGTCCACCCTATTCAAATTGGGCCAATTAAAAAAAAAAGTTTATTGATATATGTTTTTGAATTAGTGGGCACTTTTATGAATTTCGGAGTTTGAAAAAAAAGAATGCCAACAATTATAATACCATTGACCTAAATTACTATACTTTTATGCTTATATTACATTCAAGATTTCTAAATCGATTTAAAAATTCCATAACTAATTCCTCGGTTTTTTCAGAACGACCACAAACTGTTTCTAATTCGCTGCTTCAAAACCATTAATGTATTAAATCTTAGACCTTCATTAAAGGGTCCTCAAAAATACCAAATTTTGAGTTTTATGTACTCAAACCTTAAAATTTGCTTAAAATAAAGGCAAAACATGGACCTTATTGGAAGAAAATTTTTTAAAACATTTCGTTTTTCAACCATCGCACAGTGGTATAGAAAACAAGTAAGAGATCTATATTCGGTTGTGCCAAGTCGTATATGCCCTTCACGAAATTATACTTTAAAATAAAATTTTTAAATATTTTTCGGAAAACAAAATTTAATTTTTTTCCAAATGGTTTTTCAAAATTTTTTTTTATTTCTTTTTTTTTAAGAAATTGTTTTTTAATTTTTTTTAAAAAAGTTTTTTCCAATTTTTTTTATTTTTTTTTAAATTTGTTGAAAAATAATTTTTTTTGGTGAAAAAAAAAATTCGGGTTAAAAAATATTATTCCCGATTTTGACATATTTTAGGTCCAACTTAATATAGCCTTATATATCTACATCGTTTCAATGGACTTTGAAATATCTATCATTGTATATACATGTTGTCTATATTATTGACTAGTAATCCAGATATAGAGCAAACATCTAGGTTGTCCCGGTTTTTTATTTGTATCTCAGTCATTTGTGGGCCGATTTTGTCGATTTTAAATAGCAACCGAGCCGGAAGAATTCCGGATATATGGATGTATGAATTATGTATGTCTGTGAGTTATTTGGTGGCTACGGAAAGTTGATTGCAACATACAGACGGACAGACGAACATGGCTATATCGATTTCGCTATCTATAGCGATCCAGAATATATATTATACATTGTGGGATCGCAATTGAAAAATGTAGAAATTACAAACGGAATAACAAATTTGTATATACCCTTGCCACTCATGGTTTAGGGTATAAAAAAGAGGGAAATAAATCTGCAACTTCTAAGTGGTTAGTCCTATTTGAAGGCGCAAAGAGAAAGTGTTGTCGAGTTTAAATTTTGAACTTCGACGTCATGAACTCACCAGGGGCGCGTCCAGGGGTCCCTAAAGTAGAACACCTCGGATATGTTAACATTTTTAAACGATACTAATGTTTATAAACCGGTTAACCGAAAAAACGGTTTTTCTTCAAAATCTTGTTTTTTGCAAACCGGTTAATTTAAAATTCTGATTTTCGGTTAACCGGTTTATCCGGTTTATATTCCTCGGTTAAACGGTTTTTAAAATTTGGGACTAAAATTAATAAATCTCATGTTTTGGGGCATTTTCATACCCTTCACCTTCCTGAGAAGGGTATATATAAGTTTGTCATTCCGTTTGTAATTTCCACAATATAATTTTTATAGATAGCGGAGTCGATTAAGCCATGTCCGTCTGTCTGTCTGTTGAAATCAATTTTCTGAAGACCCCAGATATCTTCGGGATCCAAATTTTCAATAATTCTGTCAGACATGTTTTCAAGAAGTCTCCTATTTAAAATCAGCAAAACCAGTCCACAAATAGCTGAGATATAAGGAAAAAACCAGGAAAACCTCGATTTTTTAACTATTTTTGACCTATATCTGGATTACTAAGTCATTAATATCGACAATATGGATATCTAATGATAAATATTTCAAAGACCTTTGCAACGACGTCTTTAAGATCATAGTATGTTGGACCTACAATGGGTCAAAATCGGAAAAAATATTTTTTAACCCGAATTTTTTATTTCACCAAACAAAAAAAAATTTAAAAAAGAAAATAATATTTAAAAAAAAAAATTTTAAATAATTCGGATATTTTTTTTTCCAAAAAATTAAAAAAACAACTTTGGAAAAAAAATTATTTTGTTTAAAATTTGTATTTTAAAGTATAAATTGGTGAAGGGTATATAGCTCTCTTAATTTTCTTTTAGTGTTGTAGTAACTAATCGTTTGATCAGCAGTATCAACGCCTCCTAAGATAGATAAAGGAAACTTTGTACAGTTATAATAAGAAACGATTGCAGGTATCTTGTTATGATTATTGATGGAGCTCATCAATATAGTTCCTTTAGTTTTATGGCCGATATATATAGCAAACAAGTGCTGCGATTTCACTAAAAGCAAATGCGGATGTATATAAAGGACCTTTTTTGGACATAAACAATTTCGGTGGAAGTTTTGTTTTCCCGAAATGTTCCCATATATGTCCGTCTCCTTTGCATCTTACTCAAAAGATGAAGTTATATGAAGAGTTTCCCAATTGTCCCATAACTCAAACTTGTCACTACTTTCTTCTGTTGACAACATCATCCAAGCTGAGAGCACTTGTATCAATTAAAAATTATCCTAGCTCTTAATAGACCAGAAAATATGCCGAAACTTGCATCAAACTAATCTTCGTTTTTGCCACTGCAATATAAAATTATTATGATAACCTAATTACGTACAGTGGTGGCCAGGAATTTAAGACAAAAATTGTTTGCTAAATTCCATGTAATTGTCAATTATTTTTTCAAATATTTCCACAAATATGTATGCATGACGACTGTTTTAACACACAAGTGTGTTTTATTCGACTGTGTAAATTCATACATATTCACCATGAATACATAAAATGTTTCTACAACTTGACCAAAAAAATTTTTTTTTAAATAACATATTTTCTCACATTTATATCATTATAATTTTATTATTATATAATAGTCGGACCAAATTTCGTATTTTTAGTTCTATTAGTTTCGGTCATATCATGTTATTAACAGCGGATGTTCGCTGAGGTGGGTCAACGAAATTCCACATATCTTTGTCCATATATGTTTTACCGCTATTTCCAAACTTTTTTCAGAAACTAGAAACATTAATAATAAATTTCATACCCTAGAGGTCCTTTTATTTTGGCTCTATCGCACTTAAAATTCAGTTGATGAAAAAAATTCAAGTATTTGTCTTAAATTGGTGGCCACCACTGTATATACAAGACCAAAATCCCAGCAAGAATTAGAACACCAATAAATCTTTCCATTTGCTTTCAAATTTAAGTCTACCACATTTATTCGTATTATCCATGATTATTTTCACACCACAAAGCGTTAAACCTGGTGGTAATGATGTAATATTCTCCGCTGAAGCTCCAATGTGACGTGGTAAAGGAATCCATTGCATTTTGGTTTTCGCAATGTATAATGCATCTACAGCATAATCTGCTTCATTTTCTTCACCATTGTTCATTTCACATTCACCAATGTGACTTTCTTTCAATATTTTCATGTAATATGGACGAAAATGAAATATCTGAATCAATTTCATTTAGAATTTCGGTGATATGATAATATTTCGTCAATTTTCCATTTTTTAATTTTTTTTATAAAAATTTATATATTCACTTTTATAAATATTTAAAATGTCTGGTCAAAGAGTTTTATGTAAAATTTTTTATGAAAAATACAAAGAGGACCAAAATGGTCCCTTACCTAAGATTCGTAAGTTTTTTTTAACCTAAAAGCAGGGTTAATTGTTTATATTCATTGTGTACACATTACATCAAACATGTGGTCTGTTTTGAGAACTAAACTGCTGATTTACAATATAAACCTCTTTAGATAAAACTTTTGAAGAACTACATTGATTCTAAATATTTGAGGATGATGAGTTTACATAAAAACTTTTTCAGAATAAATTGCAGATACTGAACCTATTAAAAAATTAAATTTGGCATAATGCTAAATTTAGCTAAATTAGGGATGATTTTGCCAAACGTTAAATTGAATTTGATAAATTTGACTTCATTAGTGTGCACAGTGGGGCAGAATCGAAATTTTTTGGAAATAAATCTGGCATTTCTAAACGGCTGGTCCGATCGGAATAAATTTTGAAGGGACCGTAGCCAAGTATTCGAGTTTAAGTTGTTAAAATGGATCCCACAAATGCTCCAGGGGCGGCGTTATGGGGGCTCAAACTAGCGTACCTTCGACATGTAAAATTTTTAAACACGTTCCATTTTTTGGTTTCCCATCCTATTTCAAAGATTTTTATATTTTTATATATGATAATAAATTTTTAAAATTATTAAACAATTATTTTATTAAAAAAAATTTGATTTACATATTAAGTTGAAATTTAATGAATAAACCAATAATCTACTCAATTCCATTTGACTTTTTGAATTTTTATAAAATAAAATGGACTTAGCACATTTAAATATTTATACTTATTTAATATTAACCATTCCTGACACTAAAAACCAAAAATTTTAAAGCTATGTATACTTTATTGGACATTTTATGTTTTCTTCGCATATATGTCGGTTAACCGGTTTTTTCGAAATCGGTTAAACGAAAAACCGGTTTTCTAAAAAAGCCAATTTTCGGTTAACCGACAAACCGGTTTTTCAAAAAGTCGATTTTTTATAAACACTAAACGATACACAAAAACCATATTTAGAAGATTTTCAAAGAATTTAATTTTTGTTTAACTTTTTTTTTAATTACACCACAACATTATATCATATTTTCCTGTTTTACTAAATGTTTCTTTATAAATGTAGATTTTTAGTTTAGAGTGGCATGTTTATTCAATTTAAACTAGGATTTTGCTTAGTATTCTTAACCATTTTTACCTCTTTTGCTTATATGAAAACCAAAGTTTCCATTTCATACCAAATTAAATATTTAAACACAGTTCCTACTAAAACTAACCCCAATTTTGGAATGTTTCTTTCACAATGTTTTTAATTTAAATACAAAACTTTATTACCACTTTCTTTAAGTTTCTTTGTATTGTAGTAATTTTTTATTAAACCTTTTCTGTTTTCAATAGTGTGTTCTTTATTATTATTATTTTATTGCAGAGGATTTACTTAGGAATTTCCCCAAATATTTGTATTTTGTGTTTTTATTTCTCTTTAGCAATTTTATGTAATTTAATGGTTTAATTTTTTTTCTTTGTGCTTTAGAGTTTGTTTAAGGGCAAACAAATATTTTTTTTTATTTGCTTGACCACAATTTAGATATTATCCTTTTTTGTCTGTTTTAGTTTGTTTTTTTGCTTTTTAAGAAAATCTCAACAAATTTACTTAAGACTTAAATTTGTTTGAATTTAAAACAATAGTTTTAATTTGATAATATTAAAGTAAATATTTTGTTTTAGTGTTGCACTATAATAGCCATATGTATTTTGAATATTTTGAATTTTGCTACAGAAAAAATTGTTGGACATGCTTTAACCTTTTATAGCAGAACAGCATATTTTCCGGTTTTTAGCTAACAGTATTAAACAAACTTTGATATCCATCTCCACGAGTGATGATTTTCTACAATATACATTTAGATAATTATAGATGGAAAATTTAATATAGCTATATCCATCTGAACAGATGTCGGTTAAAATAATTTTTAAGCAACATCCAATAACTGATGGACATTTATCAATCTGATATATGTTGGAGAATCTATCTGCATAAACGGTCATACAACGGCAGATACACGACCAGAAAACCTAATAAAATTTGTTAAGGTGCCATACAGTCGAATATATCACTTGATACACACATACTTTTAAATTGTCTTTTATATTTACAATTTATTTAAAATCATAATCTAGTTGCATATTTAAGAGCTATATAAATCAAATTTGTTTATTATATTTAAGTAAAAATACAAATATATTTATACTCATATTTTTGTATTGATATTTATGTAGCTATAAATATTTATAATATAAAATATTAATAATATAAATTAAGTTTCATAGAATTTAAGTTATTTCAATGTAAATAATACTCCAGAGTTTATTAAAAATTATTAAGTTGAAAGTACAATATATTAGTATTAAAATAATAATTTAGAAAATCTAGTGTTACACTAACAAATTATATAAAACCAGATTTTATACTTTCTAATTTTAGCTTTTATTTTGAAACATTTGTACAATATTTTCGTAGCATAAGCTGGTCTGAGTTTTTATACCCTACACCAACCACTATAGTGGGGAGGGTATTATGCGTTTGTGCAGATGTTTGTAACGCCCAAAAATATTAGTCTAACGCCCACCTTAATGTATACCGATTGACTTAGAATCACTTTCTCAGTCGATTAAACGATGTCCATCCGTCCGTCCGACTGGTTGGCTGGCTGGCTGTCCATGTAAACCTTTTGCGCAGAGTACAGGTCGAAATTTTGAAGATATTTCGATCAAATTTGGTACATATTATTTTTTCGGCCGAAGGACCAAGGCTATTGAAAGTGGCTGAAATCGGTCCATTATTTCACCTAGCCCCCATACAAATGTCCTTCCGAAATTGGACTTTATCGTCATAAATGTTTAATTTCTAAAGGTATCTCCACAAATTGCGCTCCAAATAAGTTTTATAGATACAAAATTCATGCCACCAAATTTTGTTACGATCGGTTCATAATTAGTCATAGCTCCCATATAGACCCGCTTCCGAAAATCACTTTAACGTGCATAAATCTCTTCAAAATATTGGTATACACACAAAATTCAACATAGTAAACTTTCATATAGACATAAATCACACGACCTATTTTCATGGTAATCGGTCCATAATTGGTCATAGGCCCACTTCCGAAAATCACTCAAAAATATAAATTATTGAAATTTTAAAAGAAACATTTTTTTGCTCTTTTACTTAGTGTAGGGTATTATATGGTCGGGCTTGACCGATCATACTTTCTTACTTATTTTACAGTGCAAAATGTGGTAGAATCAAAATTTTTTGGAAATAAATGTGGCATTTCTAAACGGCTGGTTGGATCGAGATAAAATTCGAATTTATGTTATTAAAATGGGCCCTACAAATAATCCAGGGGTGTCGCTATGGGGGCTCAAAGTAGGGACATGTAAAATTTATAAACACGTGATCCCTATTTATCTCCAAAGTATTTTCCCAGCCCCGAAGGAAATGTGGACGCTATGAACAAAATTGTAAAAAATACCATTTTTGGAATTTTCGCTCCAATTTTTAGGAATTTCGGTATGCACTATGACCTTTTGACAAGTTTTTTTACACTTTGTTGTTTAGAATGACAAATTTAAAAAAAAAAACTTTTTTTTAGTTTATTCCTGCCTTTAATTTCTAGGCGTTACAATATGTAATTAAATCTTAAAACTAAACAAATATTGTTCTCTCAGTGCAGAATCATATTTGGAAAATTAGATGAGTGGTAAATCAGCTCTACGCAGCCTTGAGCTATCTTGAGTTACTATAAGTAGCATTGCGAGCGGGTTCGGATGATGATGTAATTTTGATAAATAAGCTTCACGAGTTTTTCTGAATTCGTCCTTGAATAAGGGTACATCTTAGTATCTGTGGATGTTCTCGTTTCTTATGTACGTCATGGTTCTAAGAATTCTGGATTGTGCCCTCTGTATAAGATTTATACAGGTTTTGCTTGCTGTTGCCCATAATTGGATTCCGTATGTCCAAATTGGTTTTAAGACTGTCTTATACAGGATGACATTGCAGTTAAGGCTTAATTACGATTGGTGGTGGATTCGCCAGTGTAAATTAGAAGCTTTTAGTTTCATGTGGAGCCGCTTGGCTTCTATGTGCCGACGCCAAGTAAGACGTCTATCTAAATGAATGCCAAGGTATGTAACGTGGTCAGACTGTGGGATGTTCACATTGTTTAGTGTCACTGGTAGACAATTTCCCCTCCTAAGTGAAAACGTTATATGCTTGCTTTTGATTTCGTTCACTTGTGTTCTTGAATTTTTTAACCACGTCTCCACTTGCCTGAGGTAATTATCAAGGTTTCTAGATGCTACACTTAAGTCCACATGAGAACTAAGAATTGCAGTGTCATCTGCAAAGATGGAAATGGTTAATTCTTCGGACTCGGGCAAGTCGGAGGTGTATAATAAGTACGGGGTTGGTCCTAGAACACTTCCCTGAGGTACACCAGCATTGATCGCATAGTCGCTTGTCACATAATCGCCGCATTTTATCCTAAACAAGCAATCCGATAGGTAAAACTCTAGTATTTTGTGAGTACTAGAAGGCAGTAGACATTTAATCTTGTGTATTAGACCTTTATGCCATACCTTGTCAAAAACATCTAGAAATATTGCCGAACAGTACTTTTTTAAATCGAAAGATTTTCGTATCTCTCCAATTGTTCCGTGATGTATACGGAATCCTAATTGATGATCTGGGATCATGTTTTGACTGTTTAAGAATGTTAAAATTTTCCCTTGTATTATTCTATCAAATAGTTTAGACATACAAGGCAATAAGCTAATAGGTATGTAGGATGATGCCAATGTCAAATCCTTTCCTGGCTTGGGTATCATTATAATTTTGGAGATTTTCCAATCATTCGAGCACAATAATTGCCACATCTGGTACGTTTCCAATCATGGAAGGTGTAATTAAATCATAACCTGGAAATTTGTTTAGTTTAAGATTGTCCTTTATGATCTTCTGAACATCTTCTATACTAACATTGAATAGTTCGGAGTCTGTTTCTATGCGAACAGGTAAATCCCCCAATACAAAATTATTTGGTGGGGGGTTTGGTTGGAACACATTACTTACTTAATAAAAAAAGATTTTATTACATATTTATTCATGATCCGAAACTGAGAAGATCTACAAAAAACATGAATACAGATGTGAATTTTCCGGCAAAAATGTTCGTAGAATATTTAAATTCTTGGAAGGACTTTTTCTGATTTTTTCGAAAATAAAGGTCAAATTGACCCCTAAAGTGAAGAGCTATGATCTTCCACTAAAATGATCCTCATAAAATTCCACAATATAACTTTGAGAATAAGAATTCTCTCAGACATTAACTTACAACATTTTTTCATTTAGTATAAAGCTCCCTTCGATCAAAAAATTAAAACTTTGACCAACTGTAAAAAAAACTTCAGACCAGCTGGACATAAGTTTATTCTATAAAAATTATCTACTCAACAACAAAATATATTCCTTTAATAATTTGTTTGATTCTGGTTTCATTATTAAATTTTGTGGCAATTTTGTGAACCCATGAATTCTATACGCTGTTTAGTTACTTCAAATCTACACGAAAAATTTTGATTCCTTTTTAAACTTGTTTTTAAATTTGTCAGCTTGTGCAGTTTTCATTCTTAGAGATTGTATATGATTATCCCAAGCAAGATTTTTTTGAATGTTTATACTAAAATACATATTTTATAGAACTGACTACGGAAATTTCTCTACCATCAACAGTCACTGAATATGTATCACTACACGACTTGGCTCGATTACAAAAGGATGTACAAACAAATCGTGCAAAATGATATAGGCTTTCAGGAAATGAAATTTGGCAAAATTTTTATTTTGTATATACCCGAGATACCCCAATAATTTGGGTTCTTAAGCCTCGTTTCCTTTACAGTTAAAGAAGTTGCAAATTTATTTCCACTATTTTTCATTTTCCCCACTGTGCAGGCGTAAAAATAGAAATAAGTCAACTAACGAGTGTACTTAATTAAATTAATAAATACTTACATATTCCTGGTAAATTACTATAACATGCAGTAATATGTTCTTTCCTGCGCTAGTTGTTTGTCTTTGGATTTCTATTTATCTAAAGGCAAAACTTTTGAAGTAAAACATATAACAGTACTATGAACATTATACTAACCTATAGTATATTCCTAGAAATAACAAAAATTATTTACGTTTTACAGAATTTCCTACGAAATCAGTTAACCATTCAATCACGCTTCAAATTCCATTTAATTAAAATAGCCACTAATTACTCATTTATTAAGTGTAGTTCTTCATAACTTGTCAATCTGCCAAAAGAAGTTTTAATGAAATGATACAATCGAAAAAAAATAAAACAGTTTTCAGTTGTTAAAAGTAAATCTATTTTTAAAATAAACATCAGTTAATGGCAGTTACGAAACAACTTTTGATTATGTTCATGTATTTTTCGACTTCTATTAAAGTAAATAATTACAGAAAAATAATTCCAGCTCAAGCATAATTATTATTGTCAAGAAATTAACTTTACTCTCCTTCTTTTAATTTTTGCGTGTTCTGCAAGTATTATACACAAATAATACAAACAAAATAAGCAAATTATTTTTCTAAGCTTTTGCAAACAACTACTATTTTTTTTTGTACGGAAGCTTTGCAAAATGAAAAATCTGAGGAAAACCAGAAATTATTAACTAAATAACAGAATCAGAAAACAACTCTAAAACAAGTTAATAAAACTAAAAGAAAAACTTTGATTGTTTTCTGCTCAACATAGAACGTAGAAAAAGTGAATGTGAAAATGTAGCAGGAATAGCTGAAAATACCACAAAGTTTTTCTTGGAATAATATTCTACATGAAATGTATACAAAAGCTCAGCCAGTTTGTTTTTCGCTCTAAAATTGATGGTATATTAAATTATTTAATGGTTTTGTATAAACTTTGTATATGGTTTCTTTCTTCTTGATAGACAGATTTTGTGGCCTTACTTCATTGACAGGTAAACATGTTTCAATAGTTTTATTAAATTGGATTTCCCACAAAAACGTTGTTTTTGCACAAAAACGTGTACAAAACCGTGGTATTTATACAAAAACGTGGTTTTTACACAAAAACATGTTTTTTACACAAAAACATGGTTTTTACACAAAAACGTTGTTTTTACACAAAAACATGGTTTTTACACAAAAACATGGTTTTTACACAAAAACATGGTTTTTACACAAAAACATGGTTTCTACACAAAAACGTGGTTTCTACACAAAAACATGGTTTTTACACAAAAACATGGTTTTTATACAAAAACGTTGTTTTTACACAAAAACTTAGTTTTTACACAAAAACGTGGTTATTACTCTATTTTTGTTTCTTAATCTTAATAATATACAAAAACGTGCTTTTTACACAAAAACATGGTTTTAACACAAAAACATGGTTTTTACACAAAAACATGGTTTTTATACAAAAACATGGTTTTTATACAAAAACATGGTTTTTACACAAAAACATGGTTTTTACACAAAAACATGGTTTTTACACAAAAACATGGTTTTTACACAAAAACATGGTTTTTACACAAAAACATGGTTTTTACACAAAAACATGGTTTTTACACAAAAACATGGTTTTTACACAAAAACTCAGTTTTTACACAAAAACATGGTTTTTACACAAAAACATGGTTTTTACACAAAAACTTAGTTTTTACACAAAAACTTAGTTTTTACACAAAAACTTAGTTTTTACACAAAAACTTAGTTTTTACACAAAAACTTAGTTTTTACACAAAAACTTAGTTTTTACACAAAAACTTAGTTTTTACACAAAAACTTAGTTTTTACACAAAAACATGGTTTTTACACAAAAACATGGTTTTTACACAAAAACTTAGTTTTTACACAAAAACTTAGTTTTTACACAAAAACGTGGTTTTTCCTCTATTTTTGTTTCTTCACCTCTGTGTATTTGATATAGAGTACACAAATTTCGTTATAATCTTCCTTTGATGTTTTAATATTCCATCAACTAATGAATGATTCTAGGAACAAGAAAATAGTAGTGGCTGAGAATACCAAATATTTAGCAAAACTTAAAACATGATGTTCGTCACGACTCTAGATCATTTAGAATACGATGCTGGGCATTTGTGCACCTTCACCATTAGCAACTTGCAATATTGAGTTAAAGCAACAAGTTTTTTTTTTACTTAATACTCGTATTTTTGTTTTTTTTTTTCACTTCATTGTTGCTTTCAGTTTGAAATATAACCAAATAAATCATAAAAGTTTTTTGTTTGTTGCTTGTTTTCAAACCATCTAAGTAAGTTTTTGCATCAAAGCACTATGTATACGTGAGTATACTGCTGCTGCTTATGGAGCTACTGAGGCTGCCATAAATGTTGATTGAAAAATAATGCAAAATATCGATAAGTAAAAATAGTTATGATTGAATAATAAGGTTTTTCTTTGTGAAGCAGTATTAGTTTTTAGTAGAGTAACCGGAAATTATTTAGGTGTACAAAATCGAATGTCTTTAATAAAGAATTACAGTAGCAATGCATTTTTTATTGTTGTGCCCTAGAAATTACAATATCATAAAATTAAAATATCAAACGGGGTATGAGTTCTTGTGTAACACAAGATATTTTTTATTGTTCAAAATTTCTCAAACAAAATTTGTATCATAAATTACTTACCACACTCTGTAATACCTAAACTTACACTTCCTGTTTGCCTTGAGAGCAGTATATTATAAAACCCCAAATTTCATGTTCTACATGCTTTGATTTCCTTTATTCAAAGTTTTTTTTTTTTTGGTGACTCGGCTTCAAACTTTATTTTATAGTTCCTTAATACAACAAAGAATTTTTCTTTTTTTCTCCCACTCCTAGTGGTTCATTTTGTTTTAGTAAGTGTATGCGTCTGTCATGGTAACAAAGCTGCTGATCTAATATACTATAGTTTTTCAACTAACAAATAGATGAATGGCAAAAAAAAAATGCAGAAAAAATCAGCAAGTAAAGCCAATGACAACATCAAATGTTGATAGAAAGAAGTCTCTTAAGCTACATCTTTATTTATTCTTTTGTTTTCCTTAACATCTATGGTTGTGTACAGCTTAGAGCTTAATAAAAAACATTCAAATAAAAAAATAACAAACTGTCACCAACATTCTCTATTGAAAATGTGCATCGAAGATTATTGTTGGAAATGCAAAGTGTTTTATTTTTTTATTTTTGGGTTAAAACAATATTACAGTGCTATTAAGGGAGTTGTAAATAAAGTCTTTAACCCAAATTTAATTATACTAAGGGTCATTATTACAACTTGCCTTTAAGTTCGTAATAGGAAAAGTTAACTTTTACTATTAGGATCTTATAGAGAAGTTGTAATAATGGCCCTAAGTGTCTTTTTAAAATATGTATATAAATAAAACTGCAATGAATAATGTAGTTAAATATTTTACAAATTTTTATTATTTTCATTTTAATGAACTTCATAGAAATTCAGTTGCTATGGGTTGTATAAGTGATATTAAAAAATAAATAATAATCATACGCCAGCTTTGCCAGTCATACTAATATTGCTGAAAACTCTTTTTTCGCAAAAAAAATCTAAATTTTAAATTTTCACATTTTGCAAGAAATCGATGTACAGTGGTCATATCTACCCACTGTAAGAATCTAACATCATTTTCTCTACTCTTTCGCCAAAAAATACGGTTGTATCCGTCTTCAGCTTCCATTGTAATGTATTAAAAAACAAGTAAGAAAGTATGGTCGGTCAAGCCCGACCATATAATACCCTACACTAAGTAAAAGAGCAAAAACATTTTTCTTTTAAAATTTTAATAATTTATATTTTTGAGTGATTTTCGGAAGTGAGCCTTAAATGGGGGCTATGACTAATTATGGACCGATCACCATGAAATTAGGTCGTGTGATTTACGTCTCTATGAAAGTTTACTATGTTGAATTTTGTGAGTATACCAACATTTTTAAGCGATTTATGCACGTTAAAGTGATTTTCGGAGGCAGGACTATATGGGAGCTATGACTAATTATGGACCCATGGTAACAAAATTTGGTGAG
The DNA here is from genome assembly GCF_958450345.1 of Calliphora vicina. NCBI lineage: Eukaryota > Metazoa > Arthropoda > Insecta > Diptera > Calliphoridae > Calliphora > Calliphora vicina. Next base: position 23,155,357 of record NC_088780.1, read on the forward strand.
ATGAATTTTGTATATATAAAACTTATTTGGAGCGAAATTTGTAGATATATATATATAAATTAAACATTTATGACCGATAAAGTCCAATTTCGGAAGGACATTTGTATGGGGGTCAGGTGAAATAATGGACCGATTTCAGCCAGTTTCAATAATCTTGGTCCTTTGGCTGAAAAAATAATATTTGTCAAATTCTATCGAGATATCTTCAAAATTGCGACCTGTACTCTGCACACAAGGTTTAAATGGACAGCCAGCCAGCCAGCCAGACGGACGGACATCATTTAATCGACTCAGAAAGTGATTCTAAATCGATCGCTATACTGTAAGGGTATAAAAATGGTGGTGTAGGGTTTAAAAACATATTTTTGCGTCTACTGAAAATTTTTAAATTTTGAGTTGACTCTAGAGATGCCAAACGGGAAATCCCGTTCCCGAAAATCCCGGGGTTTTCCGAATTTCCTAAATCCCAAAGCCCGGGATTTTTTAAATTTAAATCCCCGGGTTTTCGGGATTTTCCAACTGCCGTTTTTCATAAATAAATAGGGGAAATTGGCATTTTTGTGTACCTTTTTCATTCATTTTGACATTCTAAGTGCCCGAATGTCGCAAAGTGATGTTCAGCAAAGTTGTTAAGCTGAACTCCTGCTACAATATAGTTAATAAAGGAAAACGGTATTTTTGGTTTTTCTTGACTGCAGCTCTAGAAAATCAATTCTTCACCTTTTTTTATAAGTTATCTAACAAAACTCAATTTAAATCCTCTTCAAATTAAATTGATTTGATCTCAGATGGGGAGCTTGAACAAAATGAAAATATTTCGATTGCTAAAAGGTAAAAGATATTATTAATAAATGTAAAAAACCCAAATCACAATAACGATTCCAAATTATAATGTAGATTTGCAACTTGCTAAAGAAATAGATCATTTTATTTCTGAAGGAACAAGAGGAAAATTCTTGCAGATTTGTTATAAGTATTTGCAAACGGGTTTACCAATGTGAATGATGAAATGTGAAAGATGGTTGTCGGCAGCAGCATATGTCGGAAACAAAATTCGTTCCAGAATGGCAGATGAAATATAGATGTATTCTTAAGAAGCTATTTAAAATAAACACTATTTTTTAATTAAGGTACTGTTTTTTACCAGTATGTACATTAGCAGAAACGCATTCTAAGGAAAATTCTAAGAAATTTTCCCCAAGAAACCACAGGTCTCAAATCAAATCCTATTTTGTGCATTTCGACTTTTATCCAATAAAAAAACTATTAAAAAATATATATATACTGAAATATCATTGGATAAAAGTCCCAAGATAGGATTTCATTTTAGACCTATGGTTTCTTGAGGAATCTTTCTTAGAATTTTCCGTAGATTGCGCATCTGCTATACTTACTTTGTTTTGCAGATAGTCGGCATTTTAATTGAAATGCAACTATATAATTAAAAGAAACTTATAAAGTGTTAACATATGTGACGTATACTTAATATTATTAGATTTTTAGTAAATATTAAGTATACATCATTTATTAAACAAAATAATGATAGATTATAAAATTTAAAAAAAAACAGAAAATTAATTCTATTCATATCCCAATGTCATGAAATTTTAGTACAAAATTTAAATTATAGTTTTGAATAAAATATATGCAAGTTCCATTCAGTTAACTGGCCCCTATACAAATTTAAACAATACATGTAAAGCTTTGCATATTATTTCTCTTATAGAAAAAAATATTAGGTATTGTATATAATTTGTATATGATTCCGAAAGAAACTTAACGCTAAAACCTAATGAAAATAAGTACGATCGTGTTAAATCTAAATGACAGCAACCATATAAAACAACAAAAAAGTGTGGCATAACTTAAGGCATTACAGATAAACAGTTTATGTGGAACAGCATTGCCAGAAGTATTTTTTTTTCCATATGTATACTTTTTCGCTGATATTATAGTATGTGTTGGGAAAATAACATAATTTAGGAAAATGAAAGATAAAAAAAATTTTTCGTTTTATTCCACTTTCCAATAGAAATAATAAAAATGTGAAAATTGTTCATATTTCATCTAAGTAATTCCTAATTCTAATAGCGACATATAAATTTATTCCATTAGCTTTGAGTTACTGCAAGAACGTTTTTGTGAAAATATATGAAAGCTAAAGGCAAAACAAAATTACAACGCATTGAAAGAGCGTGGCATAACTTTAGGCATTTGTTTCGGAAAAAAGTAGTATTGGGAAAATAACATAAATGTAAATTAATATTATAAAAAAAAATAGTTGTAAAAATGTATGAAAGCTAAAGAAGCAAAACCAAATCACTAAGAATTTTAAAATGCTGATAAATGTTTCCTTTAAGTACAAAGCTCAATAATACAAATTAAATAAATATCGTCACTTTAAATGCAAACGTTATAAAATCAATAATAATACGAGATGCTGAAATGTGGCAAGACCATAACAAGGTACATGTACGGAACACAACTGATTCGTTTGAAGAGAGCATTGACCGAAAATTGCCCAGAATATGTGGCCAGCCATGAAACTGTAATGGTCCATCATGACACATGTTGTAATACCTGTTAAAAACGATTTAGAATAAAGTACTTGGGAAGTTTCAGCCGCCTTATAGTCCAGACCTTGTCCCGTCCGACTACTATTTGTTTCCATCGAAGCAGAAAGCTTTCTTTGGGATACGCTTCACTTTGGAACGATATTGGCTGGATTCATCCTTGGCCTCAAAAGATGATCAGTTCTTTTCCGCATAATGCCAGAAAGATGGAAAAAGGTCATAGCTAACAACGGTCAATATTTTTAATAAATTTATATTATTTATAAAAAATCCCGCATTTTTAAGCCATACATCCCATAATTAAAAAAAAATGTTATTCATGTCTGGTATTCACTTCTGATGTAGAGAAACATCATCTATATTTGTTACTAGATTAAAAGAAATCATATTGGAAATAAAACTAAAAGCAACATTTATTATTTGTATAAGTATTACTTAAGTATAATTAAAATACCAATAGTATATAAACTTAACTTATTTGGATATTTGAACTACAAGTTTAGTAATGTTTTGTGTGAATTTTCTTATAAAAAAATATTTGAAAACTGTGCGTTTTTTTAAGAAAATATGTCAGTGGCTTAATACTTAATTGCTTAAATTATTAAAATAAAATAAAAATACCAAGTCTTAAGTTACATTTTATATTAAGTTATTTTTTCAAGACAATACCACTGTGAACTATTACTATATGAGAAAAAACAAAAAAAATTGGAAACCGAGTTCAGATGGCTTGTGTTTCTTTTGGGTTTCGAAATGAAACAAATCTGTGCCATATATCGGTTTACCATAGAAAAAAACCACCACGTTAAAATTAATTTAAAATTTTTTCTTTGTAGTGTACTTCAACAATTATTTAAATGCAATAATGAAGAATAAGGAAGCGGATCAGTGTTTTAATCTTCTATAACGCTGGTCCGCATGCGAAATGATGTATGAACAAATCATAGAGGAGAACATAGGTTTTAAGAGAACCAAACTTGTAATCACCCGGTTGTAATACGAGGTGATATACAGGGTATCAAAATCCGACCCTCTATGGTTATGAAACCTTTGTAAACCTTTTGACATTTTGGTTCGGTGCAGCGAAAAATGCAGTTGATAAAACATATGTATATAGCACATTTCCTTTTTAAAACTAGCTTTAGATTTTTTTGAGCAGACATTTTTAAGAAATTTATGTTCTTTAAAGTGATTTTCGAAAACAGGTCTTTGGGAGTCTATGGGAGCTATGACTAATTATGGACTGATCATCATAAAGTTATGTGACATGAATTCCGTATATATAAAACTTTGGAGCAAAATTTGTGTAGATACCTATATAATTTGAACTTTTATGACCGATAAAGTCCTACTTCGGGAGGACATATGTATTGGGCTAGGTGAAATAATGGACCGATTCAGAATTGCGACCTGTACTTTGGCATAAGCTTTATATGGACAGCCAGCCAGACGGACATCGTTCAATTGACTCAGAAAGTGATTCTGAGAAAGTGATTACGTAGCCCAGTTTCAAGCTAAAAAAAATATCACATTCTAGGCTGCATTACCAAAAATTTGGAAAAATGGGAATATAAAAACCGCGATATTTCGAAAACGCGAGCAAAAATACATGTTTAACATAGTAATGAAGGTTCATCAACTCGTACAAAACGTAACTGAAATTTCATCCAGAAAAATTTTCTGTGTAACGAAAAATTAATTTTAAAAAATGAATTTTAGAGAGTGCTGTTGAAAATTTGAATATTTTTACAAAAAATGTTTTTCATTTGTCGGGTATCAATTTAAAAATCAGATTAACTATAATAAATATGTTTATTATAATTACACTATCCAACAATTTGAAAATGTTTGATTGGACCCTATAATTCTGAAAGGCCATGTTAAGTAGATAATTTGTGTAGAGTATACTTATAGGTCAACTGGTCTGAATTTGTTTACTGTGGGTCAATGTTTTAATTTTTTGATCGAAGGGAGCATGACACAAAATGAAAAAAATGTTGTAAGTTAATGTCTGAGAGAATTCTTGTTGTCAGAGTGATATTGTGGAACTCTATGGGGATAATTTATGTGGAAGATCTTAATCCTCATGCCCTCTCTTAAGGGGTCAATTTGGACATTTGAGTATTAAAATATTCTACGAAAATTTTTGCCGGAAAATTTCGCCAAAGATACCAAAGTTGTAAATAAAGGTATTTACTGTTAATTAGCAAAATTACACGCCCTTGAGTCACACATTTTTTTAAAAAAATCGCCAAAGAAAGAAAGAATCTACAAGAAACTTGCAGACATAAGTAAGTTATCTCTTTTAGATCAAGCGATATTTAAGTTTATTTAATTATTTTCTTTTAATTCTGCTCGATGTTTTTTTTAGATATGGAGAGCCTATGGAGTGTCGAATTTTTTTTTTTAAATATCAGCTATATTTGCTATAGAATTCTAAATAAAATCAAACCAACTTGCTGACAGTTATATCGTATCTATTAAAAACAAGAAAGAAAGTATGGTCGGTCAAGCCCGACCATATAATACCCTACACTATGTAAAAGAGCAAAAACCTTTTTCTTTTAAAATTTCAATAATATATATTTTTGAGTGATTTTCAGAAGTGGGCCTTATTTGGGAGCTATGACCATTTATGGACCGATTACCATGAAATTAGGTCGTGTGATTTATGTCTATATTAAAGATTACTATGTTGAATTTTGTGAGTATACCAACATACAACGTTACTTTACTATTACACGGTAAATAGCGTCACAGTAGGAATTTTTCTAAAAAAAACTCAGTTTTTTGGAAACTTTTTTTTCCGTTTTAGGAATTTCGGTATGTGAGAATAAAAAATGTCAAAAATATTAACTTTTACCGTTAAAATTGTTGATTAATTAAAATTTTATATTTTTTTCATGGAAAATCCCTATACTGTAATTTTTCAGTTTCTAATGTAAATCATGTCCGCAAAAATTCCTAAAATTATTTCAAAAAATTCATAAATATTTGACCCATAAGAAGAGGAGAAGATCTTCCACAAAAATGATAAAAAATGACTCTGATAATAAGAATTGATTTACAACAATTTTTTCATTTAGTTCAAGGCTCGATCAAAAAAATTAAAAATGTTACCTACTGTAAAAAAAAAATCAGACCACAAAAAAATCAAATCAGAATTTAGGATCGCTATTCTGTTTCAAAAATGCAGTTGGACAATGCTATTGAACAAAATTAAAACGTGGATGTGACATTTTAGTTTTTTTATATTTTAATTTTCGACCATTCAGCCATATAAATATATGAATATAAAGAATTAGGATCTATTTTGGTAAATATTTAGAAATTTTCTAAACTCGATTCAAAGTTTTTATTTTGATTATTTATCACGACTAGGCTCTTAAGATATTGCATTGGCAGATTAAGATATTTTTTTGCATGTTATTTTGGACTTTATTAGAAATAAGAGAATATTTTTTTAAAAATATTTAAATTACCGAAGCTGTACCGCAATTCTGTAACTTTTTATACTTTCCTACCGATGTCCTTAAGTAACGAAAAATATCGGTTGCTTTAACGAATTTAATATTCACTATTTGAAGTTAACGATATCTCTCGGTAATATATTTTAACGACGAATATAGTTAAAAAATATAAATGTCAATATTTTTAAAATTAAAAAAATCATAAAAATATTTACTATTTTTTCGTGTTTGCAGATAAATTCGTAGTCAGCTCATTTATATATAAAACTCAAGCATCAGCTCACCCAAATATGTTCGCGAAACATACTGAAAACAAAAGAACAAGAGTTTTTTTCTAAAAATAAAAGTAACCCAGTATAATACATATGTCTATGCCACCAACAGTGATCATTGATTCAGAATTTAGATATGTGTTGTTATAAGGACAGTCGACAAATTCCAATGAATTTCCTTCTTAGAATAGTCTTGTATAAGTTTGTACTCGTATCACATCGCCAAATATGGTTTAAAATGCTCACTAGGAAATTTTAATATAGGGATAAACATTATACATTCCAGAAATGGGTTACTTATGCATATTATGCCCCAAATAAAAGTTGCTCTTAAAACTCGAATACTATTTTCTAAAATTAATATAATTAGTCAATTCACAAGGTCTCTTATCATGTCATATTGTCCTAATATTTCACAGTGGTTTTTATTGCTTTTCAATAAAACAAAATGTCCTAAAATTATACTACTATGTATGCTATGTTTATTGTGTTATCGTAACCAGCCAGCAGAGACCTGCGCCGAATGCCTAAGAGTCGGTTAAGCCGAGCCGCCGAGACGAGATATATTAGGACAATATGACAGATAAGAGACCTTGTGAATTGACCAAATATATGTCCAAATTAATCTTAAAAAGGTAATTAAAATATGTTAATTTTTATATTTAAAACTCAAATCAGTCCGTATCTAACAAAAACAAAATAGTTGACCAACCGTACTTTCAAAGAACAACTTATTTCGAATATTTATGTTACAAAACTAACTCCTAAACAATTATCTTATGGCTTAACTAGAACATTTTATTTGTCGTTAACCTACCGACAAATTTCGTTATCTACCGACTATTTTTAACGAAAATAATCGGTAAAATTTAATTCGGAATATCTCTTAACGATGAGTATTGTTAACTAACGAATTTTGATTACTTAACTACAAAATTTTGTCGTTAAAAAGCTACAGAATTGCGGTACTGTTGTCAAAAAACAAAATAAGGTCAATGTAAACCATTGAAATTTAAATATCTTTTAAACTATAAGAAATAATTTATTAAAATGGCTTGTTAACAAAGTTACCTTAATTGGAATCTGACCATATTTGTTTACGTTACGAGCTGTACAAAGTTTTCCTATTCAGGCACCCTGTATCACACCTTTACTACAACAGGGTGTTTAAAAATGTAATTTTCCTACATCCTATATCCGCTTCTTCTATTTCGTACATATAACATGTTGCAATCGGACCAGTAGTTTACAAGGTTCATATTTACCACTTTTTGGCATAGTTTTATTTTCACTTAGCAAATCGCTTTATTTTTAAGGGATTTTTTTTTTAAATTCTCAACTTTGAACCAACATAACTTTTGCGACAAAATTGAAACATAAGAAAATAAAAATTATGTAAAATATTTTTAGTCAAATTTACCAAAATTTTTGATTTTCCTCATATGTCTGTAGGTGTAACAATAAAATAAAAATAATATATTTTATATCCCCATAATAAGATGAATATTGAGCAGAATCAAGTTGGCATAAAAATAAAATAAATATATTTACAAAAATCAAGTCATATGCTAGTGTTAGATGCATCGAAAATACATACAGAATACAGAATAGATACTAAGTCAACACCTGACAATTGATGATTTTTATATTTTTACACTTGTCTCTCTCATTTGTGTTGCAGTTCAGTGCGTACGGTACCGGTAGATGATGAAGTTGCTGACGACGATGAGCCTGAATCTGATTGTAGTGACGATGAGGATGACAACGATGATGATGAAGTTATTGATGATGTTTTATTAGAACATGTCTTTGGTGTTGCGACATCATAACTTTTGCAATTACCAAAGGCGGAAGAAGTCAAAGAAGGTGTTGTCAGTGTCGTTGTTTTTGCACAAGAACTTGATGATGCTGCTAATGAGGTCGATAATGTTGTTGCTGCTGCTGGTGATGATAAAGCTGAGGATAATACTTTTGTTGAGGATAATTCAGTTGTTGTGGTTGCTGTGTTTGGTGTTAATGGTAAAGTTTGTTTGTTTGCTGTTGCTGTTGCTGTTGCTGCTGTCAATATGTTAGGTGTCTTTATTGTTGCCTTGGGTATTATATTTGCATTTGTTTTATCAATATTGATATTTTGTTGTTGTTGCTGTTGTATTGTGGCTGGATTTGCATTTCTATGTAATTGTGGTATACGTGTTTGTAGCATTGTTCCTGCCACTGTTGTATTTATATCAGGTGTTTGTAAAGTTTCTCCAGATGACATTTGATTGTCATTTGGTACCTTTGGCACAACCTGACAGCAATTAGTTGTATCTTTACAATTGTATGCAACAGCATCGCTTGAAGAGGCCTGAGAATACACACCAACATGATTCTCGTTTATACTGGAATGTATTAGACTTGCATTAGATGATGATGCTGCTGCTGGTGTTGCTGCATTATTTGCTAATATACGTGGTATATGAGACTTTTTAGGTTGGGCATATACAATACCTGGTGGTAGTGCCGCCGCCGCATACGAGTCATTTATCATGGCCGTGGGCGTTGCATAGTACTGAGGTGTTGTAGGTTCTGAGTTGGAACACGAAGGTTGATGTTTGTCATTTGCTGGGGTAGCCTGTATGCAATACACCTTCTCCGTTAGATGAGCTGTCACATCTCTTTCGGGCGTCTTATAGCTGGGTGGCTGAGATTCAAATGATTGAAATACTGATTGTTGCTGGTTGATGGGTAGTGGTGCTGATGATGCTATTGCTGCCGCTGCTGTTGCTGTTTGCTGCTGTGATGGAATATGGTAATTTGGTGTTTGTGTATCTAAGTTGGCTGGTTTATTGTGTCTCCTCAAGGTTGAGTAATAACCCTCAGTGGGTTTTAATGAACCCACTATTAAAGTGTTTTGTGTAATTTCTGGCTCCTCCTCTTCCTCCTCGGCATAGTCATGAGCCAGCATCAGCGGTGAGGTGGTAATATTGTTACTATTTCTTCTGCCTATTGAGGGTTTTCGCCCCAAGGTTGCTATAGTTCGGGGTGGTGGCAGGGGTGGCTGCTGTTTAATGTGAGCAAAATGTGGAAAGTAGGCATTGGGTGGCATGGAATTTCTTTTGTAAGTGGTACTCAAATCTTTGGTCATGGGTGGAGAATCTGTTTCTCTTTCGTATTGCATGAAAGTGGGCAAAACTTTTGGATATTTTCTTCGTTTTATAACATTTAACTGCTGTTCGGCTGTAAGGGCTTCTTGTGGCACATCATAGTCTTCATCTTTGCTGGTGACATTTATATCCTGCATGTCATTGTCCTCGTTCGCAATAAAACTGGTTATTTTTTCATTTTGGTTATAGTACATTTCCACTGGATCTGAGCGGGAATGCTGATGCATAGGCTGTATAAGTTCGGCCTCACAGGCCTCCGTAACAGCCGAGTGCTGCCGCATTAAGGTGTAGCGGCTGTTGTCCAAAGAATCTTGAGGAGTTAGTAACTCTTGATCATCTACCTCTATGTCCTGGCATATGATAATATTGCGGCCATCCTGCTTCATTTTGGTTATCTCTATGGGCTCCTGTTCCGAGATACCGCTGCCCCGGCCCTCAGGTGTGGCATCTATGGCCACACTTACCTTGCAGGGTTGCGGCTTGCCAAAAGAGCCGCTGCCTCTTAGGGAACTAGAAAACGAGGAAGACTTTTTGGAGTTTCTACCACTGCTAAGTCTTCTCTGCAAAGTGGCCTGTTTGTGAGGCTCGGTGGTGGTAATCCACTCGCTTACCTTCGTGTGTGTGTCCACAGTGGAGCAGCTCAATTGCCTGGTTATTTGGAAACCATTAATTGGTGATCTCTCTGTCTTAACCTGCTCATAAGTATTCGACTTCCGCATGGTGTCCATTATAAAACTATCATCACCATCATCTCCCTGATGAGTGGTGTTTGTCTTGGATCTTTTTAAATCATCATCAGTTGTGCCGTCGTAGGTTAAAATGCCGCCTCCTAGTTTGCGCTGCAAAGTCTTGGTTTTCTTTTTCTTTTGCATCAAGAACGTTGAATAAATAATGACATTCAAAATGATGAATACAATAATTAAGCCGATTAATAAATGTAAAGTGGTTTCTGATTTGGCCACATGTTCGCTATTGTCAGCTTCATCTCCCGACGGCTTGTTATCCTCATTTACATAATTGCCATTGTTTGTCTTGCTGCTGCTGCTGCTATCAAAGTATTTCTTATCATATCCAACACCTTGTGTTTTAGCAATGCCGCTATTGCCACTACCAAAATGTGTGTCAAATTGTCGTGAGCCATAAATGGCGGCATACGGAGAACGTGTCGTCTTAGTAGCATAACCATTATAACGTATTTCATAGCCTTGAGCCTTAACTTCATCATCATCATCATCATTATCATCATTACTTCCTGGTACATTGCCAGTCGACATTACCATACCTTTATATTGCGTAGAGGGTGGTGCATTATACATATTCTCCGCCTGTGTCTCTTTTCCATTCGAATATGGTTCCTGCAGCAATAGTTTTATTGTTCGTAGCGGATCCTCAGCACCATTATCACGTGCACCAAATTTATTCATATGACCGGTTATTACATCTAGTTTTGCACCATAACGTTTGGGATAAATTGCTGTACTTCCGCCTGCAGCATTTCCATTATCATAGTTGTTATTGTTATTACTGTTACTGTTGCCATTGTAATTGTTTGTTTGTAAGAACGGCTGCTGCTGTATGTGTGCAATTTGATTGAGTTCATCGGGCAATTCTTTATTCCAAAAATTCATATAGACTTGTCGATATTTATAGCCCACTGATGGTGGTATGCCTGTTTCAAAGTATAAGAAGAAAAAAAGGGTTTTATTCATTTTTTATGTACTCTATATTGAAAAATTATTTTATAAAATATTCAAATATTTCGTGTTAGTAATAGTTTTTTTTTCTCTTTTGCCATTTTCACTCAATTTTTGTTATTTTTAGAAAATTGATTGAAATTGCATTCTTATTTATTGAAGTCTGCTAAAATATGCTTTACATTATTGATAAAGAATTATTTTGATTATTGCATTTTAGCTTTACTTAAAAATATAACAGGAAAAATAAAATCAGTTAAAGAATTTTACATGTTCAAGAAATATAAAGAAATATTGAATGCTTATTATGTAAAATAATTGATAATCTGTATAAAGAGTAACACGAAAAAAACATATACTTGTACTAAGTTAAATAAAACTTAAACCGTTCAATATAAAGATTCTCAAAAATACTTAAATTTATTTAAATATTGCACAAATTTATTACATTTTAAAATATTGTCATGTTACTCGTTATTTATATCTACTTTTTCCGGAAACCTTCCCATTACAGATTTTCTAGTTACTTCTGTTCTCTTTTTTTAAAAGAGCTTAATATCTTTTCACACCCCGAAGATTTTGAACAGTTGCGTGGATTCCCTGATGGGAGGATCCATGTGAAAGCTGACAGCAGTCGGATTTACCATCTCCGATTTTAATGAAATTTACCACATACATAATATATCCAATAGGGTATTCATTCGACTAATGATCGTTCGATTAATCGAATAATTTTTTACGAACAATTATTCGAACAATTTAAAAATGGGCATTTTCGAATAACGAATAATTCGAACAATTTTATGTGGAATAATCGAATTTAATATTTAAATTTATTAAATTGTTTAAAATTTTTTATAATTTCAAATTTAAATAAGTAAAAATGACCCACAAAAATTGTATTGTTTCTGAAATTCGACAAATAACTAAAGACAAAGGGACTTTCGATCACTGTAGATGAGTGTTCCGATAGCTCCTTCTATAAATATATAAATATTACTGGAAGAAGTTACAATTCTAAAAACAAATTTTTAAAAATTTTTAACTTAGAAATAAAATATCTGTTATTTAGCTGGCGAAATATTTGAAGAATCGCAATTAATGATCAAAATATTAACTTAGATTAAAGTGGAGTTGAATGTGATGGAGAATGTGATATCGAAAGTGATATTGAGGATGACATTTATAATGATTACATTGAAATAGATGAAGGCCATGATCTTAAAATATATGTATATAAGTGGTGTTATTAACCGCGTACGTAAGTGTTGCAAAATATTTAATAAATCGAATGATAAACACAAATATTGCAAACTGACGTTTTGTTGCAAGAAAATAATGGAATATCTTTGTCTAACATGGTAATAAACTTTTTGCGTATTTGTAAATGCGTCTCTGCCTGACATCAAATTAGCCACGTTCTCTGACAATGATATCAAACTTTGGACAGATTCCCTTTATTGTGTAATTCCCCAAGACCACTTTATTAAGCAAATATTTGGCAACGTTGATAGAGCTTGATGTATAATACAATTTGTTATAAATAATTTAGGAATAGTGAATAATTAATTTACTAAAGAATTAGATACTCAATTAAAAACCCGAATTAATGAACAACTTAAAAAAGTTCTTAATACTAGTCAATTGTTTTGTAGATTGTGCGGGAATTAAACTGATCAGAATATTTCTGTTGAAAATTTAATGATGGACATTGTTTTCGAATGTTTTTTAACATTATCAATACTTGAAGTGTTAACTTTAACGTTATTGTTTGTTTTTCTTTAACAATAAAATATTAAAAAACCGACATCAAAACTTCATTCTTTATTTTTTAAAAAAATTAAAATTATTCGAATAATTCGATTAATTTTAAACGTGTGATCGATTTATTCGAACAAGTTAAAATCTCTTATTCGAATTATTCGTTTTATTCGAACAAGAGAAAGATCGAATAATTCGAATACCGTAATAGCCAATATACATATTCCTCATATCAGTGACTTTTTCAATGGAAACTCATTCTGATGTAAAAATAGCGCGATTTGAAAATTGAAAAATTTGTTAAAATTGTCTAAAATTATATACACATAATTGCCCATAACTTTGAAACTACTCAAAGACCTGTATAATTTTTGACACCATTTTAAAGCCAAAGATATTATCTTTAAAATGGTCATTATTCGGAGTATATATTTCAATTTAAAAATATCAAAGCTCGCGGTGTTAAAAAAAAATAAAGAACTTGGTATGAGGATTGGGGTTAAGAAGTGCCGCCCTCTGAAATTTTGAGATGCATTTACAAGGGGAAAAATGCATTTTTTCAGTTTTTGTAAAAATTTTGCTATTAAAAACTTACTTTTGCAATTTAGTTTAAAAGAATAGAAATGTGCACGTAATTATCGTTCTAATGAGATATAAAAAACTGAAATTGGTCAGAAAATGTTAAAGTTATTAAAAATTCGCCAGGCCATTAACGTGTCTCAGGCAACTAGAACAAGAAATGTAGGAACAAAATTAAAATATTTTGATAAATATTAAAATAAAAGCTAATTTTTACTTAAAATATATCCATATTTAATTGTATATGAGTTTTTGTCTTCGTAGGATACCGTTAACCTATTCGCAAGTATGACCAAAAAAATAAAATTTTTTTAACGGCAGCTTCAAAACTCCATTTTAAAATTTTTAAGAATTTTGTTAAACAAATTTCAGAATTTTTTGATATCTCATTGGGATTTATTGAGAACATAATAGTTAATAAAAATGTGAAAAAATTATGAAAATATCTCTTATAGCTTTACAAATATTGAAAAATTTGATCTTTGACCTTCACGATTTAAGGTGTAACGTTTTCAAATTTTAGTAAATCTTTCAGAGTATATTTAGAATTATCTGGACTATAATATTCTGAATAGGTTTTACTTAAAATTCATACCAGTAAGGAAATAGAGCTCATTCGCCAAAAAAATGGACAAATAATTGATTTTTCTCGAAAATTTCAAAATTTAAATCGCAGGTACGGAAAAACTACAAGAAATATTTTCATAATTTTTTCACATGTTTATTCCCTATTATATTATCAATAAATCGCAATAAGATGATCAAAAAATTCTGAAATTTGTTTAACAAAATTTTTAAAAATTTGAAAATGGAGTTTTGAGCTTGCCGTTAAAAAAATTTTATTTTTTTTGGTCATACCTGCGAATAGGTTAACGGTATCCTACGAAGACAAAAACTCATATAAAAATAAATATGGATATATTTTAAGTAAAAATTACCTTTTATTTTAATATTTATCAAAATATTTTAATTTTGTTCCTACATTTCTTGTTCTAGTTGCCTGAGACACGTTAATGGCCTGGCGAATTTTTAATAACTTTAACCTTTTTTGACCAATTTCTGTTTTTTATGTCTCATTAGAACGACAATTACGTACACATTTTTATTCTTTTAAATTAAATTGCAAAAATAATTTTTTAATGCCAAAATTTTTACAAAAACTGAAAAAATGCATTTTTCCCCTTGTAAATGCATCTCAAAACTTCAGAGGGCTTGCGACACGTCCTTTCCCCAACCGATTTACCAAGATTTTTTTTAGGATGATTTTTTACTAATGTTCACCAAACTGGGGAGTGAGAATGGCCAAAATCCAACTTTCGTTTATTAAGGGCAACCCTAACCTATACCCTTCTATTATATACCCTTCTATTATTTGAGGAGTTATAAATAAAAACATTATTAAAAGTAGGTTTTTTCATATAAATTCATATAAAAAACACTCTTAATTGTTATGTATGGTATCAGAAATAAAACTGGTCCTTACTAATGAAGCTCACCAAAATATGTTAGGAAACATCGTAAAATAAACCAAAAAGGTTTGTTTTGAGGGAGAGTTACAACAACACTTTCTTCCTTGAATTAGTCTAATTTACATATTACTCATCTTGAAGATGCTCCTTATCAGGGTACATCTTTTTCCGCATAATTATTAGTATTTTAAAACTAATAAAAACTGTTGATATGTTCAATACAATCTACTACCTATCCACTCTAGGAGACTTTTTAAGTACATAAAATTGAACCTTTTTTACATCGCAGTGTAATAAATTGGTAAATAAATAAATTGTGCTAAAAAGGTAAATTTTTGTCAAATAAATGGGTATTTAAATAAACATGTCCCTTTTTCTACATTTATATTTGTTTAATAAAATCATTTTCAAAGACAAAAATTTGGTTAGTTTTAACCCTTTTCAAGCAATTACACTCTAAGAAATTAGAACTCATACTACGACTTAATTTTATACACTGAGCAACAATTGAGTAAGATTCACATAAATAGAGGGAAAATGTGTTAAAATATTATGCTTCTAATCAAATGACGTTCAGTGGGATAGATCGGAGAAAAAGTTGTAACAGCAAAGTAAAATTCATTGAATTCCGTCCATATTGGTAAATGATGTTTTTTTTTAAACCCTATCAGTGATCAGTGAAAAAATGGCCGTAGGGAAACAAATGACAGATTTGTTGAAATCATTAAAAGTTAGGGACTTTTCAAATCAAAATCTAGGTGGACAAAATTATAAAAATTGGTATCTTCAGAATTTGGAAAAACAAAGTTTTTTGGAAGCTGACAATCTGCTCTCCTCCAATACAAATGGGGTTTTCAGTTGGACATTTCGAAAATAATGAAACAATTTCTATCTTCGATAATAAACCTGAAAACTCATGAGTTTTTTAAAACACAATTTAACTCCGAAACTACTGAGCCGATTAAAACTTAAAATATAAACAGATTAAAGGTTTGTACATTTTCTAAGTTTACTTCAATAAAATTGCACTAACCCTTTTTGAGTTATCATAAATTATGCGGAGAAACATCTAAAAAAATTCACAATTAAAAAAAAAAAACATTTAAAAAAATCTATCCATAGAATTGAAAAATTTTATTATTTTTGTACTACTGGAATAGGGTTCCTACGCGGGAAAAATTTCCCGGGAATATATTTTTGTTAATTTTCGGGAAATGTTTGTCTGTAATTTTCGGGAATATCTTAATAAGTTTTTTTCTAAAAGTTACAATATTCAAATACGTTTCGTTGACCAAATTTGTTGCTAATTGAATTATTCTATTATATCAATAGATTTCTTCGGTTCTAGCAAAAGATAGTCAGTTGGCAAAGAAATATTACTGTTGAAATAATGGAATTTTTTCACTCAACTTAAGACACATCAGAAAAATTTGGTTATTACGAATGAAAGCTTATGCTTTTAAATGAATTATTAAGCTGCCTAAAATTACAACTTTTACGGATATTCAATGATTATTATTTATATTTAGAGAATATAATAACAATAATAGTGGTTCAAATTTGTTTATATACAATCAGATTTGAAAAATTTCTCTAACTACGCATATTTTATAGATTTAACATCGTCGAAATTTTTAAGTTTTTTAATGAAACAAAGAATTTATTGATTTTAGACTGATTAAAACTGCGACTGTGATAATACCGATCAAATGCCACTATTAAATTAGAAACCCTTATAAAGGCTGGACCAACAACGAAATATAGTTATTTTCTTTTAAACCCCTTGTTAAATTATAAATTTATTATAGAATTTTTTTCTGGTTTTTGGTTTAATTCAGTGTTAAAAAAATACCGGGAATGAAACGATTTTTTAATTTCCTCCCGGGAATGAAAAAAGTCCGGGAAATTAGGAACTCTATACTGGAACCACAATACATCAAAATTGTGTAGTGGTTTAAAAAGCCTCTAAAATTTTTTCGATTTTGTTGCCCTGTGTTAACTTTTAAAAGTTGTAGGGATTTTTGTAGTGACAATTTTTTGAGCGCATAGGGACAAATAGGGATTTTGTTCGATCTGCGTAAAGACTTCTCAGAAAGTATATAACATCACTAAATCCGATAGATCTTACGAACTGTCATACTGCGCACACTTTTTAACATTTATGATCAGTACAGTTTGGTAAATCATCATGAATAGATTAACGCTTGAACAATGCTATGAAATTATCCAAATTTACTTTGAAAATCAGTCATTGATTTTGTGCAAAATTGTGTTCTGCGATATGGCTAATTTTCGGTTTAACGGGTCTGTTAATGAATAAAATTTGGAGTATTACAGATACTACAGGCATCATCTGACCTTATTACTTAAAAAATTAAACTGGAGCTCGCTTTTCCCTCAATGGAGATCGTAGCCACACCATGATCAATGAATCTTTGTTTGAAAATATAATTGACATTGATCCTGTCGAGATGTAGTTTCAACAGGATTTATTTAAATCTAAATTAGGCGATAAATTGATATCCAGAAATCGATCTGTCAATTGACCTCCAATGTCATGCGATTTGACACCTATCGATTATTTCCTTTGGTGCAAAGTTTAAGCTGATAAACTAGCGACAATTGACGCCTTGGAGGCCAACATTCCGGACATACGGCCAGCAATGCTCAAAAAAGTGGCTCAAAATTTTATATACAGAATATGCTTTATCAACAATATCCGCTGTGGTCATATGTCCTAAACAATTTTTAAATATTAATGTCATGATCATTCGGATACATTAAAATTTTCTTTATATCAAGGAGTGGTCGACTTGACACCCTGTACCTCAGAAAGCCTATGTCTTCTTCTAAGAGTCTTCCCTATATCACTTTGCAATTCGATCAATAGTTTTAAAGAAAGAATTTTTTTTAAAAATTTTTGTTTTTAATTAAAATTTTTTTTTTTTAATTTTAAAATTTTATTTTCTATTTAAAAAAAGAATATAATTTTAAAATTTTTTTATGAAAAAAAAAATATTTTTGTGAAAACAAAAAAATCGGGTTAGAAAAGATTTTTCCCCATTTTGACCTATTGTATATGCGACTTGCTATGGCGTTATATATTGCAACGATCTTTGAAATATCAATTATTAAATATCCATATTGCCTATATTAATGACTAAGTAATCCAGATATATGTAGATCAATAATTGGTCAAAAATCGAGGTTGTCCTGGTTTTTTCCCTATATCTCAGCCATTTGTGTGCCGATTTTCTAGCAAACGAACCGGATCTATAGCGGATATATTAATATATGAATCATCTATGCAAGTTATTTGGTAGATACGGAAAGTTGATTTCAACATACAGGCGGTCAGACAGACATGGCTATATTGACTTCGCTATCTATAACGATTCTGAATACATACTTATATTACCTTGCGGGGTCGCAAATGAAAAATGTAGAAATTACAAACGGAATGACGAACTTATATATACACTTGCCACTCATGGTGAAGAGTAAAAATAACATGTCGCAATGAAATATTTTGCCTTTTTCTGATTTGATATGTTAACATATTAAATTGTGAAGATTGCTATTCTAATGATTTAACTTTATTTCAATAAAAGGAATTCTCTATTTTCATTATTCAAATAAAAGGAATTCTCCATTTTCTTTGAAATTTTATTTATAGATCTTTAAATTTATTTATTTTTTTCTTACCAATATTCATATATGCTTGTGAACGTTTATTAAATTCCGGCCATTCCAAGTCATAACGATCCCATTCTAAGGCATGCAAATTAATAAAATTACCCTTCCAGGGAGCCTTTGGATTGCTAAAAATAAATATTAAAAAAAATAAAATAGTTTAGATAAATGTACAATAAATAAGTAGCAATTTAAAATAACACTTCTACCTATTAACGACAAATAAAATAGTCACACATAACATGATTGTAAACTTGATGTGATATTATATACTACTCTGATAATTGAAAGAAATTGAGGAAATAATCTTTACCATGTGCAATACTAAACTAACTAAAGAATAAAGTTAAGAGTAAATGGATGGAAATAAAAATTCAATTTATATTTTTTAACAAACTTTAAGATGTTCGCTGCTAATGGTGATGATGAGAATGATTGTGATGATGCTAAAGACTGCCATAACTACTCGCAATCATTGAATGTTATGCAGACAAACAGTTTGAAGGAAATCATACAGCTGCCATGAAAACAAACAAATAACTGGAAGTTTAACTTTAACTATGTATGTCTGTACTACAACTAGCACTACTCCTACTATTGCTATTGCTACTACAGCCGTCACTACTGTCAGTGGCACTACCATGACATTATTGTTATTATTTGCAATTTTCTTTTGTGCTCTTTTTAGATTTCCTTAACTTTTTGCAGCTTTAGAACTTTCAACTTGATAGTTATTTGGTGGAAAATATAAAGAACATAGAATAAATATATAAAATCTATTTGTTGCTACAAACAAATACTATCAAGTGCTTTCAAATGCAAAAAAAAATATAGTATAAAAATGATAAAAAGGAAAGTGAGAAAAAAAATCAAAATCTGTTGGTATATAATCATAATAATAATAATGATTATAGTGTAACGTGGTATTACTTACCAAAGAAAGCAAAACTACAACTCTCCTGAACTACTATCCTACTATTCGACATATATATCTATTAGGGTGGACCTTTTTATGCTACCAAGAACCTAAAATTTTTTCTTTGTCATATAAAAACCAAATGCTGAATCGGACAATGTAGAAATAATGCAAACAAATTTTTAAAAATAACACTCTTCTCATCTTCAAAAAACTTTACTTGGTTTATCCTTGCGTTGTGTTTTCCACACACATGATATGTCTACATATTTTACATTCGCAACATAATTTTTTTTGTAATCAAAATCATGTTATCTGTTTGTCATCATATTAATTTATCTTCAACACATTTTACACAAACATCCAAAATAAATTCATTCAAAATATGAACGCGTATCCGAAGTACTGCTCCTGTTTTGAGGCCAAGAACAAATCAAGCCAATATCGAATACTCTGTTCCAAAGTGAAGCGTATTTCAGAGAAAGCATTCTGCATCAATCGAAACAAATAGTAGTTGGATGGGGCACGCTCTGGACTACATAGGGAGTGAGGCAACAGGTATTGCAACATATGGCAGAGCGTTGACATGATGGAATATTACTGTTTCATGTCTGGCTGCATATTCTGGGAGTTTTTCGGCCAATGCTCGCTTCAAACTATGCTTCACGCTTGGGTGCCCCGATAGACTAGTCGATAGTGTGATAGACTATTAATCTGATGGTTGCGGGTTCGATTCCCGCCAGATACTCTGGGTGTATCTGCAGACAAACAAAATGCTTCCCAGTTCGTGTTTGTTCCCTGTGATAGTATGGTCAGATTTCAGCAGCTTATAATAGATAGGACGCTTTTGCTCCCACCAAATACAGAGAATCACATGGATATTTGGCTGGTTGGACAGACTTCAAATATAAATTCTTCGCTGGGGGTTATTGTAATGTATCAATTTTTAAATTTCTCCTTTCTCCTACTCTATTTCTTACACGATCATCTACGTCAAACTTCCAACCCCATCTCTTTTGCAGATGACAGCAACATTTTTTTATTCATTCAATTATAGACCAAACCTGCTGGAGATTTGGACATTGGACATTTGAACACAATGAGTGTTTCTGCTCTTTTAAAAAAAAAAAAAAAAATTGCCTTGATTTTCTAAAACGGTGTAGGAAATTCTTCACTCCATCTGATCTCCTTACTATTTACACCACTTATATTCGATCAAAATGGAATGTAACTCTCATGTGTTGGCCGGTGCTTCGAAGTGTATTTTGAAGTTATTCGACCGCGTACAGGCGAGGGAGGAGCTACTTATCGGTGATAGTAGGATATTCAGCGCTATTGACTCACTGGAACATCGTCGAAATGTTGGTAGTGTTTCACTGTTCTACCGATACTACAATGGTATGTGCTCTGCTGAAATTACGTAACTTGTTCCCGAAATCCGTAGTTTTATACGCAACACAAGTTCTTCGGCAAGGGTTCAACAATTCACTGCCGACTGGACAGTGAATCGCACAACACATTACAGGGAAATTTCGGTCTTTAGTACTGCCGTATGTGAAATATGCTTCGTCCTGAAGTTTTTCCTGTGACTTTCAATATACTAAAATTCTCGGCTTCAATTCGTATTGTACCCAATTTCCCTCTATTTGGATGAAGTCTGCTGCTCGCAAATGTTTTGGAATTTCTGCTTGAGTAGCTCCCAATGATTTTGCAAGTTCTTGTTGAGTTTTTCAACAATATTCATGGATTAATGCTTCCAATTATTGGTCTCCAAACATTTTTGGCTGGACTGGGAGATCTTTGTGTTGCGTGCGAAAATTACCACGTTGAATTGGATGGAACACATTCACCATAAGATATTGGTGAGCAATCCGTGTGTTTTAGCTGTAAAGAAGTAAAGCAAAACTTCCTGCATATGACGATTCGTTGGTACAAAAATCGAAATTTTCGAAGAACGAAAAAACTTAGTTGTACCCTTCAAAATGACATATGTATAAGTTATTAAAAACAAAAATCGTGTTCAAGAGATACGCCATCTATTGTAAATTCCGAATTGTTAAGTCATACACCCAATATTTTTTTTAAAAATATTTGGAACGAAACTCGAAAATTCAAATAAAATGTGCATCCTCTAAACGTTATCCAATGTTGCAAAAATGTTCAGCGTTTGGCTATCGGAGATCTTAGGAAAAAGGTTCACGCTAATATTTACTATATATTAAATGACAACATTTACGAAATTTTTTATTAAATTGAATATTCCTTCATATAACTACAGATATATGTATGTATGTATGTGTAATATATAAGTTGTAAAGTATATGCTATAAAATGCTTACCCAGTCTTGGCAAAATTACACCAATATGACATTACAGCTTCGGCTAAAAGTTTTTCCTGTGCTGTGTATTGTGTTCCATGGAAGAGACCAGCGGATGCTAACGGTGCACCAAACACAAATGCCAACTCTTCACCCGCTATACTGTGTGGCAACTGCAATGAAAAGTATAGTAAAAGAGTGAACAACAAAATTAATATACAAAATTCACAGTTGGCTAAAGTAAATTTTTGTTCGTTTGCAGTAGCTGTATTATTATTGTTATTATTATTTGTAATTGGTTCCATAATCGTTTGTTGCTATTACAATAGTTGAATTTCAGTTTTATTTTCAATGTGTCATAGTGTCAGTATATGAAAATGAAATTTAATCAAATTTCCGACATATAATTAAAATACTTTAATGTGAAATGTTACATTTTCTTGGAACACTATACTAAAACCATAAATAAAAATACATAGATCAGAAACCTTCCTGACAGAGACCTAAATTAGTTGTCAGAAACCTAAGTGGTGAGAATGTATTAGTAATAAAATCTATGTGAAAACAAAAACAACACTCGTATGTGTGATTATTTTGAGTAATTTTTTTGTTTGAGTTTTTTTCTAGTTTCCGCTCTATGTTTTTATATGTCTAAAACTATAGAGAAAATATACATAGAGCGAAAACTAGAAAAAAACTCCAACAAAAAAATTACTCAAAAAAGTTACATATACGAGTGTTGTTTTTGTTTTCACATAGTTTTTTACTAATACATTATCACCACTTAGGTTTTTGACAACTGAGTTAGGTCTTTGACAGGAGAGTTTCCGCTCTATGTGTTTTCTCTATGGTTAGGTCTTTGACTGGAGAGTTTCCGCTCTATGTATATTCTCTATGACTAAAACATTGTGCAACAAAGATATAGCTTGACATAATTAAAATATTATTTTTATTTTGTTTTATTCCATAAATAATATTACATTGAAACTCAATAGCTGTTAAAATAAATAACTACGAGACCTTCATAACATAAATAAAAATGAAGTTAATTTTAAATAATAAATGCAATTTTTTCAAGGCCATATTAGTGCATAAAATTCAAAAAATATTCATCAAAACTTCGCTCATTTATAATGATATTTTTATTAAAATAATGAATCAGTGAATTTATCAAAATAGTATTTATAACTGGGAATAAAACACGCTGTTAAATAAATGAAAGTATTAAAATAAAAATAAAAAAATCCCAAAATATAATTCTGATGGATTATATTGTAGAGTTTTCATTACAAGTAGGTACAGCAAAAAATAAACTCAAAACTTGAATAGACACAAATCAGATCAAAAATACAGGTAACAAAAAAACAGCACTATCGAAAATATATCAGTTTTAAATATAGATAATAATAAACTCCGATATATGTTAGAAATGTTATAAATTATAAATGAAACAACTAAATCTGATATTTGGATCGCGATCCAAATATCACAATATATATTGAACGTGTAGCGGTGCCCTTAGGTTATTCTGCGATTTGGATCTCGATCCATCAATGCTACACGTTCAATAAATATCGCGATACTGGATCGCGGTCAATATATATTTAACTTGTAGCAGTGCCCTAAGAATTCACACTGAGTTTATAATAACGGAAACGGATATTAAATATTTGAAATTATTTTTTGTTTGTGTAATATAATAAATTATTAATTTTTATCATGACAAATAATGCTGATGGTGTTCCGACACGGGATCAGGCGACATACAGCTGACAATGCGAGAAGCATTCGCAGCCAATACAGAACCTTCGCTCATCAAATTATGATTTTTGTAATTTTGTAATGAGTAATGAATTTCGGATGAGTTCGAATTTAGATTCTGTGAACTGGCAGAAATCGACGGGATATTGACTGCAGCCGGTCGAAATGTCAATCGGGATTTTTCCATTGCCAATGTCCAGCAGTGGTTTGGTGCCCCGATAGACTAGTCAAACTGAAAATCGCTTCGCAGTTTGTGTTTGTTTTAAAAAAAAATAAAAAAATAAATACTTCTGCAGACTGATCGTACTGCTGCTCGAAACGCATGTTCACAGTCAATTTGAGTTTATTGACATGTTTGCACAAAACGGACGACTTCAAACATGTATTAGATTCATTGGCTGGCGTTGACCGTGGAATCAAATTCACCTGCTAACAGAATCATCGCATCACCAAACCGGTTTTTATAGTTTTGTAAATCTTGAAACTATTTGAATAATGCCCCAATTGTAAATTCATCCCAAACGATCAGTTTGCTTTGCTACAAAACTTTGATCATCGCACAGTTCTTGGAAAAGTTGCATGTTGAATTTTCATTGATTCAATGGCAACTTTAGTACAGAATGAGCACTTCGACCTCCTTCCAACAATGTATCTGCAATTCCTGATAAAGCAAGTATAATATCATTCTCTGAGTGTATCGTTGAAAAAATCAACTCTATCAAAAAAGTGTTTCCAAGTCTACCGGCAGCGTCCATAAAAAAATCCCTCCAGTTCCATCTTTCACAACTTTCATAAGATTGTCGTACGTTTGTTCCAATACTCATGACATCTTTGTATTTGCTCCACACATCACACAGTTGAGGTAGTGAAAAAAAGTGGAAATAAATCTGTAACTTCTAAATGAGGAGGTGCTGATAAGTTTTGAAGTTAGGCTTAGAACACCAAAGGTGTTCCGGTTCACAATGCCCCAAAGTGGGGTACCTCGGTTATATCAAAAATTTAAAATGATGCCAAATTTTTGTTTTCGATACGATTTGAAAGATTTTTGTATATGTATATAAAATAGGGCTATTCCTTTAGAAGTTACAGATTTATTTCCACTTTTTTTCAGTTCCCCCACTTTGTATCAGTCGGTTTGGATGGGAAGCATGTTGAGATAATTATCGAAAACAATATTCGTATTTGATGAACATATGACGAAAGCACTGCATCTCCGAGGGTTTATTCCCAATGAGTGTCATTCTATAACAATCGCAAGTGTTGAAACGCTTTTCTATTCGTTTCAAACATTTAATCATTTATAGTTTGCAAATCATGGAATGATGTTGGGCCACGAATGGCAATCCCTACACCAACATAGTGAGGAGGGTATATTTGGTTAGTGCTGATGTTTATAACGTGCAAAAATATTGTCCCAACACCCCCTTAAAAGTATACAAATCTTCTCAGGATCACTTTTTGAGTCGATTAAGCTATGTCCGTCTGACCGTACGTCCGTCCATGTGAACTTTGTAATCAAATTACAGGTCGCAATTTTAAATATAATCCGATACAATTTGGTACAAGCTTTTCTATTTCCCTAAGAACGAAGCTTACTGAATTTGGTTAGCTCTCATAAATATCAAACCAAATTCGGTCCATAATTAGTAAAAGCTCCCTTATAAGACCCACTTCCTGAATATAAACGAGTGTAGATTTCATAAACACGTTGGTATTCAAAATAATAAAATTCAACACAAATAAGTTTCATATATACAGAAGACATGCCACCTAATTGTATGGCAATTGGTCCATAATTAGTCATAGCTCACCTTCTGGGTGTAGGGTATCAGGGTAGGGTATGGTCGGGATTAACCGACTGTACTTTCTTACTAGTTTTACTAACAAAACATTAAACCAAACATGAGTAATTTTTAATAATTTTTAATTTTAAAAATTACAACATGATTAACATGTGATATTCTGACATTGTCATATCACAAAAAAGATTATTTTAAATACACAAAAGGTCTATGTCTATGAATCTAAGAACATGATAAGCTAATAATTTCTCATGTAATAGAATTAACTTGGGTCTTTGTTTTAGTAAGTAATTATAAACAAATATATATACCTATATATACCCAGCAGTTTGAAAAGTTCCAATTGGAAACCTTACACTAGCTATATTATTACTTGGCCAGGAAACTTATTCGCATTTGCACTACATTTTGCCAGCTTATTCAGTAGATTACAATAGTGAGATAATGGTCTTAAGTTTTTGAAAATAAATTTCAATAAAATAAAATCCTCTAAAATATATCACTTCTATGACTACATGTAATGCTGTATGTGGCCGTTAAAATTTTGGTACTCACTGATGATGAAGAAAACATGCAATTCTTAATAAGAAATTGAGAGCAGAACATATAACAACTCTGTGGCTTAATGATTAGCACATTTGACTATAAAACGATAGGTTGTGAGTTCAACACCGCTCTATTAAACGTTATTGTTGTCTTTTTTATCTCAAATTCTGGAGTATTAAACTATTAAACTTAATAGTGATGTGTTATGCAGATTGTGCCAATCGACGACCTATAATGACATCCACCAGTAAATGAGTTGAAAAATCACTAGTAGTAGTTCTCAGTGTCTAAGTAATTCGATGTGCCGAAACTAGTTCAATGAACTGCAGGGTATTATACATAGTATCTATTACACACTCACGTCTGCTCATATTTTATGTTTATGTTGTTAATAAATTTAATAAGAATGTTTTCAACACTAGTTTAAATTACAACTAAAATTTTTAGTTGTAATTTTTTTTCCCATATTTATGGCATTATTTCTTTTTTGCTCTTTTCGTTTTCATTTCCCTCCAACACACTCAAATACAGAAAAAGAAACATTAATGTAAAACTAACACATTTTCTGGTTATTATTATAATACCACTTTGGCACATCGTTACACTAACAAAAGAAGAAAATACGAAAATGGAACTACATAAAAGGAAAGTTAAAGCTGTAGAAAGCAGAAAAGCAAAAAAGGCAAAAAAAGACGGAATAACTAGTCATAATTTTAAACGTGACTATTTTATTTCTACAGATTTTTTTTCTTTATTTATTTTTAGTTTTATTCTATTCCATAGTTATTCTTTGCGCACAAGTATTGCGAATATGAAGCCATAATATTTGTTTTGCTGCAATATAAATTTCAAAATTATTTCGTTTTATATTTTTTAAACTTTAATAAATATTTGTTGTCAAAAAAAAAAAGCAGAAACATAAACGTTGTTAAATTTGTACTTAGTTTAGCTGAGCTGCTTTATATATATATTTTTTAAATAAATATTATGAAATAATTTTGTTAAGAGATTACTTTAGTTTTAGAAGCTTAAAAGTCGAGTAAGTTTGCAAGAATTATTAATGTAAGTTAATGTTATAACAACTAAAAATGTTTTTTTTAACATCAAGTTAATTTTAAGTGCTACTGAATCTTGCATTATACCATGTTAAGTGGAAATTAAAGTAAAAAACAGGAAGGTAATTTTCCTTAAAAAAGGACTTCACAACCATTGTTGCAAATACATATTGTAAATATATTTGCTTTGTTAAATAATCATTTTGTTTTGTTCTTCAGGTGCAGAATGAGTTATATAAAATAAATTAAATATTAATCATACGCCAGAGTGTCATCAGCAGATTTAAGATTTCTAAACATGATATTTGTACGCTACAATAATTTATAGTTAGGAAAATCATTGTGAGTTTATATTTAACAAGTAAGAAAGTATGGTCGGTCAAGAACGACCATATAATACCCTACACTAAGTAAAAAAGCAAAAACATTTTTCTTTTAAAATTTCAATAATATATATGTATTTTTGAGTGATTTTCGGAAGTAGGCCTCTTATATGGGAGCTATGACCAATTATGGACCGATCACCATGAAATTAGGTCGTGTGATTTATGTCTATATTAAAGTTAACTATGTTGAATTTTGTGTGTATACCAACATATTTAAGCGATTTATGCACGTTAAAGTGACTTTCGGAAGCGGGTCTATATGGGAGCTATGACTAATTATGGACCGATCGTAACAAAATTTGGTGACATAAATTTTGTATATATTAAACTTATTTGGAGCGGAATTTGTGGAGATACATATATAAATTATTAAATTAAATTAATCGACTCAGAAACAAACGCATAATACCCTCCCCACTATGGTGGTGTAGGGTATAATAATGTTGTACAATAACCGTCACAACTAACTCACTTACTGAGATATTGGCATTAGCTCCTGAAATTAGTGCTGGAATTAAGCATACCTTTATCTAAGTATTTTTGAGTAACTATTTCACCAAGTGAAGATTTGGAAGCCCTCCTTTGTACATTTATATATTCCTATGGTTCCAATGTGCAACAAAGTTTTCCATTGTGACCTATACCGTGCCATCAGCTTCACTTCGGCCCAAGACTTTCTAGTTGAGTTTATTTAAGTCTCGATTTATCTCCTCCAGGTGTTAGCGGATCTGCCTCATCTTTTACTGCCTTGGGGGTCCATTCAATTGCCATCTTAACTACGTTGTCGTTGGTGCGTCTGAGAACATGGCCAATCCAACTTCATTTATGATTGATTATCTTGTTAAATATTGGTGTTTCACCTGTTCTTTCCCACAGGTCTCTATTTGAGATAACATTCGCCCGGAATATCTTGAGCAGTTTTCGTAATGAGCGATTAATGAATAATTGCAAGTCGCCATACAAGAGGACGGGACGCACGTTAGATAAGAAGAGCTGGAGCTTGGTCCACAGATGAATCTTGGGTGCTTTCCATAATTTTTTTCAGTGTCCCAAATGCTGGATTTGCCTTTTTGATGCGATTTATAATATCTTCTCGCGAGCCGCCTGTTGCTGATATGACACTATCCAGATATATAAACGATTGGACATCTTCAAGATCTATGTTGTGGTATTTAAACGCTTAACCTTGGTCTTTCCTATGTTAATATGTAAACCTGTATCACTGTATTTCTGAATGTGTGGGCTAGGAGATATATGTTGTGGGCATAATCTAGATCCTCGAGGCGTCCAGCTAGGCCCCAAGTGATGCCTCTTTTATTGGTTATTACCTTAAGTGTTATAACGTCAAATACTATATTGAACAGCAATGGAGATAAAACACAGCATTGTCGTACACCTGCATTAACTTTGAGTCGCCTAAACGATGTCCGTCCGTCCGTCTGGCTGGTCGGCTGGCTGGCTGACCATGTAAACCTTGTGCGCAGAGTACAGGTCGTAATTTTGAAGATATTTCGATTAAATTTGGTACATATTATTTTTTCGGCCCAAGGACCAAGCATATTGAAACTGGCTGAAATCGGTCCATTATTTTACTTAGCCCCCATACAAATGTCCTTCAGAAATTGGACTTTATCGGTCATAAGTGTTTAATTTATATATGTATCTCCACAAATTCCGCTCCAAATAAGTCTTATATATACAAAATTCATGTCACCAAATTTTGTTTCGATCGGTGCATAATTAGTCATAGCTCCCATATGACGTGCAAAAATCGCTTAAAAATTTTGTTATACACACAAAATTCAACATAGCTAACTTTAATATAGACATAAATCACACGACCTAATTTCATGGTGATCGGTCCATAATTGGTCATAGCTCCCATATAAGGCCTACTTCCGAAAATCACTCAAAAATACAAATTATTTAAATTTTAAAAGAAAAATGTTTTTGCTCTTTTAATTAGTGTAGGGTATTATATGGTCGGGCTTGACCGACCATATTTTCTTACTTGTTTTTTGCCGCATTAATATCATTCATAATTCGACCTCTCTCATCAATGAGTCGCCAGGTCTCATCCGTAATTCATATTTTGCGCTTATATTGTCTGTATCCAATTCGCTGTCTAGCACTTTTCGTGAGTATACTCCTTATCACACTC
Organism: Calliphora vicina; assembly: GCF_958450345.1. Taxonomy (NCBI): domain Eukaryota; kingdom Metazoa; phylum Arthropoda; class Insecta; order Diptera; family Calliphoridae; genus Calliphora; species Calliphora vicina. The sequence continues at coordinate 23,184,959 of NC_088780.1, forward strand.
CACTATACACGTTCCGATACATTTTCATATCGTCTCCTTATAGATCCCACGAGCCTTTCCCGTACACTGGCTTGCTGTAGTTTTCCCACATCGTTCTGCCGATATTTTCAGTCTAATAAGTCCAGTAAGTAGCCTCTCCATTTCCTACTTACGGCAATTTGATAAATTTGAGTCTCCGTTCGGTGATCAGGGGAAACCCAGGTTACCTTATGTATTCTTCTATGCGAAAATATCGTCCCACCGATGGTGAGGTTGTGTTTCGCGCACAATGCAGCCAAAAGTTCACCATTCAAGTTCATTCGCCCCATTCCTTTGGAACCCATTGCTCGTTCCAAGTTTATATTAGAGGAGACCAATTGTGCATTAAAGTCGCCCAATAGCACTACAATGTCGCCTCTGGGGATATCTGTTATAATCCACTTCAGTTGACTAAAAAACTCCTCCTTTTCCCTGATGTCAGCCAATTCCGTGGATGCATAGCACTATAAACAATATATAGTGAGTGCACGTATGCGAAGGCGAATAGAAATGAATCTATCGGAATGGGGTTTCCACATTATCAAGGCCCATTTCGTATCTTTAGACTTATTTTATTCGCAACTACCCAGCATATCTAATTGGCGTTCCACTATCCGCAACCTGTGGACGCGTCCGATAGCATTTCAGCTGATGCTTTCCGTTATAGTTAAGTATCAATGAACTGCAGTTACACAAGTTCGTTGATAGTTATCTGCCAGGCGGAAAATTAACATACTTATAATTTAATGGAGTCGATTTCATAATATAGATTGAGGATCTCCTCAGAAATGAAACACTTCATCACTGTTGCTCAAGTTCTTGGGACATAAGTAATAATTCTATGACGATATGCAGAAGGATATGCCAGTGTCAAAGCGATTCAAGCCTTGGCGCACAGTTTAACACTTAAATATCGTGGAGTACGGCATATGGTTGATCTCCTCCAACTATACTTACCTTTATTTTCATATTTCTATATTTGTATATGATTAAATTTTAATAAATAAATCTCATAAATAAAATCTTAAGGTATTGTCTTTTAAAAACGGCCTTGTTTATACAAAAAAAAATTATTTCACTAAACCAAAAACTAAAACGTCTTCAATGTCTTCAATTTATAACTGTCTTGCAACAATAAACACACAAAGAAATAACAAAATAAATGAAAATATTTTTCGTAAAAATATATTGAATTGTTCTAAAGGATAAATTTCATCTTATGAAAAAGTTGCTGCCAAAACCAACCAAAAATTTAAGTTTTATTATATTTTTTCTCCATTCACCAAAATGAAAACTAACAATAACAGACAACTAAAACTTTCGAACAAAATGATAGTGATACCAGGAAAAATAACATAAAATATAAAAATACAACAACAAAATCAAATAATAATAGCAGTACATAGCAAACAATTGAGAAAATTCTTGGACACAAAAGCAATTTAAGGCACAACTACACATATTTATACACACAGGACACTAAACTTACTAAAACTTTATAATAGTTACAATAATGAAATAAAGACTTATAATATTTAGGATACACAGCATAGCACATACATAATTATTAGGTTGGCCCTTAGTTTGAACTATACTTTGTCATCTAAAAACCAATTGCTGACAATTTGAGGAGAATCGAGTAACATTTAGATTTTGCACATTTAAATTTTTATATGATGCTGAACCAAAATCGAAAAGTGCTAAATAAGATCCACCCTAATACCTACTCTAGTATCTAAACAATACAAAAAATAAATAAATACCAGTAAAACAATATTGAAACAGAATTCTAAACACCATAACATAACAAACAAACAGCTTACAACAATAAATTGCTGGAATTGTTGCAAATGCTGGCATAAGAAACACCAAAAAGTATTAGCACAATGATACATTAACAACAAATGAAGACTCTTGAGTATAAAATAATGTTGTTTATAGAAACAAAAGACATAACTACGAAATATATAAACATTTAATAAAAACAGAATGCCAAAAATTTTAGAAAAGAAAAGTTATATATGTAGAAATATTTTGTTCTTGGTAGATACCATAAGTTTTCGAAAGTAGCACAAAGTATGTGCAGAAGTAATAAACACATATTTTGTGGTTTATAGTTGTACATTAATGTTTATGCTATTTCCGTAGTTTTTTTCCTCCTTGCTCTTTTATCTTGGATTTTTTCCTTACTTATTTGAAAAAGGGGTTAAATACAGTGGCAGCTTAGTTGAGGGGTGAAAAGTTTGTGTGATTAACTAAGAAGCTAAAAAAACTAAAATACTGGTCACTTGTTGATTAAAAGATATATAAGAAGATTATTGTTAATAGATGCAGATTAACTGGACTAAACCTTGTGTGGGAAACTATAGAAAATTAATATTTTTATATATCGCACAAGTTCCTCTAAAGGGAGTCACTCAAAATTTTTCAAATTTTATATTTTGAGTTCACTCTCTTTAGAGGTACCAGAGCGATATTTTAAAAAATTGTTTGGCCAAAGTTGTTTGTGGCGAATCATGTATAACCACCACCAACATGTGGCAATAAAATATGTATCTTATATAGTGGAGGATAGGATCATGGATCGATCATAACAAAAGCTAGTAGAATAATTTAGATTCATATAAAACAAAATATTAATATACAAAATTTTCAGAGCAATATCAATCGTGGATCCAAAAATAAACAATGTGTAGCCTATGAGCAAAAGTGTAAAAAATACCATTTTTGGAATTTTCGCTCTAATTATTAGAAATTGCCTTTGACCTTTTGACAATTTTTTTTTTACAATTTGTTATTTAGAATGACTACTTAAAATACGTTGAAAATTTCATTGAATTTTGTTAATAAATAAAGATTTTATTACATATTTATTGAGTTTTACATTTATTCTCATCTACTTCTTTTTTTTGTTTAGATAAGTAACTTTTGGTATTACAAACCTTTTAAGTGAAAATCGCAATTCGATTCATATCTATACCACTTTAAACTCAGTACTTCAAAGGTACCAAAGGTCGAAGGTACCCTACTTTGAACCCACATAGCGCCCATTTTAATAACTTAAACTCTAATACTGCTTGGATCGGACCAGCCGTTTAGAAATGCCACATTTATTTACAAAAAATTTTGATGTGCATCACACAACAGGAATATTTTTTCATACAACTTTACCGCAATTTTTTTGATCGTTTTTTTGTTTCTAAGTTCTTTAACTCATTATCATATGGAACTTTATACGACCAGCATTAGCTCTGTGCACAACAGAATCAGAGCATTTCTATCAAAAAAGCAGTGCGACTTATTTCACGTTACCAATATCTGTTACTTAGACCATTTTTTCTTCCTGATACACGTTTACTTTCAATATCTTCCGTATACTGTTTAATGGCTTTGGAAACAGTGTGATCTTTTGCTATTTTTTGAAAGTCCATATTGGATTTTTTTTTTGAAAAGTTTTAATTACACTGTGCTACAGTGAAAATAAATTTGGTAACTTTCCTTATGTGAAAACTATGGGAAATTGTGGACCGATAGGTACCGAATTTGATACTTATTAAGAACTAACTAAGATTTCTAAACAAATTCAAATTACTTCATCCTTGGAGTAATAAATAAATGTGTGACAAATTTTAGTGAACTATATTTGTAGTTTCATTACAACGACGGACAAGCGTTGAGACATTCCTCCTGAGCAGATTGGTATTATCTAAGATGGACGTTACAAGTATATTATTGATTGTTACGAACATCAGCACAAAAGCATTTTACGATCCTCAAATTGGAAAAAATATGACTTTTTGTCCACAACTTTAAACAGTTAAATTTTACAACTCGTACATTTAACGTTCTATTAAGTCATTTTGAAAAGCTACTGTATTTAGAGTCTGCCAAAAAAATATTTGTTCTAACAAGCACAACATTCCAGTTTTAATACCAATAACAACATTCTAGTTTTAATTTCCAAACTTTCAACATAAACTATGAAAATCAAAAGCTGATACATCATCATCTCCGTGGAAAAACTTTAAATTATTTGCACTTTTCAGATTAGAAATTTTGAGTATTATTTTGAGCATTATTTTTACGGGAGAACATTTCTAAAAGTTTTTAGCTTTAAAATTGTATTTAAGGACAAAAATAAATACCTTAATTTCAACACGAATCCGCTTTAACAAACTACAATATTCATTTCAACATCAAACACATACAATTGAATTATAATATCTTTAATATTTTATATTTTTTCACTTTTAATGATGTTCGTAAAAAATGACTGTCTGCCTTAAAAAGAAAAATAATTAAAGAAATTCTAAAAATATAATGTGTAATGGTGGATTATATGAGTATTTTAAAAACACATGCTCATAATTAAATAAGTATGAATGTACATGGGAGAGTCCATAAAAAAATATACAATTGGTACTATATATGACTGTTACAATGATGTGAATGAAACTTAAACATATTATGGTTATCGCAATTATATACATAATTACAGTGGCCATAATATTGTTAAAAAACTTGTAAAAATGTTGAAATGGTTATGGTAAACATGTACAACTGTATTTTTTCTCTGCGTGCGAGTATATGAGATGCCAAAAATAATTTTCGTTGACCGATATTCATTCTTATTAATTCTTTGGAATATTTTAGATATGTGGTTAGTAACGCACTAAAAAGGAATATGTTTTAATTATGTTCTATAAAATATACGTTATTTCAGATGAACTCATCAATTTATGATCAATCGGTAAACGCCATATTATAATTAATTTTCATACTTTAGCCATATCGAGACCTTAGCGCCAAATTATCGTAAGCGACAAAACACAAATTTAACAGGAGAAGGTTTTTTCGATTATTTTGAAATTTATACATAGAATTAAAAATTTTATGATGCGATATATTATAATTTCGTTCAAGCTATTTGTCTATTTTTCAAAAATATTTATAACTTTTGACAATTAAAAATTCATGGAATACTTTATTGAAAAATATGACAAAAAATATTTTTTATTGAACTTTTGCATAGATACTAATTTTTCAAATTGAAATAAAATATTTATTTATGAATAGTTTTTAATGAAATTTCACAGTTATGTAAAATTTTTTATTTAAAATGGAAAAATAAAAACGAATTTTGAAATTTATTATCAACAATTCCCAAAAATGGAAATTTTTAGTTTTTTGGCTATAATATCCAGACAAGTGTCGGAGTTATCGGAATCCTTTACAAGATAATTAAAAGCATATTGGGCCATCTAAAATCGGTTATTACATATATTTTGATATCGAATATGCGATTTGAAAATTTTTGCCCTAAAGTTTAATTTTACATAAAAAATAGGTGTTTTTTGAATGGACGTAACAAAATTTTTTTATTTTTTTTTCATTTAAAATATTTTGTGAAAACTTAGCTTTCGGAAAGTATAAATTCCTTATACATCCTCTTAGAAATTTTTTGCGATAACTTAAAGAGAAAAAAAGTTCTATTTTCCCAAAAAATTTGCGAAAAATCGGGTTTTCAAAATTTTTTAAATTCAAATGCATATACCTTTGGACTTAGTCATTATTTTTAAACAGTTCTGTTCTTATTTGACACATACGTATGTTGTTAGTCCAATGAAGGAAAACTGGAGAAAATCGGCAAATATTTCGATACGCTGTTATCAAAAAACTGGAGTAGGTTGGGTAAAAATGTTGAAGATTTAATTTTCAAATGCGAATATCTCCTAAGCTATAAGAAACAATTGATAGCTAGGACTAGGTCTTTTGTAGCACTCGATGAAAAGATTTTATGTGTGTAATTTTTTTGAAATCTGAACACAAACGAAGAAATAGGATCATTTTAAAATGTTATATACCCGAGGTGTCCTACTTTGAGGACCCTTGGTTGCGGCCCTGGTGGGCCCATGAGGTCCAAGTTTAAAACTTAAACTCGAGAGCACTTCTTCTTTGCGCATGTGAAATTTCATTTAGAATAACCATTTAGAAGTTACAGATTTATTTCCCTCTTTTTTTTCTATACCAAAAAATGTTTAATTGACTTACGATAAAATCTTACCCCCTATAATTTTGAAGTTATTAACAATTTTGATATTCTGAGAATGCTAAAACATCAGTCGCTCCATAAAATTTTAATTTTGGTAATAAAAAAAAAAATTAGAAAATGTCGCTTACGATAATTTGGCGCTAAGGGCTCGATATTGTCACATACCTGTCACTTACAATATTGAAAAGTTAGAACTCATCTTCAGCTAAAGGGTGTTTCATTAAGCTCTTCATATATTTTTATTTAAATAAAACAAAATGTGTCTGAAATATTATCTAAAATTTGTATTCGTTTGAAAGGCCTATTGCCATTATGAATAAAGTAAAATACTGCGCAAATGTTCGCCACGTCTTCGCTGAGTGGCGCGCATCAGAAATTAAAATTTTTTTTTTTCTTGAATCTGGCGCATAAATGTGGCATGAGCTCTGTGGCAAGTATCACCGTCCTGTTGAAACCACGTACCATTGGTGTCCATTTCAGTAAATTCAGGCCAAAAGAAGTTGGGAATCTTCGATCTATAGCGCTCGCCTTTGGCGATGATGGTCTTCTCAACGTTGTGCTAAATGAAATGTTTAGCGCCAACCCATAATACAAACCATACATTAACTTTTTCGGAATGCATTACACGCTCTTCGATCTTATGTGGATTCGACAAATTTGTGTGATCACGTACTCACTCTTCCAGAAATGGCCCCAACGTAAAGTCAGAAAAGAGAGTGGAACGTTGACAGAACAGAAGATCCACAATTTTATTACTTGCTGTCAATGTTCGAAAATCTCTATTGAAAGACTCTTCATTAGATTTAAATCAAAGATGAAATTTCAGATAATACAATTTTTTTTAACCATTTTGTTATGGGTTCTCTCACATTCATATCTGTTTATCGTGGGAAATTTAAAGAATGTCATATTTATTATTTTTAATATTACACAAATATACATGTGTATACAAGCATTTATTATATTTACATGCCACATATTTTGTTTTTGCGTAAATTTATATTGAATAAATACCAGACAGCAATTGTTTCACATGAATAAAGAAATAATGAAAAATTTATAACAGCTTTTCATATTAAAGAAGCCTGCATATTTTTATTATCATTTTGTGACATCTCTTCTTTATAAATTGTTGGCTTTTGTATCGTAAAATCTTTATGTATATAGTTATTATGACGCCTACAAAGTTAGGCTTTTTTAAGATTTAGATGGTATAATATGGAGGTTTATATGGAATTCAAATACATTATTTCCATTTAAATTTGATATATTTATACATATATGTATGTTTATATTAATTTTAAAATTGTTATAACAAATTCTATATTGATTAAACTTGTCTATCTATATGGAAGCTCACATCCTTAATATACAACCGAAATTAAAAACATTCACCAACATGTGTTCATCATTGTGCTAAGCAGTTTGGTATAGAAATATTTTAACCAAAATCCAGTAGTACAATATTATAATTACTTAGTTTGTAGTTATGACTATGATTGTGGTTGCTTATTTTAGACGTAGTCAATGTATTCCATTTAGACAGTAATAATTACATACGTCTGTTATATCCCAGCAGTTAAGCAAGTAGTCAATGTATCCCTTAAGGACATTAATTGTCACTAATGTCTGATCACTTGCCTAACTCCACTTTATATATTTTGTGCATAGAGAAGTCAATTGATTACTTTGTACATCCCAGGTAATGTAGTGTGACGTCAATTGTCATTTAAGTGTCTGTAAGTAATCTAGAGTGTGGTCATTTTAAACATTTATGTTTTACTTTAAACGTTTATTTTTTACTGCAGTTTTAATGAGTAATTCGTGCAAACTGGTTTTATACAAATTGTGTTGATATAATTCTCATACAGTTTATTTTCTTTATGCCAGCCACACCCACCAGTTTGGTCAAGTTTAATAAAAATATCATCCCGAACAAATTTTAGGTAAATCGGTTGGAGTTTAGATGTGCCCTCCGAAGTTTTGAGATGCATTCAAAAGGGGGAAAATGCAATTTTATCAGTTTTTGTAAAAATTTTCCAATTTGCAATTTAATTTAAAAGAATAGAAAGGTGTAAGTAACTCTTGTTCTACTGAAACATAAAAAACAGAAATTAATTAAAAAATGCTAAAGTTATTCAAATTTCCCAGAATATTAACGTGTCCAGGCCACTAGAACAAGAAATGTAGGAACACAATTAACATATTTTGACAAATATTAAATGAAATGCATATTTTTACTTAAAATATATCCATATTTACTTGTATATGAGTTTTTGTTTTCGTAGGATACCGTTAACCTATTCGCAGGTGTTACCAAAAAATTGATTTTTTTAACGGCAGTTTCAAAACTACATTTTAAAATTTTTAAAAATTTTGTTTAACAAATTTCAGAATTTGTTTTATCATCACATTGGGATTTATTGAGAATATAATGGGAAATTTAAATATGAAAAAATTATGACAATACCCCCTATATTTTTTTCGTAACTGCTATTTAAATTTTGCGATTTTCAAGAAAAAAAACTCATTTTTTTGGCCATATTTTGGCAAATGAGCAAAATTTCCTTACTGTTATGAATTTTAAGTAAAAGCGATTCATAATATTATAATCTAGGTAATTTTAAATATAGTCTGAAAGTTTTACTAAAATCGGAAAACGTTAACCTTAAATCGTGAAGGTCAAATTTCAAATTTTTCAATATTTGGAATTTCTCATGGAAAGACAGCTAAATGTTGTATATTTTTGGGCCGATTTTGATGAAACTTGAGAAAAATATAACACGAAGTCTAGTGTTTATAATAACAGCACAAAAATTAAATTTAACCCTAAATGGCACTTGGGGTTAAAAGTCTCACTTTTAAAATCACGAAAAGTACAGTCAATATGAAACTCAAAACATCGAAAAATACTGGTATGTTTAACCTTCAAATTTACTGACGTATTGGTAGCACCCCAACACAGGGACCGGGCACAACACAACACAATTCTCAACAAAAATAATAAACACACAGTTCATTCAGTAGAATGCTAGTTTTCCACAAAATTGGTTTTTGTTGATTTATTTATTCTCATTTTTTGTTGACCCTGATTTGAAGACGCGCAAATTATTATTTTAGTCAATTAATATTTGTACCCTTCACCATGATTGGCAAGGGTATATATAAGTTTGTCATTCCCTTTTTAATTTCTACATTTCTGATTTGCGACCCCAAAAAGTATATACAGTACGAGACACAAATGTGTAAATAAATTTGGAAATATCTATAATTTGAATTTTTATGCTCAACATTTACCAATCTGACAATATTTTTTACACAATATGAAGATCATGATTAGTGAAGTATAGCAATACAAAAAAATTAATTTCAAGTAATGGCATTTAAATACCAGGATATCAAAAAGTTAAAACTGAATTACACAATTTTGTCGCATTTTCTTTAAAGTTAAATAAACTTGTTATTATTATTTAGAAAAAGAACAATTTTAATCAATTTCATTAATGACAGTTAGTTAAAACATGTTACTAGTTAACAATTTACAATTCTTTAAGGAATATTGAATATGAAGAAGATTATCACCGAAGTTGCAAATTCTGTTACCGAGCAGCTGAAAAATGGTATCTCCCATCGAAAAATATCCACCAAATTCAATATTTCTTTTAATCTGTTGAGAACATAGCGAATATATGTGGTTTGGCTTTTCCAGCACCAATTTGTGGACGGAATTCAATTCTATTGTTAAAAGATGGTCTCACTGTATAACGTCTAGTTGCATCAGGAGAAGAAAATAGTCCCCGCGAGGTACAACCAAAACTATCTTCATGCTACCAAATTAAGATCTCAAAACGTGCATCTCTTAGAGAAATCAAAAGATGTGGTTTTTATGCAATAAAGATTGTTAAAAAACCTCGTTTAACTGAAAGACACAAGTCTCTTCGACTAACATTTGTAAATTTTTTTAATAAATGGACCTTTGATGATTGGGAAAAAGTTATCTGTACAGATGAATCGAAAATTAACCATTTTAGAGCTGATGGACCAAAATATGACTACCAAAAACGAAATGCGTCATTAAAAGACCGTGATTATATGACGACTATGAAATATGGTGGTGGAATATTGCCATTTTGTGGTTGTTTTTCTGCGAAAGGTGTAGGAAAACTCCATAAAATTGGTAGTAATATGAATGCAGAAATGTATATAGACATTATCAAGACAACAGATGTGGATAGTCTGAATGATTGGCGTGGACAAATTGAAAACACTGTGATACTACAAGATAACGACAACAAACATAAGTCTAAAAAGACGCTTAATTTTTTAAAAACCGCCAAAATTACATTGCTAGATTGACTCCCACAATCTCAGAATTTAAATCCGATTGAGAATTTGGTGCGAATTCTAAAACGTCGCGTTTATAATTATCAAAATGCATTTAGAAACACAACTCAGCTCTAGGAGCGCTCCCATGATATCTAGGGATCTATAATGCAAGAAGAGTGTCGCAAACTGGTGGAGAGTATACCCTCCAGAATTCAGGCTGCCATATAAGTGTATATAATGCTATAGTAAGTTGGACCTACAATGGGTTAAAATCGGGAAAATATTTTTTAACCCTAATATTTTTGTCACAAATTTATTTTCACTAATAAATTCAAAAAGAAAATTTTAAAATTTAAAAAAAAATTTAAAAACTATTTCGAAATTTTTTTTTTATAAATTTAAAAAAAAATACTTAATTAACGGAGTTTGTCATTCCGTTTGTATTTTCTACATTATTCATTTGCGACCCCACAAAGTATATATGTCTATTCTGAATATAGCCATGTCCGTCTGTATATTGAAATCAACTTTCCGTAGCCCCCAAATAACTTACATATGTACATGATTCATACATAAATATATCGGTAATTCTTCCGGCTCGGTTGCTATTTAAAATCGACAAAAATGGCTGAGATATAAGGAAAAAACCGGGACAACCTCGATTTTTGGTCTATTTTTGATCTATATGTGTATTACTAAGTCATTATTATAGACAATATGGATATCTAATATATTTCAAAGTCCATTGCAAAGATGTATATAAGAGTATAGTAACTTGGACCTACAATGGGTCAAATATTTTTTAAACACTAATTTTTTTTCATCAAAAAATTTTTTTTTTCAACCAAAAAAAATTAAAAATATAAATTTGGAAAAAAAATGTTTAAAAAATTTTTTTAAAAAAAATTAAAAGACAATTTCGAAAATAAAATTGAAAAACAATAAAAAAAATTTTGTTTACCTAAAAATATTTAAAAAAAAAATTTTAAAGTATAATTTGGTGAAGGGTATAGACAAGCTCTCTTACTTGTTTCTTTATTTAATTAGTTTTCAAGACTACTAGTATTAATGATTCGATTTTCAAAATTCCTGTAAAGACTTTTCAGAATTATGTCCATTTTATTCTCTTTTACGATTTGCTACACATATCCCATTTTCTTTAAGTTTTTTCAAGTATACCAAGAAACTCATTACTGAGTTTCGAAAGTTAACAAATATATGTAGCTAATCTCTATAACGACCATGTCTGTATACAAATTATTTTATTTACTTTATTTTGCTTAAATAAATATTAGTAAATAAAGCCACATACAAAGTCATACATAATAATGTTTTTATTTCTTTAATTCTTGATATTTTTTTTTGGAATTTTCTTTAAATATTTACATACACTGCTGCCATAAATATGAATAAAAATATTTGTGTTATTTTAAGAGGAGTTTAAATTCCGTTTTTATTATTATGTTTTTCTTAAGATAAATTTTCATTTATGTTACTTGTTTGGCGATTTGTCTTACAATGTTACCAAAGGAAAATACAAAAAAAAAAAAACAGATAAATTATGTAGGGGCTTACAAAATATGTGTCTTTTGTTTGAGTTGCTGTTTCCTTTCGTCTGTTGCCTTTGTTGTTTTCAGCCGGAAAATTATTTCATATGTATATTGTAGGAATGTAAAAATATTTGTATGCTTTGGGTTGTTAGATATTGGATTTAAGCCAAACAAACAAATAAACTACAAAACATGAAAACGTTAAAGTTTTAACTAAAATGAAACAGAAAATAAAGCGCAACCCAAAATAAAGTTCATACGAAATGAAAATACGACAACGAGTTAGTTATACAAAACCCTAAATATACAAATAAATATGTATTTTAGTAACATTTATAAAGAAACAAAATAAATAAAAAACATTGTTGCAAAAACATTAAATATAAAGCAGAAGAGAAAAAATGTCATAGAACTTTATGAAAAGTTTTTTGTTAGAAGGTTTTTTCTATTATTTTTGTATTATTTTTTGTTGAAATCATAAAAGATGGTGTGGCATTGTTGTTAGAGGCAATGGCTAGTTTTTCTTAAACTTGCTACAAGGGAAAAGTTCAAACAACACATATGACAGAATGAAGTTCCTTGTATGTTTTGATGTAGGTGTTAGCCATGACAGAAAAACGGAATAACTAAATATTTGAGTCACGTTAGAAAGCTTAAAATTTCCACAGACACTTTTATTGCTTTTATAGTGTAAACATCATCATATTCTTTTTTATGCTGCAAAAAAAAAAAATCTCATAATATTAAAGCACAAAACTGACCAAGCGGCAATGTTTTAAATATATTTTGCATTAATTTTTATACCCTACACCACCATAGTGGAGAGTTTTTTTGTGCTCCTGTTTGCAACGCATTAGTTCACCACCAACCTTAAAGTATACCGATTGATTCAAATAAACGTTGTCTGTCCGTATATCTGTCCGTCCTGATAGATGACTGGCTGGTTGTTCATGTAAATCTTGTGCTTAAATCGCAATTTTTAAACTATTTCGATTAAACTTTGCTCATGCATTTTTTTTTGGCAAAAGACGAAGCAAATTGAAACTGGCAGAAATCCGTCTATTGTTTCACCAAGCCATTCAAATGTCTTGCCAAAAGAGGGATTTTTTGCCATAACTATCGGATTTATATACACAGAGAAAACAGATTCGTAGTGGCAACCGAATTTATTGCCAATCGAATTATTCGGTTATACACATAGAATTTTTCGGTTCTATCAAAAGAAAGTCAGCCGACAAACCTTTACAAAAAAGCCACAGCTGTAAAAATCAACTGACTGGCAACAAATTCGGTTGCTATCACGAATCTGTTTTCTCTGTGAAGGTATCCACACAAATTCCTCTACGTATAAGTTTTGTATATAAGGAACACATATTTAAAGATTTTTTTGGATCAATCCATAATTGACCATAGCTCCCACAAAAGGCCCACTTCCTAAAATCACATTAACGAGCATAATCTTTCAAAAATGTTGGTATTCGCATCACCTAATTTCATGCCAATCGGTCCATAATTAGTCATATAAGGCCCATTTCCTAGAACCATTTTAACTAGCAAAAATCTCTGGGAAAATTAGCTATCACCATAAAGTTCAACAAACATAAGTTCATATTGACATACAAGAAATCACACGGACTAATGTGATGATGAGGGGCCCAAATTATTCATAGATCATATAGGAGGCCCAATTCCGAAAATCACTTAAAGGAACATAAATCTGTACTAAAATGGGAAGGGTTAATTTCCATTTTTGTGTTGTAATGGTAGATGCTGGCCTTTATGTTATATTTTTCTCAACTTTCATTAAAATTGGCCTAAAAATATATAACATTTCGCTATCTTTCCATTAGAAATTGCAAATATTGAAAAATTTTAACTTTGACCTTCACGATTTAAGGTTAACGTTTTCCGATTTTAGTAAAACCTTTAGATTGTATTAAAAATTATCTAGACTATACCCAGTATGCAAAATGATTCGAAGTTATGTCGAAAATGAATCATTTTTTCGTAAAATTTTATCGATATCGACTTCGATATAATGTCGAGAATGTGCGTGTTTTCCTAAGTAGAGTGCAGAGCGATAAAGAGTCGAAAATTATTTATTATTCTGATTCTAATTTTTATCGATATACTATACCTTTTTCGGTATTAAAAATGTTCTAAATTGATTCGATTTCGATTAAATATATGAACAATTTCGAATACTTTATACCATCGAGCAATTTTTTCTTGAAATAATGCATATTCAATACCTTTATTATTATCCAATAATGTTGCGTTAGATGTGTTTTCATTTTCAAATGAAATAAGCTCTGCACATATTTCTGATGTTTGCTGATTATGAGATTCGAATTGTCAAAAAACAACATCAATAATTGGCTGCGCTTTTCATTTAAGACGTCTTTGATCCATTTTTCGTGTTAAACTATATTTTTATGAATATGTTATTGATAGGATAAGAAATAAAATTTTATTTTCTCACAAATTGACAAAAGAATAATATGTATGTATATGCATTTGTCCATTTTGTGCAAAAATAAAATTTGGCATTAAAAAAAAACTCGAACATTATTCGCCATTTCTATAAAATATTAAAATACGATATTCTAAAAAATGTAGATTGGATAGAGCATCATAATAAATTCATATTTTCGATTTTAATTCGAAATAAGTTCGATAAAAAGAACTGACTCGAAATGTTGCATACTGGGTAATATTCGGAATAAGTTTTAATTAAAATTCATAACAGTAAGGAAATTGGCCTCATTTGCCAAAATATGGCCAAAAAATTTGGTTTTATCGAAAATCGCAAAATTTAAATCGCAGTTACGGAAAAACTATAGGAGGTATTGACATAATATTTTCATATTTTTATTCCCTATTATATTCTAAATTAATCCCAATGCGATAAGCAAACAGTTCGGAAATTTGTTTAACAAACTTTTTAAAAATTTGAAAATGGAGTTTTCATAATTTTTTTTGGTCATACCTGCGAATAGGTTAGCGGTATTTTACGAAGACAAAAACTCATATATAAGTAAATAAGTGTATATTTTAAGTAATACTTAGCTTACACCGTCCGAAAAATAGAGACAAAATTCGTCAGACACGAACCGGATGATATTCGTCTGAAACTATAAATTTAATGGAGAAAAACTATGTTTTCATTTTTTCATTTCGTGATCCTGTGTCCTTTTTTAAGGACTTCAAAGTTTCAAAGAAGTATATTTTTCAAAAAATATTTAAAAATACTGCTGCTATTCCCACAATGACAAATTGTATGTCAAAAGAACAAGAACTGTAAGGATCAAAATATGTCAAAAATGTCCTTTAAAATGTTTATCCTTTAATATCCCTTAATATTGCCAATAAATTCCTTTTAAAAAAATAGTGCGTTAAAGACCCAAATATTCTATACTAAATGTCAAAATTTCATCCTTTATATATAAAGGACAAATTAAAATATAAAAAAGAATGTATTAGTATACAAAAAAAATGTATTAAGTGCACGTTTATAAACTACACCACCATAGTGGGAGAGGTATAATGGTTAAGGGCTATTGAGGAGGTATAATGGGTTAGGGCTGTTGTTATTTTCCCAACACCTACCTTAAAGTATACCAATATGCTCAGGATCACTTTCCGTCCGTCTGTCCGTCCATCCATGTTAACCTTGTAATCAAACTACAGGTCGCAGGTTTAAAGATAATTCGACAAAATTTGACAAAAACCTTTATATTGCCCCAAGGACAAAGACTATTGAGTTTGGTTAGAATCAGCCCATTATTTATCCTAGCCCCCATACAATTGGCCTATTTGAAAATAGTTAAGCTCTCATAAATATCTCAATTATAAACATATTCAAACCAAATTCAGCATAATTAAGTTTTATGTAAGCCGAACTCTCACGACCAAATTTCGTGACGATCGGTCAACAATATTCCATAGCTCCCATATAAGCAACATTCTCGGAAATGTCATTAACATACATAAATCTCTGAAATATGTCAGTATCCAAACAAAATTATATGTTTCATATATTCACAATTCATCCCAATAGCTCCCATATAAGGCCCACTACCGAAAATGTGTGTATTCAAATAAGATTCAATACAAATAAGTTTCATACAAAAGAAAACTCTTTATAATCATATACCCGGTGTAGGGTATCATAAGGTCGGGCTTACCCTACTATACCATTTTACTTGTTTATTAAAAAGTCTTCTTTGTTGCTTTTCACAACGGATTTTGTTATATTTTTTTCGAATGAAATATTAAAATAAAATATAAAAAATCAAATAATTCAAATTTAAAATATTTTTTAACACTTAAGTAGTTAAGATAGAAGGATGAAATTTTGCCATGTGGTATTCAATATTTGGACCTTTATCTCACTATTTTAAAAAAAAAAAATTATTGGAAATCTAAAAGAATATTCAAGGATAAAAATTTGAAAGGACATTTTTGATCCTTACAGGATAAAATAAAAATAATACGAAATATTTCACAACTCTTCTTGATCATTTGACACTAAATTTGACATAGTAGGATGATCAGATGATCTGAAAATTTTAAGTCCTTTTAAAAGGAAACAGGATCACGAAATGAAAAACTGAAAACGCAGTTTTTCTCCATTTAATTTATTGTTTCAGACGTATATTATTCGGTTCGTGTCTAATATTGAGTATCGTACGGTGTTATATTTTAATATTTCTCAAAATATGTTAAATTTGTTTATTTCTTGTTCTAGTGCTCAGGCCACACGTCAATGGCCTGGGGAATTTTTAGTAACTTTAAAATGTTATAACCAATTTTTGTTTTTTATATCTCATTAGAACGATAATTACATACACATTTGGATTCTTTGACAAAAGTAATTACTAAACAATAAAATTTTTTCAAAAACTGAACAAATTTAATTTTTTCGCCTTATAAATTCACTTTAAAACTTTAGCGTGGTACAGGCTTCCATACAATCTTGGAGGACTCTAATGGCCATATTACAAAATTCACAAATTATTGAAATTCTAATAGAATAATGCTTTACTCATATACCAAAGTATTATATGCTTTTGCTTTTCTTTTTGTTTTTCACAAAAAATGTTAATAAATTTCAGAGGCATTTTTTGAGGAATAATTGGACAGAAGTCATACAAATTAAAGTTGAATTTGCAGACAAAAAACTTTTTTGTATAAGAATTAAATAAGCCATTTTTTATAATTATGATTTTCTCAATAACCTTGATACTTTGAAAATAACTGTAAGAAATTAATCTTTTAATAATGATTTGATATTATAATATTGCAATTACAAAGAAAGCAATTATATTAATTACTAAGTATTATACTTTATTACTGTGGCATGTGTGAAATTAAAAAAATAAACATTTAAATTATTGTTTGTTTAGCAAATATTTTTAATTTTAGTTCATAGAAATCACTAATTATATTTTAGGAAATATAATCTATTACAAACCATAACATATGTCCAGTTCGGGAGTGGGTCTGTACGGTTCTGGTTCTAGTACTTTACATAAAGAAGACCTGTTACTTTAATATGAAATTGTCATTGACAGTAGGGAAAATGTCGATAAAAAGTTCATATTTCTTAATACAATAGAAAAAGGCATGTTTTAGAATAGATTCTACTACGACATATCAAACAAATAATTCTCGAGGCGCCCAAATTTCAGAAAAAGTAAAGTCTTTTTTATTACCTACTAAGAAAAAGTAAATTTTTTGACTTTTTCTGAAATTTGAGCGCCTAGAAAATGATTTGTTTGATATCTCGTCGTGGAAATTTTTTTTCCTCATGTCACAATCTATCTGCAAATTGATGGCACAATATCGATTGCTAAATCGACCCATCCTAATATATAATTCACAATGATAACAAGTTAATTGAAATTATATTAATCAATTATAACATATTGTATTACTCAGAAAAGTATTTTTTTATCAGAAATAGGGTAAAAGTATTGATAACCTTTTAATTCCTATAAATAAAATGGATTCTTTTAATCTCTATAATTAAAAATCTATTGTCGTTTGTTGGTAATTGCATCAGTTGAGAACGGCCAGACCGATTTAGACAATTTTTTTTTATAAAGACTCAAAATATCCAAATTTGCTAATAACTTGTCCAATAAGCGTTTAATCAAGAAAAGGAGCTCGATCTGTGATCACTCATATTTCTGACCAAAAATCGATTTTTTATATAAAAACTCAAAATATCTAAATTCGCTAATATCTTGACCATTGAGCATTTAATCAAAAAAAGCAGTGCGATCTGTGATCACTCATATTTCTGACCCAAAATCTATTTTTTATATAAATACTCAAAATATCTAAATTCGCTAATAAATTGGCCAATAAGCGTTTAATCAAGAAAAGGAGCTCGATCTGTGATCACTCATATTTCTGACCCAAAATCGATTTTTTATATAAAAACTCAAAATATCTAAATTCGCTAATAACTCGGCCAATAAGCGTTTAACCAAGAAAAAGACCTCGATTTGTGATCACTCATATTTCTGACCAAAAATCAATTTATTATATAAAAACTCAAAATATCCAAATTCGCTAATAACTTGGCCAATAAGCGTTGAATCAAGAAAAGGAGCTCGATCTGTGATCACTCATATTTCCGACCAAAAATCGATTTTTTATATAAAAACTCAAAATATCTAAATTTGCTAATAACTTGGCCAATGAACATTTAATCAAAAAAAGCAGCTCGGCCTGTGATCATTCATATTTCTGCCCAAAAATCGATTTTTTATATAAAAACTCAAAATACCTCAATTCGGTAATAACTTGGCCAATAACCGTTTAATCAAGAAAGAGGCCTCGATCTGTGATCACCCTTATTTCTGACCAAAAATCGATTTTTTATATAAAAACTCAAAATATCTAAATTCGCTAATAACTTGGCCAATAAGCGTTTAATCAAGAAAAGGACCTCGATCTGTGATCACTCATATTTCGTAGCAAAAATCGATTTTTTATATAAAAACTCAAAATATCGAAATTCGCTAATAACATGCCCAATAACCGTTTAATAATGAAAAAGACCTCGATCTGTGATCACTCATATTTCTGACCAACAATTGATTTTTTATATAAAAACTCAAAATATCCAAATTCGCTAATAACTTGGCCAATGAGCATTTAATCAAAAAAAGCAGCTCGATTTGTGATCACTCATATTTCCGACCAAAAATTGATTTTTTATATAAAAACTCAAAATATCCAAATTCTCTAATAACTCGGCCAATAAGCGTTTAATCAAGAAAAAGACCTCGATCTGTGATCACTCATATATTTCTGAACAAAAATCGATTTTTTATATAAAAACTCAAAATATCTAAATTGGCTAATAACTTGGCCAATAAGCGTGTAATCAAGGAAAGGAGCTCGATCTGTGATCACTCATATTTCTGACCAAAAATCGATTTTTTATATAAAAACTCAAAATATCCAAATTCGCTAATAACTTGGCCAATAAGCGTTGAATCAAGAAAAGCAGCTCGATCTGAGATCACTCATATTCCGCAAAAGTTTTTACATAAATAAAAATACTCAAAATATCTAAATTCGCTAATAACTTTTCCAATAAGCGTTTAATCAAGAAAAGCAGCTCGATCTGTGATCACTCATATTTCTGACCAAAAATCGATTTTTTATATAAAAACTCAAAATATCCAAATTCTCTAATAACTTGGCCAATAAGCGTTTAATCAAAAAAAAGCAGCTCGATCTGTGATCGCTCTTATTTCTGACCAAAGATAGATTTTTTATATACAAACTCAAAATATCTAAATTCGCTAATAACTTGGCCAATAAGCGTTTAATCAAGAAAAGGAGCTCGATCTGTGATTACTCATTTTTCAGACCAAAAATCGATTTTTTATATAAAAACTCAAAATATCTAAATTCGCTAATAACTTGGACAATAAGCGTTGAATCAAGAAAAGGAGCTCGATCTGTGATCACTCATATTTCTGACCATATAAAAACTCAATATATCCAAATTGGCTAATAACTTGACCAATAAGCGTTGAATCAAGAAAAGGAAATCTATCTGTGATTACTCATTTTTCAGACCAAAATTCGATTACTTATATAATAACTCAAAATATGTACATTGATCTACATGTATTCTGTTGTTGCAAGACTTAGGTTTTTGACAACAAACTTAGGTTCTTTGTCTCTCAGTAGCGCTTCTATGTATATTTTATTCTATGTCCTATATGAATAAAAATTATCATTCAATAATACGTTTTTTTTTTCTTTTTTAATTTTTACCCTTTTCAAACCGCTTCTCACAAGTTTACAAATCGATCACAAGCTTTTTTTTAACTTGGACAGGACAACGTCTGTCGGGTCAGCTAGTTACAAATAAAAGCGCCAAGTAGTTTTAAAATTGTAACAACTCATTATTTATTCAAACAATTCAAATAGTCGATGTTTTTAATACACAGGATATACTAGCTTACTCTCAACTCGTTCTTAATATTTATATACACAGCGCCATCTTTTAGAGGTCTCATGAATAATCTAACCAAAAAAACTAGATCAACTTTAAAGCTGCTTCACAGTTAATATTGTCATACTTGGTGGATTTCCATGTACTTATTATTAGAGAATATGAAAATGATCTTAAGTAAACTGGTATACTTTACGGTGGGGACAACATTTCAATATTCCAATAGAAGAAAATATATTGTAACTAATACAAATCAGCATTGCTAGTATTTTTTTATCAGTAAACATTTAAATATTTCTTAATGAAACATTGAAGATGATTTAGTAATATCGTAAATTTTCTACCAGTTCTCCTTCTATCATATCATGTTTGCTTTAACCATAAAATAACTGCACAAAAGCATATTTCTTATAATATAACCAATGGAGTCACTCAAGTTTTATAATCCTCCATCATATATGCCAGGGGATATATACATTAATTCTTATTTACTCTTATGTGACTACATTTATGCATTTTAATTGAAAATATGAAAAAATCAACATCGCAACAGTCTTAAAATCAACATTAATACATGAAATGTTTCTCATGTCTGAATACCTTTTGAATATTTTGTAACTTCATTGTTTGCATTTTAATTATTTATTTAACAAACGCACATGACTAATAAGCGGTTAAAGGGAACACAAAATTGTAACAAAAAATATGTTAATACTTTGCTAACCGCAAGTAAAATACCTTGACGTGGAAGTTATTAAGGGGAAATAAACCAGCTTAATTAAATTATGGAGAATATTAAAGGCTTACAAACAATGAGTGAAAAAGATAAAACAAACATAAATGAATAATCATTAAATGACACATAATTTTTGTAATAAAATTAAGAATTAAAACAGAACATTCTTAATAAGCCTGTATTATTAAATAATGAATTAATGATGCATAATTTATAAAGTTTTCTTTATTATGTTGACTGCTACTCGTACCACTTGGCGTATGAGTAATATGTCACATTGATGAATTTGCCCAACTGTGTCTATCTCAGCGTATGAGCAATATTTTGTAGTTGTCTTTTCTTTAACACGCGTGTGCTGCTGTAATTAAATGAAACGCCATAAAAAATGGTATTTTTCCCAGAATATAAAACTTTAAGCAACAAAAAAGTAAAAGAAAAATTCCAAACAAATGTAACATTTGTTCTTGTCTGTCACTGTTTAATTCTATTTTAAGAGGTCACGTTTTATGGCTGCTTGACCAATATGTAAGTTCTGGAGAAAGAAAATATATATATGTATATATATAAAATTCCAACCAATAAATACTTTGAGCTGTTAAAAAAATTCTTTAATTGCAAATATTTGTGTGCTTCTCATGTGTTCGCAATCATTTTCCCATTTTGATACGTCTTCAAGTAAATAGTTTGTGTTTGTTGTTGAGTTTTTAAGCACGATTAAATACAGGTTGGCAATTGTTTCTGCTTCAAAGACGTTTAAGTACAATTTAATGAAATGTGAAATGTATTTAAGATTTGCCGAGAGGTGGAGTATTAATGATGTGCTTTATCTTTAAGATATACATTAATTTAATAATTCTATTGTAAATTAATAATTAAATTTTGTCTGTATATGATTACATTTTTCAAATATAAGTTTATTTATAGGATCTCTGGTTTATTTTAAACAAGTTTATCTACTTTTTCGCTGTACAAAAATTCTGTAAAAAATTCGAGTAAGAACTTACCAAAATTAGTAGTTGAAATTTCGGTTAAATATATTTATATTGAATATATATAGAAATAAATTATATTGGAGAGTGTCAATATAAAAGATTTGAGTAAAATTAAAGTTTCCAAGATAACCGAGACTATATATTTTATTTACTCGTATTGAAATGTATGTCTTAGAAATGCGGGATTTACAAAAAATTGCCATCATTTGACTTAAAAATTATTTTGAAAAGGCGTGGTGGACCAATTTTCATCTTACACCCTTAACGGTATGGCAAGGTACCCGGGTACCTTCATATATTAAATATCAAAAAATGATTATTGCAAGTATATTTTTAGTGAAATTTTACTAAAATAAAATTAAAGAAAGTCGTTATGAATATTTTAGATTAAAACTTTTATTTGCTGAAGGCAAAACAAACTAATATATGCATATTGGACAGTTTGCTGAATGCTCATTACAAATCGGTTTGGAACATCTGGTGCAAGCTTTACGTGTTTTTATTTGCTTCAAGTTGCGAGCTTACGTGACTACTCCCTACTACGACCAGTTTTATTATTTTTTGCAAACCGGAAACTTCAAAACCATTCCCAAGCATACTCTATATTGCATATTTGACTCATAATTGGGAGATAAGTTTTGGGTTCTAATGCGTTGATGAATGTTTTGCTTGAACAGTTCAAAGCTTAGCTCTTTCAAAAATTGTCTGGAACAATCTGTGGAACGCAATTGTGTATGGTTTTCCATATTTATGACATAAGATGCTTATGCTGCTACATCTATAGCATTATAAAATAATGATTGTGACCATCGATTTATTCTGCGTTTGCATGAATATTCGCATATTATTAAATCCTCCTTTGGTTTTGGTGTAATATGTAATAATTTCAGGTTTAGCAGCAAAACTATATTATGCATTAGGCTTTGCAGGTAGGTTTCCACAACTCTGTGGAAACCTACACACTTGCCGTCCACAAATCAAATTATGGACGCAAGCATGAATAAAAATTCCTATAAAAGCATTTAATTCTTCTTCACGGAATGGCTCAAATTTTTAATTTTCTTTGCTGTTCTGTCTATTTTTGTGTTCTAGTCGTTCACTATTTACAAAATATTAAAAATTTAATGAAAATTAAGATCTATTGTAAGTCTCAGAGTTATTTTCAGTCATTATGCAGATATTTTCGAAAAAAATATCTAGTTTCCAGTACTATTTCCATATAGGTACCCGGGTACCTTGCAATGCTGTTAAAGGTGTTATTTTTGCCGTTCACATAAGGGTTAAAATTTTTCTTTTAGAAATAGTTTTTTAATTTTTTTTAAAAAAAGTTTTTACCAAATTTTTTTTTTAATTCTTAAAAAATTTTTTTGCAAAAATAATTTATGACAAATAAAATTTTTGATGAAAAAAAAATTCGGGTTAAAAAATATTTTTCCATATTTTGACCCATTGTAGGTCCAATTTACTATAGCTTTATATACATCGTTGCAATGGACTTTAAAATATCTATCATCAGATATCCATATTGTCTATATTAATGACTTAGTAATCCAGATATACATAGATCAAAAATAGGCCAAAAATCGATTTTTTCTCGGTTTTTTCCTTATATCTCAGCCATTTGTGGGCCGATTTGAAACAACAACCGAGCCGGAAGAATTCCCGACATATTTATGTATGAATCATGTATGTAAGTTACATTCAGCCGGACAGACGGACATGGCTATATCGACTTCGCTATCTATAACGATTCAGAATATATTACATTGCGGGGTCGCAAATGAAAAATGTAGAAATTACAAACGGAATGACAAACTTATATGTATATACCCTTGCCACTTATGGCGAAGGGTATAAAAATTTTGGTAAAAAATTTTTTTTTTTGGAAAAAAATAGTTTTTAAACATTTTTTTTTGATGTCATTAGCGGTGTAGTGTAAAAATTTGGTTTTACTGATTCCTGGAAAATTTCATTAAAATTGGCCCACCCCTTAAAATTGTGTACCCTAAACCACCATAGTGGAGAGGGTATATCGGATTTGTCCAAATGTTTTTAGCCAAAAAACAATTAGTCTAACCCATTTTAAAGTATTCAGATCGACTTAAAATCACTTTGTGAGTCGATTAGAAGATGTCCGTCCATCTGTCTGCCTGGCTGGCTAGCTGGCAGGATATGTAAACTTTGTGCGCAAAGTACAGGTCTGAATTTTGAAGATATTTCGATAAAATTTGGTACATATAATTGTTTTCGGCCCAAGGACGATGCTTATTGAAACTAGATGAAATCGGTCCGTTATTCCACCTAGTCCCATACAAATGTCTTCCTGAAATTGGACTTTATCGGTCATAAATGGTTTATTTATATATGTATCTCCACAAATTCCGCTCCAAATAAGTTTTATATATCAAAATTCATGTCACCAAATTTTGTTACGATTGGTCCATAATTAGTCATAGCTCCCATATAAGGCCCACTTCCGAAAATCACTCACGAATATAAATTAATGAAATTTAAAAAAAAAAATTCCGAATTACTTAGTGTAGGCTATTATATGGTCGGTCTTGACCAACCAAACTTTCTTACTTCTTATATATACGTCATTTTGAAGGGTACATATTTGCAATTTATTCTTACTTAGGTATTGAATATACATATTTGAAATAACAAAATTTTTTTTGCTTCGAAAATGTCGAAGGTCTTCTGTAGAAAGTGTTGCTTTACTACTTTATGGTGTATGTGTTTTATCATTTTGAACGTGAGATTGATGGTTTGTTCTGTGGTGATTTTGACACGGCTGACAAAGCTCGTCTAGACCAGCCAAAAAAGTTTGAAGACTAAAAATTTTAGGCATTACTCCAAGAAGATTATTGTCTAACTCAACAAGAGTTTCCAAAATCATTGGGAGCTACACAACTGATTCGTTTTAGACGGGAATTTTCCTAAAAACTTCCAGAATATGCGGCCAGACATAAAGCCATGACAACTATCGGCCAGATTATGCAATACCTGTTAAAAACTATGTAGAGTGAAGTGGTACTAATTTTTTCGATCGATGCTGTACTCTATCTCTGGGAGAGAGAGAGAGTACTGCAACAGAGTATCCGATATTGGCTTGATTGGTTCTTGGCCTCAAAAGATGAGCAATTATTTTGGCTTGGTATCCATATGTTGCCAGAAAGATGGGAAAAGGTCAAAGCTAACAATGGCTAATAATTTGAATAAATTCATATTGTACAAATGTTTCGAAATAAAAACTAAAAATTTCAAAAACTCCCGAATTTTTAAGACATCCACATTTGTATACCTGATATGATTTTTTTTAATAGCTATTGAATGGAGACACAACCCACCAGTTAAGCAAGAAGTAAATGTATCACTTATAGACAGTAATTACCATTAACGTCTGATCACGAATGTGGTCTTTGAAGTGTAGAGAAGAGACAGTTGGTTACTTTATACATCCCACGTAATCTTGCGTGAAGTCAGTTGTCACTTAAGTGTCTCTTTTTTACAATTATTCGGTTATTAGACTGTCGATTAGATGTCTTGTTTGCATTGACTTTTTTGGAGCAGCTGATTGTAATTCAAAAGCTACTTGAGACAGGCACATGTTAAAATAACTAGTCTCGTAGCTAGTTATGTAATAGTTATAAAAACGTGAATTTTTGTTCAAATTTCAATTATTTCGCGAACTCGAAAATTTATAGATGTTTTTACCCGTGCAATAATATTTAAATAAAATCTATGGAAAATGGAGAAGACATTTTTTGTGATATGCTTTGTTCAAGAACAAATTATTTTTTTTTTCATTTTGATACATAAATAACACTAATCATCTGAATTCAGTTTCTGCCATTTTTGAAATTTATTAAGTTTCTATATATAAGGCTGTGACGAAATATTTATAGTAATATTTATTTTATATACTTTGAACTAAGAGCTTCTTAATGTTAACGAATAAATATTTATAAGCGAGAAAACAAAAGCAAAAAATAAACATTTTTTTAAACTCATGGTGAGAAACACACCAACATTATTCATTATCTCCTTTTTAACCCCAATTACATACTCTGAATAACTACTAATGCTGAAAGGTACAATAAATATTGATTTAATTAAAGCAGCTTGATACTAGCAACAGCTTAATATCCGTGATGCACACCTTTAAACAACTCTGCGCATTATTTCCAATAGCAACTACAAATTTAAAACCAATTAACCTTAATAGACAACACTTGTGTAGTTGACACGTTTCTCAATCAAACAAAAAAAAAACAAGCAAAAATCCAAACGCTTTTTCCAATAATCCAAAACAACCATATCTATACTTACACTGGCATGTGGTCCACCAAAACTATTGTGTCCAAAAACATACATATAATTATGTCGATTCACGTCAGCGTGAAATAAACCTGTCTGCATTAGTGGTCCAACAACACGTGCATCTGATAAAATATCTAAAACGACATCACGATGTTCCATATTGGTAGCCTTAATAGGATTGTTGTACATTTCACTATATCTGCAAAAACAAAAAAAGAAAAGAGTGTGAGCAAAAAAAAAAAATCACAATGAAATATGGATAGAAATATAAAATATAGTGTGTGTTATAAAAAATATATCACAAAAACAATTTGTTAAAGCAAATTTTAAAAAAATAAAATAAAGAAATCTCACATAGAAACCATGACACAGAAAAGATAAAAGAACTTTTAATAACAGATCTAAAACCATTATAGTATTTTTTTATACAAACACTTACAACTTCTATATATACCTAAGGATGATATGTATATTAGGGTGGTCCAAGGTTTAAAATCCTTCTCTGTGTTTTAAACAACCAAAATCGGCTCAAAGTAGCAATATTAAAAAAAAAGGCACCTTTGTCCGGCCAAAAGTCGAACAAACAAGTTTTTAGTTGGGGGTTTTTTGTCATTGAGTTGGTTAAAGAAATACTCTAGGAGAAAATTCATAATTTCAGTTTGAATGAGGCCTTCACACGAATGGCACACTACCGTAGGAAAGATCGACTAGTAGGAGTTTCAGTTAAACACGTATCAAAGTTTATGTAATCAAGCAAATCAAACGAAACTAAATGGATTCTACAGATGAAGATAAAAACAATACGTAAAATCAAAATCTGAATGTAAATTTCTAAATAGTAAAGTGTTAGAAAGTGATATGTAAGGACTATTTTTTTATTTTTAATTTGTTAAACAAAATTGATGTGATTGAGTGAAATTTTTTTTCCTGCTTTTTCCTGCTCTCTAAACTATTCGAAATAATAAGTCAAAGTATTATTTAGCAAATAAAATAAAATTCAGCTGCACGTATTTGCAAGTTGCTCTACGTTCGGCAAAAAAAAAATAAATTTTTTTTATTTTGAAAAAATACTTACTAGAGGGTTTACGGCGCATTTTTTTTTGCTTGTAAGGTGGTACGCTTTAATGTACATGAAATAACATAAAATACAACACCACACTTATATATATAAATATACAGTAAACTCTCGAAAATGTGAACTAAGGTAGAGATACACAAATACCTATGCATGTATTTGTTGAATGCACTCTAACATCGCCATATTGCATTTCACCATTGTAAATTTGTTAATTTTTAATAAATGTTCAATTATATACCCTAATAATATCAAAACAAAAACTTTTAATTAAGTAGCAAATACATTTAATTTTTTTTTCGTATGAAATGGCGCCATATTGAATTTGCTAATTCTGATAACGGATTCGTAAAACCCCCAAAAACCCCCATATACAAACCCCGGACAAAGGTGGCTTTGGCCGCACTGAATTTTTTTTTTTACAGTGGGTCAAAGTTTTATTTTTTGATCGAAGGTAGCATTATAATAACTGAAAAAAATGTCTAAGAGAATTCTTATTATCACAGTTTTATTGTGGAATTTTATGAAGGTCATTTTCGTGGAAGATCTTAACCCTGTAGTTCCTCTCTTTAGGGGTCAATTTGATACTTTTTCGAGAAAATCAAAAAAAGTCCTTTCACAAAGGACATTTAAGAATTAATTTTTGCCGCAAAATTTGCCACCAAAGATACAAAACTTGTAAATAAAGCCCTTTACGCTTAATCAGCAAAATTATACGCCATCAGGGGCTCCCTTTTTTAAAAAATATCTCAAAAAATCAAGTATGATCCGAATGAGCAGAAATTTAAAATATAAATAGTCCATAAGGAGATCTATATAAAAAATATATATATATATATATAAGTTAGCTCTTTTAATTCAAGAGATATTTAGGTTTATTTATTTTTTTAATTCTGCTCGAACGTTTTTTGGTTTTTTAGATATTGCGGGCCTACGGAGGTTCGATTTTTTTTAAATATCATCTATATTTGCGATAAATTGAAATAACTTACTAACAGTTATCTCGACGCTATAAAAAGTTACATGTATCATAAGTTGGAGCTTGAAAAAAATGGGCGTATTTTTAAGAAAATTTTTTCAAAAACAAATTCAGCATGGAGAAAATTTTACAATTTTTCAAAAGGGAGCAAGGTTTGTGGAGCTCCTGGTGAATAAATATAAAATTTTTGTATATGTAGTTGGTATTGGTGTAAACTCTAGGACTTGAAGCGTAATAGTTTTGTGAAATGAAATAATCTTATGAATTTTTCGGACGTAATTTACCTTTAGAAACTAAAATATAAAATTTTAGTTAATGTAAAATTTTAACCGTTGGAGATATTACAACAAAGTTTGGAAATAGCGTAGATCCAAGTGTCGTTAAATGAATGGAATTCTAATTTTTGACACTTTTTATTTTGAAATACCAAAATTCCTCAAACGGGGAAAATGTGTTCCAAAAACTGAGTTTTTTAGAAAAGATCCTACTGCGACGTAGCTTACTATGAGATAGTAAAATAAATTTGTTAATATTTAAATAAGATATTGGGCTATACAAGCATGGAGCTTTTTCGAGGATCGGTGCTTTGCCTTTTTAGAATTTTTTACTCAAACTATTTTTTTTTTTAAATTGGAAAAGTTTGCATAGGTCTGGAACACAAAAAATAACAAAAATATGTTTTCAATTACGAAAATTATCTATTCAATAATTTTTGTATTTGAAATTCAACCAATAACGAAAATTGTATATTCAATTGTCAAAATAATCAAATTCAAAACTCAAAATTCAATAGAAAATATCAAGAAATTTTGTTTTTGAGCAAATGAATACTTGATTTAATTATGAAATAAATGAAACCAGTTCAATATGTGACAAATATTTGAATTGAAACGGTTTAAGAAATAGTTTTTTCTGTGCAGGTACACTTTTGTGAAATTTTCAATAATTTTAAATTTAAAAAGTCTGTGATTAGATAGACATCTGAAAAACATAATAACTGTGGGAAATTTCGTCCGTTTTGGAATGGATCCTCACACTTACTGGGTATTTGATTTTAAGATGACTCAGAACAATTTCGGACCTCGGATGAAACTGAAATCGAAAAAGTCCAATAAAAGGACCACCCTAATGTGTATGCATGAAAAATCCTGAATTTGTTAGCACATTGTTTGCATGTATGATGTGTGTGTGTTTTAAATGTGTAAGTAATTGAAATTTAAATATTAAATTTTAAACACTTTATACAATACAGATAAATGTATTAATATTCTCTTTAAGTGTTAGATTTTTTCACTTTATTATGTGCATATAAATGTATTTATGTCTATATATTACATATATTTACAGTAGACCTGCTCTTAAATAATTTTGCATTGATCGGTTGTAGTTATAATCTTTAGTACATATGAAAGAATAGTCCAGGCACCGGAATTCGCAATACAATATTTAATAATTAAAAAACAAAATTGATTTTTTTCAACAAATTTCCAGCTACTAATCGATATCCGATGTTTTCACAACATAGCGAAAAAAAAATTATCTTAAAAATGTTATTTTTAACGAAGGACCATCTTAATAAACACATATGTGTATTTGAGTTTGTACTTTTACACTCAAAGTGTTTTTATATGCTTTTCTCCTTTTTAAAAAATATCTCAAAAAATCAAGTATGATCCGAATGAGCAGAAATTTAAAATATAAATAGTCCATAAGGAGATCTATATAAAAAATATATATATATATATATAAGTTAGCTCTTTTAATTCAAGAGATATTTAGGTTTATTTATTTTTTTAATTCTGCTCGAACGTTTTTTGGTTTTTTAGATATTGCGGGCCTACGGAGGTTCGATTTTTTTTAAATATCATCTATATTTGCGATAAATTGAAATAACTTACTAACAGTTATCTCGACGCTATAAAAAGTTACATGTATCATAAGTTGGAGCTTGAAAAAAATGGGCGTATTTTTAAGAAAATTTTTTCAAAAACAAATTCAGCATGGAGAAAATTTTACAATTTTTCAAAAGGGAGCAAGGTTTGTGGAGCTCCTGGTGAATAAATATAAAATTTTTGTATATGTAGTTGGTATTGGTGTAAACTCTAGGACTTGAAGCGTAATAGTTTTGTGAAATGAAATAATCTTATGAATTTTTCGGACGTAATTTACCTTTAGAAACTAAAATATAAAATTTTAGTTAATGTAAAATTTTAACCGTTGGAGATATTACAACAAAGTTTGGAAATAGCGTAGATCCAAGTGTCGTTAAATGAATGGAATTCTAATTTTTGACACTTTTTATTTTGAAATACCAAAATTCCTCAAACGGGGAAAATGTGTTCCAAAAACTGAGTTTTTTAGAAAAGATCCTACTGCGACGTAGCTTACTATGAGATAGTAAAATAAATTTGTTAATATTTAAATAAGATATTGGGCTATACAAGCATGGAGCTTTTTCGAGGATCGGTGCTTTGCCTTTTTAGAATTTTTTACTCAAACTATTTTTTTTTTTAAATTGGAAAAGTTTGCATAGGTCTGGAACACAAAAAATAACAAAAATATGTTTTCAATTACGAAAATTATCTATTCAATAATTTTTGTATTTGAAATTCAACCAATAACGAAAATTGTATATTCAATTGTCAAAATAATCAAATTCAAAACTCAAAATTCAATAGAAAATATCAAGAAATTTTGTTTTTGAGCAAATGAATACTTGATTTAATTATGAAATAAATGAAACCAGTTCAATATGTGACAAATATTTGAATTGAAACGGTTTAAGAAATAGTTTTTTCTGTGCAGGTACACTTTTGTGAAATTTTCAATAATTTTAAATTTAAAAAGTCTGTGATTAGATAGACATCTGAAAAACATAATAACTGTGGGAAATTTCGTCCGTTTTGGAATGGATCCTCACACTTACTGGGTATTTGATTTTAAGATGACTCAGAACAATTTCGGACCTCGGATGAAACTGAAATCGAAAAAGTCCAATAAAAGGACCACCCTAATGTGTATGCATGAAAAATCCTGAATTTGTTAGCACATTGTTTGCATGTATGATGTGTGTGTGTTTTAAATGTGTAAGTAATTGAAATTTAAATATTAAATTTTAAACACTTTATACAATACAGATAAATGTATTAATATTCTCTTTAAGTGTTAGATTTTTTCACTTTATTATGTGCATATAAATGTATTTATGTCTATATATTACATATATTTACAGTAGACCTGCTCTTAAATAATTTTGCATTGATCGGTTGTAGTTATAATCTTTAGTACATATGAAAGAATAGTCCAGGCACCGGAATTCGCAATACAATATTTAATAATTAAAAAACAAAATTGATTTTTTTCAACAAATTTCCAGCTACTAATCGATATCCGATGTTTTCACAACATAGCGAAAAAAAAATTATCTTAAAAATGTTATTTTTAACGAAGGACCATCTTAATAAACACATATGTGTATTTGAGTTTGTACTTTTACACTCAAAGTGTTTTTATATGCTTTTCTAAAGACACTCCATGTAATAAATTATTTTAACTGCAGACTAATATTGTAATTGAACACACACAAGTATTTTTTTTCAAACACACAAAGAATAAGGAAAATTAATATAATTGCACACAGGCATTTTCTTGGGGAAAATAAATTGTATTTGTATGTAAGTAGTACATGGTGATATGCAGGCTCTGCTAGAGAAATGTGAGATAATATTTTCTCAAATGCTTATTTTAAATCAGATTTGCAATAGTAAGTTAGTTAGAGGCTTTTTAGGATTTAAATACATGATTTATTGCCAAACATTTTTCTAGAAATCACACTAGTAAAAACATTACTGTATTAAAAGCGCAAATATCTTAGAAACAGCTAGAGTTTTTTTTAACTTTTTATGAAATATTTTCCTTTTATGGGAAGTAATTTGACTAAAAATAGGCTGGATCGCAACTTGTCCACTGTGAAAATTTACGAAATTATATTATAAACGTCTTCAGAAATATTAGCTCTTACTATTATAGTTCTCCAGACATTCGATAATAAATATTTACTTTGTATGGGAGCGGAACGTCCCACAGATCCCCTTAATCCAACGTAATTTACACAACGTTTAACGACACTCACATTTAAAGTTCACTTGATATTCGAAAACACTATATACTTGACATGGGAGATAACACTCAAATGCACAGTGGGACAGAATCAAAATTTTTTGGAAATAAATCTGGCCAAGGAGTATTCGAGTTTAATTTATTAAAATGGGCCCTACAATTGCTCTAGGGGCGGCGCTATGTGGACTCAAAGTAAGGTACCTCCGACATGTAAACAAGTTCTAATTTTTTCCATCGGATTTCAAAGATTTTTCTATTTTTGGAAATGTATTGAAAAAACATGCTTGCGTATGCAATTTATCTCTTATAATTTCCGAGTTGTAGGCATTTAACTAGAGATGCCAAACGGGGAATTCCGTTCCCGAAAATCCCGAGGTTTTCGAGATTTCTTAAATCCCTAAGCCCGGGATTTTTTAATTTTAAATCCCGGGATTTTCCAAATCCCGTTTTTCATAAATAAATAGGGGAAATTATCATTTTTGTGTGCCTTTTTCATGCATTTTGACATTCTACATGAATAATTATCACAAAGTGATGTTCAGAAAAGTTGTTAAACTCAACTACTGCTACAATATAGTTAATAAAGGAACACGGTATTTTCACCTTTTTTGTAAGTTGTCTAACAAAACTCAATTTAAATCCTCTTCAAATGAAATAGATTTTATCTCAGATGAGAAGCTGGAACAAAATGAAAATATTTCGATTGCTAAAAGATAAGCTGGGTCGATTTGTATGGACGATCAAAAACTAAAAAAACGTATAGCAGAAACGCAATCTACGGAAAATTCTAAGAAAGTTTCCTCAAGAAACCATAGGTCTAAAATTAAATCCTATCTTGCATATTTCGTATTTTATCCAATAAAAAAAAACTATTAAAAAAAATACTGAAATGTCATTGGATAAAAGACGAAATTCGCAAATTCCGAACCCCGAGATTTTCAAAAATCAGTCCCGATTAGCATCTCTACATTTAACCATTATGAGTGTGACAAAAAAAAAAAAATTTTTTATAATTTCAAATTTAAATAAGTAATTATTACAAAAATTGGATTGTTTCTGAAATTCGACAATTAACTAAATAAATTCAGCAAGTTTAAAGACTACTCAATATTGTGTTGTGAGCGTATGAGTAATATTTTCCATATAATTTGCACATGTTACCCGGGCAGTGTTGCCAGTTTAGCCTTTTTGAGGCTAAATTTAGCCTTTTTATTTACTCTTTAGCCTCGAAATTTTGGTTTTAGCTTCGTGGCTTTTTTCTAGCCTTTTCTTAATTTCAAAATAGCCTTTTTTGAAATTAAAAAAGGCTAAAAATTTCGAGACTAAAGAGTAAATAAAAAGGCTAAATTTATATTTGTGAACCATTTTCATTTTAATTCATTACTGATTTTCATTTAGCTTTTCAACTTACTCAAGAATTGTGCAGTATTAAAAGAACAAATAACAATTGCCAATATTAAGTGGTTCAAAATGAAATAGAGTATTTTATATCTGAAAGCTTAAATGTCTAGCAAATTCTCTTTCAAGACAAAATTGTTATTACACATTATATTCATCATTATATAATGGACAAGAGCCCCACAAACTCTTGAAGGCTTGTGATACTCGATGGCGATCAATAGCCGTTAAACGTCTTGTGGATCTATGCTTCGAGTTAAAACCCATTTTGTTTTAATTTCGTCAAACCAGCAATTCCAAAAAGCCAAACTTTTAAGTAATTAATACACTGATTATAATTTGGCGTACCATCTTTTTTTAAAACCAGTATTGCACAAAGTACAAAAAGTAAATAAATCATTTGCTGTTTTCTGATTTAAAATTCAAGGAATTTGATCCATTATCGTCGCCAATTGAAAATTATTTAATGTTTTTGACACATTTTTCATACTAGTTTGATGAATGAGAGATAAAATAAAGAACGTTTTAATTAGTGAAGATTATGACAAAAATAATACGACAAATTAAACTAATTGAGCAATTGCGACAAAGATTACCATATGAAAACTCTACGCAAAATCAATTTTTTTCCCGTTGATAATAAAGTAGTAAAACCAAAAAAAAATATATTATGTCATATTGATAGTGAAAAATTAAAGTGCTAATAAAATTACGAAGCTTAAGGCTCAGGGGCAGAATATATTAAACTACAAATGGACAAATATAGAACCAACAATGTCCATTTTCTGACATGGTTAATCTAGTATTTAACTTTTTAGTACTTCCTTTAAGTAAAGCAGATGAATTTTATGAACATATTTTCTAATTTTTTATTTAAAAATAAATATAAACCAAAATTCTTAATTTAAAATATTTTAGCTTTTTTTTTGGCTTTTTTTCTAAAGCGGTTTAGCTTTTTCTGGCCTTTTTTGAAGCCAATATAGCTTCTTTTTTCTCCAGCTCCTGGCAACACTGTACCCGGGTGCCCTGTCACCTTGTTAAGGGTGTAAAATGTAAAATGATTTACCACTCTCTCCCAAGTAGAGACACAAAAGTGTCCATTATAACAAATAAATACAACAAAAAGTTATGAGTTCGCAGAAAGTTTCAAGCGCCTAGGAATTCTACATACAGAGAAAATTCCAATTAAATTCCAAATGTTACCCGGATACCCTGTCACACACATAAGAGTTAAAAATTTAAATTTTAAAATTTTTCCATACTTTGGTCTGTTTTTTTTTAAATATAGGGCGTACGTTTGGACCGAATGGACTCGAATTTTTTTAGTTAGACAACTAAATAATATACAAAATATTTTAGAGCAATATCAATTATGGATCCAAAAATAAACGATTTTCAATCATTTTCAATCAAAATTGTAACAAATTCAATTTCTAGGATTTTCGAAGCAAATTTTTAGAAATTGCGGGATTCTCAAAAAAAAGTCCATTCGGTCCAAAAGTACGCTCTATATTTGTAAAAAAGCGGACCAAAGTAAGGGTCTCTTACGCTTCGGGATATCGTAATGTATCCATTTTGCATCGCAAGTAATGATTCGGTCCATCATTTCAGACATACAATATCGTCTTTCGAGGTCCTGAATCTTGATGATAGCAAACATTTTGAAATAGCTGCTTGAGAAGCTCCCAATGATTTCTCAAGCACTTGTTGAGTTATACAACAATCTTCATGGAGTAATGCCTCCAATTCTTGTCTTAAAACTTTTTTGGCTGGCCAAGGCGATATTTGCCTTATGTGTCAAAATTACCACTTCTAAAGTTATTAAAAACAAAAACCGCATTTAAAACATACGTCATCCATCTAGTGTAAATCCCGCATTTTTAAGTCAAACTATTTTTGTAATGCCCGTCGCTATTAGTCAAAGACCAATGGCTCAGAACACATGATATGTATATGGCGTTAAAGAGATTTTGTGTTTCTTTTATTCCGTTTATATCATTTATTTTTACAATTGATTGTTTGTTTCCTGACACTACTGAATCTAAGAAGAACCTTTATCGACAGATGCTTTCAAAAATTTGTAAATTTTATTTTCTCCCTCTTTAAATTTATAAAGTTTTTCCATAGCTAATATTTAGCCATTTTCATTCAAACAACATTAATGAAACACATACCTAAGGATTTACTAAAGTCTGTGATTTGAGTAAATTTTCCAGAAAACAGTTTCTTTGTACCAACTACATCAGCTTCAAATTGCTCTAATTATGTATTCGACTGTTAGATACGTAGATACGCATGTAAGTATCTAAATCCTTTTTAGTTAGCCAAAAATTCCTTTTACTTGAAAATCTTTTCATTCATTGCATTTGAGTGTCCAGATATTGATGACAGAAAAGCGCATATTGTTGATAATAAAACTGAAAGTTTGGTATCTCCTGCTTGTCAATCAAAATTTACTGTGATATTGCTGCATTCAGTTCGTTTAGTCAAAAATACCTTTAATTTTTCCATTTTCACCATCGTTGCCTTGAGTGTATAGAAATTGTTGATGAAAACATAATTTGCTGACAATATAGCTTAAAGTTGTGTATCGTTAGTGAGTGTTGGCGGGTCAATATTATTCTTATAGCTACAGACGATTTTAAATTTAAAAGCATTTGATAGAATTTAAAATATAATTTGTTTATGCAACAACGCCACTTTATAATTCCTTGATAAGGTTTTTTTTTTGTAATTGTATCTACAATAGAGGTCAAGTATTGATAATAGTAGGCTTAACAAAGATAATTTATTTCAAAACCACAATGTTCTTTTGTAGATAATTATCTTATTTGAATACAGAGGAAAAAATTCAATTACACCTAAGGCCCACCCTCAAATGATGCATAAAAAATAATCCTTAATTTTTTGCTTTACTATACATACAATCAAGATCTTATAAAGCTAAAAGTAAAAGGAGTAACATCAAAGGAAAAAAAACTATACAGATATGGAATATATGAAAAAACATACATTAAGGTGGTTCTAAAGAACTTTCTATTTTCTAGATCTTAATATCGTTTTAAGGTTTAATGTTTTATTTGAAATTTCGGATTTTAGAATTAAATTCAATTAAAAATTGTTATATCCTACCCACCATAGTAGGGAAGGTATATTGGGTTAGTGCTGATGTTTGCAAAAATATTATCCCAACATAATATTAAAATATACCAATCTGCTTAGGATCACTTTCTGAGTCGATTAACCTTCGCTTTACCAATACCCACCCGGGTGACCATTACTGATTTAGTAGTTTAATAATTTGTTTAGTTTCGTTTAGATTTAAATTAAATTAAGACCAACTGAACAAATGTTAGAGTTCCGTCGAATTTATTAAAATTAATTTATTAAAAAAAAATGTTTAAACTTTTTATGAGGTTTTTTGATTTTTTAAAATTTTGTTCGTCGCATGTATGTGTAAAAGTGTAAACCACCCGGGTATGTATTGCTAAACCATGTACATAAAAAAACCTTTGTTAAAGCGATGGTTAAGCAATGTCCATCCGTCCGTCCATGTAAACCTTATAATTAAACTACAGGTCGCAATTTCAAAGATAATTCGATACAAGCTTTTGTATTTCCCTAAATCCTATTGAATTTGGTTAGAATCGGTTCATTAATTCCCTAAAAATAGTTAAGCTCTCATAAATATCTTAGTTAGATATTTGCCTTGAAGGCCAATTTGGTCGCTTAGTGGGATGCGTGTTCCATATCTATCAACATAAATGTTTTGTAAACATATCGGCCCATAATCATAGTCAAACACTAAAGTCGGTTCTTTTTAAAAACAACTTTAAAATAAAAACCTGCTTTTTATTAATTTTCAACCATAGTCAAAATTAAAGTATGTTTTAAATTGAAACGACTTTAACTGGGTGCCACCTCAAATGTAGAAAATGTTTTCATACAATATACAACACAAAACAGACAAGTTTTTTTTAGGAGACCCTGTAAGTTATTCTAAAAAAAGTAAAAAAAAAATGTTCTTCCTATATTTTTTCAAGAAATATGCACGAAAAAGCTATTTTTTGGAAAAAAATTTTAACAAAATTTATTTGGCGGACTCTATATTATTTCCATATAAAATTAAGCCGTATCACAAGGTCTGAATTAGCTGTTAACTGATGACACCTTTTTTAGAGGCCTCACTGATTTTCAGAAACTTTGGGGGCCATAAAATAAAATCGGTCACAAAAAGTTTTTTCGAAACATTGTTGTCCAAAATTTCGAGGAAAATAAGTTTATATCGTACGTGACATAAAACGGAAATAATTTTGAGGTACATACATGTAGAAATATGAAAAAATTTGGGAATCGTGCTAGGCGTTATGTTTTCTTTTAATTTCTTACACTAAACGAAATATTTTTCCTTTACAATACGTCATATTTAAATGAAAAAATCTTTGGATGATATTATAATATAAGTATATAAATCCTAAAAACGTAAACAATAAAAGTAACCGGGACATCTAAAGAAAGAAAGTTGTTTGTTGTGGAAAACTGGAAAAGATAAGATTAATATCATAATTACGATATTTTGGTAAACATTTTTTACTTTGTGACGAACTTTTTTATTTGGCGAAGTACAGCTGATGCTGTTGTTAAACGAGTTTAAAACAACTTCAGCTAGTTTTATATTTAGAGTCGACTTCAGCGTCAGAAGTATACTTTAACTTGTCTATGATAGACCTAAAGTCCACTCTTAAGTAAAGTCGAGTTTAATTCTCTTAAAATGTACTTTATTTTGATTATGAGCCATAATGTATATAATTTTTGACTTTTTTTGCAAAATCTATAACTTTGTTGACTTTTTTTTTTCAAAATTACCCCTTTTTTCTTAAAGACCGTTGTAGTTGCTTAGTAGGATACAAGTGGGATATCCCAGCAGTTTGAAAAGTGCCAATTGGAAACCTTACACTAGCTATATTACTACTTCTACAACTAACTAGTTCGATGTGGCTGCTAAAGTGGTAGTTAAATGGTTATCATTTGCACTACATTTCACCAGCATATTCAGTAATAAACAATAGTCAGCTATTTGTCCTAAGTTTTTGAAAATAAATTCAAGAAAAATACAATTTTCTAAAATATACCACTTCGATGGCCACATGTAATGCTGAATGTGGCCATTTGTGTTTTCATTCTCAGTGATGATGTAGAAAATCCAAAAATAGAGAGTAGACTCACATCAGCGTTGCCGCTTTGGTCCAATTGGACCAAAATTGGTAGTTTGATGTTAACAAATTGACTTTTGGTAGTTTGGTTGGTTTGTTACGATATTTGTCGTATTTTGGTAGGCTACGATATTTCTGAATACAGAAGTATTTTTAAGAACAAAATAATTAAAATAATAACGAAAAAACTACTTATGTTAAGCCAAAATAATTAAACTACATATTTGCAAAATATGAAGATAGCATTTTCTAAAATATTTAGTTTAGTCAGGTAAATGTGTATTTATTTGGTAGTGTTGAGTTCAAAAAATGCAAAAGGGCTCTCAAAACTTTTATTTTCTAATAATATGTGTTAAACTCTGCTTCAATATCATTCTTCCTCTATATAATTTTATAGCAGCAATAATATAATTTTAAGTTAACTATTAATTTTGAAACGAATTCATATAGCATTTCTCAAATATTTTAAATTTGGTAGGTTTTGGTAGGCTTTGGTAGTTTTTAATTAGAAATTTGGTAGGAAAAATATTTTACGAGTGGCAACGCTGCTCACATGTTATTCTTAATAACAATTAGAGAGCAGTACAAATAAGAGCTATGTGGTTTAGTGGTTAGAGCATTTGACTAGAAAACGAGAGGTTATGTGTTCAACCCCGCTCTCAGAAAAATTTATTTTTTCTTTTTTTCTCAAATGCTGGAGTATTTTCACTATTGAATTTTATAGTGAAGTGTTATGCAGAATGTGCCAATCGGCCACTTGCAATGACATCCCCGTGTTAAATTCACCAGTCAATAACGTTGCGAGTGGGTTGAAAATTCACTATTAGTAGTTCTTAGTGGCCAACTAATTCGACGTAGCGGAACTAGTGCAGTGAACTGCAGTGATCTAACAAAATAAATA
The DNA here is from genome assembly GCF_958450345.1 of Calliphora vicina. Taxonomy (NCBI): domain Eukaryota; kingdom Metazoa; phylum Arthropoda; class Insecta; order Diptera; family Calliphoridae; genus Calliphora; species Calliphora vicina. The sequence continues at coordinate 23,225,129 of NC_088780.1, forward strand.
TTTTGTATAACAAGACATACAATTTCTGACTTTTTTTTTTTTGCAAAATATAACTTTTATTCCAAAAAGGGCCCTTTTTTATTTTTTTTTTTGCTCAAAACAAAGCTTAGGTCCTTTCCTTTAAGCGGCTTTTGGTCGCTTAGCGGGATGCAAGTGGGATATAAAACAAAATAAATATTTAGTAACACGAGACATAAAATTTTTGACTTTTTTTTGCAAAATCTAACCGTTTTTTAAAAAAAGTCAAAAATTGTATGCCTTGAGTTACAGACATTTATTGTGATAAATATGCCACTCGCATTCCATTCAGCGACTAAAAAGCTCTTAAAGGAAAAGACCTAAGGGTCCATTATGAACAATAGAGTCAACAAAGCTTTTCATTTTACAAAAAGTCAAAAATAGTATGTTTTCAAGGAAAAGACCTAAGCTTTCTTTTGAGAAAATTCAGGCCCTTTTTGAACCTATGCTTCAATTATTACCATAAAATTTTTGATTCAAAATATAGCCCTTCAAAGTTGACTGATTTTCAGTGTTAGGTAATTTAGCCCATTTTCAGATACACTTTCTCGAAAACAATTTAAAAGAACGTAATTCGTTTTCATTGTATTGATAGCATTTATTAAGAAAATAATAAAAATTGTTCTTTTTGCTTTTTGTTTGTCCAGGTAAATCGATATTTACACAATTATCCATTTTTTCAATATTGCTCAACTTTGATGGAAAATAAAAAAAATATAAATAAAAAATTCTATATTGGCACAGTTTAAAATTAAGTTCTTTGATTATTTCTTTAATTAAATAATGCAAAAATTTCCAACTGCCCGTCCTTGCCCCATTTTTTGCTAGAGGTAAAATTTCCGAAAAAAAGACATGATTCCAAAAATGTGTTCCATTCATTTTTGGGCAATTTATGACATATAGCCGTGATAAACTATTATTTTACAAAAAATTTAAAAAAAAATGTAAATTTTTTTGGAATATTTTAAAAAAAATTTTAAATAAATTTTAAAAAAAAAAAAATTTTAAACCTTTTCTAGAATAATTTTACATAATAATAAAAAGGAAACATAAAAAATCATAAATTTTATTTTACTTCCCATAAAATTGATTTTTCAACAAATTTCAACTTTCTAACCTATAAGTAGGGAACTAAAAGTCGTAGAACCTTTTTCAAACACTCATAGGTTGATCAATTATCTATCATATGGGCAATTCCACGAGAATGACTACCACGACTGAAAACCCACTTTTTTCAATATGATTTGAATAAGATAAAACACTAAAATATTACTATGTGAAAGTATTTAGAGCTTATTACAACTGTTTAAATGCAAAAATAATAGTTTAAACTGACTGTATTTAATTTTTTAATTTAATTGGCATGTTTTAGGCTAAAATTGCGGTTGAAACTAAGCTCCCAATTAGCATATAGTATGAAATGAATTTGACTCTGATTGTTTATTTGCTATTAAATAATTGTTTATTGAAACCGAAAGTATATTTTCTATTAATTTGTTTATTTTTTGTATACATATATTTACAGAATATATATTGTTTTATTATAAAAGAAAAATCTATAACGTACGGTATGTCACGTACAATATCAAATTTTATTTATTATAAAATCATCCAGAGATTGTTTTTATTTAAATATGACGGATTGTAAAGGAAAAATATTTGAGTTGGTGTAAGAAATTAAAAGATCACGATTCGAAAATTTTCGCATATTTCTACATGTACCTCAAAATGACTTCCGTTTTATGTCACGTACGATATTTTGGACAACAATGTTTCGACAGAACTTTTTATTATTTTAAAATATAGTACCCTCTGAATGGAACATAAAGACCAAATTAGTTTTCATATAGTCTTATTTATGCAAAATTTATTCCACTCTATAGACGTACAAATGTCACGTACGATGATATAGAATTGCGATTATGGTTATGATTTTGCAACGAAAAAATCATAACTTTTGTGGCAGAAAATGTGTCTATATACATCTATGGGTAAATGATATACAAATAAGTACTGATTTTAATTTTTCCATTCAATTTTTAATTTTTTTAAAAAAAATTGCTGGTTTTTCATAAAACTCTAAACTTGAAATAAAATGTGCAATATCTAACCATTAACCGATTTTGCTCAAAATTTTCTGCTCTTGTTTTTTTTAGATGACAGAGAACTATTTCAGACTATGGGACCACTGAAAGTCGATAAAGTCCAAACATAGAGGACACCCTAATATACATTTATATATGTTTAGATATCGTTGCACATACAACAAACCTCAAACAACATTTGGCAAACAACACTTACATATACACACACTCATGTATTCATCAAACCACAAAAACCTTTAGTATTTGCTTTATGATTTTATACTTATTGCACTTTATTGCTGTCTCTCTCTTTCTCTATGTCTCTTACTCTTTCCTTCTATGTATGAGAGCACTTTTTTTAGAAGCAACTATACATGTTTTGGAAATAAAGAAGAAATGGCTTTCTTGATTTTTATATGTGTATGTTTGTATTTGTCTACATTTATTTGAAATACTTATAAGACTTTAAATATTTCCTCAATTCAAATACCAAAAGACAACTATTTGCAGTAAGACAAACACACACATATATGTTTGTAAACGTATTAGAAACTATTAGGGATAGTTAGCTAAGAACTAAACACATGATTTGTATGTTCATCTGCAATCATCATCTTTGTCCGATATACTGAATGTCAGAAGTTCCTTAGAGCATAAGGTAACGAAGATTTGATAATCAAGTTAAAAAAACATGATATTTTTCGTAACAATATTATTTGTTTTCTGTATTAGGGCATTCTTTACAGCCCGCCATTCCTTAATGCCTTTATACTTAATACATTATAAAGTTTTGTCAATCTCACTAATTTTTTCTCATATATTTCCACCTAAAGATATGCTACCCTAATAGTTCCACTGAGTCACATACACTCTATAACATTCATGCATTATAACGAAATAAGGTAGCATCATCGCACAAACATTCTGCTACACATATCTATATACATTAGGGTGGCCCCTATATTGGCCTTTTTGAATATTCGGTGCTCTCAAGGTCTGATATGAACTCTGTTGTTTAAAAAATATGTGAATAATATTTGAGAAAAATCATATAACTGGTAGAAAAACTGTACTTACCTAATAATATTGAAACAAGGCATAACTACTAATTATGTGACTGAAACACTAGTAATTTTTGTATATTATAACTTCTGACATTTTGTATTTTCAAATACCAAAACTTCTACAACGGGGAAAATTTCTTCCAAAAACAGATTTTTTTTTAGAAAAGTGCCTAATTGTGACATTTTTTACCGTGTGATAGTAAAATAACTTTGTAAGTTATTAAGAAGCATATTGGATTATACAAGCATGGATATTTTTCAATGATTGGTGCTTTGCCTTTTTATAATTTTTTAATGAAATGTAATTTTTTTTTTTTAAATTGGCAAAACTTTAATTGGTCTAGGGGGTGTTGTGTACGCTTCAGTTGGCCAAATTGTACTTTACACGCTTTCGCATTAAGTTCTTTTTTAGGATAACATAAAAATAGTAAATAGTCCGGAAGAAAATTTTGTTCTACAAAAAAACTATATATAGACTTTTTTGGGAAAAAACTTAAAAAATACGTCCCTTTTTACATGTTTCTAATCTGGATGCGTGTATCTTTTTTAGGGACTAGATAACTGTTAGCAAGTTGTTTTTATTTTATTTAGAATTTTATCATCAATATAGCTGATGTTTTAGAAATAAATTTTGGCCCCCCGTAAACCCCCTATATCTAAAAAATAAATCAATAGACCTAAATATCTCTTAAACTAATAGAGATAACCTAGCAATGTAGGCGTAGTTTTTGTATCTCAAGTTTTTGATCTTCTCAAGGAATATTTATATTTTAAATTTCAGCTTGATTTTTACGATTTGTTTAAAAAATTTTAGATTCGAGGTGACCAAATTTGTGAGGCAATGCACTGGCCCCATTAGCACTAGGCAGCTGTACAAACGTAAATCAACCGAAACCACAGCAGCTCCATACATGTGAAATTTGGCAACAATATCTCTAAGAGTTCCCGAGATACCGAATTATTTCCAAAAAAAAGCTATGCTAAATGCAAAGTTCATTCAAAATTAAGTACCTAGTAGGGTATTCATTCGACTAATGATCGTTCGATTAATCGAATAATTTCTTACGAATAATTATACGAACAATTTAAAAATGGCCATTTTCGAATAACGAATAATTCGAACAATTTTATGTAGAATAATCGAATAAAACGAATAAATGTTCATATATATTTAAATTTATTAAATTGCTTAAAATTTTTTATAATTTCAAATTTAAATAAGTAATAATGACTCACAAAAATTGCATTGTTTCTGAAATTCGTCAAATAACTAAAGACAAAGGGACTTTTGATCGCTGTAGATGAATGTTCCGATAGCTCCTTCTATAAATATATAAATATTACTGCAAGAAGTTACAATTCTAAAAACAAATTTTTCAAAATTTTTAACTTAGGACTTGAATCAATGAAAATAAAATGTACGGAATAAAATATTTGTTATTTAGCTGGCGAAATATTAGAAGAATCGCAATTACTAAGCAAAACTTTAAATTAGATTAAAGTGGAGTTGAATGTGATTTTGAAACGGTCGTCGAAAGTGATATTGAGGATGACATTTATAATGATTACATTATCTGATCTTAAAATATATGTATATAAGTGATGTTGTTAACCGCGTATGAATGTGTTTCAGAATATTTAATAAATCGAAAGACAAACACAAATATTGCAAACTAACGTTTTGTTGCAAGAAAAGCATGGAGTTCGTCTTATACTTGATGTTAAACATAGTATGACATCTTTGTCTAATAAGGTAATAAACTTTTTGCGTATTTATAAATGCGTCAATCATGCACTATCTGACTTCGAATTAACCACGTTCACTGACAATGATATCAAACTTTGGACAGATTCCCTTTATTGTGTAATTCCCCAAGACCACTTTATTAAGCAAAGATTCGGCAACATTGATAGAGCTTGATGTATAATACAATTTGTTATAAATAATTTAGAAATAGTGAATAATTAATTTACTAAAGAATTAGTTACTCAATTTAAAACACGAATTAATGAACGACATAAAAAAGTTCTTAATACGTTTATATTGTATTTCAATTCAGGATCATGTCCAACTAGTTCAAATTTTTTAAAGCATAGCTCCAAAATGGAAACTAAAATGTTTGGTAGTCAATTGTTTTGTTGGTTGTTCGGGAGGGAATCTGAATCAGAATATTTCTGACTTTGTTTTCGAATATTTTTTAACATTATCAATACTTGAATTGTTAACTTTAACGTTATTTTTTGTTTTTGTTTAACAATAAAATATTAAAAAACGACATCAAAACTTCATTCTTCACTTTTTTAAAAAAATTTAAATTATTCGAATAATTCGATTAATTTTAAACGTGTGATCGAATTATTCGAACAAGTTAAAATCTCTTATTCGAATTATTCGTTTTATTCGAACAAGAGAAAAATCGAATAATTCGAATACCCTAGTACCTACACTACTAAATAAAATAATATACTGGGTAACAACCACTCATTACAAAATAATGTATGAGGTACCAGTTACTATTACGGAAATTCGCAACATTTTTGCTGGGACTTTATTTAAAGTTTTTAGTTTTAGGTCAAAATAGAACCATTTTCAAAAAAGACATAAAATTTTTGTGTTAAGACAATTAATTTGATATATATCCCACTCGCATCCCACTAAGCGACCAAATAGGTCTTCAAGGAAAATACCGAAGCTATCTCTTGAGAAAAAAAAAGTTAGATTTTGCAAAAAAAAGTCTAAAATTTGATGTCTTTAATTACAAAATATTTATTTTCATAGATCCCCTCTCACATCCCACTAAGCGACCAAATAGGTCTGAAAGGAATAGGCTTTCTTTTGAGCAAAAAAATAGAAACAATTTTTAAAAAAAAGTCATCAATATTTTTGATTTTGCAAAAAAATTCATCCCGATCTTGATATGAAATGCACCATATATATAACTTACTAGTTGACCGCCCCGGCTTCGCCAGGTAGCATTTACTAATGTTAGTTCGTCAAGTTTCTCCAACCCTGCCTGTTCTTATTTATTTGCAAATAAATATTTATTAATAAATAAATTTGTACTGCATACTTTAGGGACTTTTTTATTACAGTTGGCTGGACTCAAAAAAGCCGGTTTTAGCCGTAATTTTCAAATTTTATTTCTTTATAAACCATCTCCTGAAAATTTCGAATCGAATAAAAAAAATCAGCCAAATCGCTCCAGCCGTTCTCACGTGATGACATTGCATACATGGACCATTTCATTTTTATATATATAGATTTGTGTTAAATTTTATTAGAATTCAAACATATTTAAGAGAATTATGCTATTAAAGATATTATCGGAAGTGGGCCTTATATGAGAGCTATGACTAATTATGGACCGATCGTCACAAAATTTGGTGGTGCGAGTTTGGCATATATAAAACTAATTTGTAATAAATTTGGTTTGGATATCTATATAAGATATTTATGAGACATTTACTATTTTCAGATAGGGCAATCGTTAGGGGGCTAGGAGAAATAATGGACCGATTCTAACAAAATTAATCGAATCAAAGAGTGATCCTGAGCAGATTGGTATACTTTAAGGTGGGTGTTTCGTTTCGTTTCTAGGTGACGAAAGATTTTAGACCTTGAAACATCGAAAACTAACAAAGTGCATATTAGGGCCACCTTAATAAACCTACAATCTAAGCATTGCACACGTACTTAAATAACGATCTTAACAAAATAAACATTTCAAGGAAAATCTTATGATGTAAGAGCTTGTACATATCCATACATATACTAATGTCTGTTTGTTGTATATAGAAAAAGAAAATAGGAAATGCAAGGGAAGGAAATTGTTGAGATTTCATAAGATGTTGTTGGAAGACGGTGATGCTATGTTTGAGAAAAAATAAAAGTAAAAAAATTAGAAGAATTTTTTTTTTAAGCCACGTTTGTAAGGGAAAGTTTTAAATATTTGTTTACAAGTGGATAAACATACTACTTATATTCTTTAATAAAAACCACAAATAAATGTAAGAGATAACACTTATACATTATAAATTTTCTACTAAAGTAAATGGCATATGGACATGTGTGCCAAAAATAGTAATTGTAGTAATAATATAAATAAGCAAGTCTTATGTAAGATGAAATTAGAGCAAGGAGAAAACCTTATAAACCGCTTGAAGTAATTCACATATATTTTCTTGATATTATTAATAGTCCAGTCAAATAAGAGATTTACTGAGAAATTAACGTTAAAGTAATACACATTCGCATATACTTTTGGCGGCAAAAAGGCAAATTAAAAATGGAAAGCAAAAGAATGTCCAACATCAAAGAATTGTTATTAATACAAATTATTTTCGATATACCTTCAACTATGATGAAAATGATAAACAAGGAAAAAGCCATATAATCGACAAATGGAAGGAAAATATTGCGAAAGGCCTACAAGTGGCAGAAACTTTAATCATCAATGTTTTGAAGAAGTCTTCTTCGGAGATTAAAAGTGCGAGAGATTTTGGAAGCCATAGGCATCTCACGTGGCTGAATAGTTTCAATTTCGAATGATCAATTTCGTTTGCTCACAATCGGGTGAACAAAATGGCACACATATCGATCTCTTAGCGCCAAATTATAGCGACAAAACAAAAGTTTTACAGGAGTAGGTTTTTTTTATTATTTTGAAATTTATACATAAAATTAAAAATGTTATGATGCGATATAATATAATTTCGTTCAAGCCAAAGAATAATAACAAGAAGTGAAACGCTGTCAAAAAAAACATAAGTCGGTTGTCAAAAAAAAACCTAACTATATGAATGTATTAGTAATATATTGTTTATATGTATTGGTGAAAAAACCACTTTCACCACACTCCTCAAACACACATAGTTGTAAAAAAGCGACCTTAAAAATTATAACAAAATTTTAATACAATTAAATTTAAAAATTCGAACAATTCTCAAATTATTTATTTTATATTTGATCTGGAAAGGTTTTATAAATAGATTTTTCATCTTTTTATTCAATAATTTCTGCAAAAATTAAACTTATTTGAATTTTGTATTAATTTTCAATACGAAATTTTACAAATGTGTTTTTTTCAGTTTTAATTTCAACACCCAAAAATTTAATTTAAAAAAAAATAAAAAAATATATTTTTCGTTTGTGCAAAATATGCATGTTTCGGTTAATTTAATGGTTTAAATGTGTAGAAAAAAATTAAAAAATTGTGTGTGTTTGTGAAAGTGTGTGTTAGAATTGGAATTTTATCGCAATTTTCAATAAAAAGTTTTGAAGATAAATCTCTCTCTCAAGTGTGTTGAATTCACATACTACTTGTTTGTGAGAAGAGAGAGAGGTTGTTGTTGTAGAAAAAGAGAGAGCCTTCCCTTCCCAGCGGTAAAAATACACATTACGTAAGCGCTTATCTAAGCAATATTTCGTAGCAGTCATTGGTGATTCTTTCGCTTATTTTCCCACTTAGATTTAACATAAAAGTGTCATAGGCTGTATAATCGGTGTGCTCTCGCTTAGAATGTAAGCCACAATATCAGTAGGTGTCACTACTATTTAATTTACATTAAAAGCGGAGTTCTAAGCGAACTTGATGATACGCCTATAAAGACTTGCAAATTAAAATGTAATAAATGTAGATTACAATCCTATTTGCATTTGCAAGTTAAGGAATAGTACTAATTTCGTAATTGAAGGAATACTTTTGTATATTTTCATATATAAATTTCTGGAGGAAAAACCTTAAATTTTCATTTAATTTATTTATAATTTTTACGGCACTAAAATCAACACCTTCACTTACAACATAAATATAAATTTTATCGATTTTGTTTTTCATGTATAAACAAGAAAGAAACGGTAGTTTATTTATTTTTAGTGAAAAATAAAAAAACAAAAAAATAAATAGCTGCTGACTATCTGCTTAAATCGTAATCGAAGTTATAATTAGTACATGATGTGTTGGATTACGCACAGATTATACTCTAAGTACTTAGATTGATCGCTTAGAATATCATCCTGGCGTTATCGATTATTATCTAGGTACTTTGTTTCATTTACCGCTGGGTTCTTGTTATTCTTTGGTTCAAGCTATTTGTATATTTTTCAAAAATATTTATAATTTTTGACAATTAAAAATTCATGGAATACTTTATTGAAAAATATGACAAGAAATGTTTTTATTGAATTTTTGCATAGATAGAAATTGTTCGAATTGAAATAAAATGTTTCCTAAGTCCCGGTCCACACTGTGAAACATTTGCTGCAAAACATTTGAGTTTGTTGATGAAAGGGGAAAGAGGAATGAAAAAGGGAACTTTGTTTCATGTACATGAAGTTTTTGTTGAGTATGTCATCCACATTTATTCGTTCGTATTCGTACTGTACAGAAATGTCAAGAACTGAAAAGCAAAAACTTCACTGTGTGAACACGAATGCAGTTTCAAAAGAGAATTTAAAAATGTTTTGCAGCAAATGTTTCACAGTGTGGACCGGGACTAATGAATAGTTTTTAGTGAGATTTCACAGTTGTGTAGATTTTTCTACATATTTAAAATGGATAAATAAAAAGGAATTTTGAAATTTATTATCATCAATCCCACAATTCCCAAAAAAGTGTTGAACAATTCCAAAAATGGGAATTTTTATTTTTAATTTTACATTAAAAATATGTGTTTTTTGAATGGACCTGGTCTCCTCGGTAACAACAATTTTTAATTTTTATTTATTTAAAATATTTTATGGAAACATAGCTTTCGGAAAATATAAATTCCATATACATTCTCTTAGTAATTTTTTTGGATAACTTAAAAGAAAATAAGTACGCTGTTAGTAAAAGATACGCTGTTATAAAAAAACTGGAGTATGTGAATATATCCTGCGCTATAAGAGATAATTGATAGCTAGCGCTCGATAAGAAGATCCTATATGTGTAATATTTTTGAAATCGGAACATAAACGAAGAAATAGGATCGTCTTAAAAATGTAACATACCCGAGGTGTTCTACTTTGAGGACCCTTGGTCGAGCCCCTGGTGGGCTTATGAGGTCGTTAAGAACTTAAACTCGACAACACTTCTTTTTGCGAATGTGGAATTTCATTCGAACCAATCTAATCATTTAGAAGTTACAGATTTATTTCCCTCTTTTTTTCTATACGACTGTGTGTAGCTTACGATAAAATTCGTTTACTGTAAAATGTAAACATTGACTTACGATAAAATCTTACCCCCTATAATTTTGAAGTTATTAACAATTTTGATATTCTGAGAACGCTAAAACATCAGTCGTCCATAAAATTTAAATTTTTGCAATAAAAAAAATTAAGAAAATGTAGCTTACGATAATTTGGCGCTAAGGGCTCGATATGTATGTGTAGTTTCAATCGCAAAAATCCATGAAGTAGGCCATGAAATGCTCCTCTTCAGCTCTATTCTCCCGATTTAGCCCCGAGTGACTATTTCTTGTTTCCAAACCCGCAGAAATGTCTCGGCGAAAGGAGACTATACTGTAACGATGAAACAAAAAATACCTATTTTGATGACCTCCACAAATCTTAATTTTTGGAAGGGATAAAATAGTGGACTTAATATGGAGGCCAATTACGGGGGGATCTATATAAAATGGTACGGCTATTTTTATATATATTTGGATTATTTATGCACAGAGAAAACAGATTCGTGATAGCAACCGAATTTGTTGCCACTTTTAACCTGATAACAAAATTTCTGAGAGATTTCTGAGATGCGTATTTAAGTGATTGTAGGAAGTGGACTTTATATGGGGGCTAGGCCAAATATGGAATGAAACTTATTTTTGATGAGTTTGGTAAGGATACTATTATTTAATAGACATTAATGTACCATCGACCGATATTCCAGAAAGAAATTTCTAGGTGGGCTGGGGGAAAATCATGGATCGCTTCGTACCATTTTCAACAGAGCGTGTCCTTTTATCATAGGCATAATGTGTGCAAAATTTCATGGTAATTTCTGCAATATATTTTAAGAAACTTTTATGGAGGTTGTCTCATATCTTGGTATATATATATATGGTTTTATTTGACTGATTATGCCATTTGCAATATCATACATTTCTGAACAACAGAGAATATGTGAAGAAAATTTCATCTCAATAAGTCCTTCCGTCTAGGTCCTATCGTGTATGCAATAGACAGACGAAAATCTATAGTTCTATGTCCAATATTTTGATATGTTACAAAGAAAATATTAAAGCCAGTATAACCACAATTATTTTGGTGAAAAAAAAAAACTCACCTCGTGTAAGTATATTTATATCTTTTGCCTATTCAAATATTTTTCAATTTCCTTGTAAACTTCTAAATAACTACAAGTTAGTTTAAATATCAGTTTCATTATAGGTATGTGTATAAACAATTTAATTTACCATTATTTCATTTAGATCCCTCAAGATATAACCTATCTAAATAATGGCAAACTATACATATTATATATAGTGCATATTAAAGCTTCTTTATTTTGGTTACAAACGTCTTGGCTTGTATTTGTCACCTGATCTTTGTTGTACACAAAGTTTAACTACTGCATTAAAGCAATCTTTAGCTGGCAAATATGTAGTCAAGTGGCAAGAAAACATAGTTTTGTTTGGTACGTACTTGCAGATGACAAAATACTAAAATAAATACATTAAGTAATATGCATGTAGATAGACGGTATAAATATGTAATTAGACTGCTGCGAAATTATTGGGAGAACAAAGATGTGTGTTAATGTGTTACGTAAGATATGTAAGGCTTCAGAAATCCGATTTCTATCAAGATTCGGATGGAAGAGCATACAAATATTGGTCTAATTAAACGAAATTAGCTGAATTCAAATCACAGCCACTGGGACTTAACAAAGTCCCAGAGTATAAACATTATATTTCTCGAAATTGTTTAGCAAAAATTTCTACAATTCTTAGCCTTCCTCTCACTATTAAAAACACTTCCTCGTGTGTTTTTTTACATACATATGGTATGTCTGCGTATTTTTGTAAAATATCTGCAATTCTTAACCTTCATCTCACCATTAAAAACACTTCCTTTCTTTACTTTTGTGTGTTGTTTTACACACATATGGTATGTCTGCGTATTTTGCACTAGCAGCATATTTACTTTGGACTCAAAATTTACCTAATTATTCTAATTTACTTCTAATTATTTTATCATCAAAACATTTTACACAAATATATCGGTAATGCTTACAGTTGTGTGTGGAAAACCACACAGAAGGGTAAGCTAACGTTACTTTATACATTTTTCTGAGCTAAATTGTTGTGTTATGACATGTCAAGAATTTTTATGAACATCGCAGCAAATTTGTTTAGAAATATACAACAGTAATTAATTTGTGTAGTTTCCCACACAAGGAGGGGAATTGACAACATCTTAATTTTTAATTTTTTTATCATTTACTTCTAATTAGTTTATCATCAAAACATTTTACACAAGTATATCGGTAATGCTGTTCCTACTGCAAAATATGTAGAAGTTATATATGTGTGGAAAACCACACACAAGTTTGTTTACACTTGTGTGTGTTAATTTATAAATATGTCGTTATAAACAAATATTTTTAAAGCAATTATTGTGTTTTCTGATCTAAATTAATTTTGTGTAGTTTCCCACACAAGGAAGATTAATAAGGTTTTTTAAACTGCTTTTAAAAATTAAACTTTTGCCAAGACAACTAAGCATTTGAGTTGTCCACATTTTTTGTGGTACCCTAGCATAAACACATATGGATGTAAGGAAACTTAAAAACACATGTCTTTGTCACCAAAAGAAACATAAAAACAAGCTCAAGGAAATCTGCAAAACAACCAACACAGATAAAACTTTGTTTTTCTTTTATTTACTGCAAGTAAATATATGCATGTTGAAACAACAAATCAGTACAATGAAATCCTTACAGTGAGTGACAAAACAATATAATACCAAAAATTAGTAGAAGCTGTAAGAAGTACCAGAAACATTATGAATTGGTACTTGATAGTTGAGAAACCTGGCTCGTTTTAATTCAAATATATTTAAATTTAAATAATTATATTATTACATGTGCACTTTATAGAATCTACACTGTAATTTAATAACTAACCCCAACAAAAACCAAATCTTTAGAACATTTATAGAACTTTAGCATAAAGATGTGTCTTTTGCATGCATGTGTGTAGGATTTGGTCCACAGTATGTATCTTACGTATAAGTTAGGGGCCAAGACTTAGGTTTATCGTAACTCTATTTCTTTAATGCAGATGCATATGTTTTTACAACACGACCATGTATGTACCTTTTATTATGCACATTTCATATGTGTGCACACAGGGTCACAAGAAGACAAAATCTTAAGTAAAAAAAGAAAATCTCAACCAAAGTAGCATGTTTACCTGTGCTTTTTTTTTTTGCTGTTCTAAATAATGTTGATGTCGTTATTTGTTGCTGTTGTTATTGTTGCCTTAACAGGTAATAAAGTGTAAACTAGTTTCTTTTACTGTTTGTACAGAAGCAGCAACAGCATTAGCAGTGGCTGAAGTAACAACAACACTACTAGCTATTTTACCAGCACTTGAATTTAACCTCTTATTTAGGATTGTTTTCCTTTTCCTTAAGTGTTGTACTATGTGCTGTGGCTCGTTAACCCACATATACTGCAAATATGAATGTTACACATGGACCACCAGAACCAACATGCAATTTTCTCTCACTACATTTTACCTCTCTCAGATATTTACACGCTGAAGCATAAAGCACAATCATATGTTTTTGTGAATATATGGGCAAAGATACGTTTGTTTTAAAATTTTTAAAAATGGACTATAATTGTTCATTATTTCATTATTTAATTGTTTATGATTGTAAGAAAATAGCTAATATTTTCGTATCAATGGCTCTCATAGCAACAAAATTTCAGAATGCAAGGTCTACCTCTGTTAGTTATTTATTTCTAAAGTTGAACAATTTTAAAAAAATTATTGAAACAAACGAGAGTTTTTTTTAATAACCAGCTAAAATGATGTGGGTATATAGATTTTGTCATTCCGTTTGTATCATCCCAGACCCACAAAAGTACCTATATATATTCTGGATCCTGTTTAAATTCTAAGAAATATTACACAAATATTCTCTATTGATAAGGTTCGTTTGGTTTTGAAAATGGGCAATATCGGTCCATGATTTCATCTATCCTTTTTTAATGGTTATAAATATGTCAATTATTCGGTAATCCTGATAAAAATTGTAAAGTATGACGAATTGTCTTATAATAACAGTGCACAAAACTTGGGTTATGGTTAGGTTATTCGAATTACTCGATTTTTCTCTTGTTCGAATAATTCGAATAAGAGATTTTAACTTGTTCGAATAATTTTTTTAAAAAAGTAAAGAATGAAGTTTTGATGTCGGGTTTTTAATACTTTATTGTTAAAGAAAAACAAAAAATAACGTTAAAGTTAACAACTCAAGTATTGATAATGTTAAAAAACATTCGAAAACAAAGTCCATCATTAAATTTTCATCAGAAATATGCTGATCAGATTAACACCCGTACAATCTACAAAACAATTGACTAGCAAACGATATAGTTTCCGTTTTGGAGCTATGCTTTAAAAACTTTTAACTAGTTGGACATGATCCTGAATTCAAATACAATATAAACGTATTAAGAACTTTTTTATGTCGTTCATTACTTGAGGTTTTAAAATGAGTAACTAATTCAAAGTAAATGAATTATTTAGTTTTTCTAAATTATTTATAACAAACTGCATTATACCCTCAAGTTCTATCAGGGTTTCGAATCATTGCTTAATCAAGTTGTCTTAGGGAAATACACAAATCTGTTTAAGTTTGATATCATTGTCAGTAAACGCGGCTAATTTGAAGTCAGGCAGTGCAAGATTGACGCATTTACAAATACGCAAAAAGTTTATTACCATGTCAGACAAAGATGTTCAACGATGTTCAAAATCATGTATAAGACGAACTCTATGCTTTTCTTGCAGCAAAACGTTAGTTTGCAATATTTGTGTTTATCATTCGATTTATTAAATATTTTGCAACACTTACATACGCGGTTAATAACATACATATATATATATTTTAAGATCATGGCCTTCATCTATTTCAATGTAATCATTATAAATGTCATCCTCAATATCAATTTTGACGACCGTTACAAAATCACATTCTCCATCGCATTCAACCCCTTTAATGTAAGCTAATATTTTGATTATTAATTGCGACTCTTCTAATATTTCGGCAGCTAAATAAAAAATATTTTATTCCGTACCTTTTATTTTCATTGGTTCAAGTCCTAAGTTAATAATGTTGAAAGTTTTTTTTTAGAATTGTAACTTCTTGCAGTAATATTCGAAATTCCCTTTATCTTTAGTTATTTGTCGAATTTCAGATACAAATTTTTGTGAGTCATTATTACTTATTTAAATTTAGTATTATGAAAAATTTTAAGCAATTTAATAAATTTAAATATATATGAACATTTATTCGTTTTATTCGATTATTCTACATAAAACTGTTCGAAAAAATCGTTATTCGAAAATGGCCATTTTTAAATTGTTCGAATAATTATTCGTAAGAAATTATTCGGTTAATCGAACGACCATTACTCGAATGAATACCCTAGTTATAGTTCTTACTGAGTACTTTACAAATTGTGTCAAAGAATTAAAAAAACACCCTCAAATTCATAAGTTATTCTAAAACAAACCGTTTTCAGTTATGTTCTTCAACTTGTCGATCTGTAACTCAGTCAGTTTTTGTCCAACTTAAAATTTTTTAACGGGTTTGGAAAGAATTATGATTTCAAATGTCGTGAATTTTTTCAAAATTTATCGACTGTTTTGAATTCAGTAGCTTTTCATTGCATATTTTGATATGAAAGCTTATAAATATTTATACCAATTTATAAAGAAAATTTAGTTCTTAACAAAACATGGTTTTAATTTTTTAAAGCGGAGGAAAAATATAAAAGTTATTCCTTTTTTAGTATTTTCTCCAACTGTGCATATGAATAAAAGCAAGTAAGAGAGCTATATTCGGCTGTGCCGAATCTTACATATCCTTCACCAAATTATACTTTAAAATACATTTTTTTAGGTAAACAAAATTCAAATTTTTTTCTCAAAATTATTTTTCAATTTTCTTAAAAAATTTTTTCACATTTTTTTTAAAAAATTTTTTAATGTTTTTTTTTTTTTTTTTTAAAAAAAAATTTTTGTCAAAAAAAATTTTTTGGATTAAAAAAAAATCGGGTTAAAAAATATTTTTCACGATTTTGACACATTCGTATATTAATGACTTAGTATTCCAGATATAGATCCAAAATAGACCAAAAATAGAGTTTCTCCCGATTTTTTCCTTATATCTCAGCCATATGTGGGCCGATTTGGTCGATTTTAAATGACATCCGAACCGAAAGAATTGATGTATGAATATTGTATGTAAGTTATTTTTGGGGGCTACGGAAAGTAGCCCCTAAATAACATATACATATATATCCAGAATATATATATAAACGGAATGACATACTTATAAATACCCTTGTCACTCATGGTAAAGGGTATAAAAACAAAAAAAACTATGCAAAAAAAAATATTTCCTTTTTTTCTTTCTTGATCTGTGATCACTCATATTTCAGAAAAAAAATCGATTTTTTATATAAAAACTCACAATATCTAAAATCGCTAATAACTTAGCCAATAAGCATTTAATCAAGAAAAGGAGCTTATCTGTGATCACTCATATTTCAGACAAAAAATCGATTTTTTATATAAAAATAATATAAATAATAACTTGGCCAATAAACGTTTAATCAAGAAAAGGAGCTCGATCTGTGATCACCCATATTTCTGAACAAAAATCGATTTTTTTTATATAAAAACTAAAAATATCTAAATTCTCTAATAACTTGGCCAATAAGCGTTTAATCAAGAAAAGCAGCTTGATCTGTGATCACTCATATATCTGAACAAAAATCGATTTTTTTTTTTTATATAAAAACTCAAAATATCCAAATTCGCTAATAACTTGGTCAATAAACGTTAAATCAAGAAAAGGAGCTCAATCTGTGATCACTCACATGTCAGATAAAACAAGTAAGAGTACTATATTCGGCCGTGCCGAATCTTAAATACCCTCCACCTAAATATGATGGTATAACAACTGAAATAATATAACAATTGTCAGAAAGACTAGTTTACGCAGAAGATATTTTATTTCAATTTGTACAAACAATTGTTTCTAATTCAGCAATTTATAACTAAAATTCCTGTTTGAACGTATGCATTTTAACAATTTATATACTTAATAATTAGTTAATACGTTTGGATCAACATTTTTCCCTTTTAACATCAAGAGAAGAAACAGAGTATAAAAAGGGTATACAAATATATTTAGACAAATTTCAAAATATTTGGTTGTGGGACTTATTATCGTTCCATTTTCATAAAATATTTTAACGTGATTTTTATGTATTTATATGAGAGCTGTGGCCAATTATGGACCAATATTCACAAAATTCAGTGTTATGATTTTTGAATACAAATTACTGATCTGTGTACTAGTTTGGTTTAATATATGGATGCTATGACCTATTATGGTCCTAAGGATTTGAGGGCTATTTTTGTAGAATTTCATATAAACAACGCTGTTAACAAGTGTGGACTTTATATGGGAGCTATGCCGAATTATGGACCAATATTTAAAAAATCTTGTAGTACAAATTTTGGTTCAGTATAGATTTTTATGGATATTTGTGCAGGTTAATGTGTTTTCCTGAAGTGTATCTTATATGGAGGTTATGACCAATTATGGGCCTATCATCATAAAATTTGGTATATCGATTTTTGTATATATTGAATAAATTTGTTTTGAATTTCAACCTGATAACTATATTTGTAAGAAATTTATGAGGATTTTAGTGATTTTCGGGAGTGGACCTTATATGGGAGCTATAGTTAAATATGGACCGATATTCACAAAATCCAGAAGTATGATTACTGGATACAAATTACTGATCTGTGTGTAATTTCATTTTGATATCGATAGTTTTTAATATTTTTTAAGGTTAATATCTTCTTTTCGGAAATGGGCCTTATAGGGGAGCTATGACCAATTATCGGCCAATCTGCATAAAATTTGGTACAGTGATATCTATATATATGAGTATTATTTTTGTCGAATTTTAGCATGGTAAAGGTATTTATAAGAGATTTATGAGTACTTAATTGATTTTTTGAAGGGGACCTTATATGGGGGCTATGGTCAAATATGGACCGATATTCACAAAATCTTGATTTCTAAATATAAATTACGGATCTGTGTGAAATTTTGTTTTGATATTGATATTTTTTAGATATTTATGTAGGTTATTGTGTTTTTCGGAAGTGGACCTTATATGGGAGATATAACCAATTATCGGCCGATCTTCATAGAATTAGGTACAGCGATTTTGGTATATATAAAGATTATTTGTGTCGAATTTCAACTTGATAGCGATATTTATAAGATATTTATGCTTATTTAAGAGATTTTCGGAAGTGTACTTTATATGGGGGCTATGGTCAAATATGGGCCGATCCACGAACAATTTTGTAATATAATTTTTTTTACCACGAAACTTATTTTTGCTGAATTTTATATGTTCCTATTCCTATTCTGTAGGCATTTATAGACAATAGAACCATATTTCGGGAAGAAATTTGTATGGGTGCTAGGATAAATTATGGACCGATTCTTATGATTTTCACCAGAGTTACTCCTTTTATCATAAAAGTAAGGAGCGCAAAATTGTATGATATTAGCTGCAATATATTTACAAAAAATTTCCAAAAATATGTGAAAATTATAAATTTTTTTTTGAGGTTGTCCCACATTTTAATTCATAACTTTGGTTCCACTATACCGATTTTGCTGATTTTCAATATCAAACTGCTTAGGACAATAATAAACATTTTTCTTGTAACCCTACTAAGTTTGTTTGCGTATATTGGACGTGAGCGTGTTTTACACAGACGGACAGACAGACAGACATGGCTCAATCGACTTAGAATTTCATAAGGATCAATAATATATATACTTTGTTGGGTCTCAGATGAATATTTCTCAATGTTACACACGGAATGACAAACTTATATATGTATACCCTCATTCACCACTTATGGTGGTGGAGGGTATAAAAAACGATTGTTTTATATAAAAACTCCAAAAAAATCATTTTGTTTAATATTGTTTAAACCGCAATTATTTTTTAGCTCCTCAATAAAGTAATTCACGACAACGTAGTTTACCTGCGATTTGTTCATGCAAGACGTTATTGATGTGCTAAAAAAAAAAATCGTGAACAAAATTGACTCAAATTTAATCAAAATTATGGTTTTGCCCATATATTTATATAGGTATTTATTTAGTAGATGTGTTAGTGTGTTTTGTAGGATTGTCAAGCCACATGTATAATATCATTTGATTTATAAAAGAGTTGTGGAGGGGACGTGATGTGAGTGTACACCAAGAACCTCTTAATATCTTTACTGAAGTATTTGTTCCAACACTTTCCCTTTTTTTTTTGCTTTAGTATTTGTTGAATTATTTTTAGATCTATTATGGACATAATATAAAAATATGTCTTAAGGTACGGTCACATATGGCAAATATTTATTAAAGTATTATAAGTATTTTTAACACAAATTTGTTTGACAGCATCAGATAAAATAAAACTCCATATATAATGTGACATTTTATTTAACGGCAAATGATATTTTATTTTCATATTGTAGATTCATTTTTCTTAGGAGCTTAAGATATATGGTATTTACCGTTATTAAATGCAGAGATGATGAATTGTGCTCTGAAAATAATCTTCAATAATTCTGTCAGATGCTTTCGAAAAGTTTCCTATTTAAAATAAGCAAATTCGGTCCACAAATGGTTGAGATATGAGGAAAAAACCAGGACAACCTCGATTTATTACCTATGTATATCTGGATTACTAAGTCATTAATATAGACATTATGGATATCTAATGATAGATATTTCAAAGACCTTTGCAACGACGTATATATGACCATAGTAAGTTGGACCTACATGGGTCAAAATCGGAAAAAAAATTTAAACCGATTTTTCTCCAAAAAAAAATTTAAAATTAAAAAATAAAATTACAAAAAATTAAAAAACAACTTTGGAAAAAAAAATTTGTTTGCCTAAAAATATTTAAAATTTGTATTTTGAAGTATAAATTGGTGAAGGGTATATATGATTCGGCACAGCCGAATATAGCTCTCTTACTTGTTAATTTTTCAACCATAGCTTTATGAAGCGAAAGATTAGTAACATAAGATTTCGAACTCACAGTTTTTATATCCTACACCACTATAGTGGGGAGGGTATTATGCGTTTGTGCTGATGTTTGTAACGCCCAAAAGTATTAGTCTAACACACATCTTAAAGTATACCGACTGACACTGAATTACTTTCTGAGTCGATTTAACGATATCCGGCTGTCTATCTGTCCGTCTGGCCGGCTGTTCATGTTAACCATTTCAATAAAATTTCACCCAGCTCCTACAAATCATCAAACGACTATATTGATCAAAAGTGCATGATTTATACAGATATCCACAAACATTTTTCAACAAATAAGTTTCATATACAAATAAATGACACCTAAACATTTTGTGCGGATCGATCCATAATTGGTTATAGCTGTCATATAAAACCCACTTACAAAAATCACTTTAACCACCAGAAATCTCCTAAAAATGTTAGTATCCAAATAAATTAAATAGAAGGAAGTTTCTGTTTCTATATATGGGTAGCGTGATTTCTATATGAAGTAAATCACGCTACCCAAAACAAATACAAGACATCTAGATTCACTTTCAAAGATTACCCAAAATTATTGATTTCCCAGCTAAATCACATATTTATGGTGCAGTCTAATGAATACATACATCCAGCTTAAATACTTTCATATGCATGTGAAGTTATTTAAAAGCAACACAAGTGTTTGTGCGAAAGCTTTTGTAAAGACCTTGAGGTCAAATATGTTAAGTGTAGTAGTGTTAAAGTTTATTTCACACCATTTTGTATAAATTTATAATATTTTAATTGAAAACATAAAACATTCACAAACCTACCTAAATTGTGAAATAATTAAGGGGAGGCGTGAGAAAAATGCAACACAAAAAGTTGTTAAAATTCAAAATATTTATAAACACGTATTTAATGAACACATGTCCACCCATTTGTTGTCTAAAATGAAAACTAAAGCAAACGTTTTGCACAATGTTGTGTTAGTTAAATGATATGAGATTATTTGCATTTCAATATTTTTGTATTATTTTTTTTTTCGTTTTGTTATTTTAAAACGAAAAGCTTTGCACATTTAACAGGCATTAAAAACAGTTAAAATAATATTTATACTTCAGCTCTGCTTGCCATAAGTCTTTCAATGTGTATCACTATTATGGAAAATATAAAAAAAATAAACTAAATGCTGTTTTTTACTGCTAAAGCACGTAGGATTAATTAAAGATTATTGCTGTGATACCATACCCACATAGAATTGTAATGAATGAAAGATAATAAATGAAAAAATAAAAAAAATAAAAATAAAAATTGTGCAAAAGTACATCCTTGATAAATAATGCCATCATTATTTTTTATATTATTCCAAGGAAACATCTAAAAGATTTAATTAACTATTGTCCTGTCATATTCTTATAACTTACGCAATTTTAAATGAAAGTATATTATTAAATTGTTAAATGTAAATTTCTCTAGCATTATCTGTTGTATAAAATAATCGAGTTTGTGATATGATTTATAAAATGAAGTGAAATGCTTATAGTTTTCTTATTAACTGAAGGTTTTGAAATACCACATTTAAATTTAATTTTGGAAACACGTACCAAACAGTTATAAAGAGTGAGCTATAAAAAACTTATACTTATATAAAGATAAATAAAACTTAAACTGTTCAATATAAGAATTCGAAAAAATACGTAAATTTATTAAAATATTGAATAAAGTTGTCAAATCAGAACAGCCATCAGAAACTAATTTGTAAATTAATTTTAGGAACTAGGTGCAAAAAGGTGAAGAGTGCCTCAGGGCATTGTTGCCGGTTTGGGTGTAAAAAACAATAATTATGATACGGTTTTATTGAAAAACTAATAAAAAAATAACTAATAAAAAATATTTCGAATAAATCGGGCGACTAAAAATTAGTTAAAATTTGATTTAAAAAAAATAACACTCACAAAATAGCTGACAGAACAAAAACTATAAGTCAGAATGCATTTCGACCTTCGATGGAAATGTTAACTAATCGATGTATAACAAAAATCACAGTTAAATTTAAAAAAAAACAAGTAAGAAAGTATGGTCGCTCAAGCCCGATCATATAATACCCTACACTAAGTAAAACAGCAAAAAATGTTTCTTTTAAAAATTCAATAATTCATATTTTTGAGTGATTTTCGGAAGTGGGGGTTTATATGGGGGCTATGACCAATTATGGACCGATCACCATGAAATTAGGTCGTGTGATTTATGTCTCTATGAAAGTTTACTATGTTGAATTTTGTGAGTATACCAACATTTTTAAGCAATTTATGCATGTTAAAGTGATTTTCGGAAGCGGGTCTATATGGGAGCTATGACTAATTATGGACCGATCGTAACAAAAATTGGTGACATGAATTTTGTGTATATAAAACTTATTTGGAGCGCAACTTGTGGAGATACATTTATAAATTAAACATTTATGACCGATAAAGTTCAATTTCGGAAGGACATTTGTATGGGGGCTATGTGAAATAAAGGACCGATTTCAGTTAGTTTCAATAGGCTTGGTCCTCGAGCTCAAGAAATAATATGTACCAAATTTGATCGAAATATCTTCAAAATTGCGACCTGTACTCTGCGCACAAGGTTTACATGGCCAGCCAGCCAGCCGACCAGCCAGACGGACGAACGTCGTTTAATCGGCTCAGAAAGTGATTCTAAGTCGATCGGTATACTTTAAGGTGGGTGTTAGACTAATATTTTTGGGCGTTACAAACATCTGCACAAACGTATTTACCCTCCACACTATGGTGGTGTAGGGTATAAATATAATTACTTTTTAAGACAATTAGTGTTTTGTAATGCATGCCTTGAGGCACTCTTGCGGGTTAGAGGATTAATTATTAAAATATTGACATATTATACCGTATTTATAAATTTATCCCCTTTTTCCGGACATCCTCTCATTAAGGATTTTACAGTGGCTTCCGTTACCTTTTTTGGTTGAGGTGGTCCATTAAGGACTCTAATGCACGTTCAATAAATGGTTAACAACCATAAGTTTCAACATAAGTTCTCATGCTTGTTTTAACCATTTTCTGAGCATGTTTCTGACAATCTGACAACCATATATACGTAGCTTTACGCTTTAAATCGCATATATTCTGGGATACCTTTCCTTTGTTCTTTAATTATCTTTTTACAAGAGCCCAAAGGGTATTATGCGTTTGTGCAGATGTTTCTAGCGCCCAAAAATATTAGTCTAACACCCACCTTAAAGTATACCGATCGACTTAGAATCACTTTCTGAGTCGATTAAAAGTCCGTCCGTCTGGCTGGCTGTCCATGTAAACCTTGTGCTCAGAGTACAGGTCGCAATTTTGAATATATTTGGATCAACTTTGGTACATATTATTTTTTCAACCCAAGGACCAAGCCTATTGAAACTGGCTGAAATCGGTCCATTATTTCACCTAGCCTCCATACAAATGTCATTCCGAAATTGGACTTTATCGGTCATAAATGTTTAATTTATAAATGTATCTCCACAAATTGCGCTCCAAATAAGTTTTATATATACAAAATTCATTTCACAAAATTTTGTTACGATCGGTCCATAATTAGTCATAGCTCCCATATAGACCCGATTCCGAAAATCACTTTAACGTGCAATGTTGGTATACACACAAAATTCAACATAAATAACTTTTATATAGACATAAATCATACGACTTAATTTCATGGTGATCGGTCCATAATAGGTCATAGCCCCCATATAAGGCCCCAGTGTAGGGTATTATGTGGTCAGGCTTGACCGACCATACTTTCTTCCTTGTTTATCCATAGCGGCATGATGTCAAATGAGCCCAGAAAAAGGCACTCTGTGCTGCGGATCCCAGGGAGAACGTTCTGCATGGATCGAAACTAATAGTAGTCGGACGGTATACAACGGGTGAGCCAAAACTTCCCAACCACCTAATTCTAAATACTTTTTAACAGGTATATAGGACCCTTTTCCCAACAAATAGTGAACATTACCTTAGAGCCATGAATGTTAGGCTTAGGTATCGATTCGGCTGGTTGGCCGGGCTTCAAATACGATTTCTTACGCTTAGGGTACTTAATAGATCTATTTTTCATCGCAAGTAATGATTCTGTGCAAAAATTATTTTCTTTTATATCGTTGAAGCTGCATTTCGAACATACAAAATCGTCTTTCAAGTCTCATTGTACCTTTCAATTTCATTTTGTTCCCAATTTCCCAACACAAATTGCTGATCGAGTAGCTACACGCAGAGAAAAAATATAATTGGGCATGATTACTGTAACCATTTAAATAGTGTTACAAGATTTTTAACAATATTATAGGCACAGTAACCATTTACATGATTGTGGTAACTATAATATGGTTAATTTACGATTCACATGATTGTATCAACCATATATATGGTTACAGTAAACAAATATATGTTTGTGGCAACCATATTTATGATGGGATTACTGGGATTTCTTCGGGATGCATTGGATTTGTATCGTTAGAAATTCGACTACTTTGTGTGTTGACGCAACCATTAATTTTGTATGAAAATTAGCTCCAGAATAGAACATCCACTTTGATAAAACAATTTTGCTGAACGCTATATCCATCCAAGAGTAATTTGGTAAAACAATCTAAGTAAATTGCAGCCTACTACAACAACATATGTAGCTTCAACAATCTGACCGCTATCAAAATTCAAATGTGCCTTTTTGGGTTTTTGACAAATATGTCTATGTGTTACAAACAGTATGACAAAATCAATATACCCCCCTAATTTTTGGTAAATCAACTGCTTCAATGATTTTCTCGAACTGTGCCGCCAAACATTCATAATTTTGGAAATATTCATCCCTATTAAAAAGGCGTTGTTCTCTCAGCTAATGTTCTATTTTTACTAACCCTAAACTGTCAGCTGTCAAACTGCTATTTTTTGTTTTGGTGGGCAACACTTTATGGCAAATTGAAATATTTATTTCAAAACAAACGAAAGCAGATTTTATTTGCTTATTTTCCTTTTAAAACGATCAACACTCGCATATTTATATGGTTGTTTGTAATCATTTATAAATAAACCATATAAATGTAAAACAAACATCATAAAACATATTTTTATAGCGCTTCCGTGTCGGAAATGCTAAAACAATTCATAAATTGTCTGCTGGAGTCAAGTGAATGTATTTAGTTGTTGAACATCATACTTGTATTGTTATAAATAAATATATTTGTCTATCTCGCTGTCTGTCTGCCTGTCTGAATATCTGTCAGTCTATTTGTCTTAATATATTATACATATATTTTTTTTATGGCTCTGCAATGTTGGAAACATTTTTAATATTGCACCATACCCTTAACGTACACTTATAGTACTTGTTTATATGAATATAAATGTTGTGGTTAAACAAAAATATTTTTATTAATAAATTATAAAAGTAGTTTATTTGTGAAATACTTCATAATTGTAACAGTTTTTAATGCAAAAATTTACATGAAGCATTTTTAATATGGCCAACTTGTACAAAAATAGTTTCATTATTAAAGTGCTGCTGATAAACTTATAAAACCTATTAAAACTATCATAATTTTTTATATATGGGGGATTCCATGTCAAGTGAACCAAGTTTTGAAATCGATGTCTTCCGATCGGTATGAAATTTGCAACAAGGTTAGTTCTTTATACACATTTTGTTAATAAGATCGGTTGAAAACACTCTGAGTTAGAGTGGTTCAAAATTTGACATTTTGGCCAAACAGGTGTTTTTTCTCATCCATTTAACTTACTACCTATTGTTCTTAGTAAAATGTGTCCCAAATAGTTTAGACAATAGTTTAGACAGCCATTTCTTCAATATTTAAAAAAAATAAAAAATTTGAAATTTTTTTCCAAAATCAAAATAAAAACAAGTAAGAATGTATGGTCGGTCAAGCCCGACCATATAATACCCTACACTAAGTAAAAGAGCAAAACAAATTTTTCTTTTAAAATTTCAATAATTTATATTTTTGAGTGATTTTCGGAAGTGGGGTCATAAGGGGGCTATGACCAATTATGGACCGATCACCATGAAATTAGGTCGTGTGATTTATGTCTATATTAAAGTTAACTATGTTAAATTTTGTGTGTTTACCAACATTTTTAAGCGATTTATGCACGTTAAAGTGATTTTCGGAAGCGGGTCTATATGGGAGCTATGACTAATTATGGACCGATCGTAACAAAATTTGGTGACATGAATTTTGTGTATATAAAACTTATTTGGAGCGGAATTTGTGGAGATACATATATAAATTAAACATTTATGACCGATAAAGTCCAATTTCGGGAGGACATTTGTATGGGGGCTAGGTGAAATAGTGGACCGATTTCAGGCTTGGTCCTTGAGCCGAAAAAATAATATGTACCAAACTTGATTGAAATATCTTCAAAATTGCGACCTGTACTCTGCGCACAAGGTTTACATGGACAGCCAGCCAGCCAACCAGACGGACGGACGGACGGACATCGCTTAATCGACTCAGAAAGTGATTCTAAGTCGATCGGTATACTTTAAGGTGGGTGTTAGACTAATATTTTTGGGCGTTATAAACATCTGCACAAACGTATTTACCCTCCACACTATGGTGGTGTAGGGTATAAATAGACAAAGTCAAAAAAATGTTTAATTTTGGAAAAAAAAAAATTTCGAAACATTGAAGAAATAGCTATCTAAACTATATAGGACACATTTTGCTAAGAACAATAGGTAATAAGTTACGTGAATGAGAAAAAACACCTGTTTGCCCTAAATGTAAAATTTTGATCCCCTCTTACTCAGAGAGTTCTCGACCGATCAAATGTCATGCCAATCAGAAGACATCGATTTCAAAAATTGGTTCACTTGACGTGAAATCCCCCATATAAATACTCATATATCCAAGAGTTTGTGTATATTTATACGCCATAATAGAGTTTCTATTTAATTTCCTCTTGGGAAACTGATAACCAACCGTATGTAATTAACTCTTTGTGTATTTTTGCACTTTTTAAGTATTAATAAAACTGAAATGTTTTAAAAACAAGAAAATTCTCTGCATTATAAACTAGAGCTGAGCTGATTATAAATGACCTGAAGCTGTGATATCAGTAACCAGAGTTCTATTATCACAATTTTTACTATTACATTTTGATGGCAGAAATCCTTTAATGACTATTAACCAAAAAGGATAGGGTGACAAGTTAATTATAAATTTATTTAATGTGCAAAATTATTTGCAAAGAATATTACGTTACAATTTTAATAGCTTTTGAATTTAGATAATAGTTATTGGTAATTTTAATGATGTAAGTAATAGCAAATTAGTTACTTATATATTTTGTATATCGACTACACCTTTTCAAGTTGAAACTGAAAAAATACAATTTAAAATCTATAAATCCAAATAAATGTTTAGAAATAAAAAAATCTTTTTCAACGGTCCTCCGCGATTTTTAGTTTCCCTAATATTTATAATTATGATAAATTATTTCAATGAACGCCTACTTTGAATTTTTTAAAAAACTACTTCTAAACTACTTTTACAATTCTAATTATATTAATAAAAATTACCATTAAGATAACTTTGCCTGCCATATTTTTATATTAACCGCTTTTAGAATTATAAGTTTGTTATTTTTTTAAAGAAGTGGTTTTTATTATTATTTATTTTCCGTTTCTTTTTTAATGATTACTTTGAAATTATATTACAATTTATTGTAATCTGTGTTTATTTGCTCTGCATTTTAATTCACTAGAGTATTTTAAAGTTCTTGCTATTTCACTGCATTTGTAAGCAGGTGAGGCCAAACTTAAGTAGAAACATCAGTTTCTATGTAAATCTCGAATAATGTAGTCTCAACAATTTAGTTGTGTTTTTATTGATAATAGCTGTTGCTATAGCTAACTGGCATGGAACGGCTCTTACAGGACTTAAGCAGAATCATTAATTTCTTTGTGAAAATCGAATGAACACACATGGAGTTTTAGTTTAATTTCTATCCTATGGAGTGAAATTAAACTAAAACTCCATGTGTTTGGAATTAAAAACAGATGTATGTAAACAAGTTAAGGTTTTTGAGATTTTTTTATGGATAGATTCTTTTCGATACATATTTAACAAAGTATGTCAACGTGAAATATATAAACAATAGGATATTATGACGTGAGGTGGGTCTCAATTTTCAATCCAGGCGGAAGCATCAACTAGCTTCCCTTTGTTGGATTAGAACCACTGTAGCTGGTGCGAAAAATACTGTTTCTCTCGCTGTGGGGCAGAATCAAAATTTTTTGGAAATAAATCTGACATTAGAAACGACTTCCGATCTGGATAAAATTTGACGTGGTCTTAAACATGAAGCATTCGAGTTTAAGTTATTTAAATGGGACCTACTTATGCTCTAGGGGCGTGGCTATGGAGGGCTCAAAGCAGGGTACCTCCGACATGTAAAATCGTGCCAGATACAAATTCTAGTTTTAGGAACTCAATAAATATGTAATAAAATCTTTAATTATTAACAAAACTGAATGATATATTTAACGTTTTTTGAATTTGTCAGTTTAAAAAAACTTGTAAAAAGGTAAAAGGTAATCCCGAAATTCCTAAAAATTGGAGCGAAAATACCAAAAAAAAATTATTTTTTACAATTCTACCCATAGGATCTACATTTTCTTTGGACTGGGAAAATACTTTGGGGATAAATAGTGAACACATCAAAGTTTTCAAATCTGATTTCTGTTTTCTGATCGCAGCACTGGGATTTTAGGAAATGTGGCCTAAATTTGTAATTTTTATAAAAACATAACTCAAATTTCGAAGGGTGTTGGGTCGACACATTCAGAAATTAGGACATGTTTTTTATACAGTAAAGATACCTTACAGAGAAACATAAAATTTTTATATGTTCTTAAAGAAAGTTTTGTTGTTAATACAAAAACAGTTAAGTCACGTTTTTGCACAAAAAACAGCAAAAATCTAAAATTTAGTCCATTAGGTCAGAAAGTATGTCCTATCAAAAAAGGCAATTATAAGCAGTGTTGCCAGTTTAGCCTTTTTGAGGCTAGATTTAGCCTTTTTATTTACACTTTAGCCTCGAAATTTTGGTTTTAGCTTCGTGGCTTTTTTCTAGCCTTTTTTTAATTTCAAAATATCCTAGATAGCCAGAAAAGCTATCCGGTTTAGCTTTTTCTGGCCTTTTTTTGAGGTCAATATAGCTTATTTTTTTGCCAGCTCCTGGCAACACTGATTATAAGAGATAAATAGCACGCTCAAGCATGTTTTTCCAAAAATATAAAAATCTTTGAAACGGATGGGAAACAAATAAATGGCACGTGTTTAAAAGTTTTACATGTCGAGTCCCCAGGGTCAATTTTAATAAATTAAACTGAAATACTCCTTGTCAAATTTTATCACGATCGGACCAGCCGTTTAGAATTGCCAGATTTATTTTCAAAAAATGTTGATTCTGCCCCAATTGTGCAGCAGTGGTGACTAAACGGCAGCATTGAAATCGAGATTACAGCAGTCAGGAACGAGTAACCGGACACTGAAGTCTACGATAAGACCCTTTAGAAAATTTCAAATTGGTCACAGCGCTACCCTCATTTTGTGTTTAAAGTCCAAATTTGAAATTTATAAAAAACTGAAATTTTATTAAAACCGAACTATCCAGATTTATTTCCACTTTTTTTTAGTTCCCCAACTATGCGACACCAACCAGAAGTTTTTTTGCGAGGAAAAAACTTTCGACAAGACTGGAACTTTTAGAAAAACAAAAAGATCCCTTAGTGAGTTTGCCAAAGATTCGGGCATTTATTGAGAGAAATTTCAACAAAGGATCCTTGTTCTAACCGAATCCGGGCACACCACAAAATTCGGTTTTACTCAAGCTTGCTATGGCATCGTTGGTTGAAGTATAAACACGATATAGGTTCGAGGTCCTTGGCAGGATCATCTTTTATTTAAGAATGACTTTGTCACGTGATCTGATCTCTAAATCTTGGGATTTTATATTTGTATACGTCAATTTGTCGAAAAGATACTAGATAATTTTTCAAAACTGCATCAATTCCTCACAATAATATTCACAAAACTGCATCAATTCCTCACAAGAATATTCACAAAGTTACTTGGGTATCCCCGGATCATATGACCGAAAATCAGATCGATTATTTTGCGATAGCAGGATGTGGAGAAGCTCACTGCAGGATTTGATGAAAAAGATAGGCGCCGATATAGTGATCACCACCACCACCTGATGATACCTGAAGTCCGACTAAAATTAAAAGCTGTGGACCGTAAACCAGGCCTAAGCAGAAAAAGAATTAAATAACATGAAGTCTCTGTTTGGTTTTCCAATGCTCTAAGGAACCGAGGAGATCTCCTATCAACTTCTCCCCAACAAAATATTGATTTATATTAGAAAGATGTAAAAGATGAAAGTAATAAAGGATATTCTAATAAAACCAATAAGTCCTAGATATCCGAGAAGACATAGCAAATAAAAGAATTCAGAAAGCAAGCAAAATCCAAATTTATACAAAATGAACAAAGTAAATATCAAGAGAAAAACCGGAAAGTTAAACAAAGTGGAAGTCGGATGATTATTAATCTCAACTGTTGTCTGTCACTCCGACAGTATCTACAACAATATGTGATTGCGATCAAATGCATCACATAAATAACGTAAATAACGATATAAACATCGCAACACCGTCATCCGGAGAAAAACAGCTGCAGTTAGGCGTATGAAGCTGGGTAATTCTGCAGGACCTGATGGAATAACTCCAGAGATTCTGAAAGCAGACAAAAACCCTAAAAACGAAAAACGACGTTACTAAAACCCTAAATTTCGAGTTTCAGGTTAAATGGGAAAATGTCTGACGATTTAAGAGAAGGTATTTTAATCAAACTTCCAGAAAAAGGGAACTTGCAAGAGTGTCCAACTGGAGGGGTATAACTCTCCTAAACATGGCAAACAAGATTATAGCTCACATCCTGCATAATCTCAATTCAACCATCATTGAACCAAGGCTAAGACGAGAACAAGCGGGCTTTAGGCCAAAGCAAGTCATGTATTGATCACACCAATAACTTAAGGGTAATTGTTGAATAGTCGGTCGAATGGTGCTCATATCTTTACTTAGTGCTCGTAGACTTCAAACGTGCTTTTGACACATTACAACACAATGCGATTTGGAAAGCTCTAAGATGCAAGATGATACAGTTTTATGTATCTGGAATTAATATTTTTGTTCATAACTTAACCATTACGCTTTTTAAGGTACGATTTTCCCGGTAGCAAACAATTTGTGACCAAACCCACCAAATTGATGTTTTATTAATCCATTAAATTGGTTGTCATTTAGGATCATGTTGAAATACCTTAAATACAGCTTGTAAGATATTTGATTAAATATCTAAGATTTATTTCTAGATGTTAATGCAACCTTTGACATATGATCTTTGCAATTAAGAAATGATCATCTTGTCTAAATTTCTAACATTTCTTAGACAAACCATAAAAACCCACCACACAACATTGGCCAATCCTGCTTGGAAACCTTTATTTTCAACACATTGTACAACTTTATTCTCTTAGCAATTTTCTAAATAAATGTATAGAGAAATGTTATTTTCTGTGCTTTTATTTCCATTTTCTTCTACTCTTTTTTTTTTTTTTTTTTGCTGAATTTAATTTAATGATAATAATGTCCTTTATATTGTTGTGTCAATGTTAGATTTACTTCTTTTACTATCCTTTTCAAAAAGTACGTACAAAAAATAGTTTTATATTTTTATTTAGTTTGTTCTTCTGTAAGTATATTGTGATATGCAGTTTTCTATATATTATTCTTTTAGAGAAGAAAAAAAAAATAAAATAAAAATACGAATTAAACTGAAATGAACAGAGAATACAAGTTTCAGTTTTTTTTCTCGTAATATACATCTGTTGGTAATAGTTTAAGTTTTGATGTTCTTTTTCATTTTGTACATACACATTACGGTTAGTTGGTGTTTGTGTTATGATGTTATAAGAATTGGGGAGCGGCACAGTTTGCACTCGGATATGAGATTGATTGGAAAAACAATGACGATTTTTAAAAAAAAATAAGCCAAACAATTTTTCATAATTGACAACAATAGAAAACAAGTAAAATTAAATTAACCCTGCTGTTAGGTTAAAAAAAACTTACGAATCTTAGGTAAGGGACCATTTTGGTCCTCTTTGTATTTTTCATAAAAAATTTTACATAAAACTCTTTGACCAGACATTTTAAATATTTATAAAAGTGAATATATAAATTTTTATAAAAAAAATTAAAAAAAATGGAAAATTGACGAAATATTA
This sequence comes from Calliphora vicina, assembly GCF_958450345.1. NCBI lineage: Eukaryota > Metazoa > Arthropoda > Insecta > Diptera > Calliphoridae > Calliphora > Calliphora vicina. Next base: position 23,258,013 of record NC_088780.1, read on the forward strand.
TCAGTGATATTGCCGAATTTCTAAATGAAATTGATTCAGATATTTCATTTTCGTCCATATTAGATGAAAATATTGAAAGAAAGTCATATTGATGAATGTGAAATGAACAATGGTGAAGAAAATGAAGCAGATTATGCTGTAGATGCATTATACATTGCGAAAACCAAAATGCAATGGATTCCTTTACCACGTCACATTGGAGCTTCAGCGGAGAATATTACATCATTACCACCAGGTTTAACGCTTTGTGGTGTGAAAATAATCATGGATAATACGAATAAATGTGGTAGACTTAAATTTGAAAGCAAATGGAAAGATTTATTGGTGTTCAAATTCTTGCTGGGATTTTGGTCTTGTGTATACGTAACTAGGTTATCATAATAATTTTATATTGCAGTGGCAAAAACGAAGATTAGTTTGATGCAAGTTTTGGCATATTGATACAAGTGCTCTCAGCTTGGATGATGTTGTCAACAGAAGACAACAAAAAAGTAGTGACAAGTTTGAGTTATGGGACAATTGGGAAACTCTTCTTTCAATGTTTTATAACATCCTGATAACAGGTGATAACTTCATCTTTTGAGTAAGATGCAAAGGAGACGGACATATATGGGAACATTTCGGGAAAACAAAACTTCCACCGAAATTGTTTATGTCCAAAAAAGCTCCTTTATATACATCCGCATTTGCTTTTAGTGAAATCGCAGCACTTGTTTGCTATATATATCTGCCATAAAACTAAAGGAACTATATTGATGAGCTCCATCAATAATCATAACAAGATACCTGCAATCGTTTCTTATTATAACTGTACAAAGTTTCCTTTATCTATCTTAGGAGGCGTTGATACTGCTGATCAAACGATTAGTTACTACAACACTAAAAGAAAATTAAATAGATGGTAAAATTATGTATTTTCAAATATAGATGATACATCAGAGTTTTTACGCCAGTTAGCTATGTGCCTATCAGAAGAATACGTTTTGAAATGGACAGTCAAACCTAAAAATCCATTTGCAGCAGAGCTATTGACTCAACAAAAAGCTTCGCCATCAAATAGTGTACAAGAGTTGATATAAACATTTCAGCTACTAGAAAATGGGGAATTTGCAATTGATGTAAGTTCAAATGTGATGCCAAATGCATTATGTCCAACATATTTGTATGCAAATCGAATCGAAAAACAATTTTTTCATCTTGCTTCGAAAATAACAATAAACCATAATTGTTTTTTCTTACTTTTACTCATATAAAGAATAAAATATATTGCATGGACCAAAATGGTCCATAACCTAAGATTTGTAAATTTTAATTTTTTTCTGTTCGATGTTATCCTATATAGCTAAAATCTAACTAAAATCATTAAAATAGAAAAATAATACCTGAGCAGACGTTTTAAGTTGATACGATAAGTCATTGCAAATTTATATAAAAAATAAAAAAAAATTTGACCAAAATGGTCCAAACCTAACAGCAGGGTTAAACATTTATGACTGATAAAGTCCTATTTCTACAGGACATTTGTATGAAAGCTATGTGTGGAAAAATACACACCAGGTTAAGCTACGTCACTTTTGAAATATCTCGTTGTCAAAAAATATTCGAACAGGCTTCGTGCTGTTTATATGTACCATGTTTCATTCAGATATCTTCCAAATTCTGACCTGTACTTTTTGTACAAGGTTTACATTTAAAGTCATGACAGCCAGACTGACGACATCGTGTAATCGAGTCACAAAAAGATTCTGAGTCGATCGGTATACTCTAAGGTGGACTAATATTTTTGAACGTTTCAAACATCAGCACAAACGAATAATACTCTCCCCAGTTGTAGGGTATAAATATTGGTCAATACTTAAAGGAAATTAAAACAGTAATGACAGTTCAGAACTAATTAGAATTTGACAAGCAAAGGCTGGATGAACATCTCATGCTGCTTTAATGGGACAAATCGAAAAATAAGTGGTAATTAATAATATTCTGAATATATAGTTTTCCTTTTTGATTACAAAACAAAATATTACTAAACTGTGACTCGCCTAATTGTTTATCTGTGTAGGAAAAACAATTTCTCTATTTAAGTTTTCTACCACTAGTGTTGGTAAAATTAATAGTATTGTGTGTGTAAATACAACTATAAAATAAATAGAGTTTATATTGTTTATTTTTTTTTCTTTTCAGTTTCTTATACATTTTTTTAATTACTTCTTGGTTATTTAATTAAATAAAAGAAAGAGTGTAACATGAAAGTGTCAACAAGGCGTATGTGTAATATTTTTTTGATCCTGATTTAATTATGTTGGCATCCAAAAGAGCATGTTTTAAGATGAAACCAAGAAAACTTGACCATTAGATAAATAGAATTAAATGTGTATAACAAAAATTAAGGTCTATTGCTTTTAATAGTTTTTAACTTTTACTGACAGACCCAAGAAATTCAATTAATACTTAGAGGGTCATTATCACAAATGATGAAGTTATAAAGCAAAACAGCAAATGTTGTTAGTTAAATGAGATGTTAAGCAGCAAAATAAGTTGAGAAATCTTGTTTTTTATTTTTCAATTAAAGTTGTAAAACTCCCTCTTATTAAAGTTACCTAAACTTCATTAAATTATGTATTTAATTTACCTTAAACACATTTACTACTATTTCAAAGTTTATAATTACCATGATTAAATAATGCTTACTACCTGTTAATAAAAACTGTAATAAAATATCTAAGTATGTTATTTAGTTCATGTTAAAATATTATATTTTTTATGTGTTTTTTTTTTCTCCTCTTAAGAGAGTAAAATAATGTGTTGAATAAAATAATAAAGTAGAAATTTAAAACATTTTATTTTTTAAATCTGATGTGATGAAGTAGAAGAAAATCATCAGACGTTAACAAATAAACCCATATAAAATGCAGATGTAGTGTAAAAGGTTCTACTTGATTGTTTTAGTGCAGACAAACAGTGATGGAAAACCAAAGATAAGGGTCGACTAGGAGGTTAACTATAGTAGTGGGGAATAAGAAAAAAATATTTTTATTTTTATGATAAATTTATTTTATTAAGATGCAATTCGTGCAACACAATTTAAAAAAATTAAAAAAAAAATGTAATAAACCTTCATCTCACTCTTGTGTGGGAAAACACAAAAATTTAATATTTTATATATCATTTTAGCACTGAAAATGCAATAATTGATTTAAAAATATTTTTTGATATCGAAATATTTCAAAAGTGGCGTGTGGTTTTCCACACATGTGCAATTTAAACGTGTTTTGCGCTTAAAGTCGTAAAAAAGTTGTATTATGTCAGCGTTCACATAACCGAAATATTTGTGTAAAAAATGTGGTGAAAATAAACTTTTAAATACAAATTGTTGACACAAATCTGAGTGTGTCAACAATTTGCAATTAATTTTTATTTCCAATGAATATGAGAAATAGTGTAAAAACAAGTAAGAGAACTACACACAGCCTCAAAAGTGAGTAAACACCAGCGAATTTTTTGGTTTATTTAAGATCATGAACATCATTATAGTCCGACTTAAATATTTTTTTTCACAACCGAATCTATTATTCAACCCAATCTCCAACAAACCGAAACTTTAAAATTTTAATCGATGAATAAATATTAGAATTTTCATTATTTTCATTATAAAAATTAAATAATTTTTGGTGTATACTCACTTTTGAGGCTCACTGTACATTCGGCGGTATTGAAACTTCACCAAATTATACTTCAAAATAAAATTTTTCAATATTTTTAGGTAAACAAAATTTTATTTTTTATTAATTTTTTTTTAATTTTTGAAAAAATTAATTTTTTTAATTTTTTAAATTTATTTGTGCAAAAAATGTATGACAGACATTTTTTTTGAAGAATTTTATTTCCGATGAATATGAGAAACAATAGTAAGAGAGCTATATTCGGCTGTATCGAAACTTATATACCCTTCACCAAATTACATATACTTTAACCCATTAATGCCTGACCCCCGAATCCGTTGTCCGATTTTGATGAAATTTCATACAGACAGTACTTAAGACATTTATATTGCCGTGAATTTTTTTTATCTTCCACATCTGAGCCTGCAGGGTCTGGGTATTTTTCTACCCACTTCTAAATATATGGGTTCTAAAATGTAAGTTTTTTTATAACCTACACCATAGTGGGGAGGGTATAATGCGTTTGTGCAGATGTTTGTAACGCCCAAAAATATCAGTCTAACATCCATCTTAAATTATACCGATTGACTTAGAATCACTTTCTGAGTCGATTAAACGATGTCCGTCCGTCCGTCTGGTCGGCTGGCTGGCTGGCTGTCCATGTAAACCTTGTGCGCAGAGTACAGGTCGCAATTTTGAAGATATTTCGATGAAATTTGGTACATATTCTTTTTTCGGCTCAAGGAACAAGCCTATTGAAACTGGCTGAAATCGGTCCACTATTTCACCTAGCCCCCATACAAATGCCCTCCCGAAATTGGACTTTATCGGTCATAAATGTTTAATTTATATATGTATTTCCACAATATCCGCTCCAAATAAGTTTTATATACACAAAATTCATGTCACCAACTTTTGTTACGATCGATCCATAATTCATAAGTCATAGCTCCCATATGACCCGCTTCCGAAATTCACTTTAACGCGCATAAACCGCTCAAAAATGTTGGTATACACACAGAATTCAACATACTTAACTTTAATATAGACATAAATCACACGACCTAACTTTATAATTGGTCATAGCCCCCATATAAGGCCCACTTCCAAAAATGACTCAAAAATATAAATTATTGAAATTTTAAAAGAAAAATGTTGGTCAAGCCCGACCATACTTCCTTACTTGTTTTTAATTGGCTACTTAGAAAAAGGAAGCTTTAACGCATTTTTTTCGATGTTTTGATGATTACGTTGTAGATTTATCAACACCAAGCTATAGGCGTGGATCCAGAGGGGGAATAGGAATTCCCCCTTCCCCAAAACCAAAAATTTGTCATATAAAAAAGGAAAAAATAAAGAAAAATGTAGAATAAATTTTAATTTCTTACGAAAATGGTTGGTCAGGATCCGCGCTTGGCTAGCTATCATATAGATTGTGAAAAGTTGAAACAACATATCTAACTAGTTGTGTAATGTTAAGCATTTACCATCAATAGAACTAGTCTGGCTTGATCAATAATAAGTCGTTAAAAATTTACAAAGTTCTAAAATTTATCGAAAATTCTTAAACATCTTAAAATTTTAACAGTTTAACAATGGTGCAAACCATAGATATTGCCCATCAGATAAGGTTGATACTTTCAGAAAATATTTTTTATAATGTCTGATGAAATTCAAATAACTAAAAAGACTGGTAAGTAAGAAATGCAGTGTATTTATAAAATCTATAGTTGTATCTCCATAATATAGAACTATATATACTATTGTTTATGAAGAGAAAGTCTAGGAAACATTATGTAGAAAATATATGGATTTATGGGCAATTTCGGCATCACAAATTAACGACAAATTCAGGAGGAATGGAACTCTATAACACTCCGACAACGACACAATACACCCGTAAAATACACAAATTTTCACTATTGTATAAACACTTGGATGACTCTAACTTGTAATGCAGAGAGGAGAGTGTTGTTACTTAAACATTCCCAGGTATTACAAAATCATTATTTCATGGTCGAAAAAAATTTAGTTAGGTTGTGTCAACCTTCTCCCATCTACATATTTTATGTAATCATGTATTCTTATACCCTTATATGTTTTTTATTATGATTTTCTAAAAAAAAAAAAATTAAATTCATATTTCATATGTTTTAGAACCCACATATGCAGAAGTGGGTATTTTTATACCCAATCCACAAAATCGTACATGTAGCTTAGGAAAGTGGGTCTAATAACATAGTTATTTTTTTACTGATAGAGGACATTCAAGACTACTAGGCATTGGGAGGACACCCACTCCCCCCGTTTTCTAGCGCAATTTATTTTCGAATTTTGTGATTTTGTAAAATTGCCTAACTTTGGCCCTCTAGTTCCCCTCCAAGGCATGATCTAATATTACCGAAAAAATTATTTTAAGTAGCTCGATTCTTACTTTATCTATTCCAGAAAAAAGATTTTTGATATCCCTCTCGTAGATTTTTCTAAAATTTTTATAAAATTGCTCTATTTTTGGGTATTTTTCTACCCATTTGGCGTTAATGGGTTAAAATAAAAAATTTTAATATTTTTATGTAAACAAAATTTATTTTTTTTCTTTTTTTTAATTTTTTAAAATTTTAAAATTTATTGGTGAAAACCAAGTAAGAGAGCTATATTCGGCTGTGCCGCATCTTATATAGCATTCACCAAATTATACTTAAAAATATTTTTTTTTTTAATATTTTTATTTAAACAAAATTATTTTTTTTTTAAATTCCTTTAATTTTTGTTTCTAAATTGTTTTTAAAGTTTAGAAAAAAAATTTTTTAATTTTTAAAAAAAATTTTTTTTTTTTGATTTTTTAAATTTTAATATAGCCTAATATACATTGTTGCAATGGACTTTGAAATATCTATCATTAGATATCCATTTAGTCTATATTAATGACATAGAAATCCAGATATAGATAAAAAATAGAACAAAAATCGAGGTTGTCCCGGAGCAGGAGCAACAGAGCAGGAACAATTCTCGATATATTGATGTATGAATCATGTATATAAGTTAGTTGGGAGCTACGAAAAGTTGATTTCAACATACAAACAGATAGATGGAAAAGCGGACATGGCTTTATCCATTTCGCTATCTGTAACGATCCAGGATATATATACTTTGTGGGGTCGCAAATGAAAAATGTAGAAATTACAAACGGAATGACAAACTTTTACATACCCTTGCCACTCAATGTTAAAGGTATAAAAATGAGCCAAAAATCGATTTCTTATATCTCAGCTATTTGTGGGCTGATTTGCTTGATTTTAAATAGCAACCGAACCGGTCTATGGCAAATATATATCTTTGAGGGATACGGAAAGTTGATTTCAACATACTGACAGACAGTCAGATATACATATAACGATCCAAAATATATTCTTTGTGGGGTCGCAAATGAAAAATGTAGAAATTACAAACGGAATATAGAACTCTTACCAAGTAAGTGTTCTACATTCGTCTATATCGAAATTTGTAAAAGTAATAATAAGTATAACCTTCATAGGGTCTTCAAATTTACTGGCATTAACGATCTTCGGGTCAAATTTTACCCAAATAGAAAATATAAATTTGTTGGCCAATTTTTTTTTTTAAAAACCTAACGTAGTTTTTGACATATGAAATTAAATAAAAGTCATAAAATATCAAAAATATAAACTACTCACTTTTGGAAAAAATTCAATTTTGATTTTAAAATGGGTCAAATTTAATATTTTGACGAAATAAAAATGTTTGGTAAAAAAAATTTTGGTGGATAAAAATTGTTGAGCAAAAAACCACGAACACGATTTAGTTTTTTTGCTAATATTTCAGCTATTTATGGGACGATTTTCTCGATTTTAAATAGCAAACTAGATTAGACCATAGCGGATATATTGATGTATCAGTCACTTATTTAAGTTATTTGGGGGCTTCGAAAAGTTGATTTTAACAGACAGGCGAACATAGCTATATCGACTCCGCTTTCCATAATGATCCAGAATATACATCTGTATTTTATGTGGTCGCCAATGAAAATATGTAGGGTATTATTAATTATTTATGGTAAATCATGATTTTGACTACAATAAAAATTATGTTGCTAGAGCAATATACGCAGACTTACCGTATGTGTGGATAACAACACACGAGAGAACAACGAAATTTTTTTTGAGAGTGAAATGAAAGTTAAGGATAAAGTTGTCATGTTTTAACAAAAAAGGTCTTCAACAGTCATCATTGTACTATTGTGTTATTTTCAAATAATTTAAATCTATTCTGCATTATTTATAGCAATAAAAATTACACAACCCACCGATCAGATAAATTTCAAAATACCTTCAATTGTATTTCATGATGTGATTTTTAAAACAAATTGCCAACTAACTAAAATTTTGCTAAACTATTCCATTTACTTTCAAAGAAAAACTCTGCATTTAATTGTTTTACAATTAACTTACAACTTTAGATTTACTTTATTTTCTATTCTTTTTTCGTTTACTAAAAATACTCACATAAAACTTTATTAAAATGCAAAAAAATAAAGTATATTTTTTTCTATAACTATTTTTTTTATGTATAAACAACTTGATCTTATAGACCTTGTTTTAGAAAAAAAACTTGCAAACATCAGGAAAAAGAAAAAGTTTTGAAAAACTCCTCAAGCTTATGACGGTATGGTGTATTATAGGGTATGAATAGTGAAAAATGTTTAAAGTAGCATATGTTATGCTACTTGCTCATGATTGTTAAAGTTTTTTCCCTTTATCCCTACCAAACTACTTGTAGACAATATGCCAGTAAGAAAAATGCAAACAATTTTCTCACAGATAAACGTATATAGATTTTTTGTAGTTTTTCTTTTTTTTTTTGTTTGATGCCAGTACTATTTTGTATTTTATCAAGATGGTAGAGAATATACACATGGATGTATGCACCCAGAGAAAAAATATTATTGTACATGATCATTGCAATCATTTCAGCATTATTACAAGTATTTTTAACAACATTATGGTCACTGTAATTATTTATATGATTCAATTTTCGATTCACATGATTGCAGAAATCTATGGCAAACATTGTTATGATGAAAAATTATTCCACAATATCTTGTCCTCAAATTATAGTTATCATAATCATAACCATGATTGCCACAAAAATATACTTCATTATTACAATCATATGTATGATTACTGCAATCATATGAATCGCAACTGTAATATAATGAGCTTACCGCAATTATATAAATAACTACAGTTTCCATAATATTGTTAAAAAAAACTTCGAATAATATTAAAACTATTTCGATGATCATGTACAACTATGTTTTTTCTCTGAGTGTGATTTGTTAGGTAACATATGTTGGCATGTATGTAGGTTTTCATATGTAAGTCTATGCAAATTGAGTTGTTCATAGTAACGAGTAAGAGAAAAAAGAAAATTATATTTAGCAAAGACATTTTCTTTTTGACTACTCAACAAGATAACAAAATTGGTTTAAAATAAAACAAAGCAAAAAATTGAATGCACAAAATAGAGCTGTATTAAAACGATATACAAATTTTAAATTTGCCGGTTATAAAAGGTTTGTAGCTTTAGATTTGAAGTGGAAAGCGTTAGTTCAGTAATGCTACTATTAGAAATGTATAGTTCAGCTGATAACATAGTACCTCAGCAAGTAAATAATATCCATTATAAGTTTCTTGCAAAGCTATAGAAAATCTCAACACTCATCTCATCCTTGTGAAGAAAATAACACACACCCAAGATACGTTGCTTGCTTTGGTGTGTGATTTTTCACACATATGTTATATCCACGTACTTTGCACTACGATCAGCATTTTTTGTTGTCAAATGTGCTGTACCTGAAAAATTAATTTGATGTCACAGAAAACAAAATGTTAAAATAAATATATTGTTGATGGTAAATCATGATTTTGGCAACACAAAATGCTGATCCTAATGCAAAATACATTAAAATTACATATGTGTGGAAAACAACACATGAGAGTAAACAACGCAATTTTTTTTGAAAGTGAAGAGGGTTAAATGTCCTACAATTACATGACATGCATAAAACTTTGACCACGCAAATGCCTCCCAGACGAAGTTTTTACGCATTGGTAACATATGTAGGTGCTTTCAGGCTTAAGATTTCACCATAAATCTGGTCTTCTGAAAACTTTTGATAACTTGCCTCTAAAAAAGGTGTCATTAGTTTTTGGTTAACAGCTAATTCACGCTTTGTGATACGGCTTAACTATATATGGCAATAATATAGCTAAGAGTCCGCCAAATAAATTTTGTTAAAATTTTTTTCCAAAAGAAAGCTTTTGTTGAAAAATAATAGGAAGAAAATTTTTGTTTTTACTTTTTTTAGAATAACTTCCAGGGACTCCTAATTTTTGAATAACAATATTTTGCAAAGTTGTAGCTATGGTAAATCTGAATAACTCTTGTGAACATATCAATGCAATCCGAACATATCTAGGCATTCTAAATTGCTTTGTAGCATAAAAATTTTAGTTTTTTTACTATTTTTTGACTCTAAAACAAAAATTTTTTGTTAAAAATTTATGTTCGAGTGTATACTTCTCTATTGTGATTTAATAACGAAGAATGGGCAAATCATTATCGGTATGATCCGGGCGCATCACTTTGTCCAATCTTGATCACGCAAGACAGGCTTGATGCAAGATATGAAAAAACATTAAAATTTTTGAAAGTTGGCATGGTTTGTGGAGCTTCTGAAGAGTAAATATAAGCTTTGTATATAAGGTTTTGATATCGGTGGAAACTTTATGACTTGCAGATTGACATTTTAGTGCAATGAATTAATTTTGTGTTTTTTCGGACGTATTTTACCTTAAAAACAAACAATAATATAAAATGGTGATTTTCCATCAAGAAAAATAAAAATTTTGAATTAATGTAAAATTTGAACACTTACAGACATCACAATAAAATTTGGAAGTAACATAGATATAAATGTTCTTAAGTCAATGGCATCACTAATGTTGCCATTCTTTGTTTTCAAACATCGAAATTCCTAAAACGGGGAAAATGTGTTTCAAAAACTGAGTTTTTTTAGAAAATAGCCCACTTTGACGTTATTTACAGTATGATAGTAAAAACGTTTTGTATGTATATAAACAACATATAGGGCTATACAAATAAGTCGAGGTTTTGAGGATCGGTGCGTTGTGTTTTTAGAATTTTTTACTCAAACATAAAATTTTGTTTCAAAATTGGCCAAGTTTGGATAGGGCTGGGGGGTACAATGACCGCTTAAGTTAGTCAAATTTTACTTTATACGTTTTTGCGTTAAGTTCTCTTTCCAAAATGTATATAGCCACGAAGAAAATTAGTTTTTTATAAAAGAAAAAATATGGGAACTTTTTTGGGAAAAAACTTAAAAAACACACGCATACAAAGATGAAATATATAAATGATGCTTCTACTTTGGATGAGTGTAACTTTTTATAGGGACGAAATAATTGTTATCAGTTTTATTTTATTTTCTTTAGAATTTTATCGCAAATATACGGCATATATAAAAAACAAATTTCGACCTTTCGTAGGCCCATCATATATAAAATACAAAAAAAAGATTGAGCAAAATTTAAAAAAAAAAAATAAACCTAAATATCTCTTGAACTAAAAGAGATAACCCACAGCATATTTTTGTAGACCTTCTCAAGGACTATCTATATTTTTAATTTCAGCTCTAAATATCTCTTGAAGTAAAAGAGATAACCTACAGATAAGGACTATCTATATTTTTAATTTCAGCTCATTCGGATCACAAATGGCTTTTTGGCGACTTTTTTTAAATGTGTGACATTGAGGGTCCACTCACTGATCCCCATTCCCAACACCTCAGCCGAGTAAATAATACAGCACAACATAGAAATGTGGACTTGATCATACTATTTTAACAAAAAATCTTTGTTTTAGAGTCAAAAAATAGTACAAACGAAAATTGTTAACCTACTAAGAAGTTTTTTTGTGCTATTTAGAGTGACTAGACACGTTCAGAATGCATTGATATGATCTCAAGAGTTGTTCAACTTTACCGTAGCTACAACTTTGCTAAATATTGTTAGTGAAAATTTAGGAGACCCTGGAATTTATTCTAAAAAAAGTAAAAGAAAAATTTTTCTTCCTATATTTTTTCAACATAAGTGCACGAAAAAGCTATTTTTTGGAAAAAGATTTTAACAAAATTTATTTGGCGGACTCTTAGCTATATTATTGTCATATAATTTTAAGCCGTATCACAAAGTGTGAATTAGCTGTTAACCAAAAACTGATGACACCTTTTTTAGAGGCCCCACAGATTTTCAGAAACTTTGGGGGCCCATAAAAAAAAAATCGGTCACCAAAATGGACAAACTGAGTACAGGGTTTTACTACACTTTGGTAGTAGAGTCGAACCTATATAGTCATGATCGTGTGTTTTTTTCACTGTTGCACTGTGTAATAGAACAAGATCAGAATACCACACAGCGGAACAGACATTTTGGTGCCCAAATTTTCATACTTGTCATACTTGTTTTTTTCCAGTCAGCTCGAGTTTTCGAAATATCGCGGTGTTTATATTCTCATTTTTTGGCGTTTTTCTTCGAAATATTGGGTAATGCAGCTTAGATTATGATTTTTTTGGCATAAAACAGTTTCTTTTGTGTATAAGAATTCTGGTGGCTTTATTCGCAATAAAATTTTTTATTAAGAAAATTCTAAATAAAAACTTAACACTACACGTTCAAGGCACTACACTTTCAACAGTGAAAATAATTTTCAATTAAAATTGGAATGAAATGAAAAAAAAGCCAAAGATCGCCCAGGCCAGCCAAAAAAAAATTTTAAGACAGAGAATGAAGATTGTTGTCAAACTCAACAAGAATTTGCAGATTCATTGGGAGCTACTAAGGCAACAATTTCAAAACGTTTGCGAGCAGTAGGATTAATCCAAATCCAGGGAAATTACATATCATACGAATTGAAGATGAGAAAACTTGCTTGACGATTTTGCATGTCCGAAATGATGTTTGCTACAAATGATTTTTGCTCTGAATCATTACTTGAGGCCAACTAGCTGCATCAACACCAAAGCCAAATATTCATGGCGCAAAGGTAATACTATGTATTTAGTGGGAGCAAACGTGACATATCTATTATGAGTTGCTGAAATCTCATCAGACCATCACGTGGAAACTATACCGAATGCAACTGATTCATTTGAAGGGAGAATTTGCCGAAAAACTCCTAGAGCATGCCGTAAGACATGAAACTGCAATATTCCAACTTAACAACACTCTTCACATGTTGCAGTACCTGTAAAAAGCGATTTAGAATGAAGTAGTTGGGAAGTTTAACCGCACCCACCTTATAGTCAAGAACATGTTCCGTCCGACTACTATTTTTTTCGATCAATGCAGAACGCTCTCTTCACCTTAGAACAAAATATCTGAAATTGGCTCGATTAGTACTTAGCCTCAAAATATGAGCCATATCGAATTATACATAGAGACGAGACACTACGATTTGTCAAATAAAAATACAACAAAAAATATGTTTGATACAACAACAAAATACATTGACTAGCATGTATTTTGTTGTTGCGAGAGATGGGTTTTTGACAACAGACTTAGGTTTTTAACAATTACGTCTCGTCACTATGTTACCCTATGATATGAGCATTGCCAATACTTTAAATAAATATAATCTTATGTCAGAATTTTCCTTTTTTTAAAAATGTTTAGAAATTTTAAAAATTTAACCGTTTACTAGATCAATAAGGAAAATTATAATCTTTTATTCGAATAAAATAAAAGTCGATTAATTCGAAAGTCGACAACACTAACTATAACTGATAAATGGCATATAAAAGCCATATAATGAGAGAAAATATCAACATCTTTGAAACTGAACAAATCGCAAAGAAGTAGCAGGCGATTAAATATTTTAAATTTCTGAAGTGCCCTACTTTAAGACCCCATAGCGTTAGCATCAGTGGGGTTCGTTTTTAATTTTGTTCATGTTGCTCTGCTATGCCTATTTCAAATTTCTTGCCAATACATAGGATAAGAACTTTAGAAATGGCATTGTGACCCATTGTGCATTGATAAAAATATCTGAAAACGTTGCATGGTTCTGGTAAAATTGTCACCAATGCAGAACAAACAGCAAAACTAAATAATTTTAATCATATGATTGAAATGATTTGTGAACGGTGTAAAATGTGAAGGTAAATTTAAGTACTTTTATATAAACTACAATTTAGACTCACTTCCTCATCAAAAACATATCTAAAAAATCAAAAATCGAATTAGTATTAAATCGTTTAATGTATTGAAAATGGAAAATTTATGAACGAAACTCATTTAAGGCACGTTAAGGGACAGATCCATTTTTCTAGCAGATGTTACAAACCACACCATCAAACCAATATGCCTTAAAATTTTCCAACTTTTTACGCCACATAAATTTAATTTAAAAATACCAACTAGAAACAAAAAGAAATATGACAAAATTTTGTAAATTTTGCAAAAAGTATTGTAGAACAATGTCTTATTGTGTTTTAATAAAAGGATTAGAAAACAGAACTTTTGCTTTTATTTTTTTTTACTAAGCTGCACTAAAAAAAAATCCCCAAAAAGATAAAGCAAAATATTCCTAAAAAGCTGTTAGATAGTTTGTATGTGTTACAGTTATTAAAATGCAATCATTATAAAAAAATATGTCAGTATAGTTTAATATTTATATATGAATAACTTATGGCAATATCTAAAATATGAAAAGGAAATAACAAAAAAAAAACAACTCAAGGACTTGGCTGTGAAAACTCTACTTTTTTCCATAAAACACTTTGCAGAAAAATTATATATATTATAAACTTGTAGTTGTAATATGTGCATAATAAAAAGAAGAGTTTAAAAAAAAATAATAATAATATATTTGTTTTTATTTTATTTTTACTTTGTAATTTGCATATTTTGCTAAAGGTATAAACTACATTTTAAATATACATATGTATGTATGTCTATTGGGGTGGTCCCCAAAAAAGTGCTCAACTAAACTAGTTAGGAAGTATAGTTGGTCAAGCCCGATCATATAATATTCTACACCGGGTTTATAAGACTTCAATATACCTATATAGTTAAGACTTATATGAATTAAATTTTATCTCGATATCAGTACTTGTAAAATATTTATGCATATTTAATTTCTTGAAGATCAGTGAACCGATCATCATAAAATTGGGTAAGGATTTGGGTATATGTAAGATCGATAAACTAATTTTCGGAAGTGTACTTTATATGGAAACTACGACTTATTATGAACCGATCGTCATAAAGTTAGATAGCATGACTAATTTTTACATGAAATTTATTTGTGTTAAGTTTAATATTTTTAAGACTACTACGACCACTTATGAACCGATCGCCTAAAAATTAGATAGCTTATTTGTATTATATTTGGTTACCAACAGTTGGAAGACATTTTGTGAAGTTGGCCTTATATGGGAGCTAGAACCAATTATGAACTGATCGCCATGAAATTTTGTGGCATGATTTATGTATATGAATGGGTAAAAATTTGACATTTTGGACAAACAGGTATTTTTTCTCATCCACGTAATTTATTACCTATTGTTCTTGGCAAAATTCTTCCCAAATAGTTTAGATAGCTATTTCTTCAATCTTTCGAAAAAAAAATAAAAAAAATTTTACTTTTTCTTTCCAAAATGAGAAATATTTTTTTTTTTTTTCAAAATGAGTTCTTTAAGACCTAAGCTATCTTTTGAGCAAAAAGGTTTTTTTTTTAAAAAAATTAAAAAAAAGTTTTTATTTTGTCTAACACTTATTTTAATAGATATCCCAGTAGCATCCCACTCAGCGACAAAAATGCTCTTAAAGAAAAAAAACCAAGCTTTATTTAGAGCAAAAAAAAAAATGAAAAAAAAAATCAACAAAATTTTTGATTTTACAAAAAAAAAATCAAACATTTTATGTTTTGAGTTACAAAACATTTATTTTGACAGATATCCCACTCCTACTCAGCGACAAAAACGCTCTTAAGGGGAAAGATCTAAGCTTTCTTTTGAGAAAAAAAAATGAAAAAGGGTCCTTTTTGAAAAAAAGTCATCAAAACTTTTGATTTTCTAAAAAAAATGTCAAATATTTTATGTTTGGAGTTACAAAACATTTATTTTGATAGATATCTAACTCGCATCCGTCTACGCGACCAAAAGTCTGTTCAAGGAAAAGACCTAAGCTTTATTTTTTTTGGAAAAAAGTCAAAAAAGTTTTTGATTTTGGAAAAAAATGTCAAACCTTTTGGGAAAAAGTTTAATGATGATCTGGCCTAAGCAACCAGTGAAATGCTCATGGGAACTTAAGCTTATCCCCCAACAATAAATTTCAGTGAATTTATCAATTATTGGGAATTCAGCACACTAATTCTTATCAAAAGAATTAATTTTGTATTCCCGTATAATTTTTTGATAAATTTGCAGCAGGTGCCCGTGCATCAAGACTAAACTGGCAACTCTATTTTGATTTTCTTGCGAAAACAATAAAGCAAGTAGTTTTATTTTTGTTTTGACTTACAAACTACAGTTTGAGTTGAAAATAACCTAACCAATTGTAGTAGGGAATGTAAGAAAAGATAAACTCACTGTTTATTGTTGGTGTTTTGTTTAAGCTTTGATATGTTTACAAATAAAGCTTGAGTGTCTGTAATTCCCATTCACTTTATTGTATTACTAGTTGACTGCATTTACTAATGTTAGTTCTTCAAGTTTCTCCAACCCACATACACCTACCTGTTCTTATTTATTTGCAAATAATATATCTAAACTTATGCAGGGAGATTTTTTATTACAGTTGACTGGAATCAAAAAAAAAAAAAAATTCCGAGTTTTACCCGGAATTTTTGAATTTTTTTTCTTTGCAAATCATCTACTGAAAAATTCGAATCGAATAGAAAAAAAATAGCTCCAGCCGTTCTCACGTGATGCCATTACATACATGGACCATTTCATTTTTATATATGTATATAGATTTTTATAATATCTTTAGTTTTTCTAAAGCCTTTTTAAAAAAGGTTTCCTGATGATCTGGCCTAAGCAACCAAGACATTCTCGTTGGAATTTATTAAGCTTTTTTGGCCATAGTTGACAAGTAAATACTGAAATTTCTAGAGTAAAAATATAATTTTCTTTGAACATTTATCAAATCTGTTAATTATATGCTTTACCATGAGTGGCAAGGGTATAATAAGTTTGTCATTCCCTTTGAAATTTCAACATTTTTCATTTGCGACCCCTCAATGTATATATTTTGGATCGTTGTAGACAGCGGAGTGGATATAGCTATGTCCGCCGCACGGTGGCTCATATCTCAATTTCATCGGCCAAAAGTCCAACTTTTTGTTGACTCCGATTTCAAAAATTTGAATGCCATTCAATAGTAAATACATTGAAACTAAGGTAGCCAAAAAATTAGATAAAAATATTGTCAATTGTGATGTTAAAGTCAAATATTTTATGTCATTTTATAAAAATGTGATTTTTGTAAATTTGATCAGAAGTAAATTACCATTACTCGCAAATTATTATAGATAATTTTTTTTGTTATGTTAGTAGGATAATAGTCTTTAAGAGCTGATATGATTTGTCACTGTACCGTTTATACTTGATGTGTTATTAATTTTTTTCTCAGGTACTATATTTTAGCCAAATTTGAATTTCAGTGGAATAAAAGTGCTTAGGGTCAAAAGGGCTTAAACAAATTTTACTACCAGGAGAAAGTCCAAAGTGTCCTCTTTAAGCCTATATATACCTGTTTACCTGTTTTGACCTGTTTGTTGAACACTTTTTTCATTTGAATGAAATTACTCCCAAATTTTTGTTCTATTTTTATTTTACTTGTTCATATGACTGGCGCAAAGTACAAGTCGCAATTTTGAAGATATTGCGATAAAATTTGGTACATAAATTTTTTTCGGCCCGAGAAAATTACTGAAATCGGTCCACTATTTCACCTAGCACCCATACAAATGTTCTCCCGAAATTATACTTTATCGGTCGTAAATGGTTAATTTATATATATATCTACACAAATTTTGCTCCAAATAATTTTTATATAAACTGAATTAATGTCACCTAATTTTATGATGATCGGTCCATTATTAGTCATAGCTCCCATATAAGACCCCCTTCCAAAATCACTTTAACGAGCATAAATCTCTTAAAAATGTTGGTATAAACATAAAATTCAACAGAAATAACATTTATATAGACATAAATCACACGACCTAATTTCATGGCGATCGGTCCATTATTAGTCATAGCTCCCATATAAGACCCGCTTCCGAAAATCACTTTAACGAGCATATATCTCTTAAAACTGTTGGTATAAATATAAAATTTAACAGAAATAACTTCCATATAGACATAAATCATACGACCTAATTTCATGGCGATAGGTCCATAATTAGTCATAGCTCCCAAACAATGCCCTCTTCCGAAAATCATTCATATATCATTCACATACTTCGTTACTTGTTTTTATCTGCTGATAACTTTTTTAATAAGTACAGCTGATTTAAAAAACAAAAAATTAGCATTTTCATACTAATTCAAATTTAATCTTAAATTGCGCAACAACTGCTGAACCGATTTTAATGAAATTAAAACTAGAGAAAAATTCGAGAAGTTATCTGTCCACCAAAAATTTCTAAAATATCTCCATCGGTATAAAAGTTACAGAGTTTTGGCCAATGAAAAACGAAAATGAGCCACTGTGCGCCGGTCCTTCTGACAGTCTGTCTGCCTGTTTCTCTGTATGATGAAATCAACTTTTCGTAGCCCCCAACTAACTTACATACATGATTTATACATCAATATATCGGAAATTTTCCCGGCTAGTTTGTTATTTAAAATCGAGACAATCGACCCACAAATGGTTCAGAACTAGGAAAACCTCGGTTTTTGACCTATTTGTTAACTATATCTAAATTACTGTCGTTAATATAGAAAATATGGATATCCAATTATAAAAAGTCCTTTGCAATGTCGTATATAAGGCCAAAGTAAGTCCGATTTTGACTCATTGTAGGACAAAATCGAGAAAAAAAATTTTTTTTCCTCGACATTTAAAAAAAAAAAAATTTATAAAATTTCTTTCACTAATATTTTTTTTTAAAATAAAAGAAATTTAAAAAAAATAAAAATTTTTTCGAAAAAAATCAAAAATTTTGAAAAAAAAAAAATTTTAACTTTGTTTAAAATTGTTATTGTAAAGTATAATTTGGTGAAGGGTATATAAGACAATTACTTACACATTTCGATTCTTTCACACACAAATGAAAAACTAATTATTTGATGCTATTATTTTACAAAACAATAGTAGAATATTCCATTTTTTGGTGCACTCTAATGTGTAAATTTTGTAAGCGTTTGCATATGTGCGTATGTCCTTGTTTGTTTAACAACATCATAAATTTATTTGCAACAAAATGTTACAGTTGTTGTGGATGATGTTCTTTCATTCTTTAAATTTTATTTTTTTTGCGCATATATATGACTTGTCTCCTTGTCTCAGCGAACAGTCACATATGCAGACATTTAAAATATATTTATTTCTAGTTTTTATGCTTTTTAAAGTTTTATATTTTATTTCTGTTTTTTTTTTTTGTTATTCTGTGTTTGTTTTTGCATAAAAAACTTTGTCTGTTGATAAGTGGTGGGTGTAAGTTGGCTTAGGATTATAATTTTTTTTTTTGCTTTTTGTTATGTTTGTAACTTAGGGCGTTCAGTGGTCAACATTCTGATAAAAGTTTTAAAAGATAGGAATTAGTTATTAAAAAGAAGTTCCTGTTTTGTTTTTATTCTTTAAAATTAAAAATTTCATTGATATTCAACCTGTATTCTTATAAAATGACTTAATATTTTAAAAAAACTTAATCATAATTAAATTTTTGTAAAATTTTATTATTAAATTTTCTAGATTTTTTAAAATTTTTTGAAAACTTTTAAATTTTCTGTGGAAACCCTTACCAAAAATATTGTACGCAAAAAATAAAACCAGCAAACCCCTCTTACAACAAAAGAACAAAAACATTAAAAAAAAGTCTTGAACTGTACTTGTACATGCCAGAAAAAGTATAAAAAAACGAATAAAAGGATCTTTACAGACACAACGGCAGTTATAATTTAAAATTCTTTTTAACTTCAAAAAAAAGTTTTTTTTAAAGAGTTTTAAATTTCGAAATACGATTTTAATTTAAATTTCTTTTTTTTTGTATGGATAACAGGAGCAGTTTAAAGACTTAAGGATTTAAGAAGACTTTTAATTGCAGTAAAAGTCAAATAGAAATAGAAAAAAGAAAATTATGGAGAACATACAAAAAAAAAAAATGATTTTAAGTTTAGTTATCAAAAGGCTTTAGCAAATTAATTATAAATGTGAAATACTTGTATTATTAAATTCATAGAATTTTAATTGTTTAGGAAATAGTGGGAATTTAAATAAGTTTCAAGGACATTTTTTTCATATGTAGGAATTTCCATGAAGAACACGCTGATTTAAAACTACTGTTAAGAGATTTCCACGTAACTTGACTGTGACATAAGCTGACTTTAGCAGTAAATTTTTTATATTTAATTGTAATTGTTTACCAAGAAAGGACGAATTCAAAAATGTATGTATGCAATGCAGTCAAGACAAAGCAGGCAAACGTGTAGTTAAAATTGAAAAAAATGTATCATACTGCCTGTTTTTACTTTTTCATACATTTTGCGATATGAAACATTATCAAAGTTTAAACGGTTGCGATAAGAATACATTTTGGAATTCACCCAAAATGTTAAATTATAATATTACGAAATATATTTTAAGTACAATACGTATGAGTATTTTTAATTTTTTGGGAAAACAAAAATATCAATCATACGTTATGCTATCAGTAACGTTACTGACTGACTGATTCATCATCGCACAGCCCAAACGGCTGAAGCTAGAATCATGAAATTTTAGCTTTGGGTTCCTCCCTCCCCAAAACGATAAGAAGGGATTTTTGGAAATTCGAACGTTTATGGGGTAAAACAGGGTAAAAACTGGTAAATTCGGTAACCTTATATCTTCAAAACTAATAAAGATACAAAAAAACTTAAAATTCCATGTTACTCCATTCAAAAAATAAGCTGACAGGTGTTTCGTACTTTTTCGAAATTCGAAACTTTTAGGGGAGAAAACGGGTAAAAACTGTATTTTGGTACTTTCTTGGCATCCTATGTATCTTTTAAACCAATAAACATAGAATCAAATTTTAAATCGTATTCTTTACATATTAAAAAATAAAAATTATAAGTTTGGTACTTTTTGGAAATTCGAACCCTTAAGGAATAAAAATTGTGTTTATTTTTGGTACTTTTTCATAAAATATGTTTTTCTATAATTTGACATAGACATACGAATATTTTATTATGAGCTCCCACCACGTTACAGAAATTTATTTGAATAAAATTGTACCACCTCAATGGGGATAAAAAATGTACCAAACAGGGGATAAAATCGGGAAAATACATTATATTTGAAATTATTAAGCCAATTTGGATAATTTTTTAACGTTGGTTCCTAGATTCATACAAAAATTAACTAACAGGGTGTTATTTGGAACTCGAGTACCGAGGTATATATTGGGCCAAATTCGGATAAACAGTTTGGTACTTTTTTTAAAACATATTTATTCTTGGGCACATTAACACAGATTTTAATATATGAGACATAAACAATTTTGGCAAAATGGAATATTTTTAAATTTCAAACTTGATGGGTGTTCAAGGAAGAAAAGGGAAATTGGTACTTTTCTCCTAATGGTACTTTTTTAACATTTTAAATTATTTCAGTTATCGATATTAAAGTTGGCTGATATGTATCTGAGTGAAGTTAGTGTTAGGAATAGGGGATAATATTTAGGTACCAAAATGTGTGAACTGAACTATAGGTACTTTTTTGTTCTTTTAATGGTACTTTTTTGAAATATCTATAACAATGGACTTAGAGACATGAAATTAAGCATATATGGTCCTAAGTGAGTGAGAATTCTAGGGGGAGACTTTTTGGTACTTTTTCTTTATTCGAATGGTACTTTTTGTAATTTCTTCACCAATGAACCTAAAAACATGAAATTAAGCTTATATGGACCGAAGTGAGTGGGAATCTACAAGTGACTGCTTTATGGTACTTTTTCTATATTCTAATGGTACTTTTTGAATTTTCTGTAATAATGGACATAGAAATATGAAGTTAAGCATATATGGTCCTAAGTGAGTGAGAAGTCTAGGGGGAGACTTTTTGGTACTTTTTCTTCATTCAAATGGTACTTTTTGTAATTTCTTCACCAATGAACCTAAAGCCATGAAATTAAGCTTATATGGACCCGAGTGAGTCGGAAACCACAAGTGCGGGATTTTTGGTACTTTTTATATATTCTAATTGTACTTTTTTGAATTTCCTATAATAATGGACCTAGAGTTTCCAAAAATCGAAGAATTTCAAAACCATGGTTTCGGTTTTAAAAAATTAAAAACCGATCGGTTTTGTGATAATTTATTAAATATGAAGTATTATAGAAACAAAATTAGTTGATAATATAGGAAATGATATACAAATCTAAAATTCAAACTTGACGGGTTATGGTTTAGTGAATGCGAATTTAAAAGTGATACTCGAAGGTACTATTTCCTTATTGCAATGGTACTTTTTGGATATTTTAAATAATAAACCTAAAAATTTAAAATTAGGAACACATTTTGCATTTAAAAAAATCATTTTCGAGGAGCTCAAAATTTTTTTTTTTACTTTTTCTCAACTTTTAGGTAATAAAAAAAATCTGCTAAAATATTTATTTTTTTAAGTATTACCTTTCCAAGGCATTAAAGATTGGAAAATGCATATATGCTCTTAATTGTAACTAATTACTACGAGTTATGTATCTTATCTTTTGTGAATAAAATTAAAAGTTGTGGACAGATTTTAATTATTTAGAGCTTGTTGAAAAAGTTAACAGGGTATGACTATGACTATGACTTATTATAAACATTAGGTGACATGATTTCAATAGTATAAAGTATTTCGGGAGGACATTTGTATGGGAGCTAGGGGAATTATGGACCGATTTCAGCTAGTTTCAATAGGCTTCGTCCTTGGGCCTAAAAAATGTATATACCACATTTTATCGAAATGTCTTCAAAATTAATCGACTCATAAAGTGATTCTGAGTCTATCGGTATAATTAAAGGTGGGTGTTAGACTATTACTTTTGGGCGTTACAAACATCCACCGTGCCGAATCTTATATACCCTTCACCAAATTGTACTTTAAAATACAAATTTTTAATATTTTTAGGTATACAAAATTTAAAAAAAAATTTCAAAATTGTTTTTTAAAATTTAAAAAAAAAATTTTTCCAAATTTTTTTTCTAAATTGTTTTTTTTTCAATTTTAAAATTATTAGTAAAAAACAAGTAGGAGAGCTATATTTGGCTATGCCGAATCTTATATACCCTTTTTTAAAAAAGTTGTTTCCTTTTTTTTTTATATTTTTAAATTTTTTTAATTTTTAAAAAATTAAAAAAAGAATTTATGACAAAACTATTTTTTGGTGAAAAAAAATTCGGATTAAAAAATATTTTTCCCGATTTTGACCCATTGTAGGTCCAACTTACTATAGCCTTATATACATCGTTGCAATGGACTTTGAAATATCCATCATTATATATCCATATTGTCTATATTAATGACTTAGTAATCCTGATATAGATCAAAAATAGGACAAAAATCGAGGTTGTCCCGGTTTTTTCCTTATATCTCAACCATTTGTGGGCCGATTTTGTCGATTTTAAATAGCAATCGAGCAGGAAGGATTCCCGATATATTGATATATGAATCATATATGTATGTATGTATGTTATTTGGGGCTACGGAAAATTAATTTCAACATACAGACGGACAGACGGACATTGCTATATCGACTTCGCTATCTATAACGATCTAGAATATATATACTTTGTGGGGACGCAAATGAAAAATATAGAAACTTATATATACCCTTGCCACTGATGGTGAAGGGTATAAAAAATCTCAACAATTTATAAGAGTTGCTAATGTTTAAGCAAAACTACAAATTTCATAATAATAAAAAAAAAAAACTGTTATTTTGTAGTAATTATAATTTGTGTACTGATTGATCAATAGAGCGAACTAAACACAGTATTAAGAAATTCTATTTAAAGCGTATGTTTAATATTTAATTATAGATTTTCCTTTTAACAAATATCACTCATACGCATTGAGCATAATAATGTTACATGTATTTACGAAAATCCTCTTGAAATATTTGCCTTCGCATCTTAAGTATATTTTGTATGTGTTTGCACAATAAAAATAAATTTTCTTAACATCTTGCAGGCAAGTCTTATCTGCATTGCAGACGTCAGGCAAGGTTTTCAGCTGTATATTGAATTTGCATATTTGATGTGCATTTCGGTTAACGTCTAATAATTTTTTTTTGTATTATCTTTCCTTTTAAAATAAAATGTTTAAAATTGTTCGTTTTGCCTTTTAAAAAGAACGTTCAATTGTTATTTGCTTTTATCACATTATTTTCAATTCATTTAATGTGTAAACATATTTGCACATTAATAATCATTACGAAAATTTCAATATGTAGGTTGGTTTAAATACATATATTTATAAAAATCAATAAAATAAATTATATTCATATATATGTATAAATATGTATTACAAAATCAAGTGTTGGTTTGTTTGTAAGTTAGTTTGTGAAGCAATCACGCCTATACCCTAAACCAATTTAAATGAAATTTCTAACTTGGATCCGTCTTAGCTTGGTAGTAACCACAAGTTATATTTTTTTTTTTCAAATTTAGACTATAATAGGACAAAGAGAGAAAAAACGAATATAGTTATAATCAACTGTTTATATAAAACCATTATATATATCAATGCAATTTGGCACAGATATATCTCCATTGACTGTTTAGCCATTGGCAAATATTTTATAATTAGAGAGGTAGTCATTTAGTTTAAATTCGGATCAACTAAATGGACCTAGTAAAGAATTTTATATTCCTGTACAAATAGCCTTTCACTTACAAGTCTTTACATTTTTTCTTTAAGTTTGATAAATATTGTTTTTAAAAATAAACTTAATTATGCCGTCCTTTTTCTCTGATTCTAGGGGTTTGAGTCTCACTGCTGCATTGGTTTAATGTTTGACTGTGCTACAATAACTTAGAGAAACCGTGACTAGGAGTTTTAGCATTGGTCATATGCTTTCGTTTTGATATTTTTAAGTTTATAATTTAAAATATTGTGGGATAAAAACAAACGTTTATTTCTATATGATTTGCAATTCTTGGATGATCCGCCTTCTAGGCATTTAATAGTCGTAATTTATGATGGCATTTTGAACATTTCGAGACCAAATAATTCTTCCTTAGTGGTATTCCAGCTTCCTGTATGAAGGTATAGGTCGATTAGCAATTCTTGGATGATGCGTTCGATGAGCAGATTCTATATGTAATTTTTTTTTTAAATCAAAAGAAATAGGATCGTTTTTAAATATGTCCAAATTGAAAAATTTAAGATTAGTAATCATTCCTGGAAAGTTCATATGTTCTAAAAAGTTGTTTACTAAGATCTTGGGTATATTTTTGCTGTGGATTGTTTGCTTGAATTTTGAACGGTTTGCTACCTACGGACCTGCACGGGGGAAAAAAGGTTAAAAAAATTGATTTTTTTAAAGTTTTTGGCGATTTTTGTATGTTCACAATTTTTGTTTGCAAGATATGAGACTGAGAAAATGATTACTTTTTTGCAAAAATTACAACGAGGCCCAAATCTTTGTGGGTCCATAACAAAAAGTGCATGACTTTGGGCATGGTGGCCGTATATGGTTATATTTCCATGACTTAAAAATTTACACACAGTTTAATTTAAGATACGTTGACATATTTATACCCTACACCACCATAGTGGGGATTTTTTTTGCATTCTTGGGGGATTCTTCTGCGTTTGTGCAGATGTTTATAACGCCCAAGAATATTAGTCTCACACCCACCTTAAAGTATACCGATCGACTTAGAATTCTGAGTCGATTAAATGATGTCCGTCCGTCCGTCTGGTTGGCTGGCTGTCCATGTAAACCTTGTGCGCAGAGTACAGGTCGCAATTTTGAACATATTTCAATCAAATTTAGTACATATTACACTTTCGGCCCAGGGACCAAGTATATTGAAACTGGCTGAAATTAGTCCATTATTTCACCTAGCCCCCATACAAATGTCCCCTCGAAATTGGACTTTATCGGTCATAAATGTTTAATGTATCTATGTATCTACACAAATTTCGCTCCAAATAAGTTTTATATATACAAAATTCATATCACCAAATTTTGTTACGATCGGCCCATAATTAGTCATAGCTCCCATAAACCGGCTTCCGAAAATTTAACTTTAACGTGCATAAATCGCTTAAAAATGTTGGTATATACACAAACTTCAACATAAATAACTTTCATATAGACATAAATCACACGACCTAATGTCATGGTGATCGGTCCATAATTGGTCATAGCTCCCACATAAGGCCCACTTCCGAAAATCACTCACGAATATAAATTATTTATATTTTAAAAGAAAAATATTTTTACTCATTTACTTGGTGTAGGGTATTATGTGGTCTGGCTTGACCGACCATACTTTCTTACTTATTTTTTCACCGGAAAATTTTCTTAAATTTTTCTAATATCATTTACTCAAAATATTTCTTCTTTAAAATGACAAAGCGACTATGCGCTCAATGCTGGTGTACCTCAGGGAAGTGTTCTAGGACCAACCCTGTACTTATTATACACCTCAGACTTGCCCGAGTCCGAAGAATTAACCATTTCCACCTTTGCAGATGACACTGCAATTCTTAGTTCTTATATGGACTTAAATGTAGCATCTAGAAACCTTGATAATTATCTCAGGCACGTGGATACGTGGTTAAAAAATTGGACAATACAAGTGAACGAAATTAAAAGCAAGCACATAACGATTTCACTTAGGAGAGGAAATTGTCCACCAGTGACACTAAACAATGTGAACATCCCACAGTCTGACCACGTTACATACTTTGGCATTCATTTAGATAGACGTCTTACTTGGCGTCGGCACATAGAAGCCAAGCGGCTCCACATGAAACTAAAAGCTTCTAGTTTACACTGGCTAATCCACCACCATCGAAATTAAGCCTTAACTGCAAAGTCATCCTGTATAAGATAGTCTTAAAGCCAATTTGGACATACGGAATCCAATTATGGGGAACAGCAAGCAATACCAGTATAGATCTTATACAGAGGGCACAATCCAAAATTCTTAGAACCATGGTACATAAGAAACGAGAACATCCACAGAGACCTAGATGTACCCTTGGTCAAAGATGAATTCAGAAAAACTCGCGAAGCTTATTTATCAAAATTACATCATCATCCGAACTCGCTCGCAAGGCTACTTACAGTAACTCAAGACAGCTCAAGGCTGCGTAGGGCTGATTTACCACTCATCTAATTTTCCAAACATGATTCTCCACTGAGAGAACAATAATAGTATAGTTTTAAGATTTAATTACATATTGTATGGCCTAGAAATTAAAGGCAGGAATAATATTATAATAAACGTATAAATAAAAAAAAAAAATACAAATAAATGATATTGGTATTGATATAAACAATTGTGTTGTAAACATTTTCTGAAACCCTTACAACGCAGGGTTCTAATATCTACTTCATAATAAGTGATTATGAATAAACAGCAAATAAATGTAATGAAATTAAAATTTTATAATTTGTTTTAATATTTAAATGTGATTATATAAATAAAACTAGCAATCGAATTTAGTATGTGATATTTAGAATTTTACTGTAATCTTAACATTCTATAGTACATTGCTAGAATACTTAAATTCCTTCATTAAATTTTATTCATTCATTAATTTTAGTATTTTTCAACTTTAAATACTGAGTATTATTAAACATAACAATATATAATAGCTTAAATTCCTTTCACATAGATTTAATTGCTACATTTTATTCTTTTCATTACAATAAAAACCCTTTCGTTTTTAAATTCCTTATTTATCTTTCAGTACTTTAAGCAATACTTTCATTTTCACTGCTTATATAATTATTTATACTTACACTTCACCCGCCCTTTAAATTCAAACTTCAATCATTCAAATAACAAACATTTAAAAACACCCACAAAATATTTCTTATAATTACAGTTTAAATTATTGTTTTAATCCTTTTCACAAAAAAAAAAAAATAAAAACTCAAAGTGAACTAAGTAGAGAAATAAACGAGCTGGCTTTAAGGGGAGTATTAGCAATAAGCTTAAACATTAAAACTGCTACAGTTTCAGTTAAAAAGCACTAGAATGTCTGTATGTAAACTTTGTAGTTTATGTGTTGTATGTATGAGTATAAACATAATTGTCACAAATCCTTTTGTCATATATAATAATGATAAATGACTTGAAAACACGACGGTAACATAACTAAAATTGTTATGACATAAACACTTACACAAACACACACAGATATATGTAGTCATTAGGGCGCTCACTTAAATCGAATTTAGTCCTCAATTCACCCTCAAACAAACTTTACCCTCGTGTGTTGTTTTCCACACATACAGTTTTGTACATATTTTGTCCTACCAACATCATTTTGCAGTCAAACTTACTTTATAATATATTTATTTATATTATTATATATATTTATATATATTTATTTATATATTTGGAACATGTTAACCCAAATTAATTTAACATCAACATATATTATACAAAAATATCGGATATGATTATGCTTATTACACAATTTTGATAGAAATAGCACATTTTACGCCAAAAAAAATACGTATGTGGAAAACCACACATCATGTTAAGTATGTCATTTTTCAGATATCTCGATATCAAAAAATATTTTTTAATTAATGCCTTTCTATGCTATCTTTATGCTGTAGGATATGTCATGAAAATTAACCAATATCGCTTAACAGTTTTGTATAAAAAATAATTTTGTGAGGTTTCCCAAGAGCAGAAATAGTGAAGATGAGAGTTAAATTAGCGAAATCAAATTTTATAACAAAAAAGTAATTATAAGCTGAAGCAGTCTAATGTTTATACATCTCCACAGACAAGCTCATATATGTGAAAACATAGACAAATAATAGCTGGAGACAGACAAAAAGTGTATGGACAGACATGCATTTAACAGGCTACAAATATGTGACGCCCTTTTCTGCACATACATTGTAAGTAAAGAATGACTAATACATTTATTTCAAGTTAACAGATACAGTGTTAAATATGTCAGGAGTATAAACGAGTGGAATTTTCAAATAGAATTTTCAATGATTTTTTGAAGAGTCAAGGTATTTCTGTAATGTATTCATAAAAACTATAGATTTCTGTCCGGCAATTTTCATTTTAAAAATTGCACTTATATTTGTTTCTTTCAATTCCAGCAGGGAAAATTGCTAGGGCTTCACTTTGTACGTCTTCTAAAAGACCTTTTTACAGATTCTATATGATCCGATACTCGTTTCACTCTGCCTTTGCTTCTCTTTCTCAAAACTGCATTGCAAGATTCAATTATTCCCATATGCTTCCTGGTGATGTAAAGAAACCAGACGAAGAACAAAATCTTCTAAGAAATGTAGCCTTTAAGAAAATTTGATGTTGTGAAGTTCTCGTGAAGTAGATTCTTGTATATAAAACTTCACATGTGATATTTTAAATTACATTCTTTATGTTTTATGCTGAATTCATCAAGAAATGTTTTTCCTAAGAACGCTGCTATATAGATATTCTGGGAGGCATTACGCGGAAGGTCTCCTTACAGACCTTCAACGGAAGACCTTCTCATCTATCAGAGGTGTAACAGCAGCGAGTATGCAAGTCATTGGCTGCTAAAATCGAACCACACCAGGGAATTAGAAAATACTAATTAGAAAAACGTCCAGAGTATGCCGCCAGACATTAAACCGTAATATTCCATCATGACAAAGCTCGGCCAAGTGTTGCAATACCTGTTAAAAAGTATTTACAATGAAGTGGATGGGAAGTATTGCCTCACCCGCTTTATAGTCCAAACCGTGCCCAGTCCGACTACTATTTGTTTTGATCGAAGCAGATCGCTCTCGCTGGGATACGCTTCACTTTGGAACATAGTATCCGATATTGCCTTGATTCGATCTTGGTCTCAAAATATGAGTAGTTCATTTGGATTGGAATTCATATGTTGCCAGATAGATGGGAAAAGGTTATAGCTAATTATGCAGAGAAAACCGTTTTTAATATCCATCCAATTTACTTTATTAATTATAAAATTTTCCTATGTCATGCGGCAGCATGTGGCCGCGGCAGCTTCCGCGTACATGACTTAACCTGTGGCTAGGTTTGGCTGCCACATGCCCGAAATCATATTTAAGTCTTTGGTAAAATAATTCAATTCTTTTAAGTAACTTACATACAACAATAATAAACTATTTTACACTTTCCCTATATGTAGAGAAATTTAAAACATTCAGTTACACACCCAAACTTGCTACATATTACCAGCAAGTATATTTATGCATAAACATGCATTCTTATATAATGCATGAATATGTTTGGCTATGTATGTAGGTATGAATGTGCAACTATTTACATTCATACATATATGCACATAATAATAGTATATGAGTAAATAATGCGTATACACATGTATTATACATAGAAATACATGAATGTCTGTAAGTATATACATGTGTACAAGCGTGTTATAAAATACTACTTATATGAAGCCAATTTGCATAAACATAAATTTGCATGCTTTCATTTCTATCTTCTTATATTTTTTTCAATATTTATTCATATCATACATATATATATGTATTAGGATGGTCCTTTCATTTCACTTTTTCGATTTTTGTTGTTCCCAAGATCCAAAATTATTCTCCGTCATTTGGTAATTAAATGCTGAAAATTTGAGCAAAGTTTGGAGTTTAACTTTAAAAATTAAAATAATGTTTGTATATCATTCGTTTAAATATAACATATATAACGATTTGATACAAATATCAAAAATTGTTTTCGGCTCTAATAAATGGTAAATGGGGATTAGACACTCAAACTTTAACAATCGTAACTATTACACTATACAACAAATAAAGACTTTTGGAAAACACAAGATCATGACAGTATAGGTTCGACTCTACTACCAAAGGGTAGTAAAACGCTATACTCAGTTTGTCCATTTTGGTGACCGATTTTTTTTTATGGGCCCCCAAATTTCTGAAAATCAGTGGGGCCTCTAAAAAAGGTGTCATCACTAAGCCGTATCACAAAGTGTGAATTAGCTGTTAACCAAAAACTGATGACACCTTTTTTAGAGGCCCCACTGATTTTCAGAAACTTTGGGGGCCCATAAAAATAAATCGGTCACCAAAATTGACAAACTGAGTACAGGGTTTTACTACACTTTGGTAGTAGAGTCGAACCTATATAGTCATAATCGTGTGTTTTTTTCACTGTTGCACTGTGTTATTGGTTAGCATGGGGACTGATTTAAAATAGACGGATTTGGCGGAAATTTTTAGTCAAAATTTTGATAAATTATTTATTATAAAATACATTATGTTATATTATATGTTTGATGGTTGCTTTGGGTTTGCTAATTTATGTGTTTGAAACTTTAAATTTCTAGGACATTGTTAACAATTTTATATCTGGAGTCAAAAGTATTTCACAAATCAATAAATCTATAATA
Organism: Calliphora vicina; assembly: GCF_958450345.1. Taxonomy (NCBI): domain Eukaryota; kingdom Metazoa; phylum Arthropoda; class Insecta; order Diptera; family Calliphoridae; genus Calliphora; species Calliphora vicina. Next base: position 23,289,571 of record NC_088780.1, read on the forward strand.
AAAACTATTAAAATATAAAATAAAAGTTCTCTCAATAAAGACTTCCGAACTTTAACAGTTTTTTTAAATAAACATAAACTATGAAGCGTGAATCGAACCCGCAGCCATCATATTAACAGCCCTGCACACTATCGAATATTGTGATAGCGGTAATATTGTTGCAGATACTACAGGGTTCAACAGCATGTGCAAATGATAAATTTGTTTTATCAATATGCGTGTTCTGTTTGGACAAAGTTCCGCGAGCTGCGCCATTTTTATGGTGAGGATAAATGAGTACATAAATACACAAAATTGTCGAATTTGGGACGATACTAATACACATGAGATCAAGGAGTATCCATGGCATCCCGAAAAAGACAGTCATCGGTCCATATTCCTTTAAGAACGACGTTGGCCAGGTATCACTGTCAACGGCCAGCGCTATAGTTCGATGATTACCAAATTCTCTTGACCTGAATTGGATGATATGCACAGAGTCATGGAAAATTTGAGGTTACGTATGCGCACCACCCATCGAAATATTAAAAATTGCGACCTGTAATTTGCGCTCAAATTTGCATGGATAACCAGACTGACGGACGGAAAGAATTCAATGGATTCATACTATTTCTGAGTCGATCGGTGTAATTTAAGAAAAGTATTAAACCACCCTACACCACCATAGTGGGGAGGGTATAATGCGTTTGTGCAGATGTTTGTAACGCCCAAAAATATTGGTCTATCACCCACTATAGAGTATACCGATCGACTTAGAATCACTTTCTGAGTCGATTAAACGACTGGCTGGCCGGCTGGCTGGTCGGCTGGCTGTCCATGTAAACTTTGTGCGCAGAATACAGGTCGCAATTTTGAAGATATTTCGACAAAATTTAGTACATATAATTTTTTCGACCAAGCCTATTGAAACTGCCAAAAATATAAATTATTGAAATTTTAAAAGAAAAATGTTTTTGCTCTTTTACTTAGTGTAGGGTATTATATGGTCGGGCTTGATCGATCACACTTTCTTACTTGTTTTTAAATTGGCCAAGTTTGCATTGGTCTGGGGGGTTAATGTCCGCTTAAGTGATCCAAAATTTAATTTACACGCTTTTGTATAAATTTCTCTTTCCGGAACAAATAAAAATGATATATAGTCCACAAGAAAAATTGTTTGCTATAAAAGAAGAAAAATAAGGGCTTTTTTAGGAAAAATAAAAAAATAAGGCCCTTTTATATATTCCAATTTTGGATGAGTGTATCTTTTTTAAGGACGAGATAACTGTTAACAAGTGGGTTTATTTTATTTAGAATTTGTTTTAAATAAAATATCTTAAAAACTATAAAAAGATCGTATACAATTTAAAAAAAGAAATCAATAAATCTAAATATCTCTTAAACTAATAGAGATAACCTACACATGTTTTGTAGATTATCTCAAGGACTATTTATATTTTAATTTAATTCGGATCATAAATGGATTTTTGGTGAATTTTTAAAAAATGTGGGACCCCAGATTACCAACTTTGAGTGGCCACGCACTGGCCCCCCTTACCAATAGGAAAGTCAACGACTTTATATCAACTCTGAAATAGCTCAGCTCCAACTATGTGAAATTTCATATCAATAGTTTCCGAGATCTCGAATTATTTACAAAAAAAAAAAAAAAAATTCTGTAAAAAATTGATGCATGTCCATGTAAAAGAATTTCGTACAGCAAAATAAAGTACGAAATTTTTGTTCATGGAATCTTTTTTTAGTATTGACAAAAATAGTTTAACCATATATTTCTGTTGTCAATTTCGTATGAATTTAAAATTTCAAGGTCTTTGGAAATTATCAGAAATCACTGGAAAAAAGCAATTATATATAAAAGTACTAGTGAATGAGAGTTTCGTGGAAGCAATGGCAGAAATTCCTCAAAATCATTGCGGTGGTTCTGGTAAAGTTGCCACGAATGAATAAAACGAATTAATAAGATTCTTATTACTCAATAAAAACATAATAAAATGTTCTTCAAAAAATCTCTCATATTTAATCGAAAAATAAAATTTATAATTTTATGTTTAGAAACCGTTAAGTTGGTATTTAAATACTAGGGTATTCGAATTATTCGATTTTTCTCTTGTTCGATTAAAACGAATAATTCGAATAAGAGATTTTAACTTGTTCGAATAATTCGATCACACGTTTAAAATTAATCGAATTATTCGAATTATTTAAATTTTTTTAAAAAGGTAAAGAATGAAGCTTTGATGTCGGTTTTTTAAAATTTATTGTTAAAGAAAAACAAAAAATAACGTTAAAGTTAACAAATCAAGTATTCATAATGTTAAAAAACATTCGAAAACAAAGTCCATTATTAAATTTTCAACAGAAATATTTTGACCAGATTAACTCCCGAACAATCTACAAAACAATTGACTAGCAAACCCTTTAGTTTCTGTTTTGGAGTTATGCTTTAAAAAATTTGAGCTAGTTGGACATGATCCTTAATTCAAATACAATATAAACGTATTAAGATCTTTTATATGTCGTTCATTAATTCGGGTTTTAAATTGAGTAACTAATTCTTTAGTAAATTAATTATTCACTATTTCTAAATTATTTATAACAAATTGTATTATATCCTCAAGCTTTATGAAGGTTGCCGAATCTTTGCTTAATAATGTGGTCTTGGGGAATTACACAATAAAGGGAATCTGTGCAAAGTTTGATATCATTGTCAGTGAAGGTGGCTAATTTGAAGTCAGGCAGTGCATGATTGACGCATTTACAAATACGCAAAAAGTTTATTACCATGGTAGACAATGATGTTCAACGATGTTCAAAATCATGTATAAGACAAACTCCATGCTTTTCTTGCTACGAAACGTTAGTTTGCAATATTTATCATTCGATTTATTAAATATTTTGCAACACTTATGTACGCGGTTATTAACATCACTTATATACATATCTTTTAAGATCATGGCCTTCATATATTTCAATGTAATCATTATAAATGTCATCCTCAATATCACTTTCGACAACCGTTTCAAAATCACATTCTCCATAACATTCAACACCACTTTAATCTAAGTTAATATTTTGATTATTAATTGCTATTCTTATAATATTTCGCCAGCTAAATAACAAATATTTTATTCCGTACCTTTTATTTTCATTGGTTCAAGTCCTAAGTTAAAAATTTTGAAAGATTTGTTTTTAGAATTGTAACTTTTTGCAGTATTATTTATATATTTATAGAAGGAGCTATCGGAACACTCATCTACAGTGATCGAAAGTGGCTTTGTCTTTTGTTATTTGTCAAATTTCAGAAACAATACAATTTTTGTGAGTCATTATTACTTATTTAAATTTGAAATTATGAAAAAATTTAAGCAATTTAATAAATTTAAATTATATGAACATTTATTCGTTTTGTTCGATTATTCGACATAAAATTGTTCTAATTATTCGTTATTCAAAAATGGCCATTTTTAAATTGTTCGAATAATTATTCGTATGAAATTATTCGATTAATCGAACGATCATTAGTCGAATGAATACCCTATTAAATACCCACTTAGATGGGTTTACTTTCTTTTAATAAAGGACATATAAGGAAGCCAGAGGGATTTATTGGATGTTCAGAATTATTGAATTTGAAAAATTGTCGATATTTGGCCCAATATTATACCAAATTTTCTTTTGAATAGTCTTTTTTTCTGTCCATGATATCGGATTTGCCATACTTGGCCCTTGTTAAAAAAAATTTAGAAAATGTAAAATTTGGGATTTGAGATATGATCATATTTCGTTGATTTAGTTTGGTGACAATTTATAATGGGTTATGGATGTCTTTAAATTGTATGTTTTAAATTTAAACATTAATGGGTAAATAAAATGCAAATATACAGGTTTTAACTAGATATTTTTTTCATTACTTAATTCTTTAACATTGTTTGATCCAAAACTCGAACTTTAAATAAAATATGTAACCTCTAAACGTTATTCTATTTTACTTAAATTTCAAGAACATTGTTTTTAGATGACGGAAAATTATATCAGCGCTTTGGAGCATCGAAAATCCAGACGCCACCTTAATACATATGTATAAATCTAAGTATTAGTATTACATGGTATATTTCTATACATATTTATTAGTAATCATGTGTGTATAGCTTTTTGTTCAACTTACTTTTTTAGTGTAGCCGCTAATGCTAAATCGGGACGAACATCAAAACGACTTTGCATATAGAAACGCAATAAATTATCACGTTCATTTTCACGTAATCCTTCCTCCAAAGCCAAGGCACCCAACGAATGATACGATTCAGATTCAGTGATACCAAACAATAAATCATAACTGCAATGGGGAGAAAGCAAAAAAAACAAACACAGAGAAAAAAATTAGTAAAACAAATGGAAAATGAAAAATATGGTCTTAACAAACATCAATGAAATGTGTTCATTTGAACATGAGCTTGAATATACAGAATACGAGTAAAGCTACTTGCACAGAATTGCATAAAGGCAAATTATTGAATTCAATTGCAGCAACTAGTTATGTAAATTGTGTGTATAAGCGTATGAGTATAATGATACAGATAAGTAAGTTTTTAGCTTTATTTTTCATGGATTTCTGCAAAATTTTAATTTTTTTGATAATAATTACACAATTGTAAACGGAAATACCTGACAATTATTGCCTGAGTATGTATATACATTATATCTGTAAGCTAATATAAACCATTTTTAAGGCTGTTGCAGATTTATCTCCATATTCATAATCAATTTTTAAATTTGTCAAATGCTTATAAAACAACTTTTGCATGGAAATTTTGGTTTATAAACCTCTTAAAAATTTAACAAATAAGAGTGTTATGTTCGAATCATGTATACCCAGCATCAATATGTGATAATACAATATTTTTCTGATATAAGAGTTATATGGGGGGTACACGCAGAGAAAAAACATGGTTGGACATGGTTACGACAACTATACTATGTTCTCTGTAACAATATATTGTTGTCATAAACATATAATTATTGTTTTAATTTAATTTCAACAATATTATAGTTACTGTAAACGTTTATATTTATATTTTTCGAACAACTAAATAATGATAATTAGGTAAATATATTATTATTATGTACAACCATTAAATGTTAAGTTTATATACGCGTAGTCATAATATGTTTAAGATGTTAACAGAATATGTTTACAAAAACTAAATAATAATAAATGTAGTCATAATATATTTAACATGCAAACAAAATATGTTTACTTTTAATTGTCTGTTTTCCCACCATTTGTGAGTGTTGGTGTTTGTCTAAGCTATGTTATTTTTACAAGTAAATTTTGAGTGTCTGTAATTCCCATTCACTCTATAGTTTTATTTGTATATTATCTTTAACTTTCCTAGAGCGAATAACAATAAATTTGATTAAATCAATAATATTTTAATTGTGAATTTAGTACTTTAAAACTAAAACCTATTAAAATTTTGTATTTCCAAAAATAAATTTTAATAATAATATGATTATTTTGGATCATAATATAATTGTATCATAATATGATTTAATTGGGTCATAAATATGATGACTTTGAGTCATATTATGATTGATTTTTATCATAATTTGATTATTTCAGAACATATTATGATATTTTATGATACTAATAATGATCATAATATGTTTTAGACTACAAGCAAAAATCTGATCATAATATGTTGCTCTTAGTTTATGGTTACCACAACCATGTTTTTTCTCTGCGTGTAGGATCAGTTGTGGACCCAACCTCACAAAAGTTGGTGAAATAGTCCATAAGGAGATCTACAAAATAAATGTAAATATATGTAAGTTATATCTTTTAGTTCAAGAGGTATTTAGGTTTATTTATTTATTTTTTTTTAATTCTGCTCGATCTTTTTTTAGTTTTTTAGATTTGGCGGGCCTACGAAGTTTCGAATTTTTTTTTTTTTAAATATTACCTGTATTTGCTATAAAATTTCGAAAACAATAAAAGTAACATACTAACAGTTATCTCATTCCTATAAAAACTTACACGCTTCAAAAGTTGAAACATGAAAAAATGGCCATATTTTTTACGGTAAAAAGTTTCGTAGAATGTCCTTAATGTCCTTTTTGAAAGCACTTTTTTCGATTTTCTCGAAAAAGGAGTCAATTTGACCCCTAAATATAGGAGCTAGGGGGTTAAGATCTTCCACAAAAATGATCCCAATAAAATTCCACACTATAACTCTGACAATAAGAATTTTCTCAGATATTAACATACAACATTTCTTTCAGTTAGTATAATGCTACATTCGATCAAAAAATTAAAACTTTGACGCACTGTAAAAAGAATTCAGACCAGCTGGACTATAAGTTTATTCTAGAAAAATTATCTACTCAACATGCCCTTTCAGAATTATATGGTCGCTGTTCTGTTCCAATCAAAAAGTCTCAATTTGTTGGACAGTGTTATTATAAGACAATTATGAAATTTCACGATTTGCGCCATACTCTACATTATAATTTCGGAGTACTTTTGTGCAAAATTTTATCCATATTGCCACATAATCAATACTTATTTATGACTGCTCAATCAGCATTCCGGGCTAGATGAAATCTTGGACCGATAATGTCCATTTTCAATATCAAATAATCCTTAACAACAGAGAGAGTATTTGCGGAATACTTGAGCCAGCTGGTTCCTTTCGTTTGCGCCCTATCGTGTTTTCAACAGAAAGATAGACGGACGGACAGATGGACGAACGTAGCTAGATCGTCTTCGAATTTTATAAGACCCAGAATATACATATACATTTGTGAGTCTGCGATGAATATTTCTATGTATTACAAATGGAATTTACAAATCAATATACCCCTTTCATCTTTTTTGATAGTGGGTTATTATCTAAACATCTTTTTATACCCTTCACCTTCGTGGGAAGGGTAATTTCCACAATATAATTTTCCGAGCCTATAAAGTATATATTTTCTGTATCCTTATAGATAGGAGAGTCGATCAAGCCATGTCCGTCTGTATGTCTGTTGAAATCATCTTTCCGAAGCCCCCAAATAACTTACATGCTCGATTCATACAACAATATATATGGAATTTTTCCGGCTCGGTTAATGTTTAAAATCGAGAAGATCTGTCCACATATGGCAGAGATATAAGGAAAAAACCAGAACAACCTTGATTTGAAATATTTTTGACCTATATCTAGATTACTAAGTCATTAATATAGACAACATGGATACCTAATGATAGATATTTCAAAGAGCTCTGCAACGACGTATATAAGACCATAGTAAGTTGGACTGTAGGTCAAAATCGGAAAAAAATATTTTTTAACAACAATTTTTTTTTCACCAAAAGTTTTTTTTTCGCTAAATATTAAAAAAAAAATTAAAAAAAACAATAAAAAAATTTAAAAAAAACAATTCCAAAAAAATAATTTGGAAAAAAAATGTTGTTTAAATAAAAATATTTAATATTTTTATTTTGAAGTATAATTTGGTGAAGGGTATAGAAGATTTGGCCCAGCCGAATATAGCTCTCTTACTTGTTTAAATGCTACAAAAGTCTCTAAAATTCATTTAAATCAATCAGATTAATCGAAAGCAAATATTAAATTATTAATATTATTATTATTTTTCTCTTGTTCGAATAAAACGAATAACTCGAATAAGAGATTTTAACTTGTTCGAATAATTCGATCACACATTTAAAATTAATCGAATTATTCGAATAATTTAATTTTTTTTAAAAAGTAGAGAATGAAGTTTTAATGTCGGTTTTTTAATATTTTATTGTTAAAGAAAAACAAAAAAAAAATAACGTTAAATAAAGTTAACAATTCAAGTATTGATAATGTTAAAAAGCATTCGAAAACAAAGTCCATCATTAAATTTTCAACAGAAATATTCTGATCAGATTAACTCAGATTTGAGATAGTTGGACATGATCCTGAATTCAAATACAATATAAACGTATTAGAACTCTTTTATGTTGTTCATTAATTCCGGTTTTAAATTGAGTAACTAATTCTTTAGTAAATTAATTATTCACTATTTCTAAATTATTTATAACAAATTGTATTATACATCCAGCTCTATCAACGTAGCCGAATCTTTGCTTAATAAAGTGATCTTGGGGAATTACAAAGTCCAAAGTTTGATATCAAAGTTTGATATCGTCAGTGAATGTGGCTAATTTGAAGTCACGCAGCGCATGATTGACTCATTTACAAATACGCAAAAAGTTTATTACCATGTTCGACAAAGATGTTCAACGATATTCAAAATCATATATAAGAAGAACTCCATGCTTTTCTTGCAACAAAACGTTAGTTTGCAATATTTCTGTTTGTCATTCGATTTATTAAATATTTTGCAACACTTACGTACGCAGTTAATAATATCACTTATATACATACATATATTTTAAGATCATGGCCTTCATCTATTTCAATGTAATCATTATAAATGTCATCCTCAATATCACTTTCGACGACCGTTTCAAAATCACACTCTCCATCACATTCAATTCCTCTTTAATCTAAGTTAATATTGTGATTATTAGTTGCGATTCTTCTAATATTTTGCCAGCTAAATAATAAATATTTTATTCCGTAACTTTTATTTTCATTGGTTAAAGTCCTAAGTTAAAAATTTTGAAAGATTTGTTTTTAGATTTCTAACTTCTTGCAGTAATATTTATACATTTATAGAAGGAGCTATTGGAACACTCATCTACAGTGTTCGAAAGTCCCTTTGTCTTTAGTTATTTGTAGAATTTCAGAAACAATACAATTTTTGTGAGTCTTATTACTTATTTAAATTTGAAGTTATGAAAAATTTTAAGCAATTTAATAAATTTAAATATATTTGAACATTTATTCGTTTTATTCGATTATTCTACATAAAATTGTTCGAATTATTCGTTATTCGAAAATGGCCATTTTTAAATTGTTCGAATAATTATTCGTAAGAAATTATTCGATTAATCGAACGATTATTAGTCGAGCGAATACCCTACTAATGACACAAGATATAGTACAGTGGCAGCAATTGAGTTTTCAATTCATATTTGTCATTCTATATAACAATAAAATAAAGAAAACTTGTCACATAATCTTCCAACATTTGTAAATTTCTCTTAGAAACTTCTTAGAAAATTTTGTAAAATTTGCAATTATCATTGCCGATTCTCATAACATTTATTTGCGAACTTCATTACTGACATACATATAAGAGCGCCATTTGAGTTTTTCGTTTCAAAAATCATAACTTTTGAACCAGAAATTTAAAAGGCATATGTTAATTAATTAATCAGCCTATGAAATGAGTGTTTGAAAAGGGTTTTATTGATTTTAGATGCCTACTAGGGTCTTTATCCCGGGAATTCCCGGTACAAATTTCTCGGGAATTTTGCAAATTTTTCACTAACCGATTCCCGGGATTTTTATTCGGGAATCCCGGGAATTAAAAACAGACGAAAATACATAGAAAACATGTTAGAACTCTATTTTTTTCACCAAAAAACAGTGAAAAGTTTTTTACGATTTTTTGCTTATATATCGGAACGCTTATTATTATTTATTTGGGATTTTTCGTATTAAAATTTAAAAAGTGAATTCATTACTTATAGAATTTATTTCATATTGAATCATTTTAATTTCTTTAAATTTCTTCTTCAAAAATTTATTAAATGATTCAATTTGTCTTCAATTCAAATCTAGTACAAAAAGGCTTAACACAAATTTTACACCCTTCACCTTCGTGAGAAGGGTATGTATAAGTTTGTCATTCCGTTTGTAATTTCCACAATATAATTTTGCGACCCTATAAAGTATATATATTCTGGATCCTTATAGATAGCGGAGTCGATTAAGCCATGTTCGTCTGTCTCTCTGTCCATCTTTCTGTCTGTTGAAATCAATTTTCTGAAGACCCCAGATATCTTCGGGATCCAAATCTTCAATAATTCTGTCAGACATTCTTTCGAGAAGTTTGCTATTTAAAATCAGCGAAACCGGTCCACAAATGGCTGAGATATGAGGAAAAAACCATGATAACCTCGATCTTAATATCTTAATATAGACAATATGGATTTGTTTTCACCAATAGTTTTTTTTGCTAAATATTAAAAAAACAAAAAAAAAATTAAAAAAAAATTTTTTTTTCCAAAAAATTAAAAAACTGCAAAAAAAAATAATTTTGTTTACTTAAAAATATTTAAAACTTTTATTTTGAAGTATAGTTTGGTGCCGAATATAGATCTCTTACTTGTTTCAATTTATTTTGTAAATGATTTGATTTCACAAAAATTTAATCATTCACAGTTTGAATAATTTCTGTTATTAATTAACTTTAAAATTAATTCAGTTTAAACAAAGGCTTCGGAATGAATCTAAAAAATTAAATATTAGGAATGGATTTATGGAATGAAAGATTTAAGATTTTAGTGAATTAAGCTCAAATTTTATTAATTAATTCGAAGTTCTGATATTTAATAATTATAACACTAAGTTTTTATATGAAATTTGGATATAATATTCCTAATTCTCAGCATCATTATATATTTCGGGAATAGCCAGGTACCCGGGATTGTAGAAAAAATTTCCCGATTCCCGGGTATCAAAAAATGTCGGGAAATTAAAAACCCTTGTGCCTACTTATGGGTTACCAATGTTGAAATTTGTGGAAAATTCAATTTTATGGGAAGTAAAATAAAATATTTGTTTTAAAATTTTTGATTTTTATGTTTGCTTTTATGATATAAAATTATTCCAGAAAAGATTTAAACATTTTTTTTTTAATTTTTTTGTAAAATATTCCAGAAAGATTTTAATTTTTTTTTTTAATTATTTTTAAATTTTTTGTAAAATATTGCTCACAATCTGTAAAAAAAGGTATACTATTTTTGGAACCATGTCTTTTTTAAAAATTTTACCTTCAGCCAACTGGGGTATTTTTGCATGGCATATATAGAATTTTTTTTTTATTTTCCATTAAATAATAGAAATATTGAAAAATGCATAGTTGGTAAATATCGATTTACCTGGACAAACACAATGCAAACAATACAAGTTTTTGTTATTTTCTTAATAAATAGATCTAGACCTAGTTTTCGAGATACTGTATCTGAAAGCGGACCAAATTATTGTTATTTTGAACACTGAAAATCAGTAAATTTTGGAGGGCTATATATTCTGAACCAAAACTCCGATTGTAATAATATTAACATATTTGACATTGTTGGACAATTTCCTGTAAAATAGTTATAATCAATATTTTTTAGGGGCATGTGAAATTTTTAATTTTTGTAACCTCACTTGTTCTACGGGTGCCACTGTGCAAGGTTTTTATAACACAGTTTTTTTTATTTTCTTTTTACCAAAAAAAATCTAATACCACAAAATAAAATTATTTTTCATAAAAAACTCATTTTTATGGCATAAATGTTTTGAGTTTAAAAATGTTTGACAAAAACTATGGAACAATTTTCCACAAATAAGGCTAATTTCATCAAAATACTATTTTTGGTTTTTCATATTTTTTTTTTATAAAAGTAGTTCTTTTTCATTACATACAAAAATTAGTTTTTTGCTTTGCTGAAAAGTTTTTGGAAGTACCTACTGCGATAACTTGGAAAAACTATTTTAGTTTATAAATGGAATTTTAATTTTTAGTAAAGTACATATTTTAGAATTTCAATAAAATTACTAAAAATTTAACTCAGGCAAATTTCCATAAATCTAGGAACAAATTCATAAGCTTTCTTGTTATTAAATTCGCTCTAGAATTTATACCATATATCAATGCATTAAGATGTCTTCATTGAAGAGAATGTTTGCATGTCGTGCTTATCATGTGTTATTATTATATCTTTATTCATTTGATCTTAAACTGTTTACTTTGACGCCAGTACACATTTGTTAAACGGTTAAATGTAATTGTTTCACCGCCATTTACATCAGCTTAAATAATCTAAAATTGTTGATTCTTGAAAAATTAACTAAATATCATTCATGCATATATTTTAATTAATTTAAATTTACAAAGATTTTTTTGTTTTATTTCCCTGTTCTCTGCTGTTTTATTTTTCTTGATTTATTCTCCCTGCTACTATTTAAACGTGTAGAATTTACTTGGGAATTGTTTAGCGTTGAACAGAAATAAAAAAAAAGAAAAAGTTTCTTTCACTTTGGTTTATTTGTTTTGGATTTGTTACGCTGTATGTATTTGTTACGTTATTTTTTTGCTGCTTGTCTTAAACAAATAAAAGCTGGTTTAAAACATTATTACTTTTTTTAATTTTTAATTATAACTTGTATTATTTTTTTTCCATTCTGCTGTTGCAATTTACTTAGGAATCTTAAGGCATTTTGATTTTTTCTTTCCGTCTGTTTTGCTCGGTGTGAGGTACCCTAAGATGTATAATTTGTTTAATCCTTCCGGAGGTTGCTAACGCTTTAAAGGTTTATAGACATTTTTAAAACTATTTGTATAGAACAAATAGTTTGAACAATATTGAATTTAATTTAAGCAACATTTTTGTGAAATTTTTAAATAACATTTTATAAAATACGACGAAGTGCTGTAGAGCATTTTAAAAACAGTTAGTCTTACCTAAATCATTTTGATTACTTTTTCAATGCTTAGAATATAACTGACAGGTTGCTGGTATAATTGCAAATTCTTTTTGATTTAAAGACTGCATGGACGTTTCCATATAAAAATAATACTTAGTATTAAATACTAGCTCATATGTTTGAAATTTGACACCAATATATGAATGTGTTATTAATGAAATAGAAATAAACGCATGGCAGCATATGGATTCCGAGCCAAAAGAATTTCTCATCTTTTGAGGCCAAGAACGAAACAAGTCAATATCGGATACTCCATTCCAAAGCGAAGCTTATACCAAAGAGAGCTTTCTGCTTCGATCGAAACAAATAGTAGGCGGGCGGGGTAAGGTCTATAACGCGAGTGAGGCAAAAAACCTTTACACACGTTTTTCCTTAAAACTTTTAACCCAAGTAATATTTGATTTTTTTTTTTCAATTATAAGCATTTTGTTGTTTATCAGATTAAAATAAGTGACGAGAAAAAAGAGCGTATTAAAAATTTTAAACAAAACCCAACTTGGTGCTACAAAAGTTGGTAAGAAATGTTAAAGCCAATGCAGGTTTAACAAGTAAGAGCAAAAAAATTTTTCTTTAAAAATTTCAATAATTTATATCTTTGAGTGATTTTCGGAAGTGGGCCTTATATGGGAGCTATGAACAATTATGAACCGATCACCATGAAATTAGGTTGTGTGATTTATGTTTATATTAAAGTTAACTGTGTTGAATGTATACCAACATTTTTAAGCGATTTATGCACGTTAAAGTGATTTTCGGAAGCAGGTTTATATGGGAGCTATGACTAATTATGGACCGATTGTAACAAAAATTGGTGACATGAATTTTGTATATATAAAACTTATTTGGAGCGGAATTTGTGGAGATAAATTAAACATTTATATACCGATAAAGTCCAATTTCAGAAGGACATTTGTATGGGGGCTAGGTAAAATAATGGACCGATTTCAACCAGTTTCAACAAGCTTGGTCCTTGGGCCAAAAAAAATAACATGTACCAAATTTGATCGAAATATCTATAAAATTGCAACCTGTAAACTGCGCAAAAGGTTTACATGGACAGCCAGCAGACCTCCCAGACGGACAGACGGACATCGTTTAATCAATTCAGAAATTGTTGATCGGTATACTTGGGTGTTAGACTAATATTTTTGGGCGTTACAAATATCTGCACAAACGTATTATACCCTCCTCGCTATGGTGGTGTAGGGTATAAAAACACACAAGGCTCAAAAAGTTTCTGAGGGGAACTCTGCTGAAAATTGAAGTGAAATTTTATAAAAAAATATACCTGCTGCGTAATGGATGACGAACCGTATGGTATAGAAAAATGTTCGCAGCTTCCGGGTCAATATCTTTATGTTGCTGATATTCGAAGTAATGTTGTAGAAAAGTTTGGGATGCAAAATCAGACAATTTTCCCAGAATATTCTTGGTATGGCAAGCAATATGCAGTTGCGGCAAAAGAAGCCAAACATTTGTTACAAAGGACTCTATTAATACCGAAATTTACATCACGGAATGTTTACAAACATTATTTTTGGCCTGATTTGGTATCCTGTCACTATGGTAATAAATGTCTTGGGTGTTAAATGAACAATATTATGGTATTTGTATCAAGAGATGCGAATCCTCCAAACTGCCTGGAGCTAAGGCCAGTGGAGACATATTGAGCTCTTGCTAAAAGAGAATTGAAGAGCTCAAAAAAGGTGTCCAAAAGTGTGGTAGATTTTAAACGGGGAACATTTATCTATGTTTTTCATCTCACTCCTTAGTTTTTTGTAAGGTATTGCAACATGTGGCCTAGCGTTGCCATGATGGAATATTAAATTTTTCGTCCAATGCTCGCTTCTAACGAATCAGTTGCGTATTGTTCCCTGTGATGGTCTGGTCAAATTTCAGTAGCTCATAATATATAGAACCCTTTAGCTCTCACCGCAGCGGCATCGAAATTTGGCCTTGGTGTCGGTTATCGTAAGGGATCAATTTTCCGTCGCAAGTAATGATTCGGTGAAAACTGATTTTTTTTTTATAGCGTTCAAGAATCATGTCGGCTAGGCAATATATATGTCAGCCAAGGTCTCTCGACTTCAATTCGTATGATACCCAATTTTCCTGCTGCTTGCAGGCGGTTTGAAATTGATGCTTGAGTAGATCCAATGATTTTTCATGATCTTGTTGAGTTTGACGTCAATATCGAGCCCTTAGCGCCAAATTATCGTAAGCGAAATTTTCTACATTTTTTTTTATTGCAAAAAATAAAATTTTATCGACCGACTGATGTTTTAGCGTTCTCAGAATATCAAAATTGTTAATAACTTAAAAATTATAGCGGGTAAGATTTTATCGTAAGTCAATGTTTATATTTTACAGAAAACGAATTTTATCGTAAGCGATACACAGTGATATCGAAAAAAAAGAGGGAAATAAATCTGTAACTTCCAAATGGTTAGATTGGTTCGAATGAAATTTCACGTGCGCAAAGAAAAAGTGTTGTCGAGTTTAAGTTTTGAACCTTGACCTCATGGGCCCACCAGGGGCGCGACAAAGGGTCCTCAAATTAGGACACCTCGGGCATGTTATATTTTTAAAACAATCCAATTTTCAAAATTTTTACCCACCGCACTCCAGTTTTTTAATAACAGCGGGTCCAAATATTTTCCGATTTTCTAACAGCACATTTATGTGTCAAATAGAAAAAGAATTGTTTAAAAATAATGATTAACTCCAAAGTTATAAGCATTCGAATTTAAGAAATTTTAAAAAGAGGATTGTTTGCTAATTTTCTGGGAAAAAAGTACTTTTTTCTTTTTAAGTTATCTCAAAAAATTTATAAAAATGATGTATAAGGAGTATATACTTTGTGAAAGCTAAGTTTTCATAAAATATTTCAAATTAAAAAAAAATAAAGAATTGTTGTTATCGAGGGGACCAGGTCCATTCAAAAAACA
The DNA here is from genome assembly GCF_958450345.1 of Calliphora vicina. Taxonomy (NCBI): domain Eukaryota; kingdom Metazoa; phylum Arthropoda; class Insecta; order Diptera; family Calliphoridae; genus Calliphora; species Calliphora vicina. Next base: position 23,305,157 of record NC_088780.1, read on the forward strand.
CCTACTTTTTATGTAAAATTAAATTTTAGGGCAAAAATTCTAAAATCGCATATCCGATATCAAAATATAGTAACCAATTTTAGGTGGCCTAATATGTTCCTAATTATTTTAAAAAAGGGTTCCGATAACCCCGACTCTGGTATGAATATTATAGCCAAAAAACTAATAATGTACACATCTGTGAAATTTTATTAAAAACTATTCATAAATAAAAATTTAATTGCAATTCGAAAAATTTGTATCTATGCAAAAATTCAATAAAAAAAAAACTTTTTTGTCATATTTTTCAATAAAGTATTCCATGAATTTTTAATTGTCAAAAGTTATAAATATTTTTGAGAAATAAGCATATGGCTTGAACGAAATTATATTATATCGCATCATAACATTTTTAATTCTCTGTATAAATTTCAAAATAATCAAAAAACGTTCTCCTGTAAAATTTGTGTTTTGTCGCTTACGATAATTTGGCGCTAAGGGCTCGATATTCATGGAGTAATTCCTCTAATTCTTTGTCTTCGAATTTTTTTGGCTGACCGACCGATAGAACACATTCATCGTAAGATTTGGTGAGTAATCGGTGTGCTTCAGCGGCATTTTTTTCAAATTAAAAAAGTAAAGAAACACTATTCTTTGGTATAAAATTCGACATTTTCGAAACAAAAAAAAACTTTGTTGTTAACAATATACTGTTCAGTAACTAAATGAGAATAAATCACAGAAATGTACCCACTACCAAAATATCATACATATTAGGTAAATTGTAAATCTATTTTAAATTCCTAATTTTTATATAAATTTTCAAAGCTCCACAAAAATCACGAAATCACCCATAATCATTACGTATTTAATTACAGTACATGTAGCATCCATAAGACAAAAAAAAAAAAAAAACGAGTGATGGGAATAATGTTTTTTTTTTGTTTATACTTCATTAATTTAATTGACGTTTTTGTAAATTCTTACTCTTTAGCAAACAATGGAAAATCAAAGTTTTTTTGTTCTGCTAAAACGAAAATGAAATTCTGACGAAAAAAAAAACTTTTCTTCTTTAAAACATTTTCACAAAGAAATAATTTCTAATAGATGGTACATTATGAGGCTGAAGAAAACTATAATTATAACGAAATTTTCTTTAGGTTGAACAAATAGGTTTCCTGAACGAACAATAGATAATTGCATGGTATATGTCAATATTAGGAAGGTACTAATATTGTTGAAATTGTATGAAATTGTTCTCTGTTATCTAAAAAACCATAGTAATCGTTTTAACAAACCGTCAAATGCGGAAGTTTTGCTTTACTTCTTTAATTTAAAACAAGTAAGAGAGCTATATTCGGCTGTGCCGAATATTATATACCCTTCACCAAATTATAATTTAAAATAATTTTTTTTAAATATTTTTAGGTAAACAAAATTTAATTTTTTTTTAATTGTTTTTCAAATTTTTTTTTTAAATTGTTTTTTTAATTTTTTTTAAAAAAAGTTTTTACCAAATATTTTTTAAAATTTGTTTTTTAAATTTTTTTTTTTTGAAAAAAAAATTTTTGCACCGAATCATTACTTGCGATGGAAAATTAATCCATTTCAATAAGGAGCTAAGGTAATATTCTGTATTTGGTGGGAACAAAAGGGTCCTATCTATTATGAACTGCTTAAATCTGACCAGACCATTACATGGAACCTGTACCGAACGCAACTGATTCGTTTGAAGCGATCATTTGCCGAAAAATACCATGAATATGTGGCGAGATATGGAACCATAATATTCGATCATGACAATTCTCGGCAACATTATGCAATAACTGTTAAATTAAACTTTTGTTTTAGTTGGAAACATCCTCAAAACTATTTTGATGCCAGCCTAATATATTATGTAAATGCTTTAGCAAGAACTTGCGTTTTGAAATAATGTTACAATACAATTTCGGAATGCACTAAGGAAATGTATAAACTAGTTTTGTTGAATTCATTTGGCTTATTACGGAAAAGTAAAATAAATTTCTTCTCTTTTTTTTCGATTTCGTTTAGTATTTTTGTACATACCGACTAAAATGTTCTGTGTATTGTCCCATTACTTTGTATGGTTGATTTGGTATGACATGTCCATCAACAATAGGACCCAATGATGTTGAAAATTGTGACAATGTTGTGCGTATTTTCAAAATATCTTGGTATCTGAAAATAAAGAAAATAATGTTGTATTTTTAGGTTTTTTAGATGTACTTTTATATACTAATGGGTTTTGTTAAATTCATAAATGTTTGAATTTGTCATCATTTGTACAGTAACTGAGAGTTGAAGGTTTAATTTAAGAGCAATATTGAATTCTGGTTAATTTTTTTTAATGATTTAGAAAATTCAAATAAATAGCTGTTAGAAAAATGTTGTTGATCATAATTACAAAATTGAACATAAATAATCCTAAATATATTAAACTTTTTCTTAAGTTATTTATTAAATAAATTATAACGATTTTTTAATATTCAAATAATACTAATTTGAATTTAGTTTGAAGTCATTTAAAACAAATTAAAATAATATTCTTCATACTATAAAAATACTGCCCAGTCAACATCATTACATTTTTTTTTTCTGATATCATTTTAGCAAAAGTAACCTAAATCCGTTTTAGGTTTCCAAAGTATTGAAAGGTAACCTTTTGTTAACAATAGAATTGAGAAACAAATATTCTACATAAAAAGGATTAAGTATAACAAAAGACTATTTTAATCATAATCCAATTTTCTACCCAAGTCACACGTGTCAAAGGTGTGTAGTTTAAGTAGAGATTTAGGTTATTGGTTAAAGTTATATAAACTTTATGTGGTAACACTTTGCTAGGTGTTGAGCTATTGTGAATAATAAAGAAGGGGATTTACTCTACTTTATTTTGCAACTGTTGGTTATACAGTTTGGTTATGTTTTTAGAGAGGCATCATGTGTTTTAAAAATTTAATATTTATGAAATATCTATTTATAGTTTTTAAATTATCTGTAGCCAAACCTGATTGTCAAGTTGTTTGCTTTTAGAATTTGAAAAGAGATACATAAGACTTTAATTAAAAAAGTAACAAATAATATGTTGATATTATATGCTTTTGACAGGTGTTTGTAGAAAAATATAAAACACAAATATGTTTTAAATAAACAAAATAGAAATAAAAGCAGTTTGACATATAAAAATAATTACTCCATCTCAACTATTACTACGTTTATACGCACGGCTTATTCGCAAATAAAAATATTCCAATTAAAAAAAATTACCGCATAAACCGTGAATTAATTTTTTATTTGCGAATTGCTAACTCACGAAAACAATTCCTATTTGCAAATAAGATTTTAAGCATTGCCATATGTTTTAATGTTTTTAGTTTATTAAGACCTTTCTTAAATATTTCATTGCGTTTTTGCATTAACTGGATTGCAAGACGAACAAGAATTTGTGATTCTTTCATTTTTAAATTTAAAAAAATAAAAAATTTATCATATTTTATTCAATAAAAAAGCTACCAAATAATAAAATTTTACCTTCCGTCATCTCATAAAAACCAGAATTTTCCGTAACCAATGTAACATATAAACAGAGAGTTAGTTAATTGCAAATTATTTTTATTTGTGAATAATAGTCTACGTATAAAAGTAGTATATGTGTGGGAAACCACACAAAACAAAACTTTTTTATACTTTTTGGCACAGAATGAGCACTAATTTATTGAAAAATATTTTTTGATAACGTGATATTTAAATAGTGGCGTTGCTTGCCCTAGTGTGTGGTTTTCCACACATAAGTAATTTCTATGTGTTTTGCACTAGGACAGCACACAGTGGTATAGAAAAAATGAAGGACCACCAGAGGTGCACCCAGGGGTCCTCAAAGTATAACACCACGGTAATTTTACATTTTTAAAACCATCCTATTTCCATTTTGTATCAAAGAAAACTATAATTATTTAAAAATAATGACTAATGCCCAGTTTTTGACTTGTTATTTAAATACGTATTTAGTTAATTTTAACTTAAAATTAAGTTGTATTTAAATACAGTTTGAGTTTTTCAGTGCTACATAATTTGTCTTATTTAAATAAGATAAAAGTATGGTAGCACTACTAAATATCAAAAATTTATCGATAGTTTTGCTTAAAACAGCTGTTCAACCAAAACAAAAATTGATACATTTTGCCCAATAAGAAATAAAAGTTTATTAAACAATAAAATTATTGGTAGGAAAATGCACAAAAGAAGCTCCAATTGCCCCGCATCGGAATTGTAGTTTTTGCAAGACGCTTTTTTTTAGCAAGACGCTGTTGTTTGTTTTTTTTTTTTTACTACAATAGAGTGAAAAAAAACCAAACAACAAAAGTCAGCTGTCAAAAACATATGGTAGTTTATGAAACTTAAATAGAATTTAAATGACCAACGTCGGCCATTTAAGTATCATTTAAAAAAGCACTGAGAAACTCATTTTCGCATTTAAATAGAACTTAAATATAATTCATATTTAAATACGAAGTCAAAAACTGGCTCTGAGTCAAAAGTTATATGCATTTGAATTTAAACAATTTCAATAATGATTCGATTTTATTGAAAAACTAATACAGTGCAACACGAAAAAAATAACTATATACGGACACCACTACGTCATAAAAGACCAAAAAAAAGACCAGTGTCTCCCAGTTTTGCCCCAAGTCTTTGGGCCCCCAAAGATTTGGGGCTTCGGTGTCATTTTTGCAAAATAATTCAAGAAAATAATCAACCACAGAAATGTTCCTAAGATCTCAATAAACAACTATCTAGAACATATGAATATCATAGAATTGATTGTTAACACCTTTTAGGTACATCAATATAAGTTAGTAAGATAAAACTAAAGAAATTAAGTGTTTTGGGCTAAATTATAAAACTATTAAATTATTATAAACTAAAGCATACATTCAGACAGCCTTAAAATAAAATTTTGCCTCAGAGAGTAAATCAAAATTCCGAAATGTTTGGAAGATATGAAAACGAGGCCCCAAACCTTTGGGGTTCCATAAAAAAAGTACATGACTTGGGACTAAACTAGGATACTGGGGTCTTTTTTTTGGTCTATTATCAGGTAGTGGTGTTCGTATATGGTTATATTTCCATGACTCAAAAAATTACACACAGTGTAATGAAAAATATACAAAAAGTAGGCAAATATATTTTACTTTCTTCGATGATACTCATATAAACAATTTTTGGCATTTGAGCAGCATAAATGAAGATCGTATTTTGAGCAAACATACTGTTTGTATAGTTTTCACCTTTTTTGCCTAACCAGATTGGAAAGTGATCGATATTGTCATAACAGACGTCATCTGGATGTTTTGCTCGTTCGCCAACTACTGAACTTCCTGGTTGTGAATCTTCTTGTGTAGTACCAACTGAACATGCGTCAAGCAGATAATTTAATCCGTCTGCGGTCTGCATCTGCCATTTTTATCATTTTTTATATAACTAAAATTATAACGAACCAGTAAGAAAGTATGGTCGGTCAAGCCCCACTAAGTAAATGAGCAAAAACATTTTTCTTTTGAAATATCAATAATTTATATTCGTGAGTGATTTTCGGAAGTTGACCTTATAAGGGTAGTGTGTTTATAAAAAACCGACTTTTTAAAAAACCGGTTTATCGGTTAACCGAAAATTGGGCTTTTTTAGAAAACCGGTTTTTCGGTTAACCGACATCGAAAAAACCGGTTAAACCGGTTAACCGTCATATATATGTAGAAAACATAAAATGTCCAATAAAGTATATACAGCTTTAAAATTTGTAGTTTTTAGTAGTCAGGAATGGTTAATATTAAATCCTATGAATATACAAAAGTGCTAAGTCCATTTTATTTTGTAAAAATTTCAAAATTATTATCTCAGTCAAATGGAATTGAATATAAATATGTTACTAAATATATGTATAATATACTTGTTTTAATTATTGGTTTATTCATTAAATTTTTCTGATATGGAATCAGATTTAAAAATATTTCAAATTATGGATTTTGGAACGTTGTTATTTCTGAAAAGGACTTTGTATACTAAGCTAACGAAATGAATAATAAAATAAAATTTTAAGAACAAAACACACTAATGAAGTCAAATTGATTGAAAGAAGGTATGCACATCAAATTCAACTTGACGTTTGGTAAAATCATCACTAAGTTTATAATGAATCATTATTAAGATTTTGCTTAACTTCTAGAATTCTGCGGAATTTAATTTTTATAGTTTGATTATGTGCAATTTATTCTGAAAAAGTTTTTAAGTAAACTCATCGTCCTCTACTATTTAGAATCATTTTAATTCTTAAAAATATCAATCTAAATAGGTTTATATTGTAAATCAGCAGTTTAGGTTTCAAATAAGACCAATAATGTTTGTACAATGAATATAAAAAATGCACAATACCATGAGATTTCTTAATATTAAACCTAAATTTTAAAAACCGGTTAACCGAGTGATAAAAACCGGATAAACCGGTTAACCGAAAATCAACATTTTAAATTAACCGGTTCGCAAAAAACCGAGATTTCGAAGAAAAACCGGTTTTTCGGTTAACCGGTTAACCGGTTTATAAACACTAGTCTTGAGATTTGTGTCTATATGAAAGTTATTTATGTTGAATTTTGTGTGTACACCAACATTTTTAAGAGATTTATGAACGTTAAAGTGATTTTCAGAAGGGGGTCTATATGAGAGCTATGACTAATTATGGACCGATCGTAACAAAATTTTGTGAAAAGAATTTCGTATATATAAAACTTATTTGGAACGGCGATACATATATAAATTAAACATTTATGACCGATAAAGTCCAATTTCGGGAGGACATTTGTATGGGGCATAGGTGAAATAATGTACCGATTTGGTCCATGGGCCGAAAGAATTATATGTACCAAATTTGATCGAAATATCTTGAAAATTGCGACCTGTACTTTGCGCACAAGGTTTACATGGACAGCCAGACGGAATGACGGACGGACATCGTTTAGTCGACTCAGAAAGTGATTCTAAGTCGATTGGTATACTTTGAGGTGGGTGTTAAAACAATATTTTTGAGTGCTATAAATATCTGCACAGACGCATTATACCCTACCCACTATGGTGGTGTAGGGTATAAAAAGTAAATAAAAAGCAACCCGCCACAGTGCCCTGAGGCATCCCTTAGTTTTTTCGTTCTCAACACACTTTTTGTTAGTTGTTTAACATTTACAAATGCATAGACTGAAAGAAGAATATCTTACCGTTAAAAAAAATATTTCGATAAGATCGGACAACTAAAAGTTAGTAAAACTTTGATTTAAAATAAAAATTCACACACAAAATTTCACATGCTAAAATTATGACATCACTCACAAAACAGCTGACAAAACAAAAACTACAAGTCGGACTGCATTTCGATCTTCGAGGGACATGTTAAAAAATCTGTAATTAAAGTCACCGTTAAATTTCAAAAATAAATTATAATTACTTTTTGAAATAATTGTTGTTTTGTAGTACATGCCTTGAGGCACTCTTGCGGGTTAGAGTTAAATGAATAAGAAATAAAATGTTTGATACCGATAAATAAACAGTTTCTACATGTATTGAATAAATGATTACATTTTATTTCATTTAGTTTTGTAAAACTGAGACTGAGTGACACTTAGCTGCCCAACAGAAGTCAAAAAAATCATAATGTATAAAACATTTCTCCAATTCACAATCGGTGTCGTAGCGTTGTATCGTTGTCTGTCGCATTTTTTTTAGTTATTAATAGTTTTGTTTTTGTTTCGAAAAATTTGTTTGAAAAATATTTATGACATACAACGATATAATGCTACGGCACATATTGTGAATTGAACAATTACACTCTGCTACAAAATGACACTTTTTGTCAGAACTTGAAAAGCCACCTAATGGAGGTTGTAGGCCTTGGTGAGGAAATACTAAAACCGTTCTCAAAGATTTTGAAACACTCTCAAAATTTTGAGTGATTTTGAAAAAACTGTTTTAGGGCAGGTCGTAGTACTTTAGTACCTCTAATTCACACATTTTTAGACCGATTTCAAAATTATGGATAGGTAAAGAATTAAGCTTTCATAATGCAAGGAATCTATATTCCAAGAAATTGTGTAAGTTTTTATAAATAGTTTCGCTTCTATTTTATTTTTTTCGTAATTTTTCAAATTCATCAACAGTTATTTTATTTTTTTTCTATGAAACCTAATCTGTTTTTGCACGGTGTTTTAAAGACAATTATGTAGACAAAAACGAGACATTAGCTGTTAAAATCGGTTTATATTTGCCAAAGTTATTAAACTTTTTCGAAAAATGTTCGATAAAATTTACCTTGTAAATTAAAAATTTTACAAATATTTTTTTTTCTACAGTTTTTTGTATTTTTTATACCCTACACCACCTTAGTGGGGAGGGTATTATGCGTTTGTGCAGATGTTTGTAACGCCCTAAAATATTAGTCTAACACCCACATTAAAGTATACCGATCGACTTAGAATCACTTTCTGAGTCGATTAAGCGATGTCCGTCCGTCCGTCTGGTCGGCTGGATGGCTGGCTGGCTGTCCATGTAAACCTTGTGCGCAGAGTACAGGTCGCAATTTTGAAGATATTTCGATCAAATTTGGTACATATTATTTTTTCGGCCCAAGGACCAAGCTTAATGAAACTGGCTGAAATCGGTCCACTATTTCACCTAGCCCCCATACAAATTTTGGACTTTATCGGTCATAAATGTTTAATTTATAAATGTATCTCCACAAATTCCGCTCCAAATAAGTTTTATATACACAAAATTCATGCCACCAAATTTTGTTACGACCGGTCCATAATTAGTCATAGCTCCCATATAGACCCGCTTCCGATAATCACTTTAACGTGCATAAATCGCTTAAAAATGTTGGTAAACACACAAAATTCAACATAGTTAACTTTAATATAGACATAAATCACACGACCTAATTTCATGGTGATCGGTCCATAATTGGTCATAGCCCCCATATAACCCCACTTCCGAAAATCACTCAAAAATATAAATTATTGAAATTTTAAAAGAAATTTTTTTTGCTCTTTTACTTAGTGTAGGGTATTATATGATCGGGCTTGACCGACCATACTTTCTTACTTGTTTTTTTATTCATATGGGCTGGGAGAGAAAATACTAAAAAAGGTGTTAATGAAAAGTTGAATAACTTTTACAGTTTTGATCCGATTTGAATAATTAAAACCATGTTTTGTTAAGAACTAAATTTTCTTTATATATTAGTATAAATTTGTATAAGCTTCCATATCAAAATAAGCAATGAAAAGCGACTAAAATCAAAAAAGTTAAGTTTTAGATATTCTTAACAAAAACAATACTTATCACTTGCAAATCTATCAAAAAATGAAAGTCATTTTAAGGCGTAATCAGTTTTCTTTCCAAACCCCTTAACAAATTTAAAGTCGGACATAAACTGACAGAGTTACAGATCGATAAGTTGACGAACATCACTGAAAACGGTTTTTTCAGAATAACTGAATTTGAGGGTGTTTCTTTAATTTTTAGACACAATTTGTAATGTGCTCAGCAAGCCTATAACGAACGATGGGTCATTTTCCAAGTTTTTTTCCATCGTAGCACCGTGTTATTTTCAAATATTCATAATCCTTTCAATATAGTTTAACATTTCTTTTCAGATCAGCCTGAAAAAATATTTTTTACTTGGCTAGTTTTTATTCTTTCATTTTATTTTTTCATAAGTTTGAGACATCTTTTGTTCAACATTTTTTTTCTTTAATTTTGTCAAAAAAGTATTTTATCAATATTTATGTATATGTTTAAACAAAAATCTATTTTATTCATACAATGTATGTTTAAAAAAATTATGAAATTTTCTAAGCAACTGATTTAAAAATGTCATTATGAATTATGCATGTAGCTTTTAAAAACAAAACTTTAACTTATGATTTAGAAATAGGGCTGGGTAAATTACATGTTTTAACTTTTACATTTTCAAAATTTTTTTTAATAAAGTCTTAAAAAATTAAGAAAATAATTTTTGATTCTAATAAATGTTAAATGGGGATTAAAACTGGAAATTTTCTAGATGAACGAGAATAGTTTAGATCTTGGAAGCATTGAAAATCCAAACATTGCTAAATAAAATTTACTATTGACGATCGAAAATTTCTTACTACCCTAATATTTCGAACACATTCACTTAAAAACACATATTTAACTCTTTTTGTTTGTTGCAGTTAAAACTCTTAAGGAACATACTCGTATCAATCACTAATGTAACCATAAAGTAGCACATGTAGTTATATACAACATACTTAAATTCATACAAATAAACTTCAAAGTATGTATTTATAAATTTGTATGTTGAAAAGCTTGTATGTATATTCAAGAGTATACTAACTATGTATATAACATTTAGAAATAAAGGATTGTGTTCATAAAACTTTAAAAAAAACATGTTAAAGGAAATTGTTTGTAAAAGCAGCTTAAACTTCATACATGTTGTAAAATAAATATAGTTTTTGAAGTAAATATCCTTTTGAAAAAAAAAATGGTACATCAACTTGAGTTTGAAACCTTTTTTTTATATACATACATATAAGTATTATCATATTTTTTGTTAAAATTTCATACATATTTTCTAACATATTTGGAAATTTATAAAATATAAAACTAAATGCAGTCATGTGTGATTTATGGTACTTATTTTAGTTTAATATTTTCTATAGTTGCTGGATTTTGTTGTTGTTGCCCTTTAGTTTAATGCAATTTTTCGTACACAAAAATGTACAACATATTTTTCTTAGTACATAAACTTGAGCATAGTTAATGTAAGTATGTTTATGTTTGAGTTTATATTGATGTTTTGTTATTTTATCAACGTAATTTTATAAATTTTTTTCATATTTTTTGGCTGTATTATGTACTTTAAAGTAGTAGGTTCAAAAGGTCTTTTAAAATACTTCCAAAATCAAATTTTAAATGCTCTTTATTCTGTATTAAATTTTGTATATTGGGTTAGTGCTGAAGTTTGTAACGTGCTAAATATTGTTTCAAAACCCGCCTGAAAGAGTCTGAATCGATTAAGCGATTTCCGTCCGTCTATATAAACTTTGTAATCACAATTTCAAAGACAATTCGGCAAAATTTGGGGAAAGCTTTTCTATTGCCCTAAGGAAGTCTATTGAATTTGGTTAGAATCGGTCCATTATTTCTCCTAGCCCCCATAAAATTCAAAACAAATAAGTTTCATATATACTATGGTATTCAATTAATCGAGTTTCTTTTAATCGGTTAACCGAGCAAATAATTAATCGGGGTTTATATTTATTCGGTTAATTTATAATTATTCGATTAACTGAATAATATCTAGTTGAAATTTAAATTGAAAACACAACCACGAATTTTGTGTACAAAAACATAAAACAAACAAAACAATTCAACCAAAAAACAAGTAAGAGTGCTATATTCGGCTGTGCCGAATCTTATATACCCTTCACCAAATTATACTTCAAAATTTTAAATATTTTTAGGTAAACAAAATTTAATTTTTTTTCCAGTTGATTTTTTTTCTTTTTTTGGAAAAAAAAAATTTTCGATTGTTATTTTAAATTTTAAAATTTTTTTTAAATTTTAAAAAAATTTTTGTTTGTTTTTAAAATTTTTTTTTTTGGAAAAAAAATTCGGGTTAAAATTTTTTTCCCGAGTTTGACCCATTGTAGGTCCAACTTACTATTATATACGTCGTTGCAAATGTCTTAGTAATCCAGATATAGGTCAAAAATATGTCAAAAAATGAGGTTGTCTTGGTTTTTTCCTCATATCTCAGCCATTTGTGGACCGATTTTGCTGATTTTAAATAGCAAAATTCTCGAAAGCATGTCTGACAGAACTATTGAAGATCTGGATTCCGAAGATATCTGGGGTCTTCAGAAAATTGATTTCAAAAGACGGACATAGCTTAATCGACTCCGCTATCTATAAGGATCCAGAATATATATAATTTATAGGGTCGGAAATGAAAAATGTAGAAATTACAAACGGAATGACAAACTTATATATACCCTACTCACGAAGGTGAAGGGTATAATAATAAAAAATATGGTATTTAAGATCCTTTTAGTATACACATTTGAGGTTTTTTAGTCCTTGTTTTCAATGTTTCATAAAAAAAATAAAACTTTTTCAACGATTTAAAGTCTTGGTCCACAAGTGGTTAAATTCGACAAATAACTAAAGACAAAAGGACTTTCGATCACTGTAGATGAGTTTTCCGATAGATCATTCTATAAATATATAAATATTACTGCAAGAAGTTACAATTCTAAAACAAATCTTTAAAAAATTTTAACTTAGGACTTGAACCAATGAAATCAAAAGATACGGATTAAAATATTTGTTATTTGGCTGGCGAAATATTAGAAGAATCGCAATTAATAATCAAAATATTAACTTATATTAAAGTGGAGTTGAATGTGATGGATAATGTGATTTTGAAACGGTCGTCGAAAGTGATATTGTGGATGACATTTATAATAATTACATTGAAATAGTTGAAGACCATGATCTTAAAATATATGTATATAAGTGATGTTATTAAATGCTGCAAAATATTTAATAAAAGAAAAGCATGGAGTTCGTCTTATACATGAGTTTGAACATTGTTGAACATCTTTGTCTAACGTGGTGATAAACTTTTTGCTTATTTGTAAATGCGTCAATCATGCACTGCCTGATTTCAAATTAGCCACGTTCATTGACAATGATATCAAACTTTTGGACAGATTTCCTTTATTGTGTAATTTCCCAAAACCGTTTTATTAAGCAAAGATTCGGCAACGTTGATAGAGCTTGATGTATAATACAATTTGTTATAAATAATTTAGAAAAAGCGAATAATTAATTTACTAAAGAATTAGTTACTCAATTTAAAACCCGAATTAATAAACGACATAAAAAAATTCTTAATACATTTATATTGTATTTGAATTCAGGATCATATCCAACTAGCTCAAATTGTTTAAAGCATAGCTCCAAAACGGAAACTAATGGGTTTGCTAGTCAATTGTTTTGTAGATTGTTCGGGAATTAATCTGATCAGAATATTTCTGTTGAAAATTTAATGATGGACTTTGTTTTCGAATGTTTTTAACATTATCAATACTTGAATTGTTAACTTTAACGTTATCTTTTGTTTTTTTTTTAACAATAAAATATTAAAAAACCGACATCAAAACATCATTATTTACTTTTTTTAAAAAAATTAAATTATTCGATTAATTTTAAACGTGTGATCGAATTATTCGAACAAGTTAAAATCTCTTATTCGAATTATTCGTTTTAGTCGAACAAGAGAATAATCGAATAATTCGAATACCCTAGTTGTTATTCTCACTAAACATTTTTCTTGGATGTTCGAAAAAATATATAATTTTAATTTGAAATTTGTATTTGAATTGAAATGGAAAAATAAATACAAAAAATATGTTAAAGTGCAAAAAAAGGAATTTTGGTTAATCGGTTTATCGATACAAATTAATCGGTTTATTTGTTATTTGAAAATCGGCAATTTTAAATTATTCGAACAGTTAACCGTCCAAAATTAATCGGTTAAGCGATTAACGGTAATGATTTTTTAAAAAAAATTATATTTTTTTTAAATATATTTTTTATAGAATTGCAGATTATATGAAAAAAAGTGAGTTTTTTTTTGTTAAAAGTTTCAGTTTTTCGATTTTTGCAAATTTATTAATTTAGAACATTTAAACGTTGATTTGCTTCAAATTAATGTTTAAGACTTATTTTTTGAAATTCGCAAATATAGGTTTCGGTTATCCGAAATTGGACATTGCTTTTTTTTAAAAAAAAAATTGCATTAAATTCACTTTGTGTGGTTTTCCACACAAGAGCGAAATACAGGTTAAATTATGAAAGGACTTCTAAAATTGTCCTCATACTTTAATATTTATATCCTATACATTATGCCAATAAATACATATTCTTCTTGATGTCGTAAAAGTCACGTCTCTTTCTTTTTTAGTCACATTTTCATTTGCTGCATAAAGATGTCTAAAGTACGACTCTAAACATCCTAAAAGGTTTGTCCATCTTACAGAATTGTTAGTTATAAGTAGATAGCTTTTTTCAAAGAGTAGAATTGTTTTGTTTTCTTATTTTGCCAAATATTTATTAAACTTGAAATGATTTCAGCTTTTAGTATAATGAGAATTTCTCTACGAAGGAAGATTTTTAATATAAAAGAAATAGCAATTCATTTTTCTGACCATAAACTTTCATTTGATTTGAAGGCCATGGAAAAATATATTAATTAAAATTTCTATTTGATGAAAAAATAATAATAATAAGTGAAAAGGACAGAAATCTTATTGAACGAATGACAATAGTTTGAGAAATATTTAAGATAAAATCGTAGGTTTTTAAATAAAAGAAAAAAATTATTTAAAATATGACTGAAATTGCTGAGTGGGAGAGAATCAAAATATTTTCTAGCTGGCCTATCATATGGATATGAATTTTTGCTTAGTCATAGCAGAGCATTATTAAAATTTAAATTTGGACGTCAGACCAAAGTGAATTGCAATTCATTTGAGAAATTCATTTAAGTTGAAAATTAATTGCAATTCATGTTTACCAAATTCATTTGAGTTGACGCAATTTTAATTCACTTCATTGTTTGTGTGCATGAATAATTCGCGAATTAATTATTAAGTACTATTTTAAGATTTTGAAATTTTTTATTTTTTATTCTTCAATTTCAATTTTAATACATATTCAATAAACCGCCAACGGTAAATTTTCTTTAATTTGCCACAACTAGCAGTAGCAGTTGAATAATCTTGAAATGTATTAAATACATGACTATTCAAATATTTACATCAAACAAACACATTTACCTACGTATCATCTCCCTAGACAAATGACATTATTGAAATTTACATTTTAATCATAAGCGACAAGCCACTACAGTGGCTCACAATGTAACTTAATTATATTTACAAAATGCACAATATTTAATTGATTCCTTTGTGTGTTTGCAATTACGCCTGTTTTATTTATAATCATACAATTAACCTGGAGGGCTTTAGTCTTAAGCAGCGGCAACAGCAAAAACTATATAAAATTCAATATGTACATATTTAATTATTTAAAATATAAAAGGGCATAAGAGGAGTTTTTTTAGTTTAGTTGAACGGTGTTTTATTTAAAGGCAGGATTTTGTTTATATAAAAGGAAAAAGGCTACTAATAATAATACTTGCATAAAGTAAAAAACAGTTTAAGTTTTTTTTTATTTTTAATTTAAACGTATATGATTTTGCCGTATAATTACTCTTTATAATATGTACAATAATAGGTGCACAGATATACATCAATTTTGTGAAGTATATAACATTGTATAACAATGCCTAGTTCACACAATTATTAGGGCAGAGCATAAGTAACTTTGAATAAAAACTATTTTGTTCTGATGTTTATTGATATGCAGAATATTAAACTTTTTTCCAATTCCTCCCATTAGTGTTTGCAAAAGACTTTCCTCATGTTTTTAAATTTATTTCCTTCTGTTTTTAAGGTGTGATCCAGAAAAACTGATACTTGTATTAACTTCTCTAAAAGTGCTTTAATTTCTTCAATTCAAATATTGTATAAATTCATTAAGGGGCTGACATCTACTGCCGATGAACCCTTCGTATACGTGTGTGATTGATATCACTATGCAACAAATGAAGACTTTTGTAAAAACACAAAATCATGGAAGTATAGGTTCGACTCTACTACCAAAGTGTAGTAAAACCCTGTACTCAGTTTGTCAATTTTGGTGACCGATTTTTTTTTATGGGCCCCCAAAGTTTCTGAAAATCAGTAGGGCCTCTAAAAAAAGGAGTCATCAGTTTTTGGTTAACAGCTAATTCAGACTTTGTGATACGGCTTAACTTTATACGGCAATAATATAGCTAAGAGTCCGCCAAATAAATTCTGTTAAAATTTTTTTCCAAAAAATAGCATTTTCGTGCACTTTTGTTGAAAAAATATAGGAAGAAAAATTGTTTTTTTTACTTTTTTTAGAATAACTTCCAGGGTCTCCTAATTTTTCAATAACAATATTTTGCAAAGTTGCAGCTACGGTAAATCTGAATAACTCTTGTGAACATATCAATGCAATCCGAACATATCTAGGCATTCTAAATAGCTGTGAAAAATCACTTTGTAGCTTAAAAATTTTAGTTTTTTACTATTTTTTGACTCTAAAACAAAAATTGTTTGTTAAAAATGTATGTTCGAGTGTATACTTCTCTATTGTGCTAGAATAACGAAGAATGGGCAAATAATTATCGGTATGATCCGGGCGCATCACTTTATCCAATCTTGATCACGCAAGACCGGCTTGATGCAAGATATGAAAAAACATTAAAATTTGAACAAAAATCGATTTTTTATATAAAAACTCAAAATATCTAAATTTGCTAATAACTTGGCCAATAAGCGTTTAATCAAGAAAAGGAGCTCGATCTGTGATCACTCATATTTCTAAACAAAAATCGATTTTTATATAAAAACTCAAAATATCCAAATTCGCTAATAACTTGGCCAATAAGCGTTTAATCAAGAAAAGCAGCTCAATCTGTGATCATTCATATTTCTGACCAAAAATCGATTTTTTATATAAAAACTCTAAATATCTAAATTCGCTAATAACTTGGCTAGTAAGCGTTTAATCAAGAAAAGGAGCCCGATCTGTGATCACTCATATTTCTGAACAAAAATAGATTTTTTATATAAAAACTCAAAATATCTAAATTCGTTAATCACTTAATAAAGGAAATATAATAAATAAAAATCAAATAAATATTTGATACTTTATGGAAAAATAAAAGTAAAAATCATGCATTTAAGGGTTTAAATTATGAAAACCTGTAAATGGTTCATGATGTCTAAATCAAAATCGAACTTAGTTGTGATAAAATTCAAAACAATTTCTGTTCCCGTAAAGCCCATTGGTATTTACATGCGAAGCAAATTTTTTTTGTTCGACTATCGATTCAGTTTTTTGTCTGACTCCTCCATTCTATCTTGTTTGATAATATCCAGCAACATCCATTAAATAAAACAAGTAAGAAAGTATGGTCGGTCAAGCCCGACCATATAATACCCTACACCAAGTAAATGAGTAAAAATATTGTTCTTTTAAAATATCAATAATTTATATTCATGAGTGATTTTCGGAAGTGGGCCTTATATGGGAGCTATGACCAATTATGGACCGGTCACCATAAAATTAGGTCGTGTGATTTATGTCTATATTAAAGTTAACTATGTTGAATTTTGTGTGCATACTAACATTATTAAGTGATTTAAGCACGTTAAAGTGATTTTCGGAAGCGGGTCTGTATGGGAGCTATGACTAATTATGGACCGATCGTAACAAAATTTGGTGACATGAATTTTGCATATATAAAACTTATTTGGAGCGAAATTTGTATAGATACATAGATAAATTAAACATTTATGACCAATAAAGTCCAATTTCGAGGGGACATTTGTATGGGGGCTAGGTGAAATAATGGACCGATTTCAGCCAGTTTCAATCGGCTTGGTCCTTGGGCCGAAAAAGTAATATGTACCAAATTTTATCGAAATATCTTCAAAATTGCGACCTGTACTCTGCGCACAAGGTTTACATGGACAGCCAGCCACACAGTGCTTTGTTCAATGGACAAAAATCAAAAACAAGATCATGTCTTTGATGTTAATGAAATTTATATTTTTCAATAGACAACTAAATAACTCATTCATGTAAAAAATACTTTTTTATAAATATCTTTTTTTGTCGTCACTAGAGGTCGCTAAAGTTAGTATATTTTCAACATAAATTTTATGGAGAAAAATATATTTTTTTTAAGGTTAACTAAAATCATTGTTAAAAGTTCGTTTTAAAAGATATAAACTCGCGATTGGCTGCAAATGAAAGGATATGAATGTGGAATTATGGAAAATTACTGTTTTTGTCAAAAAATGTTTAACAGTTTAATCTGCGCAATTTTTAATAATTAACATTTTTTTTATTGTAAGCCTGAAATTCTAAAATTTTGTTGGAATATTAGTAAAATACGTGTTAATCTATTTTGATTATGTTTTACTATAGAATAGCCATAAGTATTGTCTATAAGAAAATGTAATCATTAGTTGTCCTTTTTTATGAAAACTATTAAAATTTTGTTTTTGTTTAAATGTATAAATTACCATTTCGTAAATTTTCAATTTGATGGTTTTGAGAAATAGCACCAGATTTTTGGGTTTTTAAAAAATAATACCAGTTTTTTCTTTTAAATAACTAAGAAATATTGCGTTATTTAACAAAAGTAGTTTAATGGCATAAAGTGTATTAATAGGTCTTTATTTGGTTCTTGATTTTGTATGTTTTTTTGCTGAAATCAAACAAAATTCCAAAGTTGGATTTAATTTTGAAAAAAAACGTGTTAATCCATTTTAATTTTTCTTTAATTTTTACTAATGCCTATCTCTTATTTATTATAATGTGAAATCATTATTTGTCCGTTTTGACTAGAACTTTAAAAAAAAATTGTTTTTGATGGCACCCATAAATAATACATTTTTACAGTAAATGTAAGTAACTCAATAATTTAATATAACCTACATATCCTTAGATTTAGATATTAATATGAGCTTCTGCTGATATTAGGAACACTTAAAGTATAGTCCAACATCCAGTTTCTAATATTACAGCTGAACCATAAGGCCATCAATATTTGAAAATGTCCGTCC
This sequence comes from Calliphora vicina, assembly GCF_958450345.1. Classification (NCBI taxonomy): domain Eukaryota; kingdom Metazoa; phylum Arthropoda; class Insecta; order Diptera; family Calliphoridae; genus Calliphora; species Calliphora vicina. Next base: position 23,323,984 of record NC_088780.1, read on the forward strand.
ATCCGTCCTTCCGAATTTAGAAAATATATAAAATATTTCAGTATTTTTTTTAAAAAAGGATATATGGAAGTTATGTAAATCCTTGCTAGAATTGAAATGTTAATAACTAAATTAATCTGATATTATAAGAGAACAATAATTTCTGAAAATTAATAATTTTATTCAGGTTCATAGGTTTTTTAAGGAAAAGGATGTATGGCAGCCACCCGAATCCTTGCTGCGATTGTAATAAATATTTTCACAAACAACAATAACTTTACTAAAATGATTATAACCAAATTGGTTCCAAAATAAGAAACGATTTTTACGAATTTTTTAAAAAAAAAATTAGATGTTATACAGGATATTGAAATCTTGATGTCTTGGAATTATGAATATCCTTCCGATAAAATTTTCATAAATTTGCATCTAATATTATAAGAGAACAATAATTTCTGAGAATTAATAATTTTATACAGGTTTATAAGTTTTTTAAGGAAAAGAATGTATGGCAGCCACCATACATGGCATATTACGTGCTGCGATTGTAATAAAAATGTTCACAAACAACAATAACTTTATTAAAATGACTATAACCAAATTTTAAAATGTTAGGAGTATAACTGTGAATTTTATTAAAAATTATATGTTCAGGATATATGGGAGGTACCCGTGTCCTTTCACTGATTTTTTCAAGAATTATATTTTTTCTTAATCTTACCAAAAGGTAATATTCCACTAAGAAATATTGCGTTATTTAACAAAAGTAGTTTAATGGCATAAAGTGTATTAATAGGTCTTTATTTGGTTCTTGATTTTGTATGTTTTTTTGCTGAAATCAAACAAAATTCCAAAGTTGGATTTAATTTTGAAAAAAAACGTGTTAATCCATTTTAATTTTTCTTTAATTTTTACTAATGCCTATCTCTTATTTATTATAATGTGAAATCATTATTTGTCCGTTTTGACTAGAACTTTAAAAAAAAATTGTTTTTGATGGCACCCATAAATAATACATTTTTACAGTAAATGTAAGTAACTCAATAATTTAATATAACCTACATATCCTTAGATTTAGATATTAATATGAGCTTCTGCTGATATTAGGAACACTTAAAGTATAGTCCAACATCCAGTTTCTAATATTACAGCTGAACCATAAGGCCATCAATATTTGAAAATGTCCGTCCATCCGTCCTTCCGAATTTAGAAAATATATAAAATATTTCAGTATTTTTTTTAAAAAAGGATATATGGAAGTTATGTAAATCCTTGCTAGAATTGAAATGTTAATAACTAAATTAATCTGATATTATAAGAGAACAATAATTTCTGAAAATTAATAATTTTATTCAGGTTCATAGGTTTTTTAAGGAAAAGGATGTATGGCAGCCACCCGAATCCTTGCTGCGATTGTAATAAATATTTTCACAAACAACAATAACTTTACTAAAATGATTATAACCAAATTGGTTCCAAAATAAGAAACGATTTTTACGAATTTTTTAAAAAAAAAATTAGATGTTATACAGGATATTGAAATCTTGATGTCTTGGAATTATGAATATCCTTCCGATAAAATTTTCATAAATTTGCATCTAATATTATAAGAGAACAATAATTTCTGAGAATTAATAATTTTATACAGGTTTATAAGTTTTTTAAGGAAAAGAATGTATGGCAGCCACCATACATGGCATATTACGTGCTGCGATTGTAATAAAAATGTTCACAAACAACAATAACTTTATTAAAATGACTATAACCAAATTTTAAAATGTTAGGAGTATAACTGTGAATTTTATTAAAAATTATATGTTCAGGATATATGGGAGGTACCCGTGTCCTTTCACTGATTTTTTCAAGAATTATATTTTTTCTTAATCTTACCAAAAGGTAATATTCCACTAATTTTTATTCGTCTGCAACAACTCCTTCTATTTTTGTCCATTGCCTATATGAAAACAAAGCACTGTGAGCCAGCCAGCCAGCCGGCCAGCCAACCAGACGGACGGACATCGTTTAATCGACTCAGAAAGTGATTCTAAGTCGATCGGTATACTTTAAGGTGGGTGTTAGACTAATATTTTTGGGCGTTACAAACATCTGCACAAACGCACTATGGTGGTGTGGGTATAAAAACAGACGATAATAAATTTTGATCTTAGATTGATTATAAGTTTGTATAATAATATTGGAAATGTTATCGAAATATACAATTTTCTAGCTCCGCTGTCATATCCTGAACCACGGATTTGCCAATTTCAAACTTTCTCTGTGCCTTTTTGCCTGTGTACCTATATATCCGTTTTATATAAATAACCATTTTATACTCGTAACGACCCCCCAGCGGCTATATGCTCGTCTGTAGACTGATATTTGCTTTGTGTCAAGGTTTTTCTAAATGCTGAGTTGAAATGATTTATTACTGCTCGTATTTTGAAGGCTCAATGGTAGAATGGGTCGACGGCTTAGCTGTTCAGCATTGTTAGCAAAATGTAAGCTTGAAAAAATATTTGATCTCGAATCATAACTTTGGACATAAACGTTACTGAACACCTTTTGCCATTGTTTGATTTTATTGGTTTTGCAATGTAAATAAAGCAGTACTCTACTCTTTGAAACGAAAAAAAGCTTATAATTGTTCAATGAATTTGTTTCCAAATTTTTACCTTTGACGACGAATGGGACACATATGTCCCATGATTTTTCTCGTAGAAGGAGCAATCATTTTTAAATTTTGACAAATTTTTTTAATGTTACTTTCAGAGTAAGAATCCGCAAAAAAATTTCAAAAAATTCCAGTGGAAAATTCTTTGTTGTCAAAGGGTGAACAGTGAGTACTTGTAGAAAATTTCAGCCCGCTAGCTCTTTTATTTTGAGCCCTATCTTGTTAGATCATCTTTTATACTAATGTGGGTCTGCGATAAATATTTTGATGTATTTCAAATGGATCGTACTCCATCCTTTTTGATGGTGGGTATAAAAATTAGACTTATTTAAAGATACTCGATACTCTAGTATCGAGCACCTAGATCATCTTATTTGCTAATGAGAGACCATCCCATCATCATTTTGATTTTTAACGCAATATTCGATATATATATGGGGCATTTCACGTCAAGTGAACCAACTTTTTAAATCGATGTCTTCCGATCGCGATGAAATTTGCACCAATGTTAGTTCTATTGGATAGTAATTCGGACACCATTTTTCAATAAGATCGGTCAAGAACTCTCTGAGTTATAGGAGGTCAAAATTTGACATTTTGGCCAAACAGGTGTTTTTTTTATCCATATAACTTATTACCTATTGTTCTTAGCAAAATGTGTCTCAAATAGTTTAGATAGCTAGTTATGCAATCTTTCGAAAAAAAAAATTAAAAAAATTTAATAAAATATTTTTGATTTTTTTTTTTTTAAATCAAAAATATTTTTGACTTTTTTTTTCAAAATGGGCCCTTTTTATTTTTTTTAAGAAAGCTTAGGTCTTTTCCTAAGCGACCTATATGGTCGCTTAGTGGGATGCGAGTGGGATATCTATCAAAAAAAATATTTTGTAACTCAAGATTTAAAATTTTTGATTTTTTTGTAAAATCAAAAACTTTGTTGACTTTTTTTAAAAAAATGGACCCATTTTTTAATTTTTTTTTTTTGCTCGAAGAAAGCTTATGTGTTTTCCTTTAACACCCTTTTTGTCGCATAGTGGGATGCGAGTGGGATATCTATAAAAAAAATGTTTTGTAACTCAAGACATACAATTTTTTACTTTTTTTTGAAAAATCAAAAACCTTTCGATTGTTACCGCAGCATCGAATCTGCTCTTTAGTGTTTTCAATGTTTCCTCATGATCCTCTTTGCTACTAAAAACTATTTTAGTTTCTTTACAATAATTCTTTGCCCAATGGAATAAATCAGTCGCATTTAAGATGCGATCTTGATGAGAGCATTGGAGGCTATACATCGCTGCATTTCTTTTGAGGTTTGCTCCAATACCATCACATGCTCCTTTACCATGAGCAGTAGGATGAAAATGCCACTCAACTGGCATTCCAAAATCTTTTTCATGAGCTGTAAGATTTGCGAAGCTACTTGTTTTTACGGGTTAGAAGTTGACGGCAATATTAGTTTTAAGTATCGGGTAAGTAAATAAGAATCTTATTTTTTATATTTTCTTTTTTTTTTTTATAAAACGTTATAATTCATATGTTTATTGAACTTTCATTAGCGGTAAGTATTTAATATATAGGATTAGGGTAAGTATATAGATCTCAAGTATATAACAAATTTTTGGTTAGGGTGTAAGTTTTATACTAGGTTTAAGTTAATATTTAAGTAAATTTTAAATACACTTTAAGAGTTTTATTATAGGTTTAAGGTTTTATTATAGGTTTAGGATTTTATTATAATTTTAGGGTTTTATTATAGTTTTGTTTTTTATTAAGTTTTAACTTATTTATTTATTTATTAAAATAACTATTGTTGGTTTCACTGTTGTTTGGTTTTAAGCGCACACACTTGTTTATTGATCAAAAGGGTTTTTTGAAGTGGAGATCATAAAGCTGCAGCTGACTTTAGTGTGTGTAATCTGAAGTTGGCTGCAGTTAAGATGTGGGAGATGTTTGACTTCAGGGATGGGAAAGTCGTTTTGTTCATTGAAATGAACACTACTTTTGTTTTTAAAATGTTGACGAGCTCCGTCCGAAACGTAGTATACCTTTTCTACTGTAAATTTTGATTTTAGATAATTTAGTATTATCTTCTGGTACTCATAAACTGCAACGGTGTCATGTTTTAAATCGTCGGATATGATTGCCATACTTTTGTGTTCCAGGTTTTCTTCTTTCATGTAGTAAATAACTACTGTGAATATAGTTGCTTGGTCGTTATTGAAGTGGAATGCTTGTATGGAATCCTGAAGAACATATTTATAGTTCTCTGCGAAATCAAATGAAATAATGAATTCACCAGACTTCAAATGTGTTTTCAAGTCCTTGAAGAATGACCACTGCTCTTTGACTAAAAAGTCATGGGTTCTCAAATTTAGCAATCCTCTACACAGTTCTTCCACAAAATCATCCACATTTAAAATTATGGTTTTCAGTGTGCATCTTTCAGTCTGAAGCCAAGATTCAAATTTTAACTCCTCAATACATTCTCGATCAAAAGAGTTAATTAAATTTTCTTTGATGGATGTGGTTTCCGGGCAATTCGAACATTCACCTAAGTGGCAAGAAGTTGTAGCATTAGGGCACATAGTCAATTTAAGGCAATCGCGGTAATGGTGTAAATCTTCTGATGAATCATCTTTTAAGTAATTTAAGTTGATTTCCTTCAACATCAATTTAACATTTTCATGGTAAATACAAACACATACTGTGTGAGTTCCGCTGCTTCCTGCCAAAACGCAATGTTTTGGCCTCAGTTGTGTAAATTTTCTGAATCCAATTTTGACATCCTCGTATTCAGATTGAAATGTTGCGAATAATTCATTCAGGTTACAGAGAACCATTCTCTTCAGCATTTGAACTTTCTTGCCATCGATTCGTACAGACATCCAGTCTTTCATCCCTGGCATCAGGCGACTCATATCATCTCGCTGATAAAACTGAGTTATTAGATATTTAGTATCGCACTCCAAAGTTTTTCCCTTCTTTTTGTTTGGGAGTGTGAGAATCCCATGCTCAGCAACCAATTGTTTAGCAATTCTTGCTTTTCGTTGAGACGTTCCAAACTCAGTCATTGTTTTTGCAGAACTCCATGTTCTTGGAGCAAGCGTGAGAAGTTGAATTCTTTCAGCTTCACTCTGTGACGTTTTGTATTTCTCTTTTATTTGTTCAAGAACTTCTACTGCATCCTTATGGTATTGGTTTCGACACTCATTCGTTGAATTTGAAAAGTTAGAATAACCATCATCATCAACAGTTCTGTCTTCATTCTCGGAATTACTTTTGTCTTCATCTGGAATAACTTCAACGCAAGGCTCATTACTATTCAAATTTGGTAATTCGTTCAACTTTCCGAGCTCTTTCCTGCATGATCCACAAATTTTCAATCGTTTTGACAGCGTAGGGAATTTTTTTAATAAGCCGTCGGAAATATGTCGCATATCTGATGATCTGTGCTTCATTTTGTTAAAGGGATTAAAACAAAAAGACGAATAAATTTCATTTTCAACCTTAGCCTTTTTAGAAGTCGTAGACATTTTGAATTTTGTAAATATTTATGTAAATAACACACGTCTTAACTTTAACGGTGTTTCTAAAAAACTGATTTCCGTATGTCTTCAGAATGACAATAAATAGTTTTTTAAGATCATATAGGTAGTACGTTTTAATGAATGAGTCTAAAATCTTTTATTAGGGTCAAGAAGGGCTTACATACTAAAGTACCTAGTTTAACCAAATGTTACAAATAATAATAAAAATAAACCACCATATAAATAACCTACCTGTCAACTTCTACCTCTCCACCCACAATGAATAGCGGTCGGCCTCATTGCACCCCTCCAGTGGCTATTATCGGTCAGTTGTTGTGGTTTTTATTTTTAAGGTTTTAGAAACACTTACACACAAATATGAAAAAAATCAATTTAAAAACATTTGTCTTGAGTTACAAAACATTTATTTTGATAAAAGGTTTTAAAGGAAAAGACCTAAGCTTTCTTTTGAGAAAAAAAATTAATAAAAAAAGAGTCCATTTTGGAAAAAAAAAGTCAAAAAGGTTTTTGATTTTTCAAAAAAAAGTAAAAAATTGTATGTCTTGAGTTACAAAACATTTTTTTATAGATATCCCACTCGCATCCCACTAAGCGACAAAAAGGGTGTTAAAGGAAAACACATAAGCTTTCTTCTGAGCAAAAAAAAAAATAAAAAAAGGGTTCATTTTTTTAAAAAAAGTCAACAAAGTTTTTGATTTTGCAAAAAAATTCAAAAATTTTAAATCTTGAGTTACAAAATATTTTTTTTGATAGATATCCCACTCGCATCCCACTAAGCGACCATATAGGTCGCTTAGGAAAAGACCTAAGCTTTCTTAAAAAAAATAAGAAAAAAAAATAAAAAGGGCCCATTTTGATTTTTGATTTTTTGATTTTTCAAAAAAAAGTAAAAAATTGTATGTCTTGAGTTACAAAACATTTTTTTATAGATATCCCACTCGCATCCCACTAAGCGACAAAAAGGGTGTTAAAGGAAAACACATAAGCTTTCTTCTGAGCAAAAAAAAAATTAAAAAATGGGTCAATTTTTTTAAAAAAAGTCAACAAAGTTTTTGATTTTGCAAAAAAATTCAAAAATTTTAAATCTTGAGTTACAAAATATTTTTTTTGATAGATATCCCACTCGCATCCCACTAAGCGACCATATAGGTCGCTTAGGAAAAGACCTAAGCTTTCTTAAAAAAAAAAAGAAAAAAAAATAAAAAGGGCCCATTTTGAAAAAAAAGTCAAAAATATTTTTGATTTAAAAAAAAAAAATCAAAAATATTTTATTAAATTTTTTTAATTTTTTTTTCGAAAGATTGCATAAATAGCTATCTAAACTATTTGGGACACATTTTGCTAAGAACAATAGGTAATAAGTTATATCGATAAAAAAAAACACCTGTTTGGCCAAAATGTCAAATTTTGACCTACTATAACTCAGAGAGTTCTTGACCGATCTTGTTGTTGGTGTCCGAATTACTATCCAATAGAACTAACATTGGTGCAAATTTCATCGCGATCGGAAGACATCGATTTCAAAAGTTGGTTCACTTGACGTGAAATGCCCCATATGTTAAATAATATTTCACTACACAAAACCTATCTAACAATGATTTTCGCTGTGTCTTTTTGTATCACATTGACGAAAACTAAAAATGGCATTGTTTGAAAATTTACTGGTACTGACAACAAATTTTGATGCATAATAGAACTAACAGTCATCAAATTAGAGCAAATTATAATTATATGAACAGCGTGTGATCAATACTTTTTGTATATTTAGAATACATTTTGACACGCACCGTACAGCCTCTCTATTTCGCAACAACTGAAATTAGTTCTACAACCACCCAATACACATATTAAACCCTCTTTTTGTAAAAATAATATGTTTAATTACGCCTGTTTGTCGGCAAGCGTGTAGTTTGCTTTGTTTTGTATTATTTTTGCGCACAAAAACAAAATGACAATTGTCGTATTACAAAGCACAAAAACAACAATGCAGCATTATTTCCCGGCCTTACAAACAAACATATACACACGTACATACATACAGAGCTAATAAAACATAAACACACAAATAAACTCCTAAAGCTCTCATACTCATAACACAGACACAGCCATTCACAAACACACACATAAAACCGGAAGTAGAAAACAAAGTTTTGTTAGGATTATTTGTATTTGTTTTTGTTTGCTTTATTGTGACATTGTTGTTGCTTTTACTTTTGTTTGGTATTGTTTATTTTTGTTTTAACAAAACAACATACGTTACGAAAAAAAGAAAATAAATAACACTATTCTATGTATGTATATATGTATGCATTTATGTATGTTTATAAAGCTTATATAAACATAAGCAACAACAACAACAATGAAAGCAACACAAAAAGTGCACACATACTATGTACTCAACATGTGAATTCAGAAAAAAACTAACAGTTTTTTTGTTTTAATTTAAAATATAATAAAACGGTACAAAAAAAAGTACAAAGCAAAACAAGTAGTGAAAAAAATAACATTAGTTATGTTAATTATATAACATACACTCACACTTTTCTATTTGTGTTAGTATTCAACTTTAAACAAATATTTTTGTGTATGTGTGTATAATATTAGTTTTATTTTAATACAAAGAGTCAGACACACTCGTTTATATAAAAAAAATACAAACATTTCAAAATGTTGCTCGAAAAATGTTGTTAAAAATTTTTAGTTAGAGTTTATATTTTTGCACACAAAATCTGCCTCACTCACACATTAATACCACAAATTAATAGTCTGAGTATTTCTATACATTAGGATTGGCCTTATTTTCACTTTTCGATATTCAGTGCCGCCAAGGAATAAAACTGTTTTCCGTCATCTAGAATGATGAAAATTCTACTAAAATATGATAACGTTTAGAGGTTGCAAATTTTAGTTGAAGTTTCGCCTCAAAGATGCAATTTTTTCCAAAACATTTTTTCAAATCATAGATGTTTTAAAAAACAAGTAAGAAAGTATGGCCGGTCAAGCCCGACCATACAATATCCTATACTAAGTAAAAGAGCAAAAACATTTTTCTTTTAAAATTTCAATAATTTATATTGTTACGAAATTGTACTTGAATTCAAATATAACGATTTTAACGGCTGATTTAAAAGTAGCATAATGTTTTCAAATAACAGTGCTGTAACATACCTGTGGGCATTATTAAATAAAAGCTTTCAGTTGATTTGATCGTAAGTTGGCAACGCTGTATTCGATTTCGAATATTCAGTTAAAGAACATTGTAGAAAGTACACCACAGATGGCGTATGTATTAGAAACCTCTAGACAGTTAAAGAGAAATCTAGAGTGCAGATGGCAGTGTTATAAATAGTAGCAGAGGTTGCAGTCGTTAGTGAGTTTATCAGAGACGCTTTTCGAATAAACATCAACTTAGTGCCTTAAAGTGTGTTGTGTTTTTCAAGTAAATTCGTGTACATTATAAATTGTGTCTGTATTTCTGAGAATTTATAAATGTGTATAAAAAACATTGAGTGGCTATTTAATTCTGTGGTTATTGTACATTTTGAATAAATAAAAAGTTGTTACAATTTTCAAACTACTAAACGGCTTTTATTTGCAATCAAAAGTATCCGGATTATTTAAAGGAAATAAACCAGCGTTTTGAAAAGCTTAAAACGTAACAATATTTTTGAGTGATTTTCGGAGGTGCGCTTATATGGGAGCTATGACCAATTATTTATCGATCACCATGAAATTAGGTCGTGTGATTTATGTCTATCTTAAAGTTATTTATGTTGTATTTGTGTGTATGCCAAAATTTTTAAGCGATTTATGCACGTTAAAGTGATTTCCGGAAGCGGGTCAATATGGGAGCTATGACTAATTGTGAACTGATCGTAACAAAATTTGGTGACATGAATTTTGTATATATAAAACTTATTTGGAACGGAATTTGTGGACGTGCATAAAATTCTTAAAAATTTTGGCATACACACAAAATTCAACATAAATAATTTTAAGATAGACATAAATCACACGACCTAATTTCATGGTGATCAGTCCATAATTGGTCATAGCTCCCATATAATTCGCACCTCCGAAAATCACTCAAAAATATAAATTATTGAAATTTTAAAAGAAAAATGTTTGGCTTTCTTTCTTACTTGTATTTATTTGTTTATATAATTAAAGTATAATGGCAATAAAATGTAGTTATGTATTTATAAATGTTTGATTTCTTTTACTTCTGATTATTCTGCCTCATTGCCTTGGCTATTTACCCGTTGGGTGGGGTGGTATCGCCATTTTGGTCACTGTATAAATATTTAAGATAAAATATATATAGTAATAAGATATAAGCAAGATTGAAATAAGTACAGCCTACATATCTGACTATTTGAAACACGTACAAGTTTAAGAATATCGTTTATCGTTTTTAACAGAGAGCATATCAAAAAAAAGTGGTGGATAGTCCCCCTTCTACCCTACCTGGTATAGTCTATTACTTGTTTTTTTTTAGATATTGGTACTTTGATCCAAAACTTAAAATTTCAAATAAAATGAGCTACCTTTAAACGCTGTCCGATTTTGCATAAATATTCAATATTTGCTTTCTAGATGACGAAGAACAATTCCAGACATTGGGACCATAAAAATTCTAATAAGAGCAAAATAGGGGTCATCCTAGTATACATACATTAATACATAGTATATACGTTGTACTATAGTAATATAACTGTGGTTAAAGTGGTAATGAAATAAAAATGGTTGTAAAATGTATATTGTTTTCTATACTAAACAAACTTAAATTAAAGCTTAGCGAAACCTTATTATTATTTTTATAATTATATACCTATTAGTATAAAATTTCCTCCAGTAAATTGACTACAACATGAAGTTTTAACCATAGCTGAAATCTTACTTCGGATTTCAGTAAATGAGTTTCTTGTCAATGTTATTAAGAAAATTATTAAAATAATAAATATATAAGAATTCAGTTGAAAAATATATAATTATCACAATCTTTATATTGCTGAAGATGTTTCATATAATTTCAGAGAATCATCTTCATTATATGCTTCTTTATTTCTTGAAGAAATATTAATGCCGCTTGTGGATGAGGTGAGTTTTTAAGATTCAGAGAATTATTAAAAGGTTGAAAATATAAAATATTCTTTTTCGAAACCACAGTAAAGCGATACATTTTTGCGAATAATTACAGACACTTATTCATATGTAACTACTTAAGTCAACACAAATGAATGTATGAGTAGTATCTTCATAAGAGTAGATTAGGGTTTGCAATACTGTACTGGTATTGGAAAATTGGTATTTTGAATTTATAAACATTATAAATACCGAATGTGTGATTTAATGTGTTACTAAATATTAGAAAATAAGCTACGAAATATTTTGTTAAGATATAACAAATCTGTGACTAAAAAATAAATTTTTAAATCGGGTTTACCCCTAATCGGTACAGCCTCTGAAAATTACCATTTATTGGACTAGAAAAGAATTTTTTAAATTTTGGTTTAAAATTTTTTCGAAAATTTTAAAACAAAAAATTTCAAAATTTTTTTTTTCGAAATTGTTTTTTTAAAATTTTTTTTTTCAATTTTTTTTTGACAATCGATTTTAAATAGCAACCGATCCGGAAGAATTCCCGATATATTAATGTAGAGTCAGTTCGGGTAATATGGTATAGACGGGTAATGTGGTATAGCTACTTTTCTCTAAAACTAAGAGCATAGAAGTATCGGAGGAGTACCAACTGAAGAGTTTTATGATCTCAGATAATTAACACTGCGTGAGTGCACTTCATTTTTGCAGGTCATAAAAATAGTCAATTGTAAAAAATCAGCGTGATGTTGTGGTAGACTTTTTGTTGTGATCTTTTAGAAACTTTTTTCTAAAATCACGTGTTTTAAACTTCATTAATTTAATTTTAAAGTCAAATGGGAATATTTTGCTATTGAAGAACACATGCAACAATACAGAATATTTAGTGTATATGTTTAATTTTACAATAATTTCAGTAAACCACTTGGTCGACTAATGTGGTATAGCTAAAGAATGTCGAACAAAAAATATGCCAAAGAAAGTTGAAGTAAGAAAATGGACAGTAGAAGATTTGGAGAAAGCTATATGAGCTATTAGAAACAACGAGTTGGACATTATTTTCGCATCAGTCATTCAATATCTCCTACGAAGCGAAGAATGTATTGAGGAGCTTCTGGTAAGCTTGGTCAGCCGCCAACTTTAACCACATCCATTGAAGATGATTTAAGTAAAACGCAACTCATTTACTAATTAAAATAGTATGCATCGGTTATGTGGTTTAGTATAGTGGCGGCATGGTGTAGTAGTTATAGTGCTTGCCTACAAAACCAAGCACCCCAGGTTCGATCCCTGGCAGAGGACGAAAAATTTAAATCATGGTTTTCGAGTTTTTAAAATTAACCTCCCTCTAAAAAATCCATCCAAGAAGTCTACCAGGAAAAGAGGATAACATCATGGAAAAGGTCAAGCAGCCCGCCACCCCCTGGAAGAAAAAGGTAGGAATCAAAGATCAGCAAGGTTAACCCACAACTACACCAAATACACAGAGGGAGTTGTTTCTAGACAACGACAGATGGCAGCACCATTATCCTAGACTAGCTACAGCAGACCAATCATCTACTTAGCTGGATCAACAACCGATTAACGAAACTGACTCAAGGCAATAACAACAATCGATTGAATCCTTATGGCAACATCATACATCCGAAGACCCGCTACAACAGACCAATCATCTACTTAGCCGGAGCAACAACCGTTTAAACTGATACAAATAATAACAATGGATTTAATGGCAATATCGTACATGGAGTTGCACGATACTCAAATAATTAGGACAGTGCAATCTACATGTGAAATACATGAAAAACAACTACTTCATAATGTAGAAAAAAAAATGTCGTTAAGTATACCACATTACCCGCCAATTTTTTCAATGGCTTGTTTTTGGGTTTTTTCTCTTTTTCCCCAATTTCTCTGAAACTTGAACTTAAAAGACTTTTTCATTTTCATGGATGTAAACCTAACACTTGTAGTAGAACACCAGTTAAGAACTGTTCCAATCAAATTAAGATTCTAAAAATTATAGTCAAATAAAAATAAGTAAGAAAGTATAGTCGGTCAAGCCCGACCATATAATTCCCTACACTAAGTAAAAGAGCAAAAACATTTTTCTTTTAAAAATTCAATAATTTATATTTTTGAGTGATTTTCGGAATTGGGCCATATATAGGGGCTATGGACAATTATGCACCGATCACCATGAAATTAGGTCGTGTGATTTATGTCTATATGAAAGTTTACTATGTTGAATTTTGTTTGTATACCAATATTTTTAAGCGATTTATGCACGTTAAAGTGATTTTCAGAAGCGGGTCTATATGGGACCTATATTATGGACCGATCATAGCAAAATTTGGTGACACGAATATTGTATATATAAAACTTATTTGGGGCGCAATTTGTAGAGATATTTATATAAATTAAACATTTATGACCGATAAAGTCCAATTTCGGAAGGACATTTGTATGGGGGCTAGGTGAAATAATGGACCGATTTCAGCCAGTCTCAATAGGCTAGGGCCTTGGGCCAAAAAACTGTATATACCAAATTTTATCGAAATATCTTCAAAATTGCGACCTGTACTCTGCGCACAAAGTTTACATGGACAGCCAGCCAACCAGCCAGATGGACGGACACTGTTTAATCGACTCAGAAAGTGATTCTAAGTCTATCGATCGACTTTAAGGTGGGTGTTAGACTAATATTTTTGGACGTTACAAACATCTGCACAAACGCATAATACCCTCACCACTATGGTGGTGTAGGGTATAAATATGTATACCACATTACCCGAACTTACTCTATCAATCATGTTTGTAGGTTATTTTGGGGGCTACAGTTGATTTCAACATGCAGACGGACAGGCGGACATGGCTATATCGACTTCGCTATCTATAACTATCCAGAATATATATACTTGGTGGGGTCGCAAATGAAAAATGTAGAAATTAAGACAACAATATATTGTTACAAAGAACAAAGTATAATTTTTCACCTGTGCACATTGTGTAAAACACAAATCTAGCTGGACAAAATTAAAAAATAAATGTCTGGCAACATTCCTTCTGATCATTTAATGAGCTTCTCAATACAATAGGGAACTGTAATTCATGTTTTGTTTTTTTGGTTTTTAGCTCCGATTAGGAAAAACTAAGATTTAAAGTCAGCTGTTGTCAACAGGTACATTAAGATTTCAAAGAGAAGTGTATTTTTTGTGTGACTTTGGTTTATGGTTAAAAAGGCTACGGTGATTTTATTGTCATAATTTTTTTATATTATTATTAAGCTCTATTTCAGGGAAATATGCAACAATTTTCATTTAATTATTTCCATTGTAAGTATTAAAAAAACTATTTTTTGTGAGAAGATCAGAAATTGGAAAAAATAAAATATTTCCTTTTTTCAAGTAGAGTTAAAGCTGTATATTCCGCATAATTCCGCTGTAAAACTATATTTGGGTTAATCTGTCAAGTGTTCAATTCAAGGTAAATCAAAAACATCTTGCACATTTTTGCGACCGCCATACATTTTTTCACTTTTCCAGTATGACTTCTACTTTTTCACGAAAGAAAATTTTTGAAGAATGGGTAAAAACTCCCAAAATACATTGCGAAAAAAAGAGTTGTTTTTTATAATCGTTTATATATTTGAACTCATTAAAGTGAACCCAACGTGATTTATTAATTTTGTCCAGTTAGATTTGCGATCTACCACACTGTGCTGTGCTTAAATACAAAAACAATGTTTAATTTGATTTCAACATTTTATTAAAAATCGAAACTTTTAATAAAATGTTCAAATTTGCAGTATTTTCGTTTAGGACAACGGAGAACAATTTCAAACACTGTGAACAATAAAATTCCAAAAAGGACAAATTAAGGGCCACTCTAGTCTCCATACATCAATTTCCGAACAACAAAATTCGGTATTAAGAACCCTAGTATGTATAGGTTATTCATGTACAGCAAATAAGCATTTCCTACTCATACAAAAACACGCAAACAAATTTACACATATACATTAACTTACACAAATACTTTTATACAAGCACATATAAGCATAAATACACATACTCCTATATATACATATATGGGCAATTCCACGAGAATGAAAACCACGACTGAAAAAACAAAAACTTAAAATATTTTTTCAAGATTATCTGAGTAGAAGAAACACTAAAATGTTATTTTGTGAAAGTATTTAGAGCTTAAGTATTACGATATTTTAAAGCAAAAAAAATTTTTTAAACTGACTTTATTTAATTTAATTTTTTTTCTTTAAAATATAGTACCCTCTGATTGGAACAGAAAGACCAAATTATTTTTCAGATACTCTTATTTATGCAAAATCTATTCCACTCTATAGGTGTACAAATGTCGCGTACGATGACATGGAACTACCCATATGTATTTTTATACTAGTGAAAAGTTTGGTTCGTTGCTTTCAACTTAAATTGACAAAAGTATTAAAAATAATTTATTTAAAGGTAGATAGATGTGTTCACTCGGCAAATGTATCTATATGAATGTATGTTTGGGTTCTGTTTTTGTTGTTTGTTATTATTGTTATGTGTTGTCTTTAGTTGAAGGTTTATTTAAGATCATTATTAGCATGTGTATGTATCAGTGTGTGTTTATTTGGTTTTGTTTATTTGTAGGTGTATTTGTACAACATTACACAATGTGTGTAAAATACTCAGTGTTGGTAATTGGTTTAACATATTTATGTTTCTTTACACACACTCATACATTTATATGTAGATGCTTACATCCGTTTCTCTTTTTTTTTTTTTGTTAATTTCAAAAAACTTTGTTATCCTAAAAGGTTGATCAAATAATCAGCCATGTAATGTTTTTGCCTCAAAAGTGAAAAAAGAAATAAAAACATAAATAAACAGCAGAAATAATCTGAAGGCTTTTACAACTTAGTCAGTGTATTAAGCCACTGAGTGTATAACCAACAATAAATTGACTGGGTTGTGGAATTATTTTTTTCTTTTTTTTATTTGTTTCGTTTTCCTGGGAGTAATATAATGATTTATTTAGTGCTTTTTTGTGTGAAATTGTCTGCATGGAAATTCAAAAGGAACTCGAAAGATATTATGTATTTGAAGCTGTTGGCAAAAAAAGTGTTAAAGGTAGAAAAATTAAATAAACAAGTCTAGTTCTAAGTAGTTGCTTTTAATAGTTTGTTGACCTCAGAATGTTTTGACTTAAAATTGAAATAAATGTATAAATTTCTATTAAGAACACTTTTAGTTTAGAATAATACCATAAAATAACGAATACATATTTTTTAAATCTCCACATGTATGTATAATAGGATAGCTCTAATTTTGCACCTTTTGGATTTTCGATTCTATCAAAGTCTGAAATTGTGGAGAAAAAAATCCAATTACCAATAGTTTTTGTATGTGATTTTACCACAGATACATATTTAAAAATAAATATTTCTGACATCGTTAACCCATTACAATTTTATAGCAAAACAACTATGACAGCTATATTCGGCTGTGCCGAATCTTATATACCCTCCACCAAATTATACTTCAAAATAAAAATGTTAAATATGTTTAGGTAACAAAAATTGTGAGTCAAAATCGAGATGTAATATCTGTAGAAAAATAAATAGTGAGCAGCTTACACAAAACCTTAGTTCTAACGTAAAACATGGCGATGGGTATTTGATGGTGTGGGTGTGTTGTGGGCTGTATGTTAGCTCCAGGACCAGGCAATCTTGTATTCATTGCAATTACAATGAACAGCCGAGTCTACTTACAAATTTTAAAGGACAATCTGAAAGTAAGTGCTAAAAAATTAGGTCCTGTAACACCATGGGTCGTTCAGAAAGACAATGACCCACAATGCTAAGGTGTGACTATTGTTTGACATGCCTAAGCAGTTTTATTCACCTTCGTAATCTCCAGTCCTTAACTCAATAGAGTTCCTGTCGGAAATTTTAGACCGGAATATTGGAAAATGAAGCATTTTATCTAATTACGAACTCCGTACTCTCTTTAATGGAAGAGATGGGTGAATTTACTAAAGATATAACTGAATATCTTGGAAACTTTATGAAAAGGCAACTAGAGACTGTAATTAAGCTAAATGGGGACCAACAAAATATAAACTTTTTATTTTCGGTTTTTGGTGATTTAAAATAGAGCGCTAAGTATTAACTGTATACTAAATTCTGACTGTTTTTTTTAGGTACTTTTCTCTTTTTCTCATAAATTTTTCACGAAATCAATTTTACTTGACAAAGTTTTTTAAAATAATAAAAGATTAAACTCTAAATTTAATTTTAAGTTTAATCAAACTTATATATTTCTTTCTATAATTAAAATATTTAGCTTCATAGATGAAAATACTTGCTGTATACTAAATTTTGACTTTGACTGTAGGACAACAATAGGTAAAAAATCGAGGTTGTCCTGGTTTTTTAATTATATCTCAGCCATTTATGGACCGATTTTCTCGATATTAAATAGCAAACGAGCCGAAACAATTCCGGAGATATTGATGTATGTGAGTTATTTTTTGGGGCTTCGGAAAGTTGATTTCAACAGACAGACAGACGGACATGGCTTAATCGACTTCGCTATCTATAAGGATCCAGAATATATATTATTTATAGGGTCGGAAAATTATATTGTGGAAATTGCAAACGGAATGACAAACTTATATATACCCTTCTCACGAAGGTGAAGGGTATAAAAATCATAAAATTTCACGCATATCTCAAATCCCATATTTTTATATCCACCCACAAAAAAGATGGGTGGTATATTGATTTTATCATACCCTTTATAACGTATTGGTCGTATAACCAAAAAGTATATATATCCTGGGTCCTTATAACAATTTAAGATGATCTGGATATGTCTGTCATGTCTGTCTGTTTATTGAAAATACGATAGGGCCCAATAGAAAGGAGATAGTTGGCTGACTTTTTCCACAAATACTTTCTGCTGGTATTGAAAATGGGCAATATTGGGCCATGATTTCACCAAGCCCCCATACAAGTGTCCCCCCGTAATACAGTTTGAAATTATAGTATAGTCTCCATTCAGGTTCTTCTTGGACTTATATGGGAGCTATGATGACATGAATTTCGTATATGCAACACTTATTTGGAGGGAAATTCGTTTAGATTCCTATACAAATTAAACAGTTATGAAAATTGTCTAAAGACTATTGAAACAGGCTGAAATCACTCCATTATTTCACATAGCCCCCATAAAAATGTTCTAACAAAATTGGACTTTATCGGTCATAAATATTGAATTTATATAGGTATCTACTAGGGTATTCGAATTATTCGATTTTTCTCTTGTTCAAATAAAACGAATAATTCGAATAAGAGATTTTAACTTGTTCGAATAATTTGATCACAGGTTTAAAATTAATCGAATTATTCGAATATTTTATTTTTTTTTTAAATAGTAAAGACTGTAAATGATGTCGGTTTTTAATATTTTATTGTATAAGAATAACAAAAATAATTTTAAAGATAACAATTCAAGTATTGGTAATATTAAAACATTCGCAAACAAAGTCCATCATTAAATTTTCATCAGAAATATTCTGATCAGATTAACTCCCGAACAATCTACAAAACAATTGACTAACAAACTCTTTAGTTACCGTTTTGGAGCTATGCTTTAAACAATTTGAGCTAGTTGGACATGATCCCGAATTCAAATACAATATAAACGTATTGAGAACTTTGTTATGTCGTTCATTAATTCGGGTTTTAAATTGAGTAACTAATTCTTTAGTAAATTAATTATTCACTATTTCTAAATTATTTACAACAAATTGTATTATACATCAAGCTCTATCAACGTTGCCGAATCTTTGCTTAATAAAGTGGTCTTGGGGAATTACCTAATAAAGGGAATCTGTCAATAATTTGGTATTGTCAGTGAACGTGGTTAATTTGAAGTGAGACAGTGCATGATTGAAGCATTTATAAATTCGCAAAAAGTTTATTACCTTATTAGACAAATATGTCCTACGATATGTCCATGTTTTTCTTGCAACAAAACATAAGTTTGCAGTATTTTGTGTTCATCATTAGATTTATTAAATATTTTGCAACACTTATATACGCGGTTAATAACAGCACTTACATATACGCTTGCTCCAAGAACAACGTCTCAACGAAAAGCAAGAATTGCTAAACAATTGGTTGCTGAGCATGGGGTTCTCACACTCCCAAACAAAAAGAAGGGAAAAACTTTGGAGTGCGATACTAAATCTCTAATAACTCAGTTTTATCAGCGAGATGATATGAGTCGCCTGATGCCAGGGATGAAAGACTGGATGTCTGTACGAATCGATGGCAAGAAAGTTCAAATGCAGAAGAGAATGGTTCTCTGTAACCTGAATGAATATTCGCAACAATATTCGCAACATTTCAATCTGAATACGAGGATATCAAAATTGGATTCACAAAATTTACACAACTGAGGCCAAAACATTGCGTTTTGGCAGGAAGCAGCGGAACTCACACAGTATGTGTTTGTATTTACCATGAAAATGTTAAATTGATGTTGAAGGAAATCAACTTAAATTACTTAAAAGATGATTCATCAGAAGATTTACACCATTACCGCGATTGCCTTAAAAATTCGATGCTGCGGTAACAATCGATGGCACTGCTCAATACCATGCTTTCATACCGCTTGTCGATGGAAGACTCAAATTAAAAAAGTTTTCTGCATCTACTCAATGCGATTTCTTTCCAAAGCCAAAAAAGAAGCCAGCAGCGAAATCAGTAGCTGAATCTAATAACGCCAAGAAAGGATTGACAAAAAAAAGCAGCTAATAAAGGTGAAGTTTAAAAACTTCATAAATTAAGTGTAAAAATAGTTATTATATAAATTGATCTATTGTGATTAAGATTAAATTTTACTAAATTATTATTCTTTTTATTATTATTATTATTATTATTATTATTATATATTAAATTAATTATTATTACAAATAAATAACAAAATTAAATTATTCAACATTTCCATAGAAAAAAAGTGATTTTTATTCCTGGGGTTAACATATTATGGGTATTACAGTATCGAGGCTATGCAATTTTAGTTGGGTATGTTACATACCATCGGAAAGGCTAATGTGTCTAATTTCTCTGCGTAAGTTTAATTTTTAAGGTTTAAGGTTTAAATATGAAAAAAATTAAAATAGTGCAAATTTAAAAACCTTTGTCTTGAGTTACAAAACATTTATTTTGATAGATATCCCACTCGCATCCCACTAAGCGACCAAAAAGGTTTTAAAGGAAAAGACCTAAGCTTTCTTTTGAGAAAAAAAAATTAATAAAAAAAGAGTCCATTTTGGAAAAAAAAAGTCAAAAAGGTTTTTGATTTTTCAAAAAAAAGTAAAAAATTGTATGTCTTGAGTTACAGAACATTTTTTTTATAGATATCCCACTCGCATCCCACTAAGCGACAAAAAGGGTGTTAAAGGAAAACACATAAGCTTTCTTCTGAGCAAAAAAAAAAAATTAAAAAATGGGTCCATTTTTTTAAAAAAAGTCAACAAAGTTTTTGATTTTGCAAAAAAATTCAAAACTTTTAAATCTTGAGTTACAAAATATTTTTTTTGATAGATATCCCACTCGCATCCCACTAAGCGACCATATAGGTCGCTTAGGAAAAGACCTAAGCTTTCTTAAAAAAAATAAAAAGGGCCCATTTTGAAAAAAAAAGTCAAAAATATTTTTGATTTAAAAAAAAAAATCAAAAATATTTTATTAAATTTTTTTAATTTTTTTTTCGAAAGATTGCATAAATAGCTATCTAAACTATTTGGGACACATTATGCTAAGAACAATAGGTAATAAGTTATATGGATAAAAAAAACACCTGTTTGGCCAAAATGTCAACTCAGAGAGTTCTTGACCGATCTTGTTGAAAAATGGTGTTCGAATTACTATCCAATAGAACTAACATTGGTGCAAATTTCATCGCGATCGGAATACATCGATTTCAAAAGTTGGTTCACTTGACGTGAAATGCCTCATATATATTTTAAGATCATGGTATTCGTCTATTTCAAAGTAATCATTATAAAAGTCATCCTCAATATAACTTTGGACGACCGTTTCAAAATCATATTCTCCATCACATTCAACTCCACTTTAATCTAAGTTTTATTTTAATTATTAATTGCGATTCTTCAAATATTTCGCCAGCTAAATAACAAATATTTTATTCCGTACCTTTGATTCAAGACCTAAGTTAAAAATTTTGAAAGATTTGTTTTTAGAATTGTAACTTTTTGCAGTAATATTTATATATTTATAGAAGTAGCTATCGGAACACACACCTACAGTGACCGAATCCCTTTGCCTTTAGTTATTTGTCAATTTCAGAAAGAACACAATTTTTGTGAGTCATTATTGCTTATTTAAATTTGGAATTATGAACATTTTTAAGCAATTTAATATATTTAAATATATATGAACATTTATTCGTTTTATTCGATTATTCTACATAAAATTGTTCGAATTATTCGTTATTCGAAAATGGCCATTTTTAAATTGTTCGAATAATTATTCGTAAGAAATTATTCGATTAATCTAACGATCATTAGTCGATCGAATACCCTAGTATCTACTATGGAAATCATGTCTGTCATGTAATTATATGATGGTCGGTACATGACTAGTCATGTCAGGCCATCTTTAGAAAATCATTTACGAAAAACAATTATTGAAATTGAAAAACAAGTTTTTACTCATTGTCGGGCCGGTCAGACCATACTTTCTTACTTGTGTTTATAGAATCAAAAACAATTTTTTTAATGTTTAAAAAAAGAGTCCTATGTAATAAAAGACCCCAAAATCTGGTCAGTCCATCAGAGCGAAACTAAAGCATACTTTGGCATGACATAATGATGACAACGCTCGGTCACATGTTTACCTCATCCGCCTTTTTGTAAAGCCCTTGACCCATTACTATTTGTTTCGATCGATGCAGAACAATCTCTCTGGGATACGTTTCAGGTCATAACAGACTATCTGAAATTGGCTTGATTCGTTCCTTACTTCAGAAGATGAGTAGTCCCATTGGCGGGGAATCCATATGTTGCCATAAAGATGGGAAAAGGTCACAGCTAACAATGGCCAATACTTTGAATTAATTCATATTGCAAAAATGTTTTTAAATAAAAGCTAAAAATTTTGTTAAATGTTTGGATTTTGGAGAACAATCTGTGAAGAAAAATTTTAGAGTTCGAAAATCGTAAACAGAAGGAAACCTTAATGTATATTTGGATAAACAATTACATTGTTCTGGTTTCCCCTTACAATAGGATTGCTGTAGTTTTTCTTTAGTATAAAATAAATTACATTTTAATCCCTTCAATTATTTATATGTATTTCCCAACTGCTCTAAATCTATTGCTTTCAATCATTCTACAACAAAATGTGATTTAAAAAATATAAATTATAGAGTTTTTCAAAAAAACAAACATAATTTTTTCTACATTTATACCTAAAGAAAATAAAATGTGAAATAAAATAAAAAGTATTGTGGCACATTTTCATACACAAATAAGTTACAAAAATATCTATGTATACAGTCACAGCAGGATATTTAAGTATTGTATGCAACTTTTTAGAATATCTTAAACTATATTTTATTTTTAACTTCTGTAACAGATTGCAAGTTACTGGTCTTCTTTTAAAACTGTTTAATATAACTTAGTAATTTGTTGTAACTTTATTTTTGATATTGTATTAAATAGCAAATATATATCCTTCTCTTAATTCCATAACTGTAATGGAAGTGTTGTAGCATTTAATCGTATCTGTTACTTTGCTATAGATACCAACAAAAATATCTATCTACATGTTTTTATTTCTATACTTAATTGCATTGTATACTCTATTTGATATGAAACTTGGAAAAAAAAAAACATTTACAAATATAAGATCTGTAGAAAGTATTTTTCTTTTAATTCCCTTAGCAAGGAGTAGCTGCAGTTATAAATAAATTTTTGTGTACTCTTCACCATGCAGATAAGGCTGGATATACTACATTCAATTGCATTTGTAATTCCCAGAATATTAATTTGAGTCGATTTAAAGAGTTTTCTGGAATAAGCCAATTTAAATGTGTACTTTTCACGGCTTCCAGAGGATGAACATAAGCTTTTAAAAGGCCTGATACTTTATTTGGCACATTAACACATTAAGGGTCCTCATGTAAACGCTTATATGCCTCGTAAACTGTGCAATCTGTGCATTTTTATACTCTCGCAAATGAACTGTCAAAAAATGTATGGAAATTCGTTTGCACAACTCGGATAAGTTTGCGCGACAATTTAGATTCGCAAACTTGAATTTATTGTGCATTTGATGAATCAGCTGCTTTTGTTTACTTTTATTAATAAGAAATAAAAATCAAATAAAATATAAAAATTTTGAGCATGTGACAATTGTGTAACTTTAGAACAGAATGATTGTATTAAATGACATTGTATATGAAAGCATTACCAACAGCTAGAACATAAATAAAATCTTACAAACTATGTATATCACCGTTTGTTCCAAAGATTTAACTTTCATTCAACATTTTTAAAATTAAAATTTATACAATTTGAAAATTTATTTTTTAAGGCTTTTGCTGAATTTATTTTTATTTGACATTTGTATCAAATAGAGAGAAATTTAATGTATAAACTTGCACAAAATTGAAAAGGTGGGTTCATGAAACACGTCGCGCAAATTTGCACAATTGAACAAATGGGAAACTTAAGCGTTTAAATGAGTACCCTTATTATATTCATAACACAGTTGGTGTGCAAAAACCTAAACCGTTTTACAGTTACGCGAATATATGTTGAGCAACGTCCTCCATTTTCGAAATAACGGTATATCTCGAAAACAAGAGCTAACCTAAAAAACGGTTAGCACCAATTGATTCAGCGTACTCGAGTTAGGTTAATTCGCTTGGCAGTGTCAAATTCGACCACATTGTAATTAATGGAGTGTTTTTCAAATCAGCACCTATGATTTCAGGCAGAGGGTTTTGCTGTCAGAATACAATCACGATACTTTTGCACATAATATTGAACGGCAGCAAGTAGCAAAACTATTTCTTACATTACATAGTCTCTGTCTGACCATCAGTTCGAAAATCAATGCGAAAAATAAAGTGGAGCAATAATTTAACATTTCTTTTAAAAGTATCTGATTTAAATTTTATTAGTTAAAATAAATACCATCGTAAAAATATAAAACATTTTTAATATTTGTATGTAAAATTAAATTCTTGTTGTATGTTGCTTGTCATTTCCAGCACAGAAAAAAGTTTCAACATAAATATATGTATGTAAGTGTATAATTTGATTTCATTGAATTCAATTCATAATATTAATAGATTTTTTTTGATATTTTTATTCATATTTTTTATGTTGTTAAAGAATTTAATATATTTTTTTGTAGTTTTTAAATGCAAAATGAAAAATTCTGAAAATTACTGCATTTTTAGAAGAAAGTACATAAATCCGTTTAAAATTAATGAATGTTTAACTCAGAAACTCCGGATGGGTAGAAAACTATCCAAAAGTAGAGGTGGTTTAGAAAAATTCTAACTAAGGCCTTGGTGCGGAATCAAGTGTGTCAAATGTTGGCAATTTTAATAAATCAAAAAATTTAAATAGAATTGGCTCTGGAAAATTAAGGGAATGGAAATACATACATATTAGGTTTCGTTTACAAATTTTGCATATGTGATGTCATACCTTATTAGAAAAGTTTTGTGATCAGTGCTGTGACTTTTTTTTTACCAAAAACTCCAACACCTTCTGCTGAATATTTGCAGCTAAAACCACTGAATTTTAGAGACAAATTCTACGGAGTAAAGACAAATGAACATAAGTATTGCATATCTGAAAAATACACAAATGCCACAGGTTTAGGTGTTACAGATAAAAATAAAATATTCGAATCAATACAATTATCTTAAATACTGTCTATATGAAATTTTGTCAAAATTTGAAAAGGGAAGCTTGTTTCCCTAACAAGAAGACCAACTTATAACATGTATGTTAGCTAACACTTGACAAAGAATATTTCATTGAAAAATTAATATGAATATAATTCACTGTCGATTATTTTAACAAACGCTGCACAGTGGTATAGAAAAACAAGTAAGAGAGCTATATTCGGCTGTGCCGAATCTTATATACCCTTCACCAAATTATACTTTAAAATAAAAATTTTAAATATTTTTAGGTAAACAAAATTTAAATTTTTTTCCCAGTTGTTTTTTCAAAATTGTTTTTTTTTAAATTTTAAAATTCTTTTTTAAAATTTTATTTTTTTTTTTAATTTTAAAAAAATTATTTTTTTAGTTTTTACATTTTTTTTTTTAATATTTAGTGAAAAAAAATTTTGGTGAAAAAAAAAATTCGGGTTAAGAAATATTTTTTCCGATTTTGACCCATTGTAGGTCCAACTTGTCTTATATACGTCGTTGCACAGGTCTTTGAAATATCTATCATTAGATATCCATATTGTTTATAATAATGATTTAGTAATCCAGATATGGGTCAAAAATAGGTCAAAAATCGAGGTTGTCCTGGTTCTTTCCATATCTCAGCCATATGTGGACCGATTTTCTCGATTTTAAATAGCAACAGAGCCGGAAGAATTTCGGAGATATTGATGTATGATTTGTGTATGTAAGTTATTTGGGGGCTTCAGAAAGTTGATTTCAACACACAGACGGACAGACGGACATGGCTATATCGACTCCGCCATATATAACGATTCAGAATATATACACTTTGTGGGGTCGCAAATGAAAAATGTAGAAATTACAAACGGAATGACAAACTTATATATACCCTTGCCACTCATGGTGAAGGGTATAAAAATAGAGGGAAATAAATATGTAACTTCTAAACGGTAAGACCGATTTGTTTGAAATTTCACATGCGCAAAGAAGAAGTGGTATTTTAAGTTTTGAACATGGATCTCATGGTCCCAATAGGTGCGCAACCAAGGGTCCCATAGTAGGACACCTCGGTTTATTACACTTTTAAAACGGTCCTATTTCTTCGTTTGTGTTCCGATTTCAAAAAAATTACACATATATAGGATCTTGAGCACTACAAAAAATCTTGTCGTAGCTATCAATTATCTCTTATAGCTTAGGAAATATTCGCAATTGTAAATTAAATTTTCAAAATTTTTACCCCCCATCCTCCAGTTTTTTGATAAAAGCGTATCCAAATATTTCCCGATTTTCTCTAGTTTTCCTTTGTTAAACTAACAACACATGTATGTGTAAATGGAAAAAAAAATGTTTAAAAATAATGACTAAGTCTAAAGTTATATGCATTTGAATTTAAAAATATTTAAAAAGGCAATTTTTCGCTATTTTTTGGGGAAAAAACTCTTTTTTTTGTTTTTAAGTTATCTCAAAAAATTTCTAAGAGGATGTATAAGTAATTTAAACTTTCTGAAAGCTATCTTTCCATAAAATATTTTAAATGAAAAAAAAATTAAAAATTGTTGATACCGAGGCTACAGGTCTATTGAAAAAACACCTATTTTTTTGTATTAAATTCAAATTTAGAGCAAAATTTTCCAAATCGCATAGTCAATATCAAAATATAGTAACCGGTTATGGATTCCCCAATATGCTTTTAATTATTTTGTAAAGGGTTCTTAAATCCGCGAACCTGGTATGGATATTATAGGCAAAAAACTAAAAATTCCCATTTTTGGATTTTTTCAATACTTTTTTGGGAATTGCGGAATTGCTGATAATAAATTTCAAATTTCGTTTTTATTTTTCAATTTTTAATAGAAAAATCTGCATAACTGTTAAATTTCATTAAAAACTATTCATAAATAAAAATTTAATTTCAGTTCGAAAAATTAGTATCTATGCAAAAATTCAATACAAATAAAAAAAGTATTCCATGAAGTTTTTAATTTACAAAAGCTATATACAGTTTTGAAAAGTAGAAAAATACCTCTATACATTGATATATAACGTGACTGCCTTATATTCTTACGTGGCAAATTAATTAGGGAAAACTTTACAACTCGCAGAGAATTTATCTAGCATAGAAATTGATAAAAATTATGTTGCCTACCTAACGGCATTTTTATGAATGTAAATAACAGTGATAGGTTAATTCTCTATGAGTTGTTAAAATATCTACGTGCCCAGTCACTTTGGTAAATTACAGACATTAAAATCGTCCTAGAAATATTGTTTCTCTTATCAAAGAAAAGAGAACACTCAGACGTCATTGGCAACAATCGCGATCTCCGGTCGTAAAGGTTAAATATAATCAGTGCCACAGAATACTTCACGTTGCCTTAAAGATTAATAAGGAATCAAATCTAAGAATATATCTTAAAAATTTAGACCTTACTAAGAAAACAGAAAGACTATAGTCTCTGGAAAGCTGTGAATAACTGCAAGAAAAGGAGTTAGCACTGTTAAGGTGAATGACAGGTGTGCCATGATACATTCGCAATAGTAATATCTATATGGATCTCAATGTCCCGAAGTCTCCAGTTTAAACTGCTAGTAGATCGCCCACATTCTCTTGCTAGGGAGCTGCTGTCATTTGGGGTCACAGACGATTGAGGCGATTGGAAACATTGGAACTAGATCTGGTTAAGATCGATCTTAATACTTATTGTAAATATTTTAAAAGAAAGATTGAATAAAGAATAAATAAATGACAAAAAAAACGGATTCGGAAGTCATGCCTTAAAGGGTTAATCATTGTAGGATTACTATAATTTTTACGTTTAAGATTTTGTTGATTCATCCCATAAGATTGATTAATAAATGATTTTATAATGGGCTTTTTCGCATAGACCTGTGACTCAAGATAACCTCACAACAAAAAGTCTAACCATCTCGGTGACCAGTTTACAACACCTCCACGTGCGATTCAAGACCCAAATCCCTAGAAAGTCCAATGTGTGGCACGTAGCGCCATCCTGTTGAAATCACATGTCGTTGGTGTCTATATCATCCAATTCAGATTAAAATAAGTCGGTAATCATAGTCCCAAATTCTACAATTTTGTTTGTTAACGTACCAATTTATATATGTCTTGAGGGAACGACGCAGATTGGACTGTTCGTCAAGCTGGAGTGTGGCACAAAATTTTTTTTATATTTTGTTACATATTTTATTGAATATTTAAGATTCGATGCAACCGAATGTAGCACTTTAATTTGTCATTTCCAAACACACAACAAATTTACAAATATAAATACCAAGTGACTAAGATTTGATATGATATTTTCAAATTCTGCAAACAGAAAATGTTATTTTAATATATTGTAGTTTATAACTCAATATTACAAACATGGGTGCAAACACGTTTAAGCATTACACTTGGGAAAAGGCAACAACATACAAATTTTACTTTTGCAGAATCTAGAAAAAAAATTTTAAGTACATGGCAGAATTCCAAATACTCTTATACAAAGTTGGGTCAATTATAGAGATGTCAAACGAGGAATCCCGTATCTGAAAATCCCGGGGTTTTCGGGATTTCCTAAATCCCGAAGCCCGGGATTTTTTAATTTTAAATCCCAGGGTTTTCGGGATTTTCCAAATCCCTTTTTTCATAAATAAATAGGGGAAATTGTTATTTTTGTGTGCCTTTCTCATGCATTTTGACATTCTGCATGCCCGAATATCGCAAAGTGATGTTCAGCAAAGTTGTTAAGCTCAACTCCTGATACAATATAGTTAATAAAGGAAAACCGTATTTTTGGTTTTCATTGAGTGGGGCTCTAGAAAATCAATTATTCAACTTTTTTTGTATGTTATAAAACAAAACTCAATTTAAATCCTCTTCAAATGAAACTGATTTTATCTCAGATGAGGAGCTCGAACAAAATGAAAATATTTCGATTGCTAAAAGGCTAAAAGATATTATTAATAAATGTAAAAAACCCAAGTAACGAAACCAAATTATAATAAAGATTTGCAACTTGCGAAAGAAATAGATCATTTTATTTCTGAAGGAACAAGAGTAAAATACTTGCAGATTTGTTATAAGTATTTGCAAACGGGTTTGCCAATGTGAAAGATGTTTTTCGGCAGCAACATATGTCGGAAACAAAATTCGTTCCAGAATGGCAAATGAAACCATAGATGCAATAGTATTCTTAAGAAGCTATTTAAAATAAACACTATTTTTTTTTACTAACATACTGATTTTTACCAGTACGTTATTGTTATTTCTTCGTATATAATGTACTCATGCAAGTATTTTATGCTTTTTAGTGTCATAAAAAATAATTGCTAAATAAAAAATTTACTTTCAATTGTAAAGACATAATTTTGTACATTTCTTTCTTATAATTTTCGGGATTTTAGATTTCCCGAAAATCCCGAAACACCGGGTAGGGATTTCGGGATTCTTTGCCAAATCCCGAACCCCGGAATTTTCTAAAATCAGTCCCGATTAGCATCTCTAGTCAATTATAACTAATATCTAAATATAGGTGACCATGTCTTAGAAATTAATCATATTGAAAATTTGATATCCCAATTAGAGCAATTACATGCCTAAGTAACTTTCTTACAAAAAAGTATTGCAAAATTCCTTACAACTGCCTTATAACCCCTTATTCCCCATATGACTTCTCTACTTGCTTTTCAAGATTATTAGCTACAACTCAGGGCTACATGTATCATTTTCCTATTACAGACAATAACAATTGAACCAATATGTAAGTGCAAAACTAAATATATTTTATCAAAATGTTTTGCATAAAAATTATTATATTTAGAAATAATATATCTGTATAAAATAAAGCAATTATAACAACATATAATGTAAAACATATAATACAAGAAAAATTTACACAAATTATATGTATTTATTTTAGCATTTTTAAATATGTACATATTGAAAATTTAGATAAAAATGGAGAATATATATTTAAAATTAAAATAATACTATTATTTACTTTTCAACACAACAGCTTCACAAAGTTATTGATTTTTTTTATGCTAATTGTATGTTTAAACAATATAATGTAATGAATAATGTAGTTAATTATTTTACATATTTTAGTTATGTTCATTTTAATATATTTCATAGTTACTATGAGTTGTATACGTAACATTATGAAATAAATAATAATCATACGCCAGGTATGCCTGTCATACTAACAATGCTAAAAAATCTTTTTTCGCCCAAAAAAACTGTATTTTTGTGAAATTATATTTTTAGAGATATGTACTCATACTTTTTGTTGCTTATGGTGTTTGTTTGAGATTGTGCAGATATAATTGAGGGCCGCACAACAAAAAGTACTTTTTCGCATTATTTGACAAATGGTTTTTTTTTGTATTTTTATAATATTCTACTAAATTTATAATAATCTACTAAAAAATAATCAACTTTTTTTTATTTTTTTTTAATTTGTCTATTAATTAAATGGGTTCTAAAAAAAATGGTGCTTAACAAAACGTACAACACTAGTATAAAATGAGAAAAGTAATATATTTAATTTCAATTTGTTTGTAATTTGTTTATGTACTAGATCGGGTTTAAAAACATTCATTCAAAATATTATCGTTTAAAGAAAACGCATAAAAAATGAACTTTTTAATTTTGTTTTTAACAAAACGTTCTTTTTTACTTTTTTTAACAAAAGGTTCTTTTTCCGATATAAAAAGGTTTTATATCAAACATCCTTAACATTTATTAAGGTGAATTATGGCATTTAGATGTATCTATTGATTAATAAGGAACTTGTTACCATTTTCAGGTTAATGCACATTTTGTTCTGCTGCAATCAATAAACATACGGTTTGTGTGGGGCAGATATTCGAGTTTAAGTTATTGAAATGTACTCTACAAATACTCCAGGGGCGGCTCAAATTTATAGAACATTTATAGTGCCCAATTTGATTATTTAAACTCGAAGACTTTTAATCTCACAAAAAATCGACAATTTTATAAAAAACAAACATATTGTTACGTTTTAACCTTTTCAAAATGTTTGGTTTATTTCCTTTAAATAAACCGGATACTTTTGATTGCAAATAAAAGCCATTTAGTAGTTTAAAAATTGTAACAACTCTTTGTTTATTTAAAAATATACAACAACAGAATTAAATAGTCACTCAATGTTTTTTTATACACGTTTATTAATTCTCAGAAATACAGACTCTTTTATAATGTACACGAATTCACTTGAAAAATACAGCACACTTTAAGGCACTCAATTGATGTTTATTCGAATAGCGTCTCTGATAAAAACTCACTAAGACTGCAACCTCTGCCAATATTTATAACACTGCCATCTGCACTCTAGATTTCTCTTTAACTGTCTAGAGGTTTCTAATACATACGCCATCTGTGGTGTACTTTCTACAATCTTCTTTAACTGAATATTCGAATTCGAATATGAGGTAGCAGCAAACAGCGTTGCCAACTTACGATCAATGGTCAACTGAAAGCTTTTATTTCAATGTTAATAATGCCCACAGATATGTTACAGTTTGCTATTACAGCACTGTTATTTGAAAGCATTAGGCTACTTTTAAATCATTAAATTTGAATTCAAGTACAATTTCGTAACAATATTTTGCAAAAATCGAAAAATTTTTCAAAAAATCACCAGTTTTTTATGCAACATTTGACATTTTTTTTGAAAAAAAAATTTTTCCAACAAATTATAATTTTTTCAAAAAAATCTTAAAAATTGTTCCAAAAATTAAAAAATAAACTTCATAAAGTTTATGTTTTAGCAATAAAGCTAAAAAGAACTGTATTCATATGTGCTGGAGGAGAACATACTAAAAAAGGTGTTAATGAAAAGTTAAATAACTTCTACAATTTTCATCCGATTTAAAAAATTAAAACCATGTTTTGTTAAGAACTAAATTTTCTTTATAAAATAGTTTAATTTTTATACCCTACCCCCTGCAGATGTTTGCAACGCCCAAAAATATTAGTCTAACACCCACCTTAAAGTATACCAATCGACTTAGAATCACTTTCTGAGTCGATTAAACGATGTCCGTCCGTCCGCAGAGTACAGGTCGCAATTTTGAAGGTATTTCGATCAAATTTGGTACATATTATTTTTTCGGCCCAAGCACCAAGCCTATTGAAACTGGCTGAAATCGGTCCATTATTTCACCTAGCCCCCATACAAATGTCCTTCCGAAATTGGACTTTATCGGTCATAAATGTTTAATTTATATAGGTATCTCCACAAATTGCGCTCCAAAAAAGTTGTATATATACAAAATACATGTCACCAAATTTTGTGACGATCCGTCCATAATTAGTCATAGCTCCCATATAGACCCGCTTCCGAAAATCACTTTAACGTGCATAAATCGCTTAAAAATTTTGGTATACACACAAAATTCAACATAGTTACCTTCAATATAGACATAAATCACACGACCTAATTTCATGGTGATCGGTCCATAATTGGTCATAGCCCACTTCCGAAAATCACACAAAAATATAAATTATTGAAATTTTAAAAGAAAAATGTTTTTGCTTTTTACTTAGTGTAGGGTATTATATGATCGGGCTTGACCGACCATACTTTCTTACTTGTTTTTTATAAGCTTTTATATTAAAATAAGCAATGAAAAGTTACTGAAAACAAGAAAGTTGTTAAATTTTGTTTTTGTTTAACTTACAAATGTGTCAAAAAATGGTCAGTTTTCTTTCCAAACCCGTTAAAAAATTTAAAGTCGGACAAAAACTGACTGGGTAACAGGTAAATAAGTTGACGAACATCACTGAAGAAGTTGTCTTTACAATAACTTCTTAATTTGAGGGTGTTTCTGAATTTTTTTGACATAATTTGTAATTTCCAAGTTAATTACAAAGTACAATAAAATGTTTTTCCAATTTTCAAATGCAAATTATAGTTATTTAAAAAAATAATATTTTGTATGACACAAAATATTTTTGCTTTTATCAGACTGACCACCGAAAGGAAATAGCTAGATCGTATTTTAGTTTCATAAGTACCCAAAATATATTTAAAATATGAGATCCACAACCATGACTCAATGTGTAGTAGTGGATAAATAACTCAAAAGTAATATTTTTTTTAAAAGATTATAGTCGAAGTGCGTAATAGCACTTTTATGCAAGGATCAGCGAAAAATAGTTTCCTTGTAAAATATGCAAAAGCTTAATCATAAAAATTAAAATGAAAAATTTTTTTGGTTATTTTTACTGGGGATTATAAAAACTGTGTTTTGGGGATTTTTGGGAAACAAAATAATTGTTTTAGGATAAGACACGAACAAAATCAGGGACAACTTCATTCTTTAATATTAATATTTAAGAAATTTGCTTATTATTGTAAAAATAGATTGCAAATAAATACATAAAAAAAACTTCATTCTTCATATGTTCTACAAATTTCGAAGAAATTAATTTACCATGGTTTGTATGAGTAATATTATGAAAAAAATAATCATACGCCAGGGAAAATGCAATTTTATATTTTTAGCTAAGCAGCTGAAATCTAAGAATTTCTTATGAATAAAGCCTTTATTAAAATACATTTTACCGAAACATTGAACCAGTTTGCGGAAAATGTATACACAATTATAAGTATACTACCTACGCTTTTTACATTATACAACACATCTCTTTCTACTAGAATGGTGATGGTAACCATACAAAACATCGAATTATAATGATTAAAAATTCTTTAATCTATTCTAACCAATACATGGTTAAACACTTTATGCTTTTTATGCTAAATAAAAGCATAACATTTCTGTGAAAAACCTGTTATATAAATTTACACTGTATACATCAATCAATAAAACATTTCTTGATTTATGCATTCAATGGAGCATAAAAAAAATCAATTTACTTAGAATTGTAAGCCCAATAAACACAGCAATTTATAGTTTTCCACAAAATTAAATTTAATTTTCTCTATCAAGCAAATCTCTTAAGAGTTTTAATTTCCCCTATTTTAGCACAACTTAACAACAAACCAACAATAATCTAAATAGGCAAATACCACAAAATAAATACATACACACATATAAGTATACAAATTAAACTTTGTATTACTTAGTACCTACATACATATATATTTCTATGGTTTTATTTATAGAAAGCTTATAATTTATTTACAAGCCAACAAATGAATACATTAGAGTGTCCAAACAAACAGAAAAATTCAAAATATCAGTTTCCGGTTTAACCGAAAAGTATGTTTAAAAAAAACAGGTTTCGGTTTTGACTTTCCAAAAAAACAGGTTTTCAGATCTATTACAATTTATTTTTAAAAACATTATTGTTTAGGAAAAAAGTGTTTCATTGTAATTGAAAAATTCATAGATTTTAATACACAACTTTACATTTTTTATTATTTTTTCAGAATAATGAAACAAATAAGTAATAGGAACAAATAAACTATTTAAAACATACATTTGATTTATAGTTTAGCCATCCTATTTCAGTTTTGTGGACACTAATAGGATATACATATGGGATATTAGTTCTATTGGATAGTAATTCAGTCACAATTGTTTTTTCTCATTCATTTAACTTCTTACCTATTGTTCTTAGCAAAATGTGTCCCAAAGAGTTTAGATAGCTATTTCTTCAATATTTCCAAATAAAAAATTCTTCAAAAAAATTTCAAAAATCAAAAACTTTGCTCCAAAGAAAACAAAATAAAAAATAGTTCAATTTCTTTAAGAGATTTCTCGTCGCTTAGTACGATGCGAGTGGGATATCTATCAAAATAAATATTTTATAACTCAAGACATACCATTTCTGACTTTTTTGCAAAATACAACTTTTTTTCCAAATTTGGCCCTTTTTATACCCTTCATCTTCGTGTAATTTCTACAATATAATTTTCCGACCCTATAAAGTATATATATTCTGGATCCTTATAGATAGCGGAGTCTATTAAGCAATGTCCGTCTGCCTGTCTGTCTGTCTGTTGAAATCAATTTTCTGAAGACCAAAGATATCTTCCGGCTCCAAATCTTCAATAAATCTCTCAGACATACTTTCGAGAAGTTTCCTATTTAAAATCAGCAAAATCGTTAAACAAATGACTGAGGTATGAGGAAAAACCAGGACAACCTCGATGTTTGACCTATTTTTGACCTATATCTGGATTACTAAGTCATTAACAATATGGATATCTAATGATAGATATTTCAAAGACTTTTGCAACGACGCGTCGTATATAAGATCATAGTAAGTTGGACCTATATGGGTCAAAATCGGAAAAAATATTTTTTAACCCGAATTAAAAACCAAAATTTTTTTTTTTAAATTAAAAAAAAAAATATTTTTAATTTAAAAAAAAATTTTAAGTTTAAAAAAAATTTAAAATTAAAAAAAAAAAATTTAATTTTAAAAAAACAAGTAAGTAAAAGAGTAAAAACATTTTTCTTTTAAAATTTCAATAATTTTTATTTTTGAGTGATTTTCGGAAGTGGGCCTTATATGGGGGCTATGACCAATTATGGACCGATCACCATGAAATTAGGTCGTGTGATTTTTGTCTATATGAAAGTTTACTATGTTGAATTTTGTGAGTATATCAACATTTTTAAGCGATTTATGCACGTTAAAGTGAATTTCGGAAGCGGGTCTATATGGGAGCTATGACTAATTATGGACCGATCGTAACAAAATTTGGTGACATGAATATTGTGTATATAAAACTTATTTGGGGCGGAATTTGTGGAGATACATGTATAAATTAAACATTTATGACCGATAAAGTCCAATTTCGGAAGGACATTTGTATGGGGGCTATGTGAAATAATAAACCGATTTTAGCCAGTTTCAACAGGCTTGGGCCTTGAGCCGAAAAAATAATATGTACCAAATTTCATCGAAATATCTTCAGAATTGCGACCTATACTCTGCGCACAAGGTTTACATGGACAGCCAGCCAGCCAGCCGACCAGACGGACGGACGGACATCGTTTAATCGACTCAGAAAGTGATTCTAAGTCTATCGGTATACTTTAAGTTTTGTGTTAGACTAATATTTTTGGGCGTTACAAACATCTGCACAAACGCATTATACCCTCCCCACTATGGTGGTGTAGGGTATAACTAGTGAATAATTTGAAATATATTTTATATATCTTTAACCCCCATTAACACAAAGTATGGTTAGGCCTTAACTTATAGTTATACAGTCGGTTAAAATTATTTTTGTATGATAACTGTCAGTATAACTATTAGTTAAAACATAACCAGACTTCGTATTACTGGGGGTAAGTAATATGTTCAAATAAGGCATTTCATTAAAACCGGTTAACCGGCTTTAAAAAAACCGGATTGTCAAACCCGATGACGGTTTTTCGGTGTTGGTTACTCCAATTGTATCCTTTTTCTGTTTCCTTTCAGCTTTCAATTTACTGAAAGAGCATAAATTGCTTAAAAAATTGTGTAGCAATAAATGAAATTGAAATATTCTACTTAACAGACACCTTGAGTTTTTCTTTCAATTTCTTAAATCTATGACCTCAATCATAAACAATTACTAAATCATTACTTAGCAAAATTTGGTAGAATGAAAGAAGGATTAAAAGCATATGGCTTAATTAAAATCGAATAAGTTCTGTGGCACACAAAAACCCAATAGCAATAACAATTTAGGATTTATATGAACAAATAATTACAGCAAATAACCAAAGCACATTCAAATGTATTTGCATAATAGGGTCGCGCTTATATTGAAATTTTTAGATTTTATTTTTGAATGCTAAACATTTTATAATGTTTAGAATTTGCATAATTTATTTGAAGTTTCGAGTTTTTGGTCAAAGTAACAATATTATTACAAAAATTTAAAAAAAAAATCCAATTAAAAATAGTTTTTGTACTTCATTTCCCTATAAATGTTTAAATATATTTTTAGCCTAAAACCTAAAATTAGGACCACCCTTATGTTCATATATAAAGCTGATTAAAACTTTATTAGTGACACAAGCTTTCATATTCAAATACATATAAACACAAAATCCTTTGAAAATATTAAATAGTAAATGTTTCATTTAAACCCACTCATATAATTACAAGTAATAACCCTCTCCTCATCAAATTATATTTGACACAGTATGAGTGGGTATGATTTTCTCGTTAAATTTGCAAAATATTGCACTATATTTTCCCTCTTAAAAATTGTATATTGAAGGGTCTTTATGTATAAATGGCTATACATGGCCAATGGTATAATGGTCAAATCAATTCAATTACTTACCGTTTTTGGCGCAAGCATGATAACATTTCTTCATTGTCATCGTTAAGCGGACAATTAAGGCCATGAGCAATTTGCATTGTCAGCTGTAGTGAATGATTTGTAGCAGCCCAATCAGACATTGCAGAACCGGACATCAAAATGGCACGATGAAATAAACCTTTATGTAAATGACAACACAACAAAACACAAGAAATGAAATAAGAATATAAGGTATTGCTTAAAAAATAAGTTAAAGAGAAGAATTATATTGTTAAGGATAACAAGATAATAAAAACATGAATTGTACGAAGGAATACTTAAAACATATTGATAAGCAATTTGAGGGGAAACTAAAAAAAGTATGACACATATCGATTTCTTTAATTCTTTAATACTAAATCTGTATATGGACAATTCCACGAGAATGACAACCACGACTGAAAAACAAAAAGACTTGAATCTTTTGTTCAAGAAGATTTGAATAGGAGTTAACACTAAAATGTTACTATGTTGAAGTATTTCGAGCTTATTATGACATTTTAAGGGCCAAAATAATAGCTGAAACTGACTATATTGAATTTTTATTTTAATTTAATTGGTATGTTTTAGGCTAAGGTGGAGACGAAAACTAAGCTACCAATTAGCATGTATGTATTATGAAATGAATTTTACTCTGACTGTTCTTGTTTATTAAAATCGAATATATATTTTCTATTTATTTGTTTAGTTTTTGTATACATATATTTACAGAATAACTATATATTGTTTTACTATAAGAGAAAATTCTGTCACGTACGCCATGTCACGTACTCTATTAAATTATATTTATTATAAAATCATCCAACGATTGTTTTCATTTAAATATGATGAATTGTAAAGAAAAATAATTTTTTTTTCTTGGACCAGCACTCATGGGATGACCCCTACTCATGCAAATCATTGTGTTGGAACTAGGAAAATAGTTTATGGGAGGGAGGATAGAGGGGGTAGTGTTTGTGGACATTTGATTTGAATTTTCATGTAATGAAAGTGACAGGAAAGACTTCAGGAGGAAGCTTATTCCACATACGAACAGTACGGTTAAAGAACGAATTTTGCCTGTAATGTGTTGTGCGATCTACTTTCCAGTCGACAATGAATAGATGTGCCCTTGCCGAAGAGCGTGTGTTGCGTAAAAACCTACAGGTTTCAAAACCTACATAGTTCCCTAATTTCAGCAGAGCACATACCATTGTAGTATCGGTAGAACAGTGAAACACAACCCACACTGCGACGATGTTCCAGTGAGTCAATAGAGCTGGATACCCTACTGTCACCGAGAAGCGTCTTCGCCCTCTCCTTTACGCGGTCGAGTAACTCCAAAATAGACTTCGAAGCACCGGCCCACACATGAGTGTTGTATTCCATTTTAGGTCGGATATAAGTGGTATAAATATAAGGAGATCAGATGGAGTGAAGTATTTCTTACACCGTTTTAGAAAACCAAGGCACTTGAATGCTTCTTTCGACACTAAAAAAATGTGTTTTATCCAGCGGACATCGCACTGAATACTCATGCCTAGAACATCAAGAGCTTCTGATTCCTTAATATTTACACCACCCATAAAAACAGATGGAGCAACATGATCTGTTGTGCGTTTGTGATTTATCATACAACATTGAGCCTTACGTGCATTGAAATCGACTCTATTCGCACAACCCCATTCAAAAATTGCCAATCTCCGACAGGATTGGTCTATAATTGAATGCATATGAATGGCAAATGTTGCTGTCATCTGCAAAAGAGTAGATAGGGTTGGAAGTTTGACGTAGAAGTGCGATCTCTGAGAAAGCTCGATATAAATCGAAAGAAGTTATTACCGACACCAAAAGCAATAAGTTTTGCTAAAAGCGCACCATGCCATACTCTATCAAACGCTTTAGAAATATCTAGAGCCACCACTTTACTTTCGCCAAAATGGTGTATGGAACGACACCATTTTTCTAATAGGAAGGCTAGCAAGTCTCCCGTAGAGCGTCATCTACGAAAGCAATACTGCCGGTCGCTGAGTAAATTGTTGGACTCTAAATATTTCTAAATGTTGCTCATATGCAACATTGTGTTTATGAGCGTCTAAGTACCGCTATTTTAAATATTTTTTTTTAACCTTTCGCAAACATATAGCCTCAGGTGTTGTTTAAGCTCACAGCTAATTTGTTGGTAGTCAGCTGTGCACTTTTTCAGTTAGTAGCTATTCTCCCGAGAGCGATGTTGACAAATTCATTTTGCAAAAAAAAACGTTATTTTAAAAAAGTGTTAAAAAACATTAAATAATGAATTCATCCAAAAACCAAATTCAACAACTAAATAATACAAATTAAGAGAGTAATCTAAAAAAAACCCGGCTGGAAAATATTATTTAGTTTGTCTGTAATAATTTTGTAAATGTAGTGTTGCGTATATTCAACATTGGTCTATTGTGGTAATTTTGTACCACACAGACATCACACATACAGACGACGAATTGAAGCATATGCCGGTCAAGAAATTCCAATTGGATGTTGCTACCGAGCTTATGAACGCAATTCAAACTACAGTTGTCGCAAACAACAACATTATCACTCCTTTTCACAATGATTTCAGGAACTTCAGCAACTTCTCCATCGACTCCGTCATCACTAGCTTCATCATCACCAGCTCCATCATCACCAGCTCTATCATCACCAGCTCCTTCTACGGGTTCTGAATCAAATCCCTATAAAAGAGCATATGTTGCACAGCCTGCAAAATCCCTACTATTTGATGGTTATAATAATTGGCCGGAATGGCGAATG
Source organism: Calliphora vicina (assembly GCF_958450345.1). Taxonomy (NCBI): domain Eukaryota; kingdom Metazoa; phylum Arthropoda; class Insecta; order Diptera; family Calliphoridae; genus Calliphora; species Calliphora vicina. The sequence goes on from NC_088780.1 coordinate 23,364,347, forward strand.
AGGGGCAGATGTAGGCTATGCAACACTGGGTTTCCAAGCTGCAAATTCAGCAAATGTAATGCGCACTTGTGCTCCAATCCTCAAAATATTTTTTTGGAATCCTACCATACATAAATTGAAATAAACGGCATTTGAAAAAAACTCAACTTGTATTTAAATTTATAACACCATTGCCCAACATCCTGTAGCTCTTGAACCAGGACTCCTAGGAGATTGAAATTTTTATCAGTCGATATTGAGGACAACTCTATCTTATATGTCTACTCAAAAAAAATTTTAGACACGCCCATTTTAATTCGGGCATGAGAGGGTTTAAATATAGCACCCTCTGAATGGAACATAAAGATCAAATTATTTTTCAGATGCACTTATTTCTGCAAAATCTATTCTACTTTATAGGCGTACAAATGTCACGTACGATGACATATTTATATATGTTGGAAATAATTATGTCACTCCTAAATGGCTGATCCCACCAGAAATACTTGTCTTTGGTCGTCGTCCTAAAGCTAATTAATTAAGTAATACTCTGATATTATTGGGTTTATAACATAAATGAGTGATTTATAATAGATGACGAATTTTTTGAACGCACACGGATGGCTTGTCAAAGCTTACGGTGAATGTGTTTCATTCCAATGGTGATGATTTGGCTTGAAAGTCAAAAATTGGAGCCATTACTCCATGAGTTTGCACAATCATTTCCTGCGGGAAAAATATGCAGTAAGAGGCCTTCCTGAATGCCTTATTTTGCAGACACAAGGACTTCTAGCCACATTGAAAAATAATTTAAATTTTACACGGCGTGTCATTGCGAGCCAAGGAACTACATACTTGCTGCTATTATAGGGATATCGGCAGGTCTATTTATGATGGGCTGCAAGCAATTTATTGTTGTAAATTTGTAAGGAGAGTTAATCAAATAGATGCAGAGTACTTTATTTTGTTGATGTAGACTATTTTCATTTACTCACTTGTTGTTAGAAGGGGATTAAGATCGTATCTGAAGCCAGGTTAATCAACCAAATCAATACCAAAGCCAAATATCCATGGCGCTAAGGTATTTCTCTGTATTTGGTAGAAACAAAAGGGTCCTATCACAGTAAACCTATACCTATACCAGAATATGCGGCCAGACATGAAACCGTAATGTTCGGCAATACCTATTAAAAACCATTTAGAAAGAAGTGGTTGGGAAATTTTGCCTCAACCGCCTAATAATCTACAGCTTGCCACATCCGACTACTATTTGTTTTGATTGATTCAGAACACTCTATCTGGGAAATTGGCTTGATTCTTTTTTGGCCTTAAAAAATGAGTAGTTTTTTTTGGCTCGGAATAAATATAATGCCAGAAAGATGGAAAAAGTTCATAGCTAACAATGGTTAATGCATTGAACAAATTTATATTTTGTGTTTCAAAATAAAAGCTAAAAGTTGTAGAAAATCCCACATTTATAAGTCATACAAAACATTGCAATATCATGCTGTATAGGGTATTCGAATTATTCGATTTTTCTCTTGTTCGAATAAAACAAATAATTCGAATAAGAGATTTTAACTTGTTCGAACAATTCGATCACACGTTTAAAATTAATCGAATTATTCGAATAATTAAAATTTGTATAAAAAAGTAAAGAATGAAGTTTTGATGTCGGTTTTTTAATATTTTATTGTTAATGAAAAACAAAAAATAACGTTAAGGTAACCAATTTAAGTATGGATAATGTTAAAAAACATTCGAAAACAAAGTCCATCATTAAATTTTCAACAGAAATATTCTGATCAGATTAACTCCCGAACAATCTACAAAACAATTGACTAGCAAACCCTTTAGTTTCCGGTTTGGAGCTATGCTTTAAAAAATTTGAGCTAGTTGGACATGATTCTGAATTGAAATACAATATAAACGTATTAAGAACTTTTTATGTCGTTCATTAATTCGGGTTTTAAATTGAGTAACTAATTCTTTAGTAAATTAATTATTCACTATTTCTAAATTATTTATAACAAATTGTATTATACATCAAGCTCTATCAACGTTGCCGAATCTTTGCTTAATAAAGTGGTCTTGGGGAATTACACAATAAAGGGAATCTGTCCAAAATTTGATATCATTGTCAGTGAACGTGGCTAATTTGAAGTCAGGCATTGCATGATTGACGCATTTACAAATACACAAAAAGTTTATTACCATGTTAGACAAAGATGTTGAACGATGTTCAAAATCATGTATAATACGAACTCCATGCTTTTCTTGCAACAAAACGTTAGCTTGCAATATTTGTTTATCATTCGATTTATTAAATATTTTGCAACACTTACGTACGCGGTTAACATCACTTATATACATATATTTTAAGATCATGGCCTTCATCCTCAATATCACTTTCTATGACCGTTTCAAAATCACATTCTCCATCACATTCAACTCTACTTTAATCTAAGTTAATATTTTGATTATTATTTGCGATTCTTCTAATATTTCGCCAGCTAAATAACAGCCAAAGTTAAAAATTTTGAAAGATTTGTTTTTAGAATTGTAACTTCTTGCTGTAATATTTATATATATATAGAATGAGCTATCGGAACACTCATCTACGGCGATCGAAAGTCCCTTTGTCTTTAGTTATTTTTCGAATTTCAGATACAAAATTTTTAAGCAATTTAATAAATTTAAATATATATGAACATTTATTCGTTTTATTCGATTATTCTACATAAAATGGTTCGAATTATTCGTTATTCGAAAATGGCCATTTTTAAATTGTTCGAAGAATTATTCGTAAAAAATTATTCGATTAATCGAACGATCATTAGTCGAATGAATACCCTAATGCTGTATGAGCAATTTGGTTGGTCCGAAATGATTCTTTAAAATAGATAATAATATGATTTTTCTTATTTAAAATATTGTCAGAACTTCGAATTAATTAACGCAATTTGAGTTTAGTTCATTTAAAGCTTTATTCGGAATTAAAATTAGCCAGGCATTCATTTCATAAATGCCTTCCTTATATCGAAATATTTGGCTTTATTCAGAGCATTTGTTTAAATAAAATTTATTCGTTGTTGAATGATAGAATGAATTCAACATTTGAATGATTCCAGTTTTGTTATTTAAAATTTAATACAAATTGAATTAAAATTAATTTTCTTCATTCAGTTTTGTTTTTGTTTAATCATTCAATACATTTTTAAAGATATTTTGTAACGGATTTGATTTTTTATATTCTGGATCGTTATAGAAAGCGAAATCGATATAGCCATGTCTGCCAGTCTATTTGTTGATATCAATTTTCCGAAGCCCCAAATAACTAACAGCCATGATTTACACATCAATATATTGGGTATAGAGCTGGTTCTGTTGCCTTTTAATATGGGGAAATTCGGCCTAAAAATTGATGATATACAAGCATTTAAGCTGAATTCACCCATGAGTTTTTGAAACTTTTTTGTTCGGATAATTTTTTTTTATATGTAGTTTGACGTTCTATTTTTGAGAGAGACTTCAAACTACATATAAAAAAAATTGTTCCGAACAAAAAATGTTTCAGAAACTCATGGGTGAATTCAGCTTTAGGTGCTGATATACTTATCATTTAGCTATGCAATATGTATTTCAAAGACTTATAAAAATTCAGATTTTTTTCAATCTATAAAATTAAATTTCATGTCAATCTGATCAGCCGGTAGAAATGACAGATTTATTTTCAAAATATTTTGATCCCACCACTGCCCAAAATTCGATCCAAAAAGTTAAGCGTTGTGGATGCGGATTCTTTGAAGCCCAAATGTGTCAGTTTTGCTAACTAACAAAACCATTAAATTGGAAATATGTTTAATTAAGGATGATTTTGTGACCACCAAATGATGAACTGTGACCACCAAATTTTCATTATTGTTAAAATAATTTTTCAACAATGAATTCGTATTCTTCTCTCATGTTTTACTAACCCAACAAATAAGAATGTATGGATAAAATGGTTAAAAACTATTTAACAGTCACTCAATTTGTCAGGATCCCCACATATAAATATGTCCAACTATAATAAGATTTTCCATTGGTATACATATTTATAAATAAAATTCCTTAACATTAAAAACATCCCTTTGTATATACACTATAATAAATCCTAAACACTATAAAGCCTTACAATTTCTGCCTTAAATATGACTTTATATTAAAGTAAAACTTTAACAAAACAAATATAGTCATCACAATATTCTGACACATGCTGCAGTTATATCACAGTCAGTTAAAACTTTTCCATTTTAACAAACATCACATAAATCTTCAAAAAAACTGTCTAGCATTTAGATAGAAAAGATATTCAAAACATTTATTTCCTAAATAACTCAAATTCAATTTAAAACTTATAGTACGTGTGTAGCTGTCCACAGAAATGACAATATCAACTTCAGCAATGACAACAAGGACACGACTGTAAACAGAACTTTGGTTGTCCACTTGTTTAGCAACTGACATTCAAATTTATATAGATAATCATACCTGAAGCTACAGGTGACACCATAAGATAGTTTATGCAGGCCGCACCCGTTGTATGACCCATTAATGTGACACTATCCTTGTCGCCACCAAACGAATGAATATTTTCCTTTATCCAATGTAAAGCAGCTATTTGATCTAGTAAGCCAAAGTTTGCAACTGTATTCTCATTAATGCTGGGTCTCATGAAACCTATAACAAACAGCCAGCAAGGGTGTAAGAGAAAAGAAAATGAAAACAAACAAAAAATTAAAACATAAAATTGTCATAGACAATGACATTAAAAGTTGTAGATGTGTATGTATGTCCTAGTACTTAGTAGCAGTGACTTCACTTACCCAAAATTCCTAAACGATAATTTACTGTAACGACTATAACTTCACCGTTGCTGGCCAGCACAGAGCCATCGTAAGCATTTCCGCTATTCCATTCAAATGATTCACCATGTATGTAGACTACAACAGGATACAAATGTTTTTGCATAAAACTATCATCTCGACTTGCAGCCGCTGCAGAGGCATAAGCAAAAGCAGGACCACCACCATCCTTATCGGTTGAAGTGGCATCGTTGTCACTGGGCACATAAACATTCAAATACAAGCAATCCTCACTTTCCGTTTTGAGATAAGGTAGCAAACGTGTCAAATGTTTATAACGGCCTTTGGACATTTTAGCTGTACCCTGCAATGAGATATCCGGTAATTTCTGGGGACACACGGGCGGTAGGTGATGAGCCATTTTTAATCCTTGCCAGGGCAAAGCAGCACCTAAAGTATGAAAAGAATATAAAACAAAATTGAACATAAATACATACAACACTAATAATGAGAAATTGTAAGTTGTAACCGTTGAAAGTTTTAAAACAAATAATGGAATATATAACCATGGATGGTGTGAAAAATGCTTGAGATTTTGCACAAATGACACAAAGAGAAAAGAGATTCGTAGTAGCAACCGAATTTTTTGCCATTCGTATGATTCTTCCTTGGTGACCGATTTTTACAGTTGTCATTCAAAAAGTTATAAGGGATAACCAAAGTTTGGTTGCTTCAACAGAAATTCACCCCTATTAAATGATTTTCTGTTGCTAGAACCGATAAAATCTATGAGTGCAACCGAATCATTCGATGGGCTACAAATTCGGTTGCCACTACGAATCTGTTTTCTCTGTGCATGTAAATATCCACTTATTTGATTTTTTAAGATTAAAGACTAGGGTGGGTCAATTTCTTTTGATCAACAGGCGTATACCAAAAAACGTAATCTACGAATTTCTAAATTCTAAGAAAATTTCCCCAAGAAACTAGGTATAAGATCAAAACCTAGCTCCTGCTGAGAGAATTCAAAATACACACACAGAAAACAGTTTGGTTGGAAAACGGTTAGAATTATTAATATTTAATTAACTAAAATGAAAATTTATTATAACTATGAAAAATGTATTAATTCAACCGATTTTCCATATTTACAGCTAAAAATATACATTTGTAATTATACTACGATTCCAACAATTATTAAATTGGTTCATATAATAAATTTGTGCCAGATTAAAATTGTTTATGTGATTCGGTAACTTCAACAGATGTAAATTCAAGTTTTAATAGTAAATATGGTGGTTACAATCAATATATTGGTTGTATTATAATAATTTCTCCTAAAATTATGCTTCTAGTTAAAGTAACAAATAATTGTTCAAACCAATTTCCAAAATTCGATGTTCACAACTGAAAAAATAAGTACATAATCCAATCGAACTATTGTTGATTTATTTAACAACAAAAAATTGTCTAATAAAATAAACCAGAAAATAAAATATGAAAAAAATATTCATAATATATATATATATATAAAAATGGATGTTTGTATGTGGGTATGTATGTATGTGTGTATGTATGTTCCGAATGAACTCAAAAACGGCTCCACCGATTTTGATGAAATTTTTAGGGAATCTTCAGAATAGCCTGGTGGGTAACACTGTAAAGTTAGATTTTTGATTTTCGGTCTGTGGGCGGAGGGGCGTGGCATTATCAAATTTTTACATTATACCGCTAATACCATCTATATATATAAAAAACTTCAGGGAATCTTCAGAATAACCCAGCGGGTAACACTGTAAAGTCAGATTTTTGATAATTTTTACATTATACCGTTAATGCCATTATATATAAAAACAGATGTGTGTATGTATGTTCCATATGGACTCAGAAACTGCTGGACCGATTTTGATAAAATTTTCACGGAATCTTCAGAAAAGGTACCACTGTAAAGTCATATACATAAATACTTTTTTATACCCTTCACCTTCGTGAGAAGGGTATATATAAGTTTGTCATTCCGTTTGTAATTTCTACATTTTTCATTTCCGACCCTATAAAGTATATATATTCTGGATCCTTATAGATAGCGGAGTCGATTAAGCCATGTCCGCCTGTATGTCTGTCTGTTGAAATCAATTTTCTGAAGACCCCAGATATCTTCGGGATCCAAATCTTCAATAATTCTGTCAGACATGCTTTCGAGAATTTTGCTATTTAAAATCAGCAAAATCGGTCCACAAATGGCTGAGATATAAGGAAAAAACCTCGATTTTTGACCTATTTTTGACCTATATCTGGATTACTAAGGCATTAATATAGACAATATGGATATCTAATGATAGATATTTCAAAGACATTTGCAACGTATATAAGACCATTGTAAGTTGGACCTACAATGGGTCAAAATCGGAAACAAAATTTTTAACCCGAATTTTTTTTTAAAAAAAAAAAAAAATTTAAAAGACAAAAAAAATTTTTAAAATTTAAAAAAAAAATTTAAAATTTAAAAAAAACAAAAAAAAAAATTAAAATAACAATCGAAAAAATTTTTTTTCCAAAAATTTAAAAAATTAAATTTTGTTTACCTAAAAATATTTAAAATTTTAAGGTATAATTTGGTGAAGGGTATATAAGATTCGGCACAGCCGAATATAGCACTCTTACTTGTTTTTATTTCCAACGTTCAAACAATGACAATTTTCATTTTGTTGCTTAACATCATTCTAAAAATTAATGATTTGGTGTAAGCGAAAAAAGAAATACATTCCATTCTTTTATATTATCACTCGATGATAAACAATTTTGTTTACTCTTGCAAATTAGGTGCATGATTAAAAAATTTCCATATGAAATCTATTAAAAAATAATATTTTGAATAACGGTTTTATTCAAATAAAATTTGTTTTCGAAAGGGCATCTACGTCTAGAGTCGCAGAAACGGGAAGAGAACGAGAATCACGGCTTTAGCAAATGCGTTGCAGTGCATCTTTATCGAGTGCTGCAGAAACACCTCAACAGCATATAGTTGTTCGCTACCGAATGGCTCGATCAATAGAAAGAATCGATTTAAAGTTGCCCGGATTTTATTACAATAAGTATGATGACTACAGGAATCACAAGGATGTACCAATTGGCGCAATGAACAAACATTACTTACATTCCAGCATTTTGAAGTTGCCTAAGGAATCCCCGGGAATGTGCTGTTCGAACGGTGAAGTTATTCTGCCACCAGTTATTGAGCCGTCTGAGCTGCTACTAAGTTACATTTCCGGCGCGAATCCTATTTCCAAACATTTCCTTCAAAATATCCAAAAGTACAACACATGCTTTCAAATGACATCGGCTTGATCCCTCCACAAATTAGATTTCATTTCCGGACTTCTGCCAAATGCAAATGAGTATTCAAGACGTTGTCGACAAAGTATTCCCAAGTCTTACAACGAACTACAACAATTCGGATTGTCTGTGTGAACATGCAATTTTGGCACCAACAAATTATGATGTTAACAAGATCAATAAGCAAATACAATTAAAACTGCCTGGCAAATCAATAAAATACAAATAGATTGACACAGTAATGAACGAAGAACAAGCCGTCGATTATCCTACTGAATTTTTGAATTCATTGGATCACCGACTTTGTCCGAAACTGTATATTAAAATCGAGATGCAATATAAAACAGATGTTTTCTAAGGGCCAGCAACGCGGACCGGGTTCATCTAGTTCATAATAAAATATTAACACCAAAAACATAATCAAAATATTCCATAGACCGTTGCGGTTATAAGTCTCTAGACTGGTAAGTTTACATGATGTTTCTTTTATTAGAAATATCCATTTTAAGGAATATTCTTGCTAATTTAAGTTAAACTCTGATTTAATAGGTATACGAACGAGGTGTTACTTTTGGCGAAATATTTCGAATCTCTTTGTTTTTCCAGTTCATGTCTCATTGAAATATTAAATGTTTGGTGATGCTGTTATGTCTGCTGCAACCGTTTCAAACGAAATACTAAGAACTGAAAACAGATAATTTTAACTGCAATGCAGATGTAACAAAAAAACGGTAAAAATAAAAGTTCTACCATTGCTGTTCCCACCGCCAATTTTAAAGATCAATCTTTGTATTTTGTATTACTTGTTTTTTGGAAAATAAAATAAATAAAAACCATTTTGTAGTCGTTTTTATATGAACATAAAGTCAGTACTTGCAATCGATTTATGGATTGGTATGGTAACCGATTGAATTTGAAAAAATTCGGCTATCATAACAAATTTATTTTCTCTGTATACCAATAAAGTGTCATTAGGACCTCAAAAATTCGGTAATTGCAACTGATTTATTTGATAGTAGATGTAACCGAATAACTTCGATTGTCGACAAATTCGGTCGCCATAACGAATCTGTTTTCTCTGTGCATGTTTAAGAAATTACACTGTCTAACAAATTGAGGCTTTTTGATTGGAACAGAATAGCGACCTTATTAATATAAAAGAGCGCTACATTGTATCCATTGTATGGATACATTTTAGATTTTTGGAATATATCGCTATGCGTGTTCGATTGATAGCAATTTGAAAATGTGTGAAAATAGATTTTTGAATCTAATATTTAGAATGCTTAGAAATATATTAGGGAAATACAAAAATAAAAAATATTAAAATAAAAATCATTGGGGGCTTCAGGATAAGCTTCCAGGACTAAAAATTTAATTTAGAATAACGGATAAACCAGGACACATAGGACCTTAGTATTAATATCAGTCAATATTGATATCAATACCAACCATATAATATACTTAAACCTTAACCTTCAGTTAAAACTTGTTGCGAAAGGGTTAAGAAATTTCACTATCTAACAAATTGAGATATTTTGATTGGAACAAAATACCAACCATATAATTCTGAAAGACGATATTGAGTAAATCATTTTTGTAGAATAAACTTATAGTCCAGCTGGTCGCAAGTTTTTTTACAGTGAGTCAAAGTTTTAATTTTTTGATCGAAGATAGCATTGTACTGACATTGTACTTGTGGAAGATCTTAACCCTCTTTACGGGTCAATTTGACCCCTTTTTGCAGAAAATCAGAAAAAAATGTCATAGTGGTATAGAACTAAAAAGAGGAAAATAAATCTGTTACTTCTAAACGGTTAATCCGGTTTGAATGAAATTTCACATGAGCAAAGCGGAAGTGTTCTCGATCGTTTTAAAAATTTAACATACCCCAGGAGTTTTACTTTGAGGAACCATGACCGCGCCCCCGGTGGGCCCATGTTCCAAGTTCAAAACTTAAACTCAGCAACACTTCCTCTATATACATGTAAAATTTCATTCAAATTGGACTAACCCTTTAGAAGTTACAGCTTTGTTTCCCTATATTGTTTATACCCTTCGCCATGAGTAGCAAGAGTATATACAAGTTTGTCATTCCGTTTGTAATTTCTACATTTTTCATTTGCGACCCCACAAAGTATATATAGTCTTGATCGTTATAGATAGCGAAGTCGATATATCCATGTCCGTCTGAATGTTGAAATCAACTTTCCGTAGCCCCCAAATAACTTATATACATGATTCATACATCAATATATCTGGAATTCTTCCGGCTCGGAATTGGCTGAGATATTAAAAAACCTGGAAAACCTCGATTTTTTTCCTATTTTTTATCTAATTAATATAGACAATATGGATATCTAATGATAGATATTTCAAAGTCCATTGCAACGATGTATATAAGACTATACACTGGTGCATATTCCTATAAACGCACTTAATTTTTTTCTGTATTTTTGTTATATCTTTTAAATTTGTCTTTTGGATGAGAACAAATCCAAAAGCCAAATTTAACTTTTTTAATGAGAGACAACTTAACGGTACTTTTTGAAAGTAAACAAGTTTTTTTCTTATTCTTGTTGTTTGCCTTAATTATGCGATCAAATGTTCTTGGTGCTATTTTAAGTGGAAGATTCGTATAAACGCAGACCTGAAATTTGTTTTTAAAAAAGTTACCAAAAATAAAATATTATCAAATAAAGGTACCTTTCTACTAGTAACGTCTCAATTTACTGCAACTTTTTCTATATGAATCAATAAATTTCATCACTTTTAAAGATGCCCCAGGGAGCTTTTTTGTCCGATCAAGAAAAGATTCAAATTAAATTTTTTCACGACCAAGGATGTTCCAATAGAGAAATTGGACGTAAAATCGATCGTGCGGAAAAAGTGGTGCGAAATTTCTTGAAAAAAGGTCATAATTATGGACACGTTGCACACATTTTACGAATCGATGAAAACATAAAATGGAAAAAGTCGAAATGTAAACCAATGCTAAAAAAGCACCATAAAGAAAATCTTCTAAAATCCGCAAGAAAATATATGAAATGAACAAATGAGTGGAAAAAAGTAATTTTCCCTGACGAAAAAAAAATTAATTTACACAGTCCTGACTCATACTCATGCTATTGGCACGATTTTGAGATCAAACAATGTTCGAATGTCAAAACGTAATTTCGGTGGTGGCAGTGTTATGGTTTGGGCAGCGTTTTCTGCAATTGGCAAGTCGAAAATATGTTTTGTTCCGACAAAAATTAATAGTGCGATTTATAGCGAACAGTTGGAAGATGCTCTTCTCTCATTTATGGATGAAGATTGCATATTCCAACAAGATAATGCTGTTTCTAAGCAATCGAAATCTTGATTTAATGAACATGGCATTAATCTGTTGAACTGGCCGGCTTGTAGTCCGGACTTAAACCCGATGGAGAACTTGTGGGGATACATGGCCCGTAAAGTTTATGCAAATAATTCCCAGAATGAAAGCATAATGACTGTGACAGAGCTGAAACTAAGAATTAAACAAGTCTGGGAGGAAATTGATTCCAATCCAAATATTACTGCAAGAAGTTACAATTCTGTAAACAAATTTTTCAAAATTTTTAACTTAAGACTTGAACCAATGAAAATAAAAGGTACGGAATAAAATATTTGTTATTTAGCTGGCGAAATATTAGAATAATCGCAATTAATAATCAAAATATTAACTTACATTAAAGTGGAGTGGACAATGATATCAAACTTCCCTTTATTGTGTAATTCCCCAAGACAACTTTATTAAGCAAATATTCGGCAACGTTGATAGAGCTTGATGTATAATACAATTTGTTATAAATAATTTAGAAATAGTGAATAATTAATTAACTAAAGAATTAGTTACTCAATTTAAAACCCGAATTAATGAACGACATAAAGAGTTGTTAATACGTTTATATTGTATTTGAATTCAGGTTCATGTCCAACTAGCTCAAATTTTTTAAAGCTTAGCTCCAAAACGGAAACTAAGATTTTGCTAGTCAATTGTTTTGTAGATTGTTCGGGAGTTAATCTGATCAGAATATTTCTGTTGAAAAGTTAATGATGAACTTTGTTTTCTAATGTTTTTTAACATTATCAATACTTGAATTGTTAACTTTAACGATATTTTTTGTTTTCCTATAACAATAAAATATTAAAAAACCGACATCAAAACTTCATTCTTTACTTTTTTAAAAAAATTTAAATTATTCGAATAATTCGATTAATTTTAAACGTGTGATCGAATTATTCGAACAAGTTAAAATCTCTTATTCGAATTATTCGTTTTATTCGAACAAGAAAAAAATCGAATTGCTGTTAATCTCGAAAATTAAGTAAAAAAAATAAATAATGTTCAAATGAATTTTTTTTGTAAACAATATTTTAAATGAAGTCTTAACTAATTTAATAAACAAATTTGTAGCGCCCTAAATATGTTCATGTTTAATTTGTACAATCTTTTAAAAAAAAGTAGTGTGCGTTTATAGGAATATGAACCAGTGTTGTAAGTTGGACCTACAATAAGTCAAAATCGGGAAACTTATTTTAACCCGACTTTTTTTTTCATCAAAAAATTTTTTTCTCATAATTTTTTTTTTAAAAATTAAAAAAAATTTAAAAAAACGATTTGGAAAAAAAATGTAAAAACCATTAAAAAAAAAATTATTTTGTTTAAATAAAAATATTTTTAAGTATAATTAGGTGAAGTGTATATAAGATTTGGCACAGCCGAATATAGCTCTCTTACTTGTTTTTCTATACCACTGTGCACCGTGAAACGGGTCTTTAAATTATACGTTGGTCAAGGGTATATAAGATTCGGAACAGCTGAGTATAGGTCTCTCAGTTGTTTTTTTTTTTTGTTTTGTAAGTAACTCCCAATTTTCGTCAAATTGGCACCCAATCACTTTACCATACATTTAAATAAAAATCAAAATACATATTAAAATAAATATTTATATATTATTTCAATTTTTTTTACAGCTCCATAAACATTTAAGTATTGTGTTAACTTGCCTATGACTTTTATGCCGAATCATTCAATTTAGTTTATGATTTATTTATTTGATTATGTCTAAGGATATAAAAATGTCCTCTAATAACATTATACAAATACTTAAGTATATGAGAATATTAAATTTATATACAAATTAAATTTTATTCATAAAGAATTTTCTATAATTTCTACCGACCACTAGTTGCTATTTACTTTGTTAACTTTTGTATAACAAAACATTGTTGTTTTTTTAGAATTTTTCCTTCAATCTTCTTTTTATTGTTCCATTGGCTTTTTGACCTTATAAGCAAAATAGAATCATTTGCAAAGTTACTTTATTAATATACTTATGAGCTTTAGTAAACAAGTATTCTTCATTTCCTTTTGTTAGTCACTCACTCACTCAGTCAGTCAGTCAGTCAGTAGTTATATTGTAGTTAGTTTTTGATGAGTAAATTTTGATTGTGTTTTTGTGCTTTAAGTTTTTATTATAACTCGATCTAGACTTTTGGTCACCCAAACGCATATTAAAGTTTGGCAGCTTGGCGTCGGATATAATTTAAAATGTAACCCACTAAACAAATGGTAATAGAGGCAAGGTCATGTTAAGGTGTAAATAACTTTAATCTTTAGCATAGTTTGTAAATTTGTGAGTTTTTTTAAAGCTTCTGAAATTTTTTCCATTCCATTGAAATATTTTTAAGTTTCTCTTGTTGCTTATTGGGTTATTTAACCACACAGTTTTTTTTTTCTTGTTTATTTTTATCAGAAATTGGAACATAGTACTTTTACTTCTGGTTGAAACCAAACAACTCGGTTAACATCTACTCATATATACACTTGTATGTAAATTACACATTCACATATGTAACAAACGTATTTACATATGTATATAGAAATTATTATACACACGTATGTATATGTAAATATGTATAAATACCTACACAGCTTGCATATAAAATTGTATGTGTAAAACAGCGATTTAACATATCTATTGCATTTGTCTTTCTAGGAATTTCTATTGCAAGTTTACATATAAATGCTGTTACATTAGGGAGGACTTTGTTTGTATATAGCCGGAGCAAAGTTTATACCAAATTTGTACACTCTTTTATAGAAATTTCCCATAACCAATATACATAGCTGTATATGTATATGACCTAGGGGACATTTCTGATCATCAGCACGAGATAATACACGACCAAGGAATGTTTCGTGAAGTAATTGCATTGTTTCACGGGCTGTCTCCTTGTTGAAAACTCATGCATTAATATCATCGAATTTAGGTAGACAAAAATTTGTTATCATTTCCCATTGTTAAGCATCTGCAAAAATCATTGCTCGAAAAGCCTTATTTTTGAAGATGTTTCCAATGATGCCTCCAGCCTAAAATCAGCACCAACCAATGACACATGGTGAATTCATTTGTTTTTTTATCAAATTTGAATCTTAAATTGTAAAACTGTGTTTCACCGATTTTATATCCTACACCACCATGTTTGTAACGCCCAAATATTTTAGTATAATACCCACCTTAAATTATATCGATCGACTAAGAATTACTTTCTTGTGCGCAAACTACAAGTCACAATTTTTAAGTTATTTTGATCCAATTTAGCACCTGTATTTTTTCGGACCAAGGACAAAGCCAGTTGAAACGGACAGAAATCGAGCATAAAACTCTTAAAATATCGAAATCTAAATAAAATTTAACAAAAATATATTTCATACTGAAGTAAATCTCATGGCCTTAGTGGATGACAATCGGTCCATAACTGCTCATAGCTCCCATATAAGGTCCACATCCGAAAATAATTTTTATTGAAATTTTAAAAGAAAAATGGTTTTGCTCATTTACTCAGTTTTTTTTTTGGGTTAAAAAAGCTTTACTGAGCACATGGTTGCAAATTTAAGGCCCTAATTTTGTAAGTCACGTCACCAAAGTGATGTATATAGAAAGCAAAAACAAAATTTCAAAAATTTGTTTTGGTTTTATATACAAAATTTTCAAATTACACAGTACAACACATGATTTTGGGGCTCAATTCTGACAATTGCACGTGAAAGTAGCCCCAAAAATAAGAACTTCTGCATCATTAGTTTTGTCAAGTTGTCTGCCGTAATATTTTAATGGCCATACGATTTTTTTTTCCTCAAGGTGGATTTTTATCACTTTTTCTTTATTTTAGCACGGTTATATCTCGTATACCGTACGGAATATCTCTTTTGTGGCTGAAGCAATATTGAATAGTAGAAGAAAAGTACGAAACATACCTAGCCGAAAAAGGTGCATCCAGTGCCTTAAAAATCGCAAAATAGCCCATTTTTTTTAATTTTTTTACCAATTTTTCACCTTTATTGTTCAATAACTGGATTACAAATCCAATTATGGACCGATCGCCATGAAATTAGGTCGTGTGATTTGTGTCTATATGAAAGTAATTTATCATGAATTTTGTATGTATACCATAATTTTTTACAGATTTATGCACTTTAAAATGATTTTCGGAAGCGTGTCTTATATGGGAGCTATGACTAATTATGGACCGATACATACAGGAGTATGAAATAATGGCACATTGACCAAATGAATGCAAAAAATTAACTACTTTACGATGTTTTTAAAGTTGAAATAGAAAGTACTTCAAAACAAGCAAAAGAGCTATTTTCGCCTGTGCCGAATCTTATATATCCTTCACCAAATTATACTTTAAAATACAAATTTTAAATATTTTTAATAAAAATTAATTTATTTTTTAATTTATACCGAATTTTATAGCAAAATGTTTTTTTAAATTTCTCTGTGGAAAAATTTATAAGAAAATTTTTTTTTGTCTATAGAAATTGGGGGTAAAAGATATTTTTTTCGTTTTTGGCCAATTGTAGGTCCGATTTACTTTGGCCTTATAAACGCCGCAAAGTGGTATGAGAAAAAAAAAAGAGGGAAATAAATCTGTAACTTCTAAACCATTACTTCGATTTGAATGAAATTTCACATGCTCAAAGGGGAAGTGTTGTCCAGTTTAAGTTTTGAATGTAGGCGTCATGAGCCCACCAGGAGCTGGGCCAGGGGTCCCCAAAATAGGATACCTCGGGTATGGTTAATTTTAAAAATGATACTATTTGTGTTCCGATTTCATAAAATTTACATATGTATATAGAATCTTTTCATTGAGCACTACATAAAACCTCCTCATATATATCAATTATCTCTTATAGCTTAGGAGACATTAGCATTTGAAAATTAAATTTTCAACATTTTTACCCACCCTACTCCAGTTTTTTGATGACCGCGGTTCCAAATGTTTACCGATTTTCTCCATTTTTCTTTTATAGGATCAACAACAGATGTATATATCAAAGAAAGGAATAAAGGAAAGTTTAAAAACCATGACTGAGTCCAAAGTTACATGCATTTGAATTAAAAAAAAATAAAAAAGGCGATTTTTCCCTATTTTTTGGAGAAAAAAGTACTTTTATTCTTTTTCAGTTATCTAAAAAATTTCTAAGAGGATGTATAATGAATTTATACTTTTTGAAAAGCTAAATTAACGTCAAATATTCTAAATGAAAACAAAATTTATAATTTTTGATACCCAGTGGACCAAGTCCATTCAAAAAACGCCTATTTTTTATGTAAAATTCAAATTTATGGCAAAAATTCTCTAATCGCATAGTCGATATCAAAATATAATAACCAATTTTAGATGGCCCAATATGTTCTTAATTATTTTGTAAAGGGTTCCGATAACCCCGCCCCTGGTGTGGATAAGACAGCCAAAAAACGAAAATATTCCATTTTTTGGAAATTTTCAATACTTTTTTGGGAATTGCGGGATTCGTGATTACAAATTTCAAAACTAGTATTTATTTTTGCATTTTCAATAAGAAAATCTATATAAGTGTAAAATTTCATTAAAAAATATTCATAAATAAAAATGTTATAATAATTTAAAAAATTTGTATCTATGCAAAAACTCAATAAAAAGCATTTTTTGTCATATTTTTCAAAAAAGTATTTCATGAATTTTTTAATTGTCAAAAGTTATATAGATTATTGAAAAGTAGACAATGTCCTCTATCCATTGATATATAACATGTCTACCTTATGTTTTTTACGTGGCAAATTAATTAGGGAAAACTTAACAACACGTATATAATTTACCTAGCACTGTTATTTAAATTCATAAAAATGTTGTTGTGTAGGCAACATGCTTTTTTATGAATTTTTATGTTAGGTATATTCTCTGTAAGTTGTTAAGTTTTCCTTAATTAATTAACAACACTTCACCTTTGAGCCTGTGAAATTTCGTTCAAATCGAGTATGGCTTTAGAAGTTACAGATTTATTTCCCTCTTTTTTTTCTCATACCACTGTGCGCCACTTTGACCATGATTCAACCCAAAGTGCGCCGTTGCAAAGGTCTTTGAAATATCTATTATTATCCATATTGTCTATATTAATTTCTTAGTAATACAGATAAAGATTAAAAATCGAGATTGTCCCAGTTTTTTTTCATATATGTATCTCTCCTCCATTTACGGATAGTAAATAGTTTCTGGATAGTAAATAGCTTCAAGCCGGACAAATTCCCGACATATTGATGTATGAATAATGTATGTAAGTTATTTGTGGGCTACGGAAAGTTGATTTCAACATACAGACGGAAAGACGGACAGGGCTATATCGTCTTCGCTATCTGTAACGATCCAGAATATGTATAATTTAAAGAATGATTACCTCGATTTTTGATCTACACACAGCCTCAAAACTGAGTAAACACCAGTGACTTTTTTTATTTTTTTAAGATCATGAAAATCATTATAGTCCGACTTTACCCAGCAAAAACATTAATACCCAGGACATTATTTTGAATGATAAAAAAAACGTTATTGGTTCGACACCAGTAAAAGCCATTCGATTTTTTTTCATGTTATACTAATTTATATGTTTATTAGAGTGTCCCTTAGAATAAAATTTAGCTTGTTCTAAGAAGGGCAACCGTGCCGACTTTCAATTTATTTTTGAGGTTGAGGGAAAAAAAGCATTTTTTCAGTTTTTTTTTAAATTTTTGCCATTAAATAATTACTTTTGCAATTTTGTTTAAAAGAATCGAAATGTGTACGTAATTGTCGTTCTAATGAGATAGAAGATGCAAAAATTGGTTAAAAAATGTTAATGTTATAAAAAAATCACCAGGCAATTAACGTGTCTCAGGCCACTAGAACAAGAATTGTAGGAACAAAACATATTTTTAGAAATATTAAAACAAAAGTTTATTCTTACTTAAAATATATCCATATTTACTTGAATATGAGTTTTTATCTTCATACGATACAGTTAACCTATTCGCAGGTATAACCAAACAAAATTATTTTTAATGGCAGTTTCAAAAATCCAATTTCAATTTTTTAAAAAATTTGTTAAACAAATTTCAGAATTTGTTGATCATCACTTGGGGATTTATTGACAATAAAACAGGGAATAAAAATGTTGAAAATAATGTCAATACCTCTTATAGTTTTTCCATACCCGCGATATAAATTTTGCGATTTTCGAGAAAAACAGATTTTTTGGCCATATTTTCTCGATTGAGCCCAATTTCCTTACTGTTATTAACTTGAAGTAAAATCTGTTCAGAATATTATAGCTAAGGAAATTCTAAATATAGTCTGAAAGTTTTCCTAAAATCGGAAAACGTTAGCCCTTAAATCGTGAAGGTCAAATGTCAATTTTTTCAATATTTGTAATTTCTAATGGAAAGATTGCGAAATGTTATATATTTTTGGGCCGATTTTGATGAAACTTATGAAAAATATAAAATGAAGTCTAGTATTTATAATAACAGCACAAAAATGAAAATTATCCCTTAATAGCACTTGGGGTTAATTTCCACTTTTGTGCTGTTATTGTAAATACTAGACTTCATGTTATATTTTTCTAAAGTTTCATAAAAATCGGCCCAAAAATATATAACATTTCGCTATATCGTTTAACTCGATTTTAAGTATTCATTACAGAAACAATGACATAAACCGATATGTAGTGCCCAAATTATATTTGATTTTAATATAGAATATATCTTTAATTAAATCCCCAAAAGCAGTTATTAAATTTTTAGAATTTGTTGAACCAAATTTTGAAATGATTGCAATTGTAATTTTGATGATAATGAAAAAAAATATCTTTTTTTTCCTCATGGTAAACGTTGCCCTAGTTCGACAAAACTTCATGCCAGAGCTTAGAAAATTTAAAATGGTATTGTGTTATACAATTCTTCAAAACGAGTGAAATTAGTTTTTGACTTTTCCTTTGCTTGTGGGCTGGTACATTCGAATATTTTGAAATAAATAGATATTTAGTATTTTTGAATTTAATATTGGAAATAAATTATTTTTCAACGCATTACAAAACATCAGGGCCGATTATGTTCAGATTTACATTATCCAATCAGACCCAAATTAAATATGTTCCAATATTTGTCGTAGTTTAGATAAATAATTTCGTGTAGGTCATTACAATTAAATGGGGAATTTGATATTTAAAATCAATTATTTGTGAAAGCAATTCAAAATTTCAGAGCCGATACGGCACTGAAATGACTTGAATTAAATTTTCAGAGTTGGACTTTAAATCAAGTGTCGCAATAATGCAACTGGTAGTCCCTAAATTTCTCCAAAAATAGAAAAAACACCCTAATATACAGATCTTTGTATACATATTTGCATATATAACAAACCACGAGTCAATAGAATAGGTCACAGGTTTATATATTTTCTGTGGTATTAAGAGTGTTTGAACGCAAATATTAGACATAGTAATAGAGCAGAAAAAAACATGCACTAGAAATTTAAAATACACATGACAAGTAAGCAATATTACAATTGCATATGTACAAAATAACAAAACAGAGTGACAAATAATAGCTCTATACAGGCTATATTTTATTTGCTGTAGATCTATATATTTCCAAACTTTACATTTGTCTACTTATGATATAAAATTCATGAACAAATATTCTTTAGCAGAACAGAAATTCAAATTTTTTAGAAGAAACCATCGTCGCTCGCCTGCTTTACCCTAGCACTGTGGTTTTGAGATAAACCAATATCAGCACAAAGATCCCAATATGAAGCTGTTTGGTTAATTTACTACATTATTGTTGCTAAAACCATATGTTAATCATTGTTATCAAAATACTTCTTTAGCCTAGTAGTCTACTTACTATTTTTATATTAAAAACACTCATACGACATGTAGTATTTTATTTGACAATTTTTTTAAATTTTTGTTTTAAATATTCTGTGTCTACCTTTAAACAGTTGTTGTGCTAACAAATTTCAAACATGTTGTGCATAATGTTAAGAACAACGAGTACCTATCTATGCGAATATACAAATCCACCAATTCTTTAACAACCAACTATCAAATACACATTTACATATGAAAAGAAAACGCCACGCCTGAAAAACAATTTCAAAATGCTAAATAAAGAGTGTGAAAAATCTGTAGGCACCATGCGACGCAATTTGGCGGGTTAATTGCAGATTTGAATTAAAGTACATGGGACATGTACTATAGGGTGGCGCACTTGTAGAGCACTTTTTAAATTTTAGATGCTAAAATTTTTCTACGTCATCGAAAGAAAAAATACTAAAAACTTGAGTAAAACTGGATAACGTTTAGAGCAAAGAGAAATACACATACAAGGGAATCTAAAAAAAATAACAATAAAAAATATTACTCAAAAAAATCATACATGTTATTTTGCTTTCACATAGTTTTTTTTACTTGTACATTCTCGCCACTAAGGCTTTTAACAACTAAGTTGGGCGTATGTAGAGATTTCACAATTTATTTGAATTTTGGAGTTTTAAAAATATAAAATTTATTGTGGAAAAATAATTTCAATAAAAAATTGTTTTTTAGCCCAATAAAAATTCCGCGGGAGTTTTTTTATCTTCTCTTATTGTTAACATTGAATATGAATACGAAAAATGGGAAAAAGGAAAAAACTTTCGGAGAATTTTTATTCATAATTGGGCTGTTTGTATTTAATATGGGTATATTAAAAGGAAATATAAACATCTCTGATGTTCACAACCCTGGATAACAAAAATAATCATAAAATTGCAAGAAAAATCAAATCCGATATTTTACATTTTCAAAATTTTCTTAAACAAATTTGCAAAGAACAAAAAAAAATGTATTCGGTTCTAATAAATAGAGGATGAAGAATGCAAATTTCCTCGCTTGGAATTTGACGAATTTGGCGATTTTTTATAATTTTTTTCTTTTTATAACCTTCACAATGATTGACAAGGGTATATATAAGTTTGTCATTCCATTTGTAAATTCTACATTTTTCATTTGCGACCCCACAAAGTATATATGTATATTCCGGATCGTTTAAGGTAGCGAAGTCGATAGAGCCATGTCCTTCAATCCGTCTGTCCATCTGTATGTTGCAAACAACTTTTCGTAGTCACCAAATAACATACAAACATGATTGATACATCAATATATCGGGAATTCTTCCGGCTCGATTGCTATTTAAAATCGACAAAATCGGCCCACAAATGGCTGAGATATAAGGAGAAAACCGGAACAACCTAGATTTTTGCCTATTTTTGACCTATATCTGGATTACTAAGTCATTAATATAGACACTATGGATATCTAATAATAGATATTTCAAAGTCCATTGTAATATTTCAAAGTCCATAGCTATAGTAATTTGGACCTACAAAGGGTCAGAATCCGGAAAAATTTTTGTTAACCCAAATTTTTTTTTTACCAAAACAATTTTTTTCTCATAAATTTTTATTCACTAATAAATTTAAAATTTAAAAAAAAAAAATTTGTCTGGCTTTTCTTTTAAGATGACGGAGAACAATTTAAGACATTAAGTGCGTCGAAAATGCAAAACAGGAACGTTATATATGTATGACTTGCAGATGGGGGACTTACAATAGATTTGCTTTGAGAGTTTGAATTTTCTGCCAACAAAGCGTCATGTACGGGAAGTTTTACTTTAATTCTTCAATTTGTTTCAACGTTGCAAAAGACAACATTTTGTTTCACATATTTTATTTAAAAAAAAAGGGCCCCTGAAGCACACCGATTGCTCACCAAAGCTTACGGTGAATGTGTTGCATCGGTTTCAATGTACGAGAGATGGTTTGTGTGGTTCAGACACTGGTGATTTGGCCAGTGAAGACAAATATCGCCTACGTCAGGAAAAAAAGTTTCTCCATGAAACTTGTTGTTAAACTCAACAAATTCTTTCAAAATCAGCAATTTCAAAATTATTGCAATCAGCAGGATTCATCCAAAATCAGGGGAATTGGGTACCATACGAATTAATGCTGAGATACCTTGAAAGACGATTTTGTAAAATCTGGCCAGACCATCACAGTAAACCTGTGCTCTTTTGAAAAGAGCCTTGGTCGAAGGACGGCCGGAAATATGCAGCCAGACATGAAACCGTAATATGCTATCATGACAATGCTCGGACACATTTTGCAATACCTTGCAAAAAAGTATTTAGAAAGAAGTAGTTGAGAAGTTTTGCCTCACCCGGTTTGTAGTGCAGACCTCAATACAGAACGCTCTCTCTGGGAATAAAGTATCCGAAATTGGCTTAATTCGTTCTTGACCTCAAAAGATGAGCATTTCTGTTGACACGGAATCCATATGTTGCCAGAAATATGGGAAAAGGTCTTAGTTAACAATGGCCAATGATTTGAATAAATTTATATTGTACAAATGTTAAAAATAAAAAATAATATAAATTAGAGGATCTTGAAAAATGTTATAAATAAAATCTTGTAAACATTTTTAATGCAAATGTTTAAAACCATCCTTTATTAGTTTCCTCTAAACTGCAAAACATATATAAATGAATACAAAGTAATAAAATTAGTTGTATTCCTTTGCTCTAAAATTTTCAAATAACTCTCATATTTCCTCGAAATTTCACAAAACCACATCCATGAATTTAATTACGTTTCTTTTGTAACAAAATACTTGGTTTACTTATATTAATTAAAACAAAAGCATATTTCTATATATTAAATATAAAATTTCACTGTTTTCAACTCATATTTAGTTTATTGTTTAAAACATTTGGGTACCGTGGTCTTTGTGGTAGAATTTGAGTTGTGTACAACTTGTAGCCGTAACATTAGCGCTTATACAATTGCATATTAAAACAATTCTTTGAAATAATCATTTGCATTATTAACATATGCGTGGTTGTTTATAAAGTGGAAATAGCTCCATGTAGTTCTGAAGGTAGCAATTTTCAACTATGCTACAATAATTAGATAGGATTTCATGTTATGACCACTGTTATTTCCTAGTTTACTAATGTATGTAATTCCAGCAGCAAAATATGTAGCTAAATTTAAAAAAAAAAATTGAGTGAAATAAAATCTAGCACAATAGTAACTGCTTATTATAAAAGAAACAGACTGTAGTTGTGTCGTTAAAGGATTTGTTTAAAATATTTAATTTCAACATGATTAAAAGTTTTTGATAATATTATGGTCCTGTAATTTCATATTTATATGCTTGAGGCAACCATTATATGTTAAAGTTACGAATAATATGTTTGTAACAAGCAATGGTGACACTAATTTTTATGATGAAGTATTATAATGACGTAATTAGACAAGATCTGCAGGGCAATTACCATAGATACTTAGGGACACACACACACATTTTCTATTATCAGCTGTATACAAATATTGTATGTATAACTTTTGTTTTTCGTTAAACGACCTAAAAGTCCTAGAAAACTTTGGTTTTGCCGAAAACATTCATAATTTTCAAAACAATTTTATTTCTTAACATATGCAGCGCAATTTTGTTATAAGGTATTTACACAGTTGGTGTTTATATTGAAGGTACATATAAAAATGTTGTCCAGGAAGTTTTCAGAATTCGCTTTAACTGTTATTCCAAATCGTAGCTTTGTTTTAAATACTAGATATTAATATTCAAATGAAAAACTCAATCATTTCACATGTAATAACATATTTCTAAATATGTAATAACATATTTCTAAATCGGGAAAAATATATTCTAAAAAAAATTAAAAAATAATTATTTTTTTTACCAAAAAAAAAATTTATGACAAAAAAATTTTTTGGGATAAAAAAAATTTTATGAACAAAAAAAGTAAATGAGTAAAAATATTTTTCTTTTAAAATATCAATAATTTGTATTTTTGAGTGATTTTCGGAAGTGGGCCTTATATGGGAGCTATGACCAATTATGGACCGATCACCTTGAAATTAGGTCGAGTGATTTATGTCTATATTAAATTTAACTATGTTGAATTTTGTGTGTATACCAACATTTTTAAGCGATTTATGCACGTTAATGTGATTTTCGGAAGCGGGACTATATGGGAGCTATGACTAATTATGGACCGATCATAACAAAATTTGGTGACATGAATTTTTTATATATAAAACTTATTTGGAGCTCAATTTGTGTAGATACATATTAAATTAAACATTTATGACCGATAAAGTCCAATTTCTAGGGGACTTTGTATGGGGGCTAGGTGAAATAATGGACCGATTTCAGCCAGTTTCAACAGGGCCGAAAAAGTAATATGTACCAAATTTGATCGAAATATCTTCAAAATTGCGACCTGTACTCATCGCAAAATGTTTACATGGACAGCCAGCCAGCCGACCAGCCAGACGGACGGACATCGTTTAATCGACTCAGAAAGTGATTCAATCATGTTTGTAAGTTATTTTGGGGGCTACGGAAAGTTGATTTCAACATACAGCCGAATAGACGGACAGACGGACATGGCGATATCGACTTCGCTATCTATAACGATCCAGAATATATATACTTTGTGGGGTCCCAAATGAAAAATGTAGAAATTACAAATGGAGTGACAAACTTATATATACCCTTGTCACTCGTGGTGATGGGTATAAAAATCAAAGTCTGACAAATATATCTGACAAAAAAAATAAAAATCAAAAAATAACAATTATTTCTGACAAAAAAAATAAAACTCAAAGTCTGACAAATATTCCTGACAAAAAAAATAAAACTCAGAAAATAACAATTATGTTGTGAATTTTATTTTAAATGTCATAATTGTTACGGTCCCTGAGGAAGAGAGCTATATTCGGCTGTGCCGAATCTTATATACACTTCACCAAATTAAACTTTAAAATAAAACTTTTTCCGTTTTTTAAAAAGTCGACTTTTCGAACTTTCGACTTTTTTCGTTTTTTAAAAAGTCGACTTTTCGAACTTTCGACTTTTTTTGTTTTTTAAAAAGTCGACTTTTCGAACTTTCGACTTTTGGTAATTTAAAAAAAATGGACTTTTCGAACTTTCGACTTTTTAGTTAAATCGACTTTTTTCGACTTTTCGACTTTTTTCGACTATTTTCGACTTTTTTAGACTATTTTCGACTTTCCGACTATTTTCGACTTTTTTCAACTTTTTACCATTTCTTGTAACAAATACATAGTTTCTACTAGGGTTCAATAGCTGAAACAAAAAGTCGACTTTTCGAACTTTCGACTTTTTTCGTTTTTTAAAAGGTCGACTTTTCGAACTTACGGCTTTTGGTAATTTATAAAAGTCGACTTTTCGAACTTTCGACTTTTTAGTTAAATCGACTTTTTTAGACTATTTTCGACTTTCCGACTATTTTCGACTACATTTATTGATGCGCCTTCTGTAATGTTTAGCAATAAAAATGAAATTTATCAAAGCGATAATAGTTAGAAGAATGTTGTGTAGAAAAAAGCTTTAATTTATAAACATTTATTTATTATTTATATTAGTATACACTACAAAAAATGCAAATAGTTTTAGTATAATGTTGCAATTAAATATTTTTTTTAACAATCTAAAAAGTCGACTTTTATCGACTATTCGACTTTTATCGACTATTTTCGACTTTTATCGACTATTCGACTTTTTTCGACTTTTATCGACTATTCGACTTTTGAGATAACATAATCGATTGTTCGACTTTTTTCCGACCAAAAAGTCGATTTCGACTTTTCCACTTTTTTCAGCAAAAAGTCGATTGTTCGAATAATCGAACAATCGACTGATAGAACCCTATTGTCTATATTAATGACTTAGTAATCAAGATATAGGTCAGAAATAGGTAAAAAATCGAGGTTGTCCTGGTTCTTTCCTTATATCTCAGTCATTTGTTAACCGATTTTCTCGATTTTAAATAGAAACCGAGAAGGAAGAATTTCGGAGATACTAATGTATGAATCGTGTGTGTAAGTTATTTGGGGATTTCAGAATCGTTATAGATAGCGATGTCGATATAGTCATGTCCGTCCGTCTGTTGAAATGAACTTTCCGTTGGCCGCAAATAATATACAAACATGATTGATATATCAATATATACATTTTGTTTATCAATAAATTAAAAAAAATATTTTTAAAATTAAAAAAAAAATTGGAAAAAAATTTAAAAAATAAATTAAAAAACAATTTTGAGAAAAAAAATTATAATTAAAATTTTAAAAAAAAATTTAAATTTGTATTTTAAAGTATAATTTGTTGGAGGGTATATAAGATTCGGCATAGCCGAATATTGCTCTTTTACTTGTTTATTGTAAACGTTGGAACAGATAAATCTCGGGTATACGCTAAGCGAATCAATGTCATCATTGTAATGATAAATTATGTTGAGAATGCTTTTCTCTCTAAATCGGCTGTCAATATAATAAATAACACCTATATTTTCGTTACGCTTTTACACATATGTATGTATGTATGTAGTTCACCATTTACTGACAATGTTTTAAACTTCTGTTTGCTGGTTTCCCAAATATTATAAATACAACCTTGTGTAAATATAGCTGTACAAACTTCTGTTATTGCATTTCCTGCAGAAAAAACTTTTGAAATATGCCGAGGATATGTTCATATCCGCGAGTTTTGGAAAGAGTTTATATATACATACATATGTATATTATAAAGTTTGAGATTGTTATATCTTAATATATTAAACGATATTCTTATTTTATGATTGACTATTACATTTCCAATTAGTGGTTTCAACAAATGCAAACTTTTTTTCCCCCACTGTTCAATACACGCTAATGGGAGAATAACAGGGTAGTTACTAGGGACTGCTCAATGCAGACATGAGGAAATCTAACCAGTACTTTTTTGTTAAAACCAATATTTCAAGCTAAATTATTAAGTAATAAAAGGTGATGAGGAGTTTCATATAATTAAATTAATTAATAATATATTTGATTAAATAAACCAAAGCATTATTGTAATTACTTTTGTAATGATTTTCATTGCATGCATTACAAAACCTAAAAACGCTTTTAAATTTAAATTTTAATATTAAAGGAATTCTTCAATTGCTTGCTTTAAATAATTGTATGTGTATCAAATATTCTAACTACATCCTTTAGTTTCAAATATTTCTAACTATTTAAAAGTTTCCTTAAAGTGTGTAATTAATTTAAATTTCTTTTCCGGAAACTTTTGCTCTTTTTTTTAATTACTATCCACACTTCATTTAATTGTAACATCAGGGAAAAAAATTGTGCTTTGCTATCTAAAAATCAACATGAAAAACAGCAAAATACAACGTATACTCATTAAAATGCACATACTGTATACAAAATAAAAGTGTAACAAAACTAGCAAACCCGTACTAGGGTGGTCCTTATTTTGTAATTTTTTTACGCTCCTAAGTTTGAAAATTACTTGCCGTCAATTTGCAATGAAATGCTGAATATTTAAGCAAAAAGGAATAACGTTAAAGGTTGCATATTTTATTTGAAGTTTAGCTATAATTTTCAAATCTACGTACATAATTTAAAAAATTAAAAATTGTTTTTTTGATTTTTACACATTTTCAAAAAATATTTTAAACAACTTTTCATAAATTTAAAAGTCATGTTTTCGTTTCTAATAAATGGTAAATAAGGATGTGGCTCTTATATCTTTTTGCAGTTTAGTGGTCACTTTTCTAACCACCTTTTCCATAGTCTTTAAAACATAATTTATTTTTATCTATTGGCATCTCTTTCACTTGTGCGTAAAGCTTCCAAGCAGCTCACTACTTCCGGTTTAGTACCAAGTATCCCTCGGAAATGTCGCACGGACTTTCTGGTGCAGATAAAGTGGAAGCCGTTCAATTGAGTAACCTGAATAGCATGTAAACATCACTGCGTCTCAGATAATCACATGTTTTTCACTGAAACCCAATTGTTTCTAACCTGCCTAGAGGTTATTGGCAGCCTTGCCCTAAACCTACATTATTAACGAAACCACCACTAATATTTATTATAACCAACGGATTTCCGCGATGCCGATATCTCGAATTGGAACATGGAAAGTGCGCACACTCCTAGATCCATCTAAACTGGCCTAAGTATGCAGAGAATTTTTCAACTTCAATTCATAAAGATAAAGCCTGCTGCTCGCAAACATTTTGAAAATGCGGCTGGAGTAGCACCCAATGGGTCTGCAAGTTTTTGTTGAGTTTCACAACAATCTTCATGGAGTAATGTAAACTATTCTTGGTCTTCAAACTTTTTTGGCTGGTCTGAGCAATATTTATATTCCGTATTAGAATCGCAACTTCTGAACCGCACTAACCATCTCTCTCGCGATAAAACCGATTAAACACATTCACCGTAAGCTTTGGTGAGCAATCGGTGTGCTTCAGCGATTAAACAAGTAAAGCAAGACTTCCCAAAGACAGACGGAAAGGCGGACGAACATAAATACATTGTCTTAGAATCTTATAAACCCCCAGGATCATGTAAACGCTCAAACGAAAAACTTCACTCAAATGCATTTGCACAAATTGGAAACTTAAGTGTTTAAATTTTGTAATTGCATTACAAAATACTCTACAAATATTTTTTAAGCAATATTTTTAACAAATTTTTGTGACCAAAAACTAATTTCACTCGAATCCGAAAATTTTTAAATCAGTCCCCTCGCTAACCCATATGAGGGAACATCGACCATCTAAAAAGTGAAAAATTGTTACCACCATAATTTGTATATTTGTTATGTACTACCCCATATTCATTATGAAAAAATACTTACACAGAAATACACATATATTTGAACAGTAGGATGAAACCATTTGTGCAGACACAAAACAATTTTTGATATTTTCATAGAAAATTAAGGATAGTTGATGACTTTTTTTAATATTTTTTTGTTTAATATACGTAAAATCGATTTTTTGTGGCCACTCTTTTTTTTGTCGCTTTTTGTCTATATGAATGAAATGCTCCCCTAAATCTGACTCATTCAGGATAAGCCCGAAACAATTGTATTTTGAAAAGGTACTTTTTGGATTCCAAAATTTAGCTTTGCTCGGAGCCAACCTACTAAACAGCAAGGGTGTATAGTAGGTATGCAAAGAAAACATGAAAGCAACACTTGACCTCATAACAAAGTTACTACAAAATGAAGACGAAAGCAGTACAAAAAAAATATATATTGGAAATTGGTAAAAGTATTTCTATTTTGTTTTCTATGCATAAAGAGTGTATGTTATATAATAAGGATGTGTATATAATTTGTTAGGTTAGGAGAAAAATTAAATTCATTGTTGTCAAAATTATAGAATAAATTTAATTTTAACGCTCGCTTATCTGCCTGCCTACTTTAATACCTACATACGACTCATTTGCTGCAACGTCGTCACAACTCAAAAAATTTAATTTTTCAGGAGACGCATTTTTAGGTTTTAAACCAAAGTATTTGGTTTTTCTAAAATTTTTAATTAATTTCAGTACCAAAAATTTCACTTTTGTTTTAATATAAAAAAACAATGACAAATTAAAATCAGAAATACAGAATTATTAAATATTTTTGGAATTAATAAATTAAACGGTATGTGAAGAACCTCAAACGAAATCGATCGGAATAAAAACTACGGAATTGAAATCATCCCGAACAAAATGTGTGACAGTCCTGTATATAGCCAAGAAATTGACCAGAATGGGTGCTATGATGGATGAGGAAGCGACTGATCCCTTTACTGTTATTATCTAGTGTGAGACTGCACTGAACTGTTGGGCAATGAATCAACTTATGTTATTGGGAGATGGACCTGGCATGATGCCATCAGGACGAATCTACTTATACGATTCCATCGTAACCAGATAAGGCTAATTTTTTCAATTATTAAACGTCACTGCATAATTGGAACATCTGCAAAGGGAACGATTACGATTCCTGCAAAAGCTATCAAAATTATGAAGAGAAGACTGTTTCAGACTTATTCTGTTATGGCCCGGCTCGGACCAACATGAGGGAGCGTACACTTTGACCACCTCTTCTCTTGTGTTTAGAAAAGTTATCGAGGACGAATCTGAAATACATCCATTTCTTCATCAGAGAATTCAGAATGACAGATCTGTTATTAACTTCTTGGGTATCGGGCTCAGCTTTCTCAATAGGCACAAGTGAGCTGATTCAAGAGTGTCTGATCACGGAACCTTACCTAACATGGATACATCGACAATTATTTACATTACTATTCATTTTGTCATGTTAACAAATATTCTTGTATCAGTTTTTATACCCTACACCACCATAGTTGGGAGGGTATATTCGGTTAGTGCTAATGTTTGTACCAATCTGCTCAGGATCACTTTCTGAGTCAATTTAGCGATGTCTGTCCGTCCGTCTGTCCGTCCATGTAAACCTTGTAATCAAACTACATGTCGCAATTTAAAAGATACTTCGATAAAATTTGGTACAAGCTCTTCTACTACTCCAAGGACGAAGCCTGTTGAATTTGGTAGGAATCGGTCCATCATATGGTCGGGTTTGACCGACTATACTTTCCTACTTGTTTAAATATTGACTTTAAATTTCAAATATAACTCAATATCATAATGTAGGGTATCATATGGTCGGGCTTGACCGACTATACTTTCCTACTTGTTTAAATATTGACTTTAGATTTCAAATATAGCTCAATATCATAATGTAGCATTAATGATAAAAGAAAAAAAGCCAAAAGTCATGCACTTTTTTGTGCGCCCCCAAAGATGTGGAGCCTCGGTATCATTTATGCAAAAAAGTAATAATTTTCTCAGGCTCGTATCTTGCAAACATTTTTGATTTACACTCTGAGGTAAAGTTCAAGCCCTTATCGTAAAGACCAAAAATTGTAAACATATAAAATCCAAAAAAAAAATCATCTTCAAGATCAACATCGCAAAAAGCTTTAAAAAATTCGAAATAAATTTAGAAATTATTTTTTTTCGTGTTGCACGGTGCTATTTAACTCATTACTGGTAACTAGTTTCTGTGATAACAAAAATCAATTGACTGCAATAATTAATTTTAAGGAACTTTTTTAGGAGAAAATTATTATGCTATGTAGGTTGTTACTTAAATATTTTAAATTACAAATTAATATGAATAAGAAAAAACACATTCACTTAACTACTAAGTAGCTAGCAAACGAACTTACCTGGTGGCATAAAGCGACGACTACCCACAGGAGCCTCTGCATAAGGTAAACCAAGATATTGATCAACGGCACGTAAACCAGACGAGGGTTGAAAATTGCGTTTAATACCCATAAGGCGACCCTGTTTGATATACAGCTCTCTAGTATATTGCAATTTTTCGGGTATAATATGACGACGTTCAACGGGAGTTGAATGAGCATAAAACATGTTATACTGCCGGTTTGTTGTAGGTGTTGGTGCGGCTGCTGCATCGGAAGTTGAGGGCATTGTAGATGCTGGTGTTGTGGGTGTCATTGCGGCAGTAGTGGTGGATTGTGGTTGCAACATTATTGCCGCCCGTTTAATAGTAGATGATGTTGCTGTCGACACATATTCTTCATTAAATTCCGGTTGTAACTTAATCTGACTAATATTCGATTTAAGTAAATTTTGAAGATTTTCCTTAAAGCCAAACAACAGAGAGTCTTTGGTGTTGTTATCACTGCGGCTTTGATATTGTTTTGTAATTGGTATGTTAGGCAATGTTTTCATTTCGGCTGAGTGTATTTCGAAAGAATCATCATCATCATCCTCATCAGCATCATCAACATTGGTTAGGCCGCCAGCTTGAGAACCGCCAGTATCATTTAATTTTTGTAATGTTTCCTCATGTTGCTTCAGCAATTGTTGCATGAATAATTTTGTTGATGTAGCTGTTGTCGGCGATGTTGTTGTTGATGTTGATGTAGTTGCTGTTTTTGCTTTAGCTGCCGCTGCTTGTTGTAGAGTTTTTATTGCATTTTTCTTTTGTTTAACATTGAGGGCTTTTGCCAAGTTATTTTTCTCTACATTCTTTTCATGATTTTCTTTTGGCACATCGATATCGAGAGGCAAGTCGACAACATCACCTATTACTTCTTTTGTTGTTCCCTGGGGAAACCATTGTTGCTGTTTTTGCTGTTGCTGTTGTTGGTGCTGTCGTCGTTTTATTAGCGCTGATGTTGATAGTGCAGCTGTTTTATGTAGCTGCTGAAATGGTTGTAGCTGTAGCTGCTGTTGTTTAACTACGACAGCACTTGTACACTGTAATTGATTGTGATGTATGCTGACAAATGTCAACCAGTATATCCAAAATATTGTTGAATGTTTCATGGCTGCCGTTGATTTTCGCTTTCCTTATTCCACTGCTGTTCTTTTTGCTGTAATTGTTTCATTCAGTCTTTTTCTTATATATTTTTTTGGCTATATCTGTGATATATACGTATTAGCGTAGTGTAATTTGGTTTTCAGTTTATTTCCCTTTTTTCTAGTTCTTTTTTTTTTTGGTGTAACTTAAAGAATGTTTTAGTTATTTCTGTATATTTTATGGATTTTATCTTTTCTTTCACTTTGTTATTTTATGGCTGGCTTTTAAAATTCCTTTCATTTCATTTTACTATGAGTTTATTTATTTAAAATATTTTTTCTATTTATGTTGTATTTTGTTTTATTTTAACTTTTAAATACTTTATGGTTTATTTAAAGTTGATTTTCATTTGGATTTTTTACTTTTATATTATTTCGAATTTAGTTTTCTACAATTAAATCCAAATATTATTGTTTTATTGGTAAATTCAATGAGTTTTATTGAATGAATGAAATGTTTTAAAAATTTTTCTGTTGTCTGTGTGTTTTTATTTTTTCAAATCTTATATATATATTGATTTTTTTTAATGAATTTAAATTGTAGAATTCCTCAGAATTCCATTAACATTGTCGGTACTGTCTGACAATTGAGTAGTTATGAGGAAAACATATTAAATGGAAGAAATAATTAGTTTGTTTTAGCTTTAAATTGATAGGAAATTCTACCTTTAAACACATTAAGTGTGGTTCTGCAAAATTAATTTCATTTCAGTAAAATTTCAGTAAATTAAATATTCCGTCAAACAAATGGCATAATTTGTAATGACTGTCATCTATATTTTGCATTATTAAAAACAGAAGTTTACAAAAAAATACTTGTTTTGTTCATACAAGGTGGCGCAAAAGTAATCCTCCTATCAGAAAATGCTAAAAATTTTGCGATTGGCCCCTAATGTCTGTTCTGCTTTAACATTTGTGTAGTAAACACATGCGAAATATACGTTAATAAACAATGTTACGCTACACTGCTCCAGAACGCGAAATATTGCTGACTATTTATTTGACCAATAATCGGTTGATGACTTTGGCACAACGTGAATTTCGTCGCAGATGAGTGATGAGGCCCATTTCCATCTTAGCGGGTACGTAAATAAGCAAAATTTACGATTCTGGGGCACTAAAAATCCGCGTGTAACCCACCAAGAGCCATTACACCAGCTCTAAGTCACTGTATGGCGTGCTGTTTTCGCTGGAGGAGTCATCGGACCTTTTTTTCTTCGAAGACGTCGCGGGCCAAACGGTTACTGTGAATGTTGAGCGCTACAGAGCAATGATCAACGAGTTCTTTTTGCCGCAACTTGATGAATTGCGGAAAACATGTGGTTCCAACAGGACGGTGCAACGGCACACACTGCATGTGCCACAAACGATATGCTGAAGGATGCATTTCCCGGGCGCCTAATCTCCCGTTATGGCGATTTGCACTGGCCAGCAAGATCGCCTGATTTGACCGCTCCAGACTTCTTTTTGTGGGGCTTTTTGAAGTCGCGGTTTTATGTCAACAAGCCTCAGACTCTTGCAGCTCTTAAAGACAATATCCGTCAAGAATGTGAGGATCTATCGCCGGAAGTTTTGGCCAAAGTGATGGAAAATGTCATAAAAAGGGCTCAAATGACAATCAACTGTGGCAGCGGCCATTTACATGACATCATATTCTCGACTTGATGTAAAAAAAATTAAAAGACCAAATAAAAATAATCCACAAGAAGAATCAAAGTTTTTCATTTTTTTTTAATTACAGCCAAAAAACATCGGAAGTTTACTTTTGCGCCACCTTGTAGAATGAAACATTTATTTTTTAAGTAGACTGGTTTTTTTTTCTATCTTTACTTTACATCTACTATTAGGGCACTGCTACACGTGTAATATACACTGGTGCATATTCCTATAAACGCACTTAATTTTTTTTTGTATTTTTTTTATTTCGTTGTTGTTCTCATCCAAAAGCAAAATTTAACTTTTTTAATGACAGACAACTTAACGGTACTTTTTGAAAGTAATTAAGTTATTTTTCTTATTCTTGTTGTTTGCCTTAATTATGCGATCAAATGTTCTTGGTGCTATTTTAAGTGGAAGATTCGTATAAACGCAGACGTGAAATTTGTTTTTAAAAAAGTTACCAAAAATAAAATATTATCAATTTTAGTTTTTTTATAAACAAAGGTACGGTTGTAATAGTAACATCCCAATTTACTGCAACTTTTTCTATTTGAATCAATAAATTTCATCACTTTTAAAGATACCCAAGGGAACTTTTTTGTCCGATCAAGAAAAGATTCGAATTAAATTTTTTTCACGACCAAGGATGTTCCAATAGAGAAATTGGGCGTAAAATCGATCGTTCGGAAAGTGTGGTGCGAAATTTCTTGAAGAAAGATCAAAATTATGGTGTTCGCAAACCTACAAAGGGAAATACAAAACTAATAAGAAGACAACTTAATCTAATAAAACAAGAAGCAACCCGCAACAAATTGAATTCCACACAAATAAAGAATAAATTGAATCTTCCAGTGACTTCCAAACACGTTGCACACATTTTACGAAACAATGGAAAAAGCCGAAATGTAAACCAATGATAAAAAAGCACCATAAAGAAAATCGTCTAAAATTCGCAAGAAAATATATGAAATGGACACATGAGTGGAGTAAGAGAGCTATATTCGGCAAAATTTAATTTTTTTTTTAATTGTTTTTCAAAATTTTTTTTTTTTGAAATTGTTTTAAAAAGTTTTTTCAAAATTTTTTTAAAAATTTTTATTTTTTTTTTTTAAAAAAATGTATGACAAAAAAAATTTTTTGATGAAAAAAAAATCGGGTTAAAAAATATTTTTCCCGATTTTGACCCATTGTAGGTCCAACTTACTATAGCCTTATCTACATCGTTGCAATGGACTTTGAAATATCTATCATTAGATATCCATATTGTCTATATTAATGACTTAGTAATCCAGATATAGATAAAAAATTGGTCAAAAATCGAGGTTGTCCCGGTTTTTTGCTCATATCTCCGTTACTTATGGACCGATTTTGCTGATTTTAAATAGCAAACTTCTCGAAAGCATGTCTAACAGAATTATTGAAGATTTGGATCCCGAAGATATCTGGGGTCTTCAGAAAATTGATTTCAACAGACAGACAGACGGACATGGCTTAATCGACTCCGCTATTTATAAGGATCCAAAATATATATACTTTATAGGGTCGGAAATGAAAAATGTAGAAATTACAAACGGAATGACAAACTTATATATACCCTTCTCACGAAGGTGAAGGGTATAAAAAGTAATTTTTTCTGACGAAAAAAAAATTAAATTTAGACGTTCCTGACTCATACTCATGCTATTGGCACGATTTGTGATCAAACGATGTTCTGATGTCAAAACGTAATTTCGGTGGTGGCAGTGTTATGATTTGGGCAGCGTTTTCTGCAGTTGGCAAGTCGAAAATATGTTTTGTTCTAACAAAAATGAAAAGTGCGATTTATAACGAACTGTTGGAAGATGCTCTTCTCTCATTTATGGATGAAAAAATGGATGAAGATGGCATATTCCAACAAGATAGTGCTGCAATCCATGTTTCTAAGCAACCGAAGTCTTGATTTAATGAGCATAGCATTCCTCTGTTGGACTGGCCGGCTTGTAGTCCGGACTTAAACACGATGGAGAACTTGTGGGGATACATGACCCGTAAAGTTTATGCAAATGATGCCCAGTATGAAAGCATAATGACTGTGACAGAGCTGAAACTAAGAATTAAACAAGTCTGGGAGGAAATTGATTCCAATCTGCTTAAAAAATTAGTGGGATCAATGCAAGACCGTATTTTTGAAACAATTCATAACAAACATTATTAATAATGCTACAGTGGCCCATAAATTAAAGTGCGTTTATAGGAAAATACCCTTAAAAATGGCTGTTAATCTCGAAAATTAAGTAAAAAAAATAAAGTACAAATGATTTTTTTTTGTAAACAATATTTTAAGTGAAGTCTTAACTAATTTAATAAACAAATTTGTAGCCCCCTAAATATGTTCATGTTTAATTTGTACAATCTTTTAAGAAAAAGTAGTGTGCGTTTATAGGAATATGCACCAGTGTATATTGATCGAGATCTAGTATCGCGATATTTACTGAACGAGGAGCAAGCAGTATTGATCCATATCACAGAATAACCTAATATTCTGAAATCCAGATAGCGGATCTTACGATAAATAATGAACGTATAGCATTTGTGATTGTGAATTCAATTCGCGATAAGTTCGGGCCGGTAGTTTAGAAAATACAAATTTATTGCCTCACTGTTGGACTGCTTGTGGATTGTAATATCAGAAAAGATAATTCTCTCAGTTGTTATATTTTTCGCAACTATTTTTTAACTTTTAGGCAACTTAACTAGAAGTTTATCTTCTAGAATACTGTTCCTAAGATTCGTCATCAACCACAAGCTGACTTAACAAGATGATTACACTAAAAACAAAAAATATTCCTATTTAACTTCTTAAATGCCTGCATAGTTAAACTTTCTTCTAACTAGGTGTGTTGGCTCTTTGTTGAAAATCTAAAAATCCTTCATACGAATCTTTTTCCACTCCTTATCTCCCCTCTAACCCACTTTACCATCATAAACCTTTGCCAAAAATAAGTGAAAAAAAATGTAAAACCAAACAAAGAATCTATTCTAAAATTGTTCAAAGAAAACTTATTTTCAAACTAAAAATGTATGTTAATGTTTTGCAATTTAAAAATACATTTAATTTATTTATATTTGAATATCTACACAATACAAGCGTTAGAGGAGCAACGAAAAAAAATATTAAAGAAATCTATAAAATAAAATAGTTCACTAACCCCAGCAGAAAAAAAAAATATTTTATGCTAATAAAACATGTAATATACGAGCCAAAAAAAAAAAAAATTAAAATGTAGTGAATAAAATTGTACATAGATAAAATCAAATGGAAAAACAAGTAAAAGATTTGCCAGTTATGGCAAGGTCGAATATTAAAGAAGCTATGCTTAGTTAATTCAATAGAAATAGTTTTTTTTTTAAACAAGCACAAACCGCGAATCGTTTAGCTTGTCTGCAGATACACCCAGCGTCTTTGGTGGGATTCGAACCCGCAACCCTCAGATTACTAGTTCAGCACACTATCGACTGGTCTATCGGGGCACCCGAGACTGGTCTATCGTAAGTAACTAAACGATTTATTTTGAAGATATGTGGATAATGAGCCACTGGGTGGTATTTCATACCCCTTCGAGTTTTTTTTTGGATAATTACCATCACAAAAGATGGGCGATATATTGAATTTGTAATTTTGTTTCTAACACGTCGAAATATTCATCGTAGACTCAGAAACGTTTACATATTCTGGTTCGATTCGATATGCCCGATATACTATAGGGCACAACCAAAAGGAGTTAGCCGGCAGAAATTTTCCACAAATAATCTGTGAAGATAAGGTTTTTTTGGTATTTAAAATGGGAAGACCGGTCCATGCTTTCACCAAGCGCCCGTACACATAACCCCCCAGAATATTGTTTGGAAGGTCATAAATGTGTTTATTATGCGACAACCCTGATGAAATTGTGCACAAATTAGTTCAAAGTATTCTGAAATTATGGCATAAATCGGGACAAAATTTGTTCCTAAGTATGTTATTGTCACAAATATAAAACAGTTTTTTCTTATTTTTTTAAATTTGGAAAAACTCGCGACTTTATTCACGATCCTTTCGAAATTACAACAATTTGAAATGTTCAAATGAATTTTAAAAGTATGAGTTTACCGAATATGATAAAAATCGGAAGAGACAAGCTCAATTTGTTTGTGATGTTTGATAGAATTCATGGTATTGGGTGTATAACTTAAAAATGCGGGATTTGCATTAGATGGAGTATCATTTGCAATTATAGTGCTAACAATAAAGTTTTTTTGCTTCGAAAATGTTGAATTTTGTACCAAAAAAGCGGTTCAGAAGTTGTGAAGTTGACAGGGAAGACAAATATCGCACAGGCCAAACAAAAAATTGCATGAAGTACTCCATGAATATTATTACCGAACTCAACAAGAGCTTGCAAAAGCATTGTTAGCTACCAAGCTGCAATTTCAAATCGTTTTCGAGCAGCAGGATTCATCCAGTGATATTGGGTACTATACGAGTTGTAGCCGAAATACCTCGTAAGACAATTTTGCATTTCCGAATCAAAGTGTTTTTTTGCTTCGAAAATGTTGAAGTTTGTACCAAAAAAGCGGTTCGGAGGTGGTGATGTTGACACGGAAGACAAAGATCGCACAGGCCAACCAAAAAAGTTTGAAGACCAAAAATTTCAGGAATTACTCCATGAATATTATTGGCAAACTCAACAAGAGCTTGCGAAATCATTGTTTACTACCAAGCTTGCGATGAAAATTTATCTATTATGATAACCCGAAGGCCAGGCCATTACAGGAAACCTGTTACGATTTGAAGTGATTCGTTTGAAGTGACTAAAGCGCTTTCTCTGGGATACACTTCACTTAGGAACAGAGTATCCAAAATTGGCTTGATTCGTTCTTAGTCTCAAAAGATGAGGAGCTATTTTAGCTCGAAATCCATACGTTGCCATAGAGATGGGAAAAGATCATAGCTAACAATTGCCAATACTTTCAGTACATTAATTGTACAAATATTTCAAAGTAAAAGCAAACAATTTGAAAATATCCCGTATTAAGTTAAAAATTACCCAGCCCAATCGCCAAAAGATAGAGACATGTATTTTGGACTGTAGTTTTTTATCTTCCTACCAACAATATTTGAAATGCTAATTAATAAAATTAGCAGACAGGTGATTGGTTCTTATTTGAAATTCAATTCTTGTAAGAAAATGCTAAACACGTTCTTTTGTACTCTTTTGGCACCATATATCAATAAGAGTATAAATAAATTTTTAATTGTATTATTTACTTATCGAAAAATACCAAATTCTAATTTGGTACCTTTTGCAAATTCGAACCCTTAAGGGGTAGAATCGGGAAAATACATTTTATTAAAAATTATCAAGTCAATTTTGATGAAAGTTTAAATATATGATCCTATAGGCTTACAGTAATTAATTAATCAATTAATGTTCTTATTTTGGAACTAGTGTGCAAAGATGTACACTAGGGTGGCCCTTAATAATCGAAAGTTGGAAGAGAAATTCCAAATATTTAAAAATTTTACCTTTGACCTTCACGATTTAAGGGTTAGCGTTTTCCGATTTTAGTAAAAGTTTCAGAGTATATTTAGAATTATCTGGACTATAATATTCTGAATAAGTTTTGCTTAAAATACATAAGAGTAAGGAAATAGAGCACATTCGCCAAAAAATTTCGAAATAATTGGTTTTTCTCGAAAATTTCAAAATTTAAATCGTAGGTACGGAAAAACTATAAGAGATATTTTCATAATTTTTTCACATTTTTATTCCCTATTATATTCTTAATAAATCCCAATGAGATGATCAAAAAATTCTGAAATTTGTTTAACAAAATTTTTAAAAACTTGAAAATGGAGTTTTGAAACTGCAGTTAAAAAAATTTTATTTTTTTGTTCATACCTAAGAATAGGTTAACGGTATCATACGAAGACAAAAACTCATATACAAGTAAATATGGACACATTTTAAGTAAAAATGAGCTTTTATTTTAATATTTATCAAAATATGTTAATTCTGTTCCTACCTTTCTTGTTCTAGTTGCCTGAGACACGTTAATACCCTGGCGAATTTTTAATAACTTTAAAATTTTTTGACCAATTTCCGTTTTTTATGTCTCATTGGAACGACAATTACGTACACATTTCGATTCTTTTAAATTAAATTGCAAAAGTAATTTTTTAATGGTAAAATTTTTACAAAAACTGAAAAAAATGCATTTTTTCCCCTTGTAAATGCATCTCAAAACTTCAGAGGGCTTGCGGCACGTCATATCCCCAACCGATTTACCAAAAATTTATTCAGGATGATTTTTTTACTAATGTTCACCAAACTGGATTGTGAGAATGGCCAAAATCCAACTTTTGCTTATTAAGGGCCACCCTAATGTACACTGGGCCAAATCCGGATAAACAGTTTGGTACTTTTTTAAACATATTTTTTCTTGTGCACATGAACAGTGATTTGAGTCGTTTGAGATATATATTTTGCCAAAATGGAATATTTTGAAATTATAAGAATCGAGGATTGGAGGCTTAATGGAACCAAAGTATCAAAAACGGAGAACTATTGGTCATGTTTTCCTCTTGAGATGGTAAGTTTTTGAATTTCTATAATAATGAACCTAGAATAAGGAAATTTAACGCACATGATGCTGCCTGAGTTAGAATCTACAATAATGCGACTTACACGTATTTTGTTCTTATACTAATAGTACTTGTTGAATATTTTATAACAACGAACAATTTTTGTTCTGAGTAAATGAAAATATAAAAGGGATATTATTGAACCAAAAGTCATGACATTATGCACACATGATAAAAAAAGCACCATTAAAGGTATTTTTTGGAATTTTTATAATAATGGTCCTAGAAATTAAGTGCTGATGTGGGTCGCAAATCTTAAGTGACTTCACAACCAATATAATTTAGACCCGTCTCTTACTCTCTGGGATATCTTCGTAGTGGTGTGAAAACATACGAAATTATAGCATACCGAACGCAGGATAATACAACTACAATACCGATATCAAACTTACATAGTGCTATATCTTTAAAAGCTACATCAAATTTTCAATAATTAATTTCAGATAGATACTAATATGTTTATAAATGCCCTTTGGGTATGGG
Source organism: Calliphora vicina (assembly GCF_958450345.1). Taxonomy (NCBI): domain Eukaryota; kingdom Metazoa; phylum Arthropoda; class Insecta; order Diptera; family Calliphoridae; genus Calliphora; species Calliphora vicina. Next base: position 23,405,987 of record NC_088780.1, read on the forward strand.
AGGAAACAATAATTTTCTACAAGTCATCGGACATTACCCGTTTCACATTTTTATAATTTGTTACTCAGGCTCAAGAAATAATATACCGACTCCAAACAAAGCTTTGTCCTTGGTTCAATATAAAAGCGTGTTTCCGAATTATCTTAAATATTGCGACCTGTAGTATGACTACAAGGTTTTCATGGATGGCCGGACTGACATCGCTTAATCGCCTCAGAAAGTTATACTGAGCAGATTAGTATACTTTAATGTATGTGTTGGGACAACATTTTTGCACGTTATAAACATCAGAAGTGCTGATTCAGCACTAACCCAGTATACATTTCCCACTATGGTGGTTTAGGGTATAATTAAGTATGTGTAAATAAAAGAAAAATTTGTGTTTAAAAAAAATTTGGAATTACGCCTTAAAGCACGCGACGTTTTTTTTAGCAAAACGTTTTTACGAATGCTAAAGTAGCAAAACCAAAATGTTGCCAATTGGAACATAAGATTATTTTCACTTTCGTAAAAGTTATGTGACACCCCTGATTAATTTAAAGAAATTAAAATTTAAGTCTTCTTCTTGCAGAAACTGTTGAATTATTTGTAAAAAATGTTAAATGACAAAAATCACTTAAATAAAGTATCAAAAATAGTGTCACTAAATATACTCTAACTGACAATTAATAAATTCTCTTAATCGTATTTAATAGTGTAGCAAATGGTATGACAAGTCATATACACATGACAGTTCATTGGTGGTGGAGTGCAACAATCACATGTATAAGTTTTTGTTCAAAACAGCCAAAAAAAAAAAATGGAAAACATGCTACACACAACCATGCAGCATATTTTTATTTATTTTGTTTTTATTTTACTCTTTTGTTGCATAGCAGATTCCCCCAATGTACATATGTATATAGATATGTTGGTACTTGCACATGCAAGTGCAAGTATACGTAACTAAAAATATTTATGTATGCTTGCATATATGCATGTGTATAAATAGAAATGCCTGCTTGTTGTTAATTTTTTGTTTTAGTTTGTGTGTATTATTTAAAAATAGCTAGAGGAAAATGCATATTGTAGAAAAGATGAAAACAAAAAAAAAAAATAAAAGCAATACGCATAATAAGAGGGTGATTCTCAGCTGCTGTTTTATTTTATTTTTATTTACATTTAATACCCTACTTTATGCTTTTATGACAGCCGCTTTTATCGTCTCCACTTAATCTTTAGCTCATCCACAATATCGATCCCACTTTAATGGCCATTTAATATTTATGTTTTTTTTTTTTGAGGAACAACGCTTTGTTTAATATTATTTTAAATATTTATTTGTATTATTCATTTAATGGAGTTTTACATTAAAGATTTTCAACTTAATTACTAATGTGTGAACATTAGATACATAAGCTGTTTTAATAAAGTTGTTATAAAGATTATACTGTAAGTGGAAATATAATTCTTGGAGAAATTTTAAAATTGTTTCAATCTGAAAATTATGGTTTTTGAATATAACTAAGGCTTAAAATTTAATTAAGGGAATTATTTTCAGTGAAAACTAATTTTGTTAAAACATTTTTATATAGGAAGCTAAATATTTGATTGAAAATAATAACGCATATTCTAGACATAAATATTTTTAACACAGACATGGGCACATCAAAGTGAAAAATAATTAATATTTTTACTTTTAAGGATCATAAAGCTCTACTTCCATCTCACTTTGCTTTAACACTATGTATAATTGATCTATAATTGATTGTTCCATTTTCGTGAGGGAAAGAGCAAATGCGTCTGTTATATAGATAAGTTTGTTGAATGTTGCACTCTACTTCTCGTAAGTCGACAAATACTTATACTAAATTTAGAGGCCACAAATTCATTTACAATAGCGAACTAATAATTGAGTAGTGAGACGACTGATACTTTATCGTTACGGCTTAGTTTCTCGTCAAATATATATATGTATATCCACCAACAAGGGCTTTAAAATAAATTGATTTAAGCGTAATATTTGGAATGCAGACCCACAAAATTATATATATTCTGGGTCCTTTTGAAATCCTAAGACGATCTAGCTATATTTGTCTGTCTATATGTTTGTTGAAAACATGAAAGGAGCTATCTGGCTGATATTTTCTACAAAAACTCTCCGCTGATAAGGTTTGTTTGATATTGAAAATAGGAAATATCTATCCACGACTTCACCATATAAAAATGTCCTACGGAATTCTGTTTGCTCAGTCTTAAATATGTTGATTATGCGGCAATCCTGATAAAATGTTATACAAATTATATCTAAGAACTCTGTAATTATACTGAAAGTATGGCGAAAATCTGGCAAAAGTTATTCCAACACCCCATACAAGGTCCCCTTAGAACATTCAAAGCGCTCGTCCAAGTCTTGAAAAAACATGCTTGTATGTGCTATTTATCTCTTATAATTTCCGAGTATTTGAAAATTGAAATTTTAAAATTTTGCCATAACTTGGTCCGCTATTTTAAAAATATAGGGCTTCTTTTGAACCGAATGAACTCCGTTTTTGTTAGATAGACAACTAAATTACCATTAATATAAAAAGATTTCAGAGCAATGTCAATTATGGATCCAAAAATAAACGATTTTCAATACAAAAATTCAAAAATAGTATATTTATACCCTACACCACCATAGTGGGGAGGGTATAATGCGTTTGTGCAGATGTTTGTAACGCCCAAAAATATTAGTCTAACACCCACCTTAAAGTATACCAATCGACTTACAATCGTCGATGAAATTTGGTACATATTATTTTTTCGGCTCATGGACCAAGCCTATTGAAATTGGTTGAAATCGGTCCATTATTTCACCTAGCCCCCATACAAATGTGCTCCCGAAATTGGACTTTATCGGTCATAAATGTTTAATTTATATAAACATTTATGACAAATTCCCCTCCAAATAAGTTTTATATACACAAAATTCATGTCACCAAATTTTGTTACGATCGGTCATAGCTCCCATATAGACCCGCTTCCGAAAATCACTTTAACGTGCATAAATCGCTTAAAAATGTTGATATTCACACAAAATTCAACATAGTTGACTTTAATATAGACATAAATCACACGACCTAATTTCATGGTGATCGGTCCATAATTGGTCATAGCCCTCATATAAGGCCCACTTCCAAAAATCACTCAAAAATATAAATTATTGAAATTTTAAAAGAAAAATGTTTTTGCTCTTTTACTTAGTGTAGGGTATTATATGGACTTTCTTACTTGTTTTTATTTTTTTTTATGCGAAAAGGTTTCTTTTTTTATTAAAAAAAACATTCTTTCAGAGCATATAACAATTTTATATTTTTCTGTAAGGTATCTTTACGCAGGATATTTTGGTATAAAAAAAAACCCTTCGCAATTTTACCTATTTTTTTATCAAAGTTGGGATCAGAAAACGGAAAACAGCTTTGGAAACCTTGATGTGTTTCCAATTTATTCCAAAAGTATGCTCAAAATTGTAAGAAATACCATTTTTGGGATTTTCGCTCCAATTTCTAGGAATTTCGGGATTCCCGATGACCATTTGACAAGTTTTTTTACACTTTATTATTTAGAGTGACAAATTTAAAAAAAATATGCCACTTTAAAATTCAGTCCTTCATAAACATTGCGCTCTTCAAAAATATAAAATTCTTTGAAATCGTTTGGGTATGAAAAAATGGCACGTGTTTAAAAATTTTTCATGTCGAAGGTACCCTTTTTGAGCGCCATAGCGTTTGCCCATGGAGCATTTGTATGGCTCATTTATATAACTTAAACTCGAATACTCCTTGGCTACGCCCACATAAAATTTTATACCGATCGAATCAACTGTTTAGAAATGCCAGATTTATTTCAAATCTATTTCTACCGAGATGATTCTTCAGGTTTGGAACCAGTCACTCTGGGCTAAAACCGGAGAATAGAGTGGATGATGTTGTAATTCGAAGCATAATTCATGGATTTTTGACTTGCATTTTCCTGGTGAAAAAGAACTTTTTAATGTACAAGTTTTGTAGGTTTTTTCAAATTCTCATTAAATCGAGCCAATAAGTTGGCATAATATTCGGTATTTATTGTTTTACACTTTTGAACGTAGTTAATGTGTATTATACCGTGTGCATCCAAAAAAAACGGTCCCATGACTTCATTGGCTGACTATCGCACTTTGGCCTTCTTTGGCGCCGAATCATCCCTTGAAGTACATTGTTTTGACTGCTGTTTTGTCTTTGGTGAATTGTGGTGGAACCATGTTTCGTGGCGCCATTTGAGTTTTTTCGTTGCGAAAATCATAACTTTTGAACCAAATGAGATAATCAACAAATTTAAAAGGCATATGATAGATAATTGATCAGCCTATGAAATGAGTGTTCGAAAATGGCTCTACGCTTTTCAGGTCCTTATGGGTTAGCAAAATTTAAATTTGTGGAAAAATCTATTTTATGGGAAGTAAAATGAAATATTTTTTTAAATTTTTGGATTTTTTATTTTATTTTTTTAAAATTATTCCAGAAAAGATTAAAATTTTTTTTTTTTGGATTTTTTTTTTTTGGTTTTGGTTTTTCACTGTTTTATGTCATTTTTGGAACAATGCCTTTTTTCAAAATTTTACCTCTAGCTAAAAGTGGAGCAAAGAATTTTTGCATTAGGTAAAGGAATAAAGGAATTTTTCTTTAATAAAATTTTACATTATTTGGTATGAAATAAAATAAAAACAAAACGAATTATGAATTAGAAAACCAAAATTTTTTTTATAGATTTTATTAAATTTATTGTTTGAATTTACATAAATTTTCAAATATTTCAATAATATTACGAATATTTTAATAAAGAAAAAAAATTTTTTAATAAAAAAATTACGAATTGTAGTATTTGATTTTACAATTTATGTGATAGGACCTATCACATAAATTGTAAAATCAAATACTATACAATTCGTAATTTTTTTATTAAAAAATTTTTTTTCAATAAAATATATATTTGATTTTATAAATTTAGTAATTGATTACGAATTTTTGTTTTTTCTGTGTAGAAATTGATAGTTTTTTTATTTCCATCAAAGTTGAGAAATATTGAAAAAATGTATAGTTGGGAAATATCGAGGTACTAGGATTTTTAATTTCCCGACCTTTTTTGATTTCCAGGAATCGGGAAATTTTTGTTTACATTGCCGGGTACCCGGCTATTCCCGAAATATATAACGATACTGTAAATTAGGAATATTATAGCCAAATTTCATATAAAAGCTTAGTGTTTTTATATGAAATTAAATATCAGAGCTTCGAATTAATTAACAAAATTTGAGCTTCACTAAATCTTAATCCGTAATTAAAAAATGTCAGCCTTTCATTCCATAAATCCATTCCTAATATTTAATTTTTTAGATTCATTCCAAAGCCTTAAACAAAACTGAATTAATTTTAAAGTTAATTAATAACAGAATTTATTCAAACTTTGAATGAATACATCATTTACCAAATTAATTGAAAAAATTTGGGGGATTCAAACGGTCTCCTATTAGGTCGTATTGTCATAATGTCGTAAAATATTTTTTTAGTTCAAACAGATTTTTGTTGGGTTTCAAACAAAAAAGTTATAAACTAATAAGACTTTTTGAACTATGTTTATTGGTTTGTCATAAGCTTTTTTTGTTTGCAGCGTAACAAGAATTTGTTTAAACTAAAAACATATTTTACGACATTATGACAATACGACCTAATAGGAGTCCGTTTGAATCCCCCAATTGTCTTAAACCTTTTTGTACTAGATTTTAATTGAAGAAAAATTTAATACATTTTTGAAGCTATTTTTTTAATGGATTTGAAGAAGAATTTTAAAGAAATTAGAATGCGTAGAATAAACGAATAGAACGGAAGGAAGATGAGAGTAAAAATTATTCTCTTTTCACTCATACGGGTGATACAAAATACATGCAATACATTCTCATGAATTAGGTTTTTGGCTCTCAGTTACCTATCTAGTTGTTGTCTATGTTAGAATGATTCAATAAGAAATAAATTCTATAAACCCTAAATAAATAATAGTAATAATAATAATAAGCGGTCTATTATTGCCAAGATATAAGCAAAAAACTGTAAAAAACTTTTCACTGTTTTTTCGTGAAAAAAACAGAGTTCTAACTTGATTTCTATGTATTTTCGTCAGTTTTTAATTCCCGAGATTCCCGACTAAAAATCCCGGGAATCGGGTATTGAAAAATTGGCAAAATTCTCGGGAAATTTGTACCGGGAATTCCCGGGATAAAAACCCTAACCTGGACAAATACAAAGCAAACAGTACAAATTTTTTATTCTTTTCCTAATAAATAGATCAAAAATAATGACGATCCGTTACATAGTTTTCGATATATTGTATGTGAAAGCGAACCAAATTACCTAAAAATTGTATGTTTTTTTTTTGAAAACTTAAAATCAGTCAACTTTGAAGGGCTATATCTTCTACAGGAGCCACTGTGCAACGCGGCAGACATCTTTCTGAAAGCTTTCTCATACCCAAGTGATTATTCAAAATTAAAACCACTGACCATGTGAGATGCCCATCTCTAGCTCTTTCAGTCTCCGATCGGCCATTTTTTCAATTGTTTCGGGTGTAGAGACCTCAACTGGGCGTCCAGAAATTTAGTAAACCACTATTTTCCCATTGAAATTGAAAGTACAGAGTTCCTTTAGTATTCTTTAAAGCTTAACCTTGATGAGAGATATGTTTAATGAGCACACGGAAATTCACTTTTTTCCATTTTCTCCTCAAGCCACGGGGTAGTCAGCTATCAATTGTTAAGAGGCGGCAAATTCAAAAAGTTACGTAGTTATTGACCCGCCCTCATTTGTTGATGTATGAGATAAAATTTATACTAAAAGGAAAATTAATGAAATTTTGTAAATCTCATATTTTTTCAGAGTAAAGCTTTGTTATTAAATATATTTATTTTGAAAATCATTTCGAATTCATTGTAAGTGATATTTGAACCTCTCATGTTCGTTCATTTATTTTATCTAAATAGATGCATAATTTTTTTTTTCTTTGACTTTTGGCTCAGTTCCCTCTTGTTATTTTTGTGCTGTTGTTGTATTTTTCATTTGCCTTTTTTTAAAATGAATAGTTTTCTGATTTTGTTTTGTTGTCATCGTTTAATTTCTTTTTATTTATTTTTATTTTCTCTACTCTAGCTGCTTTATCTGTTAAAAAGAAATGCTAAAGAGGCTGGTGTGTGCTGATGTGGATGGATCTATGTTGTGTGTGTGTATATATTTTCATAGCTAATTAAGATATTTAAAATGCTAAATAAAACAACACATTGCGTTGAAATGTTTTTAGCATAAAATCATAAAAAAATATTTTTTTTGGTTTGAAGATTTTTTTTAATGTAAATCTTAAATTTTTGAAAGATATATGTATGTGACCCAGTAATTTATTGAAAAATACTTAAGAGGTAAAAAAGATACAGTGGGTTGGGGGGAATAATTTATAAATTGTTTTGTTTAACAGAAATCCCGAGACATTTATGAAATTTTGAAAAAAATGTTATTAAGAGAGAATATTTTTAAATTATTGACTCTAAAACTATTTAATAAATTTGATATTTGTACAAACTAGGTCAAATTGTTGTGACCTTTGACCTTAAATATGCTAACTAAAGGTGAGAATACTTTGTTAAACTTTTCATTCCGTGTTGTAAGTGTCAAGACCAGTGTTGCCAGTTTAGCCTTTTTGAGGCTAAATTTAGCCTTTTTATTTACCCTTTAGCCTCGAAATTTTGGTTTTAGCTTCGTGGCTTTTTTCTAGCCTTTTCTTAATTTCAAAATAGCCTTTTTTGAAATTAAAAAAGTAGTGTTTATAAAAAACCGACTTTTTAAAAAACCGGTTTGTCGGTTAACCGAAAATTGGCCTTTTTTAAAAAACCGGTTTTTCGGTTAACCGACATCGAAAAAACCGGTTAAACCGGTTAACCGTCATATATGTGTAAAAGCATAAAATGTCCTATAAAGTATACACAGCTTTAAAATTTGTAGTTTTTATGATGCAGCAAACATATTCTTGCCAAATTTCTAAGCTGCACAAAATCAACATCTTCAATTCCAGCGTAACGGAATCATTCTCTACGAATGTGAAATGTGAGAGGATCCATGTGAAAGGGGACATCAGTCGTATTTACCATCACCGATTTTAATGAAATTTACCACATAAATACATAATATATCTCATATGGTCCTCATATAAGTGACTTTTTCAATGGAAACTTTTTTTTTTTTAAAAACAAACACAAACTGCGAAGCGTTTTGCTTGTCTGCAGTTACACCCAGAGTCTCTGGCGGGAATCGAACCCGCAACCCTCAGATTAATAGTTCAGCACACTATCGACTGGTCTATCGGGGCTCAATTAGTTCGATCGAGACTCAATTAGTTCAGGAGTTATAAAGAAAAAACTTTATTAAGAGTACGTTTTTTTTATATACACAGAAAAAAGTTTCAACATAAATATGTACTATGATTTGATATCATTGATTTCAATTCATAACTTTTATAAATAACTAGCTGGCCGGACCGGGTTCCGCGTTGCTGGCCCTTAGAAAACGTCTGTTTTATATTGCATCTCGATTTTAATATACAGTTCAATGTTAATACATATGGTGGCATTTCGGCTTCTTCCAATGAATTCAAAAATTCAGTAGGATAATCGACGGCTTGTTCTTCGTTCATTACTGTGTCAATCTATTTTTTATTGTTTCGCCAGACATTTGCAATTATATTTGCTTATTGAGCTTGTTAACATCATAATTTGTTGCTGCCAAAATTGCATGTTCCCACAGCCAATCCGAATTGTTCCATTTCCGATGTTCGACAATTGTTTTGAGAATGTTTCGGCAGAAGGGTATTGCAGCAAATGCATACGCTACCATTAACTATAACGGCAAGTTGTAATAATGGCTCTAAATAAGTTTTGTATTGTAAGTCATTAGTTTAGGTTTCAAATCAGACCAATGATGTGTGTATAACGAATATAAAAAATGCACAAAACCATGAGATTTCTTAAGTTTAGACCTAAATTTTAAAAACCGGTTAACCGAGTGATAAAAACCGGATAAACCGGTTAACCGAAAATCAACATTTCAAATTAACCGGTTCGCAAAAAACCGAGATTTCGAAGAAAAACCGGTTTTTCGGTTAACCGGTTTATAAACACTATAAAAAAGGCTAAAAATTTCGAGACTAAAGAGTAAATAAAAAGGCTAAATTTATATTTGTGAACCATTTTCATTTTAATTCATTACTGATTTTCATTTAGCTTTTCAACATACTCAAGAATTGTGCAGTATTAAAAGAACAAATAACAATTGCCAATATCAAGTGGTTCAAAATGAAATAGAGTATTTTATATCTGAAAGCTTAAATGTCTAGCAAATTCTCTTTCAAGACAAAATTGTTATTACACATTATATTCATCATTATATAATGGACAAGAGCCCCACAAACTCTTGAAGGCTTGTGATACTCGATGGCGATCAATAGCCGTTAAACGTCTTGTGGATCTATGATTCGAGTTAAAACCCATTTTGTTTTAATTTCGTCAAACCAGCAATTCTAAAAAGCCAAACTTTTAAGTAATTAATACACTGATTATAATTTGGCGTACCATCTTTTTTTAAAACCAGTATTGCACAAAGTACAAAAAGTAAATAAATCATTTGCTGTTTTCTGATTTAAAATTCAAGGAATTTGATCCATTATCGTCGCCAATTGAAAATTGTTTAATGTTTTTGACACATTTTTCATACTAGTTTGATGAATGAGAGATAAAATAAAGAACGTTTTAATTAGTGAAGATTATGACAAAAATAATACGACAAATTAAACTAATTGAGCAATTGCGACAAAGATTACCATATGAAAACTCTACGCAAAATCAATTTTTTTCCCGTTGATAATAAAGTAGTAAAACCAAAAAAAATATATTATGTCATATTGATAGTGAAAAATTAAAGAGCTAATAAAATTACGAAGCTTAAGGCTCAGGGGCAGAATATATTAAACTACAAATGGACAAATATAGAACCAACAATGTCCATTTTCTGACATGGTTAATCTAGTATTTAACTTTTTAGTACCTCCTTTAAGTAAAGCAGATGAATTTTATGAACATATTTTCTAATTTTTTATTTAAAAATAAATATAAACCAAAATTCTTAATTTATAATATTTTAGCTTTTTTTTGGCTTTTTTTCTAAAGCGGTTTAGCTTTTTCTGGCCTTTTTTTGAAGCCAATATAGCTTCTTTTTTCGCCAGCTCCTGGCAACACTGGTCAAGACATATGTATGTCTACGACATGTTTCTATAACTGTCTTCTATACAATTTAGCCATTGAATTATTGTTTGAATAAACTGTGTAGTAAAGCATAAACTGGCCACCAAATCATTTTTTAATTTCAAAATATAAACAATTTGCTATTTCTACCACTTTTTAAAACGTTTTAATTCTAAATACACCAAAAAAGTTTCAACTAGTTCGTCTTTGTTTTAGATCCTAATAACAAATTTTATTTTCAATACATTTCCCAGCTCTGCTACCACCGTGCCAACTAAATTTAAAACATAAACAAACAAAACATAGCCACGTCGAAACTACATCTAAAAATAATTGATGAAAGTGAGGCAAAAAAATAAACACTGCTTGTGTAAAAAAAGAAATCTGCTTGTTTATTTCATTAAATAAAAACTAAAATCTTCTATTGAGTAAAAAGAAACCAAAATATGCAAACAAGAATAATCTAACAAAATTGGCATATTTATCCTTCAATGTTTGTGTATATTTTCTATTTTTTTGTTCATTTAAGATTTTGATTTTGTTTACATGAACAAGAGTATTTTTCAGTCAATAAGCATGAACGAAATGTTGGTTTTTATGCCTTTCAATCGAAGTGTTTATTTTGATTTATTTGCTAATCTATTCATTTCAGTGCGTATGAATTGTTTCAGCATAAACAAAAACATATGTAAAACATTTTTATGTTTTTAGTTTACTATTTACAATCAATAATCGATATAAATTATGCCCATTGTTGTTTCATTTTTATTACCTTCCCAGGGTAATTGATTTTTATGATGATACTTACATGATCTGTGTTTGGTTTATATACAATTCTTTTTTTTTTAATTTTTTGCTTCATATGATTGTTTACAATTCACAAATTTGTGTATTTGATTTTTTTTTTGTTTAACTACAATTGGTCTAATAAATTGTTGTTTTATCACACAGATGTTATTAAATGTTTGTGTACATTAAACCTGCTCTTCAACCCATGGGATTTTTAAATTTATGGACAAATTCGGTTAAAGGGAAGAACTTTCAGAATCGAGGTTCTGTTCTGCCTACCATAGATATGAAGAACTAACTAACTAAAAATCTATATTTGAAAATCACTCAGTTTTTAATTAATTTTTGAGTGTTTTTCTTAAAAAAATTTTAAAATTGTTTTACTTTCGTGTTTCTGGTCCTGATTCAGAAAAATACTCAAAAATTATTTAAAAAATGCTTGATTTTCATACAAAAATTTTAAAATCGGCTCTTAGTCTTATAAATTACTTGCATTCTACAAATTTTAATCGCGAAATAAAAATTTTAGGAGAGACGAACAGGTTTCCAAAGTATTTTTGAATTTAGCTGAATATACATATAAAAGATAAATCGTATTGTTTCACTAATCACTTTAAATTCTAAAAGAAATTATACATAAGGAGTGAGATCGAAAAATTCTTAACACACGTTTTTCATTACATTTTTTAACCCAAGTATTATTTGAATTTTTTTTTGATCAAGTTACCTTTGAAAAACATGTCAGTTATTATGTGTAATGTCAATTATATTAATTTTTTTGTTAATCTGATTAAAATGAGTGACCAGAAAAAAGTGCGTACTGAAATTATTAAATATTTTCAACAAAACCCAACTTGGTCTTACAAAAAGTTGGCCAAGCATACAAAGGTCTGCCGTCAAACTGTTTCCAATGTAATTAAACAGTACCGGGAGAACTTGTCAGTTGATAGAAAACCTGGTTCAGGTAGAAGGAATGGTCCACATGATGTTTCTAAAGCCAAAAAAATAGAACGCATTTTCAAAAGAGCTCCCAACACATCCGGTAGGAAAGCAGCCCGGTTAGCTCAGTGCTCGGACTATTTGGTACGAAAAGTTAAAGCTAATGCAGGTTTAAAAACATACAAGGCTCAAAAAGTTCCTGACAGGAACGCTACTAAAAATTTAGAGGCCAAAAACAGAGCACGGAAATTGAAGTCAAGTTTTATAAAAAAATATTCTTGCTGCATAATGGATGACGAAACGTATGTTCTGGCAGATTTTTCGCAACTTCCAGGTCAAAAATTTTATGTTGCTGATGCTCGAGGGAATGTTGAAGAAAAGTTTAGGACCCAAAAGCAGACAAAATTTCCCAGAAAGTTCTTGGTATGGCAAGCAATATGCAGTTGCGGCAAAAGAAGCCACTCATTTGTTACAACGGGCTCTATAAATACCGAAATTTACATCAAGGAATGTTTACAAAAAAGGCTGCTTCCATTCATAAGACTTCATAATGTGTCCACTTATTTTTGGCCTGACTTGGCATCCTGTCACTATGGCAAACAAGCCCTTGAGTGGTACAAGAACAATAATGTGGTATTTGTACCAAGAGAGGCAAATCCTCCAAACTGCCCGGAGCTAAGGCCAGTGGAGAGATATTGGGCTCTTGTTAAAAGAGAATTGAAGAGTACAAAAAAGGTGTCCAAAAGTGTGGTAGATTTTAAACGGAGATGGACTACATGTTCGAGCAAAGTGACAGAAAGCACTATAAAAACGTTAATGGAAGGGTTTCCGAAAAAGGTTCAAAATTTCATCACTAGTGATTAAAACTATAAAAATAATTTTTTTTGTAAATTGTAATAATAATTTCAATCAAATAAAAAAAAAATTAAAGCTGTAAGTTTAGTGGTTTCTTTTTTATAAACATATATGTATGTTAAGAATTTTTCGATCTCACTCCTTAGATGCTTTATTATACTACGAAACAATCTATTGTCCCTTAGGATAAAGTTTGTTAAGACCTTACTATTGCATTCAGTTCTTAAAGTTTCAGGAAGGATCTAGGATATGCCTCAGCAAAATGTGTTAATATAAGAGAATCTCATCTTCCGCTAATATCATTTTATTAACATAAATTGATGGAGCATAAGTTTTGGTGAAATTTTCAAGTGGTTCTTAAAATTTTGGAATTTCTTAATTTCTACACTCACAGAAAAAACATGGTTTTGGTAAATATAATCTAAGAGCAACATATTATGATAAGTTTTATGATTGTAGTCCAAATCATTATTAGTATCATAAAATATATCATATTATGATCAAATATAGTCGTAATATCATTGTCATAAATGATCACAATTTGTTCTGAAGTAATCATATTTTGATCCCAAGTAATCATAATATGACCCATAGCAATCATATTATGATCCAATTAAATCATATTATGATCCAACAAAATCATATTTATGATAAAATGATTTCATATTATCATCCAATGAAATCATATTATTTATTATTAAAATTTATTTTTTTGGAATACAAAATTTAATTTCAAATAATGTATAAATAAATAACATAATATGTTTACTTATTTATCATTATTTAGTTGCTATTTAAAATCGAGAAAATCGGTCCACAAATGGCTAAGATATAAGGTAAAAACCAGGACAACCTCGACTTTTGACCTATTTTTTTTAAACTAAAATAAAAATTATTAAATTTAAAAAAAAAAAAATTTAAATTTAAAAAAAATAAAAATAAATTTTAAAAAACAATTTCGAAAAAACAACTTGAAAAAAATTAAATTTTGTTTACCTAAAAATATTTAAAATTTTTATTCTAAAGTATATTTTGGTGAAGGGTATATAAAATTCGGCACAGCCGAATATAGCTCTCTTACTTGTTTTTTCTCTATTTGAACATACTCCTCTATCACAACTAGTTGATAGACTAAAAACCTTAATTCACACAATAAAACAGACTATCATTTTAATGCTAGGCATCTCAATAATGTTTTTAAGAACTTAAAATTTCAATTTGTGTTTATATACCCTTCCCACAATATATCTAATGATAGATATTTCAAAGACCTGTGCAACGGCGTATATAAGTTGGACCTACAATGGGTCAAAATCGGAAAAAATATTTTTTAACCCAAATTTTTTTTTTCACCACAATTTTTTTCAATAAATATTAAAAAAAAAAACATTTCGAAAATTTGCATGCAACATAGGGCAGGTCTATTGTACATGCAACTTATGTTTTTAACCCATTAATAGCAAGTATATTCATTCCGTTTGTAATATCCACATTTGTAATAATTTTCCGACCCTATAATGTATATATATTCTGAATCCTTATAGATAGTGGATGTCTGTCTGTTGAAATCAATTTTTTGAAGATCCCAGATATCTTCGGGGTCAGCAAAATCGGTCCACAAATGGCTGAGATATGAGGAAAAAACCAGGACAACCTCGATTTTTGAACTATTTTTGACCTACATATATCTGGATCACTACACAGAAAAAATTATATTTCAATTCAAACATTTATCCCATATTGAACTGGTTTCAATTATTTCATTATTAATTTGCTCAAAAACTAAATTTCTTGATATTTGCTATTGAATTTTGAGTTTTGAATTCGATTATTTTGACAATTGAATATACAATTTTCGTTGTTGGTTGAATTTCAAATACAAAAATTATCTATTCAATAATTTTTGTGACAAATATTTGAATTAAAACGGTTTAAGAAATAGTTTTTTCTGTGTAAGTCATTAATATAGACAATATGGATATCTGTGGATCGATATTTCAAAGACCTTTGCAACTACGTATATAAGACCATAGTAACTTGGACATACAATGGGTCAAAATCGGAAAAAATATTTTTTAACACGATTTTTTTTCACCAAAATTTTTTTTTTTAAATTTAAAAAAAAGTTTTAAAATTTTTAACAAAATAAATTTTAAAATAACAATTTGAAAAAAATTTTTTTAAAAAAATGAAAAAAAAATTTACCTAAAAACTGCGTTTAAAAAACTATTTTTAAAAATTGAACATATCCGAGGTGTCTTACTTTGGGAACCCCTGGTAAGCCCATGTGATCCAAGTTCAAAACTTAAACACTTCCTTAGCGCATATCGAGTTTCCTCCTTTTTATACCCTACACCACCATAGTGTGGAGGGTAAATACGTATGTGCAGATGTTTGTAACGCCCAAAAATATTAGACTAATACCCGCCTTAAAGTATACCGATCGACTTAGAATCACTTTCTGAGCCGATTAAAATACGTTCATCCGTCTGGCTGGCTGGTCGGCTGGCTGGCCATGTAAACCTTGTGCGCAGAGTACAGGTCGCAATTTTGAAGATATTTCGATAAAATTTAATAGATATTATTTTTTCGGCCCGAGGACCAAGCCTGTTGAAACTGGCTTAAAACGGTTCGTTATTTCACCTAGCCCCCATACAAATGTCCTTCCGAAATTGAACTTTATCGGTCATAAATGTTTAATTTATATATGTATCTCCACAAATTCCGCTCCAAATAAGTTTTATATATACAAAATTCATGTCACCAAATTTTGTTACGATCGGTCCATAATTAGTCATAGCTCCCATATAGACCCACTTCCCAAAATCACTTTAACGTGCATAAATCGCTTAAAAATGTTGGTATACTCACAAAATTCAACATAGTTAACTTTAATATAGATATAAATCACATGACCTAATGTCATGGTGATCGGCCCATAATTGGTTATAGCTCCCATATAAGGCCCACTTCCGAAAATCACTCAAAAATATAAATTACTAGCTGAACCCGGTCCACGTTGCTGGCCCTTAGAAAACATCTGTTTTATATTGCATCTCGAATTTAGTACACAGTTTCGGACAAAATCGGTGATTCAATGAATTCAAAAATTCAGTAGGATAATCGAAGGCTTTTCTTCGTTCATTACTGTGTCAATCTATTTGTATTTTATTGTTTTGCTAGGCAGTTTCAATTGTATTTGCTTATTGATCTTTTTAACATCATTATTTGTTGGTGCCAAAATTGCATGTTCCCACAGACAATCCGAATTGTTGTAGTTCGTTGTAAGATTTGGGAATACTTTGTTGACAACGTCTTGAATATTCATTTGCATTTGGCAGAAGTCCGGAAATGAAATCTCATTTGTGGAGGGATCAATTGGAATTTTTCGTATCGTCATTGGGAAGCGTGAGCAATGATCCAAAACTGTGGTACATTTGGCCTTGAACTTTAAAGGTGGGCATGAAGCCGACATCATTTGAAAGCATGTGTTGTACTTTTGGATAATTTGAAGGAAGTGTTTGGAAATAGGATTGGCGCCAGAAATGTAACTTAGTAGCAACTCAGACGGCTCCATAACTGGTGGCAGAATAACTTTACCGTTCGAACAGCACATTCCCGGGGATTCCTTAGGGAACTTCAAAATGCTGCAATGTAAGTAATGTTTGTTCATTGCGCCAATTAGTACATCCTTGTGATTCCTGTAGTCATCATACTTATTGTAATAAAATCCGGGCAACTTTAAATCGATTCTTTCTCTTGATCGAGTCATTCGGGAGCAAACAACTATATGCTGCAGCACTCGATGAAGATGCACTGCGACGCATTTGCTGAAGCCGTCAATCTCGTTCTCTTCCCGTTTATGCGACTCTAGACGTATATGCCCTTTCGAAAACAAATTTTATTTGAATAAAACCGTTATTTTTTATTAAAAGTGATATGCGGAGAGTTATTCAAAATATTATTTTTTTAATAGATTTCATATGGAAATTTTTTAATCATGCACCTTATTTGCAAGAGTAAACTAAATTGTTTATCATCGATTGATAATATAAAAGAACTTCTATAGTACCGGACATGTGTTGGAATGTATTCCTTTTTTCTTTTACACCAAATCATTAATTTTTAGAATGATGTTAAGCAACAAAATAAAAATTGTCATTGTTTGAACGTTGGAAATAAAAAAAAGTATTTATGTATATGTGTTACAGTGTTACCCGCTATGCTTTTCTTAAGATTCCGTGTAAATTTTATCAAAATCGGTCCAGCCGTTGAGTCCGTATGGAACATACATACACACATCTGTTTTTATATATAATGGCATTAACGGTATAATGTAAAAATTAGATTTGTACACACCTCTCTGAGCACAGACCGAATATCAAAAATCTGACTTTACAGTGTTACCCGCTGGGTTATTCTGAAGATTCCCTGAAAATTTCATCAAAATCGGTCCAGAAGTTTTTTATATATATAGATGGTATTAGCGGTATAATGTAAAAATTTTATAATGCCACGCCCCTCCGCCCACAGACCGTATATCAAAAATCTGACTTTACAGTGTTACCCGTTAGGCTATTCTGAAGATTCCCTGAAAATTTCGTCAAAATCGGTGGAGCCGTTTTTGAGTTCATTCGGAACATACATACATACACACATACATACCCACATACAAACATCCATTTTTATATATATAGATAGATAGATAGATAGATAGATAGATAGATAGAATGGCATTAACGGTATAATGTAAAAATTAGATTTGTACACACCTCTCTGAGCACAGACCGAATATCAAAAATCTGACTTTACAGTGTTACCCGCTGGGTTATTCTGAAGATTCCCTGAAAATTTCATCAAAATCGGTCCAGAAGTTTTTTATATATATAGATGGTATTAGCGGTATAATGTAAAAATTTTATAATGCCACGCCCCTCCGCCCACAGACCGTATATCAAAAATCTGACTTTACAGTGTTACCCGTTAGGCTATTCTGAAGATTCCCTGAAAATTTCGTCAAAATCGGTGGAGCCGTTTTTGAGTTCATTCGGAACATACATACATACACACATACATACCCACATACAAACATCCATTTTTATATATATAGATAGATAGATAGATAGATTGAAATTTTAAAAGAAAAATGTTGTTGCTCTTTTACTTTTACTTAGTGTAGGATATTATATAGTCGAGATTGACCGACCATACTTTCTTACTTGTTTTCTATACTACTGTGCGTCGACCATTAATATCTAACTGCACAGTAGACATGCCCTTAAAAATTGGTAGCTAAAACTAACTGCTGATAAATTTAAGTGCAATCTGATAAATATAACCCGTGCCGGAAATCGATTGAGAGTTCTAAAAATGTGTAGATAATGGTACTTTTCCGATATCTTAAAAAATATAATACAAAATTTGATATAAATACAACATTCTAGAGAAAATTGTCTTTCTATCAAGGTATAAAACATGAATATCGAGTGAACTATTGGAAAAAATAATAGCCATTCAATGCAAATCTATTTATTTTGAAAAGCACTGCACTATTTTCTAATGAAATATATTTATAAATGTTTTACTCACATGGGTTAAAGGCTGCCATAACAGACATACGTATATTTGTTTACAGGTTGTTTTGGAATAGTTAATTGAGCGTAATTATTGTTTTATTGTTTACCCAACAAAACTGTCACTAATTGAAAATTTAAGCTGTATATAATTTACTGAATTCGTATATATATTTCTACATACATACGTTTATGTATGTAATTGTGTATCTGAATAAGTAATTAATAGTTTGTAGTTAGCTGCAGTAACTTTTATAGGTTTAATTTGTTCATGTTCAAAATCTATTGTGTAGGAAAAACTATTGATTAAATAAATATTTGTTTTCATACAAACATTTTTATATTTTTCCTACTTTGAAATGTAAAAGTTTTTAAATTGTTTTTGGATAAGTAGCAAATAACAAACTAAATTTAAATTAAAACTAAATAGTTTTAAGCAAATATTTGTTTAAATGTACACACACAAAATAGGAAATTATAAAAACTATGCAATTCATTAAAGTAATTGGCAGAAAAGGAGGAAAAAGAATCAATTATAAAATTAGTTGCTAATTTTATCGGTAAAAAAAATTAAATACATGGTAATATTAATCAACCTGGAAATAGTAGAATAATTACATAGAATGGAAGGAGAGATAAATATCAATGAAAAAAATAAAACACAAGTACTCTCTTTTCACACATATAGGTTAAACAATAACAATGTACATGACAGTATATTCTCATGAATTAGGTTTTTGACATCAGACTTAGATTGGCTCTCAGTTCTCATCTATGTTGATTACTCTCCTGTTTGTTATAGAAGAAAATATTGGATTTAATTCAAGGTAGTTACATAAGTGAATGCCATAAAAACCAAAATTTACCTCAAACTACAATCATTATTTAAAATTCATTAATATATTATTATTATTTACTAAAAAAAAATATATATACATATATTTTTTCATTTTAGCCTTAAGTTACACATTCAATTAAATTCTTAATCATCTTTTATACACCAAATTGACGTCAAATTATTAACAATTCCCAACAATAACGAAAAATAAACCCATAAAGTTTACTAAAAATAGTTTATTTTAAAAACTGTGTATAATAAATAAATAACAAACGAAAGCAAATAAATTAAATTATTTTTGGTCATTAAATTTGCACATAAATATTTTCATTAAAAACTGTTTGTTTTTGTTTATTATTCTCAATATTGATATTGTATCAAATTTATTATAAAAATTTGAATTTTAACTTAATTGATTTTGATGGAAGACAACACAAACAGTGAGCGACAAGACAATGTAATGTTTGAGTAATGCATGTGAAATTTTAGAACATGATTGATGGGTTAGTGAAAATTAGAAGAGAATGTTTTTGGGTAAATAATTTTAAATATTATGTATATTGAAGCTGGTAAAATGAACTAAATAATGTTATATTCAGCTGTGCCGAATCTTGTATGCCCAACATCAATATGTAACAATTAAATATCTGTCTGTCATAGAGTTTCTATGAGGGTCAATTACCAAAGTTGGTATAACGATTTAGATTCATACACTACTTTTTATTTGTGGAAAATTTCTGCCAGCTAGCCCATTTCGTTTGGAACTTATCGTATTTTTAACAGACAGACAAACTGACATTTATAGTTCGTCTTAGAATCTTATGAGCTCCCTCCCTGACTATATATACTAATGTGAGTCAGCGATAAATATTCTGATGTGTTACAAACGGAATGACATCTTTCTTTAATGGTAGGTATAAAAACATAATATAAACAGTGTGAATTCTGATACGGAAGCACAAAATAAAAGTTTCTAGTGCAAAGTACATATAAATTACAATGGTGTGGAAAAGCACACAGTGGGTACACACGTTACCTTTTATATAAAAGTGTTAATTCTGATACGGAAACACAAAATAAAAGTTCCTAGTGCAAAATACATAGAAATTACAATTGTGTGGAAAACCACACAATGGGTAAGCAACGACACTTTTTAAATATTTAGTTATTAAAAATATTTTTGAATCAATTATTTTTTTTATTTTTTTTTTAAAAAAGAGAAGTAACGCTCAGGCAATTAATATGCCTATATATAATTGTGTTATTTTCTTTGGAAAGGGGATAGAGAGTAGAAGAAAAGGTGGTGAAAGGAGAAGAAAAGCTTTTTAATTGACAACTCTGCAATTGCGCGTTATGTTTGTTATTAGTGCAGGTTGCAGCGCCTGTGGTGGTGAGATGGCGCATTAGTCAAGCCAACAACCTTTATTTAATTATTTTACTTCGGTGGCGTTTTAGTGTTATACCACCGAAGGAGTATTATTGCGTTTTCTGTGCTAAATTTATCATGAAACTTCATAAACATCTGTTAAATTTTTTTTTAAATGCATAAAATTATAAATTTTATGTAGTCCAGCACAAGGGTGAGATGAAGGTTAACTTTGAGTCAAATAACAAGAGTTTATCCAAACTAATTCTTGAATTCTGTTCTTCCAAGCATTATCGTTTTGGATAAAAATCGCAAACGAAAGTAAGTATCAATTGAAGTAAAAATCTGGTTTCTTGGAGACACTACAGGGGAATGCTTAAAAATATGCCACAAAATCACTTAAATTTCTTCAAAGAATAATCAAATAAATAATAAAACTGCGCCGTTTGTACTTTGTATAAGAGGCCAACAAATGATAGCTTAGCAAAGCCGCATGGTTGACACTTTATAAATTTTTCTCGGTGCTCCCAAAATTTTAATATAGCACTAAATTTACCGAAGTTTTTAGAAACAATTTAAAAATCATAATTACAAACATTTATCAACAGCTATTTTCCTAAAACTCTTCAATGGATAGGTAGGACTAAAGCCAATCTGTAGCATGTTTTAGCTGATACAATTAATAACTTCCTTGACTTTATTAGTTATTGAAAGTGCAGATCTTTTGGGTATTGGGACAAACGAACAATTTAAATTTATAACTTAACATAAGTAAAAATCTCCGAAACATCTATACATGAAAATCTAAAAACTATACTCTCAACACTCGATCATTTGTGAAGCTGTTCATGCATTTTGTGTAGCACTAACATTGAATCCGAAATTGTGCAGATAGGCATATTATCAATTTAAATTATGAACTTTGTCTTCCTTAGTATGTGATATACATAACAATAATATTCAGATCAAATTTAACATAACTTTATGAGATTGTTTACTAATTTTCACTCAACAATATCACTCGAACTCAAAAAAGAATTAATGTCTGCCGTTATGAGATTTCCACATAAGAAATATTGTTTGCGCTTTTTCTGATTCGGTGATCCAAATGTACAACAACATGTCTCCGTAATCTATAAATCAAATGCTGCAGATTTGAGAAAAATTTGACAATGTTTTATTTGACAATTTATTTGAAATTTCGAGTATTTGATCAAAATTAAAATATTAAAAAAATAAATAAATTTGAAAAAAAAAATACAATTAAAAATAGCTTTTGTATTTATTTCACCCATAGATGTTTAAATATTAAATACAGAACCCATGTAATTTGACACCAAGGAAAGATATACAATTTCATGAATATTTCAAATTCCAAATTTTACATTTTTAAAATTTTTTAAAGGAAATTTCAAAAATTTAAATTTTTTAAATTTTTTGATAAATATTTGTATAATAATAATTTGTATATAATAGTTTTTCTAAAGCCTTTTGGGAAAATGTTTCCTGATGATCTGGCATAAACATATACATAGATAACAGAGTGGGTATAGCCATGTCCCTCTGTATGTTGAAATCAACTTTTCGTAGCCCCCAAATAGCTATATTCCGGAATTATACATCAATATATCCACTATAGTCCCGGTTCGGTTGCTATTGAAAATGGAGAAATTCGGTCAGCAAATGGCTGAGATATAAGCAAAAAAACACAACTACATAGATGTTTTACCTATTCTTGATCTAAATGGACATAATGAAAAAATCAGGAAAAATATTTTTTAACCAATATTTTTACTTGTTTTTACCTTAACTGCTTTTTTCAATAATAAAAATATTTCAGCTCAAAATATTTTTAATTTTTATCTCAAAGTATCTATACTTTGGTAAAGGATATATTAGATTCGGCACAGCTGAATAAAGTTCTTTTACTTGTAGTACCCTTCACAGGTATTACAACGGCACACTGAGATCGGCCGACTGATATATCTGGATTACTAAGTCATTAATATATATATTTTTCACTTGACGTGAAATGCCCCATATATAATATGAATATCTCGTGATAGGTAATTCAAAGACCTTTGCAACGACGCGCATTGGGTTGAATGGTACCCCAAGTGGCGATTAATTCATAGAAGCTGTAGTTTTAAAATATTATATTTTTTAAAACCATTTAAAAAAAAAAAAGTTTAAAAAAAAAAAAATTTTAACCCTTTAAGATTATTGTTTTTTGGAAAAAAAGACCTTTTTTCACAATTTATGCTGTAACTTTGGAATGGAAAGCGATAAATTATTGAATAAAATTGGAAATTAAAGCATACTTAATGTGCTATTAAAAAATTCAAAACATAAATTTATTATATGTATTTATATTAGTCTAAATTTAATTTAAAATCCAATTTTTGTTTTACACAAAATTGTATAAATTTACAAATTTTTTCAAATAAGTCATAAAAGAGAATATTATAATTTTTTAGTACTGAATAATCATAAATCCATAAAAATACAGCACTTTAGAAAAAAAAGTTTAAAAAAAAAATTTTTTTAACCCGTTAAATGCTTTATTGTTTTTTTTGGAAAAAAAGACCTTAGCTCACAATTTATGCTATAACTTTGGAATGGAAAGCGATAAATTAATGAATAAAATTGGAAATTAAAGCATACTTCATGTGCTACTAAAAAAAAAATTATAAATTTATTGTATGTACATTTATAAAATATTGGTATAAATTTAATTTAAAATCCAATTTTTGTTTTACACAAATTTTTATAAATGTACAAATTTTTTTAAAAAAGTCACAAAAGAGAATATTATAATTTTTCGTAATGAATAATCATAAATACATAAAAACACAGATTTAAAATATAAAAAATTAAAAAAAAAATGTTAACCCGTTAAGCGCATTATTGTTTTTTTGGAAAAAAAGACCTTAGTTCACAATTTATGCTGTAACTTTGGAATGGAAAGCGATAAATTAATGAATTAAATTGGAAATAAAAGCATACTTAATATGCTATTAAAAAATTCAAAACATAAATTTATTATATGTATTTAAATTAGCATAAATTTATTTTAAAATCTAATTTTTGTTTTTCACAAAATTTTATAAATGTACAAATTTTTTTAAAAAAAATCCACAAAAGACAATATTATAAATTTTTGTAATGAACAATCATAAATACATAAAAACACAACTTTAAAAAAAATGTAAGAAACAAATGTTTTAACCTATTTTGTATCAGAATATGTTTTTTAGCAAGAGGAATTCTTTCACTATAACTTAAATAAGTAAAAAACCTCAATAAACCCGCACGATTTTTTTTCTGTATATAGAAGCTGAAAGTTCATATTTTAAGAGCATTTAATGGAATTTACCCGATCTCGCCCTGATTTTTTTTGAACTCTATCTATATATCAAAAAAACCCCAATAATGGAGAACTTTAAAAAAAATCTTAAAAAATACTTTCAAAACATTTATCTAAACAAAAATTAATTATTTATGTTCTCAAATACCTGAAGTTGATGGTTCCATTTTAATATTTCTATTTTTAACAAATTTAACAAAAAATATAAGCTCTCGAAATATCACAATTTTCAATTTTAACCACAGCACGCAAAATTTGTAAAAATTATTTGACTTTGACCGTTCACTGCCAATAAAGTAAGTTACTCAAAACTGTAATTTTAGCAGTTTGTAATGTATTATTTAATACACTTTAACCCAATACCAAACATGACTGAAACAGATAAAGTTCAGCTTTTGAATTAATCGCCACTTTTGGTACATTTCAACCCTCTGTGCGACGTATATAACGCCATAGTCAGTTGGACCTACAATGCACGGTGGTCAATTCCTGCCAAAAATACATAACTTCTTCATTTCTTCATAAAAATGTTTGAAATTTTGTATTTGTATTAAGATTAACATAATTGATCGATCAATAAATATTTCGATGTTCAAATACAGGGTTTGGCCATAAAAGCATGGATGTTCTAAAAGTATTAAAAAAAAATTGCATGTAAGTGGCTGAAATTTAGTCCAAAAATAAAGAATAAAATATGTAATCGAAAAAAAAAATTGGTCATTCAAATTTCGGATTACATATACAGAGTTTGGCCAAACAATCATGGACGTTTTAAAAGCATCGACAAAATTAGGTTATTCATGTAAATGCCTGAAATTTAGTCCTAAAATAAAGAATAGCATAAGTGATTGAAAAAGTGGTCGTACAAATTTCGGAATACATATACAGGGTTTGGCCAAACAATCATGTACGTTTTGAAATTATCGGAAAAGTTAGATTATTCATGTAAAATTTTAAATTTGGTGTACATTTAAGAAAAACACACTAGATCCATCGCAAAAAATATTAGAAATTGCATAAAGGAGTTGGCCAAATAAACATTGACGTTATAAAAGTATCGACAAAAAGTATGTAATTTTTGTACATGGCTTAAATTAGGTTTATAATTAAAAATAACATAAATAATCCATTTGACCAATTCTGCATAGACGTAAATAACTCTCAAACTTACATAATTTTTGAAATTGACCAAAAAAAAAACAAAAAAAAATTTGTAAAATATGAAGGCACTGAAATCGTTCTGGTTATTGGAATGATAGATAATTGCAGCTGAAATTTATAGTACTTACTCCTGATACTTTATAGTATTAGATGTAGTATACACTTAACCTCTAATAGCCCCATTTAATTTGTTCTGGCCTTTCAAACTTTTTTTTAATTTACATTCTATAGATTTAAAACTAGTTCCTAATCACTTCACTTTTATATAAAAAGAACACGCATGGAATGGTTAACTGCTAACTATTTTATTAAAACATGTGCTAATTTGCAAAAAAAAACTTTAAAAAAAAGCACAGGATACTTCGATTCAAAAGTAAAAGAATCACATTTTTATAATATTAAAATGACAAGAAAAAACCTTGACCTTACAGCACTATAAATGGCCACATAGTTAGTTTGTAGCCAAAATAATAATAACACTTTATATTCTGAAGTGTTAAGAAAAATGTACCATCAAAATTTTATAAAAATTAAAAAAACAAAAAAAACCTTTTTGGCCGTAATTTCCCATTTTGGTTCAAAATCGTGAAATCGTGGATAATTTTTTCACAAACAAAATTTCATTTCAAATAAAAATTTTAAATATTTTTAAATTTTTAATTTTCGTTTCAAAATATTTTTTTTTTAATTTATAATGAAAAAAATTGTATTGAAATTTTTTTTAATTTAAAAAAAAAAAAATATTTTGAAATGAAAATTAAAAAACCAAATTTTTTATTTTTTTTTAAATACAAATATTGTCAATCTTTATCTCAAAGTATATTTTGGTAAAGGGTATATTAGATTCCGCTCAGCTGAATATGTTTCTATCACTTTTTTTAATATTAATTTTTTCACATTTAAAATTTGTTAATATAATATTTAATATATATTCCCACTTTTACCAAAAACTCATATTAGATGTGCAATATTTAAACACTGTCTGCTTTTGATAAAATTTTCAGCATGTCACGGAAATAATCCAAATAATAAAGTATTGGTTACTAAAGTGATTGATATGTACAACTTTTCAATAGTTTCAAATTCATAAATTTTTAATAATTTGTTGCCTCAATTAATCTTTTCGCATGGTACTAGATTATTGTGTTTAAAACAATTGACAAACATTTTCTAAAATCTCCTTAAGAAACCACATTTGCTGTCTCTGGTCCACAAATTAAACAAAATTCTAAAACCAGTTATATTTGCAGATCTTGTAATTCATCTAAAAGTAACTCCTTAGACACTAATATCTGATGCATTTTCCACTTAATTGACATACACTGTTTACAATTATATAAATTTCAATTTCTGTTTATTTATTTTATCAAAAAATAAATAAACCAAAACAGCTTTAAATACTTTGATCATTAATTTTTATATATTTTTTGGCTTGTGCTGACCCAGAATATTTTTAAAACATTTCAGTTTTTTTCGTTACTTTTGAACACTTGACGTTTTTCCGAAAAAAATATACAATTCTATAGAATTGGCGTCAACTGTTTTTTGTTGATAAATTATTAATAAATACACAGCAATATTTAAAACATTATAACCCATCAATTTGTTTATGATTTGATAATGTTGAAAGATATCTATTTTTATAAACAAATAAATATTGTTTTGCTGATTTCAATTTATTTATTCTGTTACACATTTATTTATTATTTTTGATTTAATATATTGCTGTTAGCAAGTGCAATTTACACGTTTTACTTTTTTTTTTTTTTTTTTGATGTACGAAATATTCACAAATAAACATTTCACAACAATCAATTAATTTTAACATGAATTATTTTTTTTTTTTTAAATTGATAAACATTTTATGCTTAAAAAAAATAATAAATAAATATATGTACATATCTAGCATTATTTGGCAAATGTGTTTTCCGTTTTCTTTTTTAATTTTCTATTATTTAATTCGAAATATTTATACATTGCGCGTGATTTTTTTTTTAATATGCTCTATTTTTTAGTTGAAAATTTCATGTGAGATAAAAATGGTAATAAATTACACTGAATATCAACAACTGACATTTATTTTTTTATATACATTTTTATTAAATGACGTTTTGTGATTTTTTTTGTTTGTTTTCTTATTCATTTTGAAACACATGAATGCATGTGTATTTTTTCTTTCACTTTTTATTATTGAAAATAGATTTACTAATGCTTCTCACATTTTTTTTTATTTTATTTGTTTTTTTTTTGTTGTTACTTTAAAATATCGTAAAACTTATGTGTAATTTTAATGCTATACTTTTCTTTTTCTTTTTTTTTTTTGTTATTTGTATGTTTTCTTTTTTTAGATTTTGAAAAAAATTCTTAATTTACACATTTGAAATCATTCCGTGCGCACTGTTTCACGATCGCGTGTTTCTCCCCAACTGAAAGGTGGATGCATGCTTATAGTATGAAGATCTTTCGACATGAAAATCTTGTCGAATGTTGAGTAAAATTTAAGAAATGTTTGTTCTTTATTTAGTTTTAATTTTCTCGGCATTCTCATTTAGACAAAAATAGAGAAATTTCGACGATTTTATACAAATAAGAGTAAATTGATTTGTTCGTTGCTAAATCACAAACATTTTGTAATGAAATCTGTGTTTTGGTGATATATTTTTGATCGAAATATAATTATTTTTTTGCCATTATTTAAAAATATTATTTGAAAAATGTTCACAATACAAATTAAATTGGAGTTTTTTCACCAAATTAACTTGAAAAATAATTTTTTTTTCTTAAGTAGACAATATTGCGAATAGAATGGCCTTATGATATTTAAAAGGTTTAAAAAGCTTATAAAGAGTTTTTCCGATTTTCATTGCTCTCAGGATCAAAAGTTTTTCTCCCTCGCATACTGGTGTCATTCCCCAAAAAAGTGGTAATAAATCTTAATCTTCTAAACTACTGGTCCGTTTGCAAAATGATGTATTAAGCAATAGTAGATGAGGATATAAGCTTTAGGAACCTAAATCTTGCTACCAAATTTTGTGAGGATTGGTTTCAAATTTAAAAACAACAAGTAAGAAAGCATGGTCGGTCAATAATACCCATATAATACCCTACACCAAGTAAATGAGCAAACACATTTTTCTTTTAAAATATCAATAATTTATATTCGTGAGTGATTTTCAGAGGTGGGCTTTATATGGGAGCTATGACCAATTATGGACCGATCATCTTGAAATTAGGTCGCGTGATTTATGTCTTAATGAAAGTTATTTATGTTGAAATTTTTGTATATACCAACATTTTTAGGAGATTTATGTACGTTTAAGTGATTTTCGGAAGCGGGTCTATATGGGAGCTATGACTAATTATGGACGGATCGTAACAAAATTTGGTGACATGAATTTTGTATATATGAGACTTATTTGGAGCGAAATTTGTGTAGATACATATATAAATTAAACATTTATGACCGATAAAGTCCAATTTCGAGAGGACATTTGTATGGGGGCTAGGTGAAATAATGGACCGATTTCATCCAGTTTCAACAGTCTTTGTCCTTGGGCCGAAAAAATGATATGTACCAAATTTGATCAAAATATCTTCAAAATTGCGATCTGTACTCTGCCCACAAAGTTTACATGGACAGCCAGCCAGACGGACATCGTTTAATCGACTCAGAAAGTGATTCTAAGTCGATCGGTATACTTTATGTTAGACCAATATTTTTGGCCGTTACAAACATCTGCACAAACGCATTATACCCTCCCCACTATGGTGGTGTAGGGTATAAAAATTGTGAGGATCGGAGGTTATAAATAGTTATACCGCGTACTCAGTTTTTCTTTACCGAGTCAGATGTTTTTTAAAATTATATGTCATTTTGATTTATTCTGACTTAGATATTGAACATAGATTTTGAAGACGGTTTTAGTTTTTAATAACTTTTTTGTTATTTTTAAGGACACATACATATCTGTCATTTATTCTCACTTTGTTATTGGACATTATATTGTAAACAACAAGGTTTTATTTTGCTTCACACATTATAAAGATTGTTGTCAAACTCAACAAGAGCTTGCAAAATCGTTAGCAGCTACTCATTCTGCAATTTTAAAATGTTTGCGAGCTGCAGGATTCATCTAAAAGCAGGGAAATTAGGTATCAAACGATTTAAAGCTGAAATACCTTGAAAGAAGAATATAATTTTTGCACCGATTCATTACTTGCGATGAAATATGAACCAGCCGAATAGACACAAAATCCATGTTAAAATGAGCCGCAAAATGAAAATGGAAACTTGCACTGAGCTATATTCGGATGTGCCGAATCTTATATACCCTTCACCAAATTATACTTTGAAATAAAAATTTTAAATATTTTTAGATAAACAAATTTTCATTTCAAAATGTTTTTAATTTTTTTAGTAACAAAAATTTTTGCCATAATTTTTTTTCAAAATTAATTTTTTGACAAAAATTTTTTTTATTTTTTTAGTGACAATTTTAGCGAAACATTTTTTTCAAAATTTATTTTTTTATATTTTTTTAAATTTTTTTTTTATTTTTAAATTTTTTTTTTTTAAATTAAAGTTTTGTAGCCATGAGAAATTAATTCGGTCTCTATAATTTCTTGTTATAACAGCGCCTTCACTATCGTCGAACAAAAATTCACGTCTTAACGCTTATAACAATATGAATTTGTAAAGCTATCGTTTATCTTGCAAATTTTTGATAAACTTATCAAAATTTGCTTTGCAAAAATAGAATTTACGAAACAGCATAATTATTTGCAAAATCTTTGCAAATTACACTTTACAATATTAACTTTGCTCTTTGAACAAGAGAACGTACGTGGAACAGAAATTGCAAAGAGAATATAAAAATTATAAAAACTTTGCAAATTACACTTATCAATTTGAACTTATCACTTATCAAATTTTATAGTTCTGAGCAGTGTTGCCAGGAGCTGGCGAAAAAAGAAGCTATATTGGCTTCAAAAAAAGGCCAGAAAAAGCTAAACCGCTTTAGAAAAAAAGCCAAAAAAAAGCTAAAATATTATAAATTAGGAATTTTGGTTTATATTTATTTTTAAATAAAAAATTAGAAAATATGTTCATAAAATTCATCTGCTTTACTTAAAGGAAGTACTAAAAAGTTAAATACTAGATTAACCATGTCAGAAAATGGACATTGTTGGTTCTATATTTGTCCATTTGTAGTTTAATATATTCTGCCCCTGAGCCTTAAGCTTCGTAATTTTATTAGCACTTTAATTTTTCACTATCAATATGACATAATATATTTTTTTTGGTTTTACTACTTTATTATCAACGGGAAAAAAATTGATTTTGCGTAGAGTTTTCATATGGTAATCTTTGTCGCAATTGCTCAATTAGTTTAATTTGTCGTATTATTTTTGTCATAATCTTCACTAATTAAAACGTTCTTTATTTTATCTCTCATTCATCAAACTAGTATGAAAAATGTGTCAAAAACATTAAACAATTTTCAATTGGCGACGATAATGGATCAAATTCCTTGAATTTTAAATCAGAAAACAGTAAATGATTTATTTACTTTTTGTACTTTGTGCAATACTGGTTTTAAAAAAAGATGGTACGCCAAATTATAATCAGTGTATTAATTACTTAAAAGTTTAGCTTTTTAGAATTGCTGGTTTGACGAAATTAAAACAAAATGGGTTTTAACTCGAAGCATAGATCCACAAGACGTTTAACGGCTATTGATCGCCATCGAGTATCACAAGCCTTCAAGAGTTTGTGGGGCTCTTGTCCGTTATATAATGATGAATATAATGTGTAATAACAATTTTGTCTTGAAAGAGAATTTGCTAGACATTTAAGCTTTCAGATATAAAATACTCTATTTCATTTTGAACCACTTGATATTGGCAATTGTTGTTTGTTCTTTTAATACTGCACAATTCTTGAGTATGTTGAAAAGCTAAATGAAAATCAGTAATGAATTAAAATGAAAATGGTTCACAAATATAAATTTAGCCTTTTTATTTACTCTTTAGTCTCGAAATTTTTAGCCTTTTTTAATTTCAAAAAAGGCTATTTTGAAATTAAGAAAAGGCTAGAAAAAAGCCACGAAGCTAAAACCAAAATTTCGAGGCTAAAGAGTAAATAAAAAGGCTAAATTTAGCCTCAAAAAGGCTAAACTGGCAACACTGGTTCTGAGGAACATAATGTTTTGCAAATTGACCAAAAATTTGATAAGTAAATTTGATGAAAAGTAAAAAGTTGATAAGTTGTTTTGTGGAATAGGGCCCTGGTGACATGTCCTTCTAAATGGACTTTAAAATTTCAAAATATAAAAAATTCTCAAAAAATATATTTATAAGATATTTAATCCCAAAATATGTATCAAACAAATTTTAAAAATTAGATGTTTTTCCCCCGATGAAGAAAAACTGAGTATGCACTATTCGATTAATGATCGTATTCATTCGATTAATGATCGT
Organism: Calliphora vicina; assembly: GCF_958450345.1. Lineage (NCBI taxonomy): Eukaryota > Metazoa > Arthropoda > Insecta > Diptera > Calliphoridae > Calliphora > Calliphora vicina. The sequence continues at coordinate 23,437,688 of NC_088780.1, forward strand.
TCGATTAATCGAATAATTATTCGAACAATTTAAAAATGGCCATTTTCGAATAACGAATAATTCGAACAATTTTATATAGAATAATCGAATAAAACGAATAAATGTTCATATATGTATATTTAAATTTATTAAATTGCTTAAAATTTTTCATAATTCCAAATTTAAATAAGTAATAATGACTCACAAAAATTGTATTGTTTCTGAAATTCGACAAATAACTAAAGACAAAGGGAGTTTCGATCACTGTAGATGAGTGTTCCGAATGCTCCTTTTATAAATATATAAATATTACTGCAAGAAGTTACAATTCTAAAAACAAATCTTTCAAAATTTTTAACTTAGGACTTGAACCAATGAAAAAAAAAAGTACGGAATAAAATAGTTGTTATTTAGCTGGCGAAATATTAGAAGAATTGCAATTAATAATCAAAATTTTAACTTAGATTAAAGTGGAGTTGAATGTGATGGAGAATGTGATTTTAAAACGGTCGTCGAAAGTGATATTGATGATGACATTTATAATGATAACGTTGAAATAGATGAAGACCATGATCTTAAAATATATGTATATAAGCGGTATTATTAACAGCATACGTAAGTGTTGCAAAATATTTAATAAATCGAATGATAAACACAAATATTGCAAGAAAAACCATGACTTCTTCTTATAAATGATGTTAAACATCGTTGGACATCTTTGTCTAACATAGTTTTAAACGTTTTGCGTAATTGTAAATGCGTCAATCATGCACTGCCTAACGTCAAATTATCCACGTTCACTGACAATGATATCAAACTTTGGACAGATTTCATTTATTGTGTAATTTCCCAAGACCACTTTATTAAGCAAAGATTTAATACAATTTGTTATAAATAATTTAGAAATAGAGAATAATTAATTCACTAAAGAATTAATTACTCAATTTAAAACCCGAATAAATGAACGACATAACAAAGTTCTTAATAAGTTTATATTGTATTTGAATTCAGTATCTTGGACATGATTCTGAATAGCTCAAAATTTTGAAAATATAGCTCCAAAACAGAAACTAAAGAGTTTGCCAGTCAAACTTCGGGTGTTGATCTGATCATTATATTTCTGTTGAATATTTAATGATGGACTTTGTTTTCGAATGTTTTTTAACATTATCGATACTTGAGTTTAGTGTTTATAAAAAACCGACTTTTTAAAAAACCGGTTTGTCGGTTAACCGAAAATTGGGCTTTTTTAGAAAACTGGTTTTTCGGTTAACCGACATCGAAAAACCGGTTAAACCGGTTAACCGTCATATATATGTAGAAAACATAAAATGTCCAATAAAGTATATACAGCTTTAAAATTGTTAGTTTTTATTAGTCAGGAATGGTTAATATTAAATAACTATAAATATACAAAGGTGGTAAGTCCATTTTATTTGGTAAAAATTTCAAAATTATTATCTCAGTCAAATGGAATTGAGTATAAATATGTTACTAAATATATAATATACTTGTTTTAATTATTGGTTTATTCATTAAATTTTTCTGATATGGAACAGAAAATGTAGCAAGTCCCAAAAAAGGACCTATAAGATGTAAACGCACTTCTTCTTAGCTGTGATTATTTGTCATTATAAATCATACCAAATAATTAATAAAACTCCATTATCAGATTTCAAAATATTTCAAATTATGGATTTTAGAACGTTGTTATTTCTGAAAAGGACTTTGTACACTAAGCTAACGAAATTAATAATAAAATAAAATTTTAAGAACAAAACACACTAATGAAGTCAAATTGATTGAAAGAATGTATGCACATCAAATTCAACTTGACGTTTGGTAAAATCATCACTAAGTTTATAATGAATCATTATTAAGATTATGCTTAACTTCTAGAATTCTGCGGAATTTAATTTCATTCAATAGTTTCATTATGTGCGATTTATTCTGAAAAAGTTTTTAAGTAAACTCATCGTCCTCTACTATTTAGAATCATTGTAATTCTTAACAATATCAATCTAAATAGGTTTATATTGTAAATCAGCAGTTTAGATTTCAAATCAGACCAATAATGTTTGTACAATAAATATAAAAAATGCACAAAACCATGAGATTTCTTAATTTTAAACCTAAATTTTAAAAACCGGTTAACCGAGTGATAAAAACCGGATAAACCGGTTAACCGAAAATCAACATTTTAAATTAACCGGTTCGCAAAAAACCGAGATTTCGAAGAAAAACCGGTTTTTCGGTTAACCGGTTTATAAACACTACTTGAGTTGTAGACTTTAAAGTTATTTTTTGTTTTTATTAACAATAAAATATTAAAAAAAACCGACATCAAAACTTCATTCTTTAATTTAATTAAAAAATTTAAATTATTCGAATAATTCGATTAATTTTAAAACTGTGATCGAATTATTCGAACAAGTTAAAATCACTTGTTCGAATTATTTGTTTTATTCGAACAAGAGAAAAATCGAATAATTCGAATACCCTAGTATGCACAGTTGCTATTTATGGTCTCTACTTTCACGTATATATCGATTTTTCCATGCGTATGTATAATTCTTAAAGTTTTACAGATTATCTGCAAATATATAAAATGTGTAAACTTTATCTTATTTTGTTAAAATTTTCAGCATTTCGTTTTTGGATGACGAAGAATAATTTTAGTTTTTATTAGCCAAAAATCTAAAAAGTCCATTATAAGGGCCATCCCTTAAAAGTATATATGTTACCACTTGTAGTAGTAATGAAATTCTAACAAACCTAATACTGTGTCTTATCTAAAGCTTTAATTCCTCAAACATTCACTAATTAGCAATGTTTCTGTCTGACTTTTGCCAAATAAATCATTTTAAACAACTTTTCTTTAATTAAAATTCTTATTCCAGTAACATATTATTCTCGACCTTATATACTTGCTATCTACTTAATTGTGCTTTCCAAATTCGTTTAAACTTTGAGCTTTGAACATTATTGTCATAATTAGCCCATTTTATGCCTTTTAAACTTTAAAGTTTAATCCATATTATTTGCGTCATGTTCTTGTCTTGTTTGAAACAAACTGTTTTTTCTGTTGTTGGCATAATCTTAATTTTTGTGCAATATTTTTTTTCCTTAGACGTTGCTAGAAAAGAAAAAAAAAACAGAACAGCCAAATTAAAAAGAAATGAAAAAGTTTTTCTAGTCACGGAATTATGCATATAAGAGGTACGTACTACTAACATTCTCATAATGGCCTTAAGCCATATTCTTAATGCTTAAACTCTTAATTTGTATTTGCTTAAATTTTGTGTTTAATTTTTTTTTTCTTGTATAAAAACATTACGCTTTTTATTCAAATGTTTACTTTGTTTTCATTATTATTTCCAAGTTAATTATTAACAAAGTTTCAGCTTAAGCAAATATTGCTGCTGATTAAAGATTTATTTTGTCATTTTTATATTTGTCAGTTTGTTATTTAAAAACTTTCTTTTCATTTCATTTTATAGTAAAACATTTCTGTTTTTTTAGCAACAAATCCTCTAAAAATGGAAAACTTTATGATGTTTTTATTTTATCACCTTTTCATTTTTATATTTTTTGTTGTTCCATCCAAAAATATAAAAGACTAAAAAGTTTTTCTTAGATTATTATGCCATGTGTAGCAATGAAAAGAGCAGAAATCCTAAAAAAGTTTAAATTGTCACAAGAGTATTAAAAAAAATAGGAAATCTAGGAAAAAACTAAATAAAATGTTAGGAGTTCAAACTAGTTGAATATTTTATTAAGTTTAAATTGTTTTATAGTAGTTGGTATTTTTGATCGAAAAACTTTTTGCGTACTTTTCGATAAAAGCAAAAATATTATAGGAAAATTTTGATGTTTATTAACATTTAATTTCTTTTGGTGTAAATGTATTTTTGTTATTCCCAAAATCTTATTAATTATTTGACATTAGAACAGACGCCACTGCTGTTGTAAATCTTACGTTTAATTACAAAATAAACATTCTGTACTCATGTTCGTCCCATAAATTTAGTCAACAAAATGTTCCCAATGGATGTTTGTAGTACAAGTAGTAGTACTCATGTATAAATGTATGTTCATTGTACATATGTACGTATTTATATTTTTGTATGATATATGTAGTATGAATAACTATTGTACTGTAGGGTGGCCCTTATATTGGAGTTTTCCAATTTTCGGTGGTTCCAAGTTCCAAAAGTGTTCATCTTTTAAAACACAAATGTGGAAAATTGGAGCGAAATCAGATAAAATTTACAGGTTGGACATTTTATTTAAAGTTTCGAGTTGTGCGTCAACACATTTTTAGCTTTGGTTTTGATACATTTGAACAATATAAATTTATTCAAGATATTGGCCATTGTTAGCTATGACCTTTTCTCATCCCTCTTGCAACATATAGATTCCGAGCCAAATAACTGCTTACTTTTTGAGGCCAAGAGCGAATCAAGCCAATTTATGATTCACTATTTTGAAGTGAAGCGTATCCCAGAGAGAACGTTCTATATCGATCGAAACAAACAGGAGTCGGGCGGGATAATGTCTGGACTATAAGACGGTGCAGCGAAACTTCCCTACCACTTCATTATAAATACTTTTTAAGATGTATTTCAACATGTGGCCGAGTATTGCCATGATGGAATATTCAGATTTCACATCTGTCCGCATATTCTGGGAGTGTTTCGGCCAATATTCGCTTCAAATGAATCATGTGAAGGTCTTCAACAGCTTCTAATATTCTAATAGATATCACCTTTTTGATCACAAAAAAGCCATGAATATTTGAATTTTGTGCTGTGCTTCACATATGGACATTCTAACCTGGAGTTATTCTGGGTGCCTGGTCACTCTGGCAATGCTATTGCGAATGAACTGGCCAAAAGAGGCTCACGTCTACAAATTGACGAGATCGATAACTTGGTCGGCTTACAGCTGTCTTGCTGTAAGTCAATCATACATCGTAAATTATTTGAGTCTGCTCAACTCAGATGGTCTAACTTGACAAACTGCACGATATCGAGACTCACCTGGCCCGTTTATGACCATCATAGGTCAATGTCCCTCACGGGGCTACCTCGGGCTAGGCTACGAGCTCTGATGTCAGTGCTCACGGGGCATTGCTTGATAGATGAGCATGCTAGGAGAATGAATACTCCATATAATGACTTCTGTAGAAGTTGCCATAATGAAGACGAGAATGAGACGATTGAACATCTCCTCTGTCTTTGCCCTGCCTTAGCAGGGGTGCGGACTGCGACAATAGGTAGTCCATTTTTGCACGGCCTAGCGGATCTATCTACTCTGGATGTCAGGAGGATGGATTCGTTCATTCGTGCGTCAGGTTGGTTCGGCATTGAACCCAGTTCTAACATGTGAAGGATCTCTTGAGGTCCTGAGCATGATCCTTAGGGTAACACAAAGGGTCCAATTTCATGGATCCAAATGAGCTGGTTGGTAACTAGCTGCCTTTATAACCTAACCTTCACATATGGTTCTTAAGCTGCACAAAATATCCTTTAGGTCGCAGTACATAGAGCCTCACTATTAATATTAATGGTTCTTAAGCTTCGGGTTATCATAATGTATTTTTTCATCGCAAGTAATGATTTTGTGCAAACATTAGTTTCTTTTATAGCCTTCAAGCTTCATTTCGGACAAGAATAGCCTTTCAAGATATCTCGGATTTAATTCATATGGTAACCAAAATCCCAGCTTCTGGTTGAATACTGCTGCTCGCTGGAAATTTGTAGTTTGAGAAACTCGCAATGCTTTAGCAAGCTCTTGTTGAATTTACGACAATCTTCATGGAGTAAGGCCTCTAATTCTTGGTCTTCAATTATTTTTGGCTGGCCTGGGCGAAATTTAATATCTATATAAAAATCACCACTTCTGAACAACACAAACCATTTTAAAGAAGTAAAAAAATTCGACATTTTCGAAGAAAAAACAAACTTTGTTGTTTACATTATAATGTTCAATAACTACTGAGGATACATGATAGCTAAGTTACCTTCAAAATGACATACCGCTTTCAAAAGTTATATCATCAATTGTAAATCCCACATTTTTAAGTCATAAAAATAAGTAGAAAAGTACAGAAGATGAAACCCAATCATTATTCTATTAAAATTTCAATAAATTTTATGTCCTCTGACCAATTATGAACCATTTGTTAGGTCGCGTGATGTCTTTCTATATGGAATTTTTCGTTAAATGTTATTTGGATTACAACATTTAAATGAGATTTATTATTGTTAAAGTGAATATCTGGAGTGGACCTTATATGAGAGCTATGAGCAACTATGGATCGATCGCCATGAAATTAGATCTTGTGATTTATTTATATATGTTTTTGCTGAGATGTTTAAGAAATTTATGCTCGTTGAAGTGATTTTCTGAAGTAGGTTTTATATGAGAACTGCGAGCAATTATAGACCCCGATCGCCATGAAATTAGATCTTTTGATTTATTTCCTTTAAATTTTCTTTGGATTTCAAAATTATTCACAGATTTATGACCGTTAAAGTGATTTTTGTTAGTTGGACTTATTTGGGAACTATAAGCAACTATAGACCGATCGCCATGAAATTTGGTCTTTTGATTTATTTCTTTATTTTAAATTTTATTTAGATTCCATCACTTTTAAGAGATTTATGCTCTTTATAGTGGTTTTCGGATTAGAGCATCATATGGGAGATATGGTCAATTGTGCATGTAAAACACCTTTGCGAATCAATTTTGTGTGGATTAATTAACATTTATTGAAAATAAATTCAAATTTAAATTGGTACCCATGCTAACCAAAAACATATTCAACCGTTAAAATTATGAAAGAAAACAATTTTAGAATTTGGGAGTAAATCGTAAAAGTATAATCTAATGGTCACCCTAGTAAACATTCAGTGTACAAACAAATTTGTATTTATTTATGATGTATGTAGCATGAATAACTAATGTACATATCAACATATATGAAGAGAATGTACAACATCAAATTCGGTCAAAATTTATAAACTAAATTCATTACAGAATAGTCACTTTAAATACTAAATGAACAAATTTCTATATCTGTGGACTTTTAAAAAACAGCTCTAGTGAAATTTTAAAATTTTTCATGAGAGCGTAAAATCTATTTAATTGATCGATAATTATTTTATTATTTGTCCTTAAAGAATTTTGAAAGCATTGTATAATTCTTTGAAATAAATAATAAAGTTCTTCAAGGACAAATAATAAAATAACTATAGATCAATTCAACAGTTTTTACGATCTCCAGAAAAATTTTAAAATACCACTTCAGTTGTTTTGTCAAAAGTCCACAAAACAAGCCATTCAGAAAAGGGCTCGTGTAAAAATTACGAATAGGAACTGTCTAAGTCGTTTGGACCGAATATCAAGTGGATGATACTCAGATCAGCACATTCGACCAACATAGTAATACCAATTTCTTCAGCTATGTAAATATGTACTTCCAAAATGATTGATTGCACTTGGGGTCAAACTGAAACTCATTTTGTGTTTTTTGTGATTTTAAAAGTTGAGGGTCATTTGGACCCAAAGTTCTCTTAAGGGTTAATTTCTATTTTTGTACTGTTATTGTAAATTTTGGAACTTTAAGGTATGTTTTTCGTAACCTTCATTAAAATTAACACAAAAATATATAATATTTCGCTATCACTAATTTTGAAATTCCAAATGTTACAAAATTTTACCTTTCACCTTCACTATTTAATATTGTGTATAGGTTTCACTTAAAATTCAGAACATTAAGGAAATTGGTATCATTTACCAAAATGTGGGCAAAAAATTAGTTTTTCCCATAAATCGCAAAATTTAAATCACAGGTACGAAAAGCTCTTGGAGGTATTATCGTACTTATTTCATATTTTTATTCCCTATTATAATCTTAATAAATCTCAATATGATTATCAAAAAATTCTGAAATTTGTTTAAGAAAATTTTGAAAAAATTGAAAGTGGAGATTTTAAACTGCCGGTAAAAAAATTAAATTTTTGGTTAACGGTTCCTACACCAACAAAAACTTGTACACAAGTAAATACGGATATATTTTAAGTAAAAATTACCTTTTATTTTAATATTTCTCAAAACATGTACATTTTTTTCCCTAAATTTCTTGTTCAAGTGCCTTGAGACGTTAATGGTCTGGTGAATTTTAAATAACTTTAACCCATTATTGCCCGGTACCCGAAAGCGTTAACCAATATCAATGAAAATGTGTGCGTAGTAGTTTTTTGGTCTAACTAAGGAATAATTAAAATTTCAAGAAAATGGAGCGATTGGTTTTTGAGATATGAGATGGTAAGTTTACTTACCAGTGGGCTGATATGTTAAGGGTTTTCGGAATATTACACAAAAATTTTGTTAACAATAAAATTGATTTTTTCGTAGAAGTAAAGTAAAAAGTTAATACATTTTTTGGAAATAAGTTTACATTTACCATATAAAATAAAATTTTATACTTTTATATGCCTTTTTAAAGCATTTTTGATGTAAAATATGTTGTATGGGTATGACAACCCGTTTTCGGTCTCCAAAACGTCTTGAAATACAATGTATTGTTTTGTTAAGGTTTGCCAATTGCGACTAATGGTCTCTTGGTAGTGAAAATTCTTAACTTTCGGGTGGTCTTATACTGGTCAGGAGTTCATTTACAACAGCTGCACGAAATAGTAGTTGCGAAAATGGTTTTATTCCCTCTTTTGTTGAGACCAACACATGCAGTTTCCACGAATTCAAAAACAATGGCCACCAAAATGTTTTTGATCAATTCTATAGTTATTCTATAGTCCACCCATATCCAGTCCAGTATGTTGTTTAGTTTTGGATCCACTCTGCCGTGATTTGTCTCTCCAGCGATCGCCGTTTGTCATCCTCTCTGGGAGTTGGGCACCTTCATAATTTGATGATGAACCGCCATAGCGTTGAACGTTGTAAAGATATCCGTTTGATGCAGTCAAACACCATGCCTTCAATTCAAAACGAATAGGCTTTCCTTTAATAAACCTACCGAAATATGGAATCATTTCCTCACCAATGGCTAAATTGTGAGCAAATATTACAAACAGTATGAAACGTTTGTTTCATAAGTCTAAAAATGCTACTAAGTCTACTACTTTACCGAATATATCTTTTAGATCAATGTTGCTCTTGTCAAATACATTTTTTTGTATTCCCGAATAACCTTTTAACGATAAATTAATGTATCGTTTTATCATTTCGGCACGATTTCATGATATAGCTTTATAAATAATTTAAACGCCAAAATATGAGTCCTTTGACAAGTATATTTTCCATTCCGGTAATTCATGAAAGCCGATAAATAACAAAAATACCAAAAAATTTTTATAACATGCGGCTCAACAGACAACGTGACATTGTTGCATACTAAATTCACTAGTAAGCATAAGATATATAAGGTATTTCCCTTTTTTAGATTTTAATACGAATTAAGCGAATTTTATAATTTTTGACGAATTTGCTACACATTTCTGCCCATTGGTAAGTAAAATTACCACAAGGATAAGTGATAGTATTTCAAGTGTTTAGGTAAATTTATTTGAATTATTTTTTATACGTAATAAAAGTGATACAAATTATTGCTTATAAACAGTTTACTGTTAGTCAATTTAACATTTTATATAATTTGTATACTTATCTCAAAATATGTCCAATTTTGGAGGTTGTCGAAAACGTTCGCCAAAGACACATAAATTAGAAAAAATAAATATCCTCCAAATTGTTTTTTTAAAACACACTGAATTAAAACGTTTTTGAAAGAAAAGTTCACTTTTTTATATATTATTAGCTTTAGAGCTGTTTAAAGAGCTAGTAAGTGAAATTACCGGCTGGGCAATAATGGGTTAAATTTTTTTTAACAATTTTTTACATATTTCGATTCTTTTACATTCAATTGCAAAAGAAGATTTTTACTTGCAACATTTTTACAAAAACTGAAAAATTTTAATTTTTCCCAATTAATATAGTTTGTGGGTCATTTTGATCCAGGAAATACAAGGTTAATCTCAAAAAGATTTGTTTACTGTAGTTTTTATTAAAATAAATAAATTTACATATTTCCGTAAAATACTGCAGAATGTTGAGGAGTTTCATAAATTTATTTCACATAAATATTAAACTTTTTCATATGTATCTGAACATTGACCTCGATGCGCGTCCCAAAATCGTTGTCCGATTTGGCTAAAAATTTACAGCACTTAACTTTTAGAGCTAGTGTGAAAATATTCAGGCCGGCACCGTTCAAAATTCGAACAAATTTTTTTTTCATACAACTGATTGTCTCTCTAATATCCAGGCAAAAACGGAGGCACGATCAAAATCGACAAAGTATGACAATGTTTTTGATGGTTTCAATGAGTCAGTTATCTCCAATATATTTTAGCGAAACAGTATTGCTAATAGCAATACTGTTTGGACTCCATACAATTGGTATCTATTAGGGTATTCATTCGACTAATGGTCGTTTGATTAATCGAATAATTTCTTACGAATAATTATTCGAACAATTCGAATAACGAATAATTCGAACAATTTTATGTAGAATAATCGAATAACAAGAATAAATGTTCATATATATTTAAATTTATTAAATTAATTAAAAATTTTCATAATTTCAAATTTAAATAAGTAATAATGACTCACAAAAATTGTATTGTTTCTGAAATTGGACAAATAACTAAAGACAAAGAGACAAAGTGTTCCGATGGCTCCTTCTATAAATATATAAATATTACTGCAAGAAGTTACAATTCTAAAAACAAATCTTTCAAAATTTTTAACTTAGGATTTGAACCAATGAAAATAAAAGATACGGAATAAAATATTTGTTATTTCGCGGGCGAAATATTAGAATAATCGCTATTAATAATCAAAATTGTAACTTAGATTAAAGTGGAGATGAATGTGATGGAGAATGTGATTTTGAAACGGTCGTCGAAAGTGATGTTGAGGATGATATTTATAATGATTACATTGAAATAGATGAAGGCCATGATCTTAAAATATATTTATATATGTGATGTTATTAACCGTGTACGTAAGTGTTCCAAAATTTTTAATAAATCGAATGATAAACACAAATATTGCAAATTAATGTTTTGTTGCAAGAAAAGCATGGAGTTCGTCTTATACATGATTTTGAATGTCTTTGTCTACACAGAGAAAACAGATTCGTGTTCACAACCGAATTTGGTGACAATCGAATGATTCTGCCTTAGTGACCGAATTTTACAGTTGTGGCTACAAAATTTTAGAAGTGGCAACAAAAGTTTGGTTGCTTCAATCGAAATTCTTCTCTGTCCACTGATATTCTGTTACTAAAACCAAAAAATTCTATGTGTACAACCGAATCATTCGATTGGCAACAAATTCGGTTGCTATTGCGAATCTGTTTTCTCTGTGTAACATGGAAATAAACTTTTTGCGTATTTGTACATGCGTCAATCATGCACTGCCTGACTTCAAATTAGCCATGTTCACTGACAATGATATCAATCTTTGGACAGATTCCCTTTATTGTGTAATTCCCCAAGACCACTTTATTAAACAAAGATTTGGCAACGTTGGTAGAGCTTGACTGATAATACAATTTGTTATAAATAATTTAGAAATAGTGAATAATTAATTTACTAAAGAATTAGTTACTCAATTTAAAACCCGAATTAATGAACGATATAAAAAAGTTCTTAATACGTTTATATTGTATTTGAATTCAGGATTATGTCCAACTAGCTTAAATTGTTTAAAGCATAGCTCCAAAACGGAAACTATAGGGTTTGTTAGTCAATTGTTTGGTAGATTGTTCAGGAGTTAATCTGATCAGAATATTTTTGATGAAAATTTAATGATGGACTTTGTTTTCGAATGTTTTTAAACATTATCAATACTTGAATTGTTAACTTTAACGTTATTTTTTGGTTTTCTTTAACAAACAAATATTAAAAATCCGACATCAAAACTTCATTCTTTACTTTTTTAAAAAAAATTAAATTATTCGAATAATTCGATTAATTTTAAACGTGTGATCGAATTATTCGAACAAGTTAAAATCTCTTATTCGAATTAATCGTTTTATTCGAACAAGAGAAAAATCGAAAAATTCGAATACTCTAATTGCTATATTTGATTCGGTTTACAGGTTTTAATGGCCTTCGCCTGAATTAAATGACTCCTAACACAGGTGTAAGTGGGTTTTTGGCATTATTTCAAACACAGATTTCGCAAATTTAAGATATTTTTCGATATCATTCTGAACTTTATGATGTTATATTCGAGGACATTGAACTTTATTATATGCAACCAGTTAATATAAATACTATTTGCCATACCCCAATAATTAAAATATTTATGATACTTATGAAAAAATACTTGATATAAACATTTAGTTTTGTGTAAGTAAAATAATTATATTTTTTGGTTTAGCTTTTTAAACAGATTGCAGTTAAAAACCCTGAATAATTTAATTAACTTCAAAATTGCTTAATTCTGCATAAAATAAACAATCACAGAATTTAGTTTTGAAAAAAACATAAAATTGTTAGAAATTTTGTTTTGAAATGCCGAATTAAATATTTAAATATTCACCATAAAAAACATATAAAATAAAACTATTTTTAAACAAGTAATACTATTAAATTCAAGTATTTTTTTTCTACTAATGCGCTAAAATACCAGAAATTCATTATAAATATTTATTAAAAATATAATAAAATTATTTTAAAAATTCATATTAATAGATGTATGCATAGATGGAACAAAATGTTGTTTTAAGTCACTACACATGAAATGTGTGTAATACATCACACAGTCAGCTTTTAGTTTATGCAACACATTTAATTATATTAAGAAAAGGATAAAAGAATTACAATATTTATATTATATTTACTTAAATACTCTTTGCTATTAACACAATTTAATATTATATTATTGATAGATTATCAAGTTTTTTTTTATAATTTTTGTTACAATTAAACAAAACTATATATTGTAAACACCAAAAAACTGTTTTGTAAAGCATTCACAGAATTGCCAATGCTGTCTCTAGCATTTTTTTTACTTATTTAAGCTAATGAAATGAAACGCCCGCTATGTATAATTTCTATAATTTTTTTATAATTTCGTATATATTTTCTGTGTATTTTGTAAAAATAGCATATATTTAATAATGTATGTGCAGCATTTTAATACATGTGGGCCACCAATAAACCAACTACGTTCGACATCTATTTGCTTAAAAATATTTGCTGGTAGAAAACAAATTAGCAAAAATTCTGCTCATTAAATTATATAGTTTTTATTTGTTTATTTTATAACCCAGCAATTTGTTTAAATGCTTTTGATTTAAAATTAATAATAGAGTTATTATAGATTAAGTGGGCATTATTAAGTGGTTTGCTAAAATTTTGATTTTATTTTAGCCCATAAGTATTTCAGGTAATTTCTCATACACAATTAACGTTTTTGTTAGTTTCTACTAAACTTACGCATTTACTATTTAAACTGCTGAATCATGGAGGCTATCCCAGTCTGTGAGTTCATATATAATGCCAACAAAGCCAGATCAACTTAAATGGAGAAAATTAACCTTCATTTCACCCTTGTGTGGAAAACCACACAGAAAATTCCCTAATTTATTCAAAATTATTTGTGGATAACGATACATTTAAAAAGTGACATTGCTTATCCTCATGTATGGTTTTCCACACATATGTAATTTCTATGTATCTTGCACTAGCAACAGAATTTTTAGTTGTCAAAATATTTGTGAAGAATATATATATACCAGAGCTGAAAATTAATCATTAATTTTTTAATTAATTCTCGAATTAGTCAAACACTGAATTAGCAAATTTTGAATTAATTCTTTTCACACAAAAAAATTAATTGAATGAAACTTTAACAAATTCGTTTGAATTGGAAACGAATTGCAACTCATTTTTACAAATTCATTTGAATTGGAAATGAATTGAAATTCATGTTCTGAGTAATTCGTTTGAAATGATTCAAATTGCATTCAATTCATTTGTGTTGTGAAAAGAATTTATTAAAAATTTATATAATTCGTAACGAATTAAAATCAAAAAAGAATGATTCATTTATAGCTCTGATATATACTTTTGTGGGTCTGCGATGAATATTTGGATATAAAAACAAGTAAGAAAGTATGGTCGGTCAAGCCCGACCATATAATACCCTACACCAAGTAAATTTTTTTTTTTTTTTTTAATTTTATTTTTTATTTATTGTATCTTCATTCATGAACTAACAACAAGTACTTCAAATCTTATATCTAATAATTATAATTTAATTAGTCCAGCCAGTGCCGGACGAAAAATTGTTTATTCATTTAGCTTTTATTAAATTGGCATTCTTCCTTCTATTCTTTGGATTAGGTCTGCTGTGTCACCCCTTCTTAACCGAGTGTGGCCACGGTTATTTAATATGTTGCGGGCCAGTGGGTTTGGGTGAATTTCAAGTTTTTTTAAATATTTTTCTGCATTTTTCGTGATCTCAGTTTTTACAAGCGGCACGTTTAGATCTTTGAGTATATTCGCGTTTTTGATATACCAGGGGGCAACTGTGATCATTCTTAAAAACTTGTTTTGGCGTCTTTGGATCTCTTCAACATTTGACGCTGATGCCGTGCCCCATAGCTGTATGCCATAACACCATATCGGTTTTATGATCATGTTGTAAAGTAGAAGTTTACAATCTAAACTAAGCGTAGAGTTTCTACCAATAAGCCAATTAATTTGAATTGATTTCAATTTCATTTGAATCAACTTTGCATCTATATGACTTTTCCATGTAAGGGGACGATCGAGATGTATTCCGAGGTATTTCACTTCCGATTGTTGAATTATTCTTTGGTTATTGATATGAATAGGGGGGCATGATTCTCTACGAAATGTAAATGTTATATGGGTACATTTTTGCTCATTGACTTTAATTTTCCATTGTTTTAACCATTTTTCTAATTCAAATATGTGATTTTGTAAGTAACGAGATGCTTCTTGAGGGTTTTCATGAATGCTTAGAATAGCAGTATCATCAGCAAATGTTGATGTATGAGTGCGATTGTTAGTTGGCATATCAGACGAATATATCAAATATAAAAAGGGTCCCAGGATACTGCCTTGGGGGACTCCAGGTTCAATGGGTTGGGGACTACTTAAAAAGTCTCCTTCTTTAACCTTAAATGTTCGACCAGTTAAATAGCTTTCCAATAGCTTATGTGTGTTTGCGGATAAATTTTGACTCAGTTTGTATATTAAACCATCATGCCATACTTTATCAAACGCTTGAGAAATGCCAATGAAGAGAGCGGAACAATATTTCTTTTCCTCAAACGCTTTTCTTACAATATTTACAAGTCTATGGGTTTGTTCGATAGTACTGTGTTTTCTTCTAAAACCAAATTGATGATTCGGAATACAATTGTTTTCAATTAACATCGGGTACAACTTGTTCATAATTATCTCCTCAAATAGCTTTGATATATTGGACAATAGGCTTATTGGTCTGTATGATTCTACTTTTGTGTGATCTTTTCCCGGCTTAGGTATCATGGTAACCAGTGAAACCTTCCATTCTGGAGGATAATATTCAAGGCGTAATATAGCATTAAAAATAAAAAGAATTATTTTTATTGCTATCCGGAGTAGCTCCATAAGCATCTTGTTACTGATTTTATCAATACCAGGTGCTTTCTTGGAGTTTAAATCAACAATAGCCTTTTCGATCTCTCGAATCTCAAAACGTAGGGGTACGACGTAAGGGTACAACCAAGTAAATGAGTAGAAATATTTTTCTATTAAAATATCAATAATTTATATTCGTGAGTGATTTTCGGAAGTGGGCCTAATATGGGAGCTATGACCAATTATGTACTGATCACCATAAAATTAGGTCGTGTGATTTATGTCTATATGAAAGTTATTTATGTTGAATTTTGTGTATACCAAAATTTTTAAGTGATTTAAGCACGTTAAAGTGATTTTCGGAAGCGGGTCTATATGGGAGCTATGACTAATTATGGACCGATACTAACAAAATTTGGTGACATGAATTTTGTATATATAAAACATATTTGAAGCGAAATTTGTGTAGATACATATATAAATTAAACATTTATGACTGATAAAGTCCAATTTCGAGAGGACATTTGTATGGGGGCTAGATGAAATAATGGACCGATTTCTGCCAGTTTCAATAGGCTTCGTCCTTGGACGAAAGAGATTATATGTACCAAATTTGATCGAAATATCTTCAAAATTGCGACCTGTACTCTACGCACAAGGTTTACATGGACAGCCAGCCAAACGGACGGACATCGTTTAATCGACTCAGAAAGTGATTCTAAGTCGATCGGACCCACTATGGTGGTGTAGGGTATAATAAATATCTTACTGATGGTAAATAATTATTTTGACCAAAGAAAGTGTAAAATAAGTAGACATATCGTATGTGTGGAAAACAACACATGAGTGTAAGCAACAAAACATGAGGTTTAAATAAAGTTTAACTGATAAAGGCACATAAAACAAAAAAGTTTTTATAAAATGCTTTTAAAAACACTTGCTGGCATATGAAAATAATCAATAGTTATATATTAAGAAAACATGAGCATTATAAATATAATATATATTTATTGAATATATATTATTTAATATATATATAAAAAAAAAATTATTAATATTTTATGCATAATCATATTTGAATGTTAATAGTAATAAATTATTCCTTTTCATAAAATTAAAGTTGTAATACTTCTATCGGATTTAGTAGTAAATATTTTATTTAAATTAAATTATTTATTCATATTAATTTATAACAAATATTTCACTTTTTCACCTCAACTCAAAGGCTCGAAAGATTTAATTCCCCTGTGGAAATAAAAATAAATTTTATCTTTTAACCATTGCATTAATGAGTTAATTCATAGGCTTAATTCATTTGTACTTAAATGTATTGAATTCTTTATTGTTTAGTTCAGATTTTCTTGAATTCAAATCCATCACAAAATAGTTTTAAAATTATATGGAATGAATTGAGTTTTTTTCAATTCAAATTCATTTTGTAAACAAATTTAAATGAAGAAAAACTATTTTAAAATTATCAAAGGGAGCACTATACTAAATGAAACAAAAATGCTGTAATTTAATTTCTGAGAAAATTCTTATTGTCAGAGTTATATTGTGGAATGGTATCATTTTTGTGGAAGATCTTAACCCTCTGGCTCCTCTATTTAGAGGTCAATTTAACGATTTTTTCGAAAAAATCAAAATAAAGTCCTTTCAAAGATGACATTTAAGGATTAAAATGTTTACTGGAAAATTTCAGTGGGTTTCACCAAAGATACCAACGTTGTAAAAAAAGCTCTTTACGCTTAATTAGCAAAATGTCTCGCCACCTCGGGTCTCACATTTTTTAAAAATCCATGTATGATCCGACTGGGAAATTCACAAGGACTCAGATGCATTACAAATGGAATGACAAAATAAATATACCCTCATTTTTTGTGATGGGTATAAAAACTATAAAGATTTTCTAACTTTATGGATTCCAACAAAACATAATTGCTATATGAGAACACCTGCATTTTTTTTCGTTCACTTTTGTATAACGGTGTTATTGTTAAACACATGGCAAAATTAAAAAAAAATTAAAACAATTTTCAATTAAAAATGGTTTTTGTATTTCATTTTCATTTAAATATAAAAAATTTCATACAAAAAATAATAAAAACATTTATGTATAGATCTGATCAAAAATATATAAAAGGTTTGTATGAGTAACAAAATTATCATTAATTTGAAGGATTTTTATTATTATACGAAAACTAAAAGTCATTAGGTGATTTTTGTATTTATGCCATAGTGAGTATGAGCTGATGTTTGTAACGCCCAAATATATTAGTTCAACACCCATCTTGAAGTATGTAGATCAACTCTGAATCACTTTCTAAGTGCGTTCGGTCATAAAAGTTTGATTTATATAGATATCTAACAAAATTCCGTCCCAAATAAATTTTATATATACCGAAGTCATGTCATCTAATTTTATGATGACCAGTCTATAACACGGTGCTACAGTAAAAAATTTGGAGAACGACGTAGCGTGGGTTATAGGTTTTGCTGAGTACATTACAAATTGTCTCAAAAAAATTCAGAAACGCCCCCAAATTCAGAAGTTATTCTAAAAAAAACCATTTCTCAGTCAGCTTTTGTCCAAATTTTAATTGATATATTTGTAAGTTATAAGTAATATTTTTATTTATGCTAATATATAAAGAAAATTTAGTTCTTAACAAAAAATTCTTAAAATCAGATGAAAATTGTAAAAGTTATTCAACTTTCATTAACACCTTTTTAGTATTTTCTTCCTCAGCTAAAGTTTTTCTTTTCCCGCACTTTTTCATTTCCCGGGAAATCGGAATTGATTTTGAAATTTCCCGGAAATTCCGCCTAGAACAAATTATTTAATTTTAAGAATGTAGACTTCGTTTTAAAATGTAATTGGATACAAATAAAAACAAGTAAGAAAGTATGGTCGGTCAAGCCCGACCATATAATACCCTACACCAAGTAAATGAGTAAAAATATTTTTCTTTTAAAATTTTAATAATTTTTATTTTTGAGTGATTTTCGGAAGTGGGCCTTATATGGGAGCTATGACCAATTATGGACCGATCACCATAAAATTAGGTCGTGTGATTTATGTCTATATTAAAGTTAACTATGTTGAATTTTGTGTGTATACCAACATTTTTAAGCGATTTATGCACGTTAAAGTGATTTTCGGAAGCGGGTCTATATGGGAGCTATGACTAATTATGGACCGATCGTAACAAAATTTGGTGACATGAATTTTGTATATATAAAACTTATTTGGAGCGAAATTTGTGTAGATACATAGATAAATTAAACATTTATGACCGATAAAGTCCAATTTCGAGGGGACATTTGTATGGGGGCTAGGTGAAATAATGGACCGATTTCAGCCAGTTTCAATAGGCTTGGTCCTTGTGCCGAAAAAGTAATATGTACCAAATTTGATCGAAATATCTTCAAAATTGCGACCTGTACTCTGCGCACACGGTTTACATGGACAGCCAGCCAGCCAGCCAACCAGACGGACGGACGGACGGACGGACATCGTTTAATCGACTCAGAAAGTGATTCTAAGTCGATCGGTATACTTTAAGGTGGGTGTTAGACTAATATTTTTGGGCGTTACAAACATCTGCACAAACGCATAATACCCTCCCCACTATGGTGGTGTAGGGTATAAAAACCAACAAAAATTTAATACAAAGAGGTAAACAGGCTCGATTTCTAATTTTGGTTATATACAAACATGTTACCATTTGTCATTTATATCGAAATGGCAACTATTTCCATTATATTTTGTTCCAATTAATTCTCTTAATTCGCAACAAATAAATATTTTTATACCCTACACCACCATAGTGGGGAGGGTATTATGCGTTTGTGCAGATGTGTGTAACGCCCAAAAATATTGGTCTAACACCCACCTTAAAGTATACCGATCGACTTAGAATCACTTTCTGAGTCGATTAAACGATGTCCGTCCGTCCGTCTAGCTGGCTGGTTGGCTGGCTGTCCATGTAAACCTTGTGCGCAGAGTACAGGTCGCAATTTTGCAGATATTTCGATAAAATTTGGTACATATAATTTGTTCGGCCCAAGGACGAAGCCTATTGAAACTAGCTGAAATCGGTACATTATTTCACCTAGCCCCCATACAAATGTTCTCTCGAAATTGGACTTTATCAGTCATAAATGTTTAATTTATATATGTATCTACACAAATTTCGCTCCAAATAAGTTTTATATATATATATATGTATCTACACAAATTTCGCTCCAAATAAGTTTTATATATACAAAATTCATGTCACCAAATTTTGTTACGATCGGTCCATAATTAGTCATAGCTCCCATATAGACCCGCTTCCGAAAATCACTTTAACGCGCTTAAATCACTTAAAAATGTTTTTCCCGATTTTGACCCATTGTAGGTCCAACTTACTATAATAGCCTTCGTTGCAATGAACTTTGAAATATCGATCAGTAGATATCCATATTGTCTATATTAATGACTTAGTAATCCAGATATAGATAAAAAATAGGGCAAAAATTGAGGTTGTCCCGGTTTTTTCCTTATATCTCAGCCATTTATTGGCCGATTTTGTCGATTTTAAATATCAACCGAGCCAGAAGAATTCCCGATATATTGATGTATGAATCATGTATGTAGGTTATTTTGGGGCTACGGAAAGTTGATTTCAACATACATGGACATGGCTATATCGACTTCGCTATCTATAACGATCCAGAATATATATCTTTGTGGGGTCGCAAATGAAAAATGTAGAAATTACAAACGGAATGACAAACTTATATACCCTTGCCAAGCATGGCGAAGGATAAAAAAGAAAAAAAATATTTGTTCAGTTTTTAATTTTCAAGTAAAATTTTTTTATTTTTTAAATATAACGCGATTTCTATAAGTAATATTTCATAGAAAAAATCTATATATATAAAAATGAAATGGTCCATGTATGTAATGTCATCATGTGAGAACGGCTGGAGCGATTTGGCTGATTTTTTTTTATTCGATTCGAAATTTTCAGGAGATGGTTTGTAAAGAAAAAAAATCAAAAATTCTGGGAAAAACTCGGAAATTCTTTTTTTTGTGAGTCCAGTCTACTGTAATAAAAAACTCCCTAAAGTATGCAGTACAAATTTAGATATTTTATTTGCAATAAATAAGAACAGGCTGATGTGCGTGGGTTGGAGAAACTTGAAGAACTAATATTAGTAAATGCTACCGGGCGAAGCCGGGGCGGTCAACTAGTTTAAAATAACTATTTTTGAATTTAAAAAATTACGAAAAAAATTAAAAGAAATGCGAAACTTTTTATAAAATCTTACCTAATTTCTTGGAATATACATTTGATGCATACATTTTATGAAATTTTAATTCTTAAGCTCTCCATAATAGGTTATAACTTTAAAATCGGTCTAAAAAGGTGTGAGTGAGAGGTAATAAAGTACTACTACCTACCCTGAAACTGTTTTTTTTAAATAACTCAATTGCGGAGCAACATAGCTCCGAAAATAAATTGTGGAAATTTTAAATGAAAAATGTTTTTACACATTTATTCAGTGTAGGATATTATATGGCCGGGCTTGTGCGAAGGTTTATTGAATTATCGGTTAAATAGAGTTACGAGAAATGTTATGGTATACATATAGTATATCTGCACCATTTCCAATTGTACTTCAGAATATTCCAATTATATTTTATTTTATATTACAAGTTATTTGATTGTGGTTATTTAAACTTTTAAATTCCTTATAAAGCAACATTAAATACATTTATACATCCACTACGAGTTTTGTTATTATTATACTTGTACTTAAACTTCAAGATTAAAATTGAAGACTACTGCTGAAAATTTAAGTGTTAAAGAAATATTATTACAATTTGCAGCATTTTATTTGCATTTATTTTGTAATGCTAAAATTAAATATTTCGTAGTTATTATGCATGCTAATAATTATTTCATAATTAAATTACAAATACAGATTTTCTAGCAAAAAAATATTTCTTGTTCCTTCTCTGTATTTTCCATATTTTTTACATATTTTAAGTACTGAAATAATGTTAGTGCAAAGAAATGTTTTTATTGCACTATTGCACTTTATATTTCATAGTTTTTATGAAGTTTTTTTTTATTATTCTGTGTTAGATATAAAATTAGCTGCACTAATGAATATAAATTAAAAAATATAAGAGGAATTTAATGATTGGTATAGAAAAAGTAAACAAAAAAAAAATGTAATGAAAAATTTGCTTAATGGTGTTTGAAAAAGTGATTTTATTAAGTGTTTTTCTTTTCTTTTTTTAAAAAGAAATCTCACCTAAAGCAAAGACATAATTAAATTAAAGTGGTTCTTGTAGATTTAAGTATTTTTTAATTGTATATTTTATGCTGCTCTTGTTTGGGGGGTATTTTTCTTATGACTAAGTAATTTTAAATGCATAAATATGTTGGAAGGATGTTGGAAATTTAAAAAAGTACAAGTTAAATACAAGCTATGAAAGCATTGTGGTTAAGATGTTCTGTTTCGTTATTTCATGAAATTTGATTTTTTTAACAACATTTTTATACCCTACACCACCATAGTGGGGAGGGTATTACGCGTTTGTGCAGATGTTTGTAACGCCCAAAAATATTAGTCTAACACCCACATTAAAGTATACCGATCGACTTAGAATCACTTTCTGAGTCGATTAAACGATGTCCGCCCGTCTGGCTGGCTGTACATGTAAACCTTGTGCGCAGAGTACAGGTCGCAATTTTGAAGATATTTCGATCAAATTTGGTACATATTATTTTTTCGGCCCAAGGACCAAGCCTATTGAAACTGGCTGAAATCCTTTCATTATTTCACCTAGCCCGCATACAAATGTCCTTCCGAAATTGGACTTTATCGGTCATAAATGTTTAATTTATAAATGTATCTCCACAAATTGCGCTCCAAATAACTTTAATATATACAAAATTCATGTCACCAAATTCTGTACTCACAAAATTCAACATAGTAAACTTTCATATAGACAAAAATCACACGACCTAATTTCATGGTGATCGGTCCATTATTGGTCATAGCCCCCATATAAGGCCCACTTCCGAAAATCACTCACGAATATAAATTATTGAAATTTTAAAAGAAAAATGTTTTTGCTCTTTTACTTAGTGTAGGGTATTATATGGTCGGGCTTGACCGACCATACTTTCTTACTTGTTTTTTATGTGAAACTAGAATTTTTTAAATTAATTTGTTGTTTTTTTTATCACTCCTGAGGTATAAGTTTGTTGTTTTGTAAATAACATTTTTAAAGTCAGAATAGCATCGAACTCACTTAGAGTTTTTGGTCCATAGTGATACCGTAGAAAAAGTCAGTGCTTATTCTAAATCTCATGATGTCTTTTAATTCTTTATAATTCAGAGCACGGGAAAAGGAAGTGTTCTTCAAACTACAACGGCAGAAATCATTATATTCAACTTCTAACTGTGCGTACTGTAATCAGGCACTACAGTAGCGTAGAAAAGTGTCTATCCCTTTTTCAGTAATTTGTTGTAACCCACCTCCTCTTAATTTCCTATTTTTTTTTAAAAAAATATTGGAAATCTAAAAGGATATTCAAAGATACAAATTTGAAAAGACATTTTTAACATCTTTTGATCCTTACAGGATAAAATAAAAATAATGCGAAATATTTTACAACTCTTCTTGATCATTTGACACCAAATTTGACATAGTATGATGATCAGAAGAATTTTAAAACATTTTTTTTAAAAATGTACTCCTCTGAAAATTTTAAGTCCTTTTAAAAGGAAACAGGATAACGAAATGAAAAACTGAAAACGCAGTTTTTCTCCATTTAATTTATTGTTTCAGACGTATATCATCCGGTTCGTGTCTAATATTGAGTGTCGTACGGTGTTATAAACCGATCGCCATGAATTTAGGTCGCTTGATTTATGTCCGTATGGAAGTTATTTCTGTTGAATTTTATGTGTATATCAATATTTTAAGAGATTTATGATGGTTAAAGTGATTTTCGGAAGAGGGTTTTATATGGGAACTATGACTAATTATGGACCGATCTTCATAAAATTATGTCAGAGAAATTCCGTATATATAAAACGTATTTGGAGCGAAATTTGTGTAGATACCTATAAAAATCAAACATTTATGACCGATAAAGTCGAATTTATGGAGGACATTTGTATGGGTGCTAGGTGAAATGGTGGACCGATTTCAGAAATTTTCAATTGACTTCGTCCTCGGGCCGAAGAAAATGTACGTACCAAATTTTATCGCAATATCTTCAAAATTGCGACTTGTACTTTGCGCCAGTCAAATGAACAAATAAAATAAAAATGGAACAAAAATTTGGGAGTAATTTCATTCAAATGAAAAAAGTGTTCAACAAACAGGTCAAGAAGTATATATAGGCTTAAATAGAACACTTTGGACTTTCTCCCGGTTGTAAAATTTGTTTAACCCCTTTTGACCCTAAGCAACTTTACTCCACTGAAATTCAAATTTGGCTAAAATATAGTACCTGAGAAAAAAATTAATAACACATTAGGTATAAACGGTACAATGACAAATCATATCAGATCTTAAAGACTATTATCCTGCCAACATAACAGAAGAAAAATCATCCAATTATCTATAATAGTTTGCGAGTAATGATAATTTACTTCTGATCAAATTTACAAAAATCACATTTTTATAAAATGACATAAAATATTTGACTTTAACAGCATGCCACGCACACAATTGACAATATTTTTATCTAATTTTTTGGCTACCTTAGTTCCAATGTGTTTACTATTGAATGGCATTAAAATTTTTGAAATCGAAGTTAACAAAAAGTTGGAATTTTGGCCGATGAAATTGAGATATGAGCCACCTTGCGACGATCGTTTTAAATTCATATTCGCCATCATTTTCAACACCATTTTAATATAAGGTAATATTACGATTATTAGTTGCGATTCTGCTAATATTTCACCAGCATATGAAGCTATTCAATTAATCGAACGATCATTATTCGAATGAATACCCTACTAATTATACAAAAAATCATATAATAAAATTTACTAGAAAGTCCTAAATCATTTTGAAAATATTAATAATAAATTAGATATATTTCAAATTCATAATGACTGCTTTACAATTTCCATCTTTAAAGTATGATACTGTATTTTGTTTAACAAAAAATATAATTCCCCTTTTTAAAATCGAACTAAAATTCCTTTACTTAACAGAATTTATCCAAATGTCATGCAGCATTTAAACTCTTTATCATATTGACATTTTACAAAAGCAAAATGATAACGAGTTCCTTTTAGAAATAAAAATAAAGAAAATACTTGACTTAAACTGTTGAATTTAAGTTGTCCATAGGAATTTTTTACTTAAATACTCAATTCTTAAAGCAACTTTGAAAATAATCTTGCCATCATTTATTTTCCAAATAAATGTAATACTTACTTATACATGTAAAGCACATATACATACTTCAACATTTAAATACGTATATGTACACAGATTCAAAGCATAACAATAACAGCAGACTTACACAACAATATCGTGCGTGATGTAGTCTGTGTTGATGTTAAACTCACGTACTTCTAATACAATAGAATAATGATGTAAATGTTTATAAACAAAAACATGCTACGTTTTTTTTTTGTTTTTGCTTTTTATTCTTTACTGTTCTTTTTGCCACCCTACTTTCATTGTGGAAAACTTTAACACGAGCAGTAATTTTATGCTCTACTTAAATGTAAGCTTTATGAGTTTATGCAAGCGTTTGTAACTACTATTAAAAGCATCCCTTATCCTTTTAGTAAAGAATTTAGTCAATATTAACTCCAATAACTCTTATTAACCCTGCAGTTATTATACGTTTTCCTTGTTAGCCTAATCTTCCATATATATCAGATACAAAACCAGATCCTTAAGGTAATGATGTGGTCGTTTTAGTCCACCATTACTTCCATACTTACTTGCCATATTATTGATGGTTGGCTGTAAGTAATTTTTTCGTTTACCATGTACATTGTACAAACAAAACTCTATGATGACGACAAAATTGTTGATACTGGAAAATAAATGTTCAGCAAATGAAATTTTGAGACAAAGTAACTGACACAAAAAAAGAAAAAAAACAAACATTGTTAGCTGCAATATGTTGCTTCAAATGGGTTGATGGGTCTTGTAAAGAACAAATTTGTTGACGAAATTCTGCAGAAAAAGTCCAACACAGAATAGAAAGAAATGTTGTAAGAGATGAAACAGTGATTTGAGTGTTATTTTTTTATTAACGAAACAATTGCTTTGTATGTGACACTAGGGTGAAGCAAATATATGAAGGTATTTTTTACAGCCATCACCAAAAATATAGGGTGGATATTGAGTTTGTCATGAAATTTACAACACATTGAATTATGTGTCGCAGATACGGAAAAATTTATATACTTATTATGGGCTCTTATGAAATTCTAAGGTTATCTTGCTAAGGTTATCTTGCTGTCGTCACTTGGTTGAAGGCACAATAATGCCAAAGTGTTAGGACTTTGGGTATCAAATGTTCCCATAATATTATTTGCTAATAACTAAACTTTGGCATTGAAAAAAGTAACATCGGTATAATACTCTCAGAGAAATAAACCAAAATGTGAGACAACCTACATTTGTTCGGCTATTTTCTTCAAATATATTACAGATAATACCTTGCAATTTTTACATGAACAAACATTGTTGAAAATGACAAGAATTGGTCCATGATTTCTACCCGTCCCCATAAAAATTTCTTCCCCGAATATGGTTCTATGGTACATAAATATTTAAAAAATAGCAGTATCAATATAAACAACTTAATCAAGTTGAAATTCGACAAAAATAATTAAAACAGTGTAGCATTCTAAAATTTCCCAAAACAAATAAAACTTGTTATGTAGTTTCAAACCAATCAGTTTTATTACTTTTATTTTTTTCGAAAGATAACACAGAGGAACAAAATTGACATTTTGGTTTGGTGCCGCGGAAAATGTTTTTGATAAAACATGTATGGGACATTACATAGTCAAAACTATATTTAGTTTTTTTTGAGGAGCTCTTGTTTTTAAGATATCGCGGTTTTAATTTTTTTGGTTATTCTGTATTTTTTTCTCTTTTTGATGGGTTATTTCATAAATGGAGACTAAAATTAAAAACGCATCTTTGTACTGGTATTCTACACAAAATTATCATTTCTTTGACATCAATTTTGTTTATCTAAGTTTCAGGATATATTGGTGATATCGCAAGGATGTTGAAAATTAACTTTTTTCAGTTTCATCCTTATAAGTTTGACCTATGGTAAAAGGGTTCAAAATTTGTTCACTATATACAATAAAAACTTATCAATAAACTAATTTATATAAAAATATTGAAAATTCGCTGAAAATATACAAAACTATTTGGCAAATAACTCAAAGTTTTACAGTATTTTTCATATGTATTTCATATTAAAAAAACTATATAAATGTTCGTAACTTGAATGTTTTACACCTGTTTTTTTATAAATATAATTTCACTTGTTATATTATTTCATTATGGCTAGTAAGATGAGATGCTGTGTTAAAGATCCTAATATGTTTTGTTACATTTGTGACGAATATATGTTAAAAGATCAGCGAAAATCCAATTGTATTTTGCTTACTTTGGTATTCAAATTCGCAACATAGACAATTCCTGGATATATAATGTAGAAATAAATCTATATGTTTGTAAAAATTTATTTTTTTCTGTAAAATACTAGTGTTTTTAAAAAAAAATTTAAGATATTTTCACCAAAAACGCTGCAAATCACGTGAATACAAAATTCGCACTATTTTAAAAACGTCAAATGAAGTATTTACATTGCTGTAGTTAGATTTAAATGTGTATTAAAAAATAAGACTAATGACTACCTAAAAATGTATTTATTAAAAAAATTGTTTTTTAGGATGCAAAATTTCGGGATATTATCTAAATATTTCATTAAATTTTTAACTAATTTTTCATTTTAATTAAAAACTATATTCGCTATAATGCCTTGAATGTGCAGGGATAAATTTTTATTTAAAATTTTCATAATGCACAATTTTATTAAGGATAAAGCTAAAAAAGTCAAATTTCAACTTTCCCGAAAGATCAGACAAATATGCAAAAATATCCATCAGAATTATTATACTCAAAAGAAGCATACGTTTATGTAGACCAGTCTCATGCTAAAAAAATTTCACATTCTTAATTGCATTACCCAAAATTTTGAAGAAAAACACAAAAAAATAGGGTATTCAATGAAAATATAAAAACCGCGATATTTCGAAAGCGCGAGCTGACTGGAAAAAAACAAGTATACCATAGTAATGAGGGTTCATCAACGTGTACAAAAGGTAGTTCAAATCTCGGGCACCAAAATCTCTGTTCCGCAGTGTAATTTATTACAATTCCATTATAACCTACATTTTTTTACAATTTTTTTCCTAAAATTGTAGGCTGATGTAGGCTCTTGAATGCTTATATTGAAAATTAATTCATAATACATGTTTATAACCGAATGACTACAGTATTCAGAACCGAAACCGGTTAAGCTATTTTTTTATGTTGGAAAAACCGGCTGGTTTCAAATATTTTCGATTATTCTATGGACAATATTCTACACTACCATAGTGAGGAGGGTATAATGCGTTTGTGCTGATGTTTGTAACGGCCAAAAATATTAAAAACTACCTTAAAGTATCACACTCTGAATCGATTTAACGATGTCCGTCCGTCTGGCTGACCATGTAAACATAGTCTAATGAAACTAGCTGAGTTCAATGCAATATTTCATCTAGCCCTCATACAAATGTCCTCCCGAAATAGGACTTTATCGGTCTTAAATGTTTAATTAATATAGGTATCTACCCAAATTTCGCTTCGAATTAGTTTTATATTTACAGAAGTCACGTCAACTAATTTCATAACGATCGGTCCATAATTAGTCATAGCTCTCATAGAAGGCCCGTTTCTTTACGACCATAAATCTTTTAAACATTTTTAAATCTAAATATAATTTAAAAAAATAGGAGAAATAAAATCTCATGGCAAGTTGGTCATAATTGGTCATAGCTCCTATAAGGCCTTCTTCCAAAAATCACTCACGAAAATAAATTATTGAAATTTCTAAACAAAAATGTTTTTGCTTATTTGTTTGGTGTAGAGTATTATATGGTTGGGCATAAATGAAAAATTAAAAAAATTAAGAAATTTTTTTAATTTTTGGGCAAAACATAAAAATTGTTTTTAAGGTTTTGTACTTGAATTGCAGCTTGTTATACTTTTTGACAATATTTTCTTACTTTCGTTTCAAAAATCTCCAGTAGACTAAAATATATTGTTAAAACCAATAGTTAACCAAACACAGCTTGTTAATAAAACGTTTTCTATTTCAGGATCGATTCCAACTGATTTTGACATAAAATATATTCTTTTATCCGTAATTTGTTTTAAGAATATTTAAATTTTCTTAAAGTTTACCAAAACAATCTACATTTTAATAACTTTTTATATTTTGAAATACTTTTGACATATTTTCTAACAAATCTTTGGCAAACAGTTTAACTACACTGTCCAACAAATTGAGAATTTTTGATTGGAACAAAATAACGACCCCATAATTCTGAAAGGATATATTGAGTATTTCATTATTGTAGAATGAACTTATAGTGCAGCTGGTTTGAACATTTTTTTTGCAGTGGGTCAAAGTTTTAATTTTTTTGATCGAAAGAAGCATTATACTAACTGAAAAAATGTTGTAAGTTAATGTCTGAGAGAATTCTTATTGTCAGAGTTATATTGTGGAATTTTATGGGGATCATTTATGTGAAATATCTTAGCCGTCTATCTCCTCTCTTTAGGGGTCAAAAAGGACATTAAAGGATTAAAATATTCTACGAAAATTTTTGCCGGATAATTTCAGTGGGGGTCACCAAAGATACCAAAGTTGTAAAAAAAGCTTTTTACATTTAATTAGCAAAATTTCAATCCATCTCGGGTCTCACATTTTTTAAAAAAATCTGCAAAAATCTAAGTATGATCCGACTGATCGGAAATTTAAAATATAAATAGTCCTTGAGAATATCTGCAAAAAATATTCATATGTATTTAACTTATTTCTTTAAGTTCAAAATATACTTAGGTTTAATTATTTATTTATGTTGTTCGATTTTTTTTTTCGTTTTTTAGATACGGCGGATTGATGTTTCTTTTTACCATGGGAGGGAACGGTAGGTGTCTTCTTGGATGGATTGTTTAGTGGAAGGTTAATTTTTGAAAACTCGAAAACCATGATAAACATTTTTCGTCCTCTTCCAGTGATCGAACCTGGGATGCTTGGTTTTGTAGGCAAGCACACCACCACTACACCACACAGAGGGATGGCTTCATACATTTTTTTGCAAAAATTATAATGAGTGGTCGTAGAGCGCTGAAATTTGGCACCGAGAATTGGACCAAACTAAGAAAAAAATAAAATTTTATCAAAATGTACCACGCCCACTGCCCATACAATCCAAATAGATTTTTTCGCTTAAAATTTTTCCTATCCAAGTAAAAGTCTAGAAATTTGGTAAATATATTTTCTGAAACAAAAGAAGAACGTATGCAAAGTTTTATTAAAATCGGGCATGTCCACCGCATACCGCCCATGCAATTCAAATACAAAACATTTTTGTGCAAAAATTATAAGGAGTGGTCGTAGAGCATTGAAATTTGGCACCGAGAATTATATAGACTAAATTAATAAAAAAATCAAATTTTATCAAAATCGTCCACGCCCACTTCCCATACAATCCAAAAATAGTTTATATACAAGAAAAGTCTAGAAATTTGGTACATACATTTATTGAAACAAAAACAGAACGCATGCCGAGTTTCAATAAAATCGGTCACAAACACCGCCCACGAAACTCATACATAGATAAGATTTTTTTTGATATTTATTTTATTATTCGAAAAATGTTATGTTTTCATCCTGTTTCTAAAACTTCCGAAAACTATTTTTTTTAATTGAAACTCCTGTATTTCATTTTATTAAAAAAACAGCTTGGGAGAAAGTGGGGCTACAGTTTTTTTTTCCATGAAAAATCAAAAAAAAAATAATTTTTAGAGACTTATATATTTGGGCATATCTTCTTAACGGTTTATGATATCCCCATAATTATACCCTTTACCATGAGTGGCAAGGGTATATATAAGTTTGTCATTCCATTTGTAATTTCCACATTTTTCATTTGCGACCCCATAAAGTATATGGGGGATTTCATGTCAAGTGAACCAACTTTTGAAATCGATGTCTTCCGATCGGGATGAAATTTGCACCAAGGTTAGCTCTATTGGATAGTAACTCAGACACAATTTTTCAACAACATCGGTCGAGAACTCTCTGAGTTATAGGGGGTAAAATTTTGACAGTTTGGTCAAACAGGGGTTTTTTCTTATCCATGTAACTTATTACCTATTGTTCTTAGCAAAATGTGTTCCAAATAGTATAGATAGCTATTTCTTCGATCTTTCGAAAAAAAATATTTAAAAAAAAAAATAAAAAATTTTTAATATTTTTTTTCCGAAATCAAAAACTTTTTTGACTTTTTTTTAAAATACGCTATTTTTTTTTATTTTTTTTTTTTCTTAAAATAAAGTTTAGATATTTTCCTTGAACACCTACTTGGTCGCTTAGTGGGATGCGAGTGGGATATCTATCAAAATAAATATTTTGTAACTCAAAACATAAAATTTTTGACTTTTTTTGCAAAATCAAAAACTTTGTTGACTTTTTTTTTTCAAAATGGACCCTTTTTTAATTTTTTTTTTTAGGTCAAACAAAAGCTTAGATATTATCCTTGAAGACCCTTTTGGTCGCTTAGGGGGATGCGAGTGGGATATCTATCAAAATAAATATTTTTTAACTCAAGACTTACAATTTTTGACTTTTTTTTTTGCAAATACGATTTTTTTTCCAAATGGGCCCTTTTTTTAAAATTTTTTTTGTAGTCAAAAGAAAGCTTAGGTCCATTCCTTTAAGATATTTTTAGTCCCTTAGTGGGATGCGAGTAGGATATCTATCAAAATAAATATTTTGTAACGCAAGACATACAATTTTTTAATTTTTTTTTGCAAAATCAAAATTTTTTTCCAATATGGGCCCTTTTTTAATTTTTTTTTTTGCTCAAAAGAAAGCCTAGGTCCATTCCTTTAAGATATTTTTAGTCCCTTAGTGGGATGCGAGTGGGATATCTATCAAAATAAATATTTTGTAACGCAAGACATACAATTTTTTAATTTTTTTTTGCAAAATCGAAATTTTTTTTCCAATATGGGACTTTTTTTTTAAAATTTTTTTTGCTCAAAAGAAAGCTTAGGTCTTTTCCTTTAAGACCTATTTTGTCACTTAGGAAGATGTGAGTAGGATATCTATTAAAATAAAAATGTTGTAACTCAAGACATTCAATTATTGACTTTTTTTTTGCAAATTCGAATTTTTTTTCAAAATGGGCCCTTTTTTAAAAATTTTTTTTTAGTCAAAAGAAAGCTTAGGTCCATTCCTTTAAGATATTTTAGGTCCCTTAGTGGGATACGAGTGGGATATCTATCATAATAAATATTTTGTAACGCAAGATATACAATTTTTGATTTTTTGGCAAAATCAAAAACTTTTTTGACTTTTTTTTAAAATGGGCCCTTTTTGTAATTTTTTTTTTTTGCTATAAAGAAAGCTTAGGCCTATTCCTTTAAGATGGTTTTGATCGCTTAGTGGGATGCGAGTGGGATATATATCAAAATAAATGTTTTGTAACTCAAGACATACAATTTTTGTGTTAAAACATTTATTTTGATAGATATCCCACTCGCATCCCACTAAGGGACTAAAAATATCTTAAAGGAATGGACCTAGGCTTTCTTTTGAGCAAAAAAAAAAAACTAAAAAAGGGCCCATATTGGAAAAAAATTTTGATTTTGCAAAAAAAAATTAAAAAATTGTATGTCTTGCGTTACAAAATATTTATTTTGATAGATATCCTACTCGCATCCCACTAAGGGACTAAAAATATCTTAAAGGAATGGACCTAAGCTTTCTTTTGACTACAAAAAAAATTTTAAAAAAAGGGCCCATTTGGAAAAAAAATCGTATTTGCAAAAAAAAAAGTCAAAAATTGTAAGTCTTGAGTTAAAAAATATTTATTTTGATAGATATCCCACTCGCATCCCACTAAGCGACCAAAAGGGTCTTCAAGGATAATATCTAAGCTTTTGTTTGACCTAAAAAAAAAAATTAAAAAAGGGTCCATTTTGAAAAAAAAAGTCAACAAAGTTTTTGATTTTGCAAAAAAAGTAAAAAATTTTATGTTTTGAGTTACAAAATATTTATTTTGATAGATATCCCACTCGCATCCCACTAAGCGACCAAGTAGGTGTTCAAGGAAAATATCTAAACTTTATTTTAAGAAAAAAAAAAAAATAAAAAAAAATAGCGTATTTTAAAAAAAAGTCAAAAAAGTTTTTGATTTCGGAAAAAAAATATTAAAAATTTTTTATTTTTTTTTTTAAATATTTTTTTTCGAAAGATCGAAGAAATAGCTATCTATACTATTTGGAACACATTTTGCTAAGAACAATAGGTAATAAGTTACATGGATAAGAAAAAACCCCTGTTTGACCAAATTGTCAAAATTTTACCCCCTATAACTCAGAGAGTTCTCGACCGATGTTGTTGAAAAATTGTGTCTGAGTTACTATCCAATAGAGCTAACCTTGGTGCAAATTTCATCCCGATCGGAAGACATCGATTTCAAAAGTTGGTTCACTTGACATGAAATCCCCCATATATATTCTGGATCGTTATAGATAGCGGAATCGATATAGCCATGCCCGTCTGTGTGTTGAAATCAACTTTCCGAAGCCCCCAAATAACTTACATACACGATTCATACACCAATATCTCCGAAATTCTTCCGGCTCGGTCGCTATTTAAAATCGAGGAAATCGGTCCACAAATGGCTGAGATATAAGGATATATGGATATCTAATGATAGATATTTCAAACACCATAGTAAGTTGGACATACAATGGGTCAAAATCTGAAAAAAATATTTTTTAACCCGAATTTTTTTTTCATCAAAAATTTTTTTTTTGTCATAAATTCTTTTTCCAAAAAAAATAATTAAAGAAATTTAAAAAAAACTTTTTTAAAAAAAAAATTAAAAAACAATTTGGAAAAAAAATTTTTTTTTTTAAAATTTTAAAACATTAAAAAAAAAATTTTGATTTTGTTTAAATAAAAATATTTTTAAGTATAATTTGGTGAAGGGTATATAAGATTCGGCACAGCCGAATATAGCTCTCTTAGTTGTTTTATTTTTATTTATGGAGAAATGTTATATTTTTCAAATATATTAAAGGTAAGTGGTATTGTTAGGAAAATTATACATATCGCTACCTTAATATAGAAATTCCTAACTAACATTTTCATTACTTTAGAGGAGAAGGAATCAACTTAATAAAACTTAAAGTTCTGTAGTTGCAATTTTTTTTTTTCAACACAGACTTTTATGAAGGTCTTCAACTAGTTTAATGTTGAGACATTTAATTTTATTTTATTAATAGTTTATGTAAAAATCTATATATCTTCTTTATATATATAATTCTTCTGTATGGTTAGTAACTGAACAGCTAGTATGTATATAAAAATGAAATGGTCCATGTATGTAATGGCATGACGCGAGAACGGCTGGAGCGATTTGGCTGATTTTTTTTTATTTTCAGTACATGGTTTGTAAAGAAAAAAAAATTCAAAAATTCCGTGCAAAATTCGGATTTTTTTTTGAGTCCAGTCAACGTAATAAAAAAGCTCCCTAAAGTATGCAGTACAAATTTAGATATTTTATTTGCAAATAAATAAGAACAGGCAGGTTTATGTGAGTTGGATAAACTTGAAGAACTAACATTAGTAAATGCTACCGGGCGAACAAAATTTGTTCTAATTTATAAGTGAAAACAAATAATTTTATGCCAAACTTTTTTTTTAATTTTTTAAAAGAAAACTTTTTTTCATTTGTTAGTGAAAAAAAAAAATTTTGTGAAAAAAATTGGGTTAAAAAATATTGTAGGTCCGATCCATATTGTCTATATTAATAACTTAGTAATCCAGATATAGCTCAACAATAGGTCAGATTTTTGACTGTTGTTGTCCTGGTTTTTTCCTTATATCTCAACCGGCTCGGTCGAGAAAATCGACCCACAGCCGGTTGTATAGCGGATGTTTTGATGTATAAATCATGTTTGCAAGTTATTTGGTTGCTACGGAAAGTATATTTCAATATACGGACAGACGGATATGGCTATATCGACTCCGCTGTCTATAACGATCCAGAATATTTATACTTTGTGGGGTCGCAAATGAAAAATGTTGAAATTACAAACTTAAAAAAAATGTTTAGCTGTCCGAGAAATTTCTTGACAACTCCTGACGCATAAATTTACCACAGAAAACGCATTAATTAATTCAAAACAATGATTTGATAAGGATATATGTATGTATTTAAAAAGTGACATTGCCTATCCTGGAGTGTGGTTTTCTACACATAGTATGTAATGTGTATGTGTTTTGCACTGGTAAGATCATTTTATGCCGTCAAGGCAAAATTGTGTATTACTTGTAATTTTTGGAGTTATATTTATTGTAAATCCAACCACTGTGCAGCACTAAATAGAATGTAAAGCGAAAAAACTATGTAAACAATTATAGCCACAAAAAGCCATACTAAACTTTATGACTTTTTGTAAGTTTTTACACGTTGAGACAGTTTGACGCAATAATTTTTGTTGTTTTTACTACCAAAATTTAATTTTTTGCCAGAACAAAAAAAAGAAAAATGCATTGCAACGCATGGCACAAACAATCATTTAGTCACAGTAAAGTGAATAACTAGAGTTGATATTTAGAGTGATAATGTATGAGTACGAGAGCAGCAGAGTGTGGCAATGATGGATGAGGTTGGCTTTGACAATACGCAGACACTCATACATGCAATCGCAAACACACATTGATATAAACTGCAAAATGTGCGATAAACGAAGTTAAACTTTTAAGCTTGATTTTCACTCAGACACTTCAACACAGAACAGCAGCCATAACTAGAAAACGATAATTTTTAGTTGAGTTTTGAAAACATGTTAGCAATATGATCATCAATTTGTTTTTGCAATTATTTTTTGATAAATCTTGTTTTGTTTTTTTTTACATTAAAATTTAAGTTCAATTTCTGTGCAACAGTAATTTGGTATACAGTTTTTTTTTAATTAAAAACAAATAATAATAGAACTCTTGAGATTTTGGTTGCAGAACAATATTTTATTATTAATTTTTTCCATTTAGTTTTGTTTTTATTATTTTTATTTGTCGGTTGGATATTTTTGTTCGTATTATTGCTGCTGAATGGTTGGTTAGTTGTAAAAGCAACATATTTTTTCTGTTCCTTTTTTTGCTCTTTCATCTCTATATTATTTGTTTTGTTTTAATTTTAGTTTTTGTTTTTGTCATTTTTTTGATTACAATTTTGTAGTTGACTGACTGAACTGACAATAATGTTAACGAAGAGGCCGGCCGTTCGTTGGCAAGAGGCAAAACCAAGGGAGGCTACAGAGTTTGTTTAAAAAAAAAAACGTCAAGGGCACTAGAACAGGAAACGGATATGACATGTTTAATGTGAAACAGATGCTCCAGCACTTGGATTTTAAAATATTATTAAAACGCACACAAGACTTTAATAAAATGTTTAAAAGGAAAGAACAAAAAACAAAAAATGATAATAAAGCCAGCGCATTAAAGAAAATATTTTTTTGTTGACTTTTTAGATGAGAATCGTTTTACGGTTTCTTTGCTGTGAGTAAACTTTATGATTGTCTTAATTATATGAAACCAACGAATGGATAAAGTTATTACTTACTTTCTGCAATTAGAAATGAACTTTGTTAAAAATACAAGGTCAGCTGGTTTGGGCTTATTAAAAAAGTTTATAAAGCTAAACAGAAATTTAAATGTTACTTAGTTGTGCAAAGAATTAGCAGGTGATTTTTACTTTAAATAGTTAACCATAGTACACAGTTTTTGAAAATATGACATCGTACGGAATAGACCATAAACAAAACAAGTAAGAAAATAATACCCTACCCCAAGTAAATGAGTAAAAATATTTTTCTTTTCAAATATCAATAACTTATATTCGTGAGTGATTTTCGGAAGTGGGCCTTATATGGGAGCTATGACCAATTATGGACCGATCACCATAAAATTAGGTGGTGTGATTTATGTCTATAAGAAAGTTATTATGCTGAAATGGGAGCTATGACTAATTATGGACCGATCGTAACAAAATTTGGTGCAATGAATTTTGTATATATAAAACTCAGAAAGTGATTCTAAGTCGATCGGTATACTTTAAGGTGGGTGTTAGACCAATATTTTTGGGCGTTACACACATCTTCACAAACGCATAATACCCTCCCCACTATGGTGGTGTAGGGTATAATAAATTGTTTTATTTGCTTGAGAGCGTTCAAACTGATTCCGACATCTGTTCAGCAAAAAAAATTCGAATCAAATTATTTAATAAGCGTTTAATCAAGAAAAGCAGCTCGATCTGTGATCACTCATATTTTTGACCAAAAATCGATTTTTTTATATAAAAACTAAAAATATCTAAATTCGCTAATAACTTGGCCAATAAGCGTTTAATCAAGAAAAGGAGTTCGATCTGTGATCACTCATATTTCTGACCAAAAATCGATTTTTTATATAAAAACTCAAAATATCTAAATTCGCTAATAACTTGGCCAATAAGCGTTTAATCAAGAAAAAGAGCTCGATCTGTGATCACACATATTTCTGACCAAAAATCGAATTTTTAAATAAAAATTCAAAATATCTAAATTCGCTAATAACTTGGCCAATAAGCGTTTAATCAAGAAAAAGAGCTCGATCTGTGATCACTCATATTTCTGACCAAAAATCGATTTTTTTATATAAAAACTCAAAATATCTAAATTCGCTAATAAGCGTTTAATCAAGAAAAGAATCTCAATCTGTGATCACTCATATTGCTGACCAAAAATCGATTTTTTATATAAAAACTCAAAATATCTTAATTCGCTAATAACTTGGCTAATAAGCGTTTAATCAAGAAAAGCAGCTCGATCTGTGATCACTAATATTTCTGACCAAAAATTGATTTTTTTATATAAAAACTCAAAATATCTAAATTCGGTAATAATTTGGCCAATAAGCGTTTAATCAAGAAAAGCAGCTCGAATTGTGATCACTCTTATTTCTCACCAAAAATCGATTTTTTTATATAAAAACTCAAAATATCTAAATTCGATAATAACTTGGCCAATAAGCGTTTAATCAAGAAAAGGTGCTCGATCTGTGATCACTCATTTTTCTGACCAAAAATCGGTTTTTTTATATAAAAACTCAAAATATCTATATTCGCTAATAACTTAGCCAATATTACACATATATAATGGATATTTAAAGTTTGTGATTTTCGGATCAACCTTTATTACTCCCAGAGCATGAAATTGCAATATTTTGTAATCAACAGCAATATATAGAATATTATATCACCTTTCACACGATACTAAAAACAATTATTTCAATATTTTTATGCATCCATAGGTTTTATTTGTTTTCTTCTTGGACCAGTACTCAGGGGATGACCCCTACTCAAGCAAAGCATTGTGTTGGAACTAGGAAAATAGGTTATGGGAGGGAGGAAAGAGGGAGTAGTGTTTGTGGACATTCGATTTGAACTTTCCTACATTGAAAATTAACTTACAAACTAGTGGGACTACTAACCTCAACTGGCCTATAAGATGTTTTGTATATAGCATGTCTTATCTTTATAAAAACATAGTTATGGTGAACTCATAACTTTGGTAAAAATTTGGATTGGTTTTATTTTTCCAACATATCACTCAATTTATGCCAACTCTTTCTCTATCTCTATAAAATTCACATAAACTTTAAATTAAATAAGATATGTTATTAAGATTTTAGGTTTCTGTTGTTTTGGCCACAAAAGATAAAATAAGCAAAAAGATGCTTTAAACTAAAATCAAAAATAACAACTAAATATAGTTTTGAAACATAAAATCAAGGAAAAAAAAATAGAACAAAGTTCAACTTTTAAGAGTCAACATGAAAGAATACTGAACAGAATACAACTATAGGTAGAGAGATAGTAGCAAATCTGTTTTTGTTGCAAGCAGCTTACATAACAATGCACTGAGTTCTGAGGATTCATGAATAATGTACAAGTTAAAATATTGGCAATGAATAGGGCAGCAAAATATAATGTGGTTAATTGAATTAGAAGGAGGAATGCACACTACTGTTTTTAAGAACTCTTAGATGGTTAAATACTCAAAAAAGTTTTTTATTTTATTCATGTTGGTTATTTTCCATACATTAGATATTTCTACGTATTTTGGAATATCAACAGAAATTACTATCAATAACTGTTTACGCCAAAAACAACGCTTAGCGATTTTCCTAATTTCCCTGCAATTCCTATTTTCCTCAATATATACTAATGCAGAATGCTATGTGTTGCAGTATAATTCCACTTGTCATTACGTACTAAATTAAACGACAAGGGTCGTAAATACTTCTTTTTGAGAGAGATACAAATCTAGCTCTAACCTGTTCACATCGCTGTATTACTCCTACTTCTTCTACTTGGTAAGAATCCATCCTTCAAGCAATTGAATAAATAATTCGAAAATATCCTAATTATTTTGTTTTATTTCTTTCCTTTTTTCCATATTTATTTGTGCAATTGTTCTGAGTAACAAAATCTAAACGATTTTGTTTCGGCTCAGAGAGTTTGAACATCTCTTCCAATTATCCAGCCTTTTCCCCCTTCACCCAGCTTCTCAGCTTAACAATAACTATCAATATTTTATTTATATTTTATTATCTGTTAAATTAAATTAATTAATCTTCAACAAACATTTTTTCAGAAACAGCACATTTGAGAAAAAATACTCCTTGTGCTAAATAAATACATGGAAATTAAGGAAATTACGTGTTGAAAACCATATACCAGGGTAAGTAACGTATCTTTTTAATTTGTGTGTTTCAGCAGTGGTGATTATGACACGGAAGACAAAGATCGCATAGGCCAGGCAACAAAGTTTGAAGACTAAAAATTGAAGGCATTACTATATGAAGATTGAGCTACTGAGTCGGCAATTTCAAAACGTTTACAAGAAGCAAGATTCATCCAAAAGCAGGAAAATTGACTGCGATTCGATTTGAAACTGAGAGACCATAAAAGACAATTTTGTATGTACGAAATGCTGTTTGAACGCTATAAAAGAAAATCATTACTTGTGACAGAAAATGGATCCAATACCCGTAAGAGATCGTATGTGAATCTCGACCAACCAGCTTAATCGATACCAAAGCCAAATCCATGGCGCAATTAATGTATTTGGTGGGACCAAAATGGCTCTATCAATTACGATAGGTCTTTTTTGGCACCTGCTGAAATCTGACCATCACAAGGAACCTGTAACAAACGCAACTGATTCGTTTGAAACGATCATTGGGCGAAAATGTCCAGAATATGCTGCCAGATATTACATTATGACAAAGCCACATGTTGCAATACCTGTTAAAATCTATTTATAATGTATTGGTTGGGAAGTTTGGCTCCACGCGCTTTATAGTTCAGACCTTGCCCCTTCCGACTACTATTTGCTTGGATCGATGCAGCATGCTCTCTCTGGGATATGCTTAACTTCAGAGCAGGGTACCCAAAATAGGCTTGATTCGTTCTTGGCATCAAAAGATGAGCAGTTCTTTTAGCTCGGAATCTATATGTTGCCAGAAAGATGGAAAAATGTCATAGTTTACAATGGGCAATACTCTGAATAAATTTATTCTGTACACATGTTTCAAAATAAACACCTGTACATCTGAAAATAATTCCACATTTTTTAAGTCATGAAGTATGAATCATATTTGTAAATTATTTGGGGATTACGCAAAGTTGATTTCAAAATACAGACGAACAGACGGTCGGACGGATAGACGGACATGGCTACATCGACTACGCTATCTACAATATACAGTGAGCCTCAAAAGTGAGTATACACCAAAAATTATTTGATTTTTTTAAGATTATGAAAATTCTAAAATTTATCCTTCGATTAAAATTTTAAAGTTTTGGTTTGTTGGAGATTGGGTTGAACAATATATTCGGTTGTGAAAAAAAAGATTTAAGTCGGACTATAATGATTTTCATGATCTTAAAAAAATCAAAAAATTCGCTGGTGTTTACTCACTTTTGAAGCTGTGTGTATATACATATATGGCGGATTTCAATGTTACGCACCAACGGAAGACGCTGACGATTCAGTCAAGGACGAATTTTATGATCAATTAACTACTACGGTACACAATATCCCAAACCGCGACATACTTATCCTCACGGGTGACTTTAATGCTAAGATTGGAAACGACAACCATGGCATATTCTAAATCATGGGAACACATGGCATGGGAACTAGAAACAAAAATGGTGTGCGGTTCATAGAATTCTGTCAGACCTTCCAATTAGTTATTGGTGGTTCAATCCCCCACAAGAACATACATAAATATACGTGGACATCTCCAAACGGTAATACTCGAAATCAAATAGATCGCATTTGCATTCGTCGTAAATGGAGAGGATCATTAATAGACGTGCGCACTAAAAGAGGTGCTGATATAGACAGTGACCACGAGCTAGTGGTGGCGACAGTAAAAATTAAACTAAAGAAAATGTTCAAAAGGGATACACAAAGGATACGTAAACGTTTTGATGTTGGGAAACTACGACACAGAGAGAAAAATAATGAAATTGGAGAAGTTCTAAGAGAATGTATACCGGAAAACAACACAACATGGGAAGAAATGTGCAACTCACTCAGGGCCATTGCAGAAGAGAAAAAAGATGATTACAAACAGAGAACAGAAAGAAGGAAATGGCTGTCAGACAACACTAATTCAGGAAAGGAACAACTTGAAACAACGGAAGATTGATAACCCAAACTTCAACCCACAATATACCACCGCTGCGAAAGCCGTAAAGAAATCAGCCCGAAACGACAAAAGGAAATATATATTGAAACTATGGCCAGTGAAGCGGAAGCAGCTGTTGGCGCGAACAATATGAGGGAGTTATACCAGATAATAGGTCGCCTTTCAAACCAAAGTATGAACAGAAATCATGCAGTGAAGGATGTGAATGGTCAACTGCTTACGAACGTAGAAGAACAAACACAAAGATGGCGGCAACATTTCGAGGAAATCAGCAACATTGTCGATGATAACACACAAAGCTCCACACATACTGATGCGTCTTCAACTACCAACGACACAATATCTACAGATCCCCCTAGCATTGAGGAAATAACATCCGCTGTACGAAAACTGAAAAGAAACAAAGCGTCGGGTGAAGATGGTATACCCCCAGAATTACTCCAAGCTAACCCAGGAATAGCAGCAGAAATCATCCATCCGTGCTTGGTTAAACGAACAGCTACCTAATACCTGGACAAAAGGCGAAATAGTAAAGCTACCAAAGAAAAATGATCTGACTGAGTGTGATAATTGGAGAGGTATTACTCTGCTCAACACTGTTTACAAAGTTATTGCTACCATAATAAATAACAGATTACACAGCATCGAAAAATCACTACGTGATGAGCAAGCAGGCTTCCGTCCACACCGCAACTATGTAGATCAAGCCAATACGCTCCGTGTAATAATAGAGCAATCGGTCGAATGGCGAACACCGCTTTATTTAGTATTTATAGACTTTAGAAAAGCATTTGACTCAATAAAACGTAGTGCAATATGGGATGCATTAAAGGCAAAAGGTGTACCAACAAAATTGATAAATTTGATCAAAGCTATGTACAACAATAGCACACTCCAAGTTCGACACAATGGCATGATCAGTGAATCTTTCATGACTAATGCTGGAGTTAAACAAGGTTGCCCTCTATCTCCATTATTGTTTGCCGTTGTTTTGGACGAGGTTATGTTACAAGTATGCAGTAAAAGAAGGGGAATTATCTGGGATCTCCAAAACCATCTAGAAGATGTGGATTTCTCTGACGATATTTGCCTCATATCGCACAAGTTCAACGATATGCAGAGCAAAGTAAATGATTTGGTTGCGTTGGCATATAGAGTTGGGCTGAAAGTAAATATTGCCAAAACACATGCAATGCGTATAAATAACACTACTGACAACCACTTTGTAGTACAAGACCAACGCATAAAATATTTTAAATCCTTCTGTTATCTAGGATGCATTATGTCGATAGATGGAGGAGTGGAAGAAGACGTGTCACTCAGACTAAATAAGGCAAGGTCAGCTTTTGGTCGGTTAAATAAAACGTGGAGATCCCCCCAAATCTCGAAGAATACAAAGAACCGTA
The DNA here is from genome assembly GCF_958450345.1 of Calliphora vicina. Classification (NCBI taxonomy): domain Eukaryota; kingdom Metazoa; phylum Arthropoda; class Insecta; order Diptera; family Calliphoridae; genus Calliphora; species Calliphora vicina. The sequence continues at coordinate 23,480,900 of NC_088780.1, forward strand.
TTTTCAATGCCCGTGTGAAATCCACACTATTGTATGGAAGCGAAACATGGCTTATGACGAATACTATAGCTAGAAGACTGCAAGTTTTCATAAACAAATGTTTGCGCATAATATGCCGCATCTTTTGGCCTAACGTTATCACCAACATTGAACTCTGGCAACTAACAAACGAAGAGCACATAATTCGCCAAATAGCAAGACGAAAGTGGAAATGGATAGGCCACACATTGCGAAGACCACTTGGCAGCATCACAAGGACTGCATTAGAATGGAATCCCCAAGGTAGCCGACGCTCAGGTCGTCCTAAGAATACCTGGCGCAGAACAGTCCTAAGAGAACTTAATATCCAGAACAAATCGTTTGACGAAATAAAAGTTATATGACAGAATAAGTTGGAATTTTCTTGTAAAAAAAAATATGGCGGATTTCATATCAAGTAACCCAACTTTTAAAATCGATGTCTCCAGATCGGGATGAAATTTGCATCACGGTTAGACAGACCGCTTTGGGTTAGAACTTTGATATTGAAAAAAAAGTAAAAAGAGTTTTTGATTTTGAAAAAAAAAAATTTCCAAAAAATTTTATTTTAATTTTTTTTCGAAAGATGGAGGAAATAGCTACATATCTAAACTATTTGGGACACATTTTTCTAAGAATAATAGGTAATAAGTTACATGGATAAGAAAAAACATCTGTTTGGCCAAAATGTAAAATTTTGACACCCTCTAACTCATAGTGTTCTTGACCGATCTTGTTGAAGAATTGTGTCTGAGTTACTATCCAATTGGTGCAGATTTCATCTCGATCGGAAGAAATAGATTTCTAAAGTTGGTTTACTTGACATGAAATCCTCATATATGTATATTGAATTTTATAGGGTCTAAAATTAGAAATTTACAAATTATAAACGTGAGAACTTTTCATTCACTTTTATGTCACTGTTTATCTTCATTAATTACTAGGCCATGTTAGGAATTTTCCACAGTTGTCAAAAACAATAATCTCAAGTATGAGGATTTAATATTTAACCTTCAATCTTTTATATCCTAAACAATTATTTCAGGTAAACATTTAAAGCTTCTAACCTTTTTTTTTTGGTTTCTTTGTTTAACAACTTAAATATTAACATTATGCTTTAGTGACTTTTTGTTATACATTCGAACACCCCACCTGATTCTAATAACCATAACTCATATTTACTAAGCAACAAATTAAACAACCAGCTAATAAATTTTCACATTATCTACGTTGGTGAATTTAGAAATAAAACAATTCGAGTAACAGTAGCAAAACCTTTCAGTTTTCTTCTTTGTTTTTTTTTGCTTTTTGCATTTGTAAATATAAAACTACAATCACAACAAAAGGGTCGCTTAGGTCTTCTTCTTAGCCTTAGTGAAAAATAAACTCAAATAAAACAATTTATATTTTTGTTATTTTTTTTTTGTTTGTTTGCTCCTTTTCAGTTTAAATTGTATAGAACACCACAGCTGGTTTATGTGCCAGAGCTTAAACTATAATATTTCATGCCAAACCTCAACATTTTACTATTCTACTACATGTAGCTTTTTGCTTCCGCTACTGTTTTTTGTCTCTAGATTCCATACTAAAGCTTAGAAAAAAAGATAGTTTTTGCCCGTAAAATGTCTAAAAAAAATATGTATGAATTACATTGTTCGCAGATATAAAAAGCAAACAAACAAATAAGCGAAAAAAATTGCTAAGAACTGTTTGAGATAACTACTCAAAGTAGCTGAATTTAATGCAAAAGTTTTACTTAAGGCAAAACTACTTTTACCGGTTGCATTAGCATCTAAGCTGTCTTGGGTGCTGCGCTTCCTGTGACTAGAGAGACAAAAAAAACAGTAGGGATAAAAAAGCGATTTCTTTTCGTTACTGTTTTTTTTTTTTTTTTTTGAAGTTACTGCAACACTATTTTTAACACGACTGTCACTGAAGTGGACATAGTGTTAGAAACACTTTTCCTAGTACAATATTATTTTTTAGGTCTTACACTTTTCGTAAATAAGCATAATCCAGGTATGTTTTTTGTTAAAGTTGTTGAATTTATTGCAGTGATGGACAGAAGTGGTAGTATTTAAAGAACTTTAAACAAATGAATAAAATAATATTGAGAACATCTTTAATAGAAATAGCAGCAAAAAAAGCCAGTACAACATGACAAAATTTTTATTTAAAAACTCAAAATATCTAAAATCGCTAATAACTTGGCCAATAAGCGTTTAATCAAGAAAAGGAGCTCGATCTGTGATCACTCATATTTCTGAAAAAAATCGATTTTTTTATATAAAAACTCAAAATATCTAAATTCGCTAATAACTAGGCCGATAAGCGTTTAATCAAGAAAAGCAGCTCGATCTGTGATCACTCATATTTCTGACCAAAAATCGATTTTCTATAAAAAACTCTAAATATCTAAATTCGATATAAAAGTGGTAGTATTTAAAGAAGTGTGATAAAATGAATTAAATAATATTGAGAACATCTTTAATAGAAATAGCAGCAGAAAAAGCCAGTACAACATGATAATATTTCATCAGACCAAATATTGTCTCACTAATCGAAGATACAATAGGAGCCAAGAAGTCGCTGATCGCAGTGCTGCACTAACAAACAATGATGAACAGATGCAAATATGGAGAGAGACTTTCGAAGAAATAAGTAACGTCATTGTAGATGAAGACAACGAAAGAAACAACAGCAATCCTTCAGGAAATAGCTTGAGAATATCCTGCAACCCTCCCAGTCTAAATGATATAAAATTAAGAAGTAATAAAGCAGCAGGCGAATATGGCATAACAGCCGAAATTATACCATCTGACATCGAAACCTTAGCTGAACTTCTACAGCCTGACATCATATCAGTCTGGATGGAAGAGAGGCTGCCTCCAATTTGGAAAAAGGCATAATTGTGAAGTTACCGAATAGTGGAGATTTGAAAGATTGCAACAACTGGAATGGAATTACTCTTGTAGCATAGTACAGGGAAGAATCCAAAACAAAATAGAGAATACCATAAGAAAAGAATTCCCCAAAAAATAATACGAATCATCAGATACACATCTCTCAGTTCTTCACAACGGAAACATCAGTCAATCATTTCATATTAACGCTGGAGTAAAACAAGGATGACCTTTATAACCTCAACTATTCACCATCGTGCAGACCGATATTGAGTATACATGGAGTCTCACACAAACTCGAGGACTTGGATTATGCGGATAATATTGGTCTACTGTCTCACAAAATCAGAAACATGCTAACAAAACTACAAGATCTGGAAAGAATAGCGCGTAATGTTGGATTTGAGTGAAATAACAAGAAAACCAAAGTCATGAGAATTAACAATGTAAATTCTCATTTAATTCTCAGAATGTCAATTCTCAGTTGAGAATACGATAGCTTCAGCTTTCTTCAGGAGTGAGATCGAACAAATCTTAACATACATAAATGTTAATAAAAAAGAAAGCAATAAACCTACAGTTTTTATTTCATTGAAATTATTATTACAACTTACAAAATATATTATTTTTATATTTCTAATCAGTAGTGATGAATTTATGAATCTTTTTCGGAAATCCTTTATCTCTGCATAAAATCTACCACACTTTTTGGTCTTTCAACAAGAGCCCAATATCTCTTCACTGGACTTAGCTCCAGGCAGTTTGGAGGATTTGCCTCTCTTAATACAAATACCACATTATTGTACTTGTACCACTCAAGACCTTTGACAGGATGCCAAATCAAGCCAAAAATAAGTGGACACATTAAGAAGTCTTATGAATGGAAGCAACCTTTTTTGCAAACCTTCCTTCATATAAATATCGGTATTTATTAGTAGTATTTAAAGAAGTTTAAACAAATGAATAAAATAATATTGAGAACATCTTTAATAGAAATAGCAGCAGAAAAAGCCAGTACAACAGGACAAAGGAGCTCGATCTGTGATCACTAATATTTCTTACCAAAAATCGATTTTTTATATAAAAACTCAAAATATCTAAATTCGCTAATAACTTGGACAATAAGCGTTTAATCAAGAAAAGGAGCTCGATCTGTGATCACTCATATTTCTGACCAATTATTCGAATTTTCTCTTGTTCGAATAAAACGAATAATTCGAATAATGGATTTTAACTTGTTCGAATAATTCGATCACACGTTTAAAATTAATCAAATTATTCGAATAATTTAATTTTTTTAAAAAAGTAAAGAATGAAGTTTTGATAAAACGTTTTTTAATATTTTGTTGTTAAAGAAAAACAAAAAATAACGTTAAAGTTACCAATTCAAGTATTGATAATGTTAAAAAAGATTCGAAAACAAAATAAATCATTAAAATTTCAACAGAAATATTCTGATCAGATTAACTCCCGAACAATCTACAAAACAATTGACTAGCAAAACTTTTAGTTTCCGTTTTGGAGCTATGCTTTAAAAAATTTCAGCTCGTTGGACATAATATTGAATTCAAATACAATATAAACGTATTAAGAACTTTTTTATGTCGTTCATTAATTCGGGTTTTAAATTGAGTAACTAATTCTTTAGTAAAATAATTATTCGCTATTCCAAAATTATTTATAACAAGTTGTATTATACATCAAGCTTTATCAACGTTGCCAAATCTCTGCTTCATAAAGTGGTATTGGGGAATTACACAATAAAGGGAATCTGTCCAAAGTTTGATATCATTGTCAGTGAACGTGGCTAATTTGAAGTCAGGCTGTGCATGATTGACGCATTTACAAATACGCAAAAAGTTTATTACCATGTTAGACAAAGACTTTCAACGTTGTTCAAAATCATGTATAAAACGAACTCCATGCTTTCCTTGCAACAAAGCGTTAGTTTGCAATATTTGTGTTTATCATTCGATTTATTAGATATTTTGCAACACTTACGTACGCGGTTAATAACAACACTCATATATATATATATATATGAAGATCATGGCCTTCATCTATTTTAATATAATCATTATAAATGTCATCCTCAATATCACTTTCGACGACCGTTTCAAAATCACATTCTCCATCACATTCAACACCACTTTAATGTAAGTTAATATTTTGATTATTAATTTCGATTCTTCTAATATTTCGCCAGCTAAATAACAAATATTTTATTCCTTACCTTTTATTTTCATTGGTCCTAAGTTAAAAATTTTGAAAGATTTGTTTCTAGAATTGCAACTTCTTGCAGTAATAATTATATATTTATAGAAGGTGGTATCGGAACACTCATCTACAGTGATCGAAAGTCCCTTTGTCTTTAGTTATTTGTCGAATTTCAGAAACAATACAATTTTTGTGAGTACTTATTTAAATTTGGAATTATGAACAAATTTAAGCTATTTAATAAATTTAAATATATATGAACATTTATTCGATTATTCTACATAAAATTGTTCGAATTATTCGTTATTCGAAAATGGCCATTTTAAATTGTTCGAATAATTATTCGTAAGAAATTATTCGATTATTCGCACGATCATTAGTCGAATAAATACCATAGTATTTATAGAGCCCTTTGTAACAAATGTTTGACTTCTTTTGCCGCAACTGCATATTGCTTGCCATACCAAGAACATTTTGTGAAAATTTTCTGCTTTTTCTACAACATTCCTGCGAGCATCAGCAACATAAAAATAATGACCCGGAAGCTGTGAAAAATTTTCCAGAACATACGTTTAAAAAGCCATTATTCAGCAGGTATATCTTTTATAAAATTTGACTTTTTGAGCCTTATATGTTTTTAAACCTGCTTTTGATATCACTTTTTATACCAAATAGTCCGAGTACTGAGCTAATCGGACAGCTTTCCTAGCGGATGTGTTAGAAGCTCTTTTTCTCTATTTGTTTGGCTTTAGAATCTGCTATGGCTTTACATCATAGGTGGCCAAACATGCCCTTGAGGGCATTGTGTTATTCTCACTAATGCACACGCAATACGAATGTTTTCAGCAAAAACTCAAAATAAACACAAAACAAAAACAATTTAATTTAATTTTCGGTGCAAGGTACACATAGTATGTGTCACATACATTCATTTGTGTTCTCTTTTATATTTTACACTACACCATATGCATTTTAAACACTCTCTTTCTGGTCACCTCTGCTTTAGACACATCAGGTTGACCATTCCTTTTACCCGATCCAGGTTTTCTATCAAGTTTTTCGGATAATGCTTAATAACATAGGAATCAGTTTGATGGCATTGGAATCTGTTTGAATTTTAGTACGCACTATTTTCTCGTCACTCATTTTAATCATATAAACAACAAATGAACATAATTGACATTAAACGTAGTAACTGACACACTTTTCAAAGGTAACTTGATCAACAAAAAAATCAAGTAATACTTGGGTTAAAAGTTTTAAGGAAAAACATGTATGAAGGTTTATTGATCTCACTCCTTGGGTAGTATAGTAACTACAAATGGCGGAGCATAAACCGAGCAAAGCTCAGAATATTAAGTGCCTGTGTAAATTCTACTCTGTTGTACGGAAGTGAGACCTAGTTATTATCGAGCACAATCACGCAAAACTTACAGGTATTACTCAATATGTGTCTCAGAATTATATGCAGGCTATTCTGGTCCAACAACATCAGCAACACGGATATCTGGAAGTTAACCATTGAGGAACCTTACTGAATCAAATCCAACGATGAAATATTATCAGGAAGATGCCCCAAGTATTACAAGTATGGCGCTAGATTGGAATCCTCTAGGCCCAAGAACACCTGGAAACACATGATATTTCTAGAACAATGCAATCTTACGTCGGAACGCACGAAAACTACAGCCGATTAAGATGGAGATGCTTTGTGGAAGCTATATGCTCCCAAGAGGGGTAATGAAGAGAGAAAATAGTTGCTACAAAGCAACAGTTTTGTACTGATAGCTTAGTTGTACTATAGACTGTAGAGGCTACATCTGTCGAATTGTCTGTCATTTATTCACTTCGTTTTGTAGATAATTTATTTTTTTTTGATGCAAACGATAAAATTGTTTCATATGAGTGAGCACTCGAGAAGTTGGAATCTGACCCTAATTTTCATATACAATTCATCTTCAGCGAAAATATCCATTTCTGGATGAATGGTTATGTCATCAAATAAAATTGTCGAATTTGGGACGATACCAATCCATATAGACCAAATCATATAGATCCAAGTACATCCAATGCATCCCGAAAAAGTCACTGTTTGAAGTATATTTTGGGCTGGCGCCATCATCTCTTCATATTTCTTTGAGAATGACGTAAGGTAATGGTAAGGCCATCACCTGCAATTGCGATTGGTATAAATCGATGATTACCAATATCTTTTGGATGATATGGACACCAACGACATGCGGTTTCAACAGAACGACGCTACATTCTGCATCTCACTCACAGATCTATAATAAGCCACAAATTATAGTGCCCCTCATTACCAACAAAACCCATGCCATAGGTAAAATGCAGCCGGATTTAGTAAGTTTTTCTTATTTAACAATTTTACATATTATTTGGGTTAATTCACTTAAATTTTTTTTATGATAATAAGCTATTTCACAGACAAATTTCACTGTATACTTGACAACTCTCTGTATAGTTAACTCCGATCATTACGGTACATAATTCCAGTTCTCTAGTAATGCAGTATCTTTGTTATTCCCATTTTTTTTATTTCAATAATTTTCAATAATTCTTTGTCATTGGCAATGGCTTCCACATTTATTTTTTCCAGCCACTGTTTACCATATATTGAGTTAAAATTGAAGCTAAAAAAACACAGAATAGAAGCAAAAAAATATAGTTTTGATTTATTTATTTCTAGAGTAGCTTGTAGCTTTCATCATTTTTCATTACAGAATTTTTTTTCAAAACATCATTTTTATATCCACCATCATAGAGATGGAGGATATTTTCATTTTATCATACCGTTTGTAACATATCGAAATATTGGTCGTAGAACCAAAGAGTATATATATCATAAGATTCTAAGACGATGTAGATTAGGGTGGCCCTTAATAAACGAAAGTAGGTGAACATTAGTAAAAAATCATCCTGAAAAAATTTTACGTAAACCGGTTGGGGATAAGACATGCCGCAAGCCCTCTGAAGTTTTGATATGCATTTACAAGGGGAAAAAAATTAATTTTTTTCAGTTTTTGTAAAAATTTTGCCATTAAAAAATTACTTTAGCAATTTAGTTTAAAATAATTAAAATGTGTACGTAATTGTCGTTCTAATGAGACATAAAAAACAGAAATTGGTCAAAAAAATTTAAAGTTATTCAAAATTCGCCAGGCCATTAACGTGTCTCAGGCAACTAGAACAAGAAATGTAGGAACAAAATTAACATATTTTGATAAATATTAAAATAAAAGCTCATTTTTACTTCAAATATATCCATATTTACTTGCATATGAGCTTTTGTCTTCGTAGGATACCGTTAACCTATTCGCAGGTATGACAAAAAAAATTAATTTTTTTTAACGGCAGTTTCAAAACTCCATTTGCAAATTTTTAAAAATTTTGTTAAACAAATTTCAGAATTTTTTGATCATCTCATTGTGCTTTATTGAGAATATAATAGGGAATAAAAATGTGAAAAAATTATGAAAATATCTCTTACAGTTTTTCAGTACCTGCGATTTAAATTTTGAAATTTTCGAGAAAAACCAATTATTTGGCAATTTTTTGGCGAATGAGCTCTATTTCCTTACTCTTATGAATTTTAAGCAACACTTATCCAGAATATTATAGTCCAGATAATTCTAAATGTACTCTAAAACATTTACTAAAATCGGAAAATGCTGACCCTTAAATCGTGAAGGTCAAAAGTCAAAATTTTTCAATATTTGGAATTTCTTTTGGAAAGATATCGAAATGTATATTTTTGTGCCGATTTTGATGAAATTTAGCAAAAATATAACACAAAGCCTGGTATTTACAAAAATAGCAGAAAAATAAAAATTAACCCTATATACCACTTGGGATTAAAATGACCCCAAACTTCTAAAACCATACAAAAATTATGACCTTAAAAGTTTGGGGTCATTTTAACCCCAATGCCATTAAGCGTTAATTTCCATTCTTGCGATGTTATTATAAACCCTAGAGCTTATGTTATATTTTTCTTAAGTTTCATCAAAATCGGCCCAAAAATATATAATATTTCGCTATCTCGCCATGAAAAATTCCAAATATTGAAAAATTTGACATTTGACCCTCAAGATTTAAGGCTTAGCGTGTTCCGATTTTAGTAAAAGTTTCAGAGTATATTTAGAATTATCTGGACTGTAATATTCTGGATAAGTGTTGCTTAAAATTCATAAGAGTAAGGAAATAGAGCTCATTCGCCAAAAAATTGCCAAATAATTGGTTTTTCTCGAAAATTTCAAAATTTAGTTTTGCTTAAAATTCATCAGAGTAAGGAAATAGAGCTCATTCGCCAAAAAATTGCCAAATAATTATTTTTTCTCGAAAATTTCAAAATTTAAATCGCAGGTACGGAAAAACTATAAGAGATATTTTCATAATTTTTTCACATTTTTATTCCCTATTATATTATTAATAAATCCTAATGAGATGGTAAAAAAATTCTGAAATTTGTTTAACAAAATTTTTAAAAATTTGAAAATGGAGTTTTGAAACTGCCGTTAACAAATTTTATTTTTTTGGTCATATCTAAGAATAAAAGTAAAAAAATATAAAAGTAAATATGAACATATTAAACCGATTTACCAAAAATTTTTTCAGGATGATTTTTTTACTAATGTTCACCAAACTGGGGGGTGAGAATGGCCAAAATCCAACTTTCGTTTATTAAGGGCCACCCTAATGTAGATATGTCCGTCACTCTGTCTGCCTTTCTGTTGAAAACGACATAGGGCCCAAATGAAAGGAGTACCCCCTGAGTACTGTTTGAGCAGTCGTAAATATATCGATTGTTCGTTAATACTGATTAAATTTTCTACAAACTAGTTCCAAGTATTCTGAAAATATACTGCAAAGTATGGCAAAAAACGGACAAGATTTGTTCCTAGTCGCCATAAAAGGTACCCCTCTGAAGATTACTTGCACATAATTGTCTTATAATGATTAATATCGTGATGAAATTGGACTTAAACAAGCTTAATATTGTATGAACCTTTCTACCAAATTTTATAAGGATCGGTTCGTAATTGACCCTGGCCCCAATATAACTCCTATTTCAGAAAAATAGTTTATCGTCACATATTGTTTGAATTAGAATCACTTTCTGAGTCGATTAAACGATGTCCGTCCGTCTGGCTGGCTGGCTGGCTCTCCATATAAAACTTGCCGGCAGAGTACAGGTCGAAATTTTTAATATATTTCGATAAAATTTTGTACATACCATTTCTTAGATCCAAGGACGGAGCCTGTTGAAAATGGCTGTAATTAGTCCATTATCTCACCTAGCCTCCATACAAATATCCTTCCGAAATTGCACTTTATTGGTCATAAATGTTTAATTATAAATGTATCTCCACAATTTGCGCTCCAAATAAGTTTTATATATACAAAATTCATGTCACCAAATTTTGTTACGATCGGTCCATAATTAGTCATAGCTCCCATATAGACCCGCTTCCGAAAATCACTTTAACGTGCATAAATCGCTTAAAAATGCTGGTATACTCACAAAATTCAACATAGTAAACTTTCATATATACATAAATCATACGACCTAATTTCATGGTGATCGGTCCATAATTGGTCATAGCCCCCATGTAAGGCCCACTTCCGAAAATCACTCAAAAATATAAATTATTGAAATTTTAAAATAAAAATGTTTTTGCTCATTTACTTAGTGTTGGGTATTATATGGTCGAGCTTGACCGACCATACTTTCTGACTTGTTTTTTTTTCTTGTATTTATTTTATATTGCTGTGATGCACTTTGTTATGAACAATATTAAATATGCAATATAATGTTAATACATACATAATATAAAGTTTATTTACAATATTTTTTCTTTATTTTGTTACAATTTTAATATTTTTTTTTTTTCAAAAGGACCACATAAAATGGATTTTAATTTGTATTCCAGTTTTCTACGTCACTTTGTGAATATGCTGTGATTTTATTTTAAACCCTATAACAAGTCATTGATATAAAATGTGGAAAAGAGAGATGAAAAAAGTAAATAAATGTGAATAAAATGAAAAATAAGTAAACGGGGCTTGAAACGGATACTACGTCTACATTTTGTGGTTTTTCAAAAAAATGAAAAATTATACTAAAGTGTTGGTTGGTTGATTGTTTGTTCGTTCTGTTGCACTAGTTGTTGCCTCACAATTTGTATTAACTTTTTTACTTACAGCCTTTACTGCCTTTACTGCTTTTAGTACCTTTAGTAATGATTATTTTATTTTTTTGCTCTCGTTCTTAATTTATTAATACAAATTTTATTTCATTTTTCTTTTTTTTTCTGTTGCACTCTTTTAGCTGCAAGTTAAAAAATAATCACTTCGTTTTTAGTGTGTGAGTGGGTATTTTTTTTTTTAGTTTTGCAACTGCCACTTGTAATATTGTTCTGCTTTTGACGCTGGTAATTATTGTTGTATATTAGTTTAATATTTTTCTGTTAGTAACTCTTAAGGTTAAATATTATTTTTTTCTGGTAACAGAATTGTTTGTATTTGGAGGTACGTTGGTATAACAAGTTTAAATTGTGAGGCCATTTAAATATTTATTTAAGTGAAAAGTACATTCAAATTACATTAAACTGGCATTTAAGGAATAAGAACAATCTGAAGATTTTATTCTACTGGAATATCATAAAATATCGTGAGTTCCACATGACATCACAAACAAATTAATTTTCAAATGCACTTTTGGAAATGTTTTCCACCTTATATTTTATATAAAAAACCAAAATTAAATTTTTTTATGACGAGAAAAAACGGACAAAAATCTTCGATTATAATGAAATTTACCAATCATATTACGTTTCTAAAGGGTTCCTCAAATAAATTACTTTTTCATCGGAAACCCATTCCAGTTCAAAAATATCGATATTTGATTTCATTTCATCATTTCAAGGACATTGTATGAGAATACCTAAATTTTCGATGGAGACTCGAATAGTTCAATAGTTATAAAGAAAAACGTTATTAAAAGTACGTTAGTTTTATAGGTATGAGACGAAATATTTCAATAACATTTATATTCGGAACTCTACTCTTCTGAATGCGATAATATTTTAATATTTTTCATGGCGCACAGTGGTTTACAGACGTTTTATTTTTTTTTGGAAATAAATCGTTAACTATTGGAGATGATGTGGTACATCAAATTTTCTTTTAAGTCAGTATCTATGCAATGAAACATGAAATTCCAAAAACTACTTTAGAAAAGTACCTACTGTGACGTTACTTACGACTTGATAGTAAAAAAGACTATGTAAAATTTTAAGAGACATATTGGGTTATACAAATATTAGTTTTAAAAAAGTTTATATTCTTTAATAGATGTGTGCAAAATACCTAAAGTAAAATTGTTACTAACTTTAGAACTATTAGTCAGATTTTATCATTTCACTCATATTGGGGAAAATGAATTGTTGCTTTTCTTTAGAAAAATTCGTTTTTCATCAAAACAGGATTCAAAAATAGTCTTTGAACAAAATATATCTCAGAAAATATATCTTACATTTTATAAAAATTTTTCTTAAATATAGGCTCTTCCAAAAGGGATTTCCAAACTTTGACAGTTGATATTGGCCACATTGTTGAAGTTCATCTGTCAAATTTTCTGTCATTTATTTAGTTTGTTTTGCCAAATCATCCTGAATGGATATTGCTTTCAACAACAAGTGCAAATGACATAATTCTTTTATCAAAATTTTACCTTAAAAACTAACTATATTATAAAATGGTGATTTTCCATCAAGAAAAATAAAAACTTTGAATTAATGTAAAATTTGAACAGTTACAGACATCACAATAAAATTTGGAAGTAATATAGATCTAAATGTTCTTAAGTCAATGGCATAACTAATGTTGCCATTCTTTGTTTTCAAACATCTAAATTCCTAAAATGGGGAAAATGTGTTCCAAAAACTGAGTTTTTTTTAGAAAATAGCCCACTTTGACGTTATTTACAGTATGATAGTAAAAATTTTTTGTATGTATATAAACAATATATAGGGCTATACAAATATGACGAACTTTTGAGGATCGGTGCTTTGCGTTTTTAGAATTTTTTACTTAAACCTAAAATTTTGTTTCAAAATTGGCCAAGTTTGGATAATTCTGGGGGGTACAATGTCCGCTTAAGTTAGTCAAATTTTACTTTATACATTTTTGCGTTAAGTTCTCTTTCCAAATCATAAAAAAATGTGGGGACTTTTTTGGGAAAAAACTTAAAAAACACAAGCATACAAAGTTGAAATATATAAAAAGAATCTTCAAATTTGGATGCGTGTAACTTTTTATAGGGACGAAATAATTGTTATCAGATTTGTTTTATTTTCTTTAGAATTTTATCGCAAATATTCGTCATATATAAAAAACAAATTTCGACCTTTCATATATAAAATACAAAAAAAAAGATCGAGCAAAAAAAATTAAACCTAAATAGCACTTGAACTAAAAGAAATAACCTACAGATAAAAGCACTTTTTTGTAGACCTTCTTAAGGACTATCTATATTTTTAATTTCAGCTCATTCACATCTGGCATTTTTGGAGATTTTTTTTTAAATGTGTGACATTGAGGGTCCACTCACTGATCCCCATTCCGAACACTTCAGCCGAGTAGATAATACAGCACAACATAGAAGTGTGGACTTGATCATACTATTTTAACAAAAAATTTTTGTTTTGGAGTCAAAAAATAGTAAAAACGTAAATTGTAGTCTTTATGTGCTATTTAGAGTGACTAGACACATTCAGAATGCATTGATATGATCTCATGAGTTGTTCAACTTTACCGTAGCTACAACCTTGCTAAATATTGTTAGTGAAAAATTAGGAGACCCTGGAATTTATTCAAAAAAAATTAAACAAAAAAATGTTTCTTCCTATATTTTTTCAACATAAGTGCACGAAAAAGCAATTTTTTCGAAAAAAATTGTAACAAAATTTATTTGGCGGAATCTTAGCTATATTATTGCCATATAAAGTTAAGCCGTATCACAAAGTCTGAATTAGCTGTTAACTAAAAACTGATGACACCTTTTTTAGAGGCCCAACAGAGTTTCAGAAACTTTGGGGGCCCATAAAAAAAAAATCCGTCACCAAAATCGACAAACTGAGTACAGAGTTTTGCTATACTTTGGTAGTAGAGTCGAACCTATATATTCATGATCGTTTGTTTTTTTCACTGTTGCACTGTGGAATTTGCCGCAAGATGTTCCAATTGATATGATATGGTCCATTTTTTTTTCAAAAATGCCATAAAAATAACTTACACAATCCATATAAAGGATTGAAAGAATTATGAGTATTTTAAATAATATATACTCATAAGAAAGGAATATGATGCTTTTCGACCTAATAAAAGCTAAAATTTGAATAAGGCTAAATTTTGATGAAAGTTGCAAACATTTTAAAGGAAAACAGTTAGTAAATTCTCTAAATAAAAATACAAAATATATGTAGCAAGTTCTACTTTTTAAAGTAATTTAAATTAATATATCTTCGCCTAAAATTCAAAATAACGTAACATACCTTTTTACAAGAAGCAAAAAACGATACAAAATTAAAAAAAATTTGGATTACTATAAAACTATAAATATATTTTATAAAAAAGTACTCTTTTCAAAGTACACTTTATGATATGCGTCTTACGTTATTTTGAATTCATGTTTTCTAAAACCAAAATAACGAATAATCAATATAAATTTGTATGAACAAAAAATCTTAAATAAAAGTTCATTAAATTTTCATAAATATTGCCAAAAAAATTCTATTGAAACAAATTTATTAAAAAATATAATTAAACTACCTAAAATAGAGTAAAATACAATTTATTAATTAATTACTCAAAGCTTAAACGTTATTTTATTTAAGAAAATCATACACTTGATGATACGTTGTTTGAATTTTGTTATTTTTGAAAGTAAAAGTTTAAAATTTGTATATTTTTATACATATGTATGATGTAATGAATCGTAATCAATAATAAAATCAATTTTTCGATTTTTTTGATGATACGTTGTTATTTTTTGCATATTGGATATGTATGTAGGACTGAATTTAACGTGTCTTTATTTTTTATGTTAATTTTTTATTTTTGTAAAAAATACTTAACTTAAATTTAAACTTTTCTGATCTATAAGTGCATTTTTAAATTATCCAGCTATTTTTTAAAAATCCAGGTAAATTTTTCTTTTGATCCAGTTATTTGACTTTTGTTATCTGGCAACCGTAAAAGCATCCCAAAAAAGTTACTGTTTGAAGTAGATTTTCGGCTGGCGGCTGTCCATATTTCTGTGAGTATGACGTTATTCAGGCCAAGACAGTCAATGGCGAGCGCTACAGGTCTATGACTACCAACTAATTTTTTCCTGAATTGGATAATATAGACAACAACGACATGTGGTTTCCACGGAATAGCACTACATGCAACACAGCTTATGTCACATTAGACATTCTGCACGATTGATCTGAGAGCATGGTAATCTCACATGGAGGTGGTGTGAACTGTTCATCTAGATCTATTTTTAATTTCAATCATACATGTATCTTACAATTAAGTGAGAGAGTTTAAAAAAAAATTAAAATAAGATGAATTTTGCGTCGGCACTTAATTCGCAGTAAACGCCAGCTGGGTAGAAAAATCCCAAAAAAATATAGAAAATTTATAGTTAAAATTTCAATATGTTGAAAGCAACATTCTGAAGAAACAAATTGATAATTCGAAATATCAGCTATAGTCGAACATAGGCTGCTATTTAAAATCGATAAAATCGGCATATAAATGGCTGATATATAAACCAAAAACCGCAACTATCTCGATTTTTATACCATGATGGGCGGTATATTATTTTTGTCATTCCATTTGTAACATAGCAAAATATTCATGGAATATATCTATATATCATATATCTATATCTATGTTCGCCCGTATGTCTAGTAGTACATTAAAACCACGATAGGACCCAAACGAAAGGAGCTAGTAAATACTCTCTGTTGATAAAGTTTGTTTGGGCAATATGGGTCCATGATTTCACCTAGCTCCCATACGAATGTTCCCCCGGAATACTGTTAGATCAGTCATAAATATGTTGATTATGCAGCAATACTGACAAAATTTTGCACAAAAAGTCCTAAGTACTCTGAAATTATAAATCAGGCAACAATTGTCCCTTCCCATACAAGGTTCGCCTCAGAAAATGAATTGATCATTCACAATTGTCTTATAATAATTAATATCGTGATGAAAATGGACATTAGAAGTTTTATATGAACCTAAATTTGTATATAAACTTTTGTGGGGATGGGCACAGCCGAATATAACACTTTTGCTGGTTTAAAGACAGCATTATGTTAAAACCAGTTGAGATGCTTTCAATTGAGTTAGAAACATTTAAATTATTATTAAATAAAAATCTTTATTATTCCAAAATTCAGTTAAAAAAACTTTCACAACTATAGCTCTAATAGCTCCTTTAGCTTCCTTAAATATGTGTTGCATAAAACATCATATTGTGTAAAAGCTTAATAATTGTTTAACCTATTTCCTTTTGCTTTGATCATTTAAGCATTTCTTTTATCTTGACATATGAGTTAATATAAAAAGGAAATGCAACTTCAGCTACACATTTCACATTCTACAAGCATTTACGGATGCAATATATCAAACCATATGGTCACTATTTCTATTTATTCTTTAATTTTACTTACTTGTTTTTATAAAACAAATATTTGTGCTGTTTCCTTTAACATTTTTTTATAAATTTTTGTTTTGCTTTTTTTGCTGTACAAACAAACATTGTTGAATTTAAGAATTTTGCACAACAACAGAACAGGATGTTGAACAATTGGTAGCGCATTTCAAGCCATCAGCACAATACAAAACATTACACAAACAAGTATTAACTTATACTCAAACACTTTATTGATTTGCAACTCAACTAAAACACTCAATGGCATATCCGATGATGGTTTTATTTATTTTTTTTTTTTGGAGTAAAAGAAAAAAATTTCAAATTAAAAAAGTAACAACAATCACTTTTATGTTGTATGCAAAAACTACAGTTGTTATGCATGGGTGTTTTATTTTTATTTTTGTTATATTTTGTAGTTTTTTAGAATTTTATTTAATTTTTTTCTAAGTTAAAAATTTCTCGTTGTTTATTGTGTAGTTTCTCTTCCTCCTCCTTTAACATGTTAGTTTTTTCTCCTGTTACATATGGGAAATTTTCACTTTTTATTTGTTGTTTTGTATGTTCTTGTATTACATACGTACATATTTTACGTTTACACAACTTCTGATGATATTTTGTTAACAAAGTGTGTAGATGGTGTAACCAACTATTTTCCATTATTAAACAATTTAAGGGATATTTTCATGAAATTTTCATAAGTACTTTTAAGAGTTTTGTTTCACTGTGGCATCGGATATTCGAAAACGATTAGCGTGGGATTAGCGTACATTACAAATTATGTATGTCAAAATATTCCAGAAACACTCTAAAATTCAAAAGTTCTAAAAATAACATTTTGTTCAGTGATGTTCGGCAACCTATCGACCTGTAACTCTGACAATTTTTGTCCGACTTTTTAACGGGTTTAGAAAGAAAACTGGTTACGCTTTATTACATATCGAGCCCTAACCGCAAAAATAACGTAAGCGACATTTTTTCAAAATTGACTTTTTAATGAAAATCGATAGAAAACTTTCGTGCGCATCAACACACGAAATAATGAAAACTAAGAGTTTATATAAACAGAGATATCGCAATTTCAATTATATCGTAAGCGACACTCACCTTTTTGCTTTACCGCAAAAATAACGTAAGCGACATGAAAGCAAAAAGGGGTGGTAAATGAAAGTAAGAGTAGCCGAAGAACTAGAGAGAAAATTAAAAGAAATTGAAATACAAAAAGATAGATGTACTAAATGTGATCAAGGAAAAAATTTAGACAGCAGTCACATCCAAACAGAAGAATTAAAATTTAAGAATATTTTTGAAGGAACAAAAACAAAGGGAAAATGTTTTGTTTTTATGTGCTAGTTTCGACCTTCAAAAAGTTTTGCATATACCTCATAGTAAAACAAGTAAGAAAGTATGGTTGGTCAAGCCCGACCATATAATACCCTACACTAAGTAGAAGAGCAAAATCATTTTTCTTTTAAAATTTCAATAATTTAAATTTTTGAGTGATTTTCGAAATGGGCCTTATGGGAGCTATGACCAATTATGGACCGATCGCCATGAAATTAGGTGGTGAGATTTATGTCTATATTAAAGTTAACTATGTTGAATCTTATGTATATACCAGCATTTTTAAGAGATTTATGCACGTTAAAGTGATTTTTGGAAGCGGGTCTTATATGGGAGCTATAACTAATTATGGGCCGATCACAATAACATTTGGTGACATGAATTCCGTATATATAAGACTTATTTGTGGATATATCCATATAAATTAAACATTTATGTCCGATAAAGTCCAATTTCGGTAGGACATTTGTATGGGGGCTAGGTGAAATAATGGACCGATTTCAGCCAGTTTCAATAGGCTCCGTACTTTGGGCCGAAAAAATTATATGTATGTTTAATCGACTCAGAAAGTGAATCTGAGTCGATGGGTATACTTTCAGACTAATATTTTAGGGCGTTACAAACATCTGCACAAACGCATAATTCCCTCCCCACTATGGTGGTGTAGGGTATAAATATTACACTGTTTTATTCAAGAAAATATTAGTATTACAATTTAAGCGTTTATGGATTGTGTTTTTTAATGGGGTGAAAAAGACGGCAAACGATGTTGTAATGAAACTTGTACTGTAATGTAAAAATATCTCGTTATTTTAGACGAACTGTGAACGATTTAAGTTTGTATTGCGATAGCTGTGCCTGGCAAAATCAAAATAAAACCAAGTTAACCATGATAGCTTATTTCATTATATCATCCAAATTCATTAAATCTATTAAAATTACTTACTTACTACCAGGTCTTACCATGATGCCTTTTGATTCTATTCATAGCACAATAGAATCATTTACTCGAAACCGAACTGTATGGGTTCCTAGTGAGTGGCCTACAGTTATTCGAAGTGCAAGAACAAACCCTTACGGTTATGAGTGTATATCGTTAAAGCGCTCTAATTTTCTAAACTGGAAAATGTTTTCTGATCTGCTTCTTCCAAAGAAAATATGATTACAATTAAATACACCTATTTCGACAATAGCGAGGAAAAAACTATTAACATTGATTTAAACTTCTACGGTCCGTGGACCTCCTCCGCTATACAACACAGAATTAAAAATTTCGTCACATAAATTCAATGATATAAAAACTCTTTGCAATAAAAATAGTATTCCTCAATGTTTTCATAACGAATATATTGGCCTAAAACATTCCCAAAATATTAATGACGCCTTAAACGAAACATATGAAGAAGATGTGCCTTAATTTCCTAAGCACCTACTATATTATGTTAAATCTTTACTATGATTTACAACAAATGTTTAATTTACTGCATACTTTAAGAAAATATATTTTTTCGAAACTTAAGAAAATAGTTTTTCTTTGTAAAGCATTTATCGTATGCGCCACAATTTAGTCTCAGCTGCCTGTAATAGAGACGGTAAAAATAACGTAAGTTCCAAAACAAATTTGTTGCTCACAAAATTTACTTAAAAATGCACTTATCGCATGTATGATACCATTAATAGACTACATTTAAATTTTTAAAGAAATCCTTTTCACAAATTGAAAAAAAAACGAAAAAAACTCTCTCCTATAAAATTTGTTTTTTTAGCGCTTACGTTATTTTCGCGGTTAGGGCTCGATATGTAAGTTATAAGTATCGTTTTTGTTAAGAATATCTAAAAAAAATTAAACATTTTGATTTTAGTTCTTATTTTGATATGAAAGCTTATATTAATGTATACCAATGTATAAAGAAAATTTAGTTCTTGAAAATTCTAAAAGTTATTCAACTTTTCATTAACACCTTTTTTAGTATTTTCTCCTTCAGCGAATATAAATAAAAAAACAAAAAAAATACTTGTATAATGTTTAATTTACAACACAGAAAAAAGTTTCAACATAAATATTATGATTTGATTTCATTGATTTCAATTCATAACATTTATTAATAATTTCTTAAATAGTATGACTTTTTTCATATTTTATGTTTTCAAACAAAATTTAGAAGGCTTGAAAATATAATTTCAATTTCTTTTATATTTTTATGTTGTTACAAAATGTTTGAACATTTTTTTGAATTTTTTTAATTTTTTCACACATTTTTTGTAACAGGATGCTATGCTTTAATGTTTATGAATGTTTTATCATGTTTAATGATATTTTTAAAATTTCAGATATTGTTGATTCATCTTGAAATATTGGCCAATATATGGCTATTATGCAAAAATTTTTGAACTAATTCATTACATAATACAATTATAATGCAATTTATTATAAAATATTATTAAATTTATGTAAAAAAAATTTGCGCCATGTACAAATAAATAATATGTATGAACATTATACCGTCTCACTTTTCATTTTTTTCCGAAATTCCTTCAGGCACATCGACTTTCTTAATCTACTCTAAAAATCAAGAATTTTGGTGTATAACACTTAAATTTTGGTGAACGGGAAGTGGTCTCTCAAATTTTTTAGGCAAAATGCATTTTTCCCAAAAAATTCAAAAAACTTGCTTTAGTAATTTGCCTCTAACTCAAACTGTTCTTAACGGATTTAAACCTAATTACTTGCATTAGGAAGCTAATTAAATTTCCTAAATGTTTCTTAAAGCAATATTCCCATTTTATTGGATGGTTTTTTATTCATAGCATTACAAATTCAGATTTTCAAATACGAACTTATATTTTTTTTTTAATTTTTGCTTACCTTTTCTTATATAAAAATTGAACGAGGCAAAATGTTTATATTTTGTAAATGCAGTTTGGTAGGAAATTTTAAAGTAAAGATTTTGGTCTAAATAACAGTAGCATTCTGTTAAGAAAAACTGCAGTTTTAGTTGAAATGGTGAAATGACTTAAGTTTTTATTTGTAAATTTGCTTCAATTTCGTAATTACATTTCCTAAAAGTTGGAGCGAAAATCCCAAAAATAGTATTATTTACAATTTTTCCATCGGGACTGAGAAAATAATTTATGGTTAAATAAGGTACACATCGAAGTTTCCAAAGATGCTTTCCGTTTCCTGATCCGAGCTTTGGGATTTTAGAACATGTGGCCCAAAGTTGATATTTTGATAAAAAATTTGTCAAATTCCGAAGGTCGTAGGGGCGGCATATCTGAAAAATAGGACATGTTTTTTATACCAATATGTTCTCCGTAAAGATACTCTAGAGAAAGTCATAAAATTGTTATATGTTCTTAAAGAAAGTTTTTTTTTCGCCCAAAAAAACAGCAAAAATCTAATATTTTTTAAATTTTTAATTTGAAAATCATTTATTTTTGGATCCATAATTGATATTGCTCTAACATCTTTTGTATGTTATTGGCGATTTAGTTGTCTAACTAACAAAAAAAAATCGAGTCCATTCGGTCCAAAAGTACGACCTATATTTTTAAAAAAGCGGACCAAGGTATGGCAAAATTTTAAAATTTCAATTTTGAAATGCCTATAACTCGGAAATTATAAGAGATAAATAGCACACGTAATCACATTTTTCAAAAATCAGATGGGAAACAAGAAATGGAACATGTTTAAAAATTTTACAAGTCGATGGTACCCTACTTTGAGCCCCCATAGCGCCGTCCCTGGAGCATTTGTAGGGCGCATTTTAAAGCATTAAACTCGAATACTCCTTGGCTATCCTCGTGTCAAATTTTATCCCGATCGGACCAGCCGTTTAGAATGGCAGATTTATTTCCTAAAAATGATGATTCTGCCCCACTGTGTAGTGATGGAAAACAGAGCGCAAAATGATTTTATTCAAGTCTTTTTAGCATTTTCCCAAAATGCATCCAAACTGCAACCAAAGTACAATTTTAACAAATTTGAAAAAATAAAAAACCAACATCAATCTCTTCTTACTTTATATTAATGTATTTATGAAATTGATGAAAATTTACAAATAAACAACTTTAGTCATTTCATCATTTCAACTAAAACTGCAGATTTTCTTAACAGAATGCTACTGTTATTTACATCAAAATCTTCATTTTAAAATTTCCTACCATACTGCATTTACAGAATAGAAAAAATTTACCTCCTTCAATTTTTATATAATAAAAGGTAAGCAAAAATTAAAAAAAAATATAAATTTGTATTTGAAAATCTGAATTTGTAATGCTATGAATAAAAAACCATCGAACAAACTGGCAATGTTGCTTTAAGAAACATTTAGGAAATTTAATTAGCTTCCTAATGCAAGTAATTAGGTTTAAATCCGTTAAGAACCGTTTGAGTTAGAGGCAAATTACTAAAGCAAGTTTTTTTAATTTTTTGGGAAAAATGCATTTTGCCTAAAAAACGAAAAAACGATTTGAGAGACCACTTCCCGTTCACCAATATTTAAGTGTTATACACCAAAATTCTTGGTTTTTAGAGTAGATTCAGAAAATCGATGTGCCTGAAGGAATTTCGAAAAAAGTGTAAAAACTGAGACGGTCTAATGATCATGTTCTTATTCTGAATAAAAAAAGTTTGTGAAAAAAAGTCATGTTCGATTAATAATATTTATTACAAAATTCATTCCAATTATGAATTTTTTCTGTGAAGGTAAATTTGTTCGAACTATTTTTTAAAAAGTTTTTGAAATATAAACCGATTTTAATAACCGATTTTTTATATAAAATTGTCTTTAAAATACTATGCAAAAAATAGGTTTTCATAGAAAAACATGTAAATAACTATTGTTGAATTTGAAATTAAGTCGATTTTCAAGTTTTGATAAAAAGTGTTATTTTGTAGCATGAATTAAACGTATAAGTAATATCTTATTAGAGTAATATATGTAAATTACGTATACGCAATTTTTATTGAACTTTTTGTATACTGAACCAATAAGTACATTAGAGTGTCCCTTAGAATTAAATTTTTTGAAATGTTGAAACGATACCCGCTGAAAACTTTCGTAATGACCTAAATACCACCAACAAATTTTTTAGCTTGTTCTAAGATGAACAAATTTGTATTATACAAATGTTCCAAAATAAACGCTAAAAATTTAAAAAAAAATCAAGCATTTTTAAGTCATATCAGTCGCTATTAAGCCTGCGTTAGTCGCAATTATTTTAAATCGAGACTAGTTGCAATGTATCAAATTGATATCAATAAAAAAAGGCGCGTTTGAAAAAAATCTCTTCACTTTTAATTTTGAAAACATAAAAACAATATTAAATTCAAAGTATTTAAAACAGTAATAAAAATAAAATTGCAGTCAAAATATATTTTTATACAAAAATAGTTAAAAGTTTAGGGTGTTTAAAAAAATCTACAATAAAAAAATGTTTTCCTGTATCCTGTATAATCAGTTGCGACTACCGGAGGGTTAAAATGTGGGCCCAATGTTCAAAAATTCACATCTTTGGAATTGTTTTCTTCAAAATAGAAATAGCAAAAATTGTCTGCCGAAATAAATTTTTTTGGTGAAAAAAAAAAATTCTGAAAAAAAAATTCGGGTTAACGCAAGAGTGTCTCAAGGCATGCATTACAAAACACCAGTTAGTAATTATATTTTTTTTAAGTAATTATATTTTTAGGTACAGATTTGTTAACATTTCCTTCGAAGGTCGAAATGCATTCTGCCTTTTAGTTTTTGTTCTGTCAGCTGTTTTGTGAGTGATGTCATAATGTTAGCACGTGAAATTTTGTGTGTCATGTTTTTTTTTGAAATCAAAGTTTCACTAATTTTTAGTTTTTTAATAAAATCTTATCATAATTATAGTTTTTTACACCTAAACCGGCAACAATGTCCTGAGGAACTCTTCACCTTTTTGCACCTGGTTGCTAAACTTAATTTGCAAATTAGTTTCTAATTGCTGTTCTGAGTTTACTGGTTCATAATTACCCTCAAAAAATTATTCGACAACTTTTTTTAGCTTTTTAAAGTTTGCGGGTTAGAGGGTTAAAAAATATATTTCCCGATTTTTACCTATTGTCGTTGCGAATTTCTATATATACGTATTTGGAAAGTTCTTTGAAATATCTATATTTAGATATGCATATTGTCAATGTTAATGACTTAGTAATCCATATATATTAGAGTGTCCCTTAGAATTAAATTTTTTGAAATGTTGAAACGGTACGCCCTGAAAACTTTCATAATGACCTAAAATACCACCAAAAAAATCGTGAAGGTCAAGAGTCAAATTTTTTAATATTTGGAATTTCTAATGGAAAGATAGCGAAATATTATATATTTTTTGGCCTATTTTGATGAAACTTAAGAAAAATATAATATGAAGTCTATTATTTACAATAACATTACAAAAATGGAAATTAACCCTTAAGAGTACTTGTGGTCAAAATGAATGTGTTTTTCGTGATTTTAAAAGTTCAGGGTCATTTGGACCCCAAGTGCTCTTAAGGATGAATTTCCATTTTTGTTCTGTTATTGTAAATAATAGACTTCATATTATATTTTTCTTAAGTTTCATCAAAATAGGCCAAAAAATATATAATATTTCGCTATCTTTCCATTAGAAATTCCAAATATTGAAAAAATTTACTTTTGACCTTCACGATTTAAGGGTTAACGTTTTCCGATTTTAGGAAAACTTTCAGACTGTATTTAGAATTAACTGGACTATAATATTCTGAACAGATTTTATTTAAAATTAATATCAGTAACGAAATTGGGCTCATTCGCCAAAATATGGCCAAAAAATTAGTTTTTTTTCGAAAATCGCAAAATTTATATCTCAGGTACGGAAAAACTATATGAGGTATTGACATATTTTTTCACATTTTTATTCCCTATTATGTTGTAAATAAATCCCAGTGTGATGATTAAAAAATTCTGAAATTTGTTTAACAAAATTTTTAAAAATTTTAAATTGGAGTTTTGAAACTGCCATTAAAAAAATATTTTTTTTTTGGTTGTACCTGCGAATAGACTAACTGTATCCTATGAAGATAAAAACTCATATACAAGTAAATGGATATATTTTAAGTAAGAATAAACTTTTGTTTTAATATTTCTCAAAATATGTTAATTTTGTTCCTACATTTCTTGTTCTAGTAGCATGAGACACGTTAATGGCCTGGCGATTTTTTAATAACTTTAAAATTTTTTAACCAATTTTTGTCTTTTATATCTCATTAGAACGATAATTACGTACATATTTCGATTATTTTAAATTAAATTGCAAAAGTAATTACTTAATAGCTAAATTTAAAAAAAACTGAAAAAATTCATTTTTTTCCCCTTGTAAATGCACCTTAAAACTAAATCGAAAGTCGGCACGAGTTGCCCTTCTTAGAACAAGCTAAACATATTTTTGGTGGTATTTTAGGTCATTTCAAAAAATTTAATTCTAATTGACACTCTACTATACATCTACTTCGATATCTATAGCGATCCAGATATGAAGACGTAAATGAAAAATGTAAAAATCACAAACCGAAGCAACTTATGGTGAGGGGTTTAAAAATGTTTTATGATAATTTTGACAAGATTCATCTCACATAACACAGTTTTTTGCTAACTTGTATTTGTAAAGTTTATATCTCATCAGCAGTTGGTCACATTTCATAAACACCTCACCATTGTTGTGTTATTTTAGTCAGTATTTCATTTGTTCCGTTGTTAGTTTGATTGCAAATGATTTGTTATACTGCAACTACTACTACAACGGATATATTCAAATTGCAACCGAATGTTGTTCCTTACTTTTGTTTTTTTTTGTTATTGCGTAACCATATGAACACATCCCACGCACACACAAACACACGTACAACCAAAATATCTATCTGTCTATGTTTGAATGTATACTGGATGGATCTATAACTATATCTTTATAATATTGTGAATACGAGAACAAATTTGCTATTCTTTATTTTTCATTTTATTTATTTGTTTCTCCTGTTTCTGCAATGTTAAACAATTTTTGTATTGTATTGTTTTATTTTTGGATTTTGATGAAATACATCTTTTTTATGCAGTTGAGCATACACATTTTTGTAACAACAAAAAAAAGGACGTAGAAAAAAAAATACTGAATAAAAACATTTTTTCTACCACAATGCCAATGGGTAAAGAGATAAATTGAGAAAAATTGCAATTTCTATTGATACATCATCGTCGTCATCGCACAAGTCGGCGTCCTCATCACTGCACAACCACCATTGGTGTGCATGTAAAAGAGTTATTTGGTTTTTTTTGTTGCATGTTTCATGTAAGCTGTATTTCTTTCCCCTGGTTAAAGGTTAAACTGATGAACAATCATTGCAACAATGTATTGTGTACCATGTGTTTGTGAATGTGGTGTATTCGAATACATATTTTTTAAATCAAGAATTTTTCTTTGCTGTGTTTTTATATTTTTGGCTTACAGTTTTTTTTCTCAGTTTTAACAAAAGCACAACAAGAAAATGTTGTGGTTTTATGCAAATTAAAGTTTATTGTATTTTATTTTTTTTTTGTATGCAAATATATTTACTATCAAGTTATTTTATTTATTTTATACTGACGATGATGATGATTTTTTTTGTTTCATTTGTTTTATATCAATTTGCGTAGATTTACCCCCTGTTTAAGAACTATTTTTGTGATTTTCATAGAAATCATTTATTTTCTAAAGCTTATGTTTAACCCTTGACTGTAAAAGTTTTTGTTTGTTAAAATATTGAAGTGCAGTAATATTATTTAAGGGAATTTTTAATACTTGCCAAACAGTTTATATTCGGTCAGCCTTTTATGTGTAGCTGAAGTAGTTTTTGGAATTTGCTTTTACTTTAAACAAATGCAATTTAAAACAAGTTATAACCAGCTGTGACGAATTTCACGTTGTAGAAAAAGTCATTACACAGAGCGAGGTTATTTCTAAGAATAGGTTAATCCACATCTCAAACTCACAACACGTATAAAACGTTATTTACCCTCATGTGTTGTTTTCCACACAAACGTTATGTCTACGTATGTATTTTGAATTAGGTTATGAGTACGCTTACACAATATAGCTTGTTTTGGCAGAAACAGCTCATTTCACATTTCGTTCATCTCAAATTACAAAACGTTCGTTATTTATTTTCATGTGTTGTTTTCAACACAAACGGTATGTCTACGTATTTCACATAATACACCTTTTTTTTTTGGAAGATATAGCACATGTCACGACAAACATTCTATTCATAGTGCAAAATTCATAGAAATTAGATATGTAAGGAAAATTACACACTTTTCTGAGCAAAATTTATGCTGAAGAAAATGCCAAAACCTTTTTGATTGATAATGATTTTTTAATAAAAAAATTATTTAACACATTTCTCGTATTTTCATTACACTATGCAACAAATGAAGACTTTTGGAAAAACACAAGATCATTATAGTATAGGTTCGACTCTACTACCAAAGGGTAGTAAAACCCTATACTCAGTTTGTCCATTTTGGTGACCGATTTTTTTTTATGGGCCCCCAAAGTTTCTGAAAATCAGTGGGCCCTCTAAAAAAGGTGTCATCAGTTTTGGGTTAACAGCTAATTCAGACTTTGTGTTACGGCTTAACTTTATATGCCAATAATATAGCTAAGAGTCCGCCAAATAAATTTTGTTAAAATCTGTTTCCAAAAAATAGCTTTTTCGTGCACTTTTGTTGAAAAAATATAGGAAGAAAAATTTTTTTTTTACTTTTTTTAGAATAACTTCCAGGGACTATTAATTTTTCAATAACAATATTTTGCAAAGTTGTAGCTCTGGTAAATCTGAATAACTCTTGTGAACATATCAATGCAATCCGAACATATCTAGGCATTCTAAATAGCTGTCAAAAATCACTTTGTAGCTTAAAAATTTTAGTTTTTTACTATTTTTCGACTCTAAAACTAAAATTTTTTGTTAAAAATGTATGCTCGAGTGTATACTTCTCTATTGTGCTGGAATAACAAAGAATGGGTAAATCATTATCGGTATAATTCGGGCGCATCACTTTATCCAATCTTGATCACGCAAGACCGGCTTGATACAAGATATGAAAAAACATTAAACATTTTTAAAGTGGGCATGGTTTGTGGAGCTTCTGAAGAGTAATTATATGCTTTTTATATAAGTTTTTGATATCGGTGGAAACCTTCTGACTTGGAGATTGACATTTTAGTGAAATGAATTAAGTTTGAGTTTTTTCGGACGTATTTTACCTTAAAAACTAACTATATTATAAAATAGTGATTTTCCATCAAGAAAAATAAAAACATTGAATTAATGTAAAATTTGAACAGTTACAGACATCACAATAAAATTTGGAAGTAATGTAGATCTAAATGATCTTAAGTCAATGGCATCACTACTGTTGCCATTCTTTGTTTTCAAACATCGAAATTACCAAAACGGGGAAATGTGTTCCAAAAACTGAGTTTTTTTTAAAAATAGCCCACTTTGACGTTATTTACAGTAAGATAGTAAAAACGTTTTGTAAGTATATAAACAATATATATGGCTATACAAATATGACGAGCTTTTGAGGATCGGTGCTATGCGTTTTTAGAATTTTTTACTCAAACCTAAAATTTTGTTTCAAAATTTGCCAAGTTTGGATAGGGCTGGGGGGTACAATGTCCGCTTAAGTTAGTCAAATTTTACTTTATACGTTTTTGCATTAAGTTCTCTTTCCAGATCATAAAAAAATGTGTATAGCCACGAAGAAAATTAGTTTTTTATAAAAGAAAAAATATGGGGACTTTTTTGGGAAAAAACTTAAAAAACACACGCCTACAAAGTTGAAATATATAAAAAGATGCTTCAACTTTGGATGCGTGTAACTTTTTATAGGGACGAAATAATTGTTATCAGGTTGATTTTATTTTCTTTAGAATTTTATCGCAAATATACGTCGTATATAAAAAACAAATTTCGACCTTTCGTAGGCCCATCATATATAAAATACAAAAAAAAAGATCGAGCAAAATTTAAAAAAAAAATTAAACTTAAATATCTCTTGAACTAAAAGAGATACCTACAGCTAAAAGCATATTTTTGTAGATCTTCTCAAGGACTATCTACATTTTAAATTTCAGCTCATTCAGATCATAAATGGCTTTTTGGCGATTTTTTTTTAAATGTGTGACATTGAGGGTCCACTCACTGATCCCCATTCCGAACACCTCAGCCGAGAAAATAATACAGCACAACATAGAAGTGTGGACTTGATCATACTATTTTAATAAAAAATCTTTGTTTTAGCGTAAAAAAATAGTAAAAACGAAAATTGTTAAGGTACAAAGTGATCTTTATGTGCTATTTAGAGTGACTAGACACGTTCAGAATGCATTGATATGTTCTCAAGTGTTGTTCAACTTTACCGTAGCTACAACTTTCCTAAATAGTGTTAATGAAAAATTAGGAGAACCTGGAAGTAATTCTAAAAAAAGTAAAAAAAAAAATTTTTTTTCCTATATTTTTTCAACAAAAGTGCACGAAAAAGCTATTTTTTGGAAGAAAATTGTAACAAAAATTATTTGGCGGAATCTTAGTTATATTATTGCCATATAAAGTTAAGCCGTATCACAAAGTCTGAATTAGCTGTTAACTAAAAACTGATGACACCTTTTTTAGAGGCCCAACTGATTTTCAGAAACTTTGTGGGCCCATAAAAAAAAATCGGTCACCAAAATGGACAAACTGAGTATAGGGTTTTACTACCCTTTGGTAGTAGAGTCGAACCTATATAGTCATGATCGTGTGTTTTTTTCACTGTTGCACTGTGTTATTAATCACTCAGTTTTTACTAAAGTAGAAATATACTTGTCTGAGTTGAAACTGAAAACTTAAACTAATATGTCGTATTTCGAAATTAGTTGAGGAACCATTAGGTTTCGCAATTGATCCGATTTAGTACATTTTTTTGTATCTGTGTAGAAAAAACATATTTTTTTATTAAGGCATGGGTTTTATAAAAAAATATTTTTGTTAGAAAAAGTACCAAAAAGATGCAACAATTATAGGTTAAAATTTCAAAAAAGTACCAAATTTATTTGAAATTTTTTTAACAGGACAACAATTCCATTTAAATTTAATTTCTGAGACATGGGATACAAAAAAGTACCAAAACTGAGTTTTCGCTGGCATTATCCCCTTACGAGTACAGCCATCAAAAAGTACCATACACCTGTCCACTTATTATACCCTTCGCCATGGGTGGCAAGAGAATATCTAAGTTTGTCATTCCGTTTGTAATTTCTACATATTACTTTTGCGACCCCACAAAGTACATACATTCTGGATCGTTATAGATAGCGAAGTCCGTCTATCAGTCTGTTCTGTATGTTGAAACCAACAAATGGCTGAGATATTAGGAAAAAACCGGACAACCTCGATTTTTGGCCAATTATTTATCTATATCTGGGGCCTATTTCACTAAACTACAATTCTACAAGTTTACAAGTTACAATCACAAGTCAAATTCTTACAAGTGCTGATAAATTGTGTTTCATTAAAATTTCCACACACTTGTAGCTTTTTGCACTTGTAAACTACAATTTCTACAATTACAAGTTCTTGTACATATATATCGTGATATTAATTTTACAATTCTTATTTATTATTACTCAAAATGCTAAAATATCCTATAAAAACGCAATATAACATATTTCAATAATATTTCTTATTTAAAAAATATTTTTCAACCCGAATTTTTTTTTCATCAAAAAAAAATTAAAAATCCAAAAAAAATGTTTTTAAATTTAAAAAATTAAAATTTTTTTTTAAAAAAAATTAAAATAACAATTCGAAAAATATTTTTTCCAAAAAAATTTAAATTTTGTATTTTGAAGTATAATTTGGTGAAGAGTGTATAAGATTCGGTATAGCCGAATATAGCTCTCTTACTTGTTTATACCCAATCTATCGGAAAATGTGCGGAGACTGATAAAAATAAATACTTTTGCAATTTTGGGTACTAATTTAGAATTGTCTATATATGTTTAGATTTCCAAAGTGGCTATTCCCAAAGGAAAAAAAAAACAAATAAGAAAGTATAGTCTGTGAAGCCCGACCATATAATACCCTACATCAATCGCCTTAAAATTAGGTGGCATAACTTCTGTATATATGAAACCTATTTAATAGTAAACAAAATAAATAAATCGTTACTTTAATATAGAAAGCCCCTAATTCGTGTTTTTTATAAGCCCAGATTTTTGATTATTTCGATAAATGGTCCAATCATATATCATATTTAGCAAAAAAATTCGGCTTAAAAAAACACGAGTTAGGGCCTTTCTATATTAAGGCATCCAAATGCTAATTAATGTTAAAAATTTTGGATTTTGTGTTTATTTTAACTAATTTTTATTAAAAAATAGTTAAAAATCAAATTTTATTTCAATTTATCATTCACTTGTAACTTGTAAAATTTTTTTCTGAGGGTCTCCGTCGACCCTAAGATTTTTTTCTACAATTCTACAAGTTTACAAGTGCAAATTTAGTTTAGTGAAACAAAACCACTTGTAGAAGTATGACTTGTAGATAGAGATGCCAAACGGGGAATTCCGTTCCCGAAAGCCGGG
The DNA here is from genome assembly GCF_958450345.1 of Calliphora vicina. Taxonomy (NCBI): domain Eukaryota; kingdom Metazoa; phylum Arthropoda; class Insecta; order Diptera; family Calliphoridae; genus Calliphora; species Calliphora vicina. The sequence continues at coordinate 23,512,766 of NC_088780.1, forward strand.
GTTTTTAATTTTAAATTCCGGGATTTTCAAAATCCCGTTTTTCATAAATAAATAGGGGAAATTGTCGTTTTTGTGTTCCATTTTCATTCATTTTGACATTCTACATTCCCGAATATCGCAAAGAGCTCAACTCCTACTACAACATAGTTAATAAAGGAAAGCCGAATTTTTGGTTTTCCTTGAGTGGGGCTCTGGAAAATCAATTCTTTACTTTTTTTTTTGTAAGTTATCTAAGAAAACTCATTTTAAATCCTCTTCAAACGAAATTGATTTTATCTCAGATGAGGAGCTCGAACAAAATGAAAATATTTCGATTGATCAAAGCCTAAAATATACGGAAACTAAAGAGTTTGCTAGTCAATTGTTTTGTAGACTGTTCGGGAGGGAATCTGATCAGAATATTTATTAACTTAATTTTTTGTGTGATCGAATTATTCGAACTTCTTATTCGAATTATTCGCTTTATCGAACAAGAGAAAAATCGAATAATTTGAATTCCCTAGTACATACTTTAGTGTTATTTCTTCTTATATAATGTAATACAAGTATTTTTTATTGCAATGAAATATGATTTATTTATGAATTATATTTGATTTGTTTGTATGTATGTATGCTTTTTAGTGTCTAATAAAAATTAATTGCTAAATAAAAAATGTATTTTCAATTGTAAAGACATAATTATGTACGTTTCTTTCTTAAATTTTCGGGATTTTAGATTTCCCGAAAATCCCGAAACCCCGGGTCGGGATTTCGGGATTCTTTACCAAATCCCGAACCCCGGGATTTTCAAAAATCAGTCCCGTTTAGCATCTCTACTTGTAGACTTGTGACTTGTAAAATTCACTTGTAGCTACAAACTTGTAATTGTATTTTGATGAAACGCAATTATTCACAAGTTCACAATTTTACAGCAAAAACACTTGTAATTGTGAACTTGTAGCTTAGTGAAATAGGTCCCTGGATTACTAAGATATTAATATAGACAATATGGATATCTAATGATAGATATTTCAAAGTCCATTGCAACGATGTATATAAGGATATAGTAGTCTGGACCTACAATGGATCAAAATCGGGAAAAATAATTTTTAACACGAAATTGTTTCAACCAAAAAAAATTTTTAAAATATTTGTTTCAATAATAAAATTAAAAAAAAAAATTAAAAAAAAAAAATTAAAAATTAAAAAAAAAAATTTTTTAAAAATAAAAATTTAAAAAAATTAAAAAAAACGACTTCGAAAAAAAATTTTTTGTTTAACCAAAAAATTTGTATTTTAAAGTATAATTTGGTGAAGGGTTAATACTTGTTTTTTGCGTAAATTCATATTAAGTTGAATTTTTGGTGCTAGCGGAGATCTAGAGATACCGCTTTTACCTTTCTTAGTGGATATACACATCGGATGTACCTATATACTAAATTTCAAGAAATATAAATTTTCATAAGTTCAAAATTGGTAAAAATGTATGGGAAAATTCGAAATTGAACCAAAAAAACCATCTTCATCAAATTTAATTTATAATGAAACCAGTATTGAGCTAATCGGTTGGATCGTTTCAAAGACTATAGCGGACATAGGTGGGTAGAAACATTGTTTGTGTTTTATATATGTATATCGTCGTCCCGAAGTTATACAAAATCAAAAAAATGAGTTAAGACTATTTTCTGGGGTAAAATTCTTAGATCTATCGATCTGTTTGATCGCCAGGTCTATATCTCTTATAATTTCTGAGATATTGTGGTGCAATTTTGTTGTATATCCATTTTTGCTAAAAATTTAATGTGTTATAGTACCGTATGTGCCATTTTTGTGGATATACAATAAAATATGTATGAAATTTTGTAAATATAAAAAACTTGTGTTATCTTCACGTATGTGATACAAATATTTAACAAGTTTTTAAAAAAGAAAAAAATATTTTAGTTTTATTATAATAGGCATTTCGAATTCATTCTATATTCAAGAATTTTACAGTATACAATCTATAACGGTTACTTTTATATATAGGTTGTATCAGTAAGAAAGGGTGTCTCAGTAAGTATGCAATTTTTTTTATTTTAAAATAAAAATATGTATTTTTTGAGATAGGTGTAATTATTTTAATGGATTATAAAGAAGACATGTTCTGATTAACTATGGAATAAAACAAATGGCCCCCACGGGTCTGATAACAAGGTATATGCTTTGAATATCTTTCTTTTTGTCTTGAGAAATATTTATTCTTGTGCATGTACTTGGTTCTTTTTCAAAAATTGTTATATTTTATAGAGTAGAGCATGACACAACAATATAAGGTACACTCAGTAGAAAATTAATTCTCAATTATACAATTCTTGTAACGTCAAACAAAAGAAAATATAAAAAAATATGAAAAAAATCAAAGTTTGACGTTATAGGCTAAATATTGAAAACTCTCCCTAGTGATTCTACCTTCTACAGATATTGTATCATGGAGTAGAGAAAATAAATTGAATTTATTAAATTTCATTACATTAATTTTGGGAAATTATATTGGCTTGCTAGTAATAAATAAACTTCCATAATTTTTAAAATTAACTTTTTGGATTTATTTTGTTATCGAATCTAAAGGACTAAGGACTTCTTTTAATTTTAGGAATCGGTCTATCACACTATGTACAGTGTAAGTCTCTTGAATTTGAGAATGTCTCGGCTCTGAACATTTTTGAACAATTTTTTACAAGTACCTATTTTATACAAAATGTCAAGGAAAATAGTACTTCGAAAATCAGTTATTGATTCGCGCAACTTATAGTCGTCAATAAGTTTTATCGCAAAATTGCGTGCAGCAATAAGGCTCATTTTTGGATTAACTGGTTTGTTAATAAACAAAATTGCCGAATAAGACCAATCCACAACAAAGCCTACAAACTTCATTACATCCAGAAAAATGCACCGTTTGGTGCGGTTTGCATGCTGGTAGCATCATCGGACTTTATTTCTTCAAAAATTAAGCCGGAGATCGCGTTGCGGTCAATGGTAATCGTTACTGAACCATGATCAATGAGTTTTTGTTTAAAAATATGAATTACATTTATATAGACGTGGTTCGATTTATTGAAATCAAAATTTGGCGATAACTTGATTACGAGAAATGGATCTGTCCACATGAAGTCACTGGTTTATGCTGATAACCTGCAACAATTGACGCAATGGAGGCCAACATTGTTCGTGTTATTCGTGACATACCATCAACTCAATGCCAAAGTGGCCCAAAATTGATGTCTTTAATTTGCTGCGTCAAAAATAGCCGTGGTGACCATATGCCCAAAATTATTTTCCAATGTTAATGCCATGTATTCTTTTGAATAATTTTTTTTTTTTTTTATTACAATTTACTTTTTTGTGCAATTTTTTACAATTTCAAGTTCTATCCAGCTTATAAAAACAAACTTTAGAACTAGCTATAACATTTCCAGAGCGACCACAAAAATAAATATTGGTGGTCTAATTAATTGCTTACTAATTACTAAATATATATATGTTAATTTAGCATACTGCAAGTATAATTCATATACGTGAAGATAATTTTGGTTTTTATAAGTACATTTTCACGTATGTCCCATTAATTAATAAATATTTCGTAAAATGTGGCTTATACAACAAAATTGTAAATTTTTTTTGGAGCTAAAAATGGTTTTAACTTGAAAAATTTCCTTCATGACTTTAGAAATTTCTACACTAATCGATATAGAATTTCAAGCACTACATTGTACAGAAATATCGAACCACTTTTTTTGCCTAAATTTTTTTATACTTTAAATTCAATTTCCTAAAAAAAAATTTTTGGACTTACGTGAAGATAACTTCGGGGCGACGATATATAGAGTGTTATTGGTTATTATGATATTTAAGAATCTTTGATCCTATATAAACTATCCACCACTTCTGGTGGTTCTAGATTTGTTAAAAAAAAGCTATTTCTTAACAAAACAAAAATATTTCGTTTTTTTAATTAACAATTTTGTTGATTATTTTCCAGCAAAAATCCCACCTATTCTTTTATCTTTGTTTATTAGACAAACTTCGGTCGGCTACAATAAAGAGCTATTGAAACATTTTCAATTTTAGTTACTTGTTTTCCTTTAAAACAAAAAAAAACTAACCTTCGCATGTGTGCATTTAAACAAATTTATGGTCTGCTCTTTTCATAAGTTTTAGTTTTAAATTTTTTTTTAAAAAGGTTTTGTTTTTGTTATTCTCAGCATTCATTTTTTTTTTTCATTCCTTCACAACATTTTGTTTATAGTTTTCAGCTTGAGAGGAGAATACCCTTCAAAATGATGACTAAAAATTTAGAGGGGGAAACTTTTTTGTAGAAAAATCATAAATTGTTGTATATATGTAAGTAAAAGCGGTGAATGAACTAAGTTTGTGGATGTTTTTTGTTTTTGTTTTTATGTTTGTGTTTATTTTTAAAATGGAAAGAGTTTAAAGTCAATAAATTGTAAATTTATAAAATATATATTCTTTTTTTTCGCAAGCCAAAATAACAAGAAGGGGAGCAAAAATCATCAGCAACGTTGAAAATTTACTGTAAACCTTAAGTGCAACAAAATTCAAAATGCAACATGTTCTGCATCACTTAATATTCACAAAAAAAAAAATAATACATGTGCATGTGTGTGTCAGATCCCCTCATAACAACTGATACATTTATATAGTGCATAAAATATGTATGCTTCTGTATTAGGGGGACCCTTATATAGGACCTTTTCGATGATCCCAACATTTTTCTTCGTCGTCTAAAAACCATGTGCAGAAAATTAGAAAAATTGGGTCAAATTAAATATTGAAACAAAAATCCAATTGAAAATTGTTTTTATATTTTATTTGACCATAGATTTTTAAATAGGAAATATAAAAATTTTCTGATATTGGCTAAAAATTATAACTTGATATCAAAAAAAATTCCTGTCCTTTTCATTAATTTGTTTATATTTTTAAACTTTAGGAAACTATAACTAATAAAGATATAGTCCTTGGATTCTGAAATTTTGTTGCCAGTAGTGTTATGGAGAAAATCGCTAATCCCAAATTTTTAATTTTCAAAATTTTTTTGGGAAAAATTGTATTAGGTTCTAATAAACTCTACTTGACACAACTTGGAATTCCATGACAAAATATTAAAAAATTTAAAAAAAAAAATAATTTTACGATTTGGTCTGAAACTTGAAATAAACGATTTTGCTAAAATGTTCAGCTTTTGTTTCTTAGAAGACAGAGAACAGAATTTTGGACCTTGGCAGCATCGAAAATAGAAAAAGCGAAAATATAAGGGCGACCCTAATGTGTGTACACGCTAAAGTACAATATTTCACATTGTAATGTTTGTATACAATGGTATGTATGAGTAAAATACATATAAAATGGCAGCAAAAACTAACAGTAACATGCGTAAAACGGTGCAATACATACCAACAACAACAGCGCGCCTGCTGCAACAATAACAGAAACATTAACCACAACATAAAAATACCAAATAAACCCCTAGCGCGTGCTAAAATTCTTTATATCTACTTAAGTCTGCATATTAGGGTGGAACTTATTAATGGTTTTAATGTAAAAACAAGTAAGAAATTATGGTCGGTCAAGCCCGACCATATAATACCCTACACTAAGTGAAAGAGCAATAAATATTTTCTTTTAAAATTTCAATAATTTATATTTTTGAGTGATTTTCGGAATTGGGCCTTATAAGGGGTCTATGACCAATTATGAACCGATGACCATGAAATTAGGTCATATGATTTATGTCTATATTAAAGTTAACTATGTTGAATTTTGCGTGTATACCAACATTTTTAAGCGATTTATGCACGTTAAAGTGATTTTCGGAAGCGGGTCTATATGGGAGCTATGACTAATTATGGACCGATTGTAACAAAATTTGGTGACATGAATTTTGTGTATATAAAACTTATTTGGAGCGGAATTTGTGGAGATACATATATAAATTAAACATTTATGACCGATAAAGTCCAATTTCGGGAGGACATATGTATGGGGGCTAGGTGAAGTAGTGGACCGATTTCAGCCAGTTTCAATAGGCTTGGTCCTTGGGCCGAAAAAATAATATGTACCAAATATGATCGAAATATCTTCAAAATTGCGACCTGTACTCTGCGCACAAAGTTTACATGGACAGCCAGCCAGCCGACCAGACGGACGGACGGACATCGTTTAATCGACTCAGAAAGTGATTCTAAGTCGATCGGTATACTTTAAGGTGTTAGACTAATATTTTTGGGCGTTACAAACATCTACACAAACGCATAATACCCTCCCCACTATGGTGGTGTAGGGTATAAAAAGTTAGGAGTCATTTATGGTGGGAAGAGGATTAAATTTATACAATTTTAATAAATGCAAACTTCTCTCTCATGTAAAATTTGTGCACAAAGTACAGGTCGAAATTTTGAAGATATTTTGATCAAATTTGGCTATATATTTTTTTTCGGTCCAAGGATGAAGCTTAACGAAACTATCAGAAATTGGTCCATTGGTCCCCCAGATAAATGAAATCCCGAAATATGCATTTATTAGTCATAAATATTTCATTTATATTGGTATCTACACATATCTCTCTCCAAATAAGTTTTACATATACAGAAGTCATGTCTAGGGTTTTTAATTTCCCGACATTTTTTGATTCCCGGGAATCGGGAAATTTTTTTCTACATTCCCGGGTACCCGGCTATTCCCGAAATATATAATGATACTGCAAATTAAGAATATTATAGCCTAATTTCATATAAAAACTTAGTGTTATAATTATTAAATATCAGAGCTTCGAATTAATTAATAAAATTTGAGCTTAATTCACTAAAATCTTAATCCGTAATAAAAAAATGTCAGCCTTTCATTCTATAAATCCATTTCTAATATTTAATTTTTTTAGATTCATTCCAAAGCCTTTGTTTAAAGTGAATTAATTTTAAAGTTAATTAATAACATAATTTATTCAAACTTTGAATGATTACATTTTTGTTAAATCAAATCATTTACAAAATTAATTGGAAAAATTGTCTTAAACCTTTTTGTACTAGATTTTAATTGAAGAAAAATTTAATCATTTAATAAATGTTTGAAGCTATTTTGTTATGGATTTGAAGAAGAAATTTGGAGAAATTAGAATGATTCAATAAGACATAAATTCTATAAATAATGAATTCACTTTTTAAATGTTCATACGAAAAACCCCAAACAAATAATAATAAACGGTCTATTATTGCCTGATATAAGCAAAAAAAACTGTAAAAAACTTTTCACTGTTTTTTGGTGGAAAACACAGAGTTCTAACTTGTTTTCTATGTATTTTCGTCTGTTTTTAATTCCCGGGATTCCCGGTTAAAAATCCCGGGAATCGGGTAGTGAAAAATTGGAAAAATTCCAGGGGAATTTGTACCGGGAATTCCCGGGATAAAAACCCTAGTCATATCACCTAATTTCATGACCTTCGAAATTAACTTTAACATAACATAAAATACCTAGTTTCGAACAGAGCTGTAAATGAATCCTTATTTTTATACCCTACAGCACCATAGTGGGGAGGGTATAATATGTTTCACACGACCTAGGATCGGTCCATAACTAGTCATACTCCCATATAAGATCCACTTCCGAAGATCACTCACGAATATAAATTATTGAAATTTTAAAAGTAAAATGTTTTTGCTTATTTACTTTGTGTAGGGTATTACATGATCGGGCTTGACCGACTATACTTTATTACTTTTTATACCCTTCACCATGAGTGGGTATATATTAGTTATTCATTCCCTTTATAATTTCTACATTTTTTATTTGCGACCCTACAAAGTATATATATTCTGGATCGATATAGATAGCGAAGTCGATATAGCCATGTCCGTCTGTCCGTCTTTATGTTGAAATTAACTTTCCGTAGCCCCCAAATAGCTAACAAATATGTTTGATACATCAATATATCGAGAATTCTTGCGGCTCAGTTGCTATTCAAAATCGATTAAATCGGCCCACAAATGGCTGAGATATATGGAAAAAACCGATATAACCTCGATTTTTGGCCTATTTGTTACCTATATCTGGATTACTAAAAAAATTATTTTGACATAAATTTATTTCACTCATAAATTTAAAAAAAAATGTTTAAAAAATTAAAAAAAAACAATTTCGAAAAAAAAAATTTTACAAATTTTTGAAAAAAAAAATTAAGTTTAATTTGGTGAAGGGTTTATAAGATTCGGCACAGCCGAAAATAATTCTCTTACTTGTTTGATTTTAATTCGTTACGTATTAGCTAATGTTTGAATTAATTCATTTCACAACAGTAAAGAATCTATTGAAATTTTTAATCAATTCAAACGAATTAGGCAGACATGTATGTATTTCAATTCAAATGAATTTGTAGAAACGAGTTGCAATTCGTTTTCAATTCAAATGAATCTGTAAAATGAATTTCAATTCATTTCCAATTCAAATGGATTTGTTAAGATGAATTGCTATTGTGAAATTACAATTCGTTTCCAATTCAAATGAATTTGTTCAAGTGAATTCATTTCCAATTCGTTTGAATTGATTTTGCATTCATTCCAATGAATTAGAACAATGAATTGCAATTCAAATGAATGAAATCATAAATGAGTTGCAATCAATCAAATTCAAGAAAAATATTTTTTTTTTCAATTTATTTCCAATTCAAATGAATTTGTAAAAAGTAGTTGCAATTCGTTTTCTATTTAAATGAATCTGTAAAATTAATTTCATTCAATTCGTTTCCAATTGAAAGTAAATTTGTTAAAGTGAATTGCAATTCATTTCCAATTCGTTTGAATTGAATTGATTTTTAATTCATTTCAATGAATTAGAACAATGAGTTGCAATTCAAATGAATGAAATCATAAATGGGTCAAATTCACGGGGAATGAAAAATAAAAATTTGAGTTTTTTTTAGCAAATAAACAAAATTTTCCCATATTGATAGGATTTTCGCCGATACCTAGTAATTCAATTCCTATTCTGCCGCTACCTGAGAATTCCAGTATATCATGGGAATTTTAAATCTAATCAAATCTTTGGAATATACTAGGTGATACACAAAACGATAGAAATGGTTGTTGTCTTTTACATAAAAAATTAGTTGAATAGCAAAACGACAGTGATTACTGTAGATTTACTTACAAAATCAATTCAAATTTCAATTAGTTCAATTCAAGTGAGTTGGAAATGAATAGCTAATTCTTTATTCCAATTCAATGTCTCGACTAAAAATAAAATTTAATAAATTTTATGAATTTTGTGTGGTTTTCAACACAAGGGTGAGATGAGGCTTAAATGTTTAAGCTCTCCCTAATGTTTATACTATGCGAATGCATAGTTGTAAGTGTTAGTAAATTGTACTATTTTTATAAACTCTCGCACACACAACAAAAACAAATCCAAAAACAACAAACGCTATTTATATTTATTTACATGCCTTTAAACTTTTAGCGACATCTCATGCTTAAACCATCTGGCCGTTTATATCAAATACATGATGATGCTGTTGATATTGTTGTTGTTGCTGTTATTGCCTATTATTGTTGGCGTTCTTGCAGTTGTTGTTTTGCTTTTGATGAGGATCAACCTCATCATGTTCATAATAATAGTGATGATAATGATGTTACTAGCGCATTGATAATTACGATGATGACTATGAGTGTTGTAATGCCTAAGTGCAGTTGGTGTTTGTTATGCTTGCTGCAAATATATTTACTTATGTGCGTTTTTAAATACAAATGAATGTGTGCAACAGCATATTTATTTGGGGTTCATGTTTAGTTGATGGTGTGTTTGTGTTTATAATTAACTTATTGGCGTTCTTAATTTTTATTTTGGTCACATAAACAAATGCTTATAATCATCGCACACTCATTGCATTTCTGTGCGGTACATATTGTGTAAGTAAAAACTAAAAATTATTTTTAATACGTTAATCTTATATATGTTTTCATTGCTTTTTTTCAAATTTTTTCTGGGAGTCTTTAAGAAAACAAATTTAAGATGACATTTTTGTAGTAAAATATACGAATGAGTGGAGATTGGTATTAGTTGTAGGGTAATGAATTAAATCCATTATGATATTTGTAACGCCATTAAAGGTTAATAAAATTAAATTCTTCGAAAATCCTTTAAAATTACCTTTCATTGGTATTAATTGTGTATTTTAGTGCCATAACCACAAATACACTTCTGTGTTTAGGAAGCAACTAAAAACAAGCAGGAAAGTTGTCGACCATAAGTTCCAGTGCAAAAGCGGACAGTAAATTGCTATTTTCATATTAGACATTTTCTATTCCAATTAAATATACCAAAGATATTATATATACAATGTGATCATTAAACCATTGCAATTGGCTTTTTAAAAACGAATCCTTACGTCTTGGATATCACGTTTTTTGTATATCCTTCATCATTTGTACATATCTGTGACCGTATGTAAAAATAGCTTAAGTCGAAAAAATAAATTTTGAAATATTTCCAATCCTGTGTAGTTTTATTGTTTCTTTCAAAAAAATCTGTTGGTAATAAATTTATTAGACATCTAAGGTACAAGTTTAAAAAAAAAGTATTGGTTAATAGAGAAGATTCGACACACTATGACGACTTAAGCTACTCTTCCATATGGCCACAGATGTAGACAGCGGAGTCGATATAGCCTTGTCCGACGATATGTTTAAATAAACTCACCGCAGATCCCAAATAACTTAAATACATGATTCGTATATCAATATATCCGCTATAGTTCCGGTAGCTAGAAACAACGATTTTCAAATTGTGTTTGCCTATTTTTGATCTATATCTGGATTTCTTAATCATTTATATAGACAATATGAATATCTAATGATAAATATTTCAAAGACCTTAGCGACGACGTGTATAGAGCCATAGAAAGTCGGACTTAAAATGGGTCAAACTCGGGGAAAAAAAACAAATTGATAAGCGATGTTCTCGAAAATTTTTGACATTTATGCAGCATTAATTTAGCACAGAAAACACTTAATTTATACAAAAATATTTGTTGATGTGGAGATATTCTCAAAGAAGCGTGTGTGATTTTACACACATACGTATTTTAATCTACAAACAGCAGTTTTTGTAGTCAGATTTTTGTCAAAAAGGTATATTATGTAAGCGTGCACATTAATGTGTGTGATAAAATAATTTGATGACAAACATATCGAGGGTCTAGATTCAAACCTCTCTATCTTTGATTTTCAGGTATCTCATAACAAACATATTTTTTTTGTTGTTTTATTTGCAGTTTTCTTATTTCTCTATCTTACATAATTAATTTTTCTGAATGCAAGAGGGTCTTCTTTTCAAATAATTAATTTTCGAATTTTTTTTTGAATAATTTCTAATTGAAATACAAGTTTTCTTACTATTTTTTGCATGCTGAACATGAATTTCACATTTTTTAATCGCTTATCACAATAGAGAAATCTGAACCTTTTTGTTTTTGGAAAATTACACCGATTACACCGTCCGACAAATAGAGAAAAAATTCTTTAGAGACGAACTGGATAACATACGTCTGAAACTATAAATTTAATGGAACTATGTTTTCAGTTTTTCATTTTATCACCCTGTTTCCTTTTAAAAGGACTAAAAATTTTTAGAGTAGTACAACAATGACAAATTGTATGTCAAAAGAATAAGAAGAGTTGTAAAATATTTTGTATTATCTTTATTTTATCCTGTATGGATCAAAAATGTCCTTTAAAATGTTTATCCTTTAATATCCTTTAAGATTCCCAATAAATTCCTTTTAAAAAATAGTGCGTTAAAGACCCAATTATTCTATACTATACTAATGTCAAAATTTCATCCTTTATATATATAAAGGTCAAATTAAAATATAAAACAAAAATTATTAGTATAAAAAAAGTTTTATTAAGAAAAGTGCATGTTTATAAACTATGTCCGTCCGTCTATCCGTCCATCCATGTAAACCTTGTAATCAAACTATATGTCGCAGGTTTAAAGATAATTCGACAAAATTTGGCACAAACCTTTATATTGCACCTAGGACAAAGGCTATTGAATTTGGTTAGAATCAGCCCATTATTTATCCTAGCCCCCATACAATTGACCTATTTGAAAATAGTTATGCTCTCATAAATATTTTAATTGTAAATATATACAAAACAAATTTCGTGACGATCGGTTAACAATATTCTATAGCTCCCATATAAGTAACATTCTCGAAAATGTCATTAATGTACATAAATCTCTGAAACATGTCAGTATCCAAACAAAATTCAACACAAATATGTTTCATATATTCGCAATTCATCCCAACAAATTTTGTGACGATTGGTCCATAATTAGTCATAGCTCTCATATAAGGCCCTTTAGTTGTTAAGATAGAAGTAGTTAAGATAGAACACTAGTAGTTAAGATAGAAGGATGAAATTTCGGCATGTGGTATTCAATATTTGGATCTTTAACTCAATATCTTTTAAACTAAAAATTATTGGAAATCTAAAAGGATATTCAAGGATAAAAATTTGAAAGGACATTTTTGACATCTTTTGATCACTACAGGATAAAATAAAAATAATACGAAATATTTTACAACTCTTCTTGATCATGTGACATCAAATTTGGTATAGTAGTATGATCAGAAGTATTTTAAAACATTTTTTTAAAAATGTACTCCTCTGAAAATTTTAAGTCCTTTTAAAAGGAAACAGGACTGAAAACGCAGTTTTTCTCCAATTAATTTATTGTTTCAGACGTATATCATCCGGTTCGTGTCTAATATTGAGTGTCGTACGGTGTTAAATGATTAAGTTGGAATTTGTTTAAAAAAGTGTCTAATTTTATAGTGCCATCATATTGGTTATGATACCGTATGTGTGGAAAATAACACACTAGAGTAAGCAAAGTATTTTTATTTGATATTGATTTGATATAACACTATTATACATAATAACTGTAAATATTATTGAAATTGGATATGTCAAATAAAACAGCAGTCCACTTTTGGATGGATCCTCCCAATATATAATATTTCCAAAATATATCGACCCAAAAATGGAGTTTTAAATTTTTCACTGGTTTCATTTTATTTAAATTTAATTAAATTCGGAAAAGCATTTCATATAGTTATATGGGAGTCTATGAGAGAATGCATTATATTCTGAAATCATTATTGGATTAATTTTTCATCAAATTACTTTCATAATTGCAAACTCTAACCCCATTTCAAACATTTACATTAGCGATCATTGCTCTATGGTCTAGAGAGTGATTTGGAGATTATATCTATTAATTAATACTCAACATATTGAAGTTAGAAAAATACATAGCAAAATAACTAATATTGGCTATAACTCGAAAACGATTGTGATCTTTAACCTCCAATATTTCGTATCATATTTGGGAGAGCAGGATAAAAGTATATGCCAATTTTTATTTCATTCCTCATTAAAACCCTTATTTAACAAGCCTTTAAATGTACTAAAATTTAAAAAAAAAATCAATTTGTATTTAAATTTATAATACCATTGCCAAATGTTGCCTATACGCAACATCCTGTAGCTCTTGAACCAGGACTCCTAGGATATTGAAATTTTTGTCATTTGGGTCGAAATAAAATGAAATATAGCTATTTAAATTATATTTGAAGTTAAATTTCTCTGCAACTGAATATACGGTGCATTGTCATACATACTTGCCTGATCAAAATTATATTTTCATATTTGTTTTTATTTATTTACATAAACATTTAAAATTCTTAAACGAAAACATATGAATTTTAAAAATAAATCTAAAAACTATACACATAAATACATCTGTACGTATGTTTATAAAAGGGGAGCAAATCTGCTGAAACATAATTTACAAATGCATTTGGTTTCTTTGGAAAATTTCAATCAATTTTCTGAAATCTTACCACACAATTTGTTTAAAAAATAATGCCAAAATAGTACTCTTTAACTTATTATTTTTATATTGCATAAAAATAATAGTCCCACCATTAATTTAACCCATTAACAGCGGATAAGTAGAAATATGCAAAAAAATTATGAAATATCGTATATATGGGGCATTTCATGTCAAGTGAACAAACTTTTGAAATCGATGTCTTCCGATCGGGATGAAATTTGCACCAAGGTTAGCTCTATTGGATAGTAACTCAGACACAATTTTTCAACAACATCGGTCGAGAACTCTCTGAGTTATAGGGGGTAAAATTTTGACAATTTGGTCAAACAGGGGTTTTTTCTTATCCATGTAACTTATTACCTATTGTTCTTAGCAAAATGTGTCCCAAATAGTATAGATAGCTATTTCTTCGATCTTTCGAAAAAAAATATTTAAAAAAAAAAATAAAAAATTTTTAATATTTTTTTTCCGAAATCAAAAACTTTTTTGACTTTTTTTTAAAATGCGTCCTTTTTTTTTTTTTTTTCTTAAAATAAAGTTTAGATATTTTCCTTGAACACCTACTTGGTCGCTTAGTGGGATGCGAGTGGGATATCTATCAAAATAAATATTTTGTAACTCAAAACATAAAATTTTTGACTTTTTTTGCAAAATCAAAAACTTTGTTGACTTTTTTTTTTCAAAATGGACCCTTTTTTAATCTTTTTTTTTAGGTCAAACAAAAGCTTAGATATTATCCTTGAAGACCCTTTTGGTCGCTTAGTGGGAGGCGAGTGGGATATCTATCAAAATAAATATTTTTTAACTCAAGACTTACAATTTTTGACTTTTTTTTTTGCAAATACGATTTTTTTTAAAATTTTTTTGGAGTCAAAAGAAAGCTTAGGTCCATTCCTTTAAGATATTTTTAGTCCCTTAGTGGGATGCGAGTGGGATATCTATCAAAATAAATATTTTGTAACGCAAGACATACAATTTTTTAATTTTTTTTTGCAAAATCAAAATTTTTTTCCAATATGGGCCCTTTTTTAATTTTTTTTTTTGCTCAAAAGAAAGCCTAGGTCCATTCCTTTAAGATCTTTTTAGTCCCTTAGTGGGATGCGAGTGGGATATCTATCAAAATAAATATTTTGTAACAATTTTTTAATTTTTTTTTGCAAAATCGAAATTTTTTTCCAATATGGGACTTTTTTTTAAAAATTTTTTTTTTGCTCAAAAGAAAGCTTAGGTCTTTTCCTTTAAGACCTATTTTGTCACTTAGGAAGATGTGAGTAGGATATGTATTAAAATAAAAATGTTGTAACTCAAGACATTCAATTATTGACTTATTTTTTGCAAATTCGAATTTTTTTTCAAAATGGGCCCTTTTTTAAAAATTTTTTTTTAATCAAAAGAAAGCTTAGGTCCATTCCTTTAAGATATTTTAGGTCCCTTAGTGGGATACGAGTGGGATATCTATCAAAATAAATATTTTGTAACTCAAGATATACAATTTTTGATTTTTTGGCAAAATCAAAAACTTTTTTGACTTTTTTTAAAATGGGCCCTTTTTGTAATTTTTTTTTTTTGCTATGAAGAAAGCTTAGGCCTATTCCTTTAAGATGGTTTTGATCGCTTAGTGGGATGCGAGTGGGATATATATCAAAATAAATGTTTTGTAACTCAAGACATACAATTTTTGTGTTAAAACATTTATTTTGATAGATATCCCACTTGCATCCCACTAAGGGACTAAAAATATCTTAAAGGAATGGACCTAGGCTTTCTTTTGAGCAAAAAAAAAATTAAAAAAGGGCCCATATTGGAAAAAAATTTTGATGTTGCAAAAAAAAATTAAAAAATTGTATGTCTTGCGTTACAAAATATTTATTTTGATAGATATCCCACTCGCATCCCACTAAGGGACTAAAAATATCTTAAAGGAATGGACCTAAGCTTTCTTTTGACTACAAAAAAAATTTTAAAAAAAGGGCCCATTTGGAAAAAAAAATCGTATTTGCAAAAAAAAAAGTCAAAAATTGTAAGTCTTGAGTTAAAAAATATTTATTTTGATAGATATCCCACTCGCATCCCACTAAGCGACCAAAAGGGTCTTCAAGGATAATATCTAAGCTTTTGTTTGACCTAAAAAAAAAGATTAAAAAAGGGTCCATTTTGAAAAAAAAAAGTCAACAAAGTTTTTGATTTTGCAAAAAAAGTCAAAAATTTTATGTTTTGAGTTACAAAATATTTATTTTGATAGATATCCCACTCGCATCCCACTAAGCGACCAAGTAGGTGTTCAAGGAAAATATCTAAACTTTATTTTAAGAAAAAAAAAAAAAAAAAAAAAAAGGACCCATTTTAAAAAAAAGTCAAAAAAGTTTTTGATTTCGGAAAAAAAATATTAAAAATTTTTTATTTTTTTTTTTAAATATTTTTTTTCGAAAGATCGAAGAAATAGCTATCTATACTATTTGGGACACATTTTGCTAAGAACAATAGGTAATAAGTTACATGGATAAGAAAAAACCCCTGTTTGACCAAATTGTCAAAATTTTACCCCCTATAACTCAGAGAGTTCTCGACCGATGTTGTTGAAAAATTGTGTCTGAGTTACTATCCAATAGAGCTAACCTTGGTGCAAATTTCATCCCGATCGGAAGACATCGATTTCAAAAGTTTGTTCACTTGACATGAAATGCCCCATATGTATATATATGGAGGATATTATGTCAAGTGAACCAACTTTTGAAATCGATGTCTTCCGATTGGGATGAAATTTGCACCAATGCACACTGGTTTTTTGTCCGTTTTTTTTTTGGCATAAAGTAATTTTTTTTTGTTTAAGTATTTTAAAATTTTGTTGATTTTTAATTTTTAAACACCCTAGTTAGAAAAAAAATTATTTAACTTTAACATGTGGACCAATACTGTTCTGGTTGCGCGCTATTAAAGAAAGCTTATTATGTACCACACATTTTGTGTAAAATTGACGGGGAAAATTTTTGCAACTTTGATTGTTTGTTCTGGCGAAAGTTTACACAAAAGTGAAAAGGATTAATGTGGGAAGCGTTTGTCCTGGTATGTAAAACTATAGTTTACCAATGTTTGTGACGTTGTTATGTGTTTTTGTCCAATTGTACCGTGTTTTGTTTATGTGTATTTTTAGAAGGAGCTTAACAAGTGTAGTTGTGTTTCGTGGATCAGTACTTTTGCGTGGCAAAGCATTGCAAAAAGTTGTAAGTGAGGAGTTATTATCCAAAGTGTGCAGATTAATAAGAAACTAATCCTTTTAGTCCGAATCCACACGTTTTCGAAAAAATCTAAATTTAAAAATTATATTTTTAGTGGAAACGTCAAAATGTCAGCCAGATCGGTTATATGGCAGCTATATGAAATAGTAGAAAGTATGGTCGGGCTTGACCTACACCAAGTAAATGAGTAAAAATATTTTTCTTTTAAAATATCAATAATTTATATTCGTGAGTGATTTTCGAAAGTGGGCCTTATATGTGAGCTATGACCAATTATGAACCGATCACCATAAAATTAGGTCGTGTGATTTATGTCTATATGAAAGTTATTTATGTTGAATTTTGTGTATATACCAAAATTTTGAAGTGATTTAAGCACGTTAAAGTGATTTTCGGAAGCGGGTCTATATGGGAGCTATGACTAATTATGGACCGATTGTAACAAAATTTGGTGACATGAATTTTGTATATATAAAACTTATTTGGAGCGCAATTTGTGGAGATACATTTATAAATTAAACATTTATGACCGATAAAGTCCAATTTCGAAAGGACATTTGTATGGGGGCTAGGTGAAATAATGGACCGATTTCAGCCAGTTTCAATAGGCTTCGTCCTAGGGCGTACCAAATTTTATCGAAATATCTTCAAAATTGCGACCTGTACTCTGCGCACGGACAGCCAACCAGCCAGCCATACGGACGGACATCGTTTAATCGACACAGAAAGTGATTCTACGTCGATCATAAAATTTATGATATTTCGTTTTAACTTTGTGAAATACATCACTTCACTTTGGAAATTTTTCCATAAAAAATTTAGAAAAACAAAACCAATTAATATGGAAAAGTTTTAAATGTGTATAGTGTTTGCCTATACATATAGTTTGATTTGCAATATGTGCGGTGAAAATCAGAACTACTTAAGTAACATTCATTAAATATTATTAAGTTCAGACAGTATTTGGTTTAAGTACTTACTTGAATTTATATAATTCACAGTAATATTTTCAATTCCTTTAATAAACATATTTTATTGAATTCATTTACCCTCGAAGCTTTTAGAAATGCTTCACAGCTTTTTAAGCTCGCAAAGCTTATTTAGTTTCATAAAGTTTTCTACAGTTGTAAGAAGCTTATTTTATTATAAATGGGTTGCAATTCATGCTATACTAAGAAGTTCTAAAAGCATTTTTGTTGTCATAAAAGTAAAAATGAAAAATTCTTGTGTGTCACACATCACATTTAATTATAGAAATTTTATTATGTAGCACATGGTGCGTTTATGGTTCTTTGATTCGATGTGTATAATTTGTGTCTGAACTATTGTACAAAAATGTAGTATTCAGTTGTGCCCTGTTACCTAAGAAAATTGTACAATGTTTGTGATAAAAATCGAAAACTACTGTTAAATTAATGCTTAAGCACATCCATATTTCTAGAGAAATGTTTCATTATGTGTGTTTAACATGAAACGAAATGCTTGATTGATATGTAAAATAAAAGTAGCAGGAAAATGTGTTATTTTGAAGTGTTACAAAATGGGAAAGCAGCATTTCAAATTTGTTTAGAGAGATGGAAATCAATAATATTTGTGGTGGGTACTTATATTCTATGAAAATTTAAGAAAAGTGTGGACCAAAATATTTTGTTAACATTTGACGTTGTATTAAACAAAAAGATACAGTTGGAAGAATCGTCTTTAGATTTGTTTTTTTTGTAGATGCTTTGTTGATAGTGTTGCCAAAAAGTCACCAAAACTTGGTTGGTTGGTTGGTTTACGTGGTAGTTCACTACGTGCGAACAATCAAGTAGAGTCGAAGGGACCCCGTTTTGATGAGACCACACCACTCGTCAGATGTATTGTCGTTTACATCGCAATGTAACTAAAAAGTGCTAGCTAGACCCAACCTGTAGCTGTGAGATATCTTAGTAGGTCATTGACCAAAACTTGGTGACTTGGTGACTTGGAGACACTTGTCCCCAGGTTTTCTTCAGGGATAATATAAAAACAAATATGTTACAATTATTTTCTTAAACAAAGAAAGAATATCGATTAGAAATAGTTTTCCATTACTAATATTTAATAAGACAAACTGAATTTTAGTTCTTATAAATAAAAATCCGAATTTTTGGAAGTTTTTCAGATTTCACATTGGTATTTGTTCCTACTGCAGTATAATTTGTAGTAAACACTTAGTTTAAGTTAGGTTACGTTTTAAAAGCAACCAACCAGTGAAAGCTGGTAGACTTGGTTCCATAAAGTAGTCCCATTTTGATATACGAGAGTATATTATTTTCGGTGCCCCTATCAGAACATTTGCATTTCCATATGAGGATGGTGTGCAAAGTGATATAATACTTCATACTTTGAGAACAACATATTATGATATAATGATTCATCATGAACATGATTGCCATAAACATATATGGGGGATTTCAGGTCAAGTGAACCAACTTTTAAAATCGATGTCTTCCGATCGGTATGAAATTTGCACCGAGGTAAATCAGACACAATTTTTCAATAAGATCCGTCAAGAAATCTCTGAGTTATAGGGTGATTTTTCTCATCCATATAACTCATTACCTATTGTTCTTAGCAAAATGTGTCCTAAATAGTTTAGATAGCTATTTCTCCAATCTTTCGAAAAAAAAAATTAAAAAAAAAAAATTTTAATATTTTTTTCCGAAATCAAAAACCTTTTTGACTTTTTTTTTAAATTGTTTCTCTTAAAATAAACCTTATTATTATTTTCCTTTAAGACCTATTTGGACCTATTTAAGACCTAGTGGGATCCGAGTTCGATATCTATTAAAATAAATGTTTTGTTACTCCAAACAAGCAATTTTTGACTTTTTTTGCAAAATCTAACTTTTTTCCAAAATGGGCCCTTTTTTATATTTTTTTTTGCTCAAAATAAAGCTTCATTTTAAAAATAAAGTCAAAAAAGTTTTTGATTTCGGTAAAAAAATATTATTTTTTTTCGAAAGCTATCTAAGATATTTGGGACACATTTTGCTAAGAACAATAGGTAATAAGTTACATGGATGATAAAAATCACATGTTTGGCCAAAATGTCAAATTTTGACACCCTATAACTCACAGACTTCTGGACCGATCTTATTGAAAAATTGTGTCTGAATTACTATCCAATAGGTCTTACCTCGGTGCTAATTCCCGATCCAATCCAGATCGGAAGACATCGATTTTAAAAGTTGGTTCACTTGACGTGAAATCCCCCATATTTATTTACAACAGTCATATATATAATTGCTATAATGATGTGAATGGTAACTTAAATATAATATGTATACCGCAAACATATAAATAATTAAAGTGACATAATATTGTTAAAAAACTTTTATAAATGTCGTTTTACTTTTATTAGAATCGAAAACAACTAAGTGACTCATTAACTCAATGTCGCCGAGCCCAAACGTGAAAAGGTAGAGAGATGAAATTTGAACTATACTTTTCTCTCTGCCTATGTAGATTCACTAAGAAGGGATTTTTGGAAAATCGTAGGTTTAGGAGGTAAAAACGAGTAAACTTATATCTTCTAAATTAATACAGATAGAAACATTATTTGAAATGAATTTCTATTCACTCATACGAAGTTATTAACTATTTAAGTATTTTATACTAAAAATAAATTTTCGGTATAAAATATGCGTGATCACTAGGGTTTGTTGATTTAACAAACGATATTGTGCCATCGATTTTTCGGTAGCATTTGGTATGAGGAAAAAAATGTTCCACTACGACATATCAAAAAAATTATTTTCGAGTTCCCCAAATTTTTTTTTTTTACTTTTTCTCAACTTATATTTTTAAGGTTTTTTTTAGTAGGTAATAAAATAATCGCCTGATTTAATTCTTTTTAATATTACCTTTCCAATGTGAAACTAAAACGATGGCGATAGCAGTGTTTTGTTTTTCTTATGGTTTCCGACGAGTTTTTGTTGATTTTTTTTACGCTTTTTAATCTTTTTGTTATTTCTAAAGCTCCAAACCAATTTCTATATATCTTTCCTTGTATCAAATAGCTAGTTTCTAAAGAAATTAGTACGTTAAAGGCGTGTAGGTTATCTCTTGTAGTTGAAGATATATTTAGGTTTATGTATTTATTTTTGTTTAATTTTCTTCCTTCACCATGAGTGGCAAAGGTATATATAAGTTTGTCATTCCGTTTGTAATTTCTAAATTTTTCATTTGCGACGCCACAAAATATCGTTATAGATAGCGGAATCGAAATAGCCATATCCATCTGTATGTTGAAATCAACATTCCATAGCCACCAAATAACTTATTTACATACATGATTCATACATCTATATATCCGCTATAGACACAGTTCCGTTGCTATTTATACCCTACACCACCATAGTGGGGAGGGTATTATGCATTTGTGCAGATGTTTGTAACGCCCAAAAATATTAGTCTAACACCTACCTTAAAGTATACCGATCGGCTTAGAATCACTCTCTGAGTCGATGAAACGATCCGTCAGTCAGGTTGGCTGGCTGTCCATATAAACATTGTACAGGTCGCAATTTTGAAGATATTCCGATAAAATTTGGTACATATTATTTTTACGGCCCAAGGACCAAGCCTATTGAAACTGTCTGAAATCGGTCCATTATTTCACCTAGCCCCCATACAAATGTCCTTCCGAAATTAGACTTTATCGGTCATAAATGTTTAATTTATAAATGTATCTCCACAAATTGCGCTTCATATAAGTTTTATATATACAAAATTCGTGTCACCAAACGATCGGTCCATAATTAGTCATAGCTCCCATATAGACCCGCTTCCGAAAATCACTTTAACGTGCATAAATCGAATAAAAATGTTGGCATACTCACAAAATTCAACATATTAAACTTTCATATAGACATAAATCATACGACCTAATTTCATGGTCATCGGTCCATAATAGGCCCACTTCCGAAAATCACTCAAAAATATAAATTATTGAAATTTTAAAAGAAAAATGTTTTTGCTCTTTTACATAGTGTAGGGTATTATATGGTCGGGCTTGACCGACCATACTTTCTTACTTGTTTTTATCTATATCTGGATTACTAGGTCATTAATATGGACAATTAGAAAGTCCTTTGTAACGACGTATATAATAATAAGTTTGTCCTACAATGGGTCAAAATCATTAAAATTTTTTTAACTCATATTTTTTTTTTTTTTTTAAAAAAATTATTTCAAATTAAAAAAAATATTTGTAAAAATTTTGAAAAAAAGCTTAATTTTTTTTAAATCATAATTTGGTGTATCGTATATAAGATTAGATACAGCCGAATATAGTTCTCTTACTTCTTTTATACTAACTATGGTTTTAGATATTTGTGTTTTCTGTACCAAAAATTGATTTTTGGTATAAAATATGAGGGGTCACAGATTGATGTTGCTTGAATTTATCCACACCTTCATACTCGAGATTTCTGTTAGTTATGTTTTGTATGACTGCAGGAGACATGTTTACAATTTCATGTAAATTGATTAGATAATTTCAAATAATATGTGTTTTCCGGTTTTTATACCTTTTTTTCGGAATTGAAATAATACGATTGTTATTTAAGTAAATTAACATATCGTACTGACCTCCCACTAAAATATTAATATGTCTATGTCAAACGATTTCGGGTAGTGGTACAAGATGGGTTAACAGAAAGTTGGACTTTTGGTCGATGAAATTGAGTTCTGAGCCAGATATAAGAAAATTCGACAAAATTAACAGGAAACAATTTTATTAATTTTAGGTAATTTTTTTATAAAATAAAGTTTGCAGTAAAACTTTATTTTATAAACTCAGAACTCAATTTCATCGACCAAAAGTCCAACTTTCTGTACGGCCTGAGGACGAAACCGTCCATTATTTCACCTAGCACCCATACAAATGTTCTCCCGAAATTTGACTTAACGGTCGTAAATTGTTAATTTAAATAGGCGTCTACAAATATTTTACTCCAAATAAGTTTTCTATATACCGAATACATGTCACATATTTTGGTCTATAATTAGTCATAGCTCCCATGTAAGGCCCGCCTCAAAATCACTTTATCGAGCATAAATTTCCTAAAATTACAGGTATAAATATAAAATTCAACGGAAATATACTTCACATGGACAAAGATCACACGACCCAATTTCATGGCGATCAGTCTATAATTAGTCATAGCTGCCCGCTTGCGAAAATCACTTTATCGACAACAAATTTCTTAAAATTACAGGTATAAACATAAAATTAAACAGAAAATGGATATGAGGCATTTCATGTCTTCCGAGCGGGATGAAATTTGCTCCAAGGTTAGTTCTATTGGCTAGTAACTCAGACACAATTTTTCAACAAGAGAACGGTCGAGAACTCTCTGAGTTAGAGGGGGTCAAAATTTGACATTTTGGTCAAGCAGGAGTTCTTTCTTATCCATGTATCTTATTACCTATTGTTCTTAGCAAAATGTGTCCCAAATAGCTTAGATAGCTCTTTCTTATATATTTCCCAAAAAAATATTAAAAAAATATAAAAAAATTTTAATATTTTTTTCCGAAATCAAAAACTTTTTCGACTTTTTTTTTTAAAATTTTTGTTTTCTTAAAATAAAGACCTATTTGAGTGAGATATCTATCAAAATAAATATTTTGTAACTCAAGACATACAATTTTTGACTTTTTTTTTGCAAAATCAAAAATTTTGTTGATTTTTTTTTCAAAATTTACCCTTTTTGAATTTTTTTTAGCTCAAAAAAAAGCTTGGGTCTTTTCCCTTAAGACATATTTGGTCGCTTAGTGGGATACATCAAAATAAATAGTTTTACGTCAAGACATACAATTTTTGACGTTTTTTTTTGCAAAATCGAACTTTTTTTCCAATATGGTCCCTTTTTTCTAAATTTTTTTTTTGCTCAAAAGAAAGCTTAGGTCCATTCCCTTAAGATAATTTTGGTCCCTTAGTGAGATGCGAGTGGGGTATCTATCAAAATAAATATTTTGTACCTCAAGAAATTTTTTTGCAAAATCGAAATTTTTTCCAAAAGCTTAGGTCTTTTCCTTACTACTATCCAATAGAACTAGCCTTGGTGCAAATTTCATACCGATCGCAAGACATCGATTTCAAAAGTTGGTTCACTTGACATGAAATGCCCCATAAAGATCACACCACTTAATTTCATGGCGATCGGTTCATAATTAGTCATAAGTCCCATATAAGACCCGCATCACAATTTTCAGGACACAAAAGTATTTTGCCTTTTTTAAATTCCAGTTAAATGTTTGAGTTTTTAACCCTTTGACGACGAAGATTCTTACTCGGAAAGGCGACATTACTAGACTAAAGTGTTCAAAATTATTACTCCTTCTACGAGAAAAATCATGGGACATATGTGTCCCATTCGACGTCAAAGGTAAAAATTTGGGAACAAATGCACTAAAAGC
This sequence comes from Calliphora vicina, assembly GCF_958450345.1. Taxonomy (NCBI): domain Eukaryota; kingdom Metazoa; phylum Arthropoda; class Insecta; order Diptera; family Calliphoridae; genus Calliphora; species Calliphora vicina. Next base: position 23,537,386 of record NC_088780.1, read on the forward strand.
TTTTTTCGTTTCAAAAATTAGAGTACTGCTTTATTTACATTGCAAAACGAATAAAATCGAACAATGGCATAAGGTGTTCCGAAACCTAAAGCGGCCAAAGAATTTTTAGTTAAACTTCGGAGGAAAAAAGACAATCAAAATTACGTTTTGAAAGCTTATACCGACCCTGATTGCATATACGGGCAGGTTTTATACCCAAAGATATTTTAGAAGTGTTTAATAATACTGTTTGAGAGTTCAACACAATAATAGTGTACATAATTCCCCAAACGAAACGTATTGTGAGCAGAAAGGTATAATATTTTCCATAAGGAAGCATAATTGAAAGCAATGAGTATCCACTAGGGTATTCAATCGATTAACCGTTAATCGGTTAACCGATTAATTTTAGACGGTTAACTGTTCGAATAATTTGAAATTGCCGATTTTCAAATAAATCAATAAACAAATAAACCGATTAATTTATGTCGATTAACCGATTAACAGAAAATCATTTTTTTTGCACTTAAAAAAATGCTTTTGTATTTATTTATCCGTTTCAATTCAAATACAAATTTCAAATTAAAATTAGATATTTTTTGAACATCCTATAAACATGATTAGTGAGTTGTATAATAATTGACATATTTAATTTACATGTATTTGAAACTTTGTTTATATTTACATGTATAGACGAAACTTTTTTTGAAATGAGTCTTTTATCATAAATAAACGAAGCTGTTAAATTAATCAAAATCTAAAACAATCCAAAAAGGAATATTCTTTGTCATGCTTTAGAGAGTTTTTTCCAAGAAAAGTTTTATTAAATCTAAAGAAAAAAATCGTTTAAATTATATTCTTTTTATAAAAGATTATTTCAGAAGATCTCACTAAAACCCTAAAAAAACTCAAACATCGCTAATTTGCTACAACAACGTCATAATTCAAAAAAAGTCGTTTCGAGAAAAACGTCTTTGAATATTTTATGACATTTTACTATTTCTTAAATAAATTTTCAACATTTCAGAAATATAAATAGTAGATATTAATATCTTTCTAATCTGTATTTAACCCAAATTTTTACTTATCAAATATACGAGAAAACATTAATTTTAATTTTGATGTTTATAACAAAAAAACACTCTCACACAAAAAATAATTGACTTCTTTGAAAACTGATAAAACTATATGAAAGATTATAGAACAGCGCATATTTTGTATTACTCAGTTCAAAAAACACGGATTTTCAGTTATGACGTTGTTGCAGCAAGTAGGCGATATGTATACAAAAATGATCTCAATTATCTTATTTGCTGTTTTTTTTATGTTTTTGTACTCAAAATTTGTTGTTGTATTTTCAATTTAAAATTAAAATAGAAATTATTCGGTTAATCGAATAATTTTAAATTAACCGATTATTAACGGAATAAATCTAAACCTCGATTAATTATTTGCTCGATTAACCGATTAAACCAGAAACCCGATTAATTGAATACCCTAGTATCCACAAATTGGCAGAAATAAGATTGTACTCGTCTGAGATGGAATATATTCAGTATCGTTTATATCCTAGGTTATGTTTCGATGCCGTTTTGAAAGTATTCTTTCAAGCTTACATTTTGCTATCAATGCTGAAAATCTAAGCCTTCGACCAATTATACCATTGAGCCTTAAAAATACGACCAGTAATAAATCATTTGAACTCAGCATTTGGAAAAACTTTGATCCAAGGCAAATACTTATCAGTCTATATACGAGCATATGGTAAAATTTAAGGGCCGCAGTATATGAAAGACATACCCATAAGCTTGGGTGTAATTACGAGATTAAATTGGTTATTTATATAAAACTGATATATACACAGGCAAAAATACACAGAGAGAGGTTGGCATTGGCGAATCCATGGTTCAAGATATGACAGCAGACCTGGAAAAGGTTATATTTCGATAACATTTCAAAGAATCCAATATTATTATATAAACTTATGATCAATCGAAGATCAGATTTTATGATCGTCTGTTTTTTGATGGCTGTAGCTGGACATTATCAAACAAGATAGAATGGAGGAGTCAGGACAAAAAACTGAATTGATAGTCGAACAAACACAATTTGTTTCGCATGTAAAAAACCAATGTTTTTTACTGGAACAGAAATTGTTTTGAATTTTATCACAAATAAGTTCGATTTTGATTTCGATTTTATGAACCATATACAGGATTTCATAATTTTAAATGAATATTTAAATTTATTGAATTGTTTGTTAATTCAATGTTTATCAATTATAAAATATTAAATAAAATAAAAAAAATTTAAAGAAAAACTCCTTTATTTTTACTTTTGACGACGAATGGAACACATATGTCCCATCATATTTTCAGTCCCCCCAGGAAAAGCATAGGACCGATTAAAAATGCGTTGGTCAATAAATTTACATAAGGCATTGGTACATATAATACTAAAAGTTTATCCAACAGTATCAATTAGAAGTCGAGATATAAGAAAACAAAAATTGTCCAAAACAAATACGAATTTCTGACTTTGAGAAGCCTTTAAGCCAAACTTAAACAACATAACCTTAGAATTAACATGAACACCAAAGAACACATTTGTTTTTTATCCAACAACACTTAGATGAATATCCAATGAAAATTGTGGCTGTAATGACGAAAAAAGCAAATGGGACATATGTGTCCCATTCATCGTCAAAGGGTTAAACTACTAAAATATTTTTAAAACATTTTTTATAACTTACAAAATTTGTGTGCTTTTTTGAAATTTTCGTTATAATGAAAAACATAAACACATAATTCAGGTTGTTATTAAACTATAATTCAACAGGTTACATTTGAAGGAAAGCACACTTTGTTTAAAATACAAATACAATTTTCTCTTAACAAAAAATACACTCCAAAAAAATACTGTTTACTTAAAGTAAGGAAAATTATCTCTTATTTATTTATAAGAACTTATTTCCTTTACTCTCTCACAACACATGCGCTCGGCCAAAGTCCTTTTTTAGTGCCAAAAGTAAACACTGGCGCTGCTGTTGCTATTTTTATTTCCACAAATCAGGAAAAATAGAGAGAGTTTAGAGCATTTGAACAAAAACCCAAAAATTTCATGTATTTCCTTGGAAATCTTGTACAAGCATTAACATGAATACAATCTCTGGAAAAATTTTACAATTTTAATATCAGTTTATGTTCGATATTTGCGTTGATTGGTAACGGTTAGCAAAAATTTTTTTGAAAAAGCAAAAAATTTAAAAAAACACACAAACGCAGCGTATTGAAAACAGCGTTACAAAAGATAAAATTTACACGCGTTTAAAATTTATACACGGTCGGTAATATAAATTCAAACTGAAGAGAGTGTGGTTTTAAAAATTTAACATATTCAACTAAGTATGTGGTTAAAAAAAATAAAAAAAAAAAAATAATGGAAAGAAATTTTAACATAATTTTATTATGAAAAAGAAAATTTAAGATTTTTACTAATATTCTGAGAAATTTATTAAAATTTACTAAAAAAAAAAAGAAAAAAAACAACGCCCTTTGCACAAAAAAATGTATTTAAATAAGAATGATGAAAAATTTTGTTTAAACAACCATGAATATAATGTGATTTTTATGAAAATATTTTACGACAACAACTACAATAAGCAAACCATAATATTTCGTTAAAAAAACCAACAACAAAAACATCCTTCGTTTTACAGACGATGTTACATTGCGGTTTTTTGTTGTTTTTGTGATAATTTAAATGCGTGTGTTGGTGAATGTGTATAAAACCTATACATACATAAATTTGTTTTACACGCTTTTACAGAAACCAGTGAATGTGTTGGTGAATGTGTGTCTGTCTGTCTGTCGGTGTGTTTGTTATTTAGTGACACATACAGTGATGACCTAAAGTTGTTTAGGAAATTTTGTAATCATTTTAACAAAAGATTTGAATTTTGCCAGTGTGTTGAAGTGACAATTTAATGGTCTATTGTCTGGAAATATTTCTCTCAGTTTATGTGTTAAAGTTAAATTGAATCTTTTGTTCTTAATTTATGGGTTAAATTTATTTGTTTGCGGTAATTTTGTGGATATTTTGGTTTAGGTTATTTGGAATGCTTAAACTGAATGTCTAAATTGTTTGTGGAAATAAATTTGAAGCCGCGAGACTAGATTTTTATAAGGACTGTGATATTTTAAACAACAAAGAAAAAAATTATTGAAAATAATAAAATAAAAACCTAGAATTTCTATTGGAAAAAGTGTTTAAAAATATATAATAAGAAAAAGCAAACTCATAAATTTGTTGCATATTAAGAAAATTGTCCATATTAAAAAAGATAATTCTTGCCGCTTCAAGTGTAGTATTAAAATTAACTGAAATTTTAAAATTTAAAACATCATTTAGTCAATCTAAAATTCATCAGAAATCAGCAATAAATCTGTTCTGAATATAGTCTTAAATCCTAAAATAAGTGTAAAAATAATAAAAAAAATTCTAATGAAATGTGTCACAAATATCTATTGATAAATGTCCAATAATTGATGACAAAACAAACCAATTTAAAATAAAGCAATTGGAGAAGTAATTTTTCCAATTTCACTTTAAAAACAATTTTCATTCTAATTTAATAAGTTACAATATCGGAAAAAGATGCTAAAATAAAATTTAAAAAAGTACATGGCAGCATTTTAGCACATCATTGCCATTTGTTGGGGGTCTTTAGACTTTATTAAAATTTTAAAGATTTTCTAATTTTGAAAAATTCGCGATTTTATTCACGAATTTTAATTTTTTAAAAGTGACAAAATTCTGAAAAGTATTTAAGTTTATGTATATCTGTGTTTTCACTCGGTTGATTGTGGCATCATATGAAAGTTTATAATGTGTTATTGTATGGACTTTTTAATAAGAAATGTTTCTAGAAATTCTTAAATAATTCGTATTGCGTTATTTACTAAATATTAATACTCATAGGGTCTTCAAATTTACTGATGCTAACGATCTTCGGTTCAAATTTTACCCAAATGGAAAATATATATTTATTTTTGCCAAATTTTTTTTAAAAAAACCTTACGTAGTTGTTGATATTTGAAATTAAATAAAAGTCAAAAAATATCAAAAATATCAACCACTCACTTTTAACAAAAAATCAATTTTAATTTAAAAATGGGTCAAATTTGAAGGATTAGAAAAACATTGGTTTGGTATTTAACCGGAGAAACCCAGTTTTCATACAAATATAATGTTCTGCAAGTATGATGAATATATATATTGTAGAACCAGTGTTGCCAGTTTAGCCTTTTTGAGGCTAAATTTAGCCTTTTTATTTACTCTTTAGCCTCGAAATTTTGGTTTTAGCTTCGTGGCTTTTTTCTAGCCTTTTCTTAATTTCAAAATAGCCTTTTTTGAAATTAAAAAAGGCTAAAAATTTCGAGACTAAAGAGTAAATAAAAAGGCTAAATTTATATTTGTGAACCATTTTCATTTTAATTCATTACTGATTTTCATTTAGCTTTTTAACATACTGAAGAACTGTGCAGTATTAAAAGAACAAATAACAATTGCCAATATCAAGTGGTTCAAAATGAAATAGAGTATTTTATATCTGAAAGCTTAAATGTCTAGCAAATTCTCTTTCAAGACAAAATTGTTATTACACATTATATTCATCATTATATAATGGACAAGAGCCCCACAAACTCTTGAAGGCTTGTGATACTCGATGGCGATCAATAGCCGTTAAACGTCTTGTGGATCTATGCTTCGAGTTAAAACCCATTTTGTTTTAATTTCGTCAAACCAGCAATTCTAAAAAGCCAAACATTTAAGTAATTAATACACTGATTATAATTTGGCGTACCATCTTTTTTTAAAACCAGTATTGCACAAAGTACAAAAAGTAAATAAATCATTTGCTGTTTTCTGATTTAAAATTCAAGGAATTTGATCCATTATCGCGCCAATTGAAAATTGTTTAATGTTTTTGACACATTTTTCATACTAGTTTGATGAATGAGAGATAAAATAAAGAACGTTTTAATTAGTGAAGATTATGACAAAAATAATACGACAAATTAAACTAATTGAGCAATTGCGACAAAGATTACCAAATGAAAACTCTACGCAAAATCAATTTTTTTCCCGTTGATAATAAAGTAGTAAAACCAAAAAAAATATATTATGTCATATTGATAGTGAAAAATTAAAGTGCTAATAAAATTACGAAGCTTAAGGCTCAGGGGCAGAATATATTAAACTACAAATGGACAAATATAGAACCAACAATGTCCATTTTCTGACATGGTTAATCTAGTATTTAACTTTTTAAAACATTTAACCTAATTGGGCATAACAAAAATTCAAGATTACTCCGGGTCAAATATGACCATTAAGTTTAAACAATTTTATTGACATTTACCTATGGAATTAAATAAAATTCATAAAATATCAAAAATATCAACCATTCACTTTCAGAAAAAATTTAATTTTAACTTAACCCTTCTGTTAGGTTAAGTCCATTTGGACCAATTTTTTAATTTTTTCCTTTGTAATTTTTGAACGAATGCTATATACAAAAATTCAAGGATCTGACTTAAAACAGGACTGAGAAAAATAAAAAATTACGAAACTTATGTTATGGGGCCATTTGGTCCATAGTATATTTTCCTCGGTTTTCTTTGATGTTTTTACATTTATTTGAAAAAAATAAGTATTTATTGGTTTCTGAAATATAATCAACTTCCGAATCTGAAATATCAATATCGGAGTCACTTTCTGCATTGTGCAGTTCTTGTACTTCATCTTTTTTCAGTTTTTTCATGTCGTAAGTAAAACACGTCTGATTTATTAAAAAAAACTGCACACAAAGTGAACCAAGCAATTGCAAATATTTGTGCCGCTATTATCTATTACATATTTAATCTATATTGATTAAAAAAAAATAAAAAAGTGGAATCCTACACTTGTTTTTTACATTAGCAGTTTATATGGACCAAATGCTCTATTAACCTAACATTCGTAAGTTTTTTCTAACCTAACAGCCGGGTTAAAATGTGTTAAATTTGACTCGAAGACCCTATGAAGGTTAAAAGGGTAGATATTTAACAAAACTGATTATGAAAATTGCATTTGCATTGTATTACACAGTACAACACATGATTTTGGGACTCAATTCTGACAATTGCACGTGAAAGTAGCCCCAAAAATAAGAACTTCTGCATCATTAGTTTTGTCAAGTTGGCTGCCGTAATAATTTAATGGCCATACGAATTTTTTTCCTCAGGTTGGATTTTTATCACTTTTTCTAGATTTTAGCACGGTTATATCTCATATACCGTACGTAATATTTCTTTTGTGGCTGAAGCAAAGTTGTAGATATTGAATAACAGAAAAAAAGTACGGAACATATCTACCCGAAAAAGGTGCATCCAGTGCCTTAAAAATCGCAAAAATACCCATTTTTTAAATTTTTTTTACCAATTTTTCACCTTTTTTGCTCAATAACTGGATTACAAATCCAATTATGGACCTATCAGTTATTTATCATGAATTTTGTATGTATACAATAATTTTTTACAGATTTATGCACATTAAAGTGATTTTCGGAAGCGTGTCTATGACTAATTATGGACCGATCATAAAAAAATTTGGTACATATAATTTGTTCGCACGAAGGGCGAAGCCTGTTCAAATTGGCTGAAATCGGTTTATTATTTCATCTAGCCCCCATACAAATGTCATCCCGAAATTGGACTTTATCGGTCATAAATGTTTAATTTATATATGTATCTATACAAATTTCGCTCCAAATAAGTTTTATATATACAAAATTCATATCAAAAAATTGTATTATGATCGGTCCATAATTATTCATAGCTCCCATATAAGACCCGCTTCCGAAAATCACTTTAAAGTGAATAAATCTGTTAACCATGATGGTATACATACAAAATTCATGATAAATAACTTTCATATAGACACAAATCACACGACCTAATTTCATTGTGATCGGTCCATAATTGGATTTGTAATCCAGTTATTGAACAAAAAAGGTGAAGAATTGGTAAAAAATTTTAAAAAATGGGCATTTTTGCGATTCTTAAGGCACTGGATGCACCTTTTTCGGGTAGGTATGTTCCGTACTTTTTTGCTATTCAATATCTACAACTTTGCTTCAGCCACAAAAAAGATATTCCGTACGGTATACGAGATATAACCGTGCTAAAATATAGAAAAAGTGATAAAAATCCACCGTGAGGAAAAAAATTCGTATGGCCATTAAATTATTACGGCAGCCAACTTGACAAAATTAATGATGCAGAAGTTCTTATTTTTGGGGCTACTTTCGCGTGCAATTGTCAGAATTGAGTCCCAAAGCAATGAACTGAAAAATGTTGTACTGTGTTATTATACCTACTGTCATTCTGCCGAAGTTCTCATCACATATGCACAAAAGTATATATATTCTGAGTGCTTAAGAAATTCTAAGACAATCTAGAAAAGTCCGTTCGTCTGACCCTCCATCTGTCTGTCGGTCTATGGTATCACCTGACCCCCATACAAATGTCCCTCCGGAATACTGTCATAAATTGGTTGATTATGTGTCAATCCTGATACATTTTTGCAGAAATTATTTCCGAGTACTCTTAATATCGTGAAGAGATTGGACATTTTATATGAACCTAAATCTTTCTAAAAACTTTTGTGGGGATCTATTCATAGTTGACCCTATCCCCCATATAACCTCTATATCAGAAAAATATTTTACTGTAACATTCTGATTACAATAAAATACTCTTACTTGTGTAACAGTTTTTTTTAAATTTGAAAAGATTTTTATGTTTTTAATTAACAGTAGAAAAAATAAATTTTAGTATTATTTTTAAGCTATTGAATCAAATGTTACCATTTTAACAAAATCTCAAACCCACGTTTTTGAGTGAGCGGCTAACAATTAAATAGCAAATCAATTCCAATAAATTGTTTATTATAATTTGTAAAGAAATTTGAAAAACGTAATTAGAGTTTTTTAATTTAATGATAAAAACTAACTATTTTTCACCATTATCTGATGTTTATATCGACTTTAAAGATTAATTATTCATTATATTTAAAGCTAAATAATTCATTTAATATTTTCAAAAATCTTTGAGAAAATTTTAAAAAAATGTAGCTTCATTTAAGTAAAAATTAAATACTAATATCCAAATTTTTCACGACTTATGCTAAATGCTTAAACAAAAAATTTAAAATCGAAAATTAAATTTCAAAATTTAAACTTAAACTTAAATTTCTTTGAAATTATAGGAGATAATTTTGAAAAATACAAGTGTTTTCTTTATCTTCTTATTTAACAAATTAAAACTCATTGAAATCTGTCCATATTTTTGCAAACTATTAGCAATACAACGTTGTGAAAACCAGAAGTGATCGAATTTGAAATTTAAAATCAGTCTCCAACAGGGTGATCTTAAGTTTGATTTTCTGAAAGCTTATCTTCTTCTCTATGATCCATTTGTATATCATCTTTCAATCAAAGAAGAAGGTAATACGATATAGATTTATTACCACATGTCTTTCTGTCGTGGTTTGTTGGGCGGACATCTTTAACTCAAGTACAAAGTTTTGAAATAATAAATACTTGAGTATTAGATTTACAGGACTCATTTTGAATTATGATATGTTTGTCATAAGACTTCGAGAAACTATTTGAAAATCTGGATTTTAGTTATTGCAAAATGTTACGAAAGTGGAATTACCTTCAAAAAATATTTGTAGTTCTTTCAATAATACATACCAAAACTTTCCAGAGTTTTGCCCATTGTTCTTGGTTAAAGTGAAAGCGCTGATTACGATTTTTCAAAGATATAACGACATTTAATATTAACGTAATATCCATGGTCATCAGCAAATGAAAATACATAACGATTAGCTATTTTTATTTCAGAAAATTAAAAAACCTTTATTTTGTTGTGCTGTATATTGTTTTATATTTAAATCATTAACAATTGGTTATATTTTACCCCAAGTGACATTGAAAAGTAGGATTTTTTTTAAGCAAATATACCTATTATTGATAATATATTGAATTTGGAGCATAGAAAGTTTTCAAGAAGCATGTATGGCTCTCATACAATCAGCTGTAAATTGCAAATTTGTATTTTTTTAAAAATCGATCTTCAATTCTAAAACAAATTTAGGTTTTTTTTTTAATAGAAGAGAGTTTAATGATGATGCTAACTAAAAAAACAAGACATAAAGTCAAAGTGAAATAACAACTTCCAAAAAGCTCGATGATTATTGATATTTTAATCCCCGGTAGATAAAATCCTTTAGAACTCCCACTAAAATGCAAGTATGTGATTAAATGTACTATTTTGTAAAGCCTTTATAAATTGTAGTATTTGATTTAACATTAGCAAAAATAAAGCCTTTTCTGTTGTACTGCAATTTTTACCACATACGTTATTAAAAAATGCATTCCAAATATAAAACAATTTTTCTGTTTTTTTAAATGAAAAAAATTATAAAGCTATTTTTAAACTGCATGTCATTAGCATTGACAACAAAGGTGCTAAGCTGCTTTAAATAAATTGTATAGTAGCGACAAAAAGTATTCCAAAATTTTTTGTTACCAAAAATTTCTTAATCTGCTATGCAGTTTTTTATGCAGCAAGATTTAAAATATCAAAATATATGCAGTATTTATATTGTATTTTGTAGTGGGCGTTTTAAGCTCTTATTACTTATTGTTCATTATTTCTATTTTTGTTTTAATTCTATACTTTTTTTATTTTTACTATGTAGATATTGTTGAACAATGCTATTGATATCAGTATATAGTAAATATGTATAAATATTTTTTTAATAAAATATAAAAATTTTAAACTGTTCATTATTTCTTAATAAAGATCAAGTTTAAAACAGTTGGAGGATAACCGCGACCGTAATTATTATAATTATTTTTCGTACATTTTCTACAAAATATTTTCCATTTTTGTTTTGGCAAAAAGTACAATTGATATTTCAAATAAGATTTGAAGATAGAAATTCTATGTGCTTAAACAAGCTATAAGTTATTTATTTAAAATATATTTTTTGAACAAAATTATTTGCTTTGAAAAAAGATACAATTTTTTTGGTGAAAAAAAAACTTGGATAAAAATATATTTTCCCGATTTCGTCCCATTGTATATCCAAATTACTATAGCGTTATATACGTCGTTGGAAAGGTCTTTCAAATGTCTATCATTATATTGTCTATATATATAATTCAGATACAGATACAAAATAAATCAAAATTTTACGAAGTCGTGGTATTTTGTTTATATCTAAGCCATTTGTGGGCCGATTTTCTCCATTTTAGCTAGTTAATATTTTATATTAAAATTTAAAAAAATACCTTCTATTTTCGATTTTATTTTAAATATTTTTCAAATTCGACAACAAATTTTTAATGTGAAAAAAATAAGTTTGTGAATTTTCACATACTGCATTTCACGAAAAAAAACTTTGTTTCTAGTTCATACTACACACAAACTACATATGTGTGGAAAATCACACATCATGCTAAGAATTGTCACTGGTTAAAGATCTCGTTATCAAAACATATTATTGATAAACTAACGCTTTTTCACTTTTCTAAATTGATGCGTCAGGAAATGTCAATAAATTTCATGTATAAAAATATTAATTCTGTGTGGTTTGCCATACAAGTATAAGATGGTGGGGTTTAAGCTATTAATATTTCATAAAAAATTGCACTAAGAAAAAGACAATGTCATTATTTCACAAGGCACAGTGTGAGGTTTTGACATTCTAGCTTATCAAAATTCATAACTCGGTAATAAATAACGCATTTTGGTACACGTAATATATGACTAACTTCACAACTTCTGTAGAAAAATGGCCGGAATTGGACAACTTCCACGCCCACTTCCCAAATAAAATAATTTTTTTTTTACATTATAATCATTAAAAATCAAGTAAGAAAATATAGTCCTATGATACCAAGTGATTATAAAAAGTTTTCTTTTGATATGAAACTTATTTGTATTGAATCTTAAGCTATGACTAATTGTGGACCGATCGTCAGAAAATTTGGTGGATTCATTTGCGTTTATATAAAACTTATGTATGCTGAATTTGGTTTGGATATATTTATAATTAAGATATTTATGAGACTTTAACTATTTTCAGATAGGGCAGTTGTATGGGGGGCTAGGAGTAATAATGGACCGATTCTATCCAAATTAAATAGGCTTAGTTCTTGGGTCAATATAAAAGTTCGTGCCAAATTTGGTCGAATTATCTTTAAAATTGCGACCTGTAGTCAAAAATTTGTTGTCATGAAATACCTGAACCCATGATCAGTTTTTGGATCGGCAATTGTGGAGAGGCAAGTTGGGGCAGATTTTTTTGATTGATTCTGTAAGAAGATATATAGGGTTATCTAATGTAAATGATGCGACAACTTTTCCTTGCATTCCTATGTATTTTTATGTCCAATTAAAAAATACAAAATTTCAAAATAAGTTCAAAAAACAGATATATTTTAAACTGCTCACGCGTTTTAGAATATATTATTGTTTTTAATAAACAATGTATGAAACTACAAACTAGAAAAATTTTCATGAAGATATTGCATTTAAAAAAAAAATTACACACATTTAAAATTGAGCTTCGCTCCTTTACATGTTTATTTCTTATAAAAGTCTACAATTACAGTGAAGTTTCAGTTGCTGTTACTTTATAAAACTGTAAATATCTTTACTTTAAAATGCAATTCTTTGTAGTTGGGAATGTCAGTCAATTCTATTTAAAATTCTTTAAAAAAAAAACAAACAAAAAATTTTTTGTTTTTTTTTGCAGGGAATGCCAATAGTAAATTTGTAGTGATTTACTAGTGACATTGTGAGTAGCACTACTACAATATGTACCCCAGCCAATGAAATCTTCTATTGACATTTAACATTAGCTTGTCATTGAAAATCCACCAGTAGACTGTATCACTATTGACTAGGTAGTTACTTTCTATACCTATTGACTACACAGCATAATAAAAAAAAACCAAACTATTGACTCGATCGTCGACAATGTCACCAAAAAAGCACTAGAACTCTTGTCTCTAATGTATTTCTACTGACGCTTAAAGAAGGAAAGTTTGTCGACATCTTAACTAGTGCAACTGTCTGTAGAGAAATAGTATTGACATAGAGACATATGGTCCTAGGCTGGCTACAGGGTTGATAAGCTAAATTGTTAAAACCTCACACTGTGCAACGTCTTACAATATTAAAAAAAAATTATCTTAAATTTTCGACAAAAATTTGGAATTTTTTTTTGTAAAATATAGTTTTATTTCAACAAAAATTTTAATTTTTTTTTGTGAAAAATAATAAGTTTGTGAATTTTTACATAAGGAACATTTTTAATTTTTTGTGCAACAATAAAGGTATTTAACACTCATTTTACTCTCAATGAAAACGAACGTCGTTAAAGCTCGTGTGTTGTTTTCCACACATAAGGCATGTCTACATACTTTACACTAGCAACTTATTTTTTTGTAGTAGAAATCATGATTTACCATTAATAACATATTTATTTTTATATTTGTTATATCTAACACCTTCAAGATATTTTACACAGATATTTCGGTTATTTGTACACTTACAGAACATGCCGTTCTGGAAAAAATAACTTTTGAAGACAAAAAACTCTGTTTCTAGTGCAAAATACACTGAAATTACATATGTGTGGAAAATCACACACCAGAATAAGCAATGTTACTCGTTAAATATCTCATTATCAAAAAATATTTTTGATAAACAAACTATTTTCTCACGATATTTATTACTATAAGACTATTATGAAAGTTCAAGTCATTTTCTGAGGGCAGCCCTGTAGGTGGAATAGGGACAAATATTAGCTGCTTTTCGCCATACTTTCCAGTATAATTTCAGAGTACTTAGAAATAATTTGTTCAAAATTATATCGCGATTGCCGCATAATCAATATATTTATGACTGCTCAAACAATATTCCGGGGCAACATTTGTATGGGGGCTAGGTGAAATTATGAACCCATATTGAGATTTTTAACACATTAACTGCCAAGGCACTTTTACCAAATAAGATGCTGGGGTCACAGCATTTTCTTTGCGTAATCTCTTCGAAAACGTCAATATTGGAATTTAGGGTACTGTCAGTAATATTTACTACTTAGAAACCGATTTTTTTTGTAAATAAGAGGGTCTTACGAAATGGCGAAAAGGACTTTTTTATGGGATACTGAGTTAGAAAAAATACTCAGTACAAGTTCAGAAAGTGATGAAGAATGTGAGGATTACAAAATAAATGCTTCGCAAAATTATTTACAAAAGTTTTTTTTAGAATGTAAATTAACATTCGATTTCACCTATTTAAAAGTATGTTGGTTGGTTTTAATAACGAAATATTATTGAATAATGTTTATATCTATATATTTTAGCAAAACAAAGAAAGGAAATAAGTAGTTCCAAAAAAACTACCCAAAATATTAATAAAACGAAAAACAACCTTTAATAAAATATTTAAATAAATATTAAAGTAATAAAGTAAAACTGAAAATCGACTTAAAAACAAATATGTATTTAAAAGTGTTTAAAATATTTCAAAAAGCTGGAATTTGAAGTTCTCGTTTCATAGTGAATAAACTAAAATAAAAATAAGGAAAAATTATAAAAGTGTTAACAAAATAAAATAGAAAAAATAAATTTAAAAGAAATTTTAACAATAACAAACTAAAACTGTTTAATATCAAATAAAAAAATAATTAAAAATTAAAAAAGAAAAATTTATTAAAAAAATTTAAAAGTTTTAAATAATAACAAATTTTTTTTAAAAAATTAACCTAAAAAACTTAAAATTCAATAAACCTTAAAAAACAAAACAAAAATATTATAATAAAAAACCAATTGAAAGTCTTAAGAAAAGCTTGCCCCCAAAAAAAAGGAAAAGAGTTAAACTTAAACAAAGCTAAAATTACTTAAAATCTTAAAACCCAAATAATTAAATCCATTATAATTGTATACGACTATACATACATACATCCATACAACTTGTAAGGACTTTTGCTTGAAAATATTTTGTAATGTATACACTTGTCAGCAAATTTATCGTTTACAATACAAAAAGTCCTTCAAAAGTTTACCACACAACCATTAAGAGAAATACCAAAAAAGAACAACAACAAAACACCCTAATAAAAAAAAAATAACAACAAGGATTATAAAACAGAGAACAAAATAAAAAATAAATAAACAACCAGCAAAAGTGAAAAATCATGCCAAATCCTTTATAAAAACCCACACACCCAAAAAGTAAAGTGGTCATAATACAATACAAAAGCAATACAAATAAAGAAAGAGAAAAAATACATAAAATATCCAGAAAATAAAGTGTTTTTCTTAGTGTATTCAGCTACACTGCATGCGAAATATCTCAGTTAATATATGCCCAAAATAAAAATAATATAGAAATTTCAAATACCATTTGTATTCCAAAATAAATACATTTTTACGGTCTTAGACAAGTGTATATGGAAATCTATTGAGTGTTCAGTGAAGTGATATAAATTGTCTTACAATTAAATCTAATTAATTGTTACTTACATTACTTGCCATGATGTCCTTGTAACTGGCAATTGGAATTTAATAGCATTAACATCTTTAACATTATCAACAATATTTGCTGCTAAAAATTGTAACTGCTGTATCATCATTGTGTGTATTTGGTGTTTTATGGATTAAAAACAGGAGCATTGTGTGTCTTCACACATATAACTAACGGTAATTGAAATGTCAATTGTATTTAGTAGATTTTACGTTTTTTTTTCTCATTTAAATCCCTGTCAGTACAATTAAAATATTGGCATTAAGTCCAATTTTTGTTTTGTTTTATTTAATGTTTCATTGTTGTGGTATTTGAAGGTTTTCGTTTTATATTTTAAGGATTAATTTTTAGAAAATGTTGACATTAAAGGATTTATTGGTTTAAGTATTATATAAAAAGGTTTTAACATTATAACTCTAAATTATAAAAATAAATATTTTAGGGTTGGTCTGAGCACAAATGATATTACACCATACTAAGATTTTGTACCAAATTTGTATCAATTGTTTTCAAATATTAAGTCCTATGATATGTAGAAAGGAGACAATTACTGCACTGGTCGAATTAAACAAATAACAGATTGCATAAAAATGTCAATATATGCCTTCCTAGCTTTCATACAAAGTGTTAGATCAAGAAACAGTCCATAGGGCCGAGAGACCAATAAAATCAGGGAGAAGATAGGAAGGTTGGCTACTGTTGCCGCTAAGCTACCGTTATACCGAAAATACCCATAATAACGTTTAAAATATATTTAAAATATAATAAAATACTACATTTGTCAACGTCTTAAGTTTAACATAAACACATATTGATGATAGCTACACAGAAAAAATTATATTTCAATTCAAACATTTATCCCATATTGAAGTGGTTTCAATTATTTCATAATTAAATCAAGTATTCATTTGCTCAAAAACTAAATTTCTTGATATTTTCAATTGAATTTTGAGTTTTGAATTTGATCATTTTGACAATTGAATATACAATTTTCGTTATTGGTTGAATTTCAAAGAAATTATTGAATAGATAATTTTCATAATTGAAAACACAAAAAATAACAAAAATGTGTAACGAAAAAATCTTATAATTGTATTATGTTAACCCTTTGACGACGAATGGGACACATATGTCCCATTTGCTTTTTTCGTCAATACAGCCACAATTTTCATTGGATTTTGATCTAAGCGGTGTTGTTCGATGAAAAACAAATGTGTTCTTTGGTGTTAATGTTAATACTAAGGTTATGTTGTTTAAGTTTGGCTTAAGGGTTTCTCAAAGTCAGAAATTCCTATATTTTTTTTGGACAATTTTAGTTTTCTTATATCTCGAGTTCTAATTGATACTGTTGGATAAACTTTTAGTATTAGATGTATCAATGCCTTACGTAAATTTATTGATCAACGCATTTTGAATCGGTTCTATATTTTTCCCGGGGGGACTGAAAATATGATGGGACATATGTGTCCCATTCGTCGTCAAAGGTAAAAATACAGGAGCTTTTTCTTTAAATTTTTTTTATTTTATAATTGATAAACAATGAAATAACAAACAATTCAGTAAAAAACATTAAAAAAACACAAAATATTAATTTAAAATTATGATATCCTGTATATGGTTCATAAAATCTAAATCAAAATCGAACTTATTTGTGATAAAATTCAAAACAATTGCTGTTCCAGTAAAGCACTTTTGTTTTTTACATGCGAAACAAATTGTGTTTGTTCGACTATCAATTCAGTTTTTTGTCCTGACTCCTCCATTCTATCTTGTTTGCTAATGTCCAGCTATACCCATCAAAAAATAGACGATCATAAAATCTGATCTTTGATTGATCATAAGTTTATATAATAATATTGGATTATTGCAAATGTTATCGAAATATAACGTTTTCCAGGTCTGCTGTCATATCTTGAACCAAGGATTCGCCAGTGTCAACCTCTCTGTGAGTTTTTGCCTGTGCATATATATCAGTTTTATATAAATAACCAATTTAAACTCGTAACTACACCCAAGCATATGGGTTTGGCTTTCATTTTAATTAAATTTTACCATATGCTCGTATAAAGACTGATAAGTATTTGACTTGGACCAAAGTTTTTCCAAATGCTGAGTTCAAATGATTTATTACTGGTCGTATTTCTAAGGCTCAATGGTATAATTGGTCGACGGCTTAGCTGTTCAGTATTGATAGCAAAATGAAAGAATACTTTCAAAACTACCTCGAATCATAATCTTGGACATAAACGGTAGTGAATATATTCCATCGTAGACGAGTACAATATTATTTCTGCCAATTTATGGATACTCATTGCCTTCAATCTGCTTCACTTATGGAAAATATTAAACCTTTCTGTACCGCAATTCTGTAACTTTTTATACTTTCCTACCGATGTCGTTAAGTAACGAAAACTATCGGTTGCTTTAACGAATTTAATATTCACTATTTGGAGTTAACGATATCTCTCGGTAATAAATTTTAACGACGAATATAGTTAAAAATATAAATGTCAATATTTTTAAAATTAAAAAATCATAAAAATATTTACTATTTTTTTGTATTTGCAGATAAATTCGTAGTCGTGTGAATAAATAATCGCATTTATATATAAAAATCAAGCATCAGCTCACCTAAATATGTTCGCGAAACCAACTGAAAACAAAAGAACAAGAGTTTTTTTCTAAAAATAAAAGTAACAAAGTGTAATACATATGTCTATGCCACCACAAGTGATCATTAATTCAGAATTTAGATATGTGTTGTTATAAGGACAGTCGACAAATTCAGATGAATTTCCTTCTTAGAATACTGTCTTGAAAACGATTTTATAACTTTTATATAAGTTTATAATCGTATCACATCGCCAAAAATGGAAATTGAATATAGCGATGGTTGGTTGGTTTACGTGGTAGTTCACTACGTGCGAACAATCAAGTAGAGTTGAATATAGGGATAAACATTATACACTCCAGAAATGTGTTAATTATGGATATTATACCCCAAATAAAAGTTGCTCTTAAAATTCGAATATTATTTTCTAAAATTAATATAATTGGTCAATTCACAACGTATCTTATCATGTCATATTGTCCTAATATTTCACAGTGGTTTGTATTGCTTTTCAAAATAAATATTATTGGTCAATTCACAAGGTCTCATAATGTCCTAATATTTCACAGTGGTTTTTATTGCTTTTCAAGCTAAAAAAGTCCTAAAATAATACTACTATGTATGCTATGTTTATTGTGTTATCGTAACCAGCCAGCGGAGACCTGCGCCGAATGCCTAAGAGTCGGTTAAGCCGAGACGAGATATGTTAGAACATTATGACTGATAAGAGACCTTGTGAATTGACCAAATATATGACCAAATTTATCTTAATTAATTAAAGATAATTAAAGCATGTTAATTTTTATATTAAAAACCCAAATCAGTCCATATCTAACAAATACAAAAAAGTTGACCAACCGTACTTTCAAAAAACAACTTATTTCGAATATTTATGTTACAAAACTAACTCCTAAACAATTATCGTTATGGCTTAACTAGAACATTTAATTTGTCGTTAACCTACCGACAAATTTCGTTATCTACCGACTATTTTTAACGAAAATAATCGGTAAAATTTAATTCGGAATATCTCTTAACGATAAATAATGTTAACTAACGAATTTTGATTACTTAACGACAAAATTTTGTCGTTAAAAAGTTACAGAATTGCGGTACTGATCACAAAACGTTTCGTTTGGGAAATTATGTACTGTATTAGTAAAAAACTGGTAAATTAACGAGCTGGGGCAAATAGCTGAAGTTGCCTTAAATGTCAAAATAAAATTTTTTTTTTTGAAAAATTAGGTAACTCTATTTTTCGAAAAAACAAGGTATCTGACATCGATTATTGATTTTGAGTTCAATGGAACCAGAAATCTTTAACATTATTTAAAATTATATTTTGTTTAACCCTGCTGTTAGATTAAGTCCATTTGGTCAAGACCGACCATAATTATATTAGTGATTTTCGGAAGTGTGCCTTATATGGGAGCTATGACTAATTATGGACTGATCACCATGAAATTAGGTCTTGTGATTTATGCTTATATGAGAGTTATTTATGTTAACGTGTGTATACCAATATTTTTAAGAGATTTAAGCACGTTAAAGTGATTTTCGGAAGCGGGTCTATATGAGACATATGACTAATTATAAACCGATCATAATAAAATTTGGTGAAATGAATTCCGTATATATAAAACTAGTTTGGAATGAAATTTGTATAGATACTTATATAAATTAAAGAGTTAAGATCGATAAAGTCCAATTTCGGGCGGACATATGTATGGGGGCTAGATGAAATAATGAATCGATTTCAGTCAGTTTCAATAGGCTTGGTCCATGGGCCGGAGAAATTATATGTACCTTTCGAAATATGTACTTTGATGGAAATATCTTCAAAATTGCGACCTGTATTTTGAGCTTAAGGTTTACATGCACAGCCAGCCAACCAGATGGACGGACGGGCATACACTTCCGCTTAAAATCGGACTTTTCCTGTGTTCTTTTTTTTACAAGAGTCCAATACCTTTCATCGGGCTGCTTTTGTGATAGAAGTGTGCGGGGCTGTTTTGAAAGAGTTGTTCGACTTTAAGAGCAACATGAAAAAAGTCATAGAAACATTTATGCTTTGATACAGCATAAACGTTTTTTTAAAGAAAATAACAAATATATAACAAAATATTTCACTTTTCTGGATAACTTAACGATGTTGAACATAGAAACGCACAACTGAAAAAATTCTTTATTGCAAATAATAGACAATAGGTTATGAAAATATGACAAAATGAATCAGTGGCGATCCTGCGTGTTATTTTAGAAGATATTTCATAAGACTTTGTCAGTTATTTAAACAACTTATTTACTATGCAATTCTGCTATTAACTCGAAATTTGAATTTTTTGAATTATGACTTTGTTACAGCAAATGAGTGATATATACTTTTGTCGTAATTTTGATTTTCAGTAATATTACATTGCATATTTTTAGGTGTCATCCTGAAAATTGTATGGTAACAGAGATTTTGAACTTATTCAACTAAAGCTTAAAAAAATGTCTCTATATATACTTGTAATATATTTAAAGTGAAGAAAATTAAATAATTCGCCATCATCATGCATTAAAAAATACTTATATTTTTTATTCTCATGTGTGATTTTCCACACACGTTAATTTTTCGTATTTTAGAAAATATTTTTTTGTAGTCAAAATTTACAATCAGTAACATATTCATATTCATATTCATATTCCTATTTTTATATTTTGTTATCTGCTTGTCATCATATGCTTACAGAATTCACCTTTTTGGCAGAAACAGAATATTTGACGACGAAAAATGTTGTCCATAATGCAAAATACGTATATAAGAAAAACCAAAGACCAGGGTAAAAAACGTCACCTTTTTAATATCTCGTTACCAAAACCATTTTTTTTTTAATAAATAAATGAGTTTTATCTGCTGACTGATGAGACAGGCAATGTCTAGAAATTTAAAAAAAAGTTAAGTTTGAATGGTTTCCCACACAAGGATGAAATGAGGATTAACTCAGCTTTCAAAATATAAAATATAATACAACAGAGTCCGTAGAGTAAGGAAATATAGGGTGTCTCAGTAAGAGAACACTTTTTAAATTTAGTATCATTACATTATTTTGGGTGGGCCATTTGATTTCTTTAAAATCCAATAAAAAAACTAGCAACTATCTAAAAAATTCATGTTTTTTTATTTTAAAATGAAAAAACGCATTCTAGCAGAGACACCCGTTTAAAACTTTATTACAAAAAGTGTCAGGAATCCCATCAATTCATGTCTACCTTCTCCACCATCTCAGCTATTCAACTTTCAAATTTTTTTAGCAGAAATGTTTATGTTAATTAATTCACTCATTCAAAAATTTCCAGAGAACATTAAACAAAAAAAATATTATTTGCTTTTACTCAGTTCAATGGCCCAGTGAACACAGTTCTTTAACCAAACACCATATACAGTTGTTGTTAAAATTTCCATTTATTTAAATTTACTTTGTTGGCTTTTTGAATAAAAAAAACAATATAATTTTTTTAAAGCAAAATATAATTATTCACATTTGAGTTATTAACCATGTAGTAGAATTAAAAAAAAAAAACAGAACAATATTTTGCTTTTATATGTTTTATGCTTTATAGTCTGCATACTTCTTTGTAATTTTTTTTGTAAAGATTTTAATAACTACTTATATCAGTTCATGAGGTTAAACATGAAAAAGATGCAGAAACTGTATAAAAATAAATAACAAAGAGAATTTTTTTTTTAGTTAAAAGAAAATAAAGGTTTTCGAATTTGTGCAAATTGATGATGTTAAAATGGAATGTTATTAGCATGCAGGGGACTGTGGTTAACAATGCAAGGGAATAAAATCGATGCTGTGAAGAGTAGAATTTATAGAGATGCAAGATTTTCTTTGTAAAATGAATGAAAGAAAAATGAGAAGGTTTGACCACTTTTTACCATTAATAAACGTTACATTTTTTCAATGATTTTGTACGAACTCAAAGAAACTGAAATATTAAAAAATATACCAAGATAAGCATTTTTAGCAAATAAATTTTCTCGAAATACTCCAATTTCTGTTCCCATGTTATTCCGAAATAACTACAAGCTTCATAATTTTAATTTTTAATTTTCATTAGAATCGATAAAAACTTTTTAATTTATTTGAAATTTCATTCCCAAAAAAAAATTTAAAATATAAGATTTGTGATTTGAGATCAAGGTTCAAAAAAATAATTCTTAATTACATTTTCTAAATCGAATTTAAGTTTATTGAATGGTATATGTATAGGATAATAGAATACTTTTATCAAATAGATTTTAATGTGTATAATTCGATTCAGTAAAAAATATAAAAACGAAAAACTGCAAAAGTGGAATTATGGTGTTTTGTTACAGACCTCCTCATTTATTAAAATATTGGGTGAATGACTTAAAAATATGAGATTTTTTCAAATATTTAGCTTTAATTTAAAATATTTGTACAATATAAATTTATATTTGGCGTTGTTAGCTATGAAGCTATATTTACTGTAACCATATATATGGTTGAGACAATCATGTGAATCGTAAGTTAACCATATTATGGTTACCACAATCATGTAAATAGTTACTGTAACTATAATATAGTTAAACAACTTGTAACAATATTGAAATGTTTACATTAACCATGCCCAACTATATTTTTTCTCTGCGTGTATGAAGAGCCAAAAGAACTGCTTAACTTTTGAGGCCAAGATCGAATCAAGCCAATTTTGGATACGCTGTTCTAACCCACCAAATGCAGAGCATTACCTTAGGGAGATGGACATTTGACTTTGGTGTGGATTCGGCTGGTTGGACGGGTTTCACATACGATCTCTTACCCTTCAGGTTATCGTTTCCATTTTTCATCCCAAATAATGATTCAGTGCAAGACTGATTTTCTATTATAGCGTGCACACATTATTTCGGACATGCAAAATCTTTTTCGAGTTCCCTCGGCTTCAATTCGTATGGTACCCTCTTATTGGATGAATCCTGCTGTTGGCAAACGCTTTGAAATTGCTGCTTGTGTGGCTCCCAAAGATTATGCAAGCTGTTGTTGAGTTTTATAACAATTTTCAAGGAGTAATGACACCAATTTTTTGTCTTCAAACCTTTTTGGCTTCCCAGAGCGATCATTGCCTTTCGTGTCAAAATCTGTACTTCTGCGCCACAAACTTTAGCGAGTAATCGTTCCCCAACATTTATTTTTATAATTTTTTTGATCCATACTCGAAACTTCAAATTAGTTGTGCAACTTTTAAATGTTATCCGATTTTACTTTACTTTTCAATTCTTGGTATTCTTTGGATGATTAAGAACAATCAACAAGACCTTGGGGGAATCGAAAACCCAAATAGTGCAAATTAAGGTACAGTCTTATCTTCGATGAAGGGTCAGTAAAGCCGAGTCTTTTTGAATATCCCGCCTCTTAACTGAAAGGGCAATACTGCTCCTGTCAACAGGATTCTGTCAGTTGACTCCTGTCAAAATTTGAACAAGTGGGGGTCATTAGTTTGTGTTTGACAGCAATCGATAGCAGACTACCGCCTAACTTAAGGAGAAGATAAAAAAGTGAATTTCGTGTGCTTAATTAGCATTAGCTTTTGCGGAAAAAACCTTCGCTCAAACCAGGGATAAGCTCTGCACAATCATTTTCAATGTTAAGAAAGTAGCTTAGTGAATATCGCTGTGGCCTTATAAGCACGGAAGATGACGAACGTTCTGGACGTCCAGTTGAGGTCTCTATGCCCCAAACAATTAAATTCAGGATATAATGTTGGCTGATCGGATACTGAAAGTGGGAGAAATTGTGTAAGCCTATCATATGGATCAGTGGCTTAAATTTTGAGTGATCACTTGGGTATGAGAAAGCTTTCTGTAAGATGGCTACTGCGTTTGCTTACTATTGGGTGATTCAAAAGCGTTGATGGAAATATTAAAAACTCATCTGTTTCAAAAACGAAGGGCACTTTTATGTGAGGTTAGGATAAACAAAATTTAACAAACGTTTGAAATCGTCGGTTAGGAATTGGCGTACCGCACGAGGGTTAAAGTTTGTGAGAACTAAATTGGGGGATACTGGATAGCAAAAGGCTGGTAACAACTCAGGAGTCTCTCCTAGGGAAGTAAAATGTATAAGCTACCCCCATTATTTTTGTAACCCCAATATTTCTCTAGAACAAACTTATCCTCTATCTCCAACCCTTCAGGGTGTCTCACACAAAAATGCCCATCGTATTTTAAAAATCGAAAATAAAAAAGGTAGGACACATGTGCAATTTCCATCGCAACAATCCATAAGTTAGGATTTAGCCTCGAACGATAATTTTCTGTTTCCAAACCTGAGCAAAAATATAATTGACTCCAACGATGATATCATCTCACAAACAAATACCTATTTTGATGACCTGGACAAATCTTATTTTTAGGAAGGCATGCAAAAATTGGAAAAACTTTGGACAAAGTGTATAGAGCTCCAAGGAGACTATGGTGAAATATAAAATGATTAATTGTTATCCAAAAACCTTTGTTTCATTCAAAAAGTCAAGGACTTTCTGACCTAACCGGCTTATTAAGCAACAAAATGGCATTCGTTTCATAAGACACACATTTGAAAAATATTTCTAGTCCAATTCTCATAAATTTCTGATTTTTCTCATATATCCGAACGAGAATGTCCGGCTACAACGAGAATGTCTAAGGCAATGAATGTTACAAGCAACAAGTTAAAGTTTCTTAAAACTTTGGTGTTCCCCTATAGTATTTTTAAAAATTTGTTTGATTTAAACCAGCACCACTATAAAAAATCTATGTAAACATTATATTATATTTTTAATTTTCCAAAGTTTCTAACGAAACTGTAGAAAATTCTCTAAATACCCAATTAATTAAATTCATGTGAAATCAAAGTACTACATAGCAATTTTAAAGAAATGCCAATAAAGTAAAACTTAACACTTAAATAAATTAAATGTATACAAAAATGTGTGAAAATTTCTAAGTAATTTGAATTACAAAGAATTCCATAAAATCTCTACATAATGAAAATTATTTAAATTTTTGTTTTACAAAAAAATAAAAAATTTTACAACAAAAAAGCTAAATTAATTAAAGAATAAAATAAAAGTTTTTTTTAAAAAAATACAACTGTAAAAGCAATTATAATTTTCTATGACATTTGCGAAATTAAAATTTATTCAAGCATACAGCAGCAAGCAAATGCTTGCTTTGACCTGTGTAGCGTATGAGTGATATTTATTTCACACAATACAACCATAAACGTAAACATGCTCAAACGAGTACAACAATTTAAAATAACCACACACAGAAATACACCAACTCACAACACATGCAACATAAGTACTTGCAACTCAACAAAAAAAAAACCCCAAAGGCTTTTTTTGTTGAAACTTAACAAACAACTTTCTAAAATATGCTCTGTGATATTTGTAAAATGTTTTCAAAATATGTTTGGTTTAACATTTATTATTCTCTCAAATTTACATACATACATACATAAATATAAATCATTTACCAATGAATGTTTATTAATAGTGTGGCATATTAAATTTACCAAAAATATGTGCCTAAAAACTAATGTTTAAATATATATATATGTAAATGTTGTATTCAATTTATAATTTTCGGCTGCAATTTACTTGACATATTTTCCTCGTGTTAGGCATTGCGTTTTAATTAACAATTCATTATTTGTTTGAAAATATATTGTTCGTGTTGTGGTGTTTTTATACAAACCATAAAAAAAGATGGGTGGTATATTGATTTTGTCAATCCGTTTGTAACGCAGCAAATTATTTGTTCCAGAATCACATTAATGTATATATTATGGGTCCTCGTAAGTTTGTAAAACGATCTAGTTATGTCCGTTTGTAGGGCCCTAACGAAAGTGACCATCTGGCTGAAATTTCCAACAAATACTCTCTCTTGATAAGGTTTTGTTTTGTTATTGAAAATGTACAATACCGGTTAATGATTTCATCTAGCCCCCATGCAAATGTTCCCCCGGAATACTGTTTATAATGTCCTAAGTATGTTTTTATCAGTGTTTAAAAAGCTACGATAACTAACAAATTTTTAACTGTTGCTACAACTACTGCTTCAAAAAAGTGTATGTAGCGGTAGCGATAGCGGTAGCGGTAGCAGTAGCAGTAGCATTTGTCTTTTTTCGTTTTCTTGTTTTTTTAAAACAACTGCTACCTTCAAAATATAAAACTCTTAACAGAGCAGTAGTAATAAAACATGAATTGTAAATGGAGTAGTAGCATAAAAATACAAATCATTGCTACTGCTCTATATCGAGTTTTAATTTTTAAGGTAGCAGTAAAGTAGCAATTGATGCAGCAGTTAAGGTAGCAATAAAAGTAGTCAAAAAAGAAAATCTTCAATCATAACACCAAAATTGACAGAATTAAACACTGTGTGTTGTTTTTGTTTTGAGAGAGTTTGAAATAATTATTTGATTTTATTCGTCTCAGATGTTCGTGTTGCTAACAGAAAGATCGTGTTTTCTGTGTGTATAACAAAAAAGCCGAACTTTAGTTTACAACACGACCAACTTACATAAATATACATTCACAACAACAACACATAATATACTTTTTTGGCTGAAGATTTTTATTTTTGACTTATTTTATTGCTACCTCAACTGCTACTTAGCTGCTACTTCAACTGCTACTTAACTGCTACTTCTTCTACTACCTCAACTGCTACTTCTATTACTACTAAATTTTAATAGTAGCAGCATTAATAATGACTGCTACATCAAAACATTTTCTTTTTTAAGGTAGCAATAGAAAATAAATTACTTTGCTACTTTTAAATTTTTTTTTTATTAGTACTACTACAACTACTGCTACCAAAATGTGAAGGTAGCAGTAGTAGTAGTAATTATTGACTCCGAGTATTTATTAATTTTTTAACTAGACTACTTGTGTTTTTTCGTTGCTACTGCTACTTGTAGTCTAGTTTTTTAAACACTGGTTTTTATATGGCAATCCTGATAAAATTTTGCACAAATTAGTTGTAAGTACGATGAAATTATACTCTAAAAGTATGACGAAAATCAGACTATATTTGTCCGTAGTCCCCTTACAACGCCCCCCCCAGTGACTTTCGTCAACTTATCGGCCTGTAACTTTGGAATTTGGAAAGAAAATGCTTTAAAATTACGTGCAGTTTTTGTTTTATTTGTAAGTCATAAGTATTGTTTTTGTTAAGAATATCTAAAAAAAAAACAACATTTTTCAACTTTTTTGATTTTAGTCGCTTTTCATTGTTTATTTTGATATGAAAGCTTATAAAAATTTATAACAATGTATAAAGAAAATTTAGTTCTTAACAAAACGTGGTTTTAATTATTCAAATCGGATGAAAATTGTAAAAGTTGTTCATTAACAGCTTTTTTTAGTAAAAAAAAAATATTTGTAAAATTTTTAATTTGAAAGGCAAATTTTTTCAAAAACGTTTAATACCTTTTGCAAATATAAACCGATTTTAACAAATAATATCTCATTTTTGTCTATATGAAATTGTCTTTAAATTACCGTGCAAAAAAAAATTGGTTTCGATAGAAAAAATTAAAATAACTATTGTTGAATACTAAATATTACGAAAAAAATAAAGCAAAACTTTTTATAAAAACAATTTTATATACATTTTGCACATACAGTGTATGAAATCTCAATTTTTAATCTATTCATAGTTGTTCAAAATTTTTAAATCGGTCCAAAAAGTGTGAGTTAGAGGTACTGAAGTACTAAGACCTACCCTAAAAAAGTTTTTTAAAAATAACTAAAAATTTTGAGGGAGTTTCAAAATCTTTGAAAACGGTTTTAGTATGTCCTCACCTAGGCCTACAACCTCCATTAGGTCACTTTAGTTCGCTGAAGTTCTGGCAAAAGGTAGACTATAATTAATATTGTGATGAAATTGGAGATAAACAAGCTTTATATGAACTTTAATGCTTCCACCAACTTTTGACGGAATCGGTGATTCAAATTTCCAAAGAAGCCCAAAACTACATATTGATAGTGGGTATAAAAGATTCGGCACAGCCGAATATAACACACTTACATTGTTGTTGTTCGATTTTGCTTTCTAAACTTGTCATAATATTGTTTATGACATTTGTGGTTATTAAACAGTGCGGCTGACATTTATCATAATTAGGCATTTTAATTAATTAGTCTGTGTGTGTTGCCTGTTAAAAATGGCTCGTTAACAAATCTATCATTGTCAAATTTTAAAACAATGCCGTCTGGTTTATGCAATTTTATGGGGCAATTCATAAATATTTATGTTATGCTAAGTAAAGTGTTGTGAAGAAATATTAAATTGAAGGAGAATAAAAAAGCTTTTAAAAATAATACAAGTCAGCAAACAAAGAACAACATTTTTGTGCCTATACCGATAGTGGTTTTTTATTAGGTGCGTGTTTGTAACAGCAACTAATGTGTTTAACTACACAGAGTAGTAGCAACCGATTGTGTTGCAAATCAAATGATTCGGTTGCACACATAAAGTGTTTCAGTTCTGCCAGCAGAATGTCATTTTCAACCAAACTTTTGTTGTCCTTTCTAAAATTTCGTAGCCACAATTGTAAATTTCGGTCACTAAGACAGAATCATTCTACTAAAGTAGGAATATCAGGAGCAGTAAAGGCATTATATACAACTGGTCCATGTGTTGCCTTTCTTTCAGGCATGTTTCCAGGTTCGTGTACAGAAAAACTAATAAGACTTTTAATGAAAGACAACAATTTCATACATACAATGAATGATTTAGAAACAGCAGTTTGGAAAGATTTTGCTTAGGAAAGCTGCCAATGTTGTTAATTGAATAACTGTAACCAAGAAGCTTCTTTTTGAAATATTAAGACCATTATTACCTACTTAATGGACTAAAGCATTCAAGTATATCAACGTTTTTCCAAATCATCATAAAGAATCCCACAAAAAAGATCTTTTGAGAAAAAATAAAAAATTTTGAAAAAAAAAATTGTTTTGAAAGATTGAAGAAATAACTATCTAAACTATTTGGGACAAATTTAGCTAACAACAATAAGTAATAAGTAACATTGATGAGAAAAATCACGCGTTTGACTAAAATGTCAAGTTTTGACCCCCTCTAACTCAGAGAGTTCGTGACCGATCTTGTTGTGTCTGAATTACTATCCAACTAGGCTTTGTGCAAATTTCATTCCCCTTATATTTGTTTATCCACCTATGACCGTTATAGATTCTTAAACCATCAAAACGATGAGCACCAAACTGGTTTCATTAAGTCAATTCGGTCCATTTTCGAATTTTCCCATACAAACATTTTTACCAATTTTGAACTTATAAAAATTTGTGTCGATGTGTAGATCCACTAAGAAGTGATTATTGGAAATTCTAATTTTAAGGGGGAAAATGGGTAACAACGGTAAAAATCGGTGTCTCTACATCTCCGCAAATACTAAAGATAGCACCAAAAATTCAACTTTATTTTATCAATCTAAATTTATGCAAAAAATTAAAGGACAGGTATATGGTACCTTTTGATGATTGTACTTTTAAGGGGATAAAACGAGTGGTACTTTTTTGTATCCGATATCTCCGAAATTAAATTTTAATGGAATTGTTGTCCTTCTAAAAAAATGTCAAATGGATTTTGCCATTTTTTTGAAAAAATTTCAACGTACTTTTTTTACAAAAATATTTTTAATACTAAAAAAAGTTTATTATAAACATAATGAATTACACGGTGCTACGATGGCAAAATACTTGGAAAACGGCCTAGCGTGGGTTATAGGTCTTGTTGAGTATACTACAAATTGTATCTAAAAATTTCAGAAACACCCTCAAATTCAGAAGTTATTATGAAAAAACCGTTTTCAGTGATGTTCGTCGACTTATCGCCCTGTAGCTTAGTCAGTTTTTGTCCGACTTTAAATTTTTTAACGGGTTTGGAAAGAAAACTGCTTACGCTTTAAAATGACATGAATTTTTTGATACATTTTTAAGTTATAAGAATAGTTTTTGTTAAGAATATCTAAAAGAAAAACAAAATTTATCAACTTTTTTGATTTTAGTCTCTTTTCATTGCTTATTTTAATATGAAAGTTTATAAAAATTTATACCCACATATATAGAAAATTTAGTTCTTAAAAAAACATTGTTCCAATTATTCAAATCGGGTAAAAATTCTAAAAGTTATTCATCTTTTAATAACACCATTTTTAGTATTTTCTCCCCCAGCGTTTATATAGTTTAATAACTTTTGCAAATATAAACCGGTTTTAACAAATAATATCTCATTTTTTCCCATATAAGGTTGTCCTTGAAACACTGTGCAAAAAGGAATAGGTTTTCATAGAAAAAAATTAAATTAGCTATTGTTGAATATGAAAAATTACGAAAAAATAAAAAGTAAAGCGAAACTTTTTATAAAAACTTACACATTTTTTGATATACATCTTGTGCATATATTTTATGAAAGCTTAATTCTTTGTCTATCCATACTTGTTTATAATTTTGAAATCGGTCTAAAAATGTGTGAGTTAGAGGTACTAAAGTACAATGACCTACCCTAAAACAGTTTTTTTAAAAATAACTCAAAATTTTGAGAGTGTTTCAAAATCTTTGAAAACGGTTTTAGTATGTCCTCACCTAGGCCTACAACCCCCATTATGTCGCTTTTCAAGTTCTGTCAAAAAGTGTCATTTTGTAGCAGAGTGTTATTAAAGAAATATGTTTTTTTTTTCTTCAGAGGGACAAAAAAGTTCCAAGACGGGTAAATTCTGCATAGTGCGGTACTTTGAATAAAAAATCCGCGCGAGGGTTTTTCCCTTTCCCCATTTTTATACCCTATACCACCATAGTGGGGAGGGTATTATGCGTTTGTGCAGATGTTTGTAACGCCCAAAAATATTAGTCTAACACCCACCTTAAAGTATACCGATCGACTTAGAATCACTTTCTGAGTCGATTAAACGATGTCCGTCCGTCCGTCCGTCCGTCCGTCCGTCCGTCTGGTTGGCTGGCTGGCTGGCTGGCTGGCTGGCTGGCTGTCCATGTAAACCTTGTGCGCAGAGTACAGGTCGCAATTTTGAAGATATTTCGATCAAATTTGGTACATATTACTTTTTCGGCCCAAGGACCAAGCCTATTGAAACTGGCTGAAATCGGTCCATTATTTCACCTAGCCCCCATACAAATGTCCCCTCGAAATTATACTTTATAGGTCATAAATGTTTAATTTATCTATGTATCTACACAAATTTCGCTCCAAATAAGTTTAATATACACAAAATTCATGTCACCAAATTTTGTTACGATCGGTCCATAATTAGTCATAGCTCCCATATAGACCCGCTTCCGAAAATCACTTTAACGTGCATAAATCGCTTAAAAATGTTGGTATACACACAAAATTCAACATAGTTAACTTTAATATAGACATAAATCACACGACCTAATTATATGGTGATCGGTCCATAATTGGTCATAGCTCCCATATAAGGCCCACTTCCGAAAATCACTCACGAATATAAATTATTGATATTTTAAAAGAAAAATATTTTTACTCATTTACTTGGTGTAGGGTATTATATGGTCGGGCTTGACCGACCATACTTTCTTACTTGTTAACATTGAATTTGAATAGGAAAATGGGAAAAGACATGAAATCCGGCGGGTTTTTTATTCATGATTGCGCTGGATTAATTATCCTTGCTAAGTCGAAAATGGATTTTTTTATACTGTCGTATTCGAAATTCAACATAGCAACATATTAGTTTCAATTCGGACAAGTAAATTTCTACTTTAGTAAAAACTAAGTGGTTAATAATGAAAATATGACGAACTTGTTAAAAAGTTTTTTTTTTATTAAATATTTTTTTTTTATTTTTTCTCCTACAGGAGGATCATTTGGGAAAGGATAATTTAATGATATTCAAATAGAAGAACCTATCGAAGAAAAGCATTTCCAAAATAGAATTATTAGATCACTATGATAAAACTGACCACAAAGTAAACAGGTTGTCATTAGGTAAAAAATAAATAATTGCAAATTGCTTGGACATCATTAGATTACAAATTAATTGTACTTTTGTCCGCTTATTAAGTATAAAAGTAATTTCTCGCCTAACAGTTGAAATGGCCCAGAAAATTTAAAGGTAAAGTAAAGTGATATCGAGAGCAATAAAAATATTTGTATATTTATAAAACCGCTTAAATACATGATCTGACATTTACAAGGTGGCGCAAAAGTAAACTTCCGAAAAAAAATAATTAAAAACTTTGATTCTTCTTGTAGATTATTTTTATTTGGTCATTTAATTTTTTTTAAATCAAGTCGAGAATATTATGTCATGTAAATAACCGCCGCCACAGTTGATTGTCATTTCAGCCCTTTTTATGGCATTTTCCATCACTTTGGCCAAAACTTCCGGTCCTCACATTCTTGACGGATATTATCTTTAAGAGCTGCAAGAGTCTGAGGCTTGTTGACATAAACCCGTGACTTCAAAAAGCCCCACAAAAAGAAGTCTGATGCGGTCAAATCAGGCGCTCTTGCAGGCCAGTACAAATTGCTAAAACGGAAGATTAGGCGCCCGGGAAATGCATCCTTCAGCATATCGGTTGTGGCACGTGCAGTGTGTGCCGTTGCACTGTCCTATTGGAACCACATGTTTTCCAATCCTAATTCATCAAGTTGCGGCAAAAAGAACTCGTTGATCATTGCCATGTAGCGCTCACAATTCACAGCAACCCTTTGGCCAGCGACGTCTTCGAAGAAAAAAGGTCCGATGACTCCTCCAACGAAAACAGCACACCATACAGTGACTTTGAGCGGGTGTAATGGCTCTTCGTAGGTTACACGCGGATTTTCAGTGCCCCAGAAGCGTAAATTTAGCTTATTTACGTACCCGCTAAGATGGAAATGGGCCTCATCACTCATGATTATTTTTGATGAAAAATCATCTTCCTCTTGGACTTTGTACGGAGAGATCTTCAAATCTTGTACCAAAATTCGTTGTAAAGACCGTCGACTGAT
Source organism: Calliphora vicina (assembly GCF_958450345.1). Lineage (NCBI taxonomy): Eukaryota > Metazoa > Arthropoda > Insecta > Diptera > Calliphoridae > Calliphora > Calliphora vicina. The sequence goes on from NC_088780.1 coordinate 23,570,687, forward strand.
ACTAATTTGCGTGGCACCTCGTCTGGTCGATGTCGACGGCGCTTCCATGACATCCTCGCAAATTTTCTCTGCAGAACGGCTACTCCGGGATCTGCCACGCCTGGCAGCATCTCGTGTTTTGCCAGTCTCTTCGAGGCGAGCGGCTAAACGTCGCAGTGTTTCACCAGTAGTCGTTGGACGGTTTGGAAATCTGCGACGAAATTCACGTTGTGCCAAAGTCACCGACCGATTATTGGTCAAATACATAGTCAGCAATATTCCGCGTTCTGGAGCAGTGTAGCATAACAATGTATATTAACGTGTATTTCACATGTGTTTACTACACAAATGTCAAAACAGAACTGACATTAGGCGCCAATCGCAAAATTTATAGCATTTTCTGATAGGAGGATTACTTTTGCGCCACCTTGTAGAAAGGTTTTTCTCTGCAGGTACAATAAAACCTTTCAAATTGTATAGACACGATCGGGAATTTCTATAAACCAGCTGAATTCTTTATGATGTTAACCTTACGAATATGACTTTGTTCGTTCTTTTGCAAAAAAAATCAGAATTTCCCAGATGATAAAAAGTTTCAGAAATCTTGCGAATGAACAATTTTGGCTACGAGGAATGATGATCTCTACAACATAAACCATCAAATTCAATTGATATACAAATCAATTGACATAGTTTTAGATGAGGTGCAAGCTGTCAACTATTCAATAGAGTTGTTTAACTCTTTGCAGTCATCTGGAATGTCACCACACATATTAACTTTAATAGTTGGTTCACCGTTGATGATCATTCACAACATAGATCCACCATAAATGTGCAACGGAACAATATTTGCTGTTAAAAAACTATCGTCGAATTTAATTGAAGCCACAATCATCAGCGTAAAGGGGAAGTTATGCTAATTCCACAAATTCCAACGATTTCAACTGATTTTCTCTTTAATTTCAACCGGTTACATATAACCGATTAAACACAAATCTGTTTTTTCTGTATACGTATCAAAGTACTCCCCACTTTTTAAATTAAAAAAAATATTTTTCTCATATTCCTAGAACATCATAAAGGTGTGAATATAAAACGTTATAAATAGGCTTATGTACTCAACATAATTTAATCTATTTTATCAAATAAATTATTACTATATGCTTACATACATATTTATAAAACACTGGCGAAGGTTATAATTCTTTATAAATTATTCTTCATCACCCTGTTTAAATTGTTAATGTGTTGAAATCTTCTTAATGAATTTTTGCAAAACAAATAAATGCCTTCTGCCATCCTAAATGACTCAAATGATCTATTATATGGAACTTACTCACATTTAATTATACAAAATAAAGATGGTAGGCGGCGGCAAAAAAATATTTTACATTTGAAATTAAATCATCAGCTCATTATTGTCTTTATGTCAGTCATTATTTTGCAAATATAAACTTGTAATATGCGTTGAGTAATAAATTCTCCAAGAAATGGAGAAAAAAATTTGCACAAAAAATTTAATTTTAATGTGTATGTGTTTGTACTCAATGTCGTACTTACCCTAAGGGTTAAATAATTAAATAAAATATAAGGCCTATAATTTTCTTTCCTACCACTTCTTTTCTTTTCTCCACCATTTTTTATATTTGAACACGAAACATTTTTAATGATTAATTTAATTGGATTTTTTTTTGTGCAAGCTAGTAAGCAAGCCAGCATATGAAAAATATAAGAAAAAAAGCAAACACACACAAGTCGTTAATTTCATTTTTAACACATTTTAATTGTTGACTTAAATTTACACATGTTTTGTGTAAAAATAAAGTTAACAGAGTAAAACAAATTTTTATATTGTACCAACATGTTGAGAGATAAAAAAATTAAAACCCATTTAAACATAAATGCACCACAAGCAGGGCTGTACTTTTACACTCATAGAACAATTCAGTGGCAACAAAATGAAATAAATTTAAATTATTGCAGAACAGGCAACTTAATATTTTAAACTGTTTTTGGTTAAAGTTATTCAATATTTTATGACAAATAATTGTAAATGAAAGCAGATATTTTAAAGTTTATTTATTTATGTTAAACTTGTTTTATATTGTTAACTATTTTGTTTAATTATTTTTCTCAGTGTGCAAGTAAAAATATGATGGCTTAAAATTTTCCTGCAACCAACACGCCATTATAATACTAATTGCCAGCCATATTTTTTGTGTTTCAAATTTTCATTTAATTTTTTGATTGTTTACACAGAAAATAAAAAAAAATTTGTTGATTTGTATACAAATAATTGCTCTCATATATTACAAGTTTTGGTATTTTTTTTGTTTTAATTCAATTTTAAATTTAATTAAAACGAATACAATGATATGCTTTCATTTCGAATCTCTTTTTTTATAATTTTAAAAGGTTCCTTTTTGTTCAAAAAAAAGAACAAAATTCTTTGGTGATTTATTTCGTTTTGGGCCCTTTTCTTTGTAGTTTATTTGAGGGACAGTTGCTTTACAGCAAAAGAGGAAAAGAGCTGCATGCTCAAAGAACAAACTATTTTTTTTAAAGGAACTGAATATTTAATTAAACATTTAGCATAAAGTGAGAAATGAGGAATTATAAAGTGAGGAAATTAATTGTAAATATCTCATTATATTTTAAAGAAATGTATGTAAATAATTTACTGTTGGGAAATGTTATTCATTATAGAGAAATATTTATGCCAAAGGGACCTAAGAGCAGACTAAAGATCTTACAAAATTATGTTCAGAATGTCAGAATATGTCCACAAATGTGCATAATTTGACTGACGGTTTGTTCTTAATGGAGAAATTAACAAATTTCTTTACAACTGGAATAATATATGGAGAAATACGTTTTAGAAAACATATTGCAAGATTGCACTCCAGATAATCGTAATTTTGCCCAAATATGCAATTCATTTCATATAGAAATGAATAAATTTTGAACAAAATAATAATAAACCAATTGATAAATATATATTAATAATAATAATATTAATAAATAAATAACAATAATTAATAATAAATTTAAAAAAAAAAAAAAAATTTCAAAATTTTTTTTCGAAATTGTTTTCTTTAAATTTATTTAAAGAAACATAAATTTGTGCGGTAACCATCTCCAATTTGAAGAAATAAGGTCCGATGCTTATTTCTTCAAATTGGAGATGGTTACGATTAATAATTTTTTGTTTAAAGATGTGATGACATTGATCCGGGCGAGATGTGGTTTCAACAGGTTAGCGCTGTTTTCGAGAGATGGACCTGTCAATTGGCCTCTAAGGTTATGCGATTTGACACCTCTCGATTGTTTACCATGGGGCCGCGTGACTACAATCAAAATACCACCGATACTGTTTGTGTTATTCCTGATGAACGACCACCAATTATCAATAAAGTGGCCCAAAATTGGACGTCCTGAATCTGCTTATTCACGAACAGCCGCGGTGGCTATATGCCCGAAATCATTTTCAAACATTAATATACATGTATTGATTTTTCGAATAAAATGTTTGTTTGATTAGTTGATTAAGTCGATGCATATATATATATGGTAAATATCTCGGAGCCTTCCATACTGCAAACCGCTTCTCAAGATATTGACTGTTGAAGATGTAAAATATAGGAAACCAAGTCGAATAGTTATTCCAGCACAAAATCTTTAAGACGACTTGGCTTCTAATACAGATTTATGAATCTTTCGCAAAATTGTCCATCTCGAAATCTCGGGAAATTGTGCGAGAATGCCGGGAATTTCCTTAGTTTTATGTGATGATTTTTTAAGATTTAAAATGTTTTGTTTTTTCGAAATTGTTTTTGAAAATTTAAAAAAAATTTTTTTCAAAATTTAAAAAACAAATTTCAAAATTTTTAATTTTTTTTAATTTAAAAAAAAGAAAAAAAGAATTTGGTAAAAAAAAATCCGGTTAAAAAATATTTTTCCTGATTTTGACCCATTGTATATTTATATTCCCATAGTTACTAGGAGGAACTATGTTTTGTTTTATCGAAATTGTTTTTGAAAATTTAAAAATTTATAAAAAAAAATTCAAAATTTTTAATTTTTTTTTTATTTAGTAAAAAAAAAATTTGGTAAAAAAAATCCGGTTAAAAGTATTTTTCCTGATTTTGACCCATTGTATATATTCCCATAGTTCCTAGGAGGAGCATAGGGCCTTAACAAATTTTCTCCATTCTACTTTGTCTAAAGCTAAGTTTTTAATTTTCCGCCATGTGTAGCCAGCTTCCAGTGCTTCTACGTCTACCACGTATTAGCCGGTCCACCCATTCTAGTTCCAACTTACTATAGCCTTATATACATCGCTGCAAGGGACTTTGAAATATCTATCATTAGATGTCGATATTGTCTATATTAATGACTTAGTAATTCAGATATAGATCAAAAATATGGCAAAAATCGAGGTTGTCCCGGTTTTTTTCTTATATCTCAGCCATTTGTAGGCCGATTTTCTCGACTTTAAACAGCAACGGAGCTGAACGAATTCCCTATATACTGATGTATCAATCATGGTTGTAAGTTATTTGGGGGCTACGCAAAGTTGATTTCATCATACAGACGTACAGACTGACATGGATATATCGACTTCGCTATCTATAACGATCCAGAAAATAAATATTCTTTCTAGGGTCGAAAATGAAAAATGTAGGAATTACAAATGAATGACAAACTTATATACCCTCGCCAAACTGATTTTTGAAAATCCCGGGGATCGGGATTTGGAAAAGAATCCCGAAATGTCTTTACAATTGAAAGTAAATTTTTTATTTAGCAATTAATTTTTATTAGACACTAAAAAGCATACTATGGTTTCATATGGTGCATCTATGGTTTCGTCTGCCATTCTGGAAAGAATTTTGTTTCCGACATATGCTGCTGCCGAAAAACATCTATCACATTAAATCTATCACATTGGCAAAACCGTTTGCAAATACTTATAACAAATCTACAAGTATTTTCCTCTTGTTCCTTCAAAAATAAAGTGATCTACTTCTTTTGCAAGTTGCAAATATGCATTATAACTTGGTTTCGTTATTGTTATTTTTTATATTTTTACATTACAGCAATCGAAATATTTTCATTTACGAGGATTTAAATTGAGTTTTGTTAGATAACTTACAAAAAAGGTGAAGAATTGATTTTCCAGAGCCCCACTCGAGGAAAACCAAAAACACCTCTTTCCTTTATTAACTATGCTGTAGCAGGATTTGAGCTTGACAACTTTTCTGAACATCACTTTGCGATATTCGGGCATGTAGAATGTCAAAATGCATGAAAAAGGCACACAAAAATGATAATTTCCCATATTTACTTATGAAAAACGGGATTTGGAAAATCCCGAAAATCCTGGAATTTAAAATTAAAAAATCCCTGGCTTCGGGATTTAAGAAATCCCGAAAACCCCGAGATTTTCGAGAACGGAATTCCCCGTTTGGGGAATGCCACTAGGGTATTCAATCGATTAACCGATTAATTTTGGACGGTTAACTGTTCGAATAATTTGAAATTGCCGATTTTCAAATAACAAATAAACCGATTAATTTGCGTCGATTAACCGATTAACCGAAATTCCTTTTTTTTGCAATTTAAAAATTGTTTTTGTATTTACTTTTCCGTTTCAATTCAAATACAAATTTCAAATTAAAAGTAGATATTTTTGAACATCCAATAAACATGATTAGTGAGTATGTATAACAACTGACATATTTAATTTACATGTATTTGAAACTTTGTTTGGATTTACATATATAGACGAAACTTATGATAAAAGACAAATGAGTCTTTTATCATAACTAAACGAAACTATTAAATTAATCAAAACCTAAAACAATCCAAAAAGGAATATTCTTTATCATGCTTTTGATTTCTCCAACATATACAATCAGCGAGAGAGTTTTATTCCAAGAAAAGTTTTATTAAATCTAAAGAAAAAAATCGTTTAAATTATATTATTTTTATAAAAGATTATTTCAGAAGATCTCACTAAAACCCTAAAAACTCACACATCGCTCATTTGTTGCAACAATGTCATAATTCAAAAAAAGTCGTTTCAGAAATATAAATAGTAGATGTTAATATCTTTCAGATCTGTATTTATCCCAAATTTTTATTTATCAAATATACGAGAAAACAAACAATTTTAATTTTGATGTTTACAACAAAAAAAAAAAAAAACACTCTCACACAAAAAATAATTGATTTTTTTGAAAACTGATGAAACTATATGAAAGATTATAGAACAGCGCATATTTAGTATTACTCAGTTCATAAAACACGGATTTTGAGTTATGACGTTGTTGCAAAAAATAGGCGATATGTTTACAAAAATTATCTCAAATACCTTATTTGCTGTTTTTTATGTTTTTGTACACAAAATTCGTTGTTGTATTTTCAATTTAAAATGAAAATAGAAATTATTCGGTTAAGCGAATAATTTTAAATTAACCGATTATTAACCGAATAAATCTAAACCTCGATTAATTATTTGCTCGATTAACCGATTAAACCAGAAACCCGATTAATTGAATACCCTACTTGCCACTCATGGTGAAGGGTATAATAAAAGGTCTATTGAATGCAGTACTCGTTTATTTACACCACGGCGTATGATTATTTATTTTTACATATAGAATTAAATATTTATCATACACAACCATGAACTGCAATTAAGCTGTTAGTCTTGTAGTCTTGTAGTAACAAGTAAATAAAGCTATTTTTCCAAATAAGCAACATTTAAAAAAAAACAATTCAATATTTATATATATGGATTAAGGTTCTAAATATTTGTATTTAATTATAGGAATTCTCCAATAATTTAATTAACTACTACATAGGAAATAGGACTAAACAAAATTTGCCATTTTCAGTTCATTACTTCTTCTTGTATAATCATAGTATAAATTAAATCTAATTGATTTAAGTACTTTTTTACCAAATTACATTTCAATTTAAGCATTATTTAATAGCGGAAACTTTGAATACAACCATTAAAAAAAAGAACATTATAAGTATATTTCCTTTTTAATGTCACGTTTTTGTTCAATTTTCATTTTGTCGTTTTAATAGTAAAGTAATAAAATTGTTAAGAGACAAATTAATTTTCCTGCCTACAAATCCAAAAATATATAGTTAAATAAAATTTGCCAACCATTTTGAAATTGTACAATATGTATAAGAAATATATGAAATTGTACTAAAATTAAATAAACATGATTTGTCTATAAAAATTTTAACACTTAAAGTTTGATAATTAATTGTGTAATTTTATGACTTTATCTGTTGTTGTTTGAATGTTTTTCTCTTAAAATATAATGTGTTGCTAGGAAGCTAGAGCTTATTTATGGTATTCTTGGAAAACTTTGCTATTATTTCCTTAATCAATGTTTTATTGTTTTCGATTTTGTTGCTGTAGGAAAATAATAAAGAAAAAAATATAGCAAAACATAATAAGAAAGTATTTTGTTGCTTAATTTAAAAACAACACAACAAAACAATAAAACTTTGTTATAGTTTTTTGAACTGGACTTTGGCCGGACATAGGATTCCTTCTAAATATATAGAAACAGTAGTTATTAAGAGTTGTCAGGAGTAATAAAATAAGGACATGGCAGTTAAATAGTTTCATAATTGGTTTTCTTTATTCTATGCATGAGTGTTTAGATAAATAAAACACTTTTTATGGTTTAGTTTTTGAAGTTTTTATGTTTTTCAAGATTATATAATATCTGCTGTAGACTAAAGCACAATAAACCATTTTTAAAATACTATTTTTAAGAAAATCAGAAAAATAAGATTTAAAATTTGGTTTGGGGTTTAAAATATGGATACATTAAAAATGTGAAGTAATTTTGAAACTCTTTTAAAAGCCTCGCAACAGCATTTATTACATTATTTTTCTTCATTGTTACAAAATTTTTAACAACTCATGAATACCATTACTTTTCTACCCAATTTTCCAACAATTTCCTGCATCTAGATCTACTTAGAAAAAGGCTCATCGAATTTTAATGGTTTCCCTTACATTTTAGCCACCACAAGGCTCCCACACCTACAATATCTACCAAACATGTTTCAAATCTTTATTTTAAAATATATTTTACAATATATTCATACAAAAATCTAACACACTTAACCTTCTACACCTTTATTAACGCCAGTAGTACCCATAACATAAATGTATGTATCCAAGTACTTAGTGTTACCCTGGAAATGGAAACAAACCAGAAGAGATGAAATTTAAAATATGTACAATTAATATATGTATATAAAACATTATAGAAATGGTGAAAAAGTATCCAAAAATAAACATAAATCATCAAAGGGCCAACAAGATTCAACAGCAACAATGAAATATTTATTTATATAGTTACACACCCCCATTTTTGAACAATTACTGACAATTCAAATAGCGCCAGCAGTAGCAGCAACATCATCATCATCATTAACAACAAAAACTGTAGCTACAACAAAGAACATTATACCCGTAATAAAAAGAGACAAACAGAAAAAAGAAACAGCTCAAATGGAAGCAGCTGTAAATATAAACAACAGTAATAGTCCACCGCTAACCGCTCATAATTTATCTTTCATTTTTGCATTTTTTTTCGAGGGGTTTTTATTTTCTTGTATTTTCCATTTTGACCATTTTTTTTTCTCTTCTCAAGTATATCAACGCTCGTCAACGCTTTTATTAACACTGTACTACATTTCACTGCCACTACTTACTCATCATTTACCAAATAAACAAAGTCTCTTGTATTACTTGTTTTGCTCCTTAAAAGCAACCAAAAAAAAAATCAAAAACAAAAAAGGATGGCAGTCAAATCTCTTAGCATAGACAATAAAACCACAAAATACCAACAACTACAAAAGCTAGCGAGAGTAAGAGGAAATAGGAGAGAAAAAATGTGCTAAAATTTAATGATGTTTTGCATAAATCAGTCAGTAATTTACTGCAAAACTACTTTTACTTGCGTGAACTGAGCCCAGTTGAAATGGTGCAATGCTTTAGATTTATAAGCAGTGACCATAAATAACGGTTATCCAGAAAATTTTAAATCAAAAACTTTCTATGTTAGAGTCAACGGAGACCTATATTGTTGTATAGAAATAGATTTGTATCTCTTTAAAAAAAACAGTTTTAAAACTCATTTGTGGAGTTTTATTTTTCCCTTCAGAAAAAAAAACTCATTTGAGGAGTATTATTTTTTCCGTCATAAAAAAACTCCTCAAACGACTTTTTTTATGAATAGATTAGTATCTCTTTAAAAAAAACAGTTTTTAATAGCCGTCAGAAAAAAACTCATTTGAGGAGTTTTATTTTTTCCGTCAGAAAAAAAAGATCATTTGAGGAGTATTATTAAAGTCATTTGAGGAGTTTTAGTTTTTCCCCCGAAAATAAACGAAAAGAGTTTTATTTTCGAGGGAAAAAATAAAACTCGTTTATTTTCTACTTTTTCAGCTTCTTTGTTTATTTAGTCTATCTGATATCGTCCCCTCAATAAAATATATACACCATTATTTTATTGCATAATAAGAATCTACATCACCGATTCTAAATGTGGTCAGAATTTGGTAAAATTCTACTTCCACAAAGTGGGTCAAAAGATCAATTGCAATTTAACTTTTGTTCTAGATGTCTACTAACACAAAAACTTTAAACTCAATTATTTCGAAATGGAAAAGAAGGTGTCAATTTAAATAAAATGAATTTTATTTTCTGACGGAAAAAAAAAATCTCCTCAAATGAGTTCTTTTTCTGACGGGAAAAATAAAACTCCATATTTGTTTTTTTTTTATCGCTCTTTTTTAAAAGTTGCATGCGAAATTTGATTTTACGTGGAATAATAACTGTTTTATATGGAATTTTATTTTTAAAGTCACAGCATTTTTTGATATTACTTATAACCTTTACGGTCCCTGTTTATAAGTAAATAGCCTATTGGATGTACCTAGAGAAACAGTGTAGTTGTACTTGTTTATTGTAACCATTAACAATATTATGGTCACTGTAATTATTTATATGTTAACGGTAACCTAAATTTACTTAGAAAATCAGTTATCGATTAGCGCAACTTATAGACGACTGATTTATCGCAATACATTGTTCAGCGATCAGGCTCTTTTTTGGCTTAACTGGTTTTTCAATAAACAAAATTGCCACATATAGAGTGATACCAATCCATAACAAACACTACAGATTCCATTACATCCAGAAAAATGAAACCTTTGGTGCAGTTTACACTCTATTTCTTAACACATGAAGCTGGTCAATAAATAAAGATCGTTACGGCACCATGATCAATGCTTTTATGTTTAAAAATATGAATGATATAGATCCAAGTGGCTATGTACCATTAGGATACCGCAACCATCGATTTGTAACAAAGTGAAATATAAATTTGAAGAAGACTTGATTTTGAGAAATGCACCTGCCAATTGGCCTGTAAGGACATGCGATTTGACACCTTTCGATTATTTCCTGTAGGGCCACGTGAAGTCGCTGGTTTATGTTGAAAAACCAGCAGAGGTAGTGTTTATAAACCGAAAACCCGGTTTTTCTTTGAAATCTCGGTTTTTTCCGAACCGGTTAATTTAAAATGTTGATTTTCGGTTAACCGGTTTATCCGGTTTTTATCACTCGGTTAACCGGTTTTTAAAATTTGGGACTTAAATTAATAAATCTAATGTTTTTGTGCATTTTTTATATTCATTGTGTACACATTATATCAAACATTCGGTCTGATTTGAAACCTATACTGCTGATTTACAATACAAACCTCTTTAGATTAATATTTTTAAAAATTATAATTATTCTAAATAGTAGAGGACGATGAGTTTACTTAAAAACTTTTTCAGAATAAATTGCACATATTGAAACTATTAAAAATTAAATTCCGCATAATTCTAGAAGTTATACTAAATTTTAATAATGATTCATTATAAATTTTGTGATGATTTTACGAAACTTTAATTTGAATTTGATGTACATACCTTCTTTCAATAAATTTGACTTCATTCGTGTGTTTTGTTCATAAAATTTTACTTTATTAATCATTTCGTTAGCTTAGTGTACAAAGTCCTTTTCAGAAATATTAAAATCCATGATTTGAAATCTGATAATGGAGTTTTATTAGTTATTTGGTATGATTTATAATAAAAAATAAACACAGCTAAGAAGAAGTGCTTTTGCATCTTATAGGTCCTTTTTTGGGACTTGTAACATTTTCTGTTTCATATGAAAAAGTCGAGGTGATAATAAATTTCAAAATTATCAAATCTTTAATTAATTTTACATTTTTTGGTTGAAATTTAATGAAAAAAACAATAATTAAAACAATTCTATTTGACTGAGATAATAATTTTGAAATTTTTACAAAATAAAAAGGACTTAGCACTTCTGTATATTTATAGTTATTTAATATTAACCATTATTCCTGGCTACTAAAAAATAAAAATTTTAAAGTTATGTATACTTTATTGGACAGTTTATGTTTTCTACACATATATGACGGTTAACCGGTTTAACCGGTTTTTTCGATGTCGGTTAACCGAAAAACCGGTTTTCTAAAAAAGGCCAATTTTCGGTTAACCGACAAACCGGTTTTTTAAAAAGTCGGATTTTTATAAACACTAAGCAGGGGACAACATTGCACAGTGGTTTAGAAACTTTTTTTGGAAATAATTTGGTATCTTGGGAACTATTGGAGATATTGTTACGAAATCACTTGGTATGAGCTGAGGTGTTTTCGAGTTGATTTACGTTTGTTCAGCTTCCTTGGGCCAATGGGGGCCAGTGCCTAGCCCCTCAAAGTTGGTCACGCTTTTGCATTAAGTTATCTTTCCGGATCATATAAAAATTATATATAGTCCCGAAGAAATTTTTTTTCTACAAAAGAAAAAATATATGGGCTTTTTTGTAGATCTTCTCAAGGACTATTTTTTTAAAAAATTTGAGACCCGAGGTGACCAACTTTGAGGGGCTACGCACTTGCCCCCATTAGGAAGATGAAATTTCGTAATAATATCTCCGATAGTTCCCAATATACCGAATTATTTCCAAAAAAAAGTTTTTAAACCACTGTGCATTGTTTGTGTTATTCGTTACATAGGGTCAGTAGTGCCAAAAAAATGGTTCAAAATAGGATGTCCAGAATGCGTGTCGTCACGACTAGATGCGGTGGCCATATGCTGGAAATCATGTATATTAAACTCTCGAATAAAAATAATTTTTTGATTAAAAATTATTTTTGTGTTATTTTTTACAATCTCAACTTCTATCGGGCTATCTCTTCTTCCATAGGGAAATTAAAAAAAAATATCATAGCTCCCGAAAATATCTAAAAATGTTGTTATCCAAAAGCAATTTAACAAAAAAAGTTTCATGTAAAAATAAATCACACGTGACATTATTTCATGGCGATAGGTCCAAAATTGCACATAGGGTCCACTTCCGAAAATGACTTTAACGAGTGTAAAACTCTTAAAAATGTTTGTATCCATATGATATTTAACAGAAATCAGTTTCATATAGAAATACATTTTTTGATGACAATCTGTCCATAATTGGACATAGCTTCCGTGTAAGGTCCACTTTTAAAAATCACACGAAAAAAAATTATTGAAATTTTAAAAGAAAATTACATATATGGTCAACCTTGTCCTAATATTTGTTCATACTAATGTGTATGAAGAAACTGAAATGTCCAAATGAAATGAAAATCAGAAGACTCAATGTCAATTTGTTTGTGATCTTTGTCATGATACAATTAAATAGTTTTGTTTTTGACTATTAAAAATCTACTTATATGATTAATTCATCAATATACGTGAAATTCAAGAAAATCGGCCCATATGGCTGAGATATAGTCAAAAAATCACGAATACCTCGATTATTTATAAATTTTTACTGTATGTCTGAATTACTAAGTCATTAATATAGACAATATGGTCATGTGTTGATAGATATCTCAAAGGCATTTCAAACGACGTATATAATGCCTTAGTGATTCGGATCCATAATGGGAAAAATCGGGAAAAATATTTTTGAAACCGACTATTTTTCCTGGAAATTTGTTTTTTATAATAAAACTTTTTCACCCTTATTTTTATCAGGATAAAAAGTTTCAGCAAAGTAAATTTGATTTACACAAAAATTTATTTCACCAAAATATTTTCAATATTTATCTTAAGGGGTATAAGATTCTAAATATAGCTCTAATACTGGTTCTTATCGATATATCTCGTTTTAAGTTAAACATTAGTGAAAGCTTTAAATATATATTGACACATATCTAGTAATTCTTTTGCTTGACAGACATTTTCTTAAGTTCTTAATAAACTTTCTTGATATAAAGTATAGCACTACCCCAGTTTAACTGATCTCATTCCCTGCTACTACAAAGAAGGCTATAAAATGATAAGGAATTGCAAAATATTAATAATAATTTTAGTAGTAATAATAGAGTAAAAACTTAAATGAAAGGCCACTACTACTCGTACATGCTACTCAAAGATTCTACTTACTCTACTTACTCTACTAACCATGAACACATTTAAAATAATGACAAACAAAATACAACTTAATCCTTGTGTAGCAATGCTGATATCTGCACAATGTGCTGCAAGAGTATTCCACTTTATGGCTTTTACTGCTGCTTTCTAATGTGAATAAATTATTATTTTTTTGGGTGAAGTCGACGTAGTAAATTTTAATGTTTATGTACCTCTTGTAAGTATATATTAAAATAAATAATAAGTAAGTTAAATGAAATGAATAAAATTTATTTTTTAGTTTTAATATTGATGAGGATGATGTTGGTATTCTGTGCTTACAATGGCTACTAATGATACGATGGAAATATGAAAAGCATTTCTTTGTAAACATGTTATAAACTTGTTTCAAATTAATGGTTTATTAATATTTGGAAATTTTAAGCAATTTTTGCAATTTCTGGTAGTGATAGGGAAGGGGAAAAAGGTTTTCGAAAATGTAAATAAAAACCCATCTCTAATTGAAACACAAAGGACGATACAAATTTTCGAGAATGGTTGAAACTAAATTCATATGACTATCCAGCAAATTGAGACTTTTTGATTGAAACAGAATAACGAGCCTATAATTTTGAAAGGGCATGTTTAGTTACAAATTCGGCCAATGATCGCTTAAAATGAATCAGTTGCATTTGGTACAGACCTGTGATGGTCTGGTTTTGGGTCCACCTAATACACAGCATTACTTTACCAAGATGGATGGACAGCTTGTTGGCCAGGGTTCACATATTAAATTAACTTGTGGTTCCCTTATTAACAATATTTTGACATCTATATATATAAAAATGAAATGGTCCATGTATGTAATGTCATCACGTGAGAACGGCTGGAGCGATTTGGCTGATTTTTTTTATTCGATTCGAAATTTTCAGGAGATGGTTTGTAAAGAAAAAAATTCATAAATTCCGGGTAAAACTCGGAAATTCTTTTTTTTTTGTGAGTCCAGTCAACTGTAATAAAAAAGCTCCCTAAAGTATGCAGTACAAATTTAGATATTTTATTTGCAAATAAATAAGAACAGGCTGGTGTGAGTGGGTTGGAGAAACTTGAAGGACTAACATTAGTAAATGCTACCGGGCGAAGCCGGGACGATCAACTAGTTATATAATATTTATGAGAAACATACGTTTGATTAATTACTTAATTGTTCACGTGACATGATTTAACATGCTTCACCTAGTTCGTTTAATTATTTCCACTTTTCTCATAAACTGAAGTTAATTTTTCATTACGCTACTCACAATTAATGCCTAATTGTCAAATGCACTATTTAACTATTATACATAAAAATAGCTTTATATAAATATTTTCTTCACATGTTATTTTCTACATTTTTTTTACATTTTTCATCCTTTTTTTTTTTCGTTGCTGTAAATCAAAGTAAACATTTTTGTTTAATAAATCACTCAAATGTCATAATTGTTATAATGTTTTTATGAGTATACATATACACAACATTTAACATCACTCAAATACAGACCATGTTCTTTACAAATTCATATTATTTCATTTACTGAGTTGTAATTTTTTTCCTGCGATATTTAATTTTTAACAAAAGCACAAATTTGAATACAAAAGCATTCTTTACATGTAAAAATGTAATAAATAAACAATACATTGTTGGTATGTATAATTTTTTTCTGTTATTTAGAGGCAAATTTGTGTTGTTTTTTTGTATCACCATTATGGTTAATTGAATACTTAGGTTTTATGGGTAAGAGTGTTGGAAAGAACACCCAACAAAAAATATGTATTTTTACAGTTAGAGAAAAAAATAGTCTTAATTAATATTAGATTTGCTAAAATCTTAATTATGGGCAGATTACACACTATAAAAATATGATAAGTTATACCCTACACCATCATAGTGGGAAGAGTATTATGCGTTTGTGCAGTTTATAACGCCCAAAAATATTAGTCTAATAGCCACCTTAAAGTATACCGATCACTTTCTGAGTCGATTAAACTATGTCCGTCCGTCTGGCTGGCTGTCCATGTAAACCTTGTGCGCAAAGTACAGGTCGCAATTTTGAAGATAATTCGATAAAATTTGGTACATACAGTTTAAGGACGAAGCCTATTGAAAATGGCTGAAATCGGTTCATTATTTCACATAGCCCCATTAGGGTGGCCCTTAATAAACGAAAGTTGGATTTTGGGGGGTGCCCCAGTTTGGTGAACATTAGTAAAAAAATCATCCTGAAAAAATTTTAGGTAAATCGGTTGGGGTTAGGACGTGCATAGGATCTACAAGGGGAAAAATGCATTTTTTTTCAGTTTTTGTAAAAATTTTGCCATTAAAAAATTACTTTTGCAATTTAATTTAAAAGAATAGAAATATGTACGTAATTGTCGTTCTAATGAGATATAAAAAGCAGAAATTGGTCAAAAAATTTCAAAGTTATTAAAAATTTGCCAGGCCATTACCGTGTCTCAGGCAACTAGAAGAAGAAATGTAGGAACAAAATTAACATATTTTGATAAATACTAAAATAAAAGCTAATTTTTACTTAAAATATATCCATTAGAGTGACAGCCGATTTTTTTTTTTTAGATTTCAAAGAGTGCCGGGTGGAATATTGTGACACTAGGCCTAAATGTTAAGTGCTGAAAATTTGAGCCAAATCGGGCAACGATTTCTGGACGCGCATCGAGGTCAAAGTTCAGATATATGCAAAATTGTACTGTTAATATGGAATAAATAGGTGAAACTCGTTAGCTTTCTGCATTGTTTTCTAGAAATATGTAGATTTATTTATATTAATGAATATTACATTAAAAAAAAAGTTTTGGAAATTAACCCTGTATCTCCTTTGGTTCAAAATGACCCAAAAACTGTATTATCGCCAAAATTAGAGAAAAATGCAAATTTTTCAGTTTTTGAAAAAAATTTGCTACTAAATAAATACTTTTGCAATTGAATGCAAAAGAATCGAAATATGTACGTAATTATCGTTGTAATGAGATATAAATGACAAAATTTGATTAAAAAATGTTAAAGTTATTACAAATTCGCCAGACCATTACCGTGTTTCAGACCACTTGAACAAAAAATTTAGAAAAAAAATTTAGATATTTCGAGAAAAATTAAAATAAAAGCTCATTTTTACTTAAAATATGTCCATATGTTTATTGAGATCAAAATAGGGAATAAAAATATGAAAAAATTATGTCAATACCTCTTACAGTTTTTCCGTACCTGCGATTGAAATTTTGCGTTTTTCAAGAAAAACTAATTTTTTGTCCATATTTAGGCGAATGAGTCCAATTTCCTTACTGTTATAAATTTTAAGTAAAACTTATTCACAGTATTATAATCCTGGTAATTTTAAATATGGTCTGAAAGTTTTACTAAAATCGGAAAACGTTAACCTTAAAATCGTGAAGGTCAAAGGTCAAATTTTTCAATATTTGGAATTTCTAATGAAAAGATAGCGAAATGTTATATATTTTTGGGCCGATTTTAATGCAACTTAAGGAAAATATAACATAAAGTCCAGAATTTAAAATAACAGCACTAAAATGGAAATTAACCCTTAGCAGCACTTGGGGTCCAAATTATTCTCAACTTTTAAAATCAAGAAAAACACAACCGTTTTGACCCCAAGTCCTCTTAAAGGTTAAAATTCATTTTTGCACTGTTGTTGTAAATGCTAGACCCCAATATATATTTTCCTCAAGTTTCATGAAAATCGGCCCAAAAATATGTAACATTTCGCTATCTTTTCATTAGAAATTCCAAATATTGAAAAATTTGGCATTTGACCTTCACGATTCAAAGGTTATCGTTTTCCGATTTTAGTAAAACTTTCAGAACATATTTAAAATTACAAGGACTATAATATTATGAATAGGTTTTACTTAAAATTTATAACAGTAAGGAAATTGGACTCATTCGCCTAAATATGGACAAAAAATTAGTTTTTCTTGAAAAACGCAAAATTTCAATCGCAGGTACGGAAAAACTGTAAGAGGTATTGACATAATTTTTTCATATTTTTATTCCCTATTTTGATCTCAATAAACCCCAATGTGATGATCGAAAAAAACTGAAATTTGTTTAACAAAATTTTTAAAAATTTGAAAATGGAGTTTTGAAACAGCCGTTAAAAAAATTATTTTTTTTGGCCATACCTGCGAATAGGTTAACGGTATCCTACGAAGACAAAAACTCATATACAAGTAAATATGGACATATTTTAAGTAAAAATGAGCTTTTATTTTAATTTTTCTCGAAATATCTAAATTTTGTTTCTAAATTTTTTGTTCAAGTGGTCTGAAACACGATAATGGTCTGGCGAATTTGTAATAACTTTAACATTTTTTAATCAAATTTTGTCATTTATATCTCATTACAACGATAATTACGTACATATTTCGATTCTTTTGCATTCAATTGCAAAAGTATTTATTTAGTAGCAAATTTTTTTCAAAAACTGAAAAATTTGCATTTTTCTCTAATTTTGGCGATAATACAGTTTTTGGGTCATTTTGAAAGGAGATACAGGGTTAATTTCCAAAACTTTTTTTTTAATGTAATATTCATTAATATAAATAAATCTACATATTTCTAGAAAACAATGCAGAAAGTTAACGAGTTTCACCTATTTATTCCATATTAACAGTAAAATTTTGCATATATCTGAACTTTGACCTCGATGCGCGTCCAGAAATCGTTGCCCGATTTGGCTCAAATTTTCAGCACTTAACATTTAGGCCTAGTGTCACAATATTCCACCCGGCACTCTTCAAAATTTTAACAAAAAATTTTTTCCATACAACTGATTGTCACTCTAATATCCATATTTACTTGTATATGAGTTTTTGTCTTCGTAGGATACCGTTAACCTATTCGCAGGTATGGCCAAAAAAATAAATTTTTTTTAACGGCAGTTTAAAAACTCCATTTGCTAATTTTTAAAAATTTTGTTAAACAAATTTCAGAATTTTTGTATCATCTCATTGAGAACATAATAGGGAATAAAAATATGAAAATATCTCTTATAGTTTTTCCTTACCTGCGATTTAAATTTTTAAATTTTCGAGAAAAACAAATTATTTGGCAATTTTTTGGCGAATGAGCTCTATTTCCTTACTGTTATAAATTTTAAGTAGAACCTATTCAGAATATTATAGTCCAGATAATTCTAAATATACTCTGAAAGTTTTACTAAAATTGGAAAACCTTCAACCTTAAATCGTGAAGGTCAAAGGTCAAATTGTTCAATATTTTGAATTTCTAATTTAAAGTGCGAAATGTTGTATATTTTTGGGCCGATTTTGATGAAACTTAACAAAAATATAACACAAAGCCTAGTATTTATAAAAACAGCAGAAAAATTAAAATTAACCCTATATAGAACATGGGGTTAAAATGAACCCAAACTTCTAAAACCATAAAAAAAGTTATGATTTCAAATGTTTGGGTTCATTTTAACAATTAAGTTGCAAAAGTTATTTTTTAATGGCAAAATTTTTACAAAAACTGAAAAAATGGATTTTTTCCCCTTGTAAATGCATCTCAAAACTTCAGAGGGGTTGCGGCACGTCTTAACCCCAACCGATTTGCTAACAATTTTTTCAGGATGATTTTTTTACTAACATTTACCAAACTGGGGGGTGAGATTGGACTTTATTCGTGATAAATGTTTAATTCATATTGGTATCTACACAAAAATTTCGCTTGAAATAAGTTTTATATATACGGAAATGATGTCACTAAATTTTGTGATGATCGGTCCATAATTAGTCATAGCTCAAATTTAATACAA
The DNA here is from genome assembly GCF_958450345.1 of Calliphora vicina. Taxonomy (NCBI): domain Eukaryota; kingdom Metazoa; phylum Arthropoda; class Insecta; order Diptera; family Calliphoridae; genus Calliphora; species Calliphora vicina. The sequence goes on from NC_088780.1 coordinate 23,590,024, forward strand.
ATAACTTTAATGTAGACATAAATAACATGACCTAATTTTATGATGATAATTAGTCATTGCTCCCATATAAGGCCGGCTTCCGGAAATCACTTTAAGAGGAAAAATCTCTTAAAAATGTTGGTATACACATACAATTCAGCAGGACTAACTTTCATATAGATATAAATTACATGACCTAATTTCATGGCGATCGATCCATAATTAGTCATATCTCCCATATAATACACTCTTCCGAAAATCATTCACGAAAATAAATTATTGAATTTTTAAAAGAAACATGATTTTGCTCATCTACTTAGTGTAGGGTACTTTCTAACTTGTTTTTCAATACATATAAGTTGTAAAATCGACATATGCCTATATGAAAGCCGAGATCATACACTGCTCACTCAGTTTTTACGTGATGTCCTTTTAAAAGTTCAAAGAATAAAATTATAACATTCAAATCGCATCCTTATTTATTAATCAAGCGGAAAACATATAAGGAAAAAACTCTATTTTGTTAAAATTTGAGTAAATAAAAGTTACATCCACACCTTTGCATGATTTTTTGTTTTTTTGGAACAGAGCTTAACTAATTTAACAGAGATAGGATGCAAAATCCCGGAAATTCCACAAAATTTTCAATTCTGAAATCCCCTGAAATTATGCGTTTTAGTTATGTTTTTTGAACGTGACTTTCTCTAAAAGATGCTTAAAGCTCCAAAACAAATGCAGAAGATTCATACAAGAAAAAAGTTTTAACCCAAATAGACCAATAACAAGTTCGTTATTTGTAATATTGCCAAGACTCGTGAATGTTCAGGGCTGTCACAAAATTCTATTCCGATCGAAAGTGGAATTATTTTACTATTTTGCTTTTTCACAAAGAGTAAAACGAAAATTTTTGGAATACAATCACCTTCCGTGGAATTGAATTTTGTTTAATATTATTGGGGTTTCTTTAAGTTTTAATTAACATCTTTACTTAATTTTTGATTTACATCGCCAATTCAAAATCAAAAAAAAATAAAATATTTATTTTTTGCGAATTAACAAAATTAATTGGAATCTAACGAAGGTAATGTAATGGAAATTGAAGTCAATCCGATACAAATGTCAAATGGTGAAAGGTTTGTATATAACCAAAATTAGAAATCGAGTCAGTTTATCTCTTTATATTAAATAGGTATTGGATTTTTTTTATTTGTATCCAATTACATTTTAAAACATTCTTAAAATTGAATAATTTGTTGTGGGCGGGAATTCCTGGGATCCCGGGAAATTGGAAAATGAATCCCAATTTCCTGGGAAATGAAAAAGTACGGGAAAAGAAAAACTGTAGTTGTAATGGAAAAAAGAAGGGCGCCGAAGATTAAATAAAATAAAGACTAATTATTAATTTGTATACCCTTCACCATGAGTGTCCTTCCGTTTGTAATACCTACATTTTTCGTTTATCTGGATCGTTATACATAAAGGAGTCGATATAGCCAAGTCCGACTGACCATCATAGGCCATAGTAAGGTGGGAAATCGGGAATAATATTTTTAACTCGAAAATAGTTTTGAGTAATTTTTTTTCATTAATAAATTAAATTGGTGAAGGGTATATAAGATTCGGCACAGTCGAATATAGCTCTCTTACTTGTTCCAATTGGATTGGGAATTTTTTTCATTTTGGATTACATATGTATTTCTTTTTTTTTATACATATTGCCTTTCAAGCTAAAAATGTCCTAAAATATTTCTTCTCTGTATGCTATATTTATTGTGTTACCGTTACCAACCAGCGCCGAACTCCTAAGAGTCGGTTAAGCCGAGTCGTGAAATATTAGGACATTGCACGGTGGTCAATTCCGGTCAAAAACCATAACTTCTTTATTTATTCATAAAAATTTTTGAAATTTGGTATTTGTATTGTTATGTTCAGGGGTTTACAATTATAAATAGTGTTGAGGACAAAGTCACAAACGTAAACAAAGATGAAATCAAATTTATGTGTATGTTCAAAAATATATGATAAGTTTTATTGGGAAATTCTAGGAAGGACTAATGGGAGCCATTTAAGCCACTAGCAAGCAGTCGTTGGGGGGGGTCGTGTCCACCTGTCTTCCCTAAATCCACATAAAAACCCTGCCACACAAATATTAATATAGACTCCCTAATTTTGTATTAAGTTTCTCTAGTGGTTTGGTGGTTTTAGTTTCTCCTTGTCGATATTACGATACATTTGTCTTCATGATGTTATTAAAGACATACGTCTCATGACCCACCCTACCTTTGGTTTTAGCGACGTAAATTTATGCTAAAACCCCTAATCGTAAAACTCACTACTAACCTTATACCATCATACAAGAAATTTTATAAAGATTCAGAAATTCATTTTAACTATATTTTTATTTCACAAGATATCAAAATTCAAGTATATAAAGAACATTTTATAACTAATATTTAGGATGTTAATTCTAAATGAACAAAAGATATCAATAGATATTTATTGTTTATAATATTAAAAAAAAAAAAACAGAATAATAATTTTAATGTTAATATCGCGGATCGATCAATAATTTCTTTATGAATTGGCAATAAATCTCTTGTTTTACATGTGTAACTTAAGAATGTAAGCAATTTAACATATTAAATTTTGGTATCACTATTTTTAAGGTTGACTGTATATTAATGTAGGTCAGTTAATCTGATTTTTGGTAATTCGTCTTCACACTCAAATTCATTCATAAGTAATAAAAGTTAAATTACTTATTTATCTATTGCTTATATTCTTAAAAATTCACATGTAAAAGCAAAGACAAAATAGAAAAAAAAATATGCAAATAAACAATCAATTGGGAAAAAAAAGAGATCAACAGCAAAAACAAATTACAATAAATTTATTGTTTCACTCACCACTTACATTCTGCAGCAGCACGATGAGGCCTCTCGAACTTACTCCAGTATGAGATGATTGGCTAAATATAGGGTTTTTTAATATTAATTGTTTGATTGCATAAATATTGGGAATTATTGGGGATTATTGCATCGATCGCATAGCACAGAAATTATAATTAAAATGGGTAATTGTATGAACTTATTTATTATAGTTAATTTTGAAATTGGCTTAACATGATTAAAATTTAATTGTTATATTGTAATATCTTATATTACAAGCAAATTATACTACAGATAGCAATAAGTATTTTTTTTGGAATTTAAATTTATAATAGTACATTATTTATATAAAATATTAATTTTTTTATGGAATTCAATTATTGCTTCTTTTAGAGAAATTTGTTAATTTTTAGAAATTGATTTAGTAATTTTAAGGAAGATGCAAATTTAACAATTTAAAAAGTGAAATTAAATGAGATTTAATAAGGAAATTTTTAGGGTTTTAGAATTGATATATTTATTAAAGTTTTTGGGTGATTTGCAAAATAGTTTTGAAATTGTGACAACATTGTTGTCTATGTTCTTTTCATGCTGATAGAATTTCTATATTTAAATAGAATTAAATATTGTTAATTTCCTTTGTACTTTTCAAAGTGGCTTATAAATTTAATTTACTGGTTTTAATTTATTGAAAATATAACAAAATTTGGATGGGCTAGGATTAAACTGAGGAACTTAATTGGTTAATTATTAAATAAATACGAAACTGTGTCTTTGCGACTATGACTAATAATTCCACAATATGGTGATACTTAATTTGGCATCTTCTATTCGAACGCCGAGGAATAGTTGACGTAAGTAACTCCTTGTTGAGGTTAGGAACAGTTGATGAAATGCAAAACTTCTATAGTTGAAAAAAAAGAAGAGGTATCCAGAAACGAGCTCAGCAGCGATTTCGGAAACGTACACTTTATGTTTTTATAGTCTGAAGACTGGTGCCCGCAGAGATCGGAAAGTCTCAAACTGTAAGAGGTTAGAAGGCACTTTTATGTACGTTCAAATCACGTTTTTGTCGCTTGTAAAAATAAAGTATGGAGTGTTCCTAAAATAAATTATTATTAGAATTATCCAGATAATCAATTCTGGGTAAAATCTTACTTGCTTTTGATGGAAACGCACAAAATTAGGTAAAATGATTTAAAATCCCTCAGAACGTGTAGATTTTGTTTCACTACCAATATTTATAATTTAATTTAATTAATTTGATGGTTTTGAATTATGTAATAACTAAACCACGTTGAATATAATTGTTTCACAATTTCTCAGTTCTAGTTTTTAATTATACTGTACACTTTGACGACCAAATAAGAAAAGAAAGAATTTGATTTCAAAGAACTTCCAGAGAGTTCAGTTTTAAGATGGTAAAACATTCTGAACAATAACTTTATTCAGCTGTTGAAAGTTCGATATATGATGTACAGATGTATAACAGTTATTTCTATGTATGTTTATATATGTGTATATTAGTTTAATAATGTTTTAACCTTCTCTCAGGAATTAAGCAATTAAAATATAATATGCTCACAACCATTAGCTATAAGCTTTACCCCTATGACTACAGTGTATAACAGTTACTCTACATATTCAACACTTAGCGTAGACTTAATCCAATTGGTTTACTTTAAGAACTGGTTACAGATTGTATTAGAAAAATTTTATAAATAACTAAAAGTGTGGAATTAAATTATTAAGAAATGTCAATATAGAGCAAATTATTATAAAATATTAACAAATTATGGAATCAAATACAGTTTCATAATATCTATGGACATGGTTTTATTCGAAATGAAAGAAAAAATTAGAAAAAAAAAATCATGATAGATTAATAAAATTTATAGAAAAATATATTTTAATTATGTATGCATTTATTATTTAATTTTTTTGGAATATCACTTTATAATTTGTGTTTAGAAAAAATATGAACGAAATTTTGCACCTTACAAACCGGATAATTCTAAACCTTTGGTGTATAGAATTAGATGGAAATAAAGAATTAAATGTATTTAAGTATTCAAAGGTAGAAAAATATTAATTATTTAAACTTTTTGTACAGAGTGTTTATAAAAATTTGTAAGTGCTAAACAAAACTTTGCGTTTCAACAAAAAATTTGTTTTTTTTTTCAAAATATGTATTTTGTGGGAATACAAAGAAAATATGTAATGAAATCCTAATATGTGACTTTTAAAATCATTTTAATCAATCATTATACCTATGAAAGAACTGTATTATGGGCGAATATCTTTCGCATGAAATGTACCGACAACTTTTCCATTTGCATCTTCAAGTACGTAATAATGATTGCCTATTTTTTCACGTATTTTTGATTTGAGGAAGACTGGAGCTAATTTAGCATTATATCGTTTTTCAAAGTTGCTTTGGGAAAAGTTTCGTCGGTAAACTTCTTGCCCAACACTGAAAGAAATTGGTCTTGCCCGCAGGTCATATCTATGTTTGCTAGATTCATATGCCTCCTTAATGTTTTTTCTTATGTCTTTTCGTAGAACTGCAAGTTGATCATCACGTGTCAATGGGTTTATAGGCTCATTTAAAAGTTTAATATTGGATAATAGTTTGTATGAAGTCCCGTGAGTAATCATGTCCATTCCAAATATGGCATGGTAGGGAGAGCATTTTATTGTCTGATGATATGAGTTTCTTAGGGCGCAACTGATGGAGCTGATATTTTCATCCCATAATCTCTGATCACTTTTCAAAAACGATCGAATTCCCGCAATTATCGACCTATTGACACGCTCGGACGCGTTTGACTGTGGTGAATATATAGCAGTATAAGTATGAGCAATGCCTAATTTTGTCAGAAACGCATTAAAGTCATTAGACCGAAATTGCGAGCCATTATCGCTTATAATGGTCTCGGGAACACCATAAATGTGAAATATTTGAGCTAGTAGAAAGTTTTGAATTGACGAGGAAGAAAATTTTCTTAGTGGGCAGAGCCAGTGAAACTTACTAAGATGATCCAAAACTATTAACAAACCTATATGTCCATTTTTACTCCTTGGGTATGGACCCAAGATATCAATATATAGACGCTGAAATGGTCTAATAGATACTGCTTGTTGTCCCATTTCTGGTGTTAATGTAACGTTAGGGTATTTAGTTTCTTTGCAGGTTTCGCATTGCCGTACGAAGTTCCGAACGTCTGTAACCATTCCTGGCCAATAAAAGTTTCGACGAAGTAATTCTAGTGTTTTTTGCATTCCGCCATGGACTGTTACAGCTGAGCTATGTGCTCGATTTATTACATCCGTTTTTAATTTGTTTGGTATCCATAATTTCCACGTATCTTCTTCCTGCCGTGTATCTCCCGAATAATGTTCTGTCCTGATATATACATACTTTTCAACTACTTTTATGTCTGGATATTTTGACTTATTGTCCAATATCTTGGTTCTCAAATCATGGTAATCGCTATCGTCGAAATGTGGAGAATTAAGGTCTATTTCCTCTTCAGCTAATTCAATGGCAGCCACTTCTTCAGTGTACATTCTACTTAGTGCATCTGGGACAATGTGGTCTTTTCCTTTTCGATGACTAATTGAGAATTTATAAGATTGGAGTTTAAAAACCCAGCGGGCCAACCTACCACTTAAATTGGGTTGCTTCATAAGCCAGACTAGAGAAGAATGGTCCGTTATTACCTCGAATTCTTGTAATTCCAAGTAACAGCGAAACTTTTGTATAGCTTCAACTGCGGCTAAACATTCGCGTTCAGTGACGCTATAGTTCCTTTGTGCTGTATTGAGTTTTCTAGACATGTAAGCTATCGGTTTTTCACATCCATCCTTATCATGTTGGACCAGAACAGCACCAATACCGTGGTCACTTGCATCGCAATGCAGAAAAAACTTCTGAGTGAAATCCGGATTAGATAAAATGGGAGCTGTTGTTAACATCTTCTTAATTGTATCAAATGCAGCTTGAGCTGTTTCCGTCCATTGAAATTTTCGTTTTGTTGATAATACCTCAGTGATTGGAAATACCACTGTTGAAAAGTTTTCAATGAAACGGCGGTACCAGCCTGCGAGACCGAGGAAGCCTCGAACCTGTTTTATGGTTTTGGGAACTGGCCATTTTAGAATTGAATCAATTTTCTCCGGATCTGTTTTAATGCCTCCACACCCGATAACATAGCCTAAGTATTTTACCTCAGTAACACAGAAAGAACTTTTCGTGACGTTTAAAGTCAAATTGGCTTTACGGAACTGCTCAGCTATTCTTACTAAAGTGGACAAATGTGACGAGAAATCTTCTGATACTATTATCAGGTCATCAAGATAACCGAAAACGCAATATTTCAAATCAGGGGAAATTATTTGGTCCATTAATCGACACATTGTCTGCGGAGCCGTACATAGGCCAAATGGCATAACAGTGAACTGATATAGGGGGCGTCCCGGTACAGTAAAGGCAGTTATGGGTTTGGCTTCATCGGCTAAGCCGATCTGCCAGTAAGCGTCCTTAAGATCTAACTTTGATATCAGGTTTGCTTTAGGTAATCGTGAAAATATCCCATCAATATTGGGTAGCGGATAAGCATCTTTTTTAGTTAATAGATTTACTTTTCTGGCATCCAAGCACAGTCTAACTTTATTGGGTTTCAAAACTAACCGCATTGGGGAACTCCACGGTGAAGAAGATTCTTCTATCACGCCTAAGGCCAACATCCTATCAATTTCTTTGAATATAAGTCTTTCCACAGCGGGTGAGACGGGGTAAAACTTTTGTTTGATGGGCTTAGCACATCCAACATCAATTTCGTGCTTTATTAAGCTAGTTTTCCCTAAACCATTCTTTTCAAAATTTGGAAACAAATTTATTATTGCAGTTAATTGCTGTTGTTGACTTGGAGTTAGTGGGTATTGATAATTGTCTATTATTTGAGACTTTTGATTATTTTCGGACAAATCGGACTTATTTTCGGACAATTCGGACATTTTTATAATCTCGGACAAAACAGACGGATCTTCGGACAATAAAAAGCTGACGGACGTATCTGACACTATTGCAGATTCAAACATATCTGCCGCAAGTTTGAACGACTTCCAGAAATCTAAACCTAATATCAATCGTTGGGAAAGAGAGGGTACAATTAAAATCTTTAATTTATTAACTTGATCTTTAAAACGAATGTCGACATCTAAAATGCCAAGAGTTCTTTGCACTGTACCATCGGCGGTTCTTACAAAAGTCTTAATTGGTGAAAAATCGGAAAATTTTGAAAAATCATAGTTGGCAAGATCTGAACCAATGCACGAAACATTGGCCCCGGTGTCTAAGAGACCGTATTCAGTAAAATTAAGAAAACTAACTTTAGCGTAATACCTTTTATCTATGGGACTATGAACAATAGAGGAAATAATAAATTTTGACGATTGTTTCCTATTTTTATAATAGTTTCGGAGACGCAAAGTGGACCTTTTTGGTGGTTTAAATTGACGTGTAGTCAGGCTACTTGTATTAAATATTTCATCACGCTTTCTCATATATTCATTCCATCTTTCATGAAAGGGACGAATAGGGTACAAAATTTTATCAGAGGGCAATTTATTGGAACGTATTAGAATTTTTGGTTGATATTTTACTTCATTTTGGTCTTTATTAGAAGATGGAATTAGAATTTTTGTCAAGTCAGAGTCAGTTTCGTTTAATTTAAGTTTTTTGAACTAGCAATTTTTCGATTAGAGCAACGTAAACATTGGGGCTTGTAAGTGTTTTTTGCTCCGCATCCGTAGCAAAATACTTTTCTCTCTTTCAGACAGTCTTCCCAATGGTGACCAATTTCTCCGCAATTCCAACAGTTTGTTGTGACGGGGACTGTTCTAATGGCATCTACATTAGGCTCTACAGAGTTAGTGGTCTCAGTGGAATATTCCTCTGGAACTTCTAATTCGGCAATATTACGCCGTGGATAATATTGTTGTGGTTGTTTTTGTGGAAAGTTTTTTCTGAAATATTCATCTCCAAGCAAATTTTCCCTCATTTGAACAAGCTTTCTGAGGTGGGCTATGGAATATATCGGCACGTATAAGAGCTCGTGTCGAATATCCGAACGCAAATTTCTTGTCAAAATCTCAACTAGTTCTGTTTCCGGCATTGGAGTTTCTAAACGATCTAACATTATACAAACTGATTCATAAAACGTTTCAAACTTTTCTCCTGGCTTCATTTTCCTATTACGGATTTCTTCCTTAATATCAAAATTTGAACGAAAGTCCTTATATTGATATCTTAAGGCTACACAAAATTCTTTCCAGTCGATGTTCTCTACCTGTTTATGGTACCTCCAGTACCAGTCGAGTGCTTTTCCAACTAAAAGAACATGTAAATTTTTACATATAATATTGAAATCGCCGTTAAAATTTTGGTTTGCCAATGTCCTCACTCTGTACAGAAATTCTTCTACATTCAAGCCATTGGTAGAACCGTCAAATTTTAAATTCCAATTTTGGATTATGGACGTAACTTTTTCTGCTCTTATGGCAAAAGGTTCTTCTCTAATTGGCTGATTTGCAAAGTATTTCCGTAAAAATTTTGGTAAGGTTGCTGGGGAACTGGTTGAAAATTCGTTTGATTATTTTGAGAAAATGCTTGGTTACTATTTGGAATTATATTCAAATTGCCTAGAAGTCTAGTGATTGAGTTCTCTATCATCTGATTCAATTGCGACAAATCGACAGATGGTTGTATATTCGGTCTATTTTGTAAAATCGGAAAATTTTGTTGTATTGGTGTTTGGCTTTCTGGTACGTACTGGTTATTTCGAAAAGGACTATTTATTTCATAATTTCCTGTATTCAAATGTAAATTTGATGGACCAGTGTCAGCTATAGGAGTTTGAGCAAATTCCTGATTTAAGTTTTTACTAGCATAACGAGTGTTATATTTCTTTGCCATAGCACCTCTAGCCTTTGTACGAGTTTGAGCAACTTGTTTTGGTCTAGGACTATTCCTTGGCAAATGAGTTTCAAATCTTTTCATAGTAAGATCTGCTAAGTCACAGCTTTTTCGACAACAAGGACATTCAGCAGATTGGGACAAAGAAGTTTCGATACAAATTCGATGGAATTCATGGTTGCATGTAGCGATAACTAAAATATCTTGAGTATCTGTCATGTCATCATTACAAATCAAACATTTAGTAACAGTTATTATTGGGGCAGCTTGGGCCAATTCTTGAGTTGGTGGTGGAGGTGGAGTATGTGCTAACGACATTATGATAGTTTACAATAAACTCAACAACAAGTTAACACAAAAGATAATCAATCTCGAATTTGTATAAAAGAAAATATATATGTATTTTAAAGAAATGTTTACTATTTTTGGAAAGAGTGAATCAATGTATACTTTTGCTTCAAATGCTAAAAATTTCGCTTCAAAATATTATCAAAAGTATAAAGTTATGGTAAAACCAAAAGAAAATAGATAATCAAATGAGATTTGTGAATAGAATATTAAACGTTTTATATAGAATAGATTTCCCAATTTCTCAAAAGTCAATGTTTTTGATAAAAAAAATTAAGGTTCAGATTATAATTAACAATTTTCTTGCATTTTGATAGGTATAAGGAGAAGGAGTTCAAATTTAATCGACAAAGAGAAAAGTGATGTCATCTATAGAGATTTGATGGATATTTTTAAAATTTAAATTTTACTGAAAACCAACATACTTTATTTAGCTACTGAAACTGATAAAGCCGGACATAGAAATGCTTACTGCAAAATCTATGTAAATCCTGGTATCATCAGGATGTTGATAACTCATCGGTAGAAAGTAAATGTTAAAATATACATTGAAATCTAAAGAAAGTAAATTTATATATAGTATTATATTTTCATCCAATCAAAAGGAGTATAAGTTAAACTTTTGGTTAACAAGTTGGTCATAAGCCAAGATGTTAAAAATCCTAAAAGGACTTAAACTTATTTGACTGCGAAAAAAAAAAAACAAAAACTACAAAATTTAGCTTTCCATTTATAGAGATGTTTTTTAAAAAAAATTTAGAGCCGAATGTTCAGTATCACTCATACTATCTAAATAGATGTATACAGATTATCAAATGTGAATATTTATAGTTTAAATCAGAACACTTCGTGCCCCACGTTGGGCGCCAATTTATGTTATGTTCAGGGGTTTACAATTATAAATAGTGTTGAGGACAAAGTCACAAACGTAAACAAAGATGAAATCAAATTTATGTGTATGTTCAAAAATATATGATAAGTTTTATTGGGAAATTCTAGGAAGGACTAATGGGAGCCATTTAAGCCACTAGCAAGCAGTCGTTGGGGGGGGTCGTGTCCACCTGTCTTCCCTAAATCCACATAAAAACCCTGCCACACAAATATTAATATAGACTCCCTAATTTTGTATTAAGTTTCTCTAGTGGTTTGGTGGTTTTAGTTTCTCCTTGTCGATATTACGATACATTTGTCTTCATGATGTTATTAAAGACATACGTCTCATGACCCACCCTACCTTTGGTTTTAGCGACGTAAATTTATGCTAAAACCCCTAATCGTAAAACTCACTACTAACCTTATACCATCATACAAGAAATTTTATAAAGATTCAGAAATTCATTTTAACTATATTTTTATTTCACAAGATATCAAAATTCAAGTATATAAAGAACATTTTATAACTAATATTTAGGATGTTAATTCTAAATGAACAAAAGATATCAATAGATATTTATTGTTTATAATATTAAAAAAAAAAAAACAGAATAATAATTTTAATGTTAATATCGCGGATCGATCAATAATTTCTTTATGAATTGGCAATAAATCTCTTGTTTTACATGTGTAACTTAAGAATGTAAGCAATTTAACATATTAAATTTTGGTATCACTATTTTTAAGGTTGACTGTATATTAATGTAGGTCAGTTAATCTGATTTTTGGTAATTCGTCTTCACACTCAAATTCATTCATAAGTAATAAAAGTTAAATTACTTATTTATCTATTGCTTATATTCTTAAAAATTCACATGTAAAAGCAAAGACAAAATAGAAAAAAAAATATGCAAATAAACAATCAATTGGGAAAAAAAAGAGATCAACAGCAAAAACAAATTACAATAAATTTATTGTTTCACTCACCACTTACATTCTGCAGCAGCACGATGAGGCCTCTCGAACTTACTCCAGTATGAGATGATTGGCTAAATATAGGGTTTTTTAATATTAATTGTTTGATTGCATAAATATTGGGAATTATTGGGGATTATTGCATCGATCGCATAGCACAGAAATTATAATTAAAATGGGTAATTGTATGAACTTATTTATTATAGTTAATTTTGAAATTTGCTTAACATGATTAAAATTTAATTGTTATATTGTAATATCTTATATTACAAGCAAATTATACTACAGATAGCAATAAGTATTTTTTTTGGAATTTAAATTTATAATAGTACATTATTTATATAAAATATTAATTTTTTTATGGAATTCAATTATTGCTTCTTTTAGAGAAATTTGTTAATTTTTAGAAATTGATTTAGTAATTTTAAGGAAGATGCAAATTTAACAATTTAAAAAGTGAAATTAAATGAGATTTAATAAGGAAATTTTTAGGGTTTTAGAATTGATATATTTATTAAAGTTTTTGGGTGATTTGCAAAATAGTTTTGAAATTGTGACAACATTGTTGTCTATGTTCTTTTCATGCTGATAGAATTTCTATATTTAAATAGAATTAAATATTGTTAATTTCCTTTGTACTTTTCAAAGTGGCTTATAAATTTAATTTACTGGTTTTAATTTATTGAAAATATAACAAAATTTGGATGGGCTAGGATTAAACTGAGGAACTTAATTGGTTAATTATTAAATAAATACGAAACTGTGTCTTTGCGACTATGACTAATAATTCCACAATATGGTGATACTTAATTTGGCATCTTCTATTCGAACGCCGAGGAATAGTTGACGTAAGTAACTCCTTGTTGAGGTTAGGAACAGTTGATGAAATGCAAAACTTCTATAGTTGAAAAAAAAGAAGAGGTATCCAGAAACGAGCTCAGCAGCGATTTCGGAAACGTACACTTTATGTTTTTATAGTCTGAAGACTGGTGCCCGCAGAGATCGGAAAGTCTCAAACTGTAAGAGGTTAGAAGGCACTTTTATGTACGTTCAAATCACGTTTTTGTCGCTTGTAAAAATAAAGTATGGAGTGTTCCTAAAATAAATTATTATTAGAATTATCCAGATAATCAATTCTGGGTAAAATCTTACTTGCTTTTGATGGAAACGCACAAAATTAGGTAAAATGATTTAAAATCCCTCAGAACGTGTAGATTTTGTTTCACTAGCAATATTTATAATTTAATTTAATTAATTTGATGGTTTTGAATTATGTAATAACTAAACCACGTTGAATATAATTGTTTCACAATTTCTCAGTTCTAGTTTTTAATTATACTGTACACTTTGACGACCAAATAAGAAAAGAAAGAATTTGATTTCAAAGAACTTCCAGAGAGTTCAGTTTTAAGATGGTAAAACATTCTGAACAATAACTTTATTCAGCTGTTGAAAGTTCGATATATGATGTACAGATGTATAACAGTTATTTCTATGTATGTTTATATATGTGTATATTAGTTTAATAATGTTTTAACCTTCTCTCAGGAATTAAGCAATTAAAATATAATATGCTCACAACCATTAGCTATAAGCTTTACCCCTATGACTACAGTGTATAACAGTTACTCTACATATTCAACACTTAGCGTAGACTTAATCCAATTGGTTTACTTTAAGAACTGGTTACAGATTGTATTAGAAAAATTTTATAAATAACTAAAAGTGTGGAATTAAATTATTAAGAAATGTCAATATAGAGCAAATTATTATAAAATATTAACAAATTATGGAATCAAATACAGTTTCATAATATCTATGGACATGGTTTTATTCGAAATGAAAGAAAAAATTAGAAAAAAAAAATCATGATAGATTAATAAAATTTATAGAAAAATATATTTCAATTATGTATGCATTTATTATTTAATTTTTTTGGAATATCACTTTATAATTTGTGTTTAGAAAAAATATGAACGAAATTTTGCACCTTACAGTATTAAGAATAACATAACCGATCGATCGATAAATATTTCGATGTTCAAATACAAGGTTTGGCCAAAAAGGCATGGACATTCTAAAAGTATCAAAAAAATTGCATATAAGTAGCTGAAATTTAGTCCAAAAATAAAGAATATAATATGTGATCGAAAAAAAAAATTGGTTATTAAAATTTCGGATTACATATACATAGTTTGGCCAAACAATTATGAACGTTTTAAAAGTATCAAAAAAAATTAGGTTATTCATGTAAATATCTGAAATTTTTTCCAAAAATGAAGAATATCATAAGTGATTGAAAAAAATTGTGGTACAAATTTCGGAATACATATACAGAGTTTGGCCAAACAATCATGGACGTTTTGAAATTATCGGCAAAATTAGGTTATTCATATAAATGCCTGAAATTTGGTGTACATTTAAGAACAACACACTTGATCCATTGCAAAAAATATTAGAAATTGCATACAGAAGTTGGCCAAATAAAGATTGACGTTATAAAAGTATCGAAAAAAGTGTGTAATTATTGTAAATGGCTTCAATTAGGTTTATAATTAAAAATAACATAAATGATCCATTGAAAATACTTTCGACATACAAATACATGGTTTGTCAAAATCAGCATAGACACAACACAACTTTCGTTCTAAATTTTTTAAACGAAAGTTGTGTTTTTTCTTGTGCTGTACGCGTTTCGTGTCAAAACTAAGGCTTAAAAATGCGTTACGTGGCTGCATACATGTTGGCTGTTCTCGGCGGTTTGGAGAAGCCCAAAAATGCTGATATCGAAAAGATCCTCAGCTCTGTTGGTATCGAAGCCGACAGCGAACGCTTGACCAAGGTCGTCAGCGAATTGACTGGCAAGTCCATCGAAGAATTGATCGCCTCCGGCCGCGACAAATTGTCTTCCATGCCCGTTGGTGGTGCTGCTGCTGTTGCCGCTGCTCCCGCAGCTGCTGAAGCCTCCGGCAAGAAGGAAGAAGATAAGAAATAAGAGAAGAAGAAGGAAGAATCCGAATCTAAAGATGACGATACGGGTTTCGGTCTTTTCGATTAAACAACATCCCTTTCACAGTTCCCAATCACAACTTGGTCTTGTACGTGCAAAAGCTTGTCAAGCATCTTTCACCAACAAATTTGTGTTCTACAAACCACATTCTCCAACAACCAGCCTTCATTCATTACAGCCGGTTTAAAAAATTTTCAAGACTTTCTTTTAATTTTTTTTTAAATTTAAAAGAATTTAACACAATTGACTTATTTTAAACCTTGTACAAAATTTCAAAAAATGAGGTTTTTATTTCTGTGAAATAAAAATGTAGAAAAACTACAAGTTTTTACACGTTAAAAAAAAGGAAAAAAAAAAAAATAACTCTCAAACTTACATAATTTTTGAAATTGATCAAAAAAAATACAAATAAATGTGTAACATATGAAGGCACTGAAATCGTTCTGTTTATTAGAATAGCAGATAATTGCAGCTGAAATTTATAGTACTTACTCTTGATACTTTACAGTATTAGATGTAATTTACACTTAACCTCTAATAGACTCTTTTAATTTGTTCTGACCTATCAAACTTTTTTTAAATTTACTTTCTATAGATTTAAAACTAGTTCCTAATCACTTCACTTTTATTTAAAAATAACACGCAAGAACTCCATAATAACCACATGTAATGGTTAACTGCTAACTGTTTTATAAAAGCATGTGCTAATTTGAAAAAAAAACTTTAAAGAAAAAAGCACAGCTTAATTCGATTCAAAAGTAAAAAAATCGCATTTTTCTAATATTAAAATGACAAGAAAAAACCTTTGACTTTACAGCACTATAAATAACCATATAATTACTTTATAGCCAAAATAATAATGGCACTATATATTCTGAAGTATTAAGAACAATTTACCATCAAAATTTTATAAAAATTAAAAAAACAGAAAGAAAAAAAAATTTTTGGCCGGAATTTACCACCGAGCATTGTGACAATGTGACATGACGCGCATGCGCATTATACAAAATATAAATTTTAACAATGTTAAAGATTTCTGATTCATTGAACTAATTTTTGGGCATTAAAACCGAAAATCGATTTAATTTATTTTATGGAGTTACCTTGTTTTTCAAAAAATGCATGGAGTAAGCAAGTTTTTATATGCAAATAACTTTTAAATTAGAAACTATATCATAATTTCCATTTGACAGATTGATAATAAATGAAATGTACTTTCTATTTTAACGCATTTTCTATTTTAGTTAATACAATTTTCTCAAAATGTGGATTTAACTAGATTTTCAATCCGACCCTAGAAACTAATATTTAGTTTACCTTTAACGTCCATCAGCCAGGATTTTTTCTTAAGAATGTGTATTAGGGCGGGTCGATTTAAAATTCGCCCAAGCGACAAGGCAAATCCATATTTAGACCCAAAATTAAAATTTTGAAAAATCACCCGGAACGAGTTTAAATGTACAACAGACCCCCACTAACTTTGGAGGGCCATTGTGTATACTTTTTTTATACCCTTCTCCATGAGTGGCAAGTAGCTCCCAAATAACTTACATACATGATTCATACATCAATATATCGGGAATTCTTCCGGCTCGGATGGTATTTAAAATCGACAAAAGCGGCCCATAAATGGCTGAGATATAAGGAAAAAACTGGGACAACCTAAATTTTTACCCTATTTTTGATATATATCAGGATTACTAAGTCATTAATATAGACAATAAGGATATCTAATGATAGATATTTCAAAGACTATTGCAACGATGTATATAAGACTATAGTAAGTTGGACCTATAATGGGTCAAAATCGGGAAAAAAAAATTTTAACCGAAATTTTTTTTTCATCAAAAAATTTTTTTTTTAAATTTAAAAAAAAAAATTATAAAAAAAATTTGGAAAAAACTTTTTTAAAGAAAATTAAAAACAATTTGGAAAAAAAATTTAAAACAATTAAAAACAAATTTTAATTTTGTTCAAATAAAAATATTTTTATGTATAATTTGGTGAAGGGTCTCTTAATTGTTTTCAAATATTTTGTCCAACTAATAGTTTTTTATTTGTTTTATTTCCAATTAAATTCTTTTGATGAATGTCAAGAAGGAAAATTTATTGATGGTGTACACCGAATTTGAATTTTTTCTCAAAGTGTATTAAGGTCAAATAAATTGAGTAACATGTTGTTATAAATAACACAAACTTACCGATTTATATGCAATGTGTAACTAAAATTTCACCAAAAAAAAACACAAAACATGAAGTATATTTAAAAAAAAAAAAACATCAGATCAAAAAAAAAAGTAAATTTCACTTACCTACACATCACATGCTTAACTGCTAGCGCAATATTGGCGTGTAAATGGTTATATTTTGTGTTTCATTAAATTTGGTCGATTGCCTGAATATTTTACGGCTGGTGTTAATGTGCAGCAGTCGGTACCCTTGTATTCGTACAGCTGTGAGGTGGGGAGTAAATACAGCCAATTAATTTCACAAACACTACTACCAACACTGACATATCCTGGCACTGCAACAAACTATTTGACAAAATTTGTGTACTGTACCATTTATTTTCCAACAACAATGTATTTTATATGAATTTACTGCATAAGATAAAAAAATATATATAAGCACTCATACATACAGCCAACAAATTGCATTGCATAGTGTAAAAAATGGAAAATTAATTAATGCCACAAATGTTATGAGCATGAACAGCAGCAACAGTAACCTACCTACACACTGCATACATGCCACTACGCCATCGCTAAATTACAGGCAACAGCCAACTAAGAACAAAAAACAATAAACGACTTTTTGAAAATGTTGTTACAATTTGTTTTTTTTTTTGTTTGTTTTGTTGTAACAACAGCAGCTGGCATTGTTATGGTATGTTTGCAGCACAATTTTTTTTCCATTGCATCCGTTTGTGAAATGTTCAAAAGAATTTATATGTATTTGATGTTCATTTCTTTTTTTTTTCTTTCAACAAACACAGCAGCAAAAACGTAGAGCTAACACTTGCTTATTTTTATGCCATTAATGTTAAAATATCGGTAAATAATGGGGTTAATAATTTTAAAATGCAGCCACTTAAAAAAAACGTGCGATATTCGTGTGAGTGTTACAAGGCAGTTTGCGGGAATCTTTGTTAACATTTTATTAATTAAATAGTACAATGTATAAGGAAACCTTGAAAGTGTCTGCAGTGAAATGATATTGAAATTTTATTTACTTTTTAGTTAAGCCAATTAGTACCTTTATTAGTTGTGGATAAAAATGTGGAAAATATTTTGCAGTTATTAATCTTAGAGATTTCGATATTTCGATCTCAGATCATTAGTTCTATTAAGTAAAATTAAGCAAATATCTTCTATAATTTTGGTACTAAATATAGGTGATTATTCAGTTCATATGTAGGTTTAATTAATCTCACATTATTAGTTGTTGTTTTAGCAAAAATGTGAAATTTTCTTTTAAAACATTGGTAGTAAAAATAAACTGTTACTAGTTTTAAACGTTTAGTTTACAAAATTGCAAGTCCTTCTATGGGTTATTCATTGAATGCCGAAATTTTTATTTTTACCCCAAAGAACTATATCTGACATTTAGTTTTCTATGATAATTTCATTCAATTCATGGTCGCATCTGCACTTTATATGGTCAATATGGAGGGTAAAATTTTCGAAGACTCTATCCAGCATTACTAATGATTCCAAGTCTTAATCGTAATTCGCTTATCGACAAAGACTCTTGACTTCACTTAAACGCAAAGAAAAAATCCTGAAGTGTGATATTAAACGATCCGGAACTCTATATTAGCTTCTAGGCTCGGAAGGTCGAGCCTAGAGCCATATACTGCTCGAAGTTCGTTAAAGAGCTGAATAATTTCGATGAATTGTTAAAAAAATACCGAAAAAATAAGAAGACTTTTTGACGCGAGGCTGCTAAAGAAATCTAAATAAAAAAAATCTCTAAAACTTGCTTAGTTTAGTCTTTTAAATGTATTTTAAATAGTGTTGGATTCAGCTCAAAGTCTTAGCATAGTGCAGCCTAGTCCTAAATCAATATACTATATGTAATACAATATGAAACCGAATCAAAGATCTTTTTGTATTCATAAGTAGGTCTGCACCTATTGTAGTTAAATTTAATTATTCATAAGTATATCTGTGTTTCAGTTTTAGCTACGAGTACAGGACTATACGATAATTATTTATGGCTTTGTTAATAGCACAGCATGTCAAGTTTTAGACTTAGTCATACGTTTTTTGATAGTCCAGTTTAAGCTTCAATTGTAGGCTATTAAATAATTCATAATTGATAATTGATCTATAATGCAGTTGAATTTTAGCTTCAATCATAGGTCCTTATGTAGTTCATTATCAGACTAAATCGCTGGACTTTATTTAGTTATATTATGGATTCAATCGTAGGTCTTTATGTAGTTCATTATCAGGCTAAATCGCTGGACTTTATTTAGTTAAATTATGGATCCAATCGTAGGTCTTTATGTAGTTAAATGCTATTATCAATCGTAGGTCTTTATTTAATTCAATTTGAGCTTCAATCGTAGGTCTTTATTTAATCCAATTTGAGCTTCAATCGTAGGTCCATATATAGATCAATTTTAATATCAATCATAGATCTTTATGCAGTTAAATTTTAGCTTCAACCGTAGGTATATTTTGGTCCAATTTTAGCTTCAATCGTAGGTATTTTTGGTTCAATTTTACCTTCAATCGTAGGTCTTTATGTAGTTCAGTTTTAGCTTCAATCATAGGACTTATATAGTTCAGATTTAGCTTCAATCGTAGCTCTTTTTTGGTACAATTTTGGCTCCAATCGTAGATCTTCACGTAGTTGGATATTAGCCTCAATCGTAGGTATTTATGTAGTTAAATTTTAGCTTCAATCGTAGGACTTTATATATTTCAATTTAAGTTTAAATCGTAGGTCTTTATGTAGTTCAACTTTAGATTCAATCGTAGGTCTTTATATATTTAAATTTAAGTTTAAATCGCAAGTCTTTTTCGGTTCTATTTTAGCTTCAATCGTAGGTCTTCATGTAGTTAAATTTTAGCCTCAATTAGCCTCTTTTTATAGTTAAATTTTTGAGTAGGTCTTTAAGTAGTTCAATTTTAGCATCAATCGCGAGCCTTTTTTAGCTCAGTTTTAAACTCAATCCTAGGTCTTCGTATTGTTGTAGTTGAGCTTTAATCGCAGGTCTTAATTTAGCTCAATTTTAGTCTCAATCGCGGGTTTTTTTGTAGCTCTGATTTAGCTTATATCGTAGGTCTTCGTATAGTTGTATTTTAGCTTCAATCGTAGGTCTTAATTTAGCTCAATTTTAGGCACGATCGCAAGTCTTTTGCAACTCAGTTTTAACTTCGATCGTAAGTCTTTATGAAGTTAAATTTTTGGCTCAGTTTTGGCATCAATCGCAGGTCTTTACGTAGTTCAATCTTAGCCTCAATCACAGGTCTTTTTTAGTTCAATTTTAGCTTTAATCGTGGGTCATAATGTAGTTCAATTCTAGCTCCAAGCTTAGGTTAAAAATTAAGCTCAATTTAGACTCAATCGCAGGTCTTTTATAGCTCAATTTAACATTTAATCGTGGGTATTTTTGTAGCTCAATTTTTGGTTAACCGTAGGTCTTTATGTAGTTAAATTTTGTATGTTATCGCAGGTCTTTTGTAGCTCAATTTAAGCTTCAATCGTAGGTATTAACATAGTTCAATTTTATACTCAACCCCGGTTTTCATTTTGTTCAATTCTAGTTTCAATCGTATGTCTTAATAAAGCTCAATTTTGGACTCAATCGCAGGTCTTTATAATGTTAAATTTTATCGTCAATCGCAGGTCTTTTGTAGCTCAATTTAAGATTTAATCGTAGGTGGTTCAATCATAGGTATTTATGTATTTAAATTTGATCGTCAGTCTTAGGTCTATTGTAGCTATAAATAAGCTTCAATCGCAGGTAATTTTTAGTTCAATTTTAGACTCATTCGCAGATATTTTGTATATCAATTTAAGATTTAATCGTAGGTCAGTATATAGTTAAATTTTTTGTTCAATCATAGGTCTGTATGTATTTAAATTTTATCATCAGTCGCAGGTCTGTTATAGCTCAATTTAAGCTTTAATCGGTGGTACATTTTATTTAAATTTTAGACTCAATCCCATATATTTTGTAGATCCATTTAAGCTTTAATCGCAGGTCTTTTATAATTCAATCGTAGGTGTTTATGTAGTTAATCTTCAGCTTTTCAATGGCAGGTCTTCTGTGGTTCAATTTTAGCATCAATCGTAGGTCTTTATTTTGTTCAAGGTCTTTACATAACTAAGTTTAAGTTTTAATTGCAGGTCTTTATATAACACAGCCTAAGCTTTAGTTATGGCTCTTTATATAACGCAGTTTAATCTTCAGTTACGGCTGTTTGTATAGTCTGGTTTCAGTTTCAGCTTCAGCTTCGGACTTAGAGCTTCACATATAATAATATATATAATACTTATAAAGTCTACTACAAGATTCAACAAAGACCATTTTAAGTTTCATAACATCTAGTATAAGCTTCAATATATTCCAGTTTTAATATAGTCCAGTTTGAGCTTTACAATTCAGAGTCCTTATCTTAGTACTTCAAATATTTATTTAAAATTTTAATATTTTCTTTAAAACTTTAACTTTTTTTATTCATTTCATAAAAATGTCTTCCTTTCATTATTTTATAAAACTTCCTTTTTATCTTAAAAATTCTTAAGATTTTGCTGTGGAAATATGGCACAACTTTTATGATTTTATTTTCGCAGAAAAATAAAAAAAAATATTATTTGTGTTTTTCTCCAACAATAATAAAACCATACACAATTTGTTTAAAATAAAATGTTTTGTTTTTCAGTTTTATCAAAACAACACCCTTAAGACTAATATACATACAACAATTTAAAGAGGACTGAAAAAAAGTTTGTCTTTAAGTGTGTAGAGGAGAGTAACAATAACAGAAAAACAATAAAATAATATCTATGTGTATTTATGTATGTAGATGTATGTGTGTTGCAAGTAAAAAAGGAAGTAGGAAGTTAAGTACAACCTTATAATCCTGTTTGAAATAAGTTTTTTTTTTGTTTTAGTAGACTCATGGTAACGTATTGTTGTGTTTTTATGGCTGTTATACTTTTTCCAGGCAGTACATTGTCAAGTGTAGTATAGGTGTAGGCGATCATTATAAAACAAGTATCTAAAGTAACGTTTACACGACATGTGTTTTAAAAACCAATTTATCAGACGTCTTCAGTCTACTTCTGAAAAGCTTTTTTATATCAGCATATCGAAGGTCACATGTAAAGTCCTCTTAACAAACAAAAATCATATAAAATATCTTATTTGTCAATTCAGAGTAATACTCGGTTGCTTATTGTGAATATTTCTGTCAGTTTTTCTAAGATCTTTCAGATTTAGATAGCCTTATTATGTTCCTACCTTTTGAGTAGTTTCTGCACAAAAGTAGTTATGAAAAGTATTTTAAGTTCGTTGTTAGCTAGTGTTGCAAATACAAATACATTTCCGGCCCCCCTCACATTCAACTAAAAAACCAAATATCTGACAAATAGCTGCGGTTACCAGCACACATGAAAACAATGTATGAAATTGTTATGGAATGTCGTGCGTACGTAACCGCATTAGTCTATTTATACTTTTACAATTGAAAAATGTAGCAGACAAATATTTTCTACGCAACAATGGGAAAATCAAATAAAAAAAAAATATATTAAAAGCTGTGGTAAATTTGTTGCTTTAAAACACTTTATTAAATTTTGTAGTTAGTGAGTAAACAGAATTTTTATTTGTTTAAGCTGATTTTCTTGTTAAAATGTGAGGCATATTTTAAAGGCGATGATAAGTAATGATTTTTCAATAAAGCGGAGAAAGAAGAAAATATATACAGACTATTTTTAAGATATGCAATTGCTGTTGAAATGTGAGTGTTAAGAGACCTACGATTGCTGGTAAAAAAGATTACCAAAATTCTATGCTAAAAAGATGACAAAAAGAGCTAGAATTGTTGCTAAAACTAGACTACTAAAAGACTTACGGTTGCTGCTAAAACTAGACTAATAAAATACTTACTATTGCAGCTTGATCTAGAATACGGAAAGACCTATGATTGCTGCTGCTAATACTAGAATTCTAATACACCTATGATTCCTTATTGCATCTAAAACTAGACTACTAAAAGACTTACGGTTTCTGCTAAAACTAGACTAATAAAATACTTACTATTGCAGCTTGATCTAGAATACGGAAAGACCTATGATTGCTGCTGCTAATACTAGAATTCTAATACACCTATGATTCCTTATTGCATCTAAAACTAGACTACTAAAAGACCTACGATTGCTGCTAAAACTAGACTAATAAAATATTTACGATTGCAGCTTGATCTACAATTCGGAAATACCTACGAGTGCTGCTGCTAAAACTAGATTACTAATACACCTATGATTCCTGCTAGAATCTACGATTGCTGCTGCTAAAACTAGAATTTTAATACACATATAGGCTAGAATTAGACCCCTAACAGACTAAAACTGACAACTTGCTTCTAAAACTGACAACTTGACCTACGATTGCTGCTAAAACTAGACTAAAAAATACTTACGATTGCAGCTTGATCTACAATACGGAAAGACCTACGATTGCTGCTGCTAAAACTAGAATTCTAATACACCTATGATTCCAGCTTCTAAAACTGACAACTTGACCTACGATTGCTGCTAAAACTAGACTAAAAAAATACTTACGATTGCAACTTGATCTACAATACGGAAAGACCTACGATTGCTGCTGCTAAAACTAGAATTCTAATACACCTATGATTCCTGCTAGAATTAGACCCCTAACAGATGTATGATTGCTTCTAAAACTTGACAACTAAAGACCTACGATTGCTGTTAAAACTAGACCTCTAAAACACCATTGGTGCCAGAACTAGACTAATAGACTTACGATTGGAGACTATGAATAGACCTAAGGCTTCTGCTAAATCTGAAATTATAAAATACTTACGACTACTGCTGAAACGTGACTCCTCAACTACCTGCGATTGCTGCTGAAACTAGACTTCTAACAGATTTCTTCTATAATATCCAGAAATAGACTTATGAAAATCCTAAGATCCCTGCTGAAACTAGACTTCTAATTAACGTAAGATTTCCCTTAAAACTAGACCCGAGATTTCAACTGAAGCTTGATTGTTAAAAGGCGTACAATTTCTAACACAGACTTCTGAAATTATTACGATTGCTGCTATAAATAAACCACTAAAATACCTATAATTGCTGCTAAAACTAAACTATTCAACTATTTATTAGCAGCGATTGCTGCTAAAACTAAACTAATAAAACCTATACCATAGATGCTATAAATAAATCACTAAAAATCTGACCATTACAATGCATTGTCACTAAAATTGATCTGGGAAAAGTCCTTAAATAGGTGCTAAAATTTGACAGCTGAGAAACTTATGATTACTTCTAAAGTTAGGCAACTAACATAAGTCCAATTGTTGCTAATGATGAAGTACAAAAACTGAGATGTAAAATATTCATTTACAGTCTTATATTAACTTACAAATGTATTTTAATGCTGAAGCCGTTTTAAGTTTTCTTCCTATCTTTTTAGCCCTTATAGTCATTACTAACCTTCAATGACAAATATATTCAATATCAGTTAATTCTTATTAAATATTCAGTTGAAATTTGTTTTGCTCGCAATCGTAAATATTTATTTAATATTATTGTTTATTTTTTCACGCGAGTATAAACGGCTTTTTATATTGCAAAATATTCCCGGTTAAAACACTTGCGATTTAAATACTCCCTCGAGACTAAAAGGTTAATACTTTATACAGTTTTGCAATAATATTAAAAAAACATGTCAATTTGCTTGGCTTTTAATGTCGCCAGCTTAAATAATGGAAATATATTTTACGAATTGAATTTATAGTCACTATAGTTATAGATGTGATTTAAAAAGGCAATATTAATATAGAAAATAATGGAGGAGAATTTTTAAAAAATTATATTATTCGATACAAGAAAACTAAGTATTTTTTTCTTTCAAGCTATAATAATTTCATTCCTTAATAAGCTAAGTTCTTAAATTAAATGTTAAATCTAACTTAATATTAAGTAATAAAATATTTTTCGTGATATTTTGATATTAACACAGTGACATCTTAGTAGAAAGCCTTGTAATAAAAGTGTTCAATTGAAACGTGATTGTGCAAAAATTATCAGGTGTAACTTAGCTATTTTATAGCCACCCTAAGTGCTCCCCTGAGACTAGAAGTTAACTGCTTTCTAGTAAGTTTACTTATATATGATGGAGTAATAAAAAATAAGTTTATATCTATTAATATTGTCAGCTATTTTCCGGACACATTTATTAAGATATATTGTATTGATTAAGAGTCCTTTGTATAGGAAGAATGTCAGGAATGAATTAAAATATGTTTTTTTCTTTGTAACAGATTAAAAAAGTAACTACAATATAAGATGTTGCTAGTTAAGAATTTAGCCCTGACTATAAAGGTTTGTTTTAGATTCATTGCTTTTTTCTACACGTTTTAATTTTAAGAACAATTCAAATATAAAAATATGCAACATGATATACAAATATGAATGATATATATTAAATTCAATTATTAATCTAGTCTTCCTAATTGTCCATGCAGAACTTATTCTTGAAGTATTTGGTTAGATTACGACTCAGTAGATCCATGGCTGTCATCTCGAAGAAATTAAAAGATTTCTGCGAAGACTAGACCACTAAAAGACCTACGATTGCTGCTACGACAAGATCACTAAAAGACCTATGATTACTGCTAAGACCACACAGAGAAAACATATTCGTAACAGCAACCGAATTTGTAGCAAATCGAATGATTCGGTTGCACACATCGAATTTTTCGTTTCTAGCAACAGAATATCAGTTGATAAAGAAGAAATTCGGTTGAAGCAACCAAAATTTTGTTACCACTTCTAAAATGTAAAATTCGGTCACTAAGGTAGAGTCATTCGATTAGCAACAAATTCGGTTGCTATTACGAATCTGTTTTCTCTGTGTAGATCACTAAAATACCTAGAATTACTGCTAGGACTAGACTGTTAATACTGAACGCTAAACGCCTACGATTGCAGTTCATTTAAATATCGACAAAGACGATATATTAAACAGTTGGCCGAAGCCCTTACTTCGAACAGTAGGCACAATAGAAAGTATTGATCGGTAGATAAGGCACTTAGTTGAATTGACCAGTTTGTCGAAGCGCCTGTATTAAACAATTTTCCAATTTGGCCAGTTAAAAGAAATTTTCAATGATGAACATTTTTGATCACAACATATTGTAAATTTTTAAGTTTTCGTGTTTTTATACCCTTCAGCATGGGTTGCATGGGTATATATAAGTTTTTAATTCTTACATTTTTCATTAGAGACCCCAAAAAGTCGATACAGCCATGACCGTCTGACCACCTGTATATTGAAATCAACTTTTCGTAGCAACCAAATAATTTACAAACAACAATATGAATATGACCCGGTTCTTTTGCTATTCAAAATCGAGACATCGGCCCACAAATGGCTGAGATATAAGGAAAAAACCAGGACAACCTTCATTATACCCTTCACCGTGAGTGGCAAGGGTATATATAACTTTGTCATTCCGTTTGTAATTTCTACATTTTTCATTTGCGACCCCACAAAGTATATACATATATTCTGAATCGTTATAGATAGCGGAGTCGATATAGCCATGTCCATCTGTCCGTCTGTGTGTTGAAATCAACTTTCTGAAGCCCCCAAATAACTTACATACACGAATGATACATCAATATTTCCGAAATTCTTCCGGCTCGGTTGCTATATAAGGAAAAAACCAGGACAACCTCGATTTTTGACCTATATCTGGATTACTAAATCATTAATATAGACAATATGGATATCTAATGATAGATATTTCAAAGACCTGTGCAACGACGTATATAAGACCACAGTAAGTGGACCTACAATGGGTCAAATTCGGAAAAAATATTTTTTAACCCGATTTTTTTTTTCACCAAAATTTTTTTCACTAATTATTAAAAAAAAAAAATTTAAAAACTAAAAAAAAAAATTTTTTAAATTAAAAAAAAAATTATTAAATTTAAAAAAAAAAAATTAAAATTAAAAAAAAAAAATTAAAAAACAACTGGAAAAAAAAATTAAAAATTAAAAATTAAAAATATTTAAAATTTTTATTTTAAAGTATATTTTGGTGAAGGATATATAAAATTCGGTACAGCCGAATATAGCTCTCTTACATGTTTTTATATATTTTTGATCTATATCTGGATTACTAACTCATTAATATAGACAAGGCCTTTGCAACGACTTTTATAACGCATTAGTAATTCCGACCAACTCGGGAAAAAATTTTTTAACCAACATTTTTTTTTCAGCAAACTATTTTTTAATTTTCATTTAAAATTTCTTTTTTAAAAAAAAATTTGGCATACATTTTTTTCACAAAAAAATTCAACCAAAAATTTTTAAAAAAAAATGTTTGTTTACCTAAAAATATTTAAAATTGCTATTTTAAAGTATAATTTGGTGAAGGGTTTAGAAGATTCGCCACTGCCGAATATAGCTCTCTTATTGCTTTTTTAGTAAAACTCCCTAAGATGAATATCTTTGATCAATTCTATACACTATTTTTTAAAATTTGAAAATAATTTTATTCTAGTATTTGATAGAAAAATTCGAATACAAATTTATTTTTATTCTTCATTATTCGAATAATTCTTATTGCTTTTTTAGTAAAACTCCCTAAGATGAATATCTTTGATCAATTCTATACACTATTTTTTAAAATTTGAAAATTATTTTATTCTAGTATTTGATAGAAAAATTCGAATAAAAATTTATTTTTATCCTTCATTATTCGAATAATTTATATCGGTTATATACGTTACAATAAAATAAATTTTGTTAGAAGTCAAAGAAAACATGAAGTAATACATATTTGCCCAATTCACAATTGGTGTCGTAGCGTCGTATCGTTGTATGTCGTAATTTTTTTTATTAATGTTTTGTTTTTGTTTCGAAAAATTTGTTTGCTACAACACTACGACAACAATTGTGAATTGGGCAATTAACTATTATTACATTTGTGTTAAATTTTCCCATCACACTAAATCAATCTTCAAGTCTTAAACTCATCTAATACAAATTAAATTATGTGGCAAATTTTATAGCTATGAAAAATTTCACAGAATTTCTTCAGGTGATATTCGTAAATTTATTAAGATTTTTCATTCATTTAAATAATGATTAAAATTTCATGCTGTGTTTTTTATACTTTCTTTATTTCAAATTTTCCTTTTTACCCAAAGTCATGTCACTGGCAGAACCAACATTTATTTATGCAAACCTTGTTAGATACACTAACAAATGATATATCCTGTTGTATATTCTATATAAACATACATATATGGGCCTTTCCATCGTCATAGTACGCGACATTTGTACAGCTATAGATTGGGGTAGATTTTGCCAAGTGAAATAGGCATATATAATATATGGGCTATTCCATGTCATCGTACGTGACATTTGTACACCTATGAAGTGGAATAGATTTTACAAAAATAAGAGTATCTGAAAAATAATTTGGTCTTTATGTTCCATTCAGGGGGTGCTATAATTTAAAACAAATAATAAATACTTTCGAAACATTGTTGTCCAAAATATCGAGCAAAATAAGGGTAAATCGTACATGACATAAAAATAAAAATATGCTAAAATTTGCGAATTGTGAGACGTTTTTTTTTAATTTCTAAAACTAAACCAAATATTTTTCCTCTACAATCCGTCATATTTAAATGAAAACAATATTTGAATAGTTTTATAATAAATAAACTTTAATATCGTACGTGACAGATTTTTCTCTTATAGTAATTGGGCCATCTTATATCCATACATGACATATTCATAGAATTACCCATATGTTATATATATATATTATTTGTATTTGTACTTATGTATTTACATAAATGTTTGCTACATATAATAGCATGGCTTAATTTTTCATTATGAGTACAAATGTACTTCATTCATCAGTATTTCGTAGAGAAATGGTTAGAATATATGTTGATATTGTTCTATGACAATGATTTCTTTTCCTTTTGTTTATTATAAATACTTGTATGTACATTTCTACATATATGTATTTATATATGAATACATTGTATATATTTGTATATGTATGTACAATCGTATAGTATTTTTATTTTTTAATATTGAAATTCCTGTTTTCATTATGCACACATGTAACATATATGCTATATATTTTTGCAAATACTACAATATAAATGTTTTCCTAGTCTAGATAACAGGCAAGGATAGAATTATATTGTAAGATATGCCCTACTATAAAATGCTATATAACAGGATACCACAACCGATGCCAGAATTTCCTATAAATTTATTCAAATGCCACCAGAACCTAAGTAGCTCTGAAATTTCGTTATGTATCAAAATCATGGGCTTTTTCAGTTCACCTGGATAATTAGTTCTGATAAAACATATTTTGTTACTAGATTACACAACTTTATCCTTAAATTGAAAATAACTAAAGTTGTCATAATAAACTTATGTTCATTCTGCATTGTTTTTACTATTCATTCAGCCACAACTGTCTTATAAAAGAGTATAATAGTATTGTTTATCTATGTAAATATATTAGGGTGGCCTCAACTTTGCAATTTTTGGATGCTCCCAAAGTCAGTTTGTTCCAAAGTAAATTTATTGTCCATTATATTCCATCCATTTTATTTGGAGTTTTGAGCTTTGTGCCAAGGCAGCAAAGATACACTAAAAAATATTGAATAGATAGATATTGGGTGTATGATTTAAGAATACATTATTTTTAAAAATTGTTAACTTTATTCAAAGTATTGGCCCCTGCTAGCTATGACGTTTTCCCATATTTCTGGCAACATATGGATTTCGACTCAAAAGGCCAAGAACGAATCAAGCCAATATCGGATACTCTGTTGCAAAGTGAAGCATATTTCATAGCGAGTGTTTCGCATTTACGCTTCGGGTTACCATAATGGATCCATTTTTCACCGTAGAAAAAGAATTTGGTGCAAAAATGATTTTCTTTTATAGCGTTCAAGCATTATTTCTGACATGGAAAATAGTATTTCAAGAAATCTCTCCTTCAATTCGTATGGTAACCAATTTCCCTAATTTTGGATTATCCCTGCTGCTCGCAATCCTTTTTGAAATTGCTGCATGAATAGCTCCCAATGATTTTACAAGCTGTTGTTGAGTTTGACAACAATCTGCATGGAGTAATGCTTCCAATTCTTGGTGTTCTGTGCCAAACCATCACTTATGAACCGCACAAACCATCTCTTGCACATTGAAACCAATGGAACACATTCACCATAAGCTTTGGTGAGCAATCGCTGTGCTTCAGCGGCACTTTTTATACCCTACACCACCATAGTGGGGAGGGTATTATGCGTTTGTGCAGATGTTTGTAACGCCCAAAAATATTAGTCTAACACCCACCTTTCTGAGTCGATTAAACGATGTCCGTCCGTCCGTCCGTCCGTCTGGTTGGCTGGCTGTCCATGTAAACTTTGTGCGCAGAGTACAGGTCGCAATTTTGAAGATATTTCAATCAAATTTGGTACATATCACTTTTTCGGCTCAAGGACCAAGCCTATTGAAACTGGCTGAAATCGGGCCATTATTTCACCTAGCCCCCATACAAATGTCCCCTCGAAATTGGACTTTATCGGTCATAAATGTTTAATTTATCTACACAAATTTCGCTCCAAATAAGTTTTATATATACAAAATTCATGTCACCAAATTTTGTTACGATCGGTCCATAATTAGTCATAGCTCCCATATAGACCCGCTTCCGAAAATCACTTTAACGTGCATAAATCGCTTAAAAATGTTGGTATACACACAAAATTCAACATAGTTAACTTTAATATAGACATAAATCACACAACCTAATTTTATGGTGATCGGTCCATAATTGGTCATAGCTCCCATATAAGGCCCACTTCCGAAAATCACTCAATAATATAAATTATTGACATTTTAAAAGAAAAATATTTTTACTCATTTACTTGGTGTAGGGTATTATATGGTCGGGCTTGACCGACCATACTTTCTTACTTGTTTTAAATTAATGAAGTAAAGCAAAACTTTGTTTGTACAAAATTCGACATTTTCGAAGCAAAAAAAAAAATGTTTACACACGAATCATATAAGTTACTAAAAACAAGAACTGAGTTCAAAAGATACGCCATCTATTGTCAATCTCGAAAACCCAATCAAATATATAAAATTAGTGTGTTAGAAACTATTTCTGTATTCTATTGGAAAACAGTAATAAAAACAAGTAAGTGAGCTATATTCTATTTCTATGTGCCGAATCTTATATACCATTCACCAAATTATACTTTAAAATAGAAATTTTAAATATTTTTAGGTAAACAAAATTAAAATTTTTTTTTTTCGAAAATGTTTTTTTAACTTTTTTGTTTTAAATTTATTAGTGAAAAAGAATGGATGAGAAAAAATTATTTTTGGTAAAAAAAATTCGTGTTAAAAAATATTTTTCCCGATTTTGACCCATTGTAGTTCAACTTATATACATCGTTGCAATGGACTTTGAACTATCGATCATTAGATATCCATATTGTCTATATGACTTTGTAATCCAGATATAGAAAAAATAGGCCAAAATCGAGGTTGTGCCGGTTTTTTCCTTATATCTCAGATATTTGTAATTAACCCATGATAACTTAAAGTCAAACTTAAAATAGCTAAAGCAGTTTTCAATATCAATTAGCACATTAATAAATTAAACTACGAAATAAATTAAATGCCGAATCTTATATACCTTTAGTGGAGGTGCTATATCCTTTTCGAAGTTTAAATAAAATAAAACAAACGCGTGATATGTGTTTACTTGGCGTACGCCGACTAGTTTTTATTTTATTTATTTAAATGTTGGTTTTAATTATTTTATTAAACAAATGAAACTACTTAGTTAACTGTATTACAGCTAGTCGCTCTGTCGAATGACTTGATATTTTTTAGACATCAGAACGAACGAAATGTAGGTAAGAACAAATATCAACAACCGTTACTTTTTTATGTATCAGCCTTTTTGTTCTTAGCTTATTCATATATTTCGTTAGGTGCAGCAACGGCTATCTGTTGATGAGTTGAATGTAAATTCGGTTACTCGGTGACCGCCACATACCCTTCACCAAATTATACTTATTTAAATATTTTTATTAAACAAAATTAAAAATTCTTCTTAAATTTTTTTAAAAAATTTTTTTTGCAAATAGTTTTTTAATTTTTTTTTAAGTTTTTTCTAAATTTCTTTTTTTTAAAAATTTTTTTTTACTGTTTTTAAAATTTATTTTTTTTAATTTTTTAAAATTTTTTTTTTTTTGAAAAAGAATTTTTGACAAAAAAAATTTTTGATGAAAAAAAATTTGGGTTAAAAAATATTTTTCCCGATTTTGAGCAATTGTAGGTCCAACTTACTAGAGCTTAATATATATCGTTGCAATGGCCTTTGAAATATATATCATTAGATATCCATATTGTCTATATTAATGACTTAGTAATCCAGATAGAGATCAAAAATAGGCCAAAAATCGAGGTTGTCCCTATTTTTTCCTTATATCTCAGCCATTTGTGGGCCGATTTTGTCGATTTTATAACAATCGAGCCGAGAGAATTCCCGATATATTGATGTATCAATCATGTTTATAAGTTATTTGTGGGCTACGGAAAGTTGATTTCAACATACAGACGGACATGGATAAATCGACTTCGCTATCTATAACGATTCAGAATATATATACTTCGCGGGTTCGCAAATGAAAAATGTAGAAATTACAAATGGAATGACAAACTTATATATACCCTTGCAACTCATGGCAAAGGGTATAAAAATTGGAAATTGTAAAATTGTATCAAGTAAACAATGTCTGAAAATGTTTATATTTGGTCAGTTCACAAGGTCTCTTATCAGTTATATTATCATAATGTCCTATTATATCACGACTCGGCAGTTCGGCTTAACAGACTCTTCGGCATTCGGTCTCTGCTGGTTGGTTACGATAACACAATAAACATTTTAGGACATTTTTTGCTCGAAAACCAATAATAACCATTGTGAAATATTAGGACATTATGACTATATGACATGATAAGAGACCTTGTGAATTGATCAATTGTTTTTAGCATCGAAAATCCAAAAAGTGCCAAATGAAGACCAGTCTAATAAACAAAAATATATATAATTGTGTAAATATCTGTGTGTGTTTTATATTTACACAAATATACATACATACATGCATTCATGGATGTATGTTTGTTTGTCTAACATTTAAATGTTTTTTTATTTGTTTTGTGCTTTTGTCACTTTAATATGACAATGTATGTGTGTGTTTATTTTCAATTAATCATAATCAAATAAACAAACAAAGTGGGAAACATGACAATATCAAGGTCCTTTTATTGTGGCAGATAATAAAAACAACACACACGCATCCATATACATATTTAAATATACATACATACAAATAGATATATTCTTACACATATTTTACAAATGCATATTAATGGAAAATATATATTTTTTTTATATAGTTATTATTATGTAATAAATAAGAAATCATATGATAATTTAGGGTTTTAAAGTAAATTAAAATAATATGTCACGTTTGTATGTCTACCATGATTTTCATTAAATTGACATTTAAGTTTATGCAAGAAATGTTTCGTAGTAATTTTTTTTAATCAACTCAAAATTACAACTTTTTTTTAGATTACTTATTTGGTTATGCAGAGTTTTAAATATTTACTAAAAACTATTTCGATTGCAAGTAAAAAAATTATAAATAAACATGTGTGACAAGTATGAAATTAAAATGTCTTAAAATCTCATCAAGTAAATGTATTACTAACGTTAGCGGAAAATTGAAACAATATTCCATTAGAAATTCCAAATATTGAAAAATTTGATTTTTGACCTTCACGATTTAAGGTTTAACGTTATCTGATTTTAGTAAAACTGTCGGACTATATTTAGAATTATCTGGACTAAAATATTCTGAACAGTTTCTACTTAAAATTCATCAGCAAGGAAATTGGGCTCATTCGCCAAAATAGGGCCAAATAATTAGTTTTTCTCGAAAATCGCAAAATTAAAATCGCAGTTACGGAAAAACTATAGGAAATATTTTCATAATTTTTTCACATTTTTATTCCCTATTATATTTTCAGTAAATCCCAAATGATATCATTAAAAAATTCAAAAATTTGTTTAACAAAATTTTAAAAAATTTGAAAATGGAGTTTTGAAACTGCGGTTAAAAAATAATATTTTTTGGTCAAAAACTCATATACAAGTAAATATGGATATATTTTAAGTAAAACTTAGCTTTTATTTTAATATTTCTCAAAATATGTTAATTTTCTTCCTACATTTCTTATTCTAGTGGCCTGAGACACATTAATGGCCTGGCGAATTTTTAATAACTTTAAAATTTTTGTCTTTTATATCTCATTAGAACGACTATTAGGTACACATTTCGGGCTTGGGGCACGCACGTCTTAACCCCAACCGATTTACCTAAAATTTTTGCAGGATGATGTTTTTACCAATGTTCACCACACTGGGGGGTGAGACTGGCCAAAATCCAATTTTTGTTTATTAATGGCCACACTAATATACACGCATAACTTTTGAAAAAAGCACTTATCTCACGATATGTTGATTTTTGCTTAAAAAAATTCATTACAGATTGCAAAAAAGCTTGATCAAAATCTTCCCTATTCCCTTGGAAATCAATAAATATACAATACCCAGCAGTTTGAAAAGTGCCAATTGGAAACCTTATACTAGTTATATTACTACATAGACTAACATAGACCCGAATCAGCTGTTTTTAGCAATATGACGGAGGCAGACAAAAAAAAATTACGAAAAATTAACAAAAGAAAATGTATAATAAACCACGGAAGATTTAAAAGAGGGACAAACATATAAGAAAACAATCATATATTTCGTCTCACACACTCATCGATTTTTTAGACATTTTACATTTACATTTTATTTTTTCTCTCGATCTAAGATCTCCCTTAATGGCGGAATTGAAAAAATGGTAAAAAAATGTAAACAAGACCATACGGTTTGAAATTACTTTTTTGAAAGCTGTCAATGGTCTCTTATCTGGGTATCTGTGTATTACTACTTGAACAACAAACTAGTTCGCTGTGGCTGCTAAAGTGGTAGTTAAATGGTTATCACTTGCACTACATTTCACCAGCATATTCAGTAATAAGCAATAGTCAGCTATTTGTCCGAAGTTTTTGAAAATAAATTCAAGAAAAATAAAATCCTCTAAAATATACCACTTCGATGGCCACATGTAGTGCTGAATGTGGCCGTTTGTGTTTTCGTTCTCAATAATGATGTAGAAAATGCAAAAATTGAGAGTAGACTCACATGTAATTCTTAATAACAATTAGAGAGCAGTACAAATAATAGCTCTGTGGTTTAGTGATTAGAGCATTTGACTAGAAAACGAGAGGTTATGTGTTCAACCCCGCTCTCAGAAAAATTTATTTTTTCCTTTTTTTTATCAAATGCTGGAGTATTTGTACTAATGAATTTAATAGTGAAGTTATGCAGAATGTGCCAATCGGCCACCCACAATGACATCCCCGTATTAAATTCACTAGTCAATAACATTGCGAGTGGGTTGAAAATTCACTAGTACTAGTTCTCAGTGGCTAACTAATTCGACGTTGCGGAACTAGTGCAATGAACTGCAGGGTATTTATTTGAAATCTTATTAAATACAATTTTTTGGGGGTGTATTTGTTTCAGCAATCACCTTCAAATAAAAAACACAATATTATAAGTCCTTTGCTTTTTATTTCAATTCGTTTCCGCCTCATTTTTTAACGACCATTTTGGATGAATCAATTATTTGCAGCTTTGAATTGTTATATTGTGCAGAATATTTTTCATTGCCCACTTTGACTTTCCCTTACAAACTTTATGGTGTAAGTATAGAAATACAGTTTCTTTTTGTTGGCAAGAAACAAAACGTTATAACGAATTTTTTAAACCCTAAAATATTAACCACCAAAATACTATACTGGGCTAGTAAACGAAAACCTTAAGGGCTTAGTAAATTTGTTATAAAACGTACTTTCTTTAATTATTTTAATTTGTGGAAAGTATTTTCAAAGCCTTTAGGAGTAAATACATTTTATTTAAATTGTTCTTTTTTTACAAATGAAATCACATAATTAAAATATCTCCCTTTCCCTAATAGAGTGTATGAAATTGTCAGTTTGTGATTTTGATTTTGTGCTTGAGCTTGTCACCAAAAATAAACGACGGCCAGATATTATTATGAGAAAATATATTCTACACAAATTGTGTCTTAATTCATAATGTTGCGTAACTGTATTGTGTCTGATAAGACTGAATTTGTATGCTAAATACCAGTAAAAATAATAACAAAAGATACAAATACAAACAAATTTATACTGCCCCACACCATAGCGAGACAATAAAATAATGAGAATTATATTCAATGAAGCTTTATCAAGTGCTAAATAAAATAAATATTAGTTGAAATAACAGTTTGACTTTCATTAAAGCAAAATATGTGTTTTTTTTAAGTTTTAATACTCAAAGAAAAACAAAAAATTTTTCCAACCAATAGCATCCCATCATTATATATTTTAATATTCCACGTTTTGTAGGATTTTCAATTCCAAATAACTCATGACGGATATATGCTATTTAAAAAAATTTTAATCTTTATATATCTTCATGTGTAGAACAATTTGGGAATTCCTTGTTATATTTATTATTGGTATTTTGTCAATGATTGTTATTTTCTTCAGTGTGGCTTAAAAACAAAAAGAAAAGATGAATCTTTGCAAATGGAGAAGATTAACAATACACTTCACCCGAGGATGGTTAAAAAAATCTCATATCGTGGTTGTGCGAGAACCTAAAACCGAGCTTTTGGGTCACAGTGGGGGAAATGAAAAAAAAAGTCCAAATAAATCTGTAACTTCTGAACCGATAATCCGATTTTAATAAAATTTCCAACGACTATAGAGGAGGTGTTGCCAAGCTTAAATTTTAAATTTGGACTTTCAAAACTAAGGTGGGGCGGAGAATCAAGACACCAAATTGGGGTGTCTCGGGTATATTACAAATTAAAAATGATGCCAAATTGTTGTTCTCTATCCGATTTGAGATATTTGTATATATGTGTAATCTGCTAGAAGAGAGCTACAAAAAACATTACTATTACTTTATTTTATCTTTTATAGTTTACGAGATATTTATTATTGAAAATTAAAATTTTATATTTATTACCTTTGTCTGTATTTTTGCAAATATCGGATTCAAATCTCTCCCGATTTTTTTCAAATATATATTTTTTAATTAACAACTAATTTATTAGTATTACAAGGAAATAAATATTTTAAAGTCGATATCAAGTCAAAAGTTATGTGCACTTAAATTAAAAAAATGTAAAAAGTAGTTATTTTCGCGATTTTTTTCGAAAAAAGTACTTGTATTAATCATTAGTTATACAGAAAATAAAAACAAAATAATAAATTTATCGTAGATAACCGCTTGATGCCAATCCCGAAAATCCCGGGATTTTTCGGGATCGGGATTTCCCGAATCCCGGGATTTGTGAAAAACAATCCCGGGACAATTACGAGATTTTTTAATATTTTAGGATGAAACCTAGAAAGCTAAATTTCAGCATACTTATAATACTAATATAAAACAAGTAAGAGTGTTATATTCGGCTACGGAGAATCTTTTATACCCACAATCAATATGTAGTTTTGGTCTTCTATGGGGACTTGAATCAGTATTTATGAATGAATGAAATTTATGTTAATATCATTATATACAAATTATTTATTGACAATAAAATATTTTCTGATATGGAGATTATATTACATAGAGTTGGTAGAAAGATTAATTTTCATATATAACTTCTTTATTCAATTTTATCACTATATTAATTATTATAAGAAAATTATGAATGTTAAAGTCATTTCCTGAAGGGGACCATGTACGGGGACTAGGGACAAGTATAGCCGGGTTTCCGCAATACTTTATATATATTTTAATTCAATGCATTAGTTTTTGCTTTGCTATATTTCTACTTAGTGTATTAAAAATACCGGGATCCCGAAAAATCCCGGGATTCCTAAAAATACCGGGATCCCGTGATTTACATTTCTAAAATCCCGGGATTAGTAAAACTCAGTCCCTTTTGACATCCCTAAAATGGACCCCTTACTTATCGCACACCCAGTTCAAAAGTAAAACAACTCAAAATTAATTTTTCGGGTTTATGTTTTAATTATGCACAATACAGTTGTTTATCTATACAAAAAAATATCAGTGTATTCTGTTGTAGCTAACTGTTGCTAAAAAACAGTTATGTCTTTATTATGTTTTAATTGGTATATAATTTTTTGCGATTTCTGAAAAATTAAAATTTTGAGTTACTTTTGAACTGGGTGTGCGATATTATTCATATGTAGTTAACCCATTAACTCCTGATCCCATACTCCGTTGTCCTAATTTTGTGCAATTTCATACAAACAGTATTTAAGGTATTTACATTGATATCGATATTTTATTTACAGCTAAATCTTTTGCATCTAGTTATTCATACACCTACTTCAGCATTAATAGGTATTAAAAAAACGTCCAAAGTCTTCGGAATGCATCAGAAAATTCTGGAAATATTCAAATATAAAAGTATTTACAGTAGAATTTTCATGTGAGTATTGTTGAAGCAATGGAACAAATTATTCAATGTCATTGCTCCCCATCAAGACATGAACCTATGATATGATTACCAATATTTTTATAGTCTTATTCTTCCTTTAACTATCCAGGCCCTAAAAAACCTTAATACCCTCCTTCATTATATGTATTGAATGCTGATTTATATAAATTTGAAGAAAAAAAAACTGTTGGTGAACAAAATTTTGGTTTAAAAAATCGAAATAGTCACGGTTTGTCACCATTTGTGGGATTTTATTGATTTTAGATAGCAACCTAAGTTGGGTTATAGCATATAGGGTAGAAGTTGGACCATTCGCCATAGGGACACATCTGCCAACACTGATTAACTTGAAAACATAACAATCGATTTTGTTTTCGCTTATCGACCATGTAAACCATGTTAAAGTTTGACAGTTAAATTTTACATATGATCAGAGACAGCCATAATTCATTATTTTTCTAAAATTTCCGAAAATATTTTATAGAGACAAGTGAAATAGTATGAAAAGAAAACATTTTTTGATTATATATCGTTGTGGTTGAAGAAAACCTGGCAGTTTTGTGTTGTAGTCAAATATCGTTTTATAAAAATTTATTTCTATAACGATATTAAGGGTATATTCATTAAAATGCTTAAAACTCCCATTTGAGCAAATGTGGAAATTTTCTCGAGATGTTTGATGAACCCAACTTTTACATTTTGTGCAATTTTATACATTAAATTTCTATTTCATAAAAATATAAAATAAAAATTAGTTTTAAAAAAATCTTTTTCCATTGTATAAATTTAAATTCTGAAAATGTCTGGTGAAAGTTAAATCTTTGGAACAAACGATGATAAACATAATTTAAACGATTTTGCTTATTTTCTAGCTCTTGATTAATATTTCCATACACAGTGTTATTCATTCCCATCATTCTGTTCCAAAGTTACACAATTTGCACATGTAGAAAATATTTATATATATTGTTGCGAATTTGCACTAGCGATTTGAATTTAACGGTCGGTAGCAACATTCATCGTGTTTATTAACTTTTCCATCAGTAGAAGCTTCTACTTATCAACAATGTTGACAGCATGCGATTGTTAGCATTGTTGACAATGTATGGTAACACTGAATATTTAAGCTGCGAACATTAACATCGAAAGCTCTAGAATTCGGATATAGTAATTGTCCGTTAAGATCATTGTAGAAGGTTCACGAAAGATGGCGTGTGTATAATTAGTGGCAGAAGTTGCAGTCGTGTAAGAGTCTAATTTGAAACATCGTAAAGCAAAGATATCAACCTTTACTAGTGTATACTTGTATTTTATAGTGTGTGTGTTTTACTGCGAATTTATAAACGAATATAAAAATATTGAGTGATTATTTAAACTGTTGTTGTTGTACATTTTAAATAAATAAAGAGTTGTTGCAATTTGAAACTGCTAAACTGCTTTTATTTGTAATCAAAAGTATCCGGTTTATTTAAAGGAAATAAACCACAGCTTTTAAAAGGTAAAAACGTAACAATATGTATTTGATTTTAATGTCTTATAAATGAAAGTCAACAAAAGCAGCTGATTTATTGACAGTTCAAGTTTACATGGGGACCCTGTTTGTAAAAATAGCAAGTGGAATGACATACTTCAACACTCTTTATGAAAGGTATAATAACACTAAGTCCAATGATAAATATCAGTTTCGCTGGTGGATATGGGCAAGAGAAATTGGCATTCTGTATACAAATTTCAGAATTGTGTATTAGAAATTTATTAAAAAAGTTTTTCCCTAAAAAAGATTTGACATACATAAACTTCCTGAATTAAAATTAATGAATATAACTAATGAAATGGAAATATTAAACAATATGTTACAAGCGACAATATTTTATTTTGGTTACTTTTTTTTAACACATCAACAGGTCTTTTAACAAAACATATTTCCAAGAGAAAGAAAAATCATGCTTTCATATAGTATAGTCTTTCATAAAATTTTCTAC
The DNA here is from genome assembly GCF_958450345.1 of Calliphora vicina. NCBI lineage: Eukaryota > Metazoa > Arthropoda > Insecta > Diptera > Calliphoridae > Calliphora > Calliphora vicina. The sequence goes on from NC_088780.1 coordinate 23,631,013, forward strand.
TTTATCATTCATACATTCATCGAATATTTACTATTTAAACATTTGTTTCTCCTTTTATTTATGTCTTTTATACTTTTGCAGTACAAAAGTCCGAAAAAAATTCCTTTGATATACTGCATAAATGTAATATTATACATATTTTTCTGTAGGTCCTTTTTTCAAAAAAAAAAGTTTTCATTGTGTTTGTATTTATTTTATGCTTGAATGTGTATATGTGTGTGCTTTTCTTTTACAATTTTATGAAAGCCAATGTCATTTCTTGTGTTTCTTTTTAAAGTTGCCTGTCATTTTGTTATTTATGAATAAAGAAATGAAATGAAAATATTGTTTCTGTTTTCTTTAAATTTTGTTTTTTTGTTTCAGTTGAAATAAAAGCAAAAATATTTATCTATCAAAGAAATGGAGTTGGTAAAGAACTAAATATTTAATGCCTTACAGTAAAATGAAAATAGTTGTGTTATGGAAAACTAATCTTGAGTATATGAGGTTAAAATAAAATTGCTCAGGCTATATTTAGTTACAAAAGGCTTCATAATTTTGTATACCCACCATCAAAAAAGATAGCAGATTATTGAGTTTGTCATTCCGTTTGTAACACATCGAAATATTCATTGTAGACCCACAAAAGTACATGTCTATATTGTGCGTCCTTATAAAATTCAAAGACGATCTACCTATGTCCATATGTCTGTCTGAAAACACGATAGGGCCCAAACCAAAAGAGCTAGCTGGCTGAAATATTCAACAAATACTCTTGACAAGGTTTGTTTGGTATTAAAAATGGGTAATATCGGTTCATGATTTCAGCTAGCCCCCCGAAATACTGTTTGAGCAGTCATAAATATGTTGATTATGTGCCAATCCTGAAAAAAATTTGCACAAATTATTTCGAAGTACTTTTAAATTATACTGTAAGATATGGGTAAGTTCGGGTAACATTTGTCTCTAGTCCCCATACAAGCTCCCCATCAGAAAATTACTTGAACGTTCATAATTTACTTATAATAATTAATATCGTGATAAAATCGACATAAAAAAGTTTTGTATAACCCTAAATCTTTCTAACAATTTTAGTGAGAATCTGTTCATAATTGACCCAAATGACATATCATGATTAATCGTCAGTTTAAAAACCTCTACTCTACTCAGACGACGTATCATCTTCAAAGAATCAACACCTATCAGATTTGTTGTACACAGATATGGTGGAAGCTTTTTCGGATGAACATGGCAGCGATTTTGAAGTGTTAATTATGCCTCCACTTTTTCCAAAAGATTCCTTAAGTTACTCGATAAGAGACCTCGACCTTTGGAATAAAAGATCTGAGCTTATAGCATCTTGAGTCTAAGAAAGAAATCGTTAAACTTTTAAGCATTTTAGCGAAAATCGGACTCTCTAGTTACAAAACTGATGAATAGAGATAGTTTATAGACATCTCACACCTAAGTTTAAAATTTGGTTTACTACATATTGTTAATAAGCCTGCAGCTGTGCCTATTGCTCATTCTACTTAATTAGGAGGAGGATGTTTTTAAGGAGCAGTGAAGGCATTAGATAAAACTGTTCCATGTTTTGAATTTCTTTCAGGAATGTTTCTAGGTTTGAGTACACAAAAACTTAAAGTATTCATACAAAGATTTCATACATTCAATGAAGCAGCGACTTTAAAATATTTTGTTAGCGCTGTGAAAATTTCTTAGGAAATCAGAAGGCTGAAAATTACGAGGAATTAGTTATCGGAATTTAAATTAAGTTTAAAAATCTTTAATGTTATATGAGCATAAAAATACAGTATCTGCACAGTTATTTAGACAAGTTTCCTAAAAATCTCGGATGGCTTTGCGAGTAATAAAGAGAACATTTGCTACGCTTTTACCTTTTAAAATGGTAGTTTATTTCCTTAAATAAACCAGGTTCTTTTAATTGCTAATAAAATTATCATTAGTTTAATAATGGTAACAACTCTTTATTTATTTAAATTAAAACAACCATTTAAATAGTCACTCTGATTTAATATACACATTTACAATATATTGCACACTTTAAGAACGCACTGGTAATACAGTTTATGTTAACTATAACACTGTTCTGCAACTCGCTGTTACTATTTTACACAGTGCAACCTTCTAGTAGTTTCATGAATTATCTAGTGGACAAAACTAGAATATTCTATTTCCACAATGATCACATAATGTTAATGTTAGCAGCTTTAACAGTTTATGTTGACATACTTATAAACAATGTTAATAACAGCATGTTATCAACATTGTTGATAAGTAGAAGTTTGTACAGAAGGAAGTGTTAATAAACATTATGAATGTTGAAAGCAGCCGTTACAGACCATTAAGTTCAAAATGATAATGCAATTTCGTAACAATATGTTTTATCTGTTTGAGTATTACACGGGGGTATCCTAAGGTATCGAATATACTAAATATCAGTTTAAGTTTTGGCGACATCAATATCCTTGTAGACCTTGCTTAAATAAATGTTATTGCGTCACTAGAAGTTAATGCAAAGTAATGCACATATTTTAATGGAAGTCAAAGTTTTAGCTAAGGACAACATTTTCCAGCTACAGAAAAATTTAGTTTATTTATTATAAAAATTTAGTTCTTCCTCAATTTAATGAAAATATTAAAGCAGAATACCCTTGACCTTAGTCCAAATAATGGCATTATAAAGTATTAACGAAAAAAAAAAATATTATAATAAAAAATATTATCAACAAGAACAACAACATTTTCAAAGAACAACTGACGCCTTTAGGCCAAAGTCCATTGTTTGTCATTAACAAGGCCAGTTGTTATTTTGATTTTGTTTCACGTTTTATTTTTTTTTCTTCTCCCAACTTTCAAGGGGATAGCAAAATATAATTTAAATAAGGGAGAAAATAAAAAGTCAGCTATCATAATATAATATTTTTCCATTATTTTTTTTTTTGTTTTCATAAACTAATAAAAAGCAACAAATTTGACCTTTTTTGCTCGGCTGCAGCTTTAAAAGGGAAACAGTAAAAAACTAGTGATTATTTTATGAAAACCTAAAGAAAGGGAGAAAAGTGTATAAATTTTAGCAGCTTAAGTAGATGTGTTGTATTTTTGACTTTAAGCAGGCAATATTAAATATTAATATTGCTACTTAAAAATCCGGTAACGGAAGCTAAAGTAACAACAAAAATATATTTTTACTTAATCCATATTTTTTAAATATTTTTTAGTATGGAACGGATGTTTAAAAGACAGAATTATGAATAATAAAAAAACCTTTCGAATATGCTAAAATGCGTAGCAAAGGATGTGACAGGGAAATTAAAAAAAATGTTTGTAATAAAATGAATGGCACAGAGGGAGGCAGGGAATATGAATAGGTTATTTATTTAATTAATAAAATACACCAAAATGATGAATTATAGAAGAAAAAAATGTTACCAAAAAATATACTTTAAAATTGTTATTTTTCAAATCTCTATACTAAACTTGTGTACCTTGTTTCCCTAAATTACCCAGGTTTTGTTTTCCCCCCTTATTATATTGAAATAAGCTTAGCAAACCTTAACAACTTTTAAATTATAACAAAAAACTATTTATTTTTATTTTATTTTTTTTTTATTAAAAATGTTATTTAAACTAGAATTTATTAGAATGCCTAACCAAAAATAACGTAAACAAAAAATAAACATCACGAAACTAATTAAAAGTTTTCAAATAATGTTTATATACTACACATACAATAATAAATATGTTGTATGTTTTTCTGATGTTTGCATCAAAACAAAAACAAAAAACAAGAAGTGCAACACATTAATATGAGCTTTTATTTTACATTAAGAATTTGTATGTATGTTTCATGGTGTTTTGTTGCAATTATGGCCTTGTTCTACTTAGTCAGGTTAGGTACATAAAAATATGTATAAATATACTTACTACAATATACATACATATATACTCGTACATACATATGTGTGAATTTAACTCATCATATATCTATGTATGAACTACATACATATTTATATATATTTAACAGTGGTCTAAGTCGCTTTTAGATATTTACAAAATATTATTTTGAATTCGTAAGTTAAAATAATCAATTGTAATCTTTCTTTGCCAAAACACATTTTTTGGAGAAAATTCAACCCTAAAATAGACTACTTTCATAACAACCGCCTAATATATCGAGGGCCTATATTCAAAACCTTCTATATTAATAAACACAACATTTCAGGAGTGACAAAAAATGGTTTTTTCGAGTACATATTACTTTATTTATTAAAATTCGGTAGAATACAGTATTTTCTAAAGCAACTGCAATCTCACATATGGTTTTTAAAATTTTGCATTATTGGAGACTGTATTATAGATAGAGGATTTTTTTGTTTTTTAAGTTTTTTTGGAGTATTATGTAAAAATAATGGCTCTTCAAATCTTGCAAATGCTTCCACTTATTAGGCTGAATTGATAGTGCAGAATATAGAGTTTTTGTCCTGTAAGGTTAAATACGAACAGGTAGATCAATGAAATCTGTATCAAAATTTAATTTATATTTTATGCAATCATCTGGAAGATATCAATGAGTTTTTAAATTAGACACAGCAGGATCGTTCATTACTCGTCCTATTCTTATGGAAGAAAAAAAACATAAGGATTTTTCTACCCACCTCCAAACATATTGGGCTATACTGCTTTTGTAACATGTCGAACTATTGGCCGTAGACCATTGGTAGGCGTTCATATTGTTCAAATTACGATGATTTTCGTCAATTTACACGTACACAACCCGAATGTAAACAAAACACACAGCAAGAGCGTAACTCATTTAGTTGCAAACAATAGAGCGTAAAAATACAAATATTTCATTATTTTCTTGATGTTGTTGCGAATTTTTAATTTTTTACCCATACATGCACACAAACTACAATTTCTCTTTTTGCGCTTTGCTGCCGTAGACCCACAAGAGTATATATATTCAGGGTTCATTTGAGCTTCTAAGACGATGTCTATCCGTCCGTGCGTACATCTGTCCAGAGGGAAAGACATTGTGGAATGAAATTTTCCCCAACTACTTAATGTAGTTCCTAATTATACCATACACCACCTTACTGGGGACGGTATTATGCGTTTGTGCTGATGTATGCAACGTGCAGAAATTTCTGTATCGAACGACTGACTTTCTGATATGGATATGTCCACAAATTAGTTCTATATACAAATAAAGCACACCTTGAAAGTGGTAGGACCCACTTCCGAAAATTAATTTAATGAACATAAATCTGATAATATGTTGGTATCCAAATAAAACTTAACAGATAGAGGTTCATATAGAAGTAAATTACAAGACTTAATTAGGTGTTTGCTCATTTGTAGCATATAATATGATCAGGCTGCACCGACTATACTTTCTTACTTGTTTCGACTACTTCGATATCTCAAGGTCTAAAATTGTTCTCAGGCACTGAAAATTTGAGAAAAAACCGAAAAACGTTTAGATGTTCACATTTTATTTGAGATGACAAGTTTTGGGTTAAAGTACAAAAATTAATGTGTAAAAAAAGTTAAGTACCTATTATGGGTTAACTTGGGGACCAATCTGGAATTGAGAGATTCCGTGAAAATTTTGATTTTGTTCCAAATTTGTTTGTTAACCATTTTGCATTTATTTAATACAATGATATATATGATAACGAGAGTCATGTGAATCTTAACTTTACCATATTATTGTTACCACAATCATACACATAATTACTGTGACTATAATATGGTTAAAAAATTTGTAAACATTTTGAAATAGTTACAGTAAACATGTACAGCTATATTTTTTCTCTGGGTGCACTGTTTGGTAAAGCTGTAAAACTTCTTCGAAAATTAGACTGCTGAAACTCTTTTGTGTTTTTAATAAGATAATGGGGGCTACTTGCCTAACAGCAAGTGAAATTTTTATTTAATTATACGCTGGAATATGGACTTTTTCAAGGTCGATAAGTCAATTTGATTTTCCAAGTACCAAAGTGATTCTATCCAAAAAATTACAGTCTGAAGCATAACATAAATATACCGATAAAAGTTAATTGACCTAACCTTCATAGGGTCTTCGGGTCAAATTTGACCCATTTTGAAATTAAAATTGAATTTTTTCTAAAAGTGAGTTGTTGATATTTTAAGAATTTTATTTAGGCCCTAATTTTGTAAATCACGTCACCAAAGTGATATTTATATGGAAAACAAAAACAAAATTTCAAAAATTTTAAAAATTTGTTTTTGTTTTATATACAAAATTTTCAAATTATGAAAGGCAAACCAACGCTTGAATTTTGGTGCGTTTGTTCTGTTAAGAATTTGTATATAAAACAAAAACAAATTTGTAAAATTTTTGAAATTTTGTTTTTGCTTTCCATATAAATATCACTTTGTGACGTGATTTACAAAATTAGGGTCTTAATTTCAAATTTCTACAACGTTAGGTTTTTAGAAAAAAAAATTGGCAAAAAATATCTTTACAATTTTTTGCATTAAGGTCTTTGACTCTGAGAAAAAATATTTTTTGTTACGCACAATTAATTTAAATGTTTTCAGAGCTTTGGTAGCACTACAATATGTCTTTGGCTGCACCAAAATATATCTCACTCTCTTCTCATTATATTTGCTGAATACTTGAATGAAAACTGTAATTTTCCCAATTAAATACCTAAGTTATTTGTTCTTATCCTTCATAAGGTCTTCGGGTCAAAATTTTACCCATTCTAAAATTAAAAAAATATTATATTTTTGATATTTTATAACCTTTATTTAATTTCGAATGTCAACAACTACGTTAGGTTTTTAATAAAAAAATATCCAAAAAAATTTCTATTTTCAACTTGGCTCAAATTTGACGTCAGTAAATTTGAGGACCCTATGAAGGTTAATAAACCTAAACATTATTGCTTAATGTTGCTTTTTTCACCAGCACCATTATTTTCTGTTGATTTGCATTTAACATACACTAAAAATGAACTATAACGAATTAATTTTGTTAGATACATATACGTTTAATATTTATTAAACCTCCTCTCATCCTTGTGTGGAAAACCACACAAAATTAATCTCTTTTATACATTTAAGAAATGTGAACGCAATCATTTATTTTAAAATATTTTCGATGTCGAGATATCTACAAAATCGCGTCGCTTACCCTCGTGTGTGGTTTTCCATACATATGAAATGTTTCAGCCAAAATGGTCTATTATAAATAGCGATATGTTTTTTTAAAATGTGTTGAAGGTAAAATATATTGATGATAAACAGATAGAAAAATATAAAGATAAATAAGTTATTGATGGTAAATCATGATTTTGACTACAAACTAAATTATGTTGCTAGTTTAAAATGTGTGGAAAACAACACATGAGGTTAAACAATGTAAGTTTTTTTTGAGGGTGAGATTAGGGAAAATATTTCTGTAAACAACGCAGTAGCCAGGTTTATTTAAAATATAAAAGTCACGTTTGCTTTCGTTCTGTATTTATAATAATCCATTTCCCTTGTTTTCATTTTAAGCGTGTTCAACTGTCGTTGCCTCTACGTTATATATTTTTTGCAAACTTTTGTTGAAATTTCTATATAGTTTATATATGATGATATACTTTCCACCATGTATATGCATTTTATTTATATTTTTTTTCGTGTTGCAGCAGAAAACATGTTCTTGCATGTAGCTAGAGTTAATTAAATATGAAAAGGTCATTATTGATGTTAAAGAATATACAAGTTTCAAACTATTATCAATGTAAATTCATTCACATGTGCTGAAAATAAAAAAATTTTGGCTTTTCAAGGTCATACAAATGGACATAAATGGAAATGTTATAAACAGCTTAATTTAGAAATTCCAGTTGAATGAAGAAATGAATTTTAAATTACAAATTTTTATACTCTCTATATGCTGTCAATGATAAATGTAGTATTTATATAAATTTCCTAATAAGAAAAATATGTTTACAGTAAAATTTATAGATCAATGACATTTTGCTACCCCCTCCCCGCCCTTATAAGTTTTACAATCTTCCTAACTAAACTCATCAGACATGCCACTTAAATATGTCCATAGATCTTTAACAGATTGAAAGCATATGGTTTTAGCCAAATTAAAACTACCTTTATTTTTTTTATTCCTAATAAACTCAAGAGACAATAATAAATGTTCCAATATTTTACCTTTAACAACAGCTCAATTAAGGTATAACACACATACACACAAAAAAAATCATAGTAAACTGAAAAGAAAATATGTAAAAAAGATACCATGAACAGAGCAGCAGCATAATAACATCAATAACACTATAACACAATACAGAAAAACAACAACTATAAGAAAATTATACTGAAATAAAAGAGGGCATAATAACAACACTGGAACTAGCTAGCGGCAGCAGCAGCATCAGCACAAATTACAAACGACAATATCTACAACAGGCAACAAACAAAAAATGTGCCTAGTAATACCTACAATGCATTAAGGAGCAAAAAACTGAATGGAAGAAATGAAAACAGAAGAAAAACCATCAAGACCACATGACAGACATCAATTTGAAAAATTATCTTTGCTAAACAAAACACAACGACAGCAACTAACAGCAGTGGCAAGCAATACAAAAATGAAATGAATTGGCAACAGCCAACTAAACAACCAACAACACCAAACGACAATGCTGTTGAGACAGCAGGAAAAAGTGGCACTATAAAGAGAAGATACGTATAGCTACAACAACAGCAACAAAAGTTCAAAAAATAAAAACAGAAATCAACAACATCATCTTAAAAACCTAACGACATACAAGACAAAAATATGCAGCAAATAAAGTACACACACACTCTTAAGTGTTTATATATTAGGATGGTCCTAAACTGGCAATTTTCTTCGTCATCTAAAAACAAAATAATGAAAATTTGAATAAAATTGGATAACGTTTTGGTGGCGCACATTTTATTATAAATTTCAAGTTTTGCGTAAAAGTAGCAATATTTTCAAAATAATTAAAAAAATAAATCTTAAAAAAATTCTAATTAAAAATAGCTTTCTTTTTAAATATAAAAATCGTCTGACATCGATATCCCATTATTAAGCTATACCAAGAAAAATCCTAAATTTCAAGCATATCTCAAATCTAAAATTTTACATTTTCAAATTTTTTTTTTTTAATAGGTTTACAATAATTCATATGTCATTTTGAAGGGTACATATTAGGGTACTCAATCGATTAACCGTTAATCGGTTAACCGATTAATTTTGGACGGTTAACTGTTCGAATAATTTAATATTGACGATTTTCAAATAACAAATAAACCGATTAATTTGTGTCGATTAACCGATTAACCGATTAACCGAAATTCCTTCTTTTTGCACTTTAAACATTTTTTTTGGATTTATTTTTCCCTTTCAATTCAAATACAAATTTCAAATTAAAATTAGATATTTTTTAAACATCCAATAAACATGATTAGTGAGTATGTATAACAACTGACATATGGGCAATTCCACGAGAATCGCTACCACGACTAAAAAAAACCCTTGAAACTTTTCTTCAAGATGATTTGAATAGAAGAAAATAATAAAATGTTACTATGTGAAAGTATTTAGATCATATTACGAGAGAATTTTTTTCCAAGAAAAGTTTTATTAAATCTAAAGAAAAAAATCGTTTAAATTCTAATCTTTTTATAAAAGATTTCTTCAGAAGATCTCACTAAAACCCTAAAAAACTCACACATCGCTCATTGGCTGCAACAACGTCAAAATTAAAAAAAAAGTCGTTTCGAGAAAAACGACTTTAAATATTTTATGACATTTCTTATATAAATTTTTAACAAATCATGCGATTTCAGAAGTATAAATAGTAGATGTTAATATCTTTCTAATCTGTATTTAACCCAAATTTCTACTTATCAAATATACAAGAAAACATGAACTCACAAAAACAACTCTCACACAAAAAATAATTGACGTTTTTGAAAACTGATAAAAATATGTATATGAAAGACTAAAAACGGCTCATATTTTGTATTACTCTGTTCAATTTTGAGTAATGACGTTGTTGCAGCAAATAGGTGATATGTTTACAAAAATTATCTCAAATACCTTATTTGCTGGTTTTTATGTTTTTGTACACAAAATTCGTTTTTGTATTTTCAATTTAAAATGAAAATAGAAATTATTCGGTTAATCGAATAATTTTAAATTAACCGATTATGACCCGAATAAATCTAAAGCTCGATTAATTATTTGCTCGATTAACCGATTAAACCAGAAACCCGATTAATTGAATACCCTAGTACATATCTGTCATTTATTCTCAGTAAGTTATTGATCATTATAGTGTAAATAAAATTTTTTTTTTTTGCATCGTAAATGTCGAATTTTGTGCCAACAAAGCGTCATGTGTGGGTAGTTTTGCTTTACTTCTTTAATGTTAAAAAAGGCAGTAGCTGAAGAACACCGATTGCTCACCAAAGCTTATGTTGAATGTGTTCCATCGGTTTCAACGTGCGAGAGATGGTTTTTTTTGGCTCAGAAGTGGTGTATTTGGACACGGAAAACAAATATCGCCCAGGCCAGCCCAAAAAGTTTGAAGACCAAAGTCGGCCGAAAAATGTATATTTCGATCTTTCCATTAGAAATTCCAAATATTGAATAATTTGACCTTCACGATTTAAGGGTTAACGTTTTCCGATTTTAGGAAAACTTTCAGAATATATTTAAATTTACCTGGACTATAATATTCTGAACAGATTTTACTTAAAATTAATAACAGTAAAGAAATTGGTCACTTTCGCCAAAATATGGCCAAAATATAGTTTTTCTCGAAAATCGCAAAATTTACATCGCAGCTACGACAAAACTATAAGAGGTATTGACATATTTTTTTCACATTATCATTCCCTATTATGTTCTAAATAAATTCCCATGTGATGATCAAAAAAATTCTGAAATTTGTTTAACAAAATTTTTAAAAGTTTGAAATTGGTGTTTTGAAACTGCCGTTAAAAAAATTATTTTTTTTTGGTTGTACCTGCGAATAAGTTAAGTGTATGCAATGAAGATAAGAACTCATATACAAGTAAATATGGATAAATTTTAACTAAAAATAAATTTTTGTTTTAATATTTCTCAAAATATGTTCATTTTGAACATACATTTCTAGTTCTAGTGGCCTGAGACACGTTAATGGCCTGGCGATTTTTTAATAATTTTAAAATTTTTTAACCAATTTTTGTCTTTTATATCTCATTATAAAATTCGATTCGATTCTTTTAAATTAAATTGCAAAAGTAATTACTAAATAGCAAAATTTTGAAAAAAAAAACTGAAAAAAATGCATTTTTTCCCCTTGTAAATGCACCTCAAAACTAAATCGAAAGTCGGCACAGGTTGCCCTTCTTAGAACAAGCTAAACAATTTGTTGGTGGTATTTTAGGTCATTATGAAAGTTTTCAGGGGGTACCGTGTCAACATTTCAAAAAATTTAATTCTAAGGGACACACAATTACCCATACATACACACAAATTCAATGCTTCTTTTTGCGGGACTATGGTCTTGACCGATCGACTGCTATTTGTTTCGATCGATATGATTAACTTTGGAACAGAGTATCCGAAATTGGCTTGATTCGTTCTTATCCTCAAAAGTTAAGCAGTTGTTTTGTCTCGAAATCCATATGTTGCCAGAAATTTTGCAAAATAAATGCGATGTTCATGAAATTTCCTAACTTTTCCTGCCGCATCATTTGAAAACAGAAAACGCATTAACTCTTCAAAAATATTTTTTAATGACGAGATATTTAAAAAGTGACTTCAACCTATTGTGTAGTATTCCACACATATGAAATTAGTGTTTATTTTACACTATCGGCAGTATTTTTTGACGGACAATTAATGGTTTCTGTCAAAGCGAAGTTATAACCGAAATGTTTGTGATAAATGTGTTGAAAATAAACTCATTTGATGACAATTAGTTAAAAAATATAAAGAAAAATATGTTAGTTGTTGTAGACTTTAATTTTTCAACAATAGTAGTGTTAAATTTATAGACATATGTGTGGAAAACAACGCAAGCGGGTAAACAAAATAATTTTTATTGGGGGTGAGATGAGGTTAAATTATTTTCAAAAAAATTTAACCTCTATGTGCTACCTATAAACTACATATAAGTTGTTGCCTGTCAGTCCTTTGGAGTATCAGAAATTGTGAAAACTGCAAAATAAGGGCCACCTTATTATATACACACTAATTTGAGCACATACACAGGCATTATGTACTTACAGAGAAGAAAAATTAAATGGGAAACAAAAAAAACTATGATATAATATTACATGGGAAAAACCAAGCATGAGCGTTACAAAATTTTCTATGACCTTCTCCCACTGTCTAGTTTTCTAAGAAAATCGTACTTCCGAAGGCTCTAGTTTTTTCTAAGAAAATCTTACTGGCTTCAGGTTTTCTGTTAAAATCATTCTTTGCATGCTGCAGTGCTTCTCTTAAAATTTTTCTTTCACTGACTCCAGTTATTCTATGAATCTCTATCTTTCGCAGGCTCAAGTTTCGCTGGCTCAATTTTCGCAGTTTTTCTATACGATTCTTTCAGTTCCATTCTTGATATTGATGGTGAAGATTTTCTATCAAAATTTTTCTTTCGCTCGCCTCAGTTATCTATGAAAACATTTCTTTTGCTGGTTCCAGAAAATCTTACATCCGATGGCTCCAGTTCTTACTAAGAAAATCTTATTGGCTTCAGGTTTTCCATTAAAATCATTCTTTCATTCTGGCTGCTGTGCTTCTCTTATAATTTTTCTTTCACTGACTCCAGTTTTTCTTTGAATCTCTTTCTTTTGCAGGCTAAAGTTTCGCAGCTCCAGTTTTTCTATGAAAATCATCCGTTCTTGATCTTGATGGTGAAGATTTTCTATGTTATCTACCAAAAGCTTTCTTTTGCTAGCTACAGTTTTCTATGTAAATGTGTCCTTCGGTAGCTGCAGTTTTTTTTTTGAAAATCTTTCGCAGGCTTCCGTTTTTCTATGAAAATATCTGTGAATCCAGTTCTATGAAGGACTTTCATTCGCTGGATCCAGCTTTTCTACAAAAATCATTTTTGACTCTAGTTTTTGTGTGCAAATCTTTTTTCATTTACTCCAGTTTTTGTACGAAAATCTATCTCTTGATGACTCCAGTTTTTCTTTGAACTTCATTTCTTGTCTTCACAATTTCTATGAGGATCTTTCTTTTCGATGGGTGTAGTTTTTATAAGAAAATATTTCGCGGGCTGCAGTTTTTTTATGAACTTTTCGCTGGCTTCAGTCTTTTTTACGAAAATCTTTCGTTGGCTGCAGTTTTTCTACCAAAATCTTTCTCTGGCTGTGATTTTTCTTTGAACCTTTTATCGCTGGCTGCAGTTCTTGTATGAAAACTATTCGCTGGCTGCAGTTTTTCTTTAAACATTTTTTCGTTGCCTGCAGTTTTTGTATAAGCAATTTTCTCTTGATGGCTAAAGTTTTTCTATAAAAATCTTTAGCTGGCTACAGTTTTTCTATGAAAATATTTCTCTGGCCGCAGTTTTTCTATGAAAATATTTTTTGCAGTGGTTCCAGTTTTGCTATGAAAATCTGTCGCTGTATTAAAATATTCTTTGAAAATCTGTTACTGGCTCAGAATTTCCTATGCAAATCTTTCGTTAACTCAAATTTGCCTTAATGTAAATAGTTATAGATCGAATGAGATGAATTTTCAAAAAAGATTTCAAAAATCAATAAATTGTGATTTTTTTTTTTAAATTGCCCATAAAGTTCCTAAAAACCTACGTTTGTGTTCAAAAAATAAACTAAAAATGCCAAAACTCATACACATTTAATACGATTTATGACTCTAAGCCTGCAGAAGGAGCATAAATGACTATTAAAGCAAAAAAAATAGTATAAAAAATTCATTCAAAAAATAACGTACTCGAACAGTATCGAGTATCTGTGCATTGAAACTTTTGAAAATTGTGTGTTTATATTTACTAAACGTGTTGGTTTTATTTGTTGTTGTTGTCTCCAACAACCAAGAATATTTAAAAAAAAAGAAAAATATATAAGAAGCCATTATGCAGAATATAAAGTATAATAAAATGCTTATTCATACATCATGTGAACGACAGGTAAAATTGTCCTTATTTTTAACAAATTGCTTGGCCTAGTACACAAGTGTTGTATAAACGTACAAACAAAAGTTTATACATAAATACATACATACATATATATGAATGTATGTATAAATATGTATGTATATGAATGGATAAGTAAAAAGTATATAGTACTCATGTGGTACTGGGTACGTATACGTTATTTGTATTTATAGTTTTTTTCTTTACTATTATTATGGGCCCAACGCTAGCAACAACAACAACAACAGCAAATTTATATAAATGATCATTGTGTCACCTCCTTCCAATTTTCTCTGTTTGCAAAAAGATTTTCTACTTGTGCATGTTGAAGAATGAAAAAAATAGAAAATCGTTAAATTCAATAAAATAAAAAAGACGAGCAAAATAAATTGATTGCTTTACCATCAAGCAGTAACCCTTTTTTCTACAGATGTATAAATGAAAAACGGAAAAAATACGATTCATTCCAATAAATTGGCATGAAATCTTTGACACATACAGCAGCAGCCAACCAATAAAAAAATGAAACGTTTCCATAAAAACATCACGTTCCATTTCTGGTTAAGCTAAAGAGTTTGCAATGCTGTTTGGAATTTGTTGTGTTTTTTTTTCATGTTTGTATTACCATTTTAATATTTTCTTTTTTGCCCTTTTGATGCTGCCTGCTCTCCGTCTATTTTATTGAGGAGATTTTTATATGATTTTATTGTTAGTTGGCATAGAAATTTATGTTTATTTGATGTCAGGACAGTGGGTTGTTAGAACTAGATAAAAATGTAATAATGAAAATCAGGAGGGAAGCAGAACGGAATTGAACTAATTTAAATTTGCTAAGGACATTTCTCGCTAACTTATAGTGTTTTAAAGAAATATCTGTTTGACTCAGAACTCAAACGCTGGCTGTAGTTTTTATTAAGAATCATATTGGAAGTTCAAGTTTTTATTAGGCAATAACTCGCTGACTTCGGTATTTCCTAAAAATCAATAGCTGGCTCTTTCGCTAGCTCAAACTTTACTCTACTACTTGGCTAGCTTAAGCTTTGTTTTTCTCAAGTTGTACTAAAGAGATCGTTTCGCTCAACCTGTTGTAAATAAATGTCTAGCAGCACAAACTAAAGCAAAGAAGTCACTATCTTACTCAAGCTGTACTAATAAAACCTACTTCTAGCTCAAGCTGTACTAAAGAAATCTCTCGGTAGATCAAGATATAAAAAACATTTCTAAAGAAATCTCAATCGCTAGCTTAAGCGTTACTTAAAAATATTTTGATGGTTCAAGCTATACTAAATAAATCTCTAGCTAACACAAGATTTATTAAAGAATCCTTTAGGTACCAACATATTAATTAAAGAAATGTTAAGTAATTTCAGGCTTTACTAAAGAAATCTTTACGGACATTTTCACTAAAGAAATCATAAACAGAAGCTTTACCAAAAAAATCTTAAGCTAGCTTAAGCTTTATTAGAAAAATCAGCTTAAGCTTTACTAAAGAAATCTTAAGCTAGCTTAAGCTTTACTAAAGAAATCTTAAGCTAGCTTAAGCTTTACTAAAGAAATCTTAAGCTAGCTTAAGCTTTACTAAAGAAATCTTAAGCTAGCTTAAGCTGTACTAAAGAAATCTTAAGATAGCTTAAGCTGTACTAAAGAAATCTTAAGCTAGCTTAAGCTGTACTAAAGAAATCTTAAGCTAGCTTAAGCTGTACTAAAGAAATCTTAAGCTAGCTTAAGCTGTACTAAAGAAATCTTAAGCTAGCTTAAGCTGTACTAAAGAAATCTTAAGCTGTACTAAAGAAATCTAAAGCTAGCTTAAGCTATACTAAAGAAATATTAAGCTTGCTTAAGCTGTACTAAATAAATCTTAAGCTTGCTTAAGCTGTACTAAATAAATCTTAAGCTAGCGTAAGCTGTACTAAAGAAATCTTAAGCTAGCTTAAGCTGTATTAAAGAAGTCTTAAGCTAGCTTAAACTGTACTAAAGAAGTCTTAAGCTAGCTTAAGCTGTACTAAAGAAATCTTAAGCTAGCTTAAGCTGCACTAAAGAAATTCTTAGTTTAAGCTTTACTAAAAAAATCTTAAGGTAGCTTAAGCTTAGCTAAAAATCGCTCGATAAATCACATACTTTATAATTCTTCAGTGCAAATCTAAGCTAGCTTAAGATTTCTTTAGTACAGCTTAAGCTAGCTTAAGATTTATTTAGTACAGCTTAAGCTAGCTTAAGATTTATTTAGTACAGCTTAAGCTAGCTTAAGATTTATTTAGTACAGCTTAAGCTAGCTTAAGATTTATTTAGTACAGCTTAAGCTAGCTTAAGATTTATTTAGTACAGCTTAAGCTAGCTTAAGATTTATTTAGTACAGCTTAAGCAAGCTTAATATTTCTTTAGTATAGCTTAAGCTAGCTTTAGATTTCTTTAGTACAGCTTAAGATTTCTTTAGTACAGCTTAAGCTAGCTTAAGATTTCTTTAGTACAGCTTAAGCTATCTTAAGATTTCTTTAGTACAGCTGAAGCTATCTTAAGATTTCTTTAGTACAGCTTAAGCTAGCTTAAGATTTCTTTAGTACAGCTTAAGCTAGCTTAAGATTTCTTTAGTACAGCTTAAGCTAGCTTAAGATTTCTTTAGTACAGCTTAAGCTAGCTTAAGATTTCTTTAGTACAGCTTAAGCTAGCTTAAGATTTCTTTAGTACAGCTTAAGCTAGCTTAAGATTTCTTTAGTACAGCTTAAGCTAGCTTAAGATTTCTTTAGTACAGCTTAAGCTAGCTTAAGATTTCTTTAGTACAGCTTAAGCTAGCTTAAGATTTCTTTAGTAAAGCTTAAGCTAGCTTAAGATTTCTTTAGTAAAGCTTAAGCTAGCTTAAGATTTCTTTAGTAAAGCTTAAGCTAGCTTAAGATTTCTTTAGTAAAGCTTAAGCTAGCTTAAGATTTCTTTAGTAAAGCTTAAGCTAGCTTAAGATTTCTTTAGTAAAGCTTAAGCTAGCTTAAGATTTCTTTAGTAAAGCTTAAGCTAGCTTAAGATTTCTTTAGTAAAGCTTAAGCTAGCTTAAGATTTCTTTAGTAAAGCTTAAGCTAGCTTGACCCTTTGATTTCTTTTTTAGTAGTTAATGTGAATTTAACTTAAGCCTTAGCAGCAAATTGTAACTAAATTTATTGCCTTAAAAGCCCCAGTGGAAGTAGAAATTAAATTACTGCTGGGACTTGCGAAAAGGACCCAATAACAATGTTCCACTGTTATGAATTTAAGCCAGTCACAATATATATATTTTTGTTCTCAGCCATGTTTCTAAGCTATTGATAACTTAATTTTTTGTTCGGTTATAAAAACAAATACAAAAATATAACAAAACCATTTAAGCTTAATGGTCATCTATAGCTAAAAGCTTTAAAGGATATCATGCATAACAGAGTGTATCCTCTGCTTTATTTTTGTTGTACTAGTAGGCTTTTCTAACACACATACACGATAGGGAGGGGTTGGCATGAGTATTAAATGGAGTAGTGAATATTTAGCTTTAACTTTGTGCCTCATAAAATTCACACGCAAATCTGCAACATAAATTTCTATGTATATTAAGACTCATATGTGTAGGTTATATTTTCGATTTTCAGGGTCGTCTGCTATTTTTCTTTACGCACATGATTTTATTGCATTTTTTTATTTTTTAGTAATTTAAAAAGCAAATATGAACAGAGTTGGCATTTCATGTGTTGTATAAATAAATAAAGACTTTTTTCTAATAAATGTAGTATTTAGGAAAATAAATTTTTAAAGGGATGAGTGGTGCATGTATATGTAGACATATAAGGGGAGTTTCATATGAAGATAAATATTAATATTATTTGAAATATACATACTCTAGATGAAGAAAAAAAATTTTATATAGATCTCAAAAAGCAAAAAGGTTTTACTCAAGCTATAGTTTTTTATTTAGTCCTTCAGTTTAATTTAAAAATTTTCAATTTCTGAAAATTCCCTTTATTTTTTGCTAACACAAACCATAAACACAAACCAAAAAAAAACTGAACAACAATAACTAGAGATGTACATGTGCAAGTCTCATTTGTTTGAATGTGGTAAAAAGTCAAAAAGGATTTTGTTGGATTTTTCCGTATCTTTCCTTTATGGCTTTATGACTTTAAATAAAACATAAAAAAAATCCATTTTTATTTTATGTTTTGTTCGACATACATATTCACTCTTCATACTCCACCTCCTTGGTCTTTCAATCTAACACTTTGCCTGCGAGTGATATGTTACTTTTAAGGCCACTGGCTATTTCTTAGAGTACAAAAAATATAAAAAAAAACAAAACCAGAAAAACATCAACAACATCAAAAAGAAATCTCTTTATGTACAGGCATAGGAGGGCCAGTAAGAAAAATTATGTAAATGTAACAATGAGCCAGCGAAAGGTTTCTTTAGTAAAGCTTGAGCCAGCGAAAGGCTTCTTTAGTAAAGCTGGAGACAGCGAAATTTTTCTTTAGTAAAGCTTGAGCCAGCGAAAGGTTTCTTTAGTAAAGCTTGAGCCAGCGAAAGGTTTCTTTAGTAAAGCTTGAGCCAGCGAAAGGTTTCTTTAGTAAAGCTTGAGCCAGCGAAAGGTTTCTTTAGTAAAGCTTGAGCCAGCGAAAGGTTTCTTTAGTAAAGCTTGAGCCAGCGAAAGGTTTCTTTAGTAAAGCTTGAGCCAGCGAAAGGTTTCTTTAGTAAAGCTTGAGCCAGCGAAAAGTTTCTTTAGTAAAGCTTGAGCTAGCGAAAGGTTTCTTTAGTAAAGCTTGAGCCAGCGAAAGGTTTCTTTAGTAAAGCTTGAGCCAGCGAAAGGTTTCTTTAGTAAAGCTTGAGCCAGCGAAAAGTTTCTTTAGTAAAGCTTGAGCCAGCGAAAGGTTTCTTTAGTAAAGCTTGAGCCAGCGAAAGGTTTCTTTAGTAAAGCTTGAGCCAGCGAAAGGTTTCTTTAGTAAAGCTTGAGCCAGCGAAAGGTTTCTTTAGTAAAGCTTGAGCCAGCGAAAGGTTTCTTTAGTAAAGCTTGAGCCTGCGAAAGGTTTCTTTAGTAAAGCTTGAGCCAGCGAAAGGTTTCTTTAGTAAAGCTTGAGCCTGCGAAAGGTTTCTTTAGTAAAGCTTGAGCCAGCGAAAGGTTTCTTTAGTAAAGCTTGAGCCAGCGAAAGGTTTCTTTAGTAAAGCTTGAGCCAGCGAAAGGTTTCTTTAGTAAAGCTTGAGCCAGCGAAAGGTTTCTTTAGTAAAGCTTGAGCCAGCGAAAGGTTTCTTTAGTAAAGCTTGAGCCAGCGAAAGGTTTCTTTAGTAAAGCTTGAGCCAGCGAAAGGTTTCTTTAGTAAAGCTTGAGCCAGCGAAAGGTTTCTTTAGTAAAGCTTGAGCCAGCGAAAGGTTTCTTTAGTAAAGCTTGAGCCAGCGAAAGGTTTCTTTAGTAAAGCTTGAGCCAGCGAAAGGTTTCTTTAGTAAAGCTTGAGCCAGCGAAAGGTTTCTTTAGTAAAGCTTGAGCCAGCGAAAGGTTTCTTTAGTAAAGCTTGAGCCACCGAAAAGTTTCTTTAGTAAAGCTTGAGCTAGCGAAAGGTTTCTTTAGTAAAGCTTGAGCCAGCGAAAGGTTTCTTTAGTAAAGCTTGAGCCAGCGAAAGGTTTCTTTAGTAAAGCTTGAGCCAGCGAAAGGTTTCTTTAGTAAAGCTTGAGCCAGCGAAAGGTTTCTTTAGTAAAGCTTGAGCCAGCGAAAGGTTTCTTTAGTAAAGCTTGAGCCAGCGAAAGGTTTCTTTAGTAAAGCTTGAGCCAGCGAAAGGTTTCTTTAGTAAAGCTTGAGCCAGCGAAAGGTTTCTTTAGTAAAGCTTGAGCCAGCGAAAGGTTTCTTTAGTAAAGCTTGAGCCAGCGAAAGGTTTCTTTAGTAAAGCTTGAGCCAGCGAAAGGTTTCTTTAGTAAAGCTTGAGCCAGCGAAAGGTTTCTTTAGTAAAGCTTGAGCCAGCGAAAGGTTTCTTTAGTAAAGCTTGAGCCAGCGAAAGGTTTCTTTAGTAAAGCATGAGCCAGCGAAAGGTTGAGCCAGCGAAAGGTTGAGCCAGCGAAAGATTTCTTTAGTAAAGCTTGATCTAGCGAAAGATCTCTTTAGTAAAGCTTTTGCTAGCGAAAGATTTGTTTAGTAAAGCTGTTGCTAACGAAATATTTGTTTAGTAAAGCTGTTGCTAGCGATACAGATTTATTTAGTTAGCGATACAGGTTTCTTTAGTACAGTTTGAGCTAGCGATACAGATTTCTTTAGTAAATCTTAACCTAGCGATTGAGATTTCTTTAGCAAATTTTAACCTAGCGATATTGGTTTCTTTAAACATTGACTGCCACGTCGGATACATGTGTGTGACACTGCACTATGCGGTTTATGCCACGTCGGACACATATGTCTGAAACGACTTTTATTCTCTCTAGCCATGTCAGACAATAGTGCTGGATTTTAAGAATTTTTTTCGATGTTGTCTAGAAGTTCCTCATCAAAACTGTAATCTTCACATTCTTCATCACTTTCTGAACTTGTACTCTGTATTTTTTCTAACTCAGTATCCCATAAAAAAATCCTTTTCGCCTTTTCGTAAGACCGTCTTATTTATAAAAAAATCGGTTTCTAAGCAGTAAATATTACTGACAGTAACCTAAATTCCAATATTGACGTTTTCGAAGAAATTACGCAAAGAAAATGCTGTGGCCCCCAGCATCTTATTTGGTGAAAGTGCCTTGGCAGTCAATGTGTCAAGCGATACAGCTTGAGCTAGCGATTGAAATTTCATTAATAGAGTTTGAGCTAGCAATTGAGATTTCGTTAGAACAGCTTGAGCTAACGATTGAAATTCATTTAGTTTTTATTGAAAATAATTGCTTGAGGTAGCGAGAGACGTCATTATCACAGCTTTAGATAGCTAGATATTTCTTCACTACATCATGAGATGGAGATTTATTTTGTAAAATTTTAGCCAGCAAAAGTTTTCTTGAGAAAAACTTCGGTTAGAGAAAAATATATTTAGCAAAGCTTGGCTTTAAGCTCTACTAAAAACCTTTAGCCAGTTGAATATTTTCTGAACGAGCTTTAGCCATTTCGAGCTCTACTAGAGATGCCTTTAGCCAGCTCTAGGCCATATTATATTTATTTAGATTTTCCTAACCACACTCGCATCTAAACAATTCTAAATACTTTGTAAGTTTGCCTTTGTATTGCATGTTTTTACGTATGTTTGATATCATTTTGTGATTTGTTTGTTGGCTCAATTTGAGAAATTGTTATGACCTCTCATGTTACCATTAAGGATGCTTAAATGAAGGTTTGGTTGTTGTTCAACTTTTTCCTCTTCTGTTGCTGGTTCTGGCTGGCTTTGCTGTTTGGCTTTTGTTTTATTTTGCTCCGTTTACATGATTTTACTTATGTACTTTAGAACTTTCTGGTTTAGCTCTTTTGCTGAAAATTTCATTTATGGCAGCATGCAATATAAACATTTTCAACAAAAATTTAAATGTTTCTTATTTTTTTTTTTCTGCAATGCTCACTCTTATACTTTTAAACTCAAACATGTCTGTTGTTTTTTTGATAAGACTTTATTAAAAAAAAAATAAAAAATTACACATTTGGTATGTAATACGGAGCACAGTATGTGCAAAATATATGAGCCTGTTGGTTTGGAATAAAGTTCATAAAATACTGAATTTAAATGCGGTTTTTATGACACACATTATTTAAATATCTGGAAGAATGTATTAATATTAAACACATTAAGAATTTTGTTTTAAGTCGTAAGCTGCTTGTAAGACATATTTTATGTGTGTGAAAGAATAAATAATCTCTTACGCCGCATTAGGTTTTTAATTAAGTTTATTATTTTTTTTTTTTTTTGGAAAATTTAATTTGAAATAAATTTTTTTAGGAATGCAGTAAAACATTAGCTCTGTTCAATAACTGAAAGCTGTTAATAGTTAGTAACAATTGTTACTGGAAAAGCGTTCATTAACTCAAAAAACTTGCAAGTCGAGAAAAAATCAAGAGCGTATAAATTTTAGAGAGTGTTCTCTCGTTGCAAACTATTACAAGTTCTATTTTGAACTCGTAATAGTTAGCAGCTTATATTTCATATGTTTTGTGTTATTGTTTATTCATTCACAATTTTATTTTTGTGGTGAAAAAATTTGAAAAAAAGAATTTTCAATAAAATTGAAGAAAATGTGAGTATTTATACATTTTAAAAGGAATAAAATAAGAAAATTGTGTGTATAAAACAATTGTTACTGGAAAAGTGTTCATTTACTTTTTACTATTTTTAAGAATTTAAGAGAGTAATTTTGTAAATTTTGATTTTATTCTCTCGTTGCAAGTATTTACTGGGAAAGTAAATGAACAGACCTATTGAAAACCAATACAATTATATTGAACTGATTTACGAACCAACATTTGAGACAATATTGAACAAAATTTTATGTTTTTATTGAAAATATTTATCGTCAACCTTGTCACTGTTGCTCAGCATGTTGCTGTAATATTTATCTGAGAATGATAACAAAATACAGCCTCGGGGCACGAACGCCAACAAAGAGAGCAAATTGTGTAATACTTGATTTACAGAAGAGGTATACAGGTTCGGTATTCTAAAGAGATTTTTTCAATATTAAATCGATATTAGTAATTCAATGAAGGGATTCAAATACAATTCTGCTGATCAACAATAATAACACTGTGCTATAGAAGTGAAGAAAGTTTGGTCCGTAAATGAGCAAAAATCTTTGTCATTTAAAATGTCAATAATTTATATTTGTGAGTGTTTTTCGGAAGTGGGCCTTATATGGGAGCTATGACCAATTACACTATGCACGAAATTGATACTTTTTTTCTGTCAAGAGGGGCACCTAGCGGCTTAAACTAATTCGGGTACGCTGAATTCAGTGGTGCTAACCATCTTTTAGGTTAGCTCGTATTTGCGAGATATACCGTTATTTCGAAAATGGAGGAGATTGTATAACATATATTCGCGTAACTCAAAAGCCGTTTAGTTTATTGAATAAACTGAAAAAAACGAAATTCCGCAATGAAATTACCTTCAAGTAAAGCTTAACATGTTTACAATATTCGTAGTCGTTTTAGAAATATAAATTTTGTTTGGCAAAAAAAATAATTTTTTAGAAAAATTTCGTAATTTTTGGTTTTGCCGTTTTAGCATTAAAAATTGAAAATAATACAAATATCCCCTAATATATTATCAAAATATATAACTCATATTAATTAGCTACATCGTGCAGTGCACAGTGGTATAGAAAGAAAAGACGGAAATAAATCTGAACCCTTACTCCGATTTGAATGAAATTTGACACGTGCAAAGAAGAAGTGTCGTCGAGTGTAACGTTTTAATTTTGACTACATGAGTCCACCAGAGGTGCGGCCAGGGGTCCCCAAAGTAGGACTCGGGTATGATCAATTTTTAAAGCGATCATATTTCTTCGTTTGTGTTCCAATTTAAAAAAGCTTAGACACATATAATCTCATCATAGAGCACTACAAAAAACCTCTTCGTGGCTATCAACTATCTCTTATAGCTTAGGAGATATTCGCATTTGAAAATTAAATTATCAACATTTTTACCCACCATACTCCAGTTTTTTGATAACAGCGGGTCCAAATATTTCCCGATTTCCTCCTTTTTTCTTTTATTGGACTAACTACAAATGTATATGTCAAAAAAAAAGAATTGTTTACAAATCGTGACAAAGTAAAAAGTTATATGCATTTGAATTTAAAAATTAAGAACGTATATGCATTTTCCAATTTTTAATGCCGTTTTAAAACAAAAAATTTCGGAATTAAAAACATGTCAAGCCATACTTAAAGGTAATTTTGTTGCGGAATTTCGGTTTTTTCATTTTGTTTAATAAACTAAACCGTTTTTGAGTTACGCGAATATATGTTGTGCAACCTCCTCCATTTGCGAAATAACGGTATATCTCGAAAATACAAGCTAACCTAAAAAAACGGTTAGCACCACTGAATTCAGCGTATCCGATTTAGTTAAACCCACCGGGTGCCCCGCTTGACAGTTTTTTCAACTAGCATAGTGAAATTATCACCATGAAATTATGTCGTGTGATTTATGTCTATATGAAAATTATTTATATTGAATTTTATGTGTATACCAAGATTTTTAGGAGATCTATTTTAGGTCCGTTCTTGGGACAAAAAAAATTATATGTCCCAAATTTTATCGAAATATCTTGAAAATTGGCGCCTGTACTCTGCCTACAAGGTTTACATGGACAGCCCGACAGACGGACATCGTTTAGTCGACTCAGAAAGTGATTCTGAGTCGATCGGAATACTTTGAGGTGGGTGTTAGACTATCACTCAATTACGCAGAAAAAATTATTTCTTAAAGCGTTTCAATTCAAATATTTGTCACATATTGAACTGGTTTCAATTATTTCATAATTAAGTCAAGTATTCATTTGCTCAAAAACAAAATTTCTTGATATTTCCTATTGAATTTTGAGTTTTGAATTTGATTACTTTGACAATTGAATATACAATTTTCGTTATTGGTTGAATTACAAAAAGAAAAAAGATACAAAAATTATTGAATAGATAATTTTCGTAATTGAAAACACATTTCTGTTATTTTTTTTGTATTTGAAATTCAACCAATAATGAAAATTGTCTATTCAATTGTCAAAATAATCAAATTCAAAACTCAAAATTCAATAGAAAATATCAAGAAATTTAGTTTTTGACCAAATGCATACTTGATTTAATTATGAAATAATTGAAACCAGTTCAATATGGGATAAATGTTTGAATTGAAATATAATTTTTTCTGTGCAGTTTCAAAACAACTTATGACTTATGATTTTTCTAAGTTGTAACCTTAGTAAGATCGTTATTTAAGAAAAACAAAAAATATTGCCGAACACTACGAACTCCAATAAAACAGAATTGTTTTATTAGAACCCTTGCATATTTTTGATGTAGCATAGTGTAATTTAAAACAATCTAATCATATTATTGTCTATATAATAAAAACAAATGCAATGCTATAAATACTTAAACTCAGCTGTAGATGTACAGGCTCTCATCATTTACTATATAAAATCATCAATATTTATAACCCACACTAACTCCCATGCCTGCAGACATGAATATTAGGGTGGCCCTATAACATTTTTGAAGACTTATTAGATTTTTGAAGATCCCAAGATCTAAAATTGTTTCTCGTTATCAAAATTTAACCGATTTTGTTCATGTTTGCTGGATGTTTTGTATTGATAACGGCAATAAGGGCCTCCCTAATGTACATATGTGTACATAAATCATACAATAACACCTAAACAAACATCAAACCATGTTTACATGCAACTTAATGAAGCATATCAATAGGCGCCAAACCCTTGTTTTACCTTTAACTTTGAATGAAACGTACTTGCTTTTGCTTTAGTACTCACATACACAAACATTTTTTTAAACAAAATTTATGCGCAGAAATAAAATTTTTATGAATTTCAGATTTGTTATGATGTGATAGAGAGGTTTAGCCGAAAAAAGAAAAAAAAATGGGCATAAAAAAGGTCTGTAAAAAATTAAATTTATATTTGATTGCAAATATTTTACAGCAGCACCTAAGCATATTAAGGTAACGCAAAATATACTTTTCATTGATGCTTTTTGTAATTTAAACAAGTCCCTATCAACTATACACTTTACAAAATTGTGTTCCAGGACAATTTGCTGTCTGCATTTAACATTTTAAAAAATGTTATATATTACCTTAAAAACACGAAACCCTACTAATACTTATGTATATTCACTCAGATTTCCACATAAAATAAATGAATTTTTGATAATGTTTTGCGAGTTTTTATTTTAATTTTTTTTGGTATTTGGTATAATAAACAAGTAAGAAAGTATGGTCGGTCAAGCCCGACCATATAATACCCTACACCAAGTAAATGATTAAAAATATTTTTCTTTTAAAATATCAATAATTTATATTTTTGAGTGATTTTCGGAAGTGGGCCTTATATGGGAGCTATGACCAATTATGGACCGATCACCTTGAAATTAGATCGTGTGATTTAAGTCTATATTAAAGTTAACTATGTTGAATTTTGTGTGTATACCAACATTTTTAAGCGATTTATGCACGTTAAAGTGATTTTCGGAAGCGGGTCTATATGGGAGCTATGACTAATTATGGACCGATCGTAACAAAATTTGGTGACATGAATTTTGTATATATAAAACTTATTTGTAGCGAAATTTGTGTAGATACATAGATAAATTAAACATTTATGACCGATAAATACCAATTTCGAGGGGACATTTGTATGGGGGCTAGGTGAAATAATGGACCGATTTCAGCCAGTTTCAATAGGCTTGGTCCTTGGGCCGAAAAAGTAATATGTACCAAATTTTATCGAAATATCTTCAAAATTGCGACCTGTACTCTGCGCACAAGGTTTACATGGACAGCCAGCCAGCCAGCCAGCCAGCCAGCCAGCCAGCCAACCAGACGGACGGACGGACGGACATCGTTTAATCGACTCAGAAAGTGATTCTAAGTCGATCGGTATACTTTAAGGTGGGTGTTAGACTAATATTTTTGGGCGTTACAAACATCTGCACAAACGCATAATACCCTCCCCACTATGGTGGTGTGGGTATAAAAATGTAACATAAATAAACTTCTGCATTAATGATAATAATAATAAATGTTATACGAGTAATATAAAATTCATAGATTTGAATGAATTAACACATACAATTTACTCAAGTATATATGCAAAGAAATAATATTATTGTAGCTATTATTTTATACATTAGCATTTTTTTTATTGTATGGATAATTTGCGAAAAATAACAAGCCAGAAAGTATGATCAGACATGGTCATAAAATAGCCTATACCAGTTTTTTATATACTCGTGGAGAGAAAATATAGTTATACATGTTTACTACAACCATTTCAAAATTTAAACAAGCTTTTTAACCCATTAACGCCGAATGGGTAGAAAAATACCTAAAACTAGAGCAATTTAAGAAAAATTCTACAAAATTCTGGGAGAGCCATATTAAAAATCTTTTTGTTGGAATAGATAAAGTAAGAATCGAACTACTTAAAATAATTTTTTCGGTAATATTAGGTCATTCCTTGGTGGGAAACTAGAGGGCCAAAGTTGAGCAATTTTATAAAATCACAAAACTCGAAAATAAACTTGTCTAGAAAACGGGGGGAATGGAGTCCCCCATGCCCTCATTGTGCCTAGTAGTCTTAGACGTCCTCTATCAACAAACAAAATAACCAAGTGATTAGATGCACTTTCCTAAGCTACAAGTACAATTTTGTGGATTGGGTATAAAAATACCCACTTCGGCATATGTGGGTTCCAAAACATATGAAATATGAATTTAATTTTTTAAGTAAAAATTTTTTTTTTTTTAGAAAATCATAATAAAAACATTTAAAGGTATAAGAATATATGACTATATAAAATATTTAGATGGTGAAAGGTTGACACAACCTAACTACATTTTTTTCGACCATGAAATAATGATGTCAAACCTGTACTTTTATACTGATGGTGGTTACCACAATTAGGTTATGTTGAAAAAAATGGTAGTCATGTATGTGT
This sequence comes from Calliphora vicina, assembly GCF_958450345.1. Lineage (NCBI taxonomy): Eukaryota > Metazoa > Arthropoda > Insecta > Diptera > Calliphoridae > Calliphora > Calliphora vicina. The sequence continues at coordinate 23,658,805 of NC_088780.1, forward strand.
AGGGGTTTTTAGACCCCACAGTCCGTGGTGGCAGTCCGAAACTAGCAATATTTTACTTTCAAGTTACCAATAGCCACTAAATTAGTAGATTTGCACTAGGAAGTCAGTTGACTCTTTGGAGACAGTAGCTATATTTTGTCGATTGCAAATGGATAATTAACTCTACATTCGATTTATTATCACAGGTTAAATAACAGCTTTCTGAAGTACAATACAAAAAAACAAGTGTGAAATGTCCCCATCTCTATATTTATTAGGACCAGTAAAGTGACGACTGCCTCCGCCATGCAATACCTGGGAATGGTTAAATAACAACTATCTCCACTCTACATTACAACGAGTACATTCACGCAGAGAAAAAACATGGTTGTGGTAACCATAAACTAAGAGCAACATATTATGATCAGATTTTTGCTTGTAGTCCAAAACATATTATGATCATTATTAGTATCATAAAATATCATAATATGTTCCGAAATAATCAAATTATGATAAAAATCAATCATTATGATTGATTTTTATCATAATTTGATTATTTCGGAACATATTATATGTTTTGAAATAATCATATTATGATAAAAAACAATCATAATATGACCCAGAGTCATCATATTTATGACCCAATTAAATCATATTATGATCCAAAACAATCATATTATGATCCAAAATAATCATATTATTATTAAAATTTATTTTTGGAAATACAAAATTTTAATAGGATTTAGTTTTAAAGTACAAAATTCACAATTAAAATATTATTGATAAAATCAAATTTATTGTTATTCGCTCAAGGAAAGTTAAAGATAATATACAAATAAAACTATAGAGCGAATGGGAATTACAGACACTCAAAATTTACTTGTAAAAACAACACAGCTTAGACAAACACCAGCACTCACAAATGGTTGGAAAAAAGACTATTAAAAGTAAACATATTTTGTTTGCATCTTAAACATATTATGACTACATAATATAATATGTTTACCTATTTATCATTACATAGTTGTTGTAAACATATTTTGTTTGCATCTTAAACATATTATGACTACGCGTATATAAACTTAACATTTAATGGTTGTATACAAAAATAATATGTTTACCTAATTATCATTATTTAGTTGTTCGAAAACCATATTCATATTTATAATTGCGATGAAAATATAAACGTTTACAGTAACTATAATATTGTTGAAATTAAATTAAAACAATAATTATATGTTTACGACAACAATATATTGTTACAGAGAACATAGTATAGTTGTCGTAACCATGTCCAACCATGTTTTTTCTCTGCGTGTTCTTGACGAATGACCCAAAATATACAAGTTAGTGTCAATCAGGTGTTTAGACAATAGTGAAAATTAGTGTATTTTACGGCTGTATTGAGTCCTTATCGAACTGCTGGATAGCGTTAGAGAGTTCATTCCTCCTCAAATTTTTATTCATTTGTGAAAACCTTACCAGAACCACTAATAAGTTTTTTTTTACTGTGGTTTTAATAATAGTCATAGAAAAGTTGAATAGGATTATTAGTGATGTAGAAATTCCCATTAACCCCATATATTTTCTATATAATGTTTCCTCGATTTTCTCTTCATTAACAAAAATATGGTTCTATACTAATGAGGCAAATATTTCCATTATTTTCAACGTCAAGCTACAACTTTAGATCCTTTAAATACACCCATCTCAGACTTACCAGCCTTTTCATTAGTTATTTGAATTTCCGCAGACATTTTAATATTTTCTCAAAGTATCAACCTTATCTGATAGAAAATATCTGTGGTATGTATTATTATTTTCCTCATCCATTTATAATTGTTAGCCAACAAATGTGAAAACTTTAAGATGTTGAATAATTTTTGATAAATTTTAGAAATTTGTCAATTTTTACCGACTTATTATTGAATTTCTTTTACTCTGTCAAAAAATGTAACAATATTTTTTATCAAGGTTAACATAACACAACTATTTAGATATGTGGTTTCAACTTTTCACCATATATATGATAGCTAGGCAGGCGCGTATCCAGATCAACCACCTCTTGGGGGGGTGGTGGTAGAGGGTAGGGTTGTTTTGGAATTTAAAATTTGTTCTACATTTTTCTTTTTTTATATGTCAAATTTTCGGTTTGGAAAATTTGGATCCGCGCCTGTAGATAGATATTGATAAATCTACAACGTAATCAACAAAATATCCATTTTAGACCCATATATGCCGAAGTGGATAGAAAGATACCCATACCCTGCAGGCTCAGGTATGGTCTTAAGTACTGACTGCATAAAATTTCATCAAAGTCGGACAACGGATTCGGGGTTCAGGCATTAGTGGGTTAACACTGTAATTATTTATACGATTGATGTAACGTTAATAAATTAAAGTTACCATTGTAGCAAATTTGAAGTATAAATTCACAAATCAAATAAACAATTAAACTAATATATTTGTTTTTTTCTTTACAGGTAAGCAATACTTGAATTGTTAATATGAAAACATTCTTAAATATGGGTAAGTTTAGATAAAACTTTGTGCGATTGTAAATTAGAGTTGGGTTTATTAGCTCAGTGAAGTGACCGCTCTTTTCAGCCCAGCTCACTGAAATGAACTAGGTCGCTCTTTTAGCTCATTAGCTCAGTACGTTGTATAATGACCATTTCATTTTGAGAATTACTTGTAGTGAATTAAATCAATTATTTCTGTTGTTAGTTGTAAAAACACACAGTCTTTTGACAATTAGAGATTTATGCGTGAAATAATTGATTCAAATTTTAAAAAATCAAATTGTATTTTATTTAAACTAATATTTTTACGGAAAATAGAGTTAATTTTTTATTATTTCTAATTTCCGATGCTAACCAAATGTTTAGACAATATTTGTTAAGTAGAACATTCACTAACTATAAGATATTCTTTTACCACAAAATAATAAAATTACCAAAAAACTCAAGATATTAACTGGAATTTGAAAAAGGAAAAATATTTTGATGATCTGATAATTGTGATCCAAAATAAAAATGTGACAATAACTAAACCAAAATGAATATTGTTGAAATTTTTTGGGGGTTTTCCCATTTACATAATGTTAGTTATCAATTGGCAAAATATATATTTTTTACCTGACTTTTACAACTTATATATGATCAAAAAAATGTCTACTAAAAATACGAAAGAAAAATAGTTTTGTGATACAATTTGTATAAAAATATTATCAACATTAACTTAATTATTTTATGATATAACAATATATAAATTTAATTAAGAATATCAGTACTTTGTATTTTTTTAATTATATTTTTGTTAGATATAATCCCACTAATGTATTTTTGAAATAGTATTTTCTTTACTAATTACCTACTTTCAATTACAATTATTATTTTAACAATAACAATTATGTATTTCCCTTTTTCATTATTATTTTATGAAATATACTTACAAACTGTAGCAATACTCTTTCTTTATTTCATTCTACATCACCATACCATAAATAAATTCACACTCATTCAATAGCACACATATAAAAATTCATGAAAACAAAAGCAATTTGAATAACTCTAATAATTCTTGAAACAGTTCATACAAATGTTGTATCATATCAAAGCAAAAATATATATGCGGCAGCATACGATCATATACATACATAACAAACCTACATTCGAATGATCGTTTTATTTTTGTAGGACACAATACTCACTCACTTTTCAATATCAGTGAGCGAAAGAATGTTACAGAATTGACGAGTAAAGTGAAACATGTGAAACATTGAAGATGACAAATGAATGTTCTTGTGCAGCTCTTTCATGAGTACTGAAAGAAACATGAGCATAAAATAAAACCGCTCAGTTGAAAACGCTCGGTGCTGAGCTGAAAACGCTCAGTATGATGAATGATTCACTTCGCTCAGTTGAGTGAATAGTTCAATTGAACTAGGTCATTCATGAGCTACACAACTCTATTGTAAATATCAGTACTCTACAAATCACGCAGCCACATAAACATATTCAAATTATACTCCAATTAGTTAAATTAAATTTTCTTACTCTTTCCAAACCAAGTCTCAATTATCATAATTTTTAGTACTGTAAATAAATAAAATAAATAATTTTTAATTTAAATTAATTTCCAATTTCTCTCACTTTTATATCATTATTACAAAAAATCTTCTCAACTATAAAAATTAAAAATAAACTTGGTCGTTTACCTTTAACTCAAAATGTATCAGTTGTTTTCTTAAAACAACTACTTTCTCTCTAGTATCTAAACATTAGCGAAGATGTTTCATCATCATACTGTTCATCATTGCTGTCATGTTCTCCACCTAATTAGAGCAAACTGTTTTGTCACAAGCATTGCTTGCATTGCACTTTTACCTCAAATTATGACAAACAAACCAGCAAAATGTTTTCTTTTAACGACTTGATAGCTGTAATGAAATCATCAGTTCAACTACAACTCTGACATAGTTGCAACAGCATTTAGGCAACAAAAATAAACAACTGATTTCTTAAATTGTTTTTCACTTAAGTTTTTAGGTGGAAATGAAAAACCGTTTTACAGTTTGTGTATAAATGACAGACAACTAAACCGTTTATGTTGCAAAAATAAGAAATTTGTTTATGTAAATAAGCAAAAAAAAAGTTTTGAAACTTTGTTTTTCTCAGCAAAGCGGGTTGCAATACAGAAAAGTTTAAATATTAAATGGCTAAACATAAAAATAAAATTGCTTAAACGAATTATAGCCAAAAAGTATAAAGACAAGAAAATTCACTGGCCCTTAAATAATCCCTAATTTGTTTAGATTTTTGTAAATATATTTTTTTAATGCCTAAATGTTTGTACAATTTATAATCTGCTTAATGCCAATTTTTAAATTATTTACATATTTCAACACCTACAAATATTTTATCTGTATTAAAGCCTAAAATAGAATTAGTTTTTTTAAACATAACAGGGGAAGGGGGTAAGCAGCTTATAACAATATAAATATATATACAAAAAAAAACGTTTATGGTCTACTGATCGGTAAATGTGATAATACGGGCTCAGAATAAAAAAATAACAACAGACAAATACACAAGTTTAAACCTAAGGGAACAACTTTTTGTAATCCCAAAGGGAAATTTGTTGTATAATGTGTTCTTACACTCCCATACGAACATTCACGTTGAGGATAATTTAGCACACACTCATATTCATATGCTCAGACTCAATACAAAGCAAACTCACTCTTATAAAAAGTACATCAATATATCTAAATACATATGTATAAGTATGAATATATTGTAATAAATAGAGCAAAACAATCCTGACTCACTCTTTGTTGAAACTCACACTCACAGTTTGATGACAAAAATGTTATGACAACATTGTAAAATTGAGAGCATGAAATAACATAATTTTTCTTTGCTCCTTATGAAGGTATTAAAATTTATTGTATACTTTTCGGCGAATTTTTAAATATTGTTGAAGAGACGGTGAACTTTCAGTACAAAACAGATTAACTCACTAAAACATAAACTAGAAAACAAAATTATGAAACAGAATTTAAGTTAATGCTTAAATAAAGTGGCCTTTATAATACCTATACCTTTTTAATTTAAACATTTACACATGAGTCAAATGAGTGATTTAATATTTAAAATTCTCAAAAAAATATAAAGCAGAGGAATGGGATTATTTTATATAATAGCATGTTATTTTACTGATTGTTTTTATAGAAAAACTGTATGCAGGCACTGAGGTAATGGAGATTTATGGAATCAATTCTTAATTTAACAAACTATTTTGAATGACAATTATTAAAAGTGTGACTGATATACATATTAAAAATCGCAAAAAACAACATAAGAAAGTGGAACTAATTAGTTTGATTAATGACATAAGTAATCACATAGAAAACTGATTCGTAGTAGCAACCAAATTTGTTGCCAATGGAATGATTCTGTCTTAGCAACCGAATTTTACAGTTGTGGCTACTAAATTTTAGAAGTGGTAAGAAAAGTTTGGTTGCATTAACCGAATTTCTTCTTTATCCACTGACTTTCTGTTGCTATAACCGAAAAATTATTTGTATGCAACCGAATCATTCGATTGGCAACAAATTCGGTTGCTATTACGAATCTGTATTCTCTGTGATTAAATACCATAACTTCAAATGGTTTTAAACGGTACCTACTAAATCCAAATATTATTTAAAAATAAGTCATATAAAAGATCACGTATAGAGTAAATAAATGGTGTCTCCGTAAGAATACTCTTTTTAATTTTTAAATAAAAACACGTATTTGTAAAAAAGTTGTAATTTTTATTGGATTGTAAAGAAGACATGCAGGCCACTACTCTTTTCGTGAAATTATCCATGAATTTTTCACAGAGAAGTGACTGTATCTCATCAATATAAAAAAAAATTGTCGAATTATCTTTAAAATTGCAATCTGTAGTTTGATTACAAGGTTTACATGGACGGACATACGGACGGACATCGCTTAATCGACTCAGAAAGTAATCCTGAGCAGATTGGTATATTTTAAGGTGGTGGTATACATCAGAATTGCTAGATGTAATTTGTTCTGGAAATCTTTTCTTCAATAAATCGATTGTTGTATGCGCGGTGTGACAGGTGGCGCATGAAACCACATTTCATCCAGATACATGCAGCCCAGTTGAGGCCACAAGAACTCCGTTATCATGTTCCTGTCGGCATTAGACGTTCACAGTCACTGCAATTTCGGTCTCACCAAAATCCGTACCAGATAGTTGCTCCTTGTGGGTGCATTTGTTTCTCATGGATTGCAAGAAGGTTTTTCTGAACCCCAAATTCGTTCTCACAAATCCATTCAGATTGAAATGTGCTTTATCGGAGAAAATTTCTTTTTCCCAAAAATTAGAATGAACTTTATTTTGCTCCATTACCGAACAAGTTGCCAGAGTGTTTCGTGAAATTTGAAGTGGTTGAGAACGATGCCTAATTGATGTTTTCGGGTTTTCGGTGACACTCTCGTTTACAGTAGTAATGTTTTCAAAAGACCGACCAGTACGTTGACGCATAGGAGACTTACTGTCCATAACCGACCAAGTTTATTTCAATTTGTTTAAAACTCTTCGAATGGTTGACACATTAAGTCCACTTTACTTAGTGTATGATATTATATGGTCGGGTTTGACCGACAATGCTTTCTAAATTGTTTTAAATTCGTTAAGCAAAAGCTGTATTTGCAACAATTTTTTAAAATTTTCTACTTAAAATCTACAAAAATAAATAGTTAACTCATACTTGTGAAGCATTCATAAATTCGGCATTTGAAACTACAAAATGACGAGTCATAATGAAAACTAGTTTTAAAATATCTGTAATGAAATTATCCAAAATTTGTGGATTTCTTAACAATAATTCCGGTATTGACATCATTAATCAAAAACTCAATTTTACAAAACAATAAAATATTCTTAATAAAATACATGTTGTTATGACACATTTCAACCAGCCTTAAAAGAGGGGTTACAATAAATTTAAACAATTTTCATAGATTAAATGACAGAAACCATATGTATGCTTTTAAAATTGTCTTTATACAAATATATGTATGAGTTCGTCATACATATATATGTTTGTATTGAGTATGAATATTTGTGTATGAATTTGAATTTCCATGTGCGACAAAAATCTTGTGCCACCATGTGCCAGGCATTGAAACACATCTAGCTTTAAAGTACATGGGTTTTATAATACAATTTCATTGTTTTTTCTCTTTTTTTTTGTTTCAGTTTTTCCTTTTAACTTCACTTTTTCCATTTTATTACAATGTTTTCAATTTCTACATTCACATGCCATTGTACTGTGTTTGAGTGTAGGAATGTAGTTTGTTAAAATGGGTTCATATTTGTTTGTGTACGTGTATATGTTGGAGTGTTATGTATGTGTGTATGTTTATGTGCATGTATACACTGTCATAACAGTTCACGATATTCGAATTGGTTTCATTTACGACTGTTTGTCATATGTGTCATATGAATGTATTGGGGTGGCCCTTATTTTACAATTTTTCGATTTTCGAAAATTTGTCTACGTCATCAAAAAAATCAGGCACTGAAAATTTAAGTGGCTTTTAAAAAAAAGTCATGTATTTTATATTTTTAATAATTTTTGGTGTAGGGCTGTAACATTTCTGTTATGAGCAATTTTGACTACAGGCAAAAAAGGGTTAAACATTTCCTTGAAATTTAAAATAACGAAACAAAAATCTGAAATTAAATATTATATAAAATGTGTGAACAAAAAAAATTTCTAGATTAGATTCTAGAAAAACATTTAAAATTTAGTTTAAAAAAAATTTAAAACGAAAAATATGGGATTTAAAATATGCGTGAAATTTTATGATTTTTTGGTATCAAATTTCAGAAAATTTTTATCATAAAGAATAGACATAGAGCGGAAACTCTCCTGTCAAAGACCTAACTCAGTTGTCAGAAACCTAAGTGGTGAGAATGTATTAGTAAAAAAAACTAAGTGAAAACAAAAACAACACTCGTACGTGCGATTATTTTGAATAATTTTTTTGTTTGAGTTTTTTCCTATTTTCCGCTCTATGCTTCTCTATGATTTTTATAGTATACATAAATTCAAACATCTATGGGTAAATGAAATGAAAAAATAATTTTTAATTGAAAGTTTATATAAAATTTATTTTTTTCGAATTTTTTTTTGGAAAATATTTCGAAAAAAAAATAATTTTTGAACATTTACTCTATTGAATTCGATAAAATTTGTTATACTGTTGTCCATATAGGTTCAAATTGATATTTTTAATAGATGCTTGGAAATACATAAAATAAATCTGTCAAAAACTTTAGGAATAATACCACTGTCCAACAAATTGAGACTTTTTGATTGGAACAGAATAGCGACCATATAATTCTGAAAGGGCATGTAAGTAGATAATTTTTGTAGAATAAACTTATAGTCTAGCTGGCCTGAATTTTTTTTTACAGCGGGTCAAAGTTTTAAATTTTTTTTTATCGAAGGGAGCATTGTACTAATTGAAAAAATGTTGTAAGTTATTATCGGAAAGAATTCTTATGGTCAGAGTTATATTATGGAATTTTATGGGGATAATTTTTGTGGAAGATCTTAACCCTCTAGCTCCTCTCTTTAGGGGACCCTTTTTTGAGGAAATCAAAAAAGTCCTTTCAAAAAGGACATTTAAGGATTCAAATATTCTACGAAAATTTTTGCCGGAAAATTTCGGTGGGGGTCAAAACAGAAATATGAACCCAAATATACCAAAGTTGTAAATAAAGCTCTTTACACTTAATTAGCAAAATTACACGCCACCTTTGGCCTCACATTTATTAAAATCACAAAAAATCTATTTATGATCCGAATGAGCTGATATTTAGAACATAAATAGTCCTAGAGAAGATCTACAAAAAATGTTAGGTCAAGAATTATTTAGGTTTATTTATTTTTTTTTTAATAATGTTCCATCTTTCTTTAGTTTTTTGGATATGTCGGGCCTGCGGTGCACAGTGTTGCTAATTTTGAAATAGCGGCCAAAAGTCTTTTTTACTTTGCCGCCAAATTTGAATTTTAAATACTCATATTAAAGTAAACACCTGAGAACCTCAGAATCCAAAAATTCAGGTCTCTATGTAAACATTATCCCTATAAACAGAGTGATTCAATATGCATCTTTTTATTATCTGATTGAAAAGTAGGATTTTCTAATAAATTTTTAAAATTCAATCACTTATATCTTTTTATTTGCAAAAGGGATTTTAATGAAGTAAACGGTTTTTATTAAAATGGTTTCATATCTTTAATATAAATGCAGATATATGTTCCACCACTTTTGAAATCGCTGCCATATTATTTTTAAAAATGTATTAAATTTTACATAAATTTAGGGTTTGATGGAATATAACCTTAGGGAATTCCTAATATTTCGTAAAAACCCTAGTACCATTTGAAAGTCCGTACTCTCTGCTTTATTAGCATATATATTTCGTTTTGCGCTTTTTTGCTCTTTTTGAGGCTTGATGAATTTTTTCTGACTCAAGTATGATACTTATACTCTATACCACAATATACAGTGAGCCTCAAAAGTGAGTAAACACCAGTGAATTCTTTGATTTTTTTAAGATCATAAAAATCATTATATTCCGACTTAAATCTTCTTTTTTCAGAACCGATTCTATTATTCAACTCAATTTCCATCAAATCGAAACTTTTAAATTTTAATCGATGGATAGATTTTAGGATTTTTATTATCTTAAAAAAAATCAAATAATTTTTGGTGTTTACACACTTTTAACGCTCACTGTATGTTGTATAGTATAAATGCATTCTTCTGAATGCAAATTTGCTACATCAATTTAATAATTAGTCATAGCTTCCATATAAGACCCGCTTCCGAAAATCACTTTAACGAGCATAAATCTATTAACAATTTTGGTATAAACTTAAAATTCAACAGAAATAACTTCCATACAGACATAAATCACAAGATTAATTTCATGCCGATCATAATTAGTCATAGCTCCCATATAAGGCCCACTTCCGAAAATCACTTTAACGAGAATAAATCTCTTAAAAATGTTGGTAGCTACACAAAATTCAACACAAATAACAAAAAATTTTTACTTAAATTATGGCTAATATGGCTTTTCTAGACATCATAACTACATTTCGCCACAACGTAATACACAAATTAATAAACCAAAATAAGAGTAAACAAGTCAGCTATCAAACAAAAATAAACCGCATTAAAAAATTCCGCCTGTGTCAAAAGTTATAGAGTTTTGGCCGCTATTTTTAAATTTGCCACACTGTGCGGTGATTCGAAATTGTTTTTTAAAATATCTCCAATATTTGCGATAAAATTTCGAATACTATAAATATAGCTTGTTAACAGTTATGTCGTCCCTATAAAAAGTTACACGCATCCATGGTTGCAACATGTAGAAATGGCCGTATTTTTTACGTTTTTTCAAAAACACATGGAATATATAAAAAACGTTAATTTTTTTCAAAAGGGAGCAAGGTTTGTGGATCTCCTGATGAATAAATATAAGCTTTTTGTATAAGTTGTTGGTACTGGTGAAAACCTTAGGACTTGAAGATTAACACTTATTGAAATGAGATAATTTTATAAATTTTTCGGACTTCACCTTAGAAACTAAAAAAATTGAATATTGGGATTTTCCATGAACAGAAATATAAAATATTAACGGAAATAGTGTAGATCTAAATGTCCTTAATTTTTAACACCTTTTATTTTCAAATACCAAAATTCCTAATACTGGGATAATGTGTTCCAAAAACTGAGCTTTTTAGAAAACACCCTACGGCGACGTTATTTACTGTGTGATAGTAAAATAACTTTGTACGTGTTTAAATAAGATATAGGGCTATACACGCATGGAGTGTTCGAGGATCGGTGCTTTGCCATTTTAGAATTTTTTGCTCAAACCAACATTTTTTTTAAATTGGCCTAGTCTAGAGGCGACTAAGTCCACTTAAGTGAGCCAAGTTTTACTTTCCATACTTTTGTATTAGATTCTCTTTTCGGATCATATACTTTTTCCGGCAAAAATTTTCGTAGAATATTTTAATCCTTAAATTTCCATTTTTTTGATTTTCTAAAAAAAGGGTCAAATTGAAACCTAAAGAGAGGATATAGAGGGCTAAGATCTTCCTCAAAAATTATGCCCATAAAACTCCATAATATAACTCTGACCATAAGAATTCTCTCAGATATTAACTTACAACATGTTTTTCAGTTGACCACTGTAAAGCACTTACAACGAATTTGTTTACACGAAAGAAAAGACCGGTCGGGTTGATGGTTTTTAGAGAACTTAGTTTTTATTTACAAATTTTACCTACTTATATAATATTTGATTTTCTTACAAACTAAACTAAAAATACTTATCAACTATTAAACAATGCGTGAGGAAATTCTAATCAGAAAACATTCTGGCAATAAATTATGTATTTTATTGCAGTCATAAAAGCACACAATCCCAAAATACGAAATGCATCTTCATGCAACAGTCGATGACCTGATCGTTTACATTAACATGAACAATCATATGTCACACATAAACTTTACATTAATAGATTAATTTATATTTAACAAACATAAACATTAAGTTTTATAGCATTTTTAAACTACATATTTAATCTTACAATAGACTTTCTATTCCTCATGCATTGTTTTATATTTTAATCTAAAAATAAGTTCAGTATAATTGAACAACCACTGTAAAAAATAATTCAGACCAGCTGGACTATAAGTTTATTCTACAAAAATGATCTACTCAACATGCCCTTTCAGAATTATCGCTATTCTGTTCCAAAAATGCTGTTGGACAGTGTAATTAGAATTTATCATATTAAAGCCAGATTTCGGTTCTCGAGATAATAAAAAATGTATTTACGGTTTCGATTATGGTCTGAAGATTTAAATAATAAGGAATATATTTAGAATGCTAATGGTAATTTCAAGAAGGATATTTTGTTTTCATAAAAATTAGTTTTAGGCAAAAACATGCCAAAAATTGTTGACGGATTCTAAAGTTGGCATAATACAAAGTTTACTTAACAGCTTTTTTTCTTACATTTTTTCTTAAGTACGATATTTTTATTCAATATATAAAATAATGGGTGCATGACTTAAAAATTCAAGACTTACAATAGATGGCGTATCTTTTGAACGAGGGTTTTGTTTTTAATATTTCCAGACTATGCGGCTAGACATGAAACCGTAATATTCCAACATGTTCCAAGGTTCTCAAAAGTATTGAGAAATTTCAAAATTTGTGTAACCATAAAGAACCTAACAAGTTTCGAACTGATTCTTTGTGATGTCTTTTGGAAAATTGTTTGCCTCTTCCTTGTTCTGACCCAAAATTCGTAAGTCAAATAAAAAGTGCAGCCTCTGAACGTTATCCGATTTGGCTCACATTTTCTGCATTTGATTTCTAGATCTTGGGAGCAATGAAAATTTCCAATTTAAGTGCCTCCCTAGTGTTTATGAGGCTGAGTGTAGAAAACTCAAATGAAAATGAAACAATATAAAATTGGTAAATGATATTTTTCCTTGTTGTTTTATTTCTTCTTCGATTTTTTGTTGTTGTTGTTCTGCCTTACTTTTTGATGCTGTTGACACCAATTCCTTCATTTTTGTTTTTTAACGTTTGTATTGAATTGTATTTTCATTTTTACAACAATTCCTCGATTTTTTCTCCAATATTTTCCTTTGTTATTTGCAAACATTGATTGATACATAATAATAAAAAAAAATTGAAGAAAAGAAAGTAAAAACTGAAATATCAATGTGTGTATGGTTAAGTGTTTCGCTTTGTTTATTTGTTAATATCGGGAGCAGACTGAAGAGTCTTTGGGAAGCAATAGCAATTGGGTTAACTTTTATCTAGTTTTCCAAACAAGCTTGACATACTTCATTTAAAAATCCTTTACTTTAAGAAATTTAGCACAGCCTCATTGAAACTTGAAAACAAATGTTTTACTACAGATTATTAAGAGTTACTTAGAACTGTTGGGAAGCTATAACTCCAGTTATTTCCAACTGCAACTTGTTACAAATAAAATTGTTTGAACAGAAAATTAGAACAAGAACTTTTCTATTTGCCCCTCGTAGGTTGCTTTGTATATGTTACCACTTTTCTATATGAAATTGTATTTTGGTCTAGAAATACAGATGAAAATTTCTGTATGTATGTTAAGTATAGGAATTTCTTTTTCCCCTTTTTTATGCTTTCTGTAAACAATCCAATTGTATTATGGTTGAAATGTTTATGGATTTTTCCAAGGACACATTTGTGTAGACTTAAATTCAATATATGAATGAAAAACCATAAATTTACCATAACGTCACATTTTAAGCAGTAAAGGATTTTTTCTATAATTTTTTTTGTTAAATTAAAATCAAAGATTTTTAAAATAGCATTGATTTTTTTTTATGGAAAATATTAAAGTAAGTGAAATATAAATGTCAGCAAAATATTTAGTTTAAATGGATTAGAGTTTCTGTTTCAAAAAGAAGAAAATATGTAAAACTTGTTAACAGAAAATGTTGTAACTGTTATTATATAGTTCAAAAATTCTGCTGTTCAAAGCATTATTTAAAGAAAATGTGTCCCAATATGTTCACATGAGATGACTTAAATAGTAACCATAGTTTCTTAATGGTTTATATGGTTTCCATATAAATCATTACCCGAATTTGTCACAATATACGTCTTCGCAATCTGGTTCCAGATGTAAGATTGTTGGTTAATTATGTTTAAAATTGTATCAAAATTGGCTTAACAATTTTGAATGAACTGTATTTATACCCTACACCACAACAGTGGTACGGAATAATGCAGTCTAACACCCATCTTATAGTAACCGATCGACTTAGAATCACTTTCTGAGTCGATTAAACGATGTCCGTCTGTCTGGTCGGCTGGCTGGCTGGCTGGCTGGATGTCCATGTAAACCTTGTGCGCAGAGTACAGGTCGTAATTTTGAAGATATTTCGATGAAATTTGGTACTTATTATTTTTTCGTCTAAACGACCAAGCCTATTGATACTGGCTGAAATAGGTCCATTTCTGAAATAGGTTTATTTCACCTAGCCCCCATACAAATGTCCTCCCGAAATTGGACTTTATCGGTCATAAATGTTTAATTTATATATGTTGTACATACATATTTCTGCTCCAAATAAGTTTTATATACACAAAATTCATGTCACCAAATTTTGTTACGTTCGGTCCATAATTAGTCATAGCTCCCATATAGACCCGCTTCCGAAAGTCACTTTAACGTGCATAAATCGCTTAAAAATGTTGGTATATACACAAAATTCAACATAGTAAACTTTCATATAGACACAAATTACACGACCTAATTTCATGGTGATCGGATCATAATTGGTCATAGCCCCCATATAAGGCCCACTACCGAAAATAACTCAAAAATATAAATTATTGAAATTTTAAAAGAAAAATGTTTTTGCTCGTTTACTTAGTGTAGGGTATTATATGGTCGGGCTTGAGCGATCATACTTTCTTACTTGTTTTACTTTTGAATTTTTAATATCCAAACAGTACCACATTTGTATTGGGTGAATGACTTAAAAATTAAGGATTTTTTAAAATGTTTAGCTCTTATTTTGAAACATTTGTACAATATAAAATTACTCAAAGTATTGTTTATTGTTAGCTATGACCGTTTCCCATCTTTTTGGCAGCATATGGATTCCAAGTCAATATAACTGCTTATCTTCTAAGGACAAGAACGTATCAAGCCTATATCGGAAACTCTGTTCCAAAGTGAATCGTATCCCAGAGAGAGCATTCTTCATCTATTGAAACAAATAGTAATCGAAAGGGGCACGGTGTGGATTATAAAGCAGGTGAGGACAAACATCCCACAAACATATATTGCGACATATGGGCGAGTGTTGTCATGACGGGATATTACGGTTTTATGTCTGGCAGTTTTGCAGTTGCATTCGGTACATGTGTGATGGTCTTGTCAGATTTTAGCAGCTCATAATATATCCTCCTCGTTCCTGGCGTGCAGCCCGCTGGACATTTTTCAAAAGTCTGCAGACCTGATTAAAAAAATTATTTTTCGTCTTACGACCATTTATACATCTAGCTGAACATGTTTTTTGTTCTAAAAACCGGGATTCTTTTTTTCAAGCAGTCCATACGAAACAATTTTTAATTAATTTTGTGATCAGTTGTTCGTAGAAAACGTTTTCTTTATCGATCGTAAATGGTTAATTTATATAGGTATCTACACAAAACAGTATAAGTATAAACACAAAATTCTACAGAAATAATTTCCATATTCACACGACCTAATTTCATGGCGATCGGTCCATAATTTGTCATTGCTCCCATATAGGACCCGCTTCCGAAAATCACTTTAACGAGCATAAATCTCTTAAAAATTTTGGTATAAACATAAAATTCAACAAAAATAACTTCCATATAGACATAAATCACACGACAAGCCGCTTTTTCATACTAAATGCTATAAAAAATTTAAATTTCAATTTTAACCTCAACAACTGCTGAACCAATTTTAATGAAATTAAAACTAGAGAGAAATTCAAGAAGTTATCTATTCTATTATTCTAAAATATCTCTATCGGTGCAAAAGTTACAGAGTTTTGGCCGATGAAAAACGATAATGAGCCGCTGTGCGTCGTTGCAAAGGTCTTTGAAATATCTATCATTAGATATCAGCCATTTGTGAACCGATTTTGCTGATTTTAAATAGGAAACTTCTCGAAAGCATGTCTGACAGAATTTTTGAAGATTTGGATCCCAAAGATATCTGCTGTCTTCAGAAAATTGATTTCAACAGACAGACGGACACAGCTTAATCGACTACGGTATCTATAAGAATCCAGAATTATATACTTTATAGGGTCGGAAAATTATTACAAACTTTTGCAAGTTTAAACCGATTTTAGGAACTATCGTATCGTTTTTGTCTACATAAAATTGTCATAGAAAAAAATTAAAATAAGTATTGTTGAATTAGAAAAATTACGAAAAAAAAAGAAAGTGAAACTATTTAGAAAAAATATATGTTTTGCATACATTTTATGAATGTTTAATTCCTTACCTATCCATGGTTGTTTAAAATTTTGAAATCGGTTTAAAAATGTGTGAGTTAAAGGTACTAAAGTACTACGACCTACCTTAAAACAGTTTTATCAAAATAACTCAAAATATTGAGAAATATTGAAAATGATTTTAGTAAGTCCTCACCTAGGCCTAAAATCTCCATTAGCACTGTGGTTCCAATTAAAAATCTAGGTGGACAAAATTATGAAAATCGGTATCTTGAGAATTTGGCAAAACTAAGTTTTGTCGGAAGCTGACAATCTGCTCTCCTCCAATACAAATGGGCTTTTCAATTGGAGATTTCGTTTTCTCGACAGAAGCGCCAGAAGTTCATCAAATTTTGAATCATATTTTCGTTATTTTTTTAATATTTTACTGCTTTACTAAATTATTTCAATTGTTTTACCATATAGAAATTCATACTTCAAGACATAGATAAACATTGATATAGGCTTTTATTAAGTGTATATCTTATATTTATGGGCCTCTCCATTTTCCTGTTATAGTCCTTTTATCTTGGGACTCAAATATACTGATTTTTTTTTTCTAAGAATGTTATACAGCTTGCCAAAAAAAAGACCGACCAATGACCATATACATCATTTAAAAAAACTTCTTGGAAATGTCTTTGTAAAAAAATTGTAGCCGCCAGCACCCGCCGAAATACTTTTTTTTAATTTTTACGGAATGGAATTTTTAGAAATATTTATTTATTATTGATTTTTATATATCTAGAACACACTGTAACTTGAAATATAGTAAATACATATCTTTTTAAAAATTTGGAATCACATGAAAACGTATTTTTTTAATTTTTTATTAAAAATTTTTATATGTATATCTAGACCCTACTGTTACTTGAAAAAAAGTTTATATTGATCTTTTAAACATTTTTTTTTTTGGAATCTGAGATACCAATTCTATATAAAAAGAGTGCCAAATAATTTTGTCCACCTAGATTATGATTTGGAACCACAGTGATTACGTCGCATTTCAAGTTCTGACAAAAAGCGTTATTTTGTGCACTCTGCTACATTAATAACATGATGAAATTGGACATAAACATGTTTTGCATGAATCTAAATTTGTCTTCCAACTTTTGTGAGTATCGGTTTATAATTGATCCTATATATTTTATTGATGGTGTGTTTATAAGATTCGCCATAGTCGTATATAACACTCTTACTTGTTTCGATTTCTCTAATGCAGTTATGATACATTCTACAATCAACAGATAATTCTCATTTTCCTATACATTAGTACGGTAAAGACAGATTAGAAATTAATTTAGCTGTTCTTACTCTGTGGAAAATATCGCTCAAAATCAGTATTTTCAATTGAAGATATGCAGCAGAAGTAGATGGAATTTTAAAAAAAAATTCACACCACTGTGATCACTGATGCAAAGATATGACATCACAAAGTCACAGTTAGTAAATGAAGCCTAATATATATACAGACAGATTATCTCCATTTATATACATAAGGTATTTCTTCATTTAATTTTTAAATAATTTAGTTAATTAGTTAATTTTAGGAACATAATAAGAAAAATACATATATTTTCCATATTTTTGAAAAGAATGTTAATGATAGATATTTAACATTTCCTAATTTTAATACATATTATATTCAAATGTATGTAATCTATGAATTTTTGGGTAAATTTCTCTTTATTCCTAAATATCTCAAATATTTTTAATATAATTAAATGAAAAAATCTTGATTTTCCCATTATATCTATATATATATATATTTTGCTTTAATGTATATATACAATATCTTTTCCTAGAAATGTCATTAAACTAATGTATAAAATACCAGTTGATTGTATCAAAAAATATGTGTAAGTGCTTTTGTTTAACATTATGTCACTTAAACTCTCACTGGAATGTACATCTTGAATTTTAACACACACTAACTTATGTATTCAAATACCCAGAAAGCCATTAAAATTATAAATTTCACTTTAAATACTCATTTCCTACAATGCTTATGTTGGGAAATAAGTATCTGCTAGTGTACTGCTAAAGATTTTAACAGTATCTTATTGATCTAAACGAAAATTCCTACAAACACAATGCATAAACAGGAAATGTAAATTTTACATAATACAATATGTATGTATAGCTATGTATAAGTATGTTTTTGAAGGTAAATTTGCTTTAATTCAGGCACCCCAGTGGGAATCAAATAAACCAATCAAATGCCATATTGAAAGTTAAAACTTGTTAAACGGTCAACCATATTGACATTAGCATAACAATTACAAATGTTCAACTGACAGTTACAAGTCACCAATACTCATACACACATTTACTTATATGGTTCGTAACTAGAACATTGAGTTAAACTGGTACATTTGTCCACAGTGACATTTAGACAAAAGAAATGGTTAAAAGGTTTATAGGTCTAAAATCGAAGAAATTTATTGCTTTTTTGTTTGTCATGACTGTTAAAAACAGGTAAATATGTTCGTATTGATTTAGTAGTGGGAAAGTGATTTATTAACTTGATGTAGTGGAGGATAAAGGAAACTATTTTATAGCAGCTAGTTAGATACGAATGGGATATATTTGTTTAAACAGTAGTAAAGTTTGAGAGTTGTAATGAAGTTTTTGAAGTCATTTCTAATATCAATAGATATTAAAAACTAGTTTTTATTACTATCAGACATACAGACATACTTAATTTTTTAATACTAAATAAAGTTATAAAAATATGCTTTGAAAATTAGCTTTTTTCATGAATTTTATATCTGTACTAACAGGTTTTATCTTACAGATTCCATCCAACATAAATAAAAGCCACTAGAATTTAAACACTTTTATAGACTATATAAAATTGTTAAGGAAGAATAAAAATTAAACTAAAATTTGTTATTTAATGCTGGTTTGAACGTATGGTCAAAGTATATTTGGTTACCAGCATTCTTAATATGTTCGTAATTTGCAGCAGTTTATGGTAATATTTTTGATGTCAGACCACCAGGAGTAGAATACGACTATTTCAAATGTTCAAAGAATTGCCGTAAATTTTTCAAAAATTTCTGTTTTTTCCGAATGATATTCACAGAATTATTTAAATTTTGCGCAATTACATGCAGCAAAATTTAAAAATGCATAAGTTTTATAAATTTTGCGAAATTTGTTGACCAATTTTCAAATGAAAAATAATTTTCAGGTAAAATTATTGATAAAAAAAAATATTTTTTTTATTTTCTGACAAATTTAAGTTCAAAATAGTTTATCTCGACAGTGTAATATATGTACGTTGTTTTAGGATATCAACTCAAACTATTTCCCTGAAGTTTAATTAAAAGTAGATATAACTCTACTAGGATAGCTAAATGCCGGGAGCAAGCATTGTTTTCTTCAAAATTAACATTTAATTTTACATAAGGAGTGAGATCGAAAAATTCTTAACATACATATATGTTTATAAAAAAGAAACCACTAAACTTACAGCTTTAATTTTTTTTTTATTTGATTGAAATTATTATTACAATTTACAAAAAAAATTATTTTTATAGTTTTAATCACTAGTGATGAAATTTTGAACCTTTTTCGGAAACCCTTCCATTAACGTTTTTATAGTGCTTTCTGTCACTTTGCTCGAACATGTAGTCCATCTCCGTTTAAAATCTACCACACTTTTGGACACCTTTTTTGTACTCTTCAATTCTCTTTTAACAAGAGCCCAATATCTCTCCACTGGCCTTAGCTCCGGGCAGTTTGGAGGATTTGCCTCTCTTGGTACAAATACCACATTATTGTTCTTGTACCACTCAAGGGCTTGTTTGCCATAGTGACAGGATGCCAAGTCAGGCCAAAAATAAGTGGACACATTATGAAGTCTTATGAATGGAAGCAGCCTTTTTTGTAAACATTCCTTGATGTAAATTTCGGTATTTATAGAGCCCGTTGTAACAAATGAGTGGCTTCTTTTGCCGCAACTGCATATTGCTTGCCATACCAAGAACTTTCTGGGAAATTTTGTCTGCTTTTGGGTCCTAAACTTTTCTTCAACATTCCCTCGAGCATCAGCAACATAAAATTTTTGACCTGGAAGTTGCGAAAAATCTGCCAGAACATACGTTTCGTCATCCATTATGCAGCAAGAATATTTTTTTATAAAACTTGACTTCAATTTCCGTGCTCTGTTTTTGGCCTCTAAATTTTTAGTAGCGTTCCTGTCAGGAACTTTTTGAGCCTTGTATGTTTTTAAACCTGCATTAGCTTTAACTTTTCGTACCAAATAGTCCGAGCACTGAGCTAACCGGGCTGCTTTCCTACCGGATGTGTTGGGAGCTCTTTTGAAAATGCGTTCTATTTTTTTGGCTTTAGAAACATCATGTGGACCATTCCTTCTACCTGAACCAGGTTTTCTATCAACTGACAAGTTCTCCCGGTACTGTTTAATAACATTGGAAACAGTTTGACGGCAGACCTTTGTATGCTTGGCCAACTTTTTGTAAGACCAAGTTGGGTTTTGTTGAAAATATTTAATAATTTCAGTACGCACTTTTTTCTGGTCACTCATTTTAATCAGATTAACAAAAAAATTAATATAATTGACATTACACATAATAACTGACATGTTTTTCAAAGGTAACTTGATCAAAAAAAAATTCAAATAATACTTGGGTTAAAAAATGTAATGAAAAACGTGTGTTAAGAATTTTTCGATCTCACTCCTTATAATTAATTATTCTCAAATATTGATAAGCTAGTCGCATTACCAATTGAATACTCATGTAATTAAAATAATACGTTATAGTTTTAAGTTTTCTTATAATATTTAATGTTTGTAAATCTTGAAATATGAAAAAAAGAAGTCTCAATAAAGTTAACTAACTAACTAACTAACTATTTCCCTGAAAATTATTAAAATCTCTCTAAATATTGCGTATACTTTATTTCTAATTATATTGATAATTAAATATTAATCATACGTATGTTTCACTTCACTGTAAGTTTTTCCCATAAACATTGCATACTTTTAGGATGTTTGAAATACAAGCCAGTCGTATACTTTATTTATTACTCAATGAGTAATTGAATATTAATTATACGTAGCAATATCTCTAAATTGACTTTTTGCGAAAAAGAACTTTTTATACCCTCCACCACCACAAGTGGTGAATGAGGGTATATATAAGTTTGTCATTCCGTGTGTATATATTTTTTGAACCTTATGAAATTCTAAGTCGATTGAGCCATGTCCGTCTGTCTGTCCGTCTCGCTCACGTCCAAAATACGCAAACAAAATTAGTAGACTTGCAAAAAATATGTTTATTGTTGTCCTACACAGTTTGGTATTGAAAATCAGCAATATCGATTCAGTAGAACCAGAGCTATGACCAAAATGTGAGACAACCAAAAAAAAAAAATGACAATTTTCACATATTTTTGGTTATTTGTGTAAATATATTGCAGATAATACCATAAAACTTTACACACGTTATTTTTATAATAAAAGGACTAACTCTAGTGAAAATTAAGAAGAAGAATTAAGAATCGGTTCATTACTTCTCATAGCCCCCATACAAATTTCTTCCCGAAATATGGTTTTATGGTCTATAAATGCCTTCAGAATTGCAGTATCCATACAAAATTCAGCAACAAGAAGTTTCGTGCTAAAAGAAATCACAACACTAAATTTTTTGTGAAAATCACATAAATTAGCACAAATATCTTATAAATAACGCTATTAAGTTGAAAATCGTCATAAATAATCCCCATATTCGGCAAAGCCGAATATACCGTTCTAACTTGTTTATTGTAGAAATATCTGGGGCATTAGAATCAGACTTTTTAATTATGAATTTTTTGAACAGATACCACAATTTTTATTATACCCCGAAAATCGCCTTTTTACCATTAAATAAAAAAAAATTGGCTTGATAATGTTCCGCAACTTTATCCAGGAGTGCTAGGTCTACATTTTTTCTGAATGTACCAACATCTTTTTTGACTTTTTTTTTTGCAAATTGAAAAAAAGTCAACAAATTAATTTTTTTTATTTTTAATTATTTAAACTACTTGGAAAAAATTTTGCTATGCAAAAACACCTGTTGGCCAAAATGTCAAATTTTGACGCCCTCTAACTCAAAGAGTTCTAGACCGATCCTGTTGAAAAAATGTGTCTAATCTAATATCCAATACTAACTTTTGTACAAGTTTATCACGATCGGCAGACATCGGTTTTAAAATTTGTTCACTTGACCTGAAAATCCCTATATATGTAGAGTTGACCGTACCTCATATATAGCATTTCTGCATTCTTACGAAAAAAAATATATTTTTTTGTCGAACGTAGGGGTCGCCTTTTTAAATTTTTCGTTATATCTTTAGGATTTTCAGTCGGATTTTAAGGTATGATATATCAATGTTTTTGTCTCGAGAAGACAATCTTTTTCTCAAAGGTTAGCAAACGTTTAATGATTTCTTGCTAGGTTTAATTTTCTGACATTATGGTGGACCATTAGGTTGGTAGGAACAGAAATGTGGTGGATAAATACCAGAATGAGATACTTAAGGTCAATGACCCTTAGAGCCTTTTAAAGATTTTTCAATTGATATGATTTATTCACATTGCTAACATACATCAAGCTCAGTAGGCCATGTGAAAAAGCGAAAAATGATACAAATATGTTCGCTTCTTTTTTAAATATTACAAAAACGGCTAAAGACTTTTACTCGAAACTTTGAACACTAGTCGAGAACTTCAATATCTTCTAACTTCAATAGATTCTGAGACGTACGTAGCGAAATGTCAAAAAAACTAAGAATTTTACATTTTTTTTTTTTCAGTTTTTATTAGATTTTTTCAATTTGTGTCCGAACAAAACATTCTATCGTCAACACACTACACACACATTACAACGCACATTGGTTGAAGAATGGCCGAAATTAATTTTTTTCATGTTCGCCGATTTGGATAATTTTTTGGTATTTTGTTGTCAGATATCTGACTATTATGATTCCGTGATATTAGGCTGATACATTTATTATTTGTTTGGACAGACACGATCGAAGTTCATATATGTTCGCTTGTTTAAAAACACATGCAAATTTACTGTATATTCAATCTTTTGGTACAATCACAGTAAACTTATCATTTGACTTTGTTGTATATTTTCGTAAATGACAATTGTCATAGATGAGATTTGCATTAAAAAAAGTTGGAAAAAGTGCCATATAAAAAATTTCGTAGAACAAAATATAAACAACATCAAAATTTCAATGTTCATCAACTTCAGTGGACTGCATCTTTTTAGCGCTGTGGAGCGCTGTTTAACGAAAGATGTCAGATTACAGCTTGAAGTCTCAGCTAAAAGTTAAAAAAGATCAGCTGCTCCTACCTGCTCCTTTCCAAAAAAAACAGTAAAAACTATAAAGTGATATAGTGATAAAGTAACAAAACATGAATTTTCGTTCATGCATGTTGTTGTTGCCATAATTCTTTAGTTGTAGGAAGGAGAAATTTATCCCTGGGTGTATTGTTATTTTTTATACTTAAGTAAGTAACCCAAGCCAGTCGATCAACGTCAAAGCTGGGTAATACTTTTTATTTATTTATTTGTTTAAAGGGACAAATCGGATTATAAAAGCCTTAATCTGTCCTCTTTAGTATTATTTTTTATTATTTAAAAAAACGCCGCTTTTTAATTTGGTCAACTTTACTAGTGGACAGTTGGGAGATGGGCGTAAAAGTGGGCGGATCAGGTATATATTTTCAGAATCAAGGGAGTTATGCAACTTTTTCAATACAAGTTGTATGGGAAGTGGGCGTAAAAGTGGGCGGATATTTTTCAAATTTCACACAAATGATTCTGAGTATTTAAAAAAGCTATGTGCCAAAAATCAATGCCGTAGGTCAAAATTTAATTTTCACTTTGTATGGGAGGTGGGCGTAAAAGTGGGCGGATCATTTTGATTTTTCAATTTTTTCTTGATTCAAATAAAAAATGCATATGTGCCTAGTTTCATTGTCCTTGGACAACTTCTTCTATTTTTAGCCGCTCGTTGTATGAACTTCAACCAATGTGCAACGTAGCCCAAATCTTTATTTATGAATAGTCCAAGTTTTATTTAAATCCCCTTAGGTGTTTAAAAGTTCCATAAATACATATTTACATTAATTTTACAATCTCACCTCTGAGCTATCTTTTCTTAGTGGTATGATTAACAGAAAATTACCTATAATTAGAAAATTGAATCAGTTCTGTAGCACACTTTTCGGCAACAAATTTATGTGCACTACTGAGGCGTATGATTGTTATATAAATATTATTTCGTTTATTAAACAAATAATATTTTGGTAATTTTATTAAACATTTAAAACACAGCTAAGTATTTTGTTTAATAAATGAATTTTAGGAGAAAAAAATTGTTTTACTTTAACGAGAAAACCTATTTTTTTTAAAGAAAATCAATATATAACTTGCTATTTAATTTGCATTTACTAGTTGATAAATAAATTTCCTAGCAAATTATGTAAATTGCTGTTAAAATTATTTACTTTGTAGTGTTTAAATTAAATGCTTTAATGTATTTCAAATAGTTTTCTACTTATTAATAAATATGAATTATTATTCAATTTCTGATAAAACTTTTGCATAAATATTTATCTTGATGGGATTTTTATACAACATTTAACTTGTATATAGAAATAAAACACATTTCAGCTTATGCTTCATAAAATTCTTACCAATTCATTACAATTTCTGATTAGTAGTACTTATTACAAAACCGACAAAATCACAGCAATTGTTTATTAAAACCTTTTAATTGAAAACCGAAATATTTACAAGCAATTTTCAATTTCTCTTGTGTATTTATGTGTATCCACAAAAACTGTTAATGCACATGAGAATAATTGTTTTTCACCAACAGAATGTATAGTATATATAATTAATGACAACCACAATTGTTTACCTTATGTCATAAACAAATAAGTATACACAAGTATTTATAAATTGAATATTACCTTTTAGCACAAACTAATGTATGTTCTGTTGAATAAAACAATGAAATTCTAGCAAAAAAAAACCGATATTACCACAAAAGTTTAAGAATCTTACTGTGTTGATATAAATAGAAGCAAATATTTATGTAGACATATACATAAATACAAAGACATACGTAAATTAAACCATTAACCGCAATTCATTATTGTTTGTTAAACACAAGCTCAGAGGGAGAGCAACGGATATCAAATCCATTAGATGGCAAATATGAAAATTATAACTCATAGATTTACTATATTTAATTAGAAATATAAAGCAATAATAAACAATCATATCAATCTATACAGGAAAAAAATAAATTTCATTACTGGAATGAATTTGTACATAAACTGTATGAACTGTTTCAGCGAGTTAACATGTTATTTATTTTTGACCAAATATATTACACAATATTAAAGGATAACTGCAAATAAAAGCAGTATTCTACTATCGATAAATCTTTAGTGGGAAGTGTGTATTCAACTTGGAGCTATGACCAATTATGATCTTAATTGTATGGTTTTCATTAAAATTTTCAACTACGATTTTAGATATCTTGATTACACTAGTTTACAAATCATAAATTTTTGTTTGCTCATGAAATTAAACTTATATTTTTGAGAAGGGCTAAGGACGCAAGCTAATTGACCATTTTTTGTTTCCCACCTATACGTCAAAATTTTGAGATATATGGGTTTTTATTTTTCACCTGCCCTGAGTACTACTAATACATAGTGTAGTGTATCGAATTGTGGTAATAAGGTATTTATATCGTTTTTGGGTAATCAACACTCTGACGAAGCTACTAGATACTTTCAGAGTTGTATTTTTTTGACAAATTCCAAAAAAATTAACGGGAATAAAATAAAAACTGTTTAAAAGTACATCTTTTTTTGTAGATAAACGTTAATAAGTCGCTATTTAATACAAAACTCTAAAGTAAAAACTATTTTAAAATGTCTTCTAGAAAGTACTAAATAAACCCAGACCATTTTTGTTTTATTTGCGGAAAAATTATTCAGTTAAATCGAGGTTTTCCTTAAACACAAACACTGCAAAATGCTTATTTACATTATTTTTGATTCCCCGTGTCAAATCAGGATAAAAAGTGGGTCCCTCATTCGATTTGCACAAATTGTAGTGAATATATTCCAGTTAAAATGAACATTAAACAAGTAAGAGAGCTATATTCGGCTGTGCCGAATTTTATATACCCTTCACCAAAATATACTTTAAAATAAAAATTTTAAATATTTTTAGGTGAACAAAATTTAATTTTTTTTCCAGTTGTTTTTCGAATTTTTTTTTTTTATTTAGTGAAAAAAAATGTTGGTGAAAAAAAAAAATTCGTGTTAAAAAATATTTTTTCCGATTTTGACCCATTGTAGGTCCAACATACTATGGTCTTATATACGTCGTTGCACAGGTCTTTGAAATATCTATCATTAGATATCCATATTGTCTATATTAATGATTTAAATATGGGTCAAAAATAGGTCAAAACTCGAGGTTGTCCTGGTTTTTCCTTATATCTCAGCCATTTGTGGACCGATTTTCTCGATTTTAAATAGCAACCGAGCCGGAAGAATTTCGGAGATACTGATGTATCACTCATGTATGTAAGTTATTCGTGGGCTTCAGAAAGTTGATTTCAACACACAGACGGACATGGCTATATCGACTCCGCTATCTATAACTAGTCAGAATATATATACTTTGTGGGGTCGCAAATGAAAAATGTAGAAATTACAAACGGAATGACAAACTTATATACCCTTGCCACTCATGGTGAAGGGTATAAAAAGTCAGTTTGGTTGACCCACAAAAAATAGTTTTGCCGCCACTCCACATTAAATTAGATTAGTTAAAATTTTCGTAAAAGCTTTAGATGAGACAAAACCAGCATTTCAAAATTTATGCAGCGTGTTCCCGAGTCTTGCTGAGGCCAAAATAAAAGAAGGGTTATTTGTGGTTCCTCAAATAAGAAAAATTTTGGGTGATACCAAATTTGAGTGTCTATTGAAAAAGCAGCATGGATATCTTTTAAACTTGTAGTTCAAGAATTTTTGTGGAATAATAAAAGTCAAAATTACAGAGATATTGTTGCGAATTTATTATATAGTTTTGTACTGATCGGTGTAAATAAATCCCTCAAAATTCACTTTTTATATTCTCATGTGGATTTTTTCCCGGAAAACCTCGGACATATGAGTGACGAACATAGAGAGCGTTTCCATCAAGATTTGAAGTTTTTCAAGAATTTTCAAGGTTTATGGGATCTGAATATGCTAGGAGGCTACTGTTGGAGTATCGTGAGGGAGACGTATGAAAATTATTATAAAAATAGGACTAAAACAGTTCACTTTTATTTATTTTGTCCTAATTTAATGTACATTTTTATATGTTTCGTTTTTAATAAATATCTGAAAAGTTTGACGTCCAGGATTTTTTTTCGAAGTTAGAAGACCTAAATCCTCATATGTTTCAATTCATGAGCAAAAACCTTGTAAACTAGTGTTATCAGAAATTCTAAAAAAATTTATTAAATTTTAAAATTTAGTGGGAACAAAATGTGTATCAAAATTTCTTTGTATACAAATCATATTTCTGTTAAATTTTATGTTGTAAAATATTTATGCGTGCTTGATTTCCGGAGATCGATATGGCCACAAAATTGGGTTAGGATTTGTGATCACGTGCGTCCGTTTGATTTTTTCATTTGTGTCACGTAATAGTAGAGTTTATAAAAAAAATTAGAGATAGAATTTAGAAGAGAGAATTTTTGAAAGAGCCACTATGAGGAGCAACCACCAGCTTTTCCTAGCATATTCGTTCCTTCCTAGATAACTCGGAGAGACTGCTAAAGGAGCATGCTGGACAATTGCAAAATAAGTTTAAATTGGTCACTTTCTCCTCCTTATTTTGACAACTACTACATAAATCATATTGAGGCAGCCCAAGTCTTGCAGCATGGATACCAAAAGTGCAGTATCCGGTGATCATCGCCACTATATTGCAAAGTTGTATTCTTTTTATACGAAGTCGATACGACATGCGTTTACAGTCCAACGTAGGCCATATCATCCTCATAATAGCGTAAATGGATTCATTATCCCATATTGTCTGAACAAGTTCATAGTATTATCCGTTGTTTACATGTCGACAGCGAAATTCCACATAGGAGGTCTATTTCATCTTCCGGCATCAAGGCTCCTTTTCGCGCCAAGTTATTATCAAAAAAAATGCCTTCATTATTCCTGTGTTCACGTTCCCAAGTGAGAAAAACTATGTCTCGCCATATCATTTATGGAGGCCCGGCGTTTCTGAACTATACTTTATGTTATATAAAAACCTATCAGATATTTAATTTCAGCTTTACTGTCAGTATATATACGAATATTCCTAACATATATCCTGTAGTATCTGAGCCAGTTGCCCGCTCTCTTAATAGCCTATTCTGAAGAATACTACATAAATTTGGGACTCTAGAGGACATTCGTATCCCAAATTCAGGAATTTATCTACCTCCTCCCACTCTGTCCCCTTTTTTTAACCATCCGTATAGATGGACATTTGTCAATCCCGATAAAACGAAGGTCCCCACGAACACATGAAGTTGTTTTTTTAGTTTACGAAATTTGGAGTTGTATTTACTTCACAAATCTGTATTACAAACATTCCCGAAAAAAATGTCGCGTAACAAATCATACTAAAGTTTGGAAACAAGAATCAGTGCAAGTATTTCTACAAGATAACTCTCAGTTCTAATTCGCTGATTTTTGAAATTTTCTAGAGGCAGCCGAAAACTTGTTCGAGTTACTATATTTATTGCTTATATATAGCGAATAACTAATCAACCAAACCAATATTTTGCTACAAATATTCTATTGGAAAATGTGATAGTTTTTGTTTTTCATTTCAAAAGAGTACGATTGTCGTATTGGGGTCGGTGGAAATGTCAGCAAAAGATCTCTATTAAAGACGAATCGAATCTAAGACATCATGGTACCTTACTCGTGATTGTATGTTTAATACTTTTACATATTGGACAAATGTTGAAATACAAATATACGTACATACAAACAAATACAATTAATAGAAAAATAACCTCAAAAATCTAAGACATTATATTAAACTATCTCAGTTTAGTCATTCAAATCATATATTTAAGAACTACTACAAGTACAGGCATTAACAACTGAGTACTTTAATGCAAATACACATATAACTACTAGGGTGGCCCCTGGTAGCACTTCTTTGATTTTCGATGCTCAAAATTGCTAAGATTTTTCATAGTCATCTGCAAATTTCAGAAAAATCGGAATATTCTTATTTTTTTTTTTAAATTTTAAGCAATATTTTTTCACTTTCGCAAATAAATTATTGAAATTTTAAAAGCAAAATGTTTATACATACAATTGGCTCGCGCTTGGCCTACAATACTTTCTTACTTGTTTTAACATTTAATTTTGAGAATTTTTTGGTAAATATTGACCGAAAACTCGAGATTTTAAATAAAATTTGCAATCTCTTAACGTTAACCAATTTAGCCCATTTTTTCAGAATAACAATTTTAGAATTTAGGAGCTTCGAAAACCAAAAATGTGCAAAACAAGAGCCATCCTAATATCTACAGATATATGTGTGTGTGTACAAAAAATACATACATTTTCATACAAATATGTAAAGTGTGAGTTTACTAACAGTTCACAAGGTATGTAAACTATTCTATTGTATATTTCATTTATGTGTAAAGTCTTTACAAACTATTATTGCTGTAACACCCTCCTTTTCACTTTTTGTTGAATTCAACCACAAATGTTGTGGTTTATTTATTTTCGTCCAAGGAAAATATTTGCTTAATGAGAAAATTCTTTTTGGTTTTTCGGTATTCTTCTTTTTCAGTTTCTTCTACAATGTAATTTATTTAGTTTTATATGTATGAGAAGTGAGTTTTTCTTTGTAAGAAAATTTTTAGGCAGTAAGGAAAATGTTAGTATATATAATATGTATTTTAACCACAAACAACTAAGTAGAAATAATAATAACAATAATAATGTAAATACCCTACAGATGGAAATTAGTTGCAGGCTTAACTGATCTTAGGATTTGACAGAAATAATAATGAAAATATTAATGATATGTTATTGTATTATTGAAAATATATTAAACTTGTTCAGGTGTTAAAATGAGTAAATAATTGGATTGCTTAAGTTGAGATGTATTGTTCTATGTATAAAAATATAATTTTTAGTACGATTACTTTAATAATAAATTTTTTGAATCTATCGTATTCTCAATTACTTATAATTTTCATTTCATTACAGTGCTAAGACTGTGCGTTATGCGAAAACTAAAGAAAACATTAGGTCTGTGATTCAGAAATAAGACCGAAGAATTATTTATATTCTAGAAGCTCTCTGTCAAAGTAAACAGGTGTTAGTGAAGAAGTACTTAACATTTGTTTGAATTTTATCTGATTTTCAATACCAAAAATAGATGCTCTGTTTTATAGTTTAATTTCTACCACAGAAAAAATAAAATGTCAAAAATAATATAAAAAAACAAGTAAGAAAGCTATACTCGGCTGAGCTTTCACCAAATTATACTTCAAATTATTTTTAAAATTTTTTTTTTCGAAATTATTTTCCTATTTTTTTTTAAATTGAGAAAAAAATTTTAATTTCTAATTTCGGGTTAAAAAAATTGTTCCTATATAGGCCAATTGCCTATTAAGGAGGAGTTCAGTTACTAACGCAAGTACAAAAGAATTATATATATAGAATATGTGATAATGAATTAACATGAATTGAGCTGTATTTAATTAAAAATTCTCAGTTAAAATTTCGAAACTTTTGATGTGTTTACATCTCTCACAAGGGTGCTGAATTCACATTGTACACATATATAGAGCCCTTAAAGGGGGGTCAGACGGCATGTATTGCTTGTGTTTTGTGCCATGTATTGGGACATTTTCCCACATGTAAACATATACATACCGTGTGATAAATATAAAACTTTGTGTATGTAAAATACATGTGTATTACTCGTGACACTTTTGGCAATTAGAGCATGTTCTATTTTCGTATGTATAACAGTGTTGTATTTTGAAATACAACACTGTGTGAGTGCAAAATAAAAAAACAAAACAAAAACAAGTAAAGAAAAATCATAACAAAATAAGTTTCATTGCATTAAATATATTTATTGTGATTTAAAAACGTTTTAAATAAATATATTGTTATAAAATTGGAGAATATCGGAAAATATTTGGACCCGGTGTTATCAAAAAACTGGAGTGTGGTGGATAAAAATTTTGAAAATTTAATTTTCAAATGCGAATATCTCCTAAGGTATAAGAGATATTTGACAGCTAGGACAATGTTTTTTATAGTGCTCGATAAGAAGATTTTATATGTGTAATTTTTTTAAATCGGAACACAAACGAATAAATTGCATCGTTTTAAAAATATAACATGCCCGAGGTGTCCTACTTTGGGGACCCTTGGTCGCGCCACCGGTGGGCCCATGAGGTCAAGGTTCAAAACTTAAACTCGTTTTTTTTTGCGCATATGAAATTTCATTCAAACCAATCTAAGCATATAGAAGTTACAGATTTATTTCCCTCTTTTTGTTCGATACCACTGTGTGTCGCTTACGATAAAATTCGTTTTCTGTAAAATATAAACATTGACTTACGATAAAATCTTACCCCCTATAATTTTTAAGTTATTAACAATTTTGATATTCTGAGAACGCTACAACATCAGTCGGTCCATAAAATTTTAATTTTTGAAATAAAAAAGAATTTAGAAAATGTCGCTTACGATAATTTGGCGCAAGGTCTTGATATGTGAGAGGGTAATATTGAAAATTAGAGAGTCGGACTACTTGTTATACTTTGGTCTTTTTTAGGTACAAGCGAAGCTCAATTACAGTTTTTTTCTAGCAGGTGCTGAAAGGTAATTTTTAGAATAAAAGTCGCATTCTTGGAATCACAATCCTCCTGTAGTAACGGAATGGTGTACTATCGAATCAAAATTGGCTGAATTCGTTATGGATCATGTATTCGCCAGTAGAGTTATTCCATTTCCTCGTTTCACTCTGGTGAAATTCAATGTTTTTTCGAAGGATTTTCTTGGAAAATGTTTCGCTAAGATAAATGTTACATGGGATGAGTTTAAGTCTTAAACTCAATCCAACTGTCGTAATTAATATTAGACCTCCGCCTTTTTTTTACCAAAAATCGACATCAGGATGCTACCATTTGAATCTTTGTCATCCTTGCCGAGGTACACGAGAGTAGCACGTGATTGCTTTTTATCAAAGTGTAGGAGATTTTAATATGATTTAACGTAGGCCCTGTTAAAATTAGTCTCAGATAATCTACAGAGACATATGTATATGCAAATCATATATAACGTATGTCGCTAGAAGTTTGAAATATAAGGCACATCTGAAAATTTTTGTTGTTACAAAAAATTTTATTATTGAAATCAAAAAAAAGGTTTATGGTGAAAAACATTTCTTTGGAGCAACAAAAAAAATCGAGTTCAAAAATATTTTACCCGATTTTTACCCATTTCTGCTTCGAATTTCCAGGAGGTTATTTTCGTCGTTGGAAAGGTCATTGAAATATTTATCTATCTAACCATAGCGTCCATGTTAATGACTTAGTAGTCCAAATATAGATTAAGACAATTAAGAGTTTTACAATCGGCTGTACCGAAACTTGTAAACACACCATCAATACATTTCTGGTTATCCGATGAATATTTCGATGTCTTACAAATGGAATGACAAACTACATATACCCCACATTTTGATGGATTTGGTGGGTATAAAAATAGAGTGCCCATAAAATCGGCTAATTTAAAAAACCGGTTTCTGGTTTAACCGAAAAAACCGGTTAAACGGCTACGATTTTTGTATTAAAAAAACCAATTTATATTAAATTTTTATTTAATATGAAAACGGTATCCTTCAGAAATTTAGCATTTTTTAATTCTTAATGCTCTATCTTTATGCAATTATTTGATATTGTTTACGAAATATTGTC
The DNA here is from genome assembly GCF_958450345.1 of Calliphora vicina. Classification (NCBI taxonomy): domain Eukaryota; kingdom Metazoa; phylum Arthropoda; class Insecta; order Diptera; family Calliphoridae; genus Calliphora; species Calliphora vicina. The sequence goes on from NC_088780.1 coordinate 23,692,530, forward strand.
AAATTCTATAATTTTCTATAAAACAAATAAATATTTTTCAAAATGGTATCAAAGCTTTTCATAAAAAAAACTGTAAGACGGTTAACCGTCTTACAATAATCGAAGGTTTTCGGTTTTGGATACTCTATATAAAATGTATTGTAGAAAATAGAAGTAGTCTATATTCGTGGGTCGATTTTCCCGAATTTAACCAGCAACCTAAATGGCACCAAGATATGTTTAGTTTTTGGGCGCACCGATGGAGATGGGTTCGCAAATGAAAAATTTCGAAATTACAACAAAATATTTATTTTTATGTGCTAAATTCCCGACTTATTATACGATTCACCATGAGTGGCAAGAGTATATATAAGTTTGTCATTCCGTTTGAAATTTCTACATTTTTCATTTGCGACCCCATAAAGTATATATATTCTGGATCGTTATAGATAGCGGAGTCGATATAGCCATGTCCGTCTGTCCGACTGTGTGTTGAAATCAACTTTCTGAAGCCCCCAAATAACTTACATACACGAATGATACATCACTATCTCCGAAGTTCTTCCGGATCGGTTGCTATTTAAAATCGAGAAAATCGGTCCACAAATGGCTGAGATATAAGGAAAAAACCAGGATAACCTCGAGTTTTGACCTATTTTTTACCAATATCTGGATTACTAAATCATTAATATAGACAATATGGATATCTAATGATAGATATTTCAAAGATCTGTGCAACGACGTACAGTGAGCCTCAAAAGTGAGTAAACACCAGTGAATTCTTTGATTTTTTTAAGATCATAAAAATCATTATATTCCGACTTAAATCTTCTTTTTTCAGAACCGATTCTATTATTCAACTCAATCTCCATCAAATCGAAACTTTTAAATTTTAATCGATGGATAGATTTTAGGATTTTTATTATCTTAAAAAAAATCAAATAATTTTTGGTGTTTACTCACTTTTGACGCTCACTGTATATAAGACCATAGTAAGTTGGACCTACAATGGGTCAAAATCGGAAAAAATATTTTTTAACCCGAATTTTTTTTTTCACTAAATATTAAAAAAAAAATTTTAAATTTAAAAAAAATTTCGAAAAAGTTTTGTTCACCTAAAAATATTTAAAATTTTTATTTTAAAGTATATTTTGGTGAAGGGTATATAAAATTCGGCACAGCCGAATATACCTCTCTTACTTGTTTTTTGATAAATTCACTGAAATTTATTGCTGGGGATATTGCTGGTTCCTATTCTTAGGCCAGATCATGAGAGAACCTTTTCATAAATTATTTAGGAAAGCTAAAGATATTATGCAAATAAAACTATAGAGCGAATGAGAATTTCAGACACTCAATTTATATTTTGTTTTTCTAGCAGAACGATTGTTGATGGCTACTTCTATAGATGGAACGTTTGCAAAGAATTTATTAAGCTTTTGTTCCTGAACCAAAAAAGGCATCGTGAAATTTGCAGTTTGGTGGTTAAATTCTAAGAAACCCCACTGAAATATGAAACATAATTTAATCATCAAATTATTTTTTTCTTATTACTTAGCTATTAAAGTTTCTGTTTTAATTTATGCACATTTCTTATCTTTGGCATTTTCATAATAAAATTTATTATAACTTAAGATACACTTTAAAATATATTCTACTTAAGTAGGGTGTATAATTTCCATAATTTCTTCCGAAAAAATAATACAAAAAATATGATTACTTTGAAACCATAAAAATATTTCTTAAGAATTTTTAATATGCCATAAAAATGTCACATATTTATGTAAAATTTTAACAACTTACCCTTTGTCTTATTACCTCCCTCCTCTCTCCTCTGTAGAATAACAAAATATACATAAACACTTTCTTCAAAAACTTTATAGGTTTTCTGGTGCTGTTGATAGTATATAGTTATTTTAAATTTACTAATTAACAAAGTTTTATAGAGTTATAAATTTTCTATTTCATCATCATCCTATCTAATGCTAACACTACTAAATACACATTTTGTTACAGACAAATATACCATACACACATTTATAGTTAAATTGTTAGATAAATACCACAATAATACTCGTACTTTTACTCTAAAAGGGAAAATGTGAAACTTTTTGCAACAATTCAGTTTTAGGTCATAAAAATTCTTGGCATTTTCATAATGGTTTGCTCAGAGGTATAGCAAAGTTAGTATGAGTTATAATAAGCTCAATAATAATAAAAATATTTACAAAAGTATTCTATTACTACTAACATTCTTCTGGTAGTTGTTACTATTTGTTGAATTCTATTCAATTCAATTCATCAAAACCACTTTATAGAGGTGTTAACCCTTTTTTGTTTGCCTTTAATGTGTTTCCTACTGTTCCTTGTCTGTTGGTTGGTATTTCGCTTATTTTTTATTACTGCTGTTGTGGTCGTTAGGAATTCTTCTCGTTCACACTTTTTTTTTTTGCTGGCATTCTTGTCTTGGTTTGTTTCTTTTGTAATTGTTGTTAATTTAGTGAAATTATTAAAATTTTTGAGTTCAAATTATTATGGTTTTGAACATTAAAAAACTTTATTATTAAAAACAAAAATATATATAAAACTTGAAGATGAAGATGAAAGGTAATAAAGTTTATGGTTAAAAGTTGTTTTTGTAATTAATATTAAACGCATAATTCCTGAAATTCATTTCATTTCGTTGTTTAGCTGGGTGTGTTTGTAAAGAATATGAATGAGGTAAGCAGTTGTGAAGATGGAAAATTTTTTGATTGGCAATTAAGTGAATTTAATGTAATTTAATATTTTCTAAACATTCATTAAAACCTAAAAAATAATTATAAGTTTAGCAAACTTATTATAATACAGCTATTTGAATGTTAATTTTGTTTTGTACACATATTTTTCGAAGTAAAATTAAATATTTGACAAAGAGTTAGAGTGTCAATGTTGAGGAAGGAGAACTTTTCATGTTGGGAGTGTAGAGGGCTTATTCGTATATTCAATATGATGTCATCTTTAGTTTTAATATTAACTAAAACAATTAGGAAAATAAAGTCAGTAAAAACCGACTATATATGTAGGTGCATATTGAGAATATGACAAAAAACTAATTTCTTTTAAAATCTTAATTTTTGTAAGCTAATTTCGGAAGATCCTCGAGCCTTATATGGGAGCTACAACAAATTATTTCAGGTCAAAAATTGCATTGATATCAGGTTATATTAAAAAATTCTCCAGTTTTTTTTTTTATCAAAAACTCATTTTCAGTTAAATTAAAATTCGTGAAAAATAAAGATAATGAATATATTTGCGGATAAACCGTTACACTGTGGGAGAAATCAACAATTTAGTGGCGCAAAATAAAAAAAATAAATTTCGCATATTTGATTTATTGTTATGTAGTTTCAATCTATAGTTGTTGCTGTACTTAAACATATTTAACATTTATTAATAACTTCAGTGGTTTGGTATTGACAACTATTTAAATGTAAAAAATTTTTCCGAAATTTTTTTATGAAGAATTGGTTTCAAAGTTGTAATTAAGCTGGATAGTACAAGGTTTTCTTTAAGTTGTATTTTTACTTTTTTTTATGTAGATGGAATATGGGGCTTAGTAAATCAGAAAAATAATAATCATAATATATTTTCCGCTATTTGTGATAACCAATGGCCATATTCTTATAGAATTTTTTTTTACTTTCTGAATTTTCGGAAGGTTGCCAGTTACTAATGCTGTGAGATGCAGTCCTAATTTTATACCAATATTAAGGCTATATTACAGACTACATATGTTGAAAAATTTAGTTGCGAAAAAGTGCGAGGTGAATTTATATAATTTTTTTAAGAAATTGTTATCGTTGGGACGATGTAATATCTCGTACTAAATTTGTTCCTTATTTCTTTTAAGATTGTATATAGGAAATGTTATTGGTAATTACATTATATAAAAATGAAATTTATGTAATTTTAACTACTTACAAGTTGCTTAAAACAAATGTCCATATACCAAATTTGACATAAAATTATGAGTCCTTTTAAATATGGTAGTGCTTTATTTAGATTAAAACTATAACATTTGCTAAGCATTTTATGTCAATATTAATATATTTGTTTTAACGCTGTATTATATCCACATTGTCCAGAACTTCATCTGCAAGCTATAAAAAAGTGGAACCGTTATCGAAAGATGTTGGGCAAATTTTGTTGGATCCATTACTTCCTAGTGATTCATCAGACTCTGAAGACGACTAATTTAAATAAATTTTAAAAATCTCATAATAAAATTTCACAAAATTGTAACAAGTGTTAGTTAGCTTAATTACTCTTTATTTCATTGTTTAATTATAACTAAATTATTTATAATAATTAAATAAAATCTTTTCATAACTAATAATTGTTATTCGTTTTTAAAAATAAACTTATTAATAAAACTAAAAAAAGTTTAATTTTATACGAATATTTCGACCTATGCCGGCAATAGGGTAAATGTCCAAAATCCATAGATTTAAATAGTTACTTGCTATAAATAAAATTACTTATATAAATTAAATTTTTGGAAAAATATATTAAAATAATTTCTTACAATTGAAAATAGTACAGAATTTCTTCCGAGGTAGTGTGGTTTAGCAGCCCCTCCCGCTCATTCTACTGAAGTAGCAGTACCCATTTTGCATTACTTTATTAGCTTACCTCCTTGCCTGAAATATTTCCATATAAATGAAATTAATTTGGCCAAGCGTTTAGAAGATACGAATTTAGATCCACTAAATTAGGGTTTTCTCCCACTGTGCGTTAGCATGTTATTGAAAGGAAATACTGGTGAATGATATCATCGGAAAGGTAATTTACAATAAATTTACAAATGCAGGATTTACAATAAATTGCGTATCTTTTGAACGCAGTTATTTTTAATATCATATATGGATCTGCATAGGAGAAAACACTAAAATTTTACTACGTGAAGATATTTAAAGCTTATCACAACATTTTAAGGCAAAAATAATAGCTTAAATTTACTATATATAATTGTTCAGGCTAAGATGTCGTCGAATACTCAAGTAGAATGAAATGAATTTGACTCTGATCGTGTTTTTACTATTATCACCTTGTTATTTGAAACCGATATATATATTTTGTTATTTATATTTAGTTTTTTTTATACATATATTTACAGAATATATTGTTTTGGAAAAAAATCTGTCACGTACGATATAAAATTTTATTTATTACAAAATCATCCTAATATTGTTTTCATTTAAATATGAGGGATTGTAGAAGAAAGGTATGTGGTTTAGTGTAAGAAATTAAAAGAAAAAATAATCTTACGATTCGAAAATTTTAGCATATTTTTACATGTACCTCAAAATTACTTCCGTTATATGTATGTCACGTACGATATCTTGGACACCAATGTTTCGAAGGTACTTATTATTTTTATAGTATCTTCAAATTATTTTTCAGATACTCTTATTATTGCAAAATCTATTTCACTTCATAGGCGTACAAATGTCACGTACGATGACATGGAATTGCCCATATGTAATTTTAAAGGGTAAATATCTATCATTTATTCTCACTCCAAGATCAATAATTGGAGCTGTTACTCCATGAGTTTGCAAAGTCATTGGGAGCTACTCCAGCAGCAATTTAAAAACGTTTCCGAGCATAAGGATTCATCAGAAAGCAGGGAATTTGGGTACCATACGAATTCAAGTAGAAAGACCTTGAAATACGATTTTGCATGTCCGTAATGATATTTGAACGCTATAAAAGAAAATCTCAGGAAACCGGTGCCGAACGCAATTGATTCGTTTGAAATGAGCATTGGAAAACGAGACTTGAAACCGTAATATTCCATCAACGAAAAACTGCAAATTTAAAACTAGAACGCGTCATATAAATTCAATAATATTCATTACAAAGAAAACCCATATAAAAATCATATTGAAAAATAATATTTTTCCATATTGAAATAAAAAAATTCAACATCACAAGACCTGTTAAAAACTATTTAGAAAGAAGTGGTTGGGAAGTTTTGCCTCAACCACCTTACAGTCCAGACCTTGGCCCGCCTGACAACTTTTTATTTAGATCGCTGCAGAACGTTTTCTGTAATATACTTCGCTTCAGAACAGAGTATATTGGATTGCTACAATGAGGCGAATGGTAATCATATACACAATTACAGTGACCATAATATTGTTAAAAAGCTTTTAAAAATGTTGAAATGGTTATGGTAAACATGTAGACCTATACTGCCTTCTGCGTATGCATATTTAAGGAGTTCATAAATACATAATATTCAATAAAATGTTTATTCGTTAACAAATTGCAAAGACATTTTTCGCTTCGCTCAGTTTTTTCGTTGCAAACATTTAAAAAGCAGATGATAGATCAACCTATGAAATGAGTGTTGGAAAAGGGCTCTACGCCTTTTACGTGTCTACTTATGGGTTAGTAAAATTAAAATTTGTGAAAAAAAATTTTTGATTTTTCTTTATTAAGACTTTTAGATTTAAAATAATACCAGCAAAGATTTAAAATTTTTTGAATTTATTTTTAAATTTTCAACCCGTCCTTGTCCCATTTTTTGATTTAAAAAAAAAAAGTGCTTCCAAAAAAGTGTTGCATGCATTTTTCGGCAATTTATGACATTAAATATTAGATATACCTTCTTAAACGGATTTTGAGCAATATGTTACTAAAAATTTATAAATAAATTAAAAAAAGTATAACCCCTTTATATAAGATTTTATTCATAATCAATCAAGGAATTTTTTTTGCATTGACGGCCTTTCGGCCGTCAACTAAAGTTTTCTCCTCTGGGATATATCACAAACTGGCTGAGATGTCTGAGATGCCCTACTTTGAGACCTCATCGCTGATCCAGGAGGGTCTTTGAGGTCTGTCATCAGACACAAACTCAAATAATCCTCTGCTATGCCGAGACAATTTGAAATAGCAGATCCAAAACATTATTTTTCTGCTCCACTGTGCACTTATATCAATGGAGATGCATCATAGTGCTGGAAATATGCAGAATTAAACTGCCATTAGTCTTGGTATAAAGTATTTTGAAATTTCTGAAAAATATACAATTTTTAAGATCTAGTCTTATTTTTATGTACACAGCACACAGTTTTAAAACTTTTTTTTTCCCTTTTAAAGGAACTACATGCTATAATATATTTCATTATATTTCTATGAATTTGACATTTTTATTTAAAAAAAAAAAAAATTTAACATTACTTATAAGATGTTGGCAAAATTTGTATTAAAATTAGAAAGCTTTATGTTTCCTCATTTTATATAACTTATATCAAGTAGATATTATTTAATTTAATTTAACTTTTCTTTTTAATCCTTTATAGTTGCTACTTTAAATAAAGTGTAATAAAATTTTAGAAATTTTAGCTTAACATTTAAAACTAAACAGAAAAAAACTATACATACATAAAATGCCATAAAGAGTTTTTGCTCTTAATTATACTTTTCCTTTTTAGAATTAAAACTCATAAAATGAAACATAAATAAAGCTTAACATTTCTATAATCACAAACTATGTAGCAGGGCAAAAGTTAAATAATATTATGCATATACAGCTACACATACGCTTTTATGCTAATAGGATTGAGAAGTTTAAAGCCTGGTAATGGAAAGCGAAATTTTTGAAATCAGCTGGAAAAATATAACACTTATTTTCTAATTAATTTTCAGACAGAATCTCGATTTTAATATGAATAACTTTATTAAATTTTCTTAATTAACCAAGCGTCATGAAATTGTTACAGAAAATTGTTTTCAATACTGCATAAAATACTACAAATTGTTATTATAAAACCAAAAACTTTTCAATCCATGTTAGTATAATGAATTATATGTAGCAAAAAGCAACAGCAGTAGGAACAGCATCAGCAACAGTGGCAACACAAGGAATAATATAACGACAACAACTAAACAGCAACAACATAACACAAACAGAATAACAACAGCAACAATATCAAGAAAAACAACGACAACATAAACTATACAAACAAGAAAATATAATCATATATAAGTATTAAACAACAGATGCCATTAATTTGTTTTCCGTTTGTATGTTTTTTTTTTATTATTATTCATATCCTTTGTTGTAGCTAAATATTAGGAATGTTAAGTTTTTAGATTAAAATGAAACAAATTGATAAGTATTGTAATGGTTATTACGATTCTTGACTGAGATTTGAAACACTTTCTCTAAAGCTTTTATAGAGGCACAAATGATGGAAACTCTGGTATATTTTAGAATTAAAATAAACCCAAGTCTTTTCTAGGGGTATACTATAACTATTTTGAAAGCAATAAGTATATAATTTATTAACAATCAGCGAGATATTTTTTTCTAAGTCAAGTTTTATTTAAACTGAAGAAAATCATTTATTTTTTGGTTGAATTGCTATGTTTGTTGCATTTTATGTTTTTGTTGATTATATTACTGAAATAATTAAGTAAGTGAGTACACAAAATTAGAGGTTATATTTAAAATTAGCTGACCCGACAGACGTTGTCCAAATTAAAAAAAAACTGCGATTAAACGCTTATTGGCGAAGTTATTAGAGAATTTAGATATTTTAAGTTTTTACATAAAAAATCAATATTTTGTCAGAAATATGAGTGATCACAGATCGAGCTTTTTTTTCTTAATTAAACGCTTATTGGCCAAGTTATTAGCGAATTTAGATATTTTGAGTTTTTATATAAAAAATCGATTTTTGGACAGAAATATGAGTGATCACAGATCGAATTCCTTTTCTTGATTAAACTTTTATTGGCCAAATTATTAGAGAATTTAGATATTTTGAGTTTTTATATTAAAAATCGAATTTTGGTCTGAAATATCAGTGATCACAAATCGAGCCCTTTTTCTTGATTAAACGCTTATTGGCCAAGTTATTAGAGAAATTAGATATTTTGAGTTTTTATATAAAAACTCGATTTTTGTTCAGAAATATGTGTGATCACAGATCGAGCTCCTTTTCTTGATTAAACGCTTATTGACCAAGTTGTTAGAGAATTTATATATTTTCAGTTTTTATATTAAAAATCGATTTTTGGTCATAAATATGAGTGATCACAGATCGAGCTCCTTTTCTTGATTAAACGCTTATTGACCAAGTTATTAGCGAATTTAGATATTTTGAGTTTTTATATAAGTAATCGAATTAGTGGAAATATGAGTGATCACAGATTGATGTATTTTTCAAATGTATTTAATAAGTGGATGTATTAGTGGACGTGGACAATTCTTATTTCTGTAAAAACTTTTTCGAACTATTGCGAACATTAAAAAAATAAAATTAGATAAATCGGTCCAAGCGTCATGCGATTTTGGATATATCGAAAAAAAAATTGGGGTGGTACATTTTTCTTGCAGTAAAAGCTTAAATTGGATTAATATGAACATTGAAACAAAAAATTAGCCAAAGTGGGCGTGGTCAATTTTTCATTCCGTAAGAACCTACAGTGGTGGCCACCAATTTAAGACAAATACTTGAATTTTTTTCATCAACTGAATTTTAAGTGCGATAGAGCCAAAATAAAAGGACCTCTAAGGGTATGAAATTTATTATTAATATTTCTAGTTTCTGAAAAATGTTTGGAAAAATCGGTAAAACATATATGGACAAAGATATGTGGAAATACGTTGACCCACCTCAGCGAACATCCGTTGTTAATAACATGATATGACCGAAACTAATGGAACTAAAAATACGAAATTTGGTCCGAATATTTTATAATAATAAAATTATAATGATATAAATGTTTATTTTAAAAAAAAAATTGTTGGTCAAGTTGTAGAAAAACACATTCATGGTGAATATGTATGAATTGACACAGTCGAATAAAACACACTTGTGTGTTAAAACAGTCCTCATGCATACATATTTGTGGAAATATTTGAAAAAATAATTGACAATTACATGGAATTTAGCAAACAATTTTTGTCTTAAATTCCTGGCCACCACTGTATGTTGGACTATGAACAACATTTAAAAAAAAATTATCTAAATCGGTCCGGCCGTTTTCAACTGATGCAATTACCAACGAACAACATTTAATTTTTATTTATATAGATTGATTAAAATATAATTTATTCGGTTAATCGAATAATTTAATATTAATCGTTTATTAACCAATTACGTCTATGCCCCGATTAATAATCGAGCAAATGATTAACCAATTAAACCAGAAATCCGTGTAATTGAATACTCACTTAAAAAATTGCCTTTAGTATTGCCTACTAACAGGCGAGTTTTATATACTTTATATGAGATTGCCTCATTTGGTCTAAATTTTAACACAACTCATTGGAGGCTACTTTAAAATATGTCTTTAAAATCAAAGTGAAGTCACCAGTTTGGCAATTTCTGAATGTAGGACAAAAGTACAAGCCTTTTAAATCATATGTATTCATTAGGGTTTTCAAGTTATTCGAGATATTAACTTGTTCGAGTAATTTGATCACACGTTTAAAATTAATCGAATTTTTTATAATAATTTAATTTTTTTTTTTTTAAAAAGTAAAGAATGAAGTTTTGATGTAGGTTTTATAATATTTTATTGTTAAAGAAAAATAAAATGTAACATGAAAGTTAACAATTCAAGTATTGATTATGTTAAAAAACATTCGAAAACAAAGTCCATCATTAAATTTTCATCAGAAATATTCTGATCAGATTCCCTCCCGAACAGTCTACAAAACAATTGATTAGCAAACTCTATAGTTTCCATATTGGAGCATAAAAAATATTAGTTAGTTGGACATGATCCTGAATTCAGGTGCAATATAAACATATTAAGAACTTTTCTACTTTTTTAAAGAGATTGTAAGAAACCTCAAGTTACTCCTGGTTTAAATCTAGTTAGGAACTCAGTCTCGTTATGAGTCTCTTTACATAATAATAAATATACAATAATTTGCACTTTCTCAATTCCTTTTTGTAAATTTTTCTGCTCCCTTATATTATTTTTTTTAGCCACACCAAAATTTAATGCTTTTTCATGAAGGCATCATGCTACTGCCCCATGAACCTTTCGTTATGAAATGTTTAGGTAACATATCACTCCCGTACTTTAGCTGTTGTAATCTTTGATATACTTTATGATCAGAAATCTGTTGAAAACCCTCTAATTTTGGGAGGGTTTTTTACAAGTGAGAGCTTTGTAAAAAATATATATACATACTTTTTCCCTAAGCAAATGGTTTTGATTCTAGCCTCAACCGAATTCTAATCTTTGTGAGGATAAAATGGATATCAATTTTCTTGTCTTGCTGATTATAAACAAGTTCGATTTTGTAAGTCTTTAAACCAAGATCCAGGTTTATGATTCGCCAAGAGTTGTTCCATACGATGCTGATCATTCCATCGAATCGATTAGCCATGGTGTCATGGAAATAACTTATTTGCTCCGAAAAATCTATTTTGTTTGTCACCGAACAATTTAGTGTGTTTAGTGGACCTATGGCTACATTGTGGCAATGGTGAGGGATGCACAAAAGTTTTTATGGTTCCTTTCAGGTTTTTTTTTTCTAAAAAAAATTTCAGTTTCAAAAGAAACCAGCTGTCTTTAGTGTAATTTTGTACTTATATATATAAAAACTTTGTTACCGAGAAATAATTGACTCTCTTTAATTTGTTTTTTTTTTCCATTCCATTGTTTTTTGCTTTATAAATATAAAGCAATAGCCTTAATTTAATTACAACACAGGGTATTTAAAATTCGTTCCAACCAACTATAACAAGTTTACTTAATTTTTTCACTCCATTTCCTATTCTGCTTCTCTTTCCCTTACGTCCTTTTTGTATTCTATTGTGCGTGTGTATGTATGTTTTTTTCTTTCTTTTAGCCTAAATGCATAAAGCTTTGAGCATTATTTCCTATACATAAAGCATACATACAGAAATGAATTTATACAAATTCATGCATATACATGAATACATGAACACATACAATTTTATGTATAAAATACAATAACAATCTAAACAGTACAAATAATCATACATACTATGTATGTATGTTTGTTTGTATGTATGTAAATATAAGTATGTATGTTTGTAACTTATTATATTTACTCATACATTTAAACATTTGGTAAAATAAAACATTTCTATTATGGCTTACAAATTTATATAGAAAATAATTCATTAGAAATTTTGCAAAACCAAAAAAAAAAATAAGTAAAATACAATGTACGAGTACTTGTATTGCATTGTATTAAAATACAGGAAAAAAAAGAATATACAGCCATTTAAATTAACCGGGCTAAAGGCATAATATTTAATGAAAAATCATAAAAACAAATGTGGTTGAAATAAGTGCGAAAGGCTAAACAGAAATACATGTGTTTAACAAAACTTTGGTTTTAATTTTTTTTAAATAGAAACACAAAAAATTACATTTTAATTTTATATTAAAACTAACTATTGCTTGAGAATTCTTAAACTTTATTCTGCTTCGGTTACTAGTAACCATTTAATTATTATGTTTGTGTAGTTTAACATTCAAAATGTTTTTAATCATTAATGGAGTTTTTTTTCTGGTATATTTATTCTGCCTTTTACAATTTTTGTGTTCTTTTCTGAAAAAATTTAGTTTTGGTAAGCGTAATGTTACCGTAAACCCCTGTAAATATGCTACATGTTTCACCCTAAATTTTATCAAAGGATTAGAAATGCAGCACTTATCAGCTTTTCTTGTTATTGGTTTTGAAATTCGTCATAGTGGAGAGGGTATATGGCGTTTGTGCAGATGTTTGTAACGCCCAAAAAAAATTTGGTACATATAATTTATTCGGCCCAAGGACGCTATTGAAAATGGCTGTAATCCATCCATTATTTCACCTAGCCCCCATACAAATGTTCTCCCGAAATTAAACTTTATAGATCATATTCCTATAAACGCACTTAATTTTTTTCTGTATTTTTGTTATATCTTTATTGTTCTCATCAAAAGCAAAATTTAACTTTTTTAATGAGAGACAACTTAACGGTACTTTTTGAAAGTAAACAAGTTTTTTTTTCTTATTCTTGTTGTTTGCCTTAATTATGCGATCAAATTTTCTTGGTGCTATTTTAGAGTGGAAGACGTGAAATTTGTTTTTAAAAAAGTTTACAAAAATAAAATATTATCAATTTTAGTTTTTTTTTCAACCAAAGGTACGTTTCTAATAGTAACATCTCAATTTACTGCAACTTTTTCTATTTGAATCAATAAATTTCATCACTTTTAAAAATGCCCAAGGGAACTTATTTGTCCGATCAAGAAAAGATTCAAATTAAATTTTTTCACGACAAGGATGCTCCAATACAGAAATTTGACGTAAAATCGATCGTTCGGAAAGTGTGGTGCGAAATTTCTTGAAGAAAGGAACTTAAAAAAGAAGAAGACAACTTAATCTAATAAAACCAGAAGCAACCCGCAACAAATTGAATTCCACACAAATAAAGAATAAATTGAATCTTCCAGTGACTTCCAAACACGTTGCACACATTTTACGAAACGATGAAAACATAAAATGGAAAAAGCCGAAATGTAAACCAATGCTAAAAAAGCACCATAAAGAAAATCGTCTAAAATTCGCAAGAAAATATATGAAATGGACAGATGAGTGGAAAGAAAGTAATTTTCTCTGACGAAAAAAAAAATTAATTTAGACGGTCCTGACTAACACTCATGCTATTGGCACGATTTGAGTTCAAACGATGTTCGGATGTCAAAACGTAATTTCGATGGTGGCAGTGTTATGGTTTGGGCAGCGTTTTCTGCAGTTGTCAAATCGAAAATATGTTTTGTTCCGACAAAAATGAATAGTGCGATTTAAAGCGAACTGTTGGAAGATGCTCTTCTCTCATTTATGAATGAAAAAATGGATGAAGATTGCATATTCCAATGCTGCAATCCATGTTTCTAAGCAATCGAAATCTTGGTTTAATGAACATAGCATTTCTCTGTTGAACTGGCCGGCTTGTAGTCCGGACTTAAACCCGATGGAGAACTTGTGGGGATACATGACCCGTAAAGTTTATGCAACTAATGCCCAGAACGAAAGCATAATGACTGTGACAGAGCTGAGACTACGAATTAAACAAGTCTGGGAGGAAATTGGTTCCAATCTGCTTAAATCTGTCAGACCGTATTTTTGAAACAATCCATAACAAAGGATCATCCACACATTATTAATAATGCTACAGTGGTCCATAAATTAAAGTGCGTTTATAGGAAAATACCCTTAAAAATGGCTGTTAATCTCGAAAATTAAGTAAAAAAAAAAATAAATAAAGTACAGATGAATTTTTTTTGTAAACAATATTTTAAGTGAAGTCTTAACTAATTTAATAAACTAATTTGTAGCCCCCTAAATATGTTCATGTTTAATTTTTAAAATTTTTTTAAAAAAAGTTGTGTGCGTTTATAGGAATATGTACCAGTATAGGTATCTTCACAAATTTTGTTCCAAATAAGTTTTATATATATAGAATTCTTGTCACCAAATTTTATTATGATCGGTCCATAAGTGGTCATAGCTCCCATATAAAACCCACATCCGAAAATCACTTTAACATGCACAAATCTCCTAAAAATGTTGCTATACATACAAAATTCAACATAGTTAACTTTCATATAGACATAAATCACACGATCTAATTTCATGACGATCTTTCCATAATTGGTCATAGCTCCCATATAAGGCCCACTTCCGAAAATCGCTCAAAAATATAAATTATTGAAATTTTAAAAGAAAAATGTTTTTGCTCTTTTACTTAGTGTAGGGTAATATATGGTCGGGCTTTGAGCTCTATAAAACTTGACGTGTATTTAAAAAGCGTTGAACATTCCTTTGAGTTTTGTTACTAAATAAAGATTTTATTAAATATTTATTGAGTTTCTAATACTAAAATTTGTATCAAACTTTTAATAGGATTGCAAATATTAGAAACAATTTGATCCACATTTATTCCGAACAAATTTTTTTGTTAAATAAGTTAATTTTTGGTCTTACAATTTCAAGTCAATATCTTAATTTGATTCGAAAATATATTTAAAACTCAGTCCCTCAAAAAAATTGCACTTGTTCATATTGTTTTTTTTTTTTTTCATAACTTAAACTCGAATACTCCTTGGCTACGCCCAGGTCAAATTTTATCCCGATTTTAGCCAGATTTATATTCAGAATATTTTGATTCTGTGGAGGTCATCAAAATAGGTATTTGTTTGTGAGATGATATCATTGTTGAAGTAAAAACACGAAGTAGTCACTTGGTACTTGGTACGAAGTAGTCACTTGGTACCGGGTAATAGCCTAACTCATTGGTTTTTGAAATAGAAACTGAACTTGTGTGCTCCCTTTTGTGCACCCGATTGTGAGAAAACGCGGCAGCCATCTTTCGGAAATCTTCATCATTCATACCGAAGTGATCACGTTTTAAATATCCGACCGGCGAACACCATATAGTTAATATTTCAATTGTTTCGGGTGTAGAGACTTCAACTGGGTGCCCAGAGAGTTCTGCATCATCCGTGCTTATACGGCCACAAACAACTTTTTTACCACTGAAATTGATGGTACAGAGTTCCTATAGTATTTATTAGGATATAAGAGCTGCGATACTGAATCTTTCAATCCTTTTGGAATCCAAAGTTTTATATGAAATTTGTATGTTAAGGAAATATACCATTTACAATACAACAATTATATATTTCTTGTTTAATTTTATTCCATTTTACATTTACCGACTCCACAACAAAAATTGTCCATGCCCTTTCATTATTGTCCTTTTCAAATTACCACAATACAGCTGCAACACTCTCCTCGAAAACTAATTACGCAGTTTATTTACGTTGTATTCCCTAAACTCTTGTCTTTTCATTTTATATATTTTATTCATATTTGTTTTTAACATTTCATTTTAATCTTCATATAAATCGTATAATAAATATTAAAAACCAAAACTCAGACTGCAGCTTAAGCAGTAGAAAATCCCAACAACAGAAACAAAATTAAATTATTACAACTTGCTAGTAAATTCGTATAGCAATCGTAATAAAATGATGATGAGAATGACGTTGGTGTTGTATAAATAAAGTAGTGTTGGTTGTTGTTTATATACATAAGTATATATAGTGTTTTCTATAAATATTGATAGAGAAAATGTATTTCCGGCAAATTTAATCACTTGGTTATGAACACAAGCACAAACCAGTTGGGCACACACATTTACAAAAACTCACAAAATAGATGAAGAGGAACCAAACATAATAATTTCGAAAGATACCAAGGCCATAATGATAGCAAACAAACCAACAAATATACTCTTCTATATAGATAGAACAAACAATAAGGCCTTATATTTCCCCATAGACATTGTATACGTGTTTAGTTATCATAAGATTATTATTATTATTATTATTGAATTGTATGTGTACAATTGTACGATAGTGTAATAAAAATACTAAATAACAAAAATAATCTATATATGCAATGTATGTACAGTGGAGTTAAAATGTTTAAAAACTGAATTTAGGAATAGTCCTCACTGATCTTATGGTTAGTACTTTTTATCTATATTATAGTTGAACGTTTTTGTATAAATATGTACTTATATATCTAAAGGCTCCTTCTGAACTTTGACAGTTGATAGCGGCCATATTTTTGAAGCTACGTATCTCGAATTGGCTGTCATTTATTCAGTTTATTTTGTCAAATCACCATAGATGGATAAAGCCATAAGATAACACGTGAAAATGATAAAATTAATTGACCTAAAAATCACCTTCCCATTTTGAGGAATGGGTAAGTCACCGAAAAATTTCCGAATTTACGACGCTAACAATCTAAATGAGATCCTAGAGCGTCCAATTTGTCCCGAAAAGATACTGTTTCATGTGTATTTTGGGCAGGCAGCGTCATCGGTCCATGTTTCTTTGAAAACGACGTTGGCCATGCCGTCAACGACTAGAATATCATGGAAAATGAATAGCATGAAAGTGGATCCGGCTCCACTAGAATAGCGTGAAAATGCAACCGGTTCCATAAGAATAGCATGAAAATGCAAACAGTTACTTTAAAATGGAATGAAAAATTAATTAGTTCATTTAGAATATAATAAAAATGAACCGGTGCATATAGAATATCATGAAAAATAAATCGTTATTTTTAGAATAACATGAAAACGGAACCAATTGCTTTAGAATGAACTCATTTCCTTACAAAAGCATGAAAAGAATAGCAGGAAAAGTTCATCGGTTCTATATACATATATTGCATATATTGATTCCTATGGTTCCAAATCGGATCAAAGGGCCACAACAAAGTTTTTTCATTGTGATCTATCCTCCATTTCATTCAATTTTGGCTACGTACGTTCATTTCTGCATATTTGCAAAAATATCTTGAACAGTTTTCGTATCGAGCGATTCATGAATACCTGCATGGATTGCAAGTCGCTAGCTATGGTGTTCCAGGATTCACAGCCATACCACAGGACGGAACGTACGTTAGATGAAAAGAGGTGGAGCTTTGTTCTCAGATGAATTTGGGGTGATGGAATACTTTTTGCAGTGCTCCCGATTTGTAATATCTTCTAAAGAGCCGCCTGATGCTGACATGACACTACCCTGATATATACATGATTGGACATCTTCAATATCTACGGTGTCTATTTGGAACATTTGGGAACTTAGTCGTTGCTACGTTAAAATGTAAACCAGCATCACTTGCCGTGGTCTGTATTTATTATTTTCTTTGAGTGCCAACTATAAAATATTACTTTAAAAGAATTTTATCAAACTAAACAGTTATTATTTTATTTATCAGTTATTTTCTTCACTTTGTCATAAAAAAAACAAGTAAGAAAGTATGGTCGGTCAAGCCCGACCATATAATACCCTACACCAAGTAAATGAGTAAAAATATTTTTCTTTTAAAATTTCAATAATTTATATTTTTGAGTGATTTTCGGAAGTGGGCCTTATATGGGAGCTATGACCAATTATGGACCGATCACCATAAAATTAGGTCGTGTGATTTATGTCTATATTAAAGTTAACTATGTTGAATTTTGTGTGTATACCAACATTTTTAAGCGATTTATGCAGGTTAAAGTGATTTTCGGAAGCGGGTCTATATGGGAGCTATGACTAATTATGGACCGATCGTAACAAAATTTGGTGACATGAATTTTGTATATATAAAACTTATTTGGAGCGAAATTTGTGTAGATACATAGATAAATAAAACATTTATGACCGATAAAGTCCAATTTCGAGGGGACATTTGTATGGGGGCTAGGTGAAATAATGGACCGATTTCAGCCAGTTTCAATAGGCTTGGTCCTTGGGCCGAAAAAGTAATATGTACCAAATTTGATCGAAATATCTTCAAAATTGCGACCTGTACTCTGCGCACAAAGTTTACATGGACAGCCAGCCAGCCAGCCAGCCAGACGGACGGACGGACGGACGGACGGACATCATTTAATAGACTCAGAAAGTGATTCTAAATCGATCGGTATACTTTAAGGTGGGTGTTAGACTAATATTTTTGGGCGTTACAAACATCTGCACAAACGCATAATACCC
This sequence comes from Calliphora vicina, assembly GCF_958450345.1. NCBI lineage: Eukaryota > Metazoa > Arthropoda > Insecta > Diptera > Calliphoridae > Calliphora > Calliphora vicina. The sequence goes on from NC_088780.1 coordinate 23,711,112, forward strand.
TCCCCACTATGGTGGTGTAGGGTATAACAATAAAATTGTATGACGTACAACCATTGTATTTTCAATATAAAAATTGTTAATTTTGCATACAAAAACTCTCGTATGTCTATTTTTGGTGCACATATGACAAAATACTTGCTTAGGTCGATAAAATTTTGTGACATACGATGATATGCATGCTGAATATCTCGGTAGTTATAAGATTTGGGATAAAACTGATGATACCATTAGAAAGAGCTTGCGAAGTACATTATGAATATGTAATAATCTCAAAAAAATTCACTTACTACATTCGTATTTTGAGGTAATGATATGTTCGCGTAACTCAATAACAATTTAGCTTATTGAATAAACTGAAAAAACCGAAATTCCGCAATAAAATTGCCTTTAAGTAACATTAAAACTTAAGTAAGACCAAACTTTTTTTAATGTGTGCAGTCCTTTTTAGCAAATTTGAAGAATATTGCCGTTTTGTAATATATTTTTGTGCACTGCATTGCCAACTATTGCACTAAACTAAACATAGAAGAACACTGCAAGATGTACCTAATTATCTTTTGGTTTTATCTTTTGTGACTAAATCAAAAGTTGTGGATAGACTTTAATCATTTAGGGTTTGTATTTTCCAAATTTTCATTACATTTTAAAATACAAAAATTACGAAATTTTGCTAAAAAGTTATTTTTTTTCACAAAAAAATATATATTTCTAAAGCGACTGCGCAGATTAAAAAAGTCTTACTTAAGCTAATTTTATTGCGGAATTTCGGTTTTTTTACTTTATTCAATAAGCGAAACCATTTTTAAGTTACTCTTGTGCAACCTCCTCCATTTCCAAAATAACGGTATATCTCGAAAATTAGTTGAACCAGCCTGGTGCCCCGCTGGTCAGAAAAAAATGGTAAAATTCGAGCACAGTGTAATTAATATCGTGATGAAATTGGTCATAAACATTTTTTATGAACCGAAATATTTCTACCAGCTTTTTTGAGGATCGGTACGTAATTGTCCCTACCCCCATATAACCCCAATATAAGAAATATATTTTATTGTCACATATTGTTGATTTGTGTATAAGTTTCAGCACGGCCGAAAATAAAACTCTTACCTGTTAATACTCATTTAGTGTTTAGTAGAATCGAAAATAATTTTTTTAAATTGTATATAAAATATTTTTTAATATGTAAAATTTGGAATTTGAAATATGAATGAAAGTTATAGACATAGAGAATTATACATAGAGACGAGACACTCCGATTTGTCAAACGAAATACAGCATGTATTTTGTTGTTGCCAGAGATAGGTTTTTGACAACAGACTTAGGTTTCTGACAATTACGTCTCGTCTCTATGTTACCCTATGGTTATAGATTTTATTATTTATTTTTTGTCATTATTTAATTTTTTTAATACATATTTGAATATGAAATATTGAAAATGAAATGTGCCACCTCTAGTTAACCGATTTTGCTCAAACCTTCAGCATTTGATTTCTATAAGACTTGGAAACACAGAAATACAAAAAAAAAACATTATTCGCAGTGAAGTTAAAATGTAGAAACCCTTAATTTAAGAATAGCCCTAACTGATGTAATGGTTTCTACTTTTTGTCTACAGTGTATTTAAAATTTTGTATATTAATATAAGTTTGTATATCAGAACATGCATGTACATAAGAAAGTATACTTATTGCTATGTTATAAATAAACTGGTACGTCTGTATGTACACTGAGAGAAAACCGACTACTGTAATGGTTGGGTTTACTTTTCGACAGTATGTTTTGTAGATATAACAATTTATTTTTGTTTTTTAAATAAATAATTATTTCAATAGAAATAAGCATTAGGCAGAAGTCAGAAAATAATTACGCATTTTGTTGTCTTTGAATATAGAATATAGTTTTTCTCCCGGTGTTATCACTATCTACTACAGTAAGTCATTATGCTTTTCCATACCATTACTGCCACAAATAATAATTGTTTGTTATTACATGATTTTGGTCATTTAAAGAGATTACAAAAAAATATTGTTATTTTTACTTCTGCAGTCATTAATTGTTATAATTTCTTATCTCGTTAATAGACTTCCAATATAGTCTTATATGTTTGATTTTTGGCTAGGCGAAAAAAATTATTATAAAGGAACAAATTTATCATACACTAATATACATACATATCTTCACCTAAGATACAGAACAATATATCATCAAAACAAACTCCAAATTGATTTTATTATTGATTATCAAAAATAACCAAGTTATAACCACAATTTAATCAAGTAGCTTTTGATTTTTCTTTTTTTTATGGACTCCAAAGATTTGGAGTCTCGGTGTCATATCTTGCAAACAGTTCGGAATTTTGATTTACTCTGTAAGGCAAAGTCGTAGCCCTTGTCATAAGAAACAAAAACTGTGAACATATAAAACTTCATCTTTAAGATCAAAATCGCAAAAAAACTTTTTATTTTAGTCTAAAACCCACCTTAAAGAATACAGATCGACTCAGAATCAATTTCTAATAGTAAATGATATCCGTCCTGGATGGCATGTAGCTTTGTGCGCAAAGTACTGTTTGCAATTTTTAACATATTTCTATCAAATTTAGTGCAAACATCCTTTTTCATCCATGGAAAAATTCAGTTGAAAATGGCTGAAATCATTCTATTATTTCACCTAGGCTCCCTACAAATGTCCTCCCGAAATATCACTTCAGCAGCCATAAATGTTTAATTTTTATACATATCTACTCAAATTTCACTTCAAATAACTTATAATATATGGTAATATTGAATATCAACAAATTTTATGATGAGCGGTCCATAATAAGTCATTCTTCTTCTCCATTTCCCTTCTTGGCTTCCACAAAGCATCTTAATCTTATACGATTTTTTGCAGTTGTTTTCTCGTCTTTCCCATGTCAGATTCCACTGCCTTGGAATATCATGCCTCTACATGTACGATGTTGCTATTATATCTAGTCTATTGTTATTTTTACTTGTATGAGTTTCTTGAACGGTTGTTGTTCCAGCTAAGTCGGTGATTGGTCTGATACGTATTTGGATGTAGTGGTGGGGAACCTTGCTTATCATTGATTCAAACCTTTATATCCTAGGTGGTTCTAACTTCTTATCCTCTTTTCCAGGGGGGCGTATATCGGGGGTCTTCTTGGATGGATTGTTTATAGGTGGTTTGAAGCCACTTTATTTTTAAAACTCGAAAACCATGATGAAATTTGTTTTTCTCTGCCAGGGATCGAACCTGTGGTGTAGGAAAGGGATTTTGAGGGATTTTGGTTTCAACAACCCTATTTTTCGACCACTCAATTTCAAAAATCAAATGATGCAGTTTTGTAGAGAAATGTTTAAAGATGAAATTTTCACTTATAGTTTTAAGAAAAATTTAATTTTATTTTTAAACAAAAAAAATTTATTTATATTTTCACAAACTTCAATGGTTTATATATGTATGTATAGTTTTCCTAATAATACCATTTACCTTTAACATATTTGAAAAATATAAAATTTCTTTATGGTGGGGATATCATGAACCGTTAAGAAGATATGCCCAAATCTATAAGCCTCTAAAAATTATTTTATTTTCCATGGAAAAAAAGTAACGTAAACTATTAAAAATTAAATTCCGCATAATTCTAGAAGTTAAGCTAAATCGTGATAATGATTCATTATAAACTTAGTGATGATTTTACCTAACGTTAACTTGAATTTGATGTGCATACCTTCTTTCAATCAATTTGACTTTATTAGTTCGTTTTGTTCTTAAAATTTTATTTTATTAATCATTTCGTTAGGTTAGTGTTCCTTTTCAGAAATAAACGGTCTAAAATCCATGATTTGAAATATTTTTGAAATCTGATAATGGAGTTTTATTAATAACTTGGTATGATTTATAATGACAAATAAGCACAGCTAAGAAGAAGTGCATTTGCTTATTATAGATCCTTTTTTGTAACTTGTAACATTTTCTGTTTCATATCAGAAAAATTAAATTTTAATTAAAAATTAAAAAATTAAAAATTAATTAAAAAGCTGATTTACATTTGAAATTTAATGAATAAACCAATAATTAAAAAATGTATTATTATTGAGTAACATATTTATACTCAATTCCATTAGAGTGAGATAATAATTTTGAAATTTTTACAAAATAAAATGGACTTAGCACTTTTGTATATTCATAGTTAACCATTTCTGATTACAAAAAACTACAAATTTTAAAGCTGTATATTCTTTTTTGGTCATTTTATGTTTTCTACACATATATGACGGTTAACATCGAAAAAACCGGTTTGCTAAAGTAGGCCAATTTTCGGTTAAAAAATCGGTTTTTTATAAACACTATTCTCGAAAGTTTTAATCATTTTCTCCATGAAGGGTATTATATAGTCATGATTGACCGACCATATATCTACAAAATAAAATAAAATTCTTAGTAACCCATTAAGCCGATACTGATATGGTTAAATAGCAAACTAATGTGGATGTCGGATAAACGGCCTAAGACTGATAGATCTTTAAAGCTTTTTATTTGAAACACATTGCCGGATTTATATTGTAATTTACCAAACTTCATTTTAGGGAGGTGGCTGTAGTGGATTTTTATGACAAGTTTGAATATACATAAATATGTATGTATAAATATAGATGTTAGTAAAAAAAGTATTTCTTTAATATAAATACATATTTATATGTAGGACAATATTTAACATAAAAAAATATAAATTTGTATATACAAATATCTATAACTATGTGGCCAACAGTGCGTATGATTTATTTGCATGATTTTAAGACATAATTTTCTTATGATATAATAGTGATTGCGTAAAAGTAATTTTAATAATTTATATGCAATTTAATTAAGAATTATATAATAGTATAGAGCAATAAAATAACATTTATGGACAATAAAAGGTTTATGTGTTACCAGGTCGTAAATTAGGCCAAATTTTATTACAGTGAATACAAAGCAATACACATTGCTATGGTAAATAAATACATTTTCTACAGCCAATTATACAATTTACATATAATCCATTTTAATCCTTTCTTTCATATAATAAAACCTATTACTTAACTAAATTCAAGTTGGCAATTTTAATTTATAATTAAGTTTTCCTCTTAAGCAGCATCATTTTATGACAGCAACTTAATTGCTTATAATTTAATTATAGCCTATAATACCAAAATTCTTGTTAAAATTCATTTACTACATCCCTTATTTTAACGATTTCAATATAAAACTTAAACATTTTCAAGCCAATAATTTTTCAATTGCTCCACCTTAACAAAAACCGTGCAGATAAAATCCTAATTTTCTCCTACCCCATTTCAAAGAATACTTGTTCATTTAACTTTTGCTGTTACTGGAAATTACTTAACATGTCCTTAAAGTTATTGAGGCTTCTGCACCAGCCTCCCAGCACCACGCAGAAATCTCCAATAATCCTTACTATATTTTCACAACAACTTGGCAGTGCAAAGTAGGTTTGTTTCGGCCGCAGTTAAGTTAACTTCGAAGGACTTGTTCGTGTTGGGGTAAAAACATTTTTTTGCTTATGCTCGTATCTCACAAATAAGACAACAACTATAAACTTATGATATTTTTAGCAATAAAACAACAGACACAAGAACGTGACTTTTACTTTTAGTTATAATTAAAATTACAAAGGAGAAGAGGTCATTTAAATACTACACAGCAACAAACTTTTATTTAGCGTTAAAACAAAATGCAAACATCTACTTTAGTAAATCCTTGAGCAGTAACAATTTACCAGAGAACAATTTTATTGTTAAGCATGATGTTGCTATAAAGGTAGATGAGCAAAAGTCATGATTGTTCAGGCATATAGAATTTTTTGTGGTATGTTTGCTTTAATAAATAAAAACTAAATGTGTGTATATCATTGGGAAAATTGTGTTAAATTTTATGAAAATTATAACAACAAATTAAGCAGTTTTTTGTTGTAATTAATTAAGGTGCCTTTTTGAGTAAAGGTTGATCACGTATTTTTGTTTTCAAATGAAAGATATGTAAATATTTTGTTTTTATTCTAAACTGTTTAAATTTGAGAACAAATATCGGATACAGTTATAGTTTCCCAACTCCTTATATATTTTTATTCTTTTATAATTTATAAATTTCTTTTATTAATTGTAGAGTTCCTTAAAATTTTCAGTAACAACCATTGCTTTAAAGTTCATATAGTGAAAATCCAATGTATGTTTACAATTAAATCATACAGTTGAAAATATCAATCCTGCATAACACCATTAAACTTAACTTTACAATTAACATTTTAATAATGTCATAAAAGATATCAATTTAAACCATTTAAAGAGCTACACACATCGCTAATTATTATATGCATTTAAGTTCATAAATGCATACATATATATTTAAATTAATTTATTTTTAATGGTATTTAAATACATACTTTACTTACATACTTTATTACTGACATTATAAATATTTATGAAAAATATTTTTAAGTTCACATAAACACTTACAGCCACTCATACCTAACATACAAATATATGTATTTGCTGGGTAAAATATATTAAAAAGATATTTTTGCTTACACACAAGCTGCACTCACTACTCATCAGTTAGTTATTTATTTTAACCATTAACAAATTAATTGCTCATAAATGTTTGTAGGTATTCATTATTAAATGTAATTTGTATATCGTAACTATTAAATGTTTCATTTCTTTATTTTTATGTTTTTTAATTTTGTTTAATTCTACAACATGTCAAGTGTATCCTTGACATAAATATGAAAGAACATTAAAATATACATATATGTGGTATATGATGTTTTTAAATACACACAGATTTATATACATTTATAGGGTTTCATATGATAAATAAAAATTCTATACAATTTACCGTTGGCATATTAATTATGCACATTTTAATAAACCATGTCAAATTATATTAAATAAATAAATTGCGGAAAAATCATATGGCCAAAGTCATTAAAGTGTTAGCGTAAATAATACATAGCAAATATTTATTAATAAATTGAATCTGAAATGCTTTGCACCAATATATATAATAACCGACACCACCATAGTGGAGAATTCATATCTACCAATTTTATGATGATCGATCCATAAATATTATTATAACTATGATAAGACATTGATTCATGTAAAGTTTGAAGACTTTCACAATTATAGTACTCCAGATATTTGAAAATAACTATTTACGTTGTACGATGGGTGCCACGCCAAACTATATAAAATGATAAGCTATTCGGATAAAGTTTGAATAATCTCGAAAATATAGTTCTCAAGATATTTACAAATTACTATTTACTTTGTATGAGAGGTAACTCACCCCCTATTTCGATCCTTCCCATTTTTTGGTTAAATTTCATGCCGTCATTTGAAATTGTTTCATATAAAGTTTGAACACATTCACAATCCAGATATTCGAAAATAACTATTTACGTTGTTTGATAAGTACCACGACCACTAAACCAATTCCGCCCATTTTCAGCCAAATACTAAATACTTTTACCATTATAGTTCTTTAGGTTTTCTAAATTAACAATTTACATTGTATGGGAGGTGCCACACCCACTAATATAATATCACCCATTTTCAACCGCACTATGTAGAACAATAAGTTCTCCAGATATTCCAGTTATAGTTCTTCATATATTCGAAAATACATATTTACTTTGTATGGGAGGCGCCACAGCCTCTGTTTCGATCCGTCCCATTTTTGTTAGGAATCATAAGATGGACTCATAAGAAATTGGCTCGTATAAAGTTTGAAGGCTGTCACAGTTATAGTTCTGTAAATATTCCAAAATAACTATTTACTTTGTATGGATGGTGTCACGCCCATTTATCCAATCATGCCCATTTTCAGGCAAGCTGCACACAATGGTACCGAAGCAAATTCCTCAAAATTATAGTTCACCAGGTATTCCATAATAACTATATACTTTATATGGGAGGTGTCACGCCCACTTGAAATTAGAAAATAAAAATTAGCCTATTGTTCCAGATGGTACAGTGGTTTAGGCTCCCATTTGTCATTACAATAATTTTTATATATATAGATTAGTTAAAGAACATAAATCTCTTAAAAATGTTGGTAACCACAGAGAATTCAACAGAAATATGTTTCATATAGACATAAATCACGCGACCTAATTTCATGGCGTTCGCTCCATAATTAGTCATAGTCTCATATAGAGCCAACTTCTGAAAATCATTCACGAAAATAAATTATTGAAATAAAAAAAAAAATGTGTTTGCAAAATTTACATAGTGTAGGTTATTAAATAGTCGGGCTTGATCAACCATACTTTTCTACTTAAAAAAAAATTAAAGTACATACTGAAAATCATTATTTATCACAAATTCTCATAAACAATTTTCATTAAATGTCAACTTTAGTAAATTTCACTATGGTTATTATGTCTTCGTAATTAAATACATTTAAAACTCCTGTGAATTTGCAAACATAAATATGAATATTGTTATGTATTTAAGTAAGTCTGGAAATTATTAAAATTTAAATGAAACAAAATTCATACAAATGTACATTTACCTTGATTATCTTAATGTCTGTTTATAGTTTTTCATAACGAACTACAATACGCTAAACTAATATTTGTATGAATCTATCAGAATAGCATTACGATAAAAAATAACCAGACTTTATCTAAAAAGGGCTTAATAGATTTTTTAGTTTAATAACACTGTCCAACAGCATTTTTGGCATGCTGTTGTAAGTTAATATCTGGGAGAAATCTTATTGTCAGAGTTATATTGTGGAATTTTATGGGGATCATTTTTGTGGAAGATCTTAACTCCCTATATCATCTCTTTAGGGAGAAGAGAAATTTGAAAAATTTTAAACATTTTTTATACATTCCATGCAACGTAAACGTGTAACTTTTTATAGGTATGAGATAACTGTTATTTTTATTGTTTTCGAAATTTTATAGCAAATATAGATAATATTTAAAAAAAAAATCAAATCTTCGTAGGCCCGCCATATCTAAAAAACCAAAAAAAGATCAAGCAGAATTAAAAAAATAAATAAACCTAAATATCTCTTTAAATTTTCTGCTCATTCGGATCTTACTTGGATTTTTGGAGATATTTTTAAAAAATGTGAGAACCAATATAGCGTGTAATTTTTTTTGTAATAATTAAGCGTAAAGGGCTCTATTTACAACTTTTGTGTCTTAATTAAATTTTACGGCAAACAGTTTCGTAGAATATATTAAGCCTTAAATGTCCTTAAAAGGACTTTTTTCGATTTCCTCGAAAAAGGGGTCAATTTGATCCCCAAAGATAGGAGATAGGGGGTTAAGATCTTTCACAAAAATGATCCCCATAAAATTCCGCAATGTAACTCTGACAATAAGAATTCTCTCAGATATTAACTTACAAAATTCTTTCAGTAAGTATAATGCTACCTTCGATCACAAAATTAAAACTTTGACCCACTGTAAAAAAATTCATACCAGCTGCACTATAAGTTTATTCTACAAATAAGATCTACTCTACAGAATTATAGGGTCGCTGTTCTGTTCCAATCAAAAAGTCTCAATTTGTTGGACAGTGTAATTAAATAAAAAAACGGCAAATAAACAAACATAAAACAAATTGAATTTAAATATTTTTGAAGATCAAATATGTAAGTGTTTTTAGATTTAGTAAGCTTTCTTACAATAAATAGAATTCAATGGTGCGTATACTTAATATTTAATTATACAACATTCTAAGGAATATAGAGGAGACGTATGAGTTATATGTTTTAATATGCTGAATTGAGTAGCTTTTTCTGAAATTTGGACGCCTCAAAAGTGATGGAAAATTTTTTTCCACATGCCAAAAGCTTTGGAAAAATCGATTGCACTATATCAAAAAATGTTGGCATTCGACCCACTTTAATATACGTATACGAAAATTATAAAAATTGAAACAAATTTTTAAATTCTTCAAAATGTTAAATTTATAAAAGAAATAAGAAGAAATACACTTAATTTTTATAATAATTCGGTAGATCGTGAAAGATTTGACATTTCAAATTTGTATTCCTTAAATTTTTTCATCTCATCTTTCACAAATTTTGAACAAATCACTCAAAATTAATTTATTATTCAAATGTGAATAGTACTTGAAAATATCTACTAAATATACGCTTACATGTGTGGGTTATCTCTTTTAGTTCGAGAGATATTTAGGTTAAAAGTTATCTTTTGTAATTTTAGGTTGATTTTTTTGGAAAATAAAACGGTATCTTAAACGTAATTTAAAATTTACAAGTAAGATTGTTATATTCGACTGTGCTGACTTTTTTATACACACCATGAAAATGTAGTTTATGCCTTATATGGGGACTTGAATCAGTTATGGTTCGAACTGTACAGAATTTGATAGAGTGATTAATTTCTTAAAACATTAAATAACTTACATATGTCGAAACTTATGTTGATAAATTTATATATAATTTTTTTATTGAAAATACAATATATTGACCGATCCGAGTTGGTAGAAAGATTTATTAATTTCATCACGATATTAATAATTATAAGACAATTATGAACGTTCAAGTCATTTTCTGAGTGGGACCTTATATGGGTATTAGGGAAAAAGGATGCCCGATTTTCGCAATATTTGATCCCCAATCTTTTTTGATTGTGGATATAAAACGACGGATTTCAATGAATATTAGAGAAAATAATTTTAATAAAAGCTGAGAATCCCAGCATTAGGAAAATATCACGACAAACTTTTATAAAATATAAATTGTATAATAAAATAAATACATAATTTGATTTCATTTAAAAATTATTTTCTTCTTTTTAAAGCATTCAACTAAAAGCTTATTTTAAAATATTTTTTTTATTCTAAATTTATTTAATCAGAAACTTTGTTTATAGATGACACATTTATAGCAATTTAGAAATTTATTATTAGTAATTTCTCGTTCTTATCAAAGATGTAAAAATATTTAAAAAAAGTTAACTCCATTTTTTAAAAAATTTAAGGATTTTTTATACTCATTTTAAATTTTAGATTTTAATCATTTTCACGATTGAGAAATTAAGGTATTAAAAAATAATTGTTACGTATTAGTTTGGAGCTTAAAAGAAATTAAATAATAATTTTATAAACATTTTGAACAATAATTACACTATGCACGAAATTGACACTTTTTTTCTGTCAAGAGGGGCACCCAGCGGCTTAAACTAATTCAGGTACGCTGAATTCTGTGGTGGCTAACTGTTTTTTTTAGGTTAGCTCGTATTTTCGAGATATACCGTTATTTCGAAAATGGAGGAGGTTGCACAACGTATATTCGCGTAACTCAAAAACGGTTTAGTTTATTGAATAAACTGAAAAAAATTCCCCAACGAAATTACCTTCAAGCTAACTTTAACGTTTTAGAAATATAATTTTAGAAGTTTTTGGTTTTTAAAACGGCATTAATTGAAAAATACATATACGCTCTTAATTTTTTTTTACACATTTAGAAAACGAAGTTCCAAATAAAACAGGCTCTAAATAAATAAAATCTGTCCACAACTTTTCATTTTATTCACAAAAAATTATACAAATATCCATTAATATTTTATCAAAATACATAACTCGTAGTAAGTAGCTACATCGAGCAGTGCACAGTGGTAGAGAAAAAAAGAGGAAATAAATCTAAACCCTTAGTCCGATTTGAAAGAAATTTGACACGCGCAAAGACGAAGTGTTGTCGAGTTTAAGGTTTAAATTTAGACCACAGGAGTCCATCAGAGGTGCGGCCAAGGGTCCCCAAAGTAGGACTCGGGTATGATCAATTTTTAAAACGATCCTATTTCTTCGTTTGTGTTCCGATTTCAAAAAGCTTACACATATAGTATCTCCTCATCGAGCACTACAAAAAACATCGTCGTGGATATCAACTATCTCTTACAGCTTAGGATATTCGCATTTGAAAATTAAATTATCAAAATTTGTACCCACCGTACTCCAGTTTTTTGATAACAGCGGGTCCAAATATTTCCGGCCAATACTTCGAATAAATTAATATTGTACAAATGTTTTAAAATCAATGCTAAAAATTTTAAAAAAGCCTATATTTTTAAGTCATACAAAAAATTACTGTGACCATAACATTGTTAAAAAACTTGTATTTTTTATTTGATACTAAACAAACGAAATAATTTAAAACAATAAAACAGAACAAAAAGAATTGAAATCAAAATAACAAATTATTTCTCTATAGCAAAGACCATAGAGAATAGACATAGAGCGGAAACTCTCCTGTCAAAGACCTAACTCGGTTGTCAGAAACCTAAGTGGTGAGAATGTATTAGTAGAAAAAACTATGTAAAAACAAAAACAACACTCGCGTATGTGATTATTTTGAGTAATTTTTTTGTTTGAGTTTTTTTCTAGTTTCCGCTCTATGTTTCTCTATGGCAACGACTATATGAAATGCTCAAAAAGTTTCAAAATTTTATGCAAATTACATAACAAACAAATTGTTTTTCATTTGTAGTTTAAAATAAAGCAAAAAACATTTGTTTGTCTCAACAAAAAAAAGCAAAACATTTTTTACATGTATTCTTTTTTTGTATATAGTTTGTTTATTTTATGTTCGTATTATTATTTTTTTTTTTTGTTATTAAACTTTCTTAACAAATTTATTTTTATATTTTTGTTTTTCTTTAAAATGTTGGTCAATGTGTTTTTTGTATTTATTTATTTTTTTTTGGTTTTCTTTCTTTTCGCATTTTGTCTTAATCTTAAGACACAAATCTTAATAGACTACTGACAGAACGATGACGCCACTTACAAAACATTGAGGATGTATGAAAATAAATTACAAATAAATTAGACATAAAATAAGAAAGTCAAGGAAAGGCAAAAGAAAAACATATTTTATAAGAAAATAATTGTCGAATAAGAAGACAAAAAGATAAATAAAAATAAGACAAGTAAAACTAAGTAAATTATTGCTGCTACCAGAATTTTGGGCATGAAATATTATTACAAAACAACAATAAACTGAACAGTTTTTTGTTTCTGTTTAATACTAAAGTGAAATACTTAAATGTTTCCTGTTGTTGAGATATTGTGTTTTATTTGCTCAACCAAAACAAAAAAAAGAGCTGGATGCTGTTTATTATGGCTTAAAGTTTAGGAAATAAAAATTAAGTAACCAATAAAATAGTTAACCAAAATTTACTGTGCAAATAAGTTATAAAAAATTTAATTACAAAATTATAATTAACACTGAAGCAAAAGTTCAAATAAAAAATTTATTTTACTTGTAATATAAATTTTTTTTTATATAAATTTGATATTAAAACAAATTACTTTCCTATCTTTTATTTATAGATATTTTAAACAAACTTTATGGATAATTTGCTGATTTCTTTAGAATTTTGTAAGTATAAATATTAAATTATATTCTTAAAAATCTCACATACTAATTAAATAAAACAAAATCAATTTATTTTGTACAAAAATTCTCCATTAATACAATTTCCTTGAAAGAAGTTTAGTTTTTCAACAAACTTGCACAAATTCTACACTTGTTTTTTACAATTAAAAGTTTAAAAATTAAACGAAAAATCTTCAGAAAATAAATTTTAATTTGTTTATTTAACAACATTTTTGAGCACAAGTAAACTGTTACTTGTAATTTTAATTTTTTCTCTACTTTTATACTAAAAAAAAAAAAAATCACAAAAAAAGTCTCAATGTTTATTTACAAAGTTATTTAAACAACACTAACACAAATAAAACAATTTCTCTATATACCTATTATATAAAATACATTAGGTAGTGCATACTTTTAGGCTTGAGAAAAAAACAAACAGAAAATTCTTGCAAAATATATGTATATGACTATAAACAAATTTAATTTTTATAATAGCTACACCCTAATGTTGAAATCCACATGTGTTGCAATTTACATATACATCTTTGTATTAAATATTTCGTTTATAAAAAGAAAAACTTTTACAAAAAATAAGTTTTTATATACAATTTCAAATGCAAGGTATGAGTATAGAAAAAACTCTATGTGTTTGTGTAAAAAATTTCACAGGTAATCAGAGAAAAAGTTTTTCTTTTGTTTTAGTTTTCTTTCTTTTTTCTACGAATACTTGAAAAGTTTTTTTTCTTTACGGCAACTTATGTGGGCACTTCATGTGGGTTTTTGGTATTGGTGAATAGTGATAATATTTGTAACATATTCAAAGATATGTTAATGATAATTTTCGTTAAAAAACAACAACGCAGAGTTCTATCTACATTCATAACACCATATATGCTTATCAATAGTAAGACTTCAGAGAGAGTCATTGCCCGATGCAGTAGGTAGGCCTCGATTTAGTTTATTTTATTTATTTCCATTACCGAATGAAGTTGAAAAAACCTGGAAAGTGATATATATTTTGTGGTATTTGTTGTCGAGTATAACAAGAGTCAGTTTTTTGGAATTTTCCAAACACCTCCAAAATCTTGAGTTGCGGGTACAAAACGGTTTCTCGTACCCTTACGTACTTATCAACCAGTAACTTAGTTGAATATAAATTGATTTTAAGTTTATGACGGGATTTAGAAAGAAAAGACCTTTGAAATTTTTAAATTTTTCAAATTTGGTGATGTTTCTACACACCATTTTATAAAAATCTACTGATTTATTGAACTTTTTATTAAAATAAGCTTGTCAAATTTCAAAAATATGATTCTTGTTATACTCGACAACACATACCAGAAAAATAGTATTACTTTCCAAATACATTTATTTCGTACAGTTTTAGTCACGTATTCAGACTCTTTTGATGATAAGTTAAACAAAGCCCCCGTACTTAAGACCAACGAGCGTTTAAGTTGAAGCAACTGAGAAATTCTGTAGGACTGATTCAAATATAAATCCTTGACAATCATGTAGAAACTTTTACATTGATATATTAAACCCTTTATATACAAGTCGACCACATGATATTTATTTACAACTTTGATATCTTTTCTCATCCCCACTGAAATTTTCCGGCAAACATTTTCGTAGAATATTTTAATCCTTAAACATCTAAAGTGTGGATCTTCCACAGAAATTATCCCCATAAAATTCCACAATATAACTCTGACTATAAGAATTCTCTCAGACATTAATTTACAAAATTTTTTTCATTTAGTATAACACTGTGAGTAATTTTTTGAGTCATGGAAATATAAACATATACGGACACGACTACGAGATAAAAGACCAAAAAATAAAGACCCATGTCTCCCAGTTTTTCCCAAATTCATGATATTTTTTATGGGTCCCCAAAGATTTGGGGCCCCGTTGTCATTTTTGCAAAAAAGTTATAATTTTTTCCGGCTCATATCTTGCAAACAATTCGCAATTTCGATTTACTCTCTCAGGAAAAGGTGTAGCCCTTGTCACAGAGAACTAAAATTGTGAAGATATAAAATCAAAAAACTTTATCTTCGAGATCAAAATCGCAAAAAAAAAATAAAAAAAATCGATTTTTTCCCCTGTCCAGATCGAATTTTTTTAATATTTTTTTTGCTATTTTGATCGTGAAGGTGAAGTTTTTATGATTTTTTATGTTTACAATTTTTGTTCTTTAAAACAAGAGCTACAAATTTGCCTCACAGAGTAAATCGAAATTGCGAACTGATTGCAAGATATGAGCCTGAGAAAATTATCACTTTTTTGCTAGACTTTGGGCAAAACTGGGAGACAATGATCTTTATATTTTGGTCTTTTGTCACGTAGTGATGTCCGTATATGGTTATTTTTTTCGTGTTGCACTGTGTAATGCTCCATTCGATCACAAAATTAAAATATTGACGCACTGTAAAAAAAACTCAGACTAGCTGGACTATAAGTTTATTCTACAAAAATTATCTACTCAACATGCCCTTTCAGAATTATAGGGTCGTTATTCTGTTCCAATCAAAAGTCTGTATTTTGAAGTCTCTCAGCGAGAGCTAGGTTTTGATTTTAGACCCATACATTCTTTTGGTAATTTTCTTAGAATTTTGTGTAGATTCCAATTTTGTTATATAACTGTCGCGTTTTTTCACGCCCGAACAAATTGACCCAACCTAATATATATGATTGCTACAATCATGTGAATCGTAAATTAACCATATTATGGTTACCACAATCATATAAATAGTTAATATGACTATAATATTGTTAAAAAAAAATTGTAAAAATGTTGAAATGGTTACAGTAACCATGCACAGCTATATTTTTTCTCTGCTTGTAGTCTTATTCTGAATGAAAAATGGTTGGGAAAATAGCTAATGTTCAATATTTATTAAAAAATTAATTTCAATTATGAATTTCTTTTTCTGTGATGGTCAGGTGCTATAAACTATATACTACAATTAGGTAATTATTTATTACATATTTTATATTCCATAAGCATTTTGTTATATCTAAACAAAATTTTTTATTTCAAAAGTAAATCTGTCTGAAAAAGTTTTTATAACCATATTTTTTTTTTTGCTTATTTCAACTTCACTTAGTTGTTGAAACTTTTTTGCTAAAACTTTAAGTATATAACTTCGTTTTAGTTCCTCCTCTTGATAGTTTTTCCCTTTTTTGTTTTGTGCTCTTAATTAATTGTACTTTTGCATATAATGAAGAAGCTTTTTTATTACCTTTATATATGAAACAAAAGAAACATAAAAGTCTGGTATCTTAAACCTCTTGGCTCTGTGAGACTTGGTTGGTGCCTTTTTAATTTACGTTTATTTTAATGACCACAATCTCTGTTTCTTGTGTGGCTGGCTGGTTTATGGCTGGTAGAAATGCACAGCAATTAATTAGCCTTAAATATATGCAACTTAATACATACGTACTGCAAACTTTATTGCAAAAAAGAAAAGTTTTTTTTAAAAAGTTTTGTTTTCTGCTTAAAAAAATATAATTTGTATATGGCTTAAAGTCATATTAAGATATATGTTTGTATGTAAAGATAACAGTTGAATATTTTCCAACAAACCAAATTTCTTATATTTATAACAATAAAATAACAAACGAAAAATACCCCTAAGCCATGAAAGATTCTTTAATTTTTATTTTGGTTTTTTCTTTATAAAAAAAAGAAAGAAAAAAACATTGATTTGTTTGTCTTTAGCTTGGAACCATATTTTAACTTTATGGTTTCTTTTACGTCGTTTTTTTTGTTTTCCATTTAGTACTATTTTTGCAAAATTATTGGCAATTTTTCAAAACTCTTTGTTACGTTTAAGTACGTGTGTTTGTTTGACTTCTAAAAAGCAAAAAAAAAGTAAAAGAAAGAAGGGAAAAAATTGCAGTAACATTAAATTAAGAAACTACAAGTATGATGTTGTCCTATTGCGGAAGTTTTCATTATTATTTCTTTTTGCATTGAAAAAGGCTTTTAAGGAAAACATGTTTCATTTTTGCTGTTATAGAGTTTTTTTATATTTCGTTCTAAAAAATCTTCATTTTGTTGCTTTTATAGCAATTTCTTTGTATGTTTGAGAAAGGCTATGTATATGCATGTGGCATGCTTGTGAGATCATAGTGTTTTTGTGGCCCAATTACGCATCAAACCAAGAAATGCTTTTCATTTCCTTGAAAACTTAACAAACCTACACCATATGGCATGTTCTACATTTCGTGGAATCAATGATGTTTTCTTTTTTTTGAAATAAATTATATCTAAAGTTGGCAAAAACTATAGTGCAGCAGAAGTTGCAATTGAAAAGTGAATTTTTAGTTAAATAGTTTTTCCCTATGAAACTCCCCCTATAAACTCATCGATGCAAGTCTTGGTTATGTCGACACATTGGGTTTATGTCTCTTTGTTTGTGTTTGCCTAGTTATGAGTTATGAAATCTTCAGCAGACACTATCATAAATGCAGATTTTAATATTCAGTTCAAAAACTTTGTAAAGTTTCATTTCTTTGTGTGAGCTTAGAAGAGGTGAAATGCTAGAGTATCTCAAATTTGTTTGCAATTTCAAACTGTAAAAATTTAAAGTAACCAAATTAAGATTTAAAGTTTTGTATTTACATTTGAACTGTGCAAAAATGTATCTGTGTTATTCAGGTATTGGTTGCTAAGTTTGAAAACTGAAGGAAAAATATCTGGTTTAAACTTAAAGAGGAAATATTAAATATTTTCACAAGTTTTAGAAGATGTTTGCTTTTAGGTTTGTTAAAGGTTTAATATATTTAAATTATATACAAACAAAATAAAATAAAAAGACGAGTTTGCAATTCATGTAGCTCGCATGGTAACCATTCCGTTCTCTTGGAAATAAAATGCTTGCAGTGAGTCTAGATCGAAATCTAAAAGCATGAATAAAATAAAACTGCACAGCTTAAAATTGATAGCTGTAATTCATGTGGCTCTTGTTAGAACCTGATCTTGAAACTGAGAAACCTCATATCAATGGTCAGCGAAGCTACATTAAATTTCTCTTTAACTTTAATCACCATTTTCCTAGAGGACCGTTTATGTCTTTGACTTGTCAGTGTGTACTTAAATCTCAAAACACCGAGAATATACATATTCTCAAGATTGTATTGAGAAGCTTATAGCACCAGTCATCGCAAGCCAGTCTTGGCCTAAAATTTTGGATTACAAATTCATAATTTAGCAACCCAAGGCAGTAATCTGAATTTAAATGTTAGAAAATAGACTAAGGCCGGGTAACTTATCAAAGTTTTAAACATAGTTAAGGGCTTAATCAATGTTTAAATATATTTTTTTCATACAAATTCAAAAATTTTATCTTTGATTTAACTATGTTTAAAATTTAATAATTTATTCAGCCTAAGAAATGTTTTATAATAATTTAAGCAAATTTCTGACAAAAAACTAAATTTTCTCGAATTCGTCAAATTCAAATCGGTGTAAACGCTAGCCCATAAGAGGTAAAACATTAAAATTCTGCATTTTTAATCTCCATTTAACTTACCTTCTATTAGACCCGAGATAAATTTTTGGAAATTTCGGGAAAATTTTATGATTTTTTTGTTTTGATATCAAGTCAAAATGGATTATCGATGTTAGAAAATGTTTATATTTAAAGATCTACTTATAGACGAAATATCTATTTTTAATGGAATTGTTTTTTGGTTTCTTTCGGAAATTCCATAGTAACGATATTCAATGGCGGAGGCCAGAAAGCTGAAATTTTTAATTTTCTGGTTAAAAGTTCATCGTAGTGACTAGTGGTAAAATATAGGCAGAATGTATTATAAATCAAAGTATAGGAATGTGTATTATATTTTGAAAAAGTTATAAAATTTTTAAAATTCATGAAAGGCTTTTCGCAAAAAGATCGCAAAAACTTTTCAGTTGACTTTTTGTGCAATGATAACGGAGTAATTGTGACCTCAACTTGACGACATAGATCTGGACGACATGTGATTTCAGCAAGACAACGATTTCCAGAATAAATTATCTCATGAAATACTGATGTCAACTAGCCACAAATATCATGCGATTTAACGCCGTTCTAATTTTTTCTTAGGGGGGCCACCCACTTGCCCCATTCTACATCGAAAATACCTTAATTCAAACCTTGTGATATTTCGTTACGTTTCTAAATCGCTGCACAGTGGATAATATAAGGTGTATGCATCTCATAATTTATTTTTGCAAATGTTTGAAATTAACCATAAAACAAGTTCTATCCTAAAGCTAAGATGTTAGTCAATAATTATTTGCAGAAATTAAAATTATTATGTCAACAGAAGTATTATATAGATATGTATTATACAGAAGTATTTATATAGATACGCCCCTGAATACTAAATTTAGGGGCGTACATATATAAATAAAAATCAAATATCGTTCGTTGGTAAATGCATCAGTAGAGAACGGCCGGACCGATTTAGACAATTTTTTTTTAAAATGTTAGCCATAGCCAAACTTAGGTTTTTAGGGAATAAAAAATTGACCTCGCCCACTTTTATCTAAAATCGGAAAACGGCTACATCGATTTGTCAAATTTTTTGTTTAAATGATCATAGTAAATCAATTTAAGTTTTTACTGAAAGAAAAATCTACAACGTCAATTTTTTTTTCGATATATCTGAAATCGAGGACGCCTGGACCGATTTAACAAACTTTTTTATAATGTTCGCAATACATAGTCCGCAAAAGTTTTTACATAAATAAATATTGTCCACGTCCACTAATACGCCACTTATTAAATACATTTGCAAAATACATTGGTCTGTGATCAATCATATTTCAGACCAAAATTCGATTACTTATATAAAAACTCACAATAGCCTAAATCGATAATAACTTGACCAATAAGCGTTTAATCAAGAAAAAGAGCTCGATCTGTGATCACTCAATTTCTGACCAAAAATCGATTTTTTATATAAAAACTCAAAATATCTAAATTCGCTAATAACTTGGTTAACAAGCGTTGAATCAAGAAAAGTAGCTCGATCTGTGATCACTAATATTTCTTACCAAAAATCGATTTTTTATATAAAAACTCAAAATATCTATATTCGTTAATAACTTGGCCAATAAGCGCTTAATCAAGAAAAGCAGCTCGATCTGTAATCACTCATATTTCTGACTAAAATTCGATTTTTTATATAAAAACTCAAAATATCTAAATTCGCTAATAACTTGGCCAATAGGCTTTTAACCAAGAAAAAGAGTTCGATCTGTGATCACTCAAATTTCTGACAAAAAAACGATTTTTCATATAAAAACTCACAATATCTAAAATCACTAATAACTTGGCCAATAAGCGTTTAATTAAGAAAAGGAGCTCGATCTGTGATCACTAATTTTTCAGACCAAAATTCGATTACATATATAAAAACTCAAAATATGTACATTGATTTACATGTATTCTGTTGTTGCAAGACTTTTTGACAACAAACTTAGATTCTTTGTCTCTCATTAGCGCTTCTATATATGTTTTATTCTATGTCCTATATGAATACAAATTATCATTCAATAATACGTTTTTTTTTTTAACTATTTTTACCCTTTTAAACCGCTTCTCACAAATTCACATATCGAATACAAGCTTTTTTTTTGAACTTGGACAGAACAACGTCTGTCGGGTCAGATAGTTTAAAATATATGTTTTTTGGCTTATCTACGCAACTTTGTCTAGGATTTTAATAGTTGGCGCCGTTTGCAGACTCCCTAGTTTTAACATAGAATTAAAGCTTAACTTATTATTTAAAATGTCAATCAAAACTTGCTGCCTTTATATATATAAAGGAAATTTTCAAATTGGATGTAAATTATAATATTGTATTTTCTCC
Source organism: Calliphora vicina (assembly GCF_958450345.1). Lineage (NCBI taxonomy): Eukaryota > Metazoa > Arthropoda > Insecta > Diptera > Calliphoridae > Calliphora > Calliphora vicina. The sequence goes on from NC_088780.1 coordinate 23,732,418, forward strand.
ACCCAGCGCATATGAATTAAAAAACAAGTAAGAGAGCTACATATATTCGGCAGTACCGAATTAAAAATATTTTTATTTAAACAAAATTTTTTTTTTTAATTTTTTTTTAAATTTTTTTTTTTAATTTTTAAAATTTTTTTTATTTATGACACCTTTTATTGTATTGTCTAGTAAGAGAGCTAATTTGGCTGTGCCGAATCTTATCTTCACCAAATTATACTTAAAAATAATTTTTTTTAGATATTTTTATTTAAACAAAATTAATTTTTTTTTCAAAATTGTTTTTTAATTTTTTTTTAAAAAAGTTTCTTTTTATAACATAAATAACAAGTAATATCTCGTTTTTGTCTTTAAAATACTGAAACAAAAATTAAAATAACTATTGTTGAATTTGAAAAATTGCGAAAAAAAATTCGAGGTACTAAACTATTACGATCTACCCTAAACCAGTTTTTTCAAAATAACTAAACATTTTGAGTGTGTTTCAAAAACTTTGAAATCGGTTTAAACTTTAAACTTCGAAAGCATTTTTTTAAGTATCTTACATTGAAATTTTATTTTAATTCTACTGCCGCTGACCATGTTTTTAAAAAAATGCAACCTTTGACATTTGTAAATATTGGAGCTTAAAATTCTACTGGCCGAAGGTTGTAATTTTCTAAAAAAAAAAAATTAGCTAAAAAGCTCTTAACAAATGTCAGTTGTTAATTCTATTAAAAATAATGAAAAAATACATAAAAACACCTCTTTTACTTGTCTTATCTATCATATCACATTTATACAAAAACTCAAAAAAAAAAATCTAAAATTTATTTTTAATCGTTCATTACTTTTTGTATTATGATTAGATTTTTATGATTAAAAATAAAAATTAAAGCTTAAAGTCCCACCTATTCAACAAAAAACAATCTTAAACAAATCCTGATCCATTCAAAATTCACAGATTTTTGATCATAAAATGAACAAAATATTCCACTGTGTGCTGTGAGAAATTCTGATCGGTTAAGTTAAGTTTGCATTTTTTTATATTTTGTATATACCAGATATTGTTAACTTTGGGGTATTGTGACGCCGCCCTAAAAATCTAAACCCTGTTATGACTCTTCTATATCCATGGACAGTTGTACTAAAATCGGCCTATCCGTTTAGAAATTACAGATTTATTTACGCTTTTTTCGAAGTTCTGCCACTGTGCAACGTAAACTGTTGAAGGCACCTCCATCAAGGCGTATGTTTAATATTTATTAAAGAACATAAAGTATACTCACCAAAATGTTCACACACGAATTTTTAAAAATTTCTCACAAACTTATTTTCCCCTTAATGCCAATAATAGTATATAATATTAAAAGTAACAAATATATTAAACTTTTCTCTCTACTTGACACACTTAACCCATTGTCATAACAAAAAATTTACCAACAATTGCATTTTCTGAAAACCTACTCCTCCCCTTCACATTCACATCCTTTAAAACTTTAATTTTAATACAAAATAAACAACATCAAAAACACAACACACATCTCAATTGAAAACTTATTGTTATAGTTTTATTTTTATTTGCATGTAATATTATTCGTGTATGTATTTGTGTAACTTGCAACAACCAAATGTATATGAAAACCCGAAAAAATAAAAACGAAAATTGTATTAAAAGTCATTGCACTTACCCTAAAAGGCAAACAGGAAAAAAATACCAGACTACATAACTTTCACATTTTGTATGTATTTGGAGTGGAATAATAAGAATAGTAAAAAAAAATATTACCAACTCCCATTATGGACGGGCGAACAACATAAACTTTATGTTTTTAAGGCAAAAGTACAATTCGGTTGACACAACTTCACTGAAGTATTCGTTTGATATGGTTAAACAGCCGAATAAAAATTAAGTGGAGACCAGGAAGGGACTTGTTGCCATGTTAAAATGTCAAATTTCTTAATCTCCCGCGATGGAAGGCATGATCAAAATGGGCATAGTATTCATGGACGTTAGTAAGTGCTGGTTCACACACGTCAAGTTTACTTGCGCAATTCTTGAGATTGTAGATGAGAGAGGGGATTGTAAAGATTTTCTTATTTTTCTTCCTCTCTCTCTTCTATAAACTCAAGACTTGCTCAAGTAAACTTGACGTGTGTTAACCAACACTTACAATTCATATATCAAAACTGAAAGACCTATAATTTTCCAAGTTAAGCATTTCTGTAAAAATTAAAGCCTTCAAATTTTGTTGTCCATCAACTTCTTATCCTACTGATATTTTGATAAATTCAAAACAGTTATTAATCTGAAATTCTTATTAATAATTTTACAAACCCAACCCAACATATAAATACCTGTCATCCAAAATAATTCGGTTGTCTATCCTTCACGTACATTTATTTACAATCAAAAAGTTCTACGACTACACACAAAAACCTACATCCTTTCCATGCTTTTAAAATACAAGCAACATATGTTGAACACAACACATTTCTACAAAATTTTTACCCCAAAATTTGTACATTAAAAAAAACTGAAAATTTTGTTAAAAGTTTGTTGCCAGTACAACAATAATGATGATGTTGATGGTGATGAGGTTGTTGATGGAAAAAAGGTAACAAATTTTACAATATTTTTAGAGCCATATAACAAACCAATAACAGCAGCAGCAACGTCTAGCACAAAAAAAAACTAACACCAACTACTGTACTCCTATAGGTACATATATACAACAAATCTGAAGTAAATATTTGTTGTAAGTACATATTTTGTGTTTTTTTTTTTTGTATAATTTGATAATTGCTATAAAATAAGAAAAACCAAAAAATAAAATAGATGAAATAATAAAGTTTTTTGTTAGTTTATAGAATTTGCAGAGTACGTTAGGTATGCTAGAATTTTTTGTTTTACGAAGCAACAATATAGAACATGCCAAAATAATAAATTCTGTTTTTACTTTAGGGTATTTATTTTTTGTTGGAAATAACTTTGTTTAAATGAGATAGTATTTAAATATGTCAGAAAGAAAAATAATAGTTTTGGAAACAATATATACATCAGAGTCCAAATATTTAATGTCAAAAAAGTTGAATATTATGAAAGTTTACAAAGGTATTTCAGCATATTCAAGCACCGGGTAAATATGTTTCAACAATTAGGGTTTAAAAACAGTTACAAAGCTGCTTTAAAGTAACTAAGTATATTTCGATGAAATATAAGTGCATAAATTGGAAGTTATGCATATACCAAAAGACCAAGTACAATACTCAAATTACAATCAGTAAAATTGACTGATTACAACAAAATTATATACAAATTACAGGGACGTAAATAACTGTTATCCAGAAAATTTTAAATCAAAACATATATTGTTATATACCAATAGATTCATATTGACGTGCTCTTTCAGAATCTATTTCAACTCCACAGTTAACATTTATTTTTCAACTTAAAAATAAAAGGTCGTATGAAAGTCTTAAAAAAGAGTTTTAAATAGCCTTCATAAAAAAACTCATTTAGGAGTTTAATTTTTCTCGTCAGTAAATAAGACCCTTTTCTTTTATTTTCTACTTTTTTCAGTATTTTTCTTATTGAGTCTGTCTGATATAATGTTTGAAGTAATTTATTTGTTTAAAAAAAAACAACAATTTGATAATGCATTGCAAATGATCTGACCAGCACACAGTGGTTAATTTGACCTAGTTTTTAGGCCATAATTAATTTCAGGCAAAGTTTTGCACCGATATGGCTGAAATTTAAAATTTAAGAGTTTTGCATAAGCACGCAAAGCTGGGTTTATTGATTTTTGAATTGAGCTGAGGCTGTCTGAAAGAAAATGATATAAATGAAAAACCGAAAAAAACCGAAACGATAAATTACTAAAAATTAATTCAGAATTCTTTTATTAACACTTTTTATCAATGAAAAACACGGCCAACATTACCACAAGCTTATGCAAAGTTTATATTAACGAAAAAGTCATTAATTTGAGGTTAAGTTAGAATTACAAATTTTGTTAACAAAAGTAATAACGTCCACCAAAATGTTTTGTTTTTTTAATTACTTACTAACCCCTCTATTTACCGTATTATGCACAATTTCCTTCTATTTGTTTAATAACTAATAAAAAACGTTTTAATTCATATCAAAATTACACTTTTTGTGTTGCACTGGCTTGGTTTTTTACAAAAACCAAATATGCAGTTATTTGCTTTGATTTATTCCTAATCAGACGTCATTAACAAAAACATTATAATTGTCACTGCAAAAAATTGTTTTTGGCCAAGATATTGGGTTAAATTATCTATTGTGCAGCGGCATGCTTTAGGTGTCAATTTACAAAAAAAAAATATATATATTTTCTGAAGGGAAAAATAAAACTCCTCAAGTGACTTTTATTTTGTGACGGGAAAAATAAAACTCCCCAAATGAGTTTTTTTTCTGACGGGTAAAATAAAACTCCTCAAATGATTTTTTTTACGGCTATGTATACATTTTTTTTAAGAGTTTCATGCGAACTTTTATTTTTACGTTGAAAAATAGCTCTTTTAGATCGATTTTTATTTTTAATGTCACAAAATAACTGTTATAAAATAACTTTTTTGATATCACTTATAACAGCTAAGGTCCCTGACAAATTATAATTTAATATATAATTAATATATCTCAGCAAAAGTTTTTTAAATTTTAATAATGACAACTAGATACTACATACCTTTTTGTAATTAGTGGTCGTTACCCAGCACATTATTTTATTTATTGGATGTGTGATTTAAAAATTCAAATTTTTAGGTTTTATTTTGAAAGATTTGTACAATATAAATTTATTCAAAGTATTGGCCATTGTTAGTTATGACCCTTTCCCAACATATAGATTCCGAGGCAAAATAACTGCTCATATTTTGAGGCCAAGACTGAATCATGCGAATATCGTTTCGCACAGAGAACGTTCTGCATCGTTCGAAACAAATAGTAGTCGAACGGGGCACGATCTCGATAATGAAGTGGGTGAGGCAAAACTTTCCAATCACTTCATTCTAAAAACTTTTTACAGGTATTGAAACATATGGCCAAGCGCTGTCATTATGTGATATTACGGTTTCATATCTGGCTGTATATTCTGGACGTTTCTCAGCCAATGTTCGCTTCAACTGAAACAGTTGCATTTGGTACAAGTTCCCTGGGATGGTCTGGTAAAATGTCAGCAGCTCCTACCAAATACAGAACATTACCTTAGTGCCATGGATATTTGGCTTGCATAATGGATTCATTTCTATCATTTAAGTAATGATATGGTGCAGAACCTATTTTCTTTTATAGCGTTCAAATTAATTTCGGACATGAAGAATCGTCTTTTAAGGTCTCTCGATTTCAATCATGTGGTACCCAATTTCCAAGCTTTTGGTTGAATCCTGCTGCTTGAATAGCTCCCAATATTTTTGCAAGCTCTTATTGAGTTTTACAATAATTTTCATGGAATAATGCCCCCAATTCTTGGTTATTGTAAGTCACGCATTTTTAAGTCAGACACCCAATAAATAAACACAATTATTTTTTCTTCAAACTTTTTATCAAACTTTTGTACCACATGTTCTAAAATCCCAAAGCAGGGATCAGTAAACGGAAAGTAGATTTGGAAACCTTGATGTGCTTTCTATTTATTCCTAAAGTATTATCTTTGAATAGAAGGAAATTTCAAGGAAAAAAGAAGGACCCTATGGGCAAAATTGTAACAAATAACATTGGCTCCAATTTTTAGGAATTGCGGGATTCTCATTGAGTTTTGCCGCTTTTTGATACATCCGAAAGAAGAAAACCTTTGATGGAGAATAAGCCCCCAACAAAACTATCATTGGGAATGTCCCACTTAACATTGTAAATTGTTTTCTGATTAATTTAATTTCTTTCTATAGAATTTTGATCGCTCGAAATGCTGCTGGTTAAAGTATTCCCCGGAATGTAAAAAAATTAATTTTCTGCACTAAGCCCACGTATATTTCATTTATTTCGTACAATTTTCATAAATTAAATTATGTGCATTTTTATAAGGTTTATAAGAAAAACATTTATCTTAGCCGAATTCAATGGGAAATAGGTAATGTGGAATTTTTTCCATTTAAAGCGCCAACTGAATCACTTAATTTCCACGAAAAGCCAACTTTTACATCATCATATATGTACATAATTATGTTGTGTATACCCTACATTTTCTAAATGTGATTTCAGTATTAAGAGCGGCTTAATACACCAACTAAACGCAGATACTAAGGGTGCGTCTTTTAAAAAGTCGGCCTAATTACTCAATATATAAATATTTTTATATATTTTATATTTTATACTATTTACTATAAGTGCTGTGTATTTGTTTGAATTGCAAAAGCAACGAGGAAATTAGCAATTTAATGTACGTGAGCTAATTTAAGTGCAGATGTAATAGTTTGAAGTTGTGAGTTTACAAATTTGCTTCAGCAGACTCCAAACTGGAAAAAATAACTCGAAATTGGGGATTCTTCTATCGGCTAGTGAAGGCTATAAAACATTCCGCACTGATGATTTTGTGTCGCCAGTAGTGCTCCTAGAATTCTCCTTTAACCAAATATATCGTTTTTCCATATATTTTCCTTATATGTTTTCCGATATATTGTATTTTCTATACACATATCCTTTTCATATACATTTCCGTTTCCTTAGTTATATACTTTCTTGTCGAAAGTTTGTTTTCATTTTCATATTATTTATGTTTGTTGCGGTATTTTATTTTGCGCTCTTTCCTCCATCATATACATATCTATGTATATATGATTATTTTATGCCTCCAGTTATATATTTGTGGTTGTATAAGAAATACAACATAAATGTTTACACACATACAGAAAACAACACTCTTCTAACAGATACCAACCACACTTACTTACATTACAACTCTTAAAGCTTTTACTTTATTCGTTTAAATACGCAGACAAAATAATTTATTTCTTCCGCCATGTTTAAGTTAAGCTGCACAAAAAATTAAAAATGAAGAAAAAACAGGCAAAAAAAAAAACACCAGCAGCTATGTTTAGAGAGAACAAATTCTGTTTCAGGAAATTCAATCTTATGTCTACTTTAATGTCTTTGATATTTAGTTTTGTCATGGTGTAGAGTAAGAATTTTCTTTCTATGTGCAAGTTTAATTTGCAAGTGTATCTGTCTGTCTGTCTGCCAGCCAAGCCAGCCTTCCTGACTGGTAAGCCTGTTAACTCGAGCAAAAGTAATTTATTTTCATTATATTTTAAAATGAAATTTACTTGTAAAACGAGATATTAAAACACGATTTAAAACACTTGAGCCCTAAAATGTTGTTATTTAGTTGAATGTAGAAAATAAGATAAAACTACAAGCTAAATAAGTTATAGTATAACATTTATATACACATTCGCATACTCGTTAAATAACTAAAATGAGAATTGTATTAAAATTAATGCAATCAAATTGAAAAGTGCTTAATAATTGTAAGAGTAAATTGCATGTATTTGTCTAAAGAAATTTTTAAATGTAATTAATCATGCGATGTGGTGGTGGCAAGGTGTTATTTTGTTTTAAAATAAGAGTAGAGATTTGTTGAAAATAGCAAATCTAAATACTTGATTTATTTCGTTTTTGTCATACCAGCTTAACCCATTAATGATGGATTGGTAGAAAAATATCTAAAAATAAGAATTGTCTTAGAAAAGTTCTAGCTGAGGTCATTGAAGATGTATTACAAATTTGCTTTTAATTATAGAGAAAGAATATGACTACTTAAAAATATTGGGATTCTAAAGGGTCATTATATTTATATGTTTGTGGCAACCATTTTTATAATTAATCATTATTTCATAATATGCTGTTCTCAGATTATGATATCCATGCCAAGAGCAACATAATATGGCATGTATTTCATCATAAAAATTGTTGTCACAAAAATATACTTCACTGCAACCATATATATGATTGATACAATCATGTGAATCATAAATTAACCATATTATGGTTACCACAATCATATAAATAATAACTTTGATTATAATATTGTCAAAAAAACTTTTAAAAATTTTGAAATGGACAGTAAACATTCACAACTATATTTTTCTCTGCGTATAGAAACAACTCTAGAGAGTTTGATATGTAGGGATTAAGGATTGTTGTTGATGTCTTCCATTTTAAAAATTTTGAATGGAAGGTCTAGACTAAACATTAGGCCTTCTTCTCTACAGCTTTTCCAAGTAGTAGAGGAAGAATCTGCCAGATATACTCTCCCTCCTATTGGCCAAAGATAGACATTGACAGAATGAATTATACACTGTCTCTTCCTCATTACTATAGCCTCTAAAGTTGTCACTGTATCGTAGAAATAGTAGATACAGAAAGTGTCCTCCAATAGGGACTTCTGAACTTTGACAGTTGACAGCGGCCATACTCTGGAATTGGCTGTCAATAACACTTGCAAAATAAATGGACACTGGAGCTGTTGGAAACTGACCCTACTTTTCATCAACTAATCATCTTCAGTGAAACAAAATTGTCGATGCACATGGTATCCAAGAGTGTCCAATGCATCTCAAAAATGTCACTGTTTTGATGATAAACAACTTCTTTTGGATCATAAGGTTTCAACAGGACGGCGCTACGTGCCACACAGCTCATGCTACACTGGTATTTCTGCAGGAGCGTTTTGAGAGCGTAGTCATCGCATTTGGGGGTGATGCGAACTGGCCACCGAGACCAATTTGACCCCGTTAGACTCTTTCTTGTGGAATTTTCTTATGTTGGAAGTCTATGCTAATAACTCACAAACTACAGCGGTCCTGAAAGCCAACATAACCAACCAATCTGAAATTCTGTGACATCTTCAAACTATTAGTTTGAATAAACGAATAAATTTTTGTTTAATTTAAGAAAAATATCTTGATGTCTAACCAGTTTGAAAAGTCCTAGTTGTCGTGATAAAATGTTATTATTACAACCAAGTAAAGACATCCTTTAACTAATTTAAATCATTAACCACAAAACGTCTAATTTATAAAGATAATTTACAAGTTTACATTTCTGTCTTTAAATGTTTTTTTTTTTTGTATAACCAACACTCAGGGGATACCCCTATATATGCAGTGCATTGTGTTGATGTTAGGAAATAAAGTTGTGAGAAGGAGGAAAGAGGGGGTAGTGTTTGTTGACGTTTGACTTGAATTGATAAATATTAAATTCATCCGTTCGACTAGGGTTAAAGTAGGAAGCGCTTAAAAAAAACCTTATTACTGCCTGCCAATATGTTTTTAAATAGAAGAAGGGCTACAATGCCAAATTTCTGAATTTTGTTAAAAAATTCTAAAATGATGTCTGCAGCCGAAAATCCGCATTTATTTTGCGATAGTTACGTATGGGTTCTCTCTGAACCTCGAATTCGACAATTTAGACGATTAACAAAACCATCAAGGTGAAAATAAGCTTTATTACTTAGGAAGAATTTTGTCGAATTGTGAACGCCAAACTTTCCATAGTTTCGAATTATTGTTCGGCAATGAAGTATCAGCTGTCAAATTTATTTTTGTTAAAAATCGTTTTTTATGGAAACTTATTATTGTTGGTGCAAAATACATATTTCTTTGAGCAAATTCGATTTTCAGAGAAATGGACAGACATAATATCTAAAATCATTAGGCCTAATAAACATTAAACATTTTACATTTATACTGGAAATAGCTACAACCTATAATGTCTAATATAGAATTACACAATTAACTTAAAAATGTTTTAAAATTAGTTTTAATTAGATGCTAAATTCATTGTCAATTTCTGACATTAAATAAAACCTATTAATCTTTTAACTTTAAATTTTCTACCAACTTTAAGAAATTGCTTGTCAGCTAAGTTTCCATAAAGTTGTATACACATAATCCTATCTTTAACTTCATCACAGCCTACATTTTGTTTCTCTACATTTGCCAAATAAATAAAGACATACAGTTTCCTAAACGAACAATCTACATACTTATGTATATGCTAAGTACTTAAGGTAAATTATTTCCAGCTATTAATGTAATTTACTTTTTTCTGTCTTTTTTACTTTCATCTTATGCTCAAACAACTTTAAGACATCATTATTATATTTAGACTCGAACAAATATAAATAAACAACGATATAAAAAGTAGTAAAACCTTTAGCATATTTTTGCAAATAAACCAGTTGTGAGTAGGACAGAAGAAAATATGTGGCAGACACTCAAACATAAAACTAAAATAAATGAGGCTTAAATACACTAACTAATATTATATTAGTATTTGTTTTAGTTAAATGTTAGAGTGAGTATTTAGTGTGATTGTAGTTGTTTAGTTATTTACTAAACGGGAAAACATGCTAGGTCTTCACTTTGTAGGCCTTATAAAAGACCTTTTTACACATTATATACGCAGAGAAAACAGATTTGTATGATTCGGTTGCACACATAGAATAATTCGGTTCTATCAACTGAAAGTCAGTTGATAAAAAAGAATTTCAGTTGAAGCAACCAACGTTTCTTAACATTTCAAAATTTTCATAGCCACAACCATAAAATTCGATCACTAAGACCGAATCATTCGATTGGCGACAAATTTGGTTACTTCTACGAATATATTTCCTCTGTGTAATATTCGATACTTAGTATACTCTGTCTTCTTGCAGAAGATTTTCTAAAAGGACTTTGCTTTTACTTCTAAACAATCTCATACATACAAAACTGATTTCCATTATAAGGTCTAACAAACTTTTATTTGAAATTCTTACATGTTGTCTATCTATAATAAAATTTATTTTGCTCCTTTTCAAAACTGCTCTAAAAAATGGAGTCTTTTTTTTCACAACATTTCACAACATAAAATTTAATTTTATGTTGTGAAATTCGCGTAAAGTAGTTCTCAATAAAGTAATTTCTATATAAAACTGCACACGTTGCTCTTTAAAGTCCATTCTTTATGTTTTATTCTAAATTCATTAAGAAACTTTCCTTAACAGCCCTCTCTAAAGTCTTTCATTTGCAGGTCTTTGAATATAAGTTCCCACGTAGACATTCTATCAAGAATTAAATGGCAGGTGTCCCTTCAGGCCATCAACAGAAAACCTTCTAATATGCCTGTTAAAGTGGGCCTTCTATGAACAGAAACCATTATGGAAGGCCTACAAATTCAGGCTTACAATCCATGTGAAACGATTTTCCATTCGGCTTGATGCTCTTGTGTCTGAAAAATAAGGCCCTTTGGAAGGCCCCTCTACAGCATCTTCTACCCGCTCTTTATGTATGATAATGTGTTTTTGCAAAAGTATTATGCAGAACATTAAGTTGGCAATTAGTTGCTAATTTCTCTCATTGTGACTATATCGGGTGAAGTCACCTGTACCTATAAATGACATCATTAAGAGTAACCTTCAAAATATGTAAAACTATTAAGTTGCAAAAAAGAATAACAATATTGACGAGATATACACAGAAAAAAGTATTTCTCAAAAATGTTCAATTAATCGATTTTTAAGTAAATACAATTTTATTTAAACTTTATAACACTGCGTTTTTGGAACTGAATAGCAAGCTTATAATTCTGAAAAGGTATAACGTTTTGTAGAATAAAGTTATAGTCCAGCTTGTCTGAGATTTTTTTACAGTCGGTCAAAGATTTAATTTTTTGATCGAAAAGGAGCATTTTAATAAATGAACAAAATGTTGTTAATGTCTGAGAGAATTCTTGTTTTCCGAGATATATTGTAGAATTTAATGTTGATAAGTTATGTTGAAGATCTTAATCCTCTGACCCTTTTTTCGAGTCCTTTCAAAAATTTCAGACACACATTTTTTCATTTAGTATAATTCTCCCTTCGATCAAAAAATTAAAATTTTGACACTCTTTAAAAAAGACATGCCTACATTACTTTAAATCTTAATTGTTTTTAGAACAACTAAATGCAGCATTCAGTTGTATGATTCCTTATTTTATATAGATATCTTTCTACAAGCAATTTTGCTACAAGTTAGCTTTTCTTTTTTTATATATATTTATACAAATGCTATTAGCTATTCGCTTTTTGCACCTGTATACATATCTCTGTCATTAGCTAATAAAGACTTTTAAATATTTTCCTCTTTCGAATATTTCACTCTGAAATTGTTCCTGTTGTTCATGATGTTCTTGTTCCATAAAGGTGTTCATAATGATGATGAAATTATAATGAGTGTAGGGAAAAGTAAGGTGTAATAAAGTTTTGTTAACTTGTTTAGATTTGCGTTCGGTTTTTTGCCACTGTTTGTTGTTTTGCCTGAAAAATATTTGAAATACTCAAGAAGTCGACTTAATTTATATTCATTAAAAAGTTAACGCCATATTTTTACGCTTATTTCTGTTAAATGAAATTGTTTTTGAAATGCAACCTAAAAATATTTAATTAGCTGTGGATTTTAGGTAGCACGGACTTAAACAAAGCAAAGGCATTTAATGTGGATGTAAGTTTTTAAATAAATGATTTTAATTTGAGCATAAAAAACAGATGTAATGAATTTGAAGATTATATGTATAAGAATAGGAAAGTAATTGCATATAGTAATTTTCGTTTTATTGAAATCAATTTTGTGTTTAAATATTAAACAAGAAAATGGACACTACATCACATTTTAAGTATTTCAATAATGAAATATTTTACGATGCAGTAAAAAAAGCAGAACTACACCATTTCCAATTGTATTTCAGAAGTTTCTTATTGTATTTCAGAAATTTACAATTGAATTTCAGAAATTTCTAATTATATTTCAGAAAATTCCAATTCAATTTCAGAAATTTCCATTTATATTTCAGAAATTTCCAATTATATTTCAGAAATTTCTAATTATATTTCAGAATTTTCTAATTATATTTCAGAATATTGCAATTATATTTCAGAACTTTCTAATTGTATTTCAGAATTTTCTAATAGTATTTCAGAATTTTCCAATTGTATTTCAGAAATTTCCATTTGTATTTGAGAATTTTTAATTTATATTTAAAATGTTTCTACACCATTTCCAATTGTATTTCAGAAGTTTCTAATTGTATTTCAGAAATTTCCAATTGAATTTCAGAAATTTCTAATTATATTTCAGAAAATTCCAATTCAATTTCAGAAATTTCCATTTATTTTTCAGAAATTTCCATTTATATTTCAGAAATTTCCAATTATATTTCAGAAATTTCTAATTATATTTCAGAATTTTCTAATTATATTTCAGAATTTTCCATTTATATTTCAGAAATTTCTAATTGTATTTCAGAAATTTCCAATTGTATTTCAGAATTTTCCAATTGTATTTCAGAAATTTCCATTTGTATTTCAGAATTTTTATTTTATACTTAAAAAGTTTCCAATTGTATTTCAGAATTTTCCAATTGTATTTCAGAAATATCCATTTGTATTTCAGAAAATTCTAATAGCAATACCAATGGATATTTCTGAAATACAAATAGAAAATTATGAAATACAATTGGAAAATTCTGAAATACAATTGGAAACATTTTAAATATAAATTAAAAATTCTGAAATACAAATGGAAATTTCTGAAATACAATTGGAAAATTCTGAAATACAATTAGAAAATTCTGAAATACAATTAGAAAGTTCTGAAATATAATTGGAATATTCTGAAATATAATTAGAAAATTCTGAAATATAATTAGAAATTTCTGAAATATAATTGGAAATTTCTGAAATATAAATGGAAATTTCTGAAATATAAATGGAAATTTCTGAAATTGAATTGGAATTTTCTGAAATACAATTAGAAACTTCTGAAATACAATTGGAAATGGTGTAATTGTATTTCAGAATTTTCCAATTGTATTTCAGAATTTTCTATTTGTATTCCAGAAATATCCATTGGTATTGCTATTAGAATTTTCTGAAATACAAATGGATATTTCTGAAATACAATTGGAAAATTCAGAAATACAATCGGAAACTTTTTAAGTATAAAATAAAAATTCTGAAATACAAATGGAAATTTCTGAAATACAATTGGAAAATTCTGAAATACAATTGGAAATTTCTGAAATACAATTAGAAATTTCTGAAATATAAATGGAAAATTCTGAAATATAATTAGAAAATTCTGAAATATAATTAGAAATTTCTGAAATATAATTGGAAATTTCTGAAATATAAATGGAAATTTCTGAAATATAAATGGAAATTTCTGAAATTGAATTGGAATTTTCTGAAATATAATTACAAATTTCCGAAATTCAATTGGAAATTTCTGAAATACAATTAGAAACTTCTGAAATACAATTTTAAATGGTGTAGAACTGAACTAGAACTGAACTTGAACTGAACTAGAACTGAACTAGAACTGAACTAGAACTGAACTAGAACTGAACTAGAACTGAACTAGAACTGAACTAGAACTGAACTAGAACTGAACTAGAACTGAACTAGAACTGAACTAGAACTGAACTAGAACTGAACTAGAACTGAACTAGAACTGAACTAGAACTGAACTAGAACTGAACTAGAACTGAACTAGAACTGAACTAGAACTGAACTAGAACTGAACTAGAACTGAACTAGAACTGAACTAGAACTGAACTAGAACTGAACTAGAACTGAACTAGAACTGAACTAGAACTGAACTAGAACTGAACTAGAACTGAACTGAACTAGAACTGAACTACACCATTTCCAATTGTATTTCAGAAGTTTCTAATTGTATTTCAGAAATTTCCAATTGAATTTCAGAAATTTCTAATTATATTTCAGAAAATTCCAATATAATTTCAGAAATTTCCATTTATATTTCAGAAATTTCCAATTATATTTCAGAAATTTCTAATTATATTTCAGAATTTTCTAATTATATTTCAGAATTTTCCATTTATATTTCAGAAATTTCTAATTGTATTTCAGAAATTTCCAATTGTATTTCAGAATTTTCCATTTGTATTTCAGAATTTTTATTTTATACTTAAAAAGTTTCCAATTGTATTTCAGAATTTTCCAATTGTATTTCAGAAATATCCATTTGTATTTCAGAAAATTCTAATAGCAATACCAATGGTTATTTCTGAAATACAAATAGAAAATTCTGAAATACAATTGGAAAATTCTGAAATACAATTAGAAACATTTTAAATATAAATTAAAAATTCTGAAAAACAAATGGAAATTTCTGAAATACAATTGGAAAATTCTGAAATACAATTAGAAAGTTCTGAAATATAATTGGAATATTCTGAAATATAATTAGAAAATTCTGAAATATAATTAGAAATTTCTGAAATATAATTGGAAATTTCTGAAATATAAATGGAAATTTCTGAAATTGAATTGGAATTTTCTGAAATATAATTAGAAATTTCTGAAATTCAATTGGAAATTTCTGAAATACAATTAGAAACTTCTGAAATACAATTGGAAATGGTGTAGAACTGAACTAGAACTGAACTAGAACTGAACTAGAACTGAACTAGAACTGAACTAGAACTGAACTAGAACTGAACTAGAACTGAACTAGAACTGAACTAGAACTGAACTAGAACTGAACTAGAACTGAACTAGAACTGAACTAGAACTGAACTAGAACTGAACTAGAACTGAACTAGAACTGAACTAGAACTGAACTAGAACTGAACTAGAACTGAACTAGAACTGAACTAGAACTGAACTAGAACTGAACTAGAACTGAACTAGAACTGAACTAGAACTGAACTAGAACTGAACTAGAACTGAACTAGAACTGAACTAGAACTGAACTACAACTAACCTTGTTCTATTTTTAATATTTTTTATTTGGTTTTTATGAAGGAAATTTGTAATATATTCAAATTGAAGATGTATTAAAATTTACTAAGCTTTTCTTATTGTATTTAAATACAGAAAAAACTTACGAATGATAGGTTAATGGACCATTTGGTCCATATAAACTGCTAATGTAAAAAACAAGTGTAGGATTCCACTTTTTTATTTTTTTTTTTTAATCAACATAGATTAAATATGTAATAGATAATTGCGGGATTCGGATTTTGATTTATTGTTGTAAAGAAGCACACATATTTACAAATGCTTGGTACACTTTGTGTGCAGGATTTTTAATAAAACAGACGTGTTTTACTTACGACATGGCAAACTTGAATAAAGATGAAGTACAAGAATCGCTCAATGCAAAAAGTGACTCCGATATTTCAGATTCGGAAGTTGACTATATTTCAGAAAACGTATGAAACAAACTAATAAATACCACCTGGGCTAAAAAACTAAGTTAGTAGATATATATCACCGTTCAAAAATTACAAAGGAAACAATTAAAAAATTGCACCAAATGGGCTTAACCTAACAGCAGGGTTAAGGTTTTGGTGAGTTTTCTCTGAAATATTCAGTCAAGACTGATAGAGGTATTAAATTTAAGTATACTTTATTTATATAGAGATTTCGCAATATCGAGGTTTATTCACTTTTATTTGTTAATTTCTACCCAAATTAATTAATTCTTTATTCTTTTAATGCCTTAAATTATATATTTAAGATTATTTTCATCCACCTACTTAAGGCTCTTTAATCAATCAAATTATTTTAGCCTACATAATATATAGCTTATTAAACATTTTAACACATCTTAATAAAAAAAATTTCACTTTTCTATTCTTTCTTCCTGACAGGTGTTTTAATTTAACGTTTTCATACGCCTACATAGACTCATATACAATTTTTGTTGTTTTTATGCTTTTATTATAAATATGTGAGTGGGGGAGTGTATAAAGCCTACCAGCATTGTTAAAAAAACAACAAAAAATAAATAAAAACAATTACAACAAAAAAAGGAACGTTAACAACAAAATTATTAAGTTGCTCATAAAATGCCACATTGCTTTTAGGCCTGCAGTAGATAACAACAATAATGTTAGCAACAGAAGAAGAACTTATATAGAGTGTAGATGAGAACAATTTAACACCTACAAAAACACAACTGCTCTAACAGCAACTATAAAACGAAGTGGAAAGGACAATAGTAAACTAGAGTGCTAACTGCCTTACTGTTGAAAAAAATTCAATGAGAAAAAATTTTTAATTTTCTATTTAGAAAACTCACCTACAACTCTAGCAGAACATGTCAACACAAAACAGCAACAGCAGGTGCATACAAATGTAGGCAATATTCTCTAGTAAATGCAGTAAGATAAAAAAAAAACAAAAAAATTGTTTTACATAAAACTTAGTTTTTTTACAACTGCCACTTTAATTCTTTTTGCCATTTTTTTTGCTCTTGTTTTTGAACCAAAAAACTGACAATGTGTAAAAATGAAGACTGTAGTAGTTGTTGTCTTTAAATAAAACAAAAAAAAAATCAACAGCAACAACAACATAAAAAATCCACTACCGTTACTTTTAGCCAAACGAAATGAAAGTGAGGCTTATGGTTGCTAACAGGAAACTAGAGACACACATAAATGCCAACATCCACACACACACTAATGCACAAACATAAAAGCTTGTATATGTTTATGTATTGAAGCACCCTTCTCTTTACAGCCCCAGCTATAGTGTGTGTCTGTTGATATGTACACATGTGAGAGCATAGAGAAAGAGTCACAGAGAGTATGTACAAATATGGAAGCATGTGTTTGTCGTATAATGGAAGATGAAAATTACATATACATATGTATATATGAGAACATTATTTGAAGAGATGTATGAGTGTTCTTATGCAAACAAATGCTAAAAGACAACAAAAATCTCTAAAAAAAAAAAAAATATAGAGAACAAAAAATTATCACACTGTTACAAACTGGTACAGTGTAAAAGAATAGAGTAGAGAAATAACAAAAAACAACAACAACAACTGCAACTATAACTACAACTACAATAAGACGAAAAAAACCTTGTTAAGTGGCACTTGTACGAATAACATTTTTAAGTGCTTAACAAGCTGCCAGCTAGAAAAAAAACCAACATACCAACACTATGCTGCAAACAACTATTGGCAACATCATAGTTTACTGGCAAAAACTATAAATGAAATTGAAAAATATTTTAGCCCAGCACAAAACTAACAAGTAAGAGAGTTATATTCGGCTGTACCGAATCATATATACCCACCACTAATCAAAAATGGGAACCGATTATAGTGAGTTTTCTATAAAAATATCTTTTTTATCCGATTAGGTTAGTATTATATTTTCTATATGTAGAAAATTTTACATTGCTAGATGATAATGTATTTTCCGGATGTGGGCCTTATATGGAAGCAATGTACAATCGATAGTAGTAGATCAATACATGCACAAAAACATTCTTCTTTAAAAATCTATGAACCCGACCTTAAAAACAAGAGGGCATGTTGAGTAGATCATCAAATCAAAAGAACTTCATCTTCAATATCAAAATCGCAAAAAACTTAAAAAAATTGGATTTTTTTACCTTTTCTACCCTGTTCAGACCCATAGCAAACCGTTCGAAATTCAAGGAAACAATCAACTACAAAAATGTACCTAAGATCTCAATAAATAACTTTCTAGAACATATGAACTTCCTAGGATTGATTCTTAACACCGTTAGGTAGGTTAGTAAGAACAAACTAAAGGAATTAAGTGTTTTGGGCCATAAACTATTAAATTATTATAAACTAGAGCATACTATTAGGCAGCTTTAAAAAAAAATATTTCTGAATTTATTTCGAATTTTTTAAAGTTTTTTGCGATTTTGATCTTGAAGATGAAGTTTTTTTGATTTTATATGTTCACAATTTTTGTTCTTTATGACAAGGTATACAACTTTGCCTCAGAGAGTAAATCAAAAATCAGAACTCTTTGCAAGATATGAGCCTGAGAAATTGATCACTTTTTTGCAAAAATGAAACCGAGGGCCCAAATTTTTGGGGCCCATAGAAAAAGTGCATGACTTTTGGGCAAAACTGGGAGACAAGGGTCTTTATTTTGTGGTCTTTTATCTCGTGACTCCCATGACTCAAAAATAACACACACTGTTATACTAAATGAACAAAATATTTTACATTAATGTCTGAGAGAATTCTCAATGTCGGAATTATACTGTGGAATGCAATGGTCATCATTTTTGTGGAAGACTTTAACCCTCTAGCTCCTCTCTTTAGGGGACAATTCGACCGTTTTTCGAGAAAATCAAAAAATAAGTCTTTTCAAAAAGAATGATGCACAGTGGTATGAGAATAAAAAAAGAGGGAAATAAATCTGTAACTTCTAAACCCTTACGCCGATTTAAATGAAATTTGACTATCGAGCACTACATAAAACCTCATCGTAGCTATCAATTATCTCTTATAGCTTAGCAGATATTTGCATTTGAAAATTTAATTTTCAACATTTTTACCCACCCTACTCCAGTTTTTTGGTGACCGCGGTTCCAAATATTCCCGGATTTTATCCATTTTTCTTTTATAGGATTAACAATAGATGTATATATCAAGAAGTGTTTAAAAATCATGGCTGAGTCCAAAGTTACATGCATTTGAATTTAAAAAAAATAAAAAGGCGATTTTTCGCAATTTTTTTGGGAAAAAAGTACTTTTATTCTTTTTAAGTTATCTAAAAAATTTTTAAGAGGATATATAATGAATTTGTACTTTTTGAAAAGCTAACTTTACGCCAAAGGGTTAAAATATTTATCTTTATTATCCCCATAAAATTCCACAATATAACTCTGACAATAAGAATTCTCTCAGACATTAATTTAAATTTTTTTTTTATTTTGTATAATACCCCCATGGATCAAAAAATTAAAATTTTAACCCACTGTAAAAAACAACTCCGACCAGCTGGACTATAAGTTTATTCCACAAAAATGATCTACTCAATATGCACTTTCAGAATTACAGCGTCGCTACTCTGTTCCAAGCAAAAAGTCTCAATTTGTTGGACAGTGTCATTATAGTTTCCTAAATTTGAAAAATATAAAAATTTTGTTTTGTTATTCCTTTTTTGCAGATTATTTTTTTATGGATACTGATTTGATATAGGCATTTATTAAATATAGCTTGTCCTTTTATAAAGAGAACAACTTGTGCAGAATATCTGCTACATTTTTGAAAAATATAATCTTTTTGGAGGGGGGTCTCATATTTTTGTCCATCAACGGAGAATATTTGGGGAAAACTTCATACCCCTACAACAGCCACACAGACGGACATAGCTAGATCGCCTTAGAATTTTTTTTTGTTTCTACAATCAAAATTTCGATATGTTAAAAACGGATAGAAAAACTCAATATACCCACTTTTTTTTGGTGGTGGGTATAAAAACAAATACAACGTAAATTGTTAAGCTGTGAAAAAAAATCTTAATTAGAGCACAGACATAATGGCATCTTAATATAATCTCTTATTTTTATACTTAGATCTTTTCCCATAACAAAATAAATCATATTTAAAATGACAACAAGATCATAAAGAAAATATATTCCTTTAAAAAAAATCATAAACCCTTAAAAAGACACATAAACCTAAAAAAATATTGAAATAGAAAGTATCTACAGCAGCGCAACCTGAAAAACGTAACAAAATACTAAAAATAAAGTTGCCTTTCTTTGACAACAAACGGTTGCTTAAGCAACCGTTAACATAATGATAATGTTGCATTGTTTTATGCAACACATAGCTGTAACACTAAAGCAAACACAAACACCTACAGCAACAGCAGCAGCGGCTGGCAAATTAATAAAGTCCCAATGTTTGGTGTCAAAACGTAGCAGAAGAAAATTATCTACTAACTGTTGCATAACAACAAGAACAAAAAGAATCACATTAACATCCTGCTGCAATTTTATATTACTAACAATAGTACTGCTACAACAATGTATAGAAAACGGTAGCATGGTCTCTGCCAGCTCATTAAATGGCTTGAGTAGCAACAACAACAACAACAACAACAATAATAACAATATAAATAATAATAAAAATAAAGGTTCTCTAAATAGTAATAATAATAATTTAAATAATAATTTAAATTTAAGAACAACAGCTTTATTAGCAGCAGCTACAACATCAACGTCTTCATCATCATCCTCCTTAACACAATCATCCAATACAGTGCCCTCAATGTCCTTGACGGCCATAAGTGGAACAGGTTCGGGAGGAGTTAGTAGTAGTAGTAGCAGCAGCAGTAGTAGTAGTTCTAGTTCCTCTTCTTCTCTACTAACATCATCAATTTCGTCCTCCTCTTCATCGTCCTCAAACTCTCGCAGTAGTCGACAAAATAGTAACAATAGCAACAACCACAACAACAACAACAATCAAAATGACCAATTACCCTCACAACTTTCATCACGTATTATCCATACACGCAATGGCGCTTTATCGGGTGTAATTGTACAATTAGATGGACGCCATTTAGATCCGGTTGAAGCGTATCGTGGCATACCATATGCATCACCACCTGTCGGCAATTTAAGATTTATGCCTCCTGTTTCGGCAGCCATGTGGTCAGGCGTCAAAAAGGCAGACAGGTAAGTAGCTAAATTATATACTTTTTTTTCTTTTTTTTTTGGTTTTGTTTTGGTTGTTCTCTCTTTTGTTCTTTGTTATAATATACTGCTACTACAAAGTTTTTATTTGTATAGGTAGTAAATAAGTATAGACATTTTATACATCAACAGGGTGTTTTGTAGAGGATGTGTTAATCAGAAATTTTAAAAAAGCCGTAGCCCTTAATTTTCGTCGACTTGATCTCATACCGACAAAAATATGTAACACAGATTAAGAATTTATTTGTTCAACCATAATAAGTTTAAATATAAATATTACCACACATTTATTGCGAACAAAATCTGAGCTTGGAGATCATTCTATATCCGGCGTCTTATGCCAGAATTTACTTTTAAATCGAGATGTTAAAAAAAACAATTATTCCATCCTGATGAGTCCGTAAAATAGGATTTTGTTCTGAAACTGAATATATTCTTGACCAGCCATAGAGTTTTTACTCAGCGAGCCATTTCTTGTCCTCACATGGATATATCTCATGTGAATGGCACTTTTCAATTTTCTTTTCTTTTTCAGACAACGTAGTCAGAATATTTGTTCTCACACAGAAAAACATAAACAAATTTGTATTCGAAATTCTGTAGACATTCTGCTGAAATGATAGCTCAGTGAAATTTCCAGTATATCCTTATCTCACCCTCAATAAAACTTGCATTTTTTATCCTCAGGTGTTGTTTTCCACACATACGGTAAGACTATGAATTTTTTACAAGCAACATAATTATTTCGCTATGGGAAGGATATGGCTAGCTCTAAAGTGTGTTTTTTTAAGCCCGATAGAACTTGGAATTCTAAAAAATACCACAAAAACTAAATTTTAATCAAACAATTTTTTTATTCACGAATCACACGAACAAGGCGTTCATTTTTGCTGGTTTATCAGCATATATCAGTGACTTCAAGTGGCCCCACAGGTAATAATCGTCAAATCGAATGACATTGGAAGCCAATTGACAGGCCCATTTCTTGAAATCAAGTTATCGAAATGTTTTGATTTCAATAATTCGATGGTTGCGGTCGTCGCACAGTGGCGCCCGTAAAACAAGTGAAGTTGCAAAAATCAAAAAATTCATGTGCCCCTAAAAAATATTCAATAAACCTATTTCACAGTAAATTGTCCAACGATTTCAAAATGCTACTCTTATAACAATCAGATTTTTGGTTCAAAAGATATAACGTATGCGGAATGAAATTGCAACACAAATTTGACACTGGCCAAGAGAAAAGGTTGAATTACGTTATGTTTTCCCTTAACACTTTAAAACCCCATTTGAAAATCTGACTTTTAGTTATCTCAAAATGTTAACAAAAAAAGAATTACCTTGAAAAAACATTTGTAATTTTTTCCATATTTTATCAATTATCATCGGGAAAAATTTGTTATATTTTACATCAAGTGGCAGTGAAAGGCAGAGAAGTGGACTTTTTTGGAAGTAAATAAACCTATTATTGATCAGATGTGCAAAGTACAATATAATCCTTTTTCTAAAATAATATATATGTATCTCAGTCAATCAGATGTAAATTAGAAGTTTTGAATTTTTTGGAATGTGATTTGACCATCACTTCTAATTAATATATTATGAAATGTGTAGACAAAATTAATCATTTGATAAAAAGAAACATCAGGGATTATTTGTTTAAAAAGAAAATCCTTCTTAGCTGTTCCATCATCATGATTATGGTGTTTCCAACACCCTTGAAATTCCGGACTTTCTAAAGGGAAAAAATTTCCATATGTTTTTAAATTAAAAATAATTTGAGAGTTTTAGGACCTTTTTAAATAGAAGAGTTTTTGTAGATTATTTAAAATAAAAATCGAGAAAAATAAGACCATGAAACTCAAATAAGAGCTCAGAGAATTGCAAACATTGGTATTTTCAACACCTGTATATAAATTTCTTCATAACTAACACAAAAGTACATAATAAATTTTTTGCTTACATTAAATCAATACAATGGGCTATTTTATAAAGGCTTTATAAACTATTTGTTTGGACATTGGAAACAAATATCGTGTTTTCTGTTTTGTTGCAATTTCATTCCGCTTACGTTAGACCTTCAAAGACTGATTTTCAGTTTTCATAAAACAGACTATTTTTAGGTAATTTGGACCGCTTTCAGATGCAATATATCAAAAACTATGTAATGGATCGTCGTTATTTTTGATTCTGTTGATATACATATTTATTAAGAAAGGAATAAAAAAATTGTGTACTGTCTGCTTTGTATTTGTCCAGGTAAATCGATATTTACCAACAATCCATTTTTTTCAATATTTCTCAACTTTGATGGAAAATAAAAAGAAAACTATCAATTTCTATATCTGCCATATTTACAAAATATGTTCTTTGATTATGCCTTTACCTAATGCCAAAATTTTCAGCTGCCCGTCCTTGCCACATTTTTAGCTAGAGGTAAAATTTTGAAAAAAGTCATGGTTCCTAAAATGACATATAACCGCGAAAAACCAACTAAATTTTTTTTTTCAAAAAATTTTTATTTTTAATTTTTCTGGAATATTTTTAAATCATTAAAGCCTTTAAAAAGAAACATAAAATATCAAAAATTGTAAAAAATATTTTATTTTACATCCCATAAAATTTATTTTTCCACAAATTTCAACTTTGCTAACCCATAAGTAGACACCTGAAAGGCGTAGAACTCTTTTCAAATACTCATATCATAGGCTAATCAACTATCTATCATACGATTTTTAAATTTTTTTTATTATCTCATTTGGTTTAAAAGTTATGATTTTTGCAACGAAAAACCTAAAATGGCGCCACTGTGCGTCGTAGCCCCATCCTGTTGAAACCACTTCTCGCCAGCTTTATGTCATCCATATTTTCAAACAAAACATCATTGATCATAGTTACCGCACCATATCCATTCACCATGACGCGAGCTCCGAATTTAGTTTTGAAGAAATGAGGTCAGATTATGTAACCACACCAAAAGGTGCGTTTTCTGGATGTAATGGAGTCTGCAGTGCTTGTTGTGGATTAGTCTCTCTCCATATGCGAATTTTGTTTATTTACAAGCCTGTTAAGCCAAAAATGATCTTCACCGATATCTGATTTTCAAAGTGCATTTGTATAATTTCGTAGTGTTGTTCAAGTTTCAATCTATTTATTAGGGTATTCGAATTATTCGATTTTTATCTTGGTCGAATAAAACGAATAATTCGAATAAGAGATTTTAACTTGTTCGAATAATTCGATCACACTTTTAAAATTAATCGAATTATTCGAATAATTTAATTTTTTTTTAAATAGTAAAGAATGAAGTGTTGATATCGGTTTTTTAAAAAAAATTACGTTAATGTTAACAATTCAAGTACTGATAATGTTAAAAAACATTCGAAAACAAAGTCCATCATTAAACTTTCAACAGAAATATTCTTATCAGATTAATTCCCGAACAATCTACAAAACAATTGACTAGTTAGCAAACCCTTTAGTTTTTGGAGATATGCTTTAAAAAATTTGAGCTAGTTGGACATGATCCTGAATTCAAATACAATGTAAACGTATTAAAAACTTTTTTATGTCGTTCATTAATTCGGGTTTTAAATTGAGTAACTAATTCTTTAGAAAATTAATTATTCACTATTTCTAAATTATTTTTGCTCTATCGACATTGCCGAATCTTTGCTTAAGACCACTTTCTTGGGAAATTACACAATAAAGGGAATCTGTCCAAAGTTTGATATCATTGTCAGTGAATGTGGCTAATTTGAAGCATTATTGACGCATTTACAAATACGCAAAAAGTGTATTACCATGTTAGACAAAGATGTTCAACGATGTTCAAAATCATGTATAAGACGAACTCAATGCTTTTCTTAGAACAAAACGTTAGTTGCAATATTTGTGTTTATCATTCGATTTATTAACTACTAGCTTGACCCGGTGCGCTTCGCTACCCCTGTCGTAGTAAAATAAAAAAAATATATAGCCTATTGACGCTTCCCAGTAAGGATCTATCTACGTTCCAATAAAATAGGTTCAGCCGTTTAGGAGTGATGCTCAAACAAATAAACAAACCAACAAACAAACTTACAAAGACATTTATATATTTATATAGATTTTGTAATACGTACACGGTTAATAACATCACTTGTATACATATATTTTAAGATCAATGCCATCGTCTATTTCAATGTAATCATTATAAATGTCATCCTCAATATCACTTTCGACGACCGTTTCAAAATCACATTCTCCATCACATCCAACTCCACTTTAATCTAAGTTAAAATTTTGATTATTAATTTCGCTTCTTATAATATTTCTCCAGTTAAAAAACAAATATTTTATTCCGTACCTTTTATTTTCATTGGTTCAAGTCTCAAGTTAAAAATTTTGAAAGATTTGTTTTTAGAATTGTAACTTCTTGCAGTAATATTTATATATTTATAGAAGGAGCTATCGGAACACTCATCTACAGTGATCGAAAGTCCCTTTGTCTTTAGTTATTTGTCGAATTTCAGAAACAATAAAATTTTTGAGAGTCATTATTACTTATTTAAATTTGGAATTACGAAAAATTTTAAGCAATTTAATAAATTTAAATATATATGAACATTTATTCGTTTTATTCGATTATTCTACATAAAATTGTTCGAATTATTCGTTATTCGAAAATGGCCATTTTTAAATTGTTCGAATAATTATTCGTAAGAAATTATTCGATTAATCGAACGATCATTAGTCGAATGAATACCCTACTATTTATGTTGATCATATACTGATCGAATACTGATCATAAATATATTTCAATATTTTATAATATTGAGCATATAATTTTTTGGGGCGACTCCTGTGTGTCGTCCGTTTTCCTTGACATTTTGTATAAAAGTAGTAACTTGAAAACAATTGTTCAAAAATGTTCAGAGCCGGGACATTCCCATATTCAAGAGACTTACACTGCACATAGTGCAATGGAAAGATTCCTAAAATTAAAAGAAGTCCATAACCTTTTAGATTCGATAACAAAATCAATCCAAAATTGTCACTTTAAAAATTACTAAATGGCAAAATTCAAAGTTTATTCGTTACTAGCAAGCCAATATAATTTTCGAGAAGTTCCGTTTACCAAAATTAAAGTAATAAAATATAATAAATTCAATTTATTCTCTCTACTTCTTTTCTGATCTATTAATGTAAATTTTGTAATATTCAACGAAATTTTAAATAGAGTGATATATTTTGTATTATTATGTTCTTGTTTGTATTTCTTAGTTTCTTACAATAATAAGAAAAAACAAATCTAACAAACAAAATTTGTTTATAATAGCTCCATCATATCTCAGAAATCATAAGGGATAGTGATCTGAGGATCGAACAGATCGATAGATCTGAGAACTTTACCCCAGAAAATGTCTTTTTTTTTTTATTTTGTGATATACGTGAGGATGGCTTAGGTAGAGTAGAAAATAGATAAATATTTGCATTATCTATTTGTCATTAGATTCATGATTCGCATAGGGGCCAAATAAGGTTTTGTTTACTTAAATAGTGAAGTGTATACAATTGTTCATACTTTGTAATGTAAATAATATGATTTTAATATACTGTCGATTTAATGACGATGTTGAAATGTGCAAAATTTAAAAAAAATAAAAAATTTTGTTTAAGTAAATGAAGGACTGCCATTTTCGAACAGATTAGAATTTTCAATAGCTATACAAAATGATTTGTGGTACTTGAAAATAAGTGATTTTCACTCAAAAAGAGAGTTTGGAAAAAAATATGACACGTGTCCTTTTCGAAATGATCGGTTGAATTAGAAGAATGGATCCATGATATCAAACTTACACTCTATTGACTTAAAGTCTGATGAGCTCAAATTTGCAAATCGTTTATATTAATATAAATATTAATATATTTAAATTTTATATATCTAATACAAATGTTTATAAATTTTAAAAGAGCTACATATAATAATTTAACTTGTTATTTTAAATCTCTTCTACATAAAATTCCTTAGAAAACTTTCTACCAGAAGATGTATTTTATTTTCCATAAAATTTTAAATACAGTGCACTCGCGATAATATGAACACCTCAAAATATTGTTACGAAATTGTACCTGAATTCAAATATAACGATTTTAACGGCTGATTTAAAAGTAGCCTAATGCTTTCAAATAACAGTGCTGTAATGGCAAACTGTAACATATCTGTAGGTATTATTAACATTGAATAAAAGCTTTCAGTTGACCATTGATCGTAAGTTGGCAACGCTGTTTGTTGCGACCGTATATTCGAATTCGAATATTCAGTTAAAGAACATTATAGAAAGTACATTACAGATGGCGTATGTATTAGAAACCTCTAGACAGTTAAAGAGAAATCTAGAGTGCAGATGGCAGTGTTATAAATAGTGGCAGAGGTTGCAGTCGTGAGTGAGTTTATCAGAGACGCTTTTCGAACAAACATCAACTGAGTGCTGTGTTTTTCAAGTGAATTCGTGTACCTTATAAAGTGTACCTGTATTTCTGCGAATTTATAAACGTGTATAAAAAAATATTGAGTGACTATTTAATTCTGTTTTTGTACATTTTAAATAAATAAAGAGTTGTTACAATTTTCAAACTACTAAACGGCTTTTATTTGTAATCAAAAGTATCCGGTTTATTTAAAGGAAATAAGCCAACGTTTTGAAAAGGTTAAAACGTAACAATATGAACACTTTTTGCTTCCATAGGTTACTCTAAAATATGAACTTAGTGAACTAAGTTGTTCATATTTTAAAGCTTTTTAAAATATGAACAGCTTATTTTTGTTTTTTTTTTTAACGTATTTTATCTATCTACACAGAGTTGAAATCTTAATCAACAAGGTAGTGGCTAAATTCTAATTCAACTGCTTAATAAGTTTTGGACTTCCCTAGCTGTAGATGGGAATTAGATGCCATTCGCAAATATGAATAATCTTGCAAAAGTGAACTGGCCTGGTTTTAATTAGTTCATATTATTGCGAGTGCACTGTACTCTCATATCAGACATGAGTTTTTCCTAAACTACAGCAAATGTAAAAATACAGAATTCCTAGTAATATTTAATACTACAATTTTACTTCATTTAATTTATATAATTTCTAAACCTTATTTAATGTTCTTATTACTTTTAAAATGTAATATTTAAATAAAAGTAATAATTTTATTTCATTTAATTAACATTTATTATTGCAAAACCCTTAACAATACTACAATTCTAGTAAGTTTTATGGCCCAAAGTTATGCTACAAAAGGATGTGTAATGATTTATTGTATTAGTTAGCCAAAGTTTATGTTAAATTATTTGTAGCATACTTATAATTATATAAGAGCAGCATAGAAATTGGCTTAAAATATATGAGAATAATAATTTAATAATGGTTTGTTTGCATGAAACTATAGGATTTTATTAAGGTTTGTAAAAGCTAAAGAAATATTGAGTAGAGATTGCAATCTTATTATGAAAAGATTTGCATATAACAAATAATAGTAATTTCCTTGCCATATTTTGTGAATACAAATAAGGGTAGGGTAATTAAAATTTTGTTTAGGTTTGTAAGAAAATTATGTGAAAATTTACTAAAGAAGTAACAAGTAATAAAGTATGGTGGGCCACGGTCTACCATTTAATACCCTACACTGAGTCAATGATCAAAATAATTTTTCTTTTAAATATTCAATTATTTAATTTCGTGAATTATTTTTTTTTGTCAATTTTTTTTTAACCTAACCTAGTTGTTGACATTTGAAATTAAATAAAATTCATAAAATATCAAAAATATAAACAACTCACTTTTAGAATAAATTCAATTTTAAATTCAAAATGGGTCAAATTTGACCCAAAGACCCTATGAAGGTTAAATCGACTTATGACGGTGTAGTTTATAAATATCAGATTATTAAAGTTTTTAGTGTTACTGCTAATAGAAAAAGGGAAACCATATATCCCTTTTCAACCACTCTACCCATTACTTACAACATAATTTTAAATATTATTTTTTTTGATTTTGCTAACAACTGTCACAAGTGTAAGGGAATAATATTAAATATAGAAAAACATTTCATATATTTTAATATACAATTAAGATATCTAACAATTTTATGCCAGCACTCATATTAAAATCCACAAACCATTAACAACTTATAACTCATTAACGCTTCTTTTAATGTATTTTTTCCTTTTTTTTAAAAAAAAAAGAATATTAATTTCAAGAGATTCTAAACAACTTACAAAAATTTTTAATGACAAGAAATAAAAAGTGATTAAAATATAGGGCAAGTGGCATAAAAAGAGTAGGAAAAACATTAAAATAAAATACATTTAATTTTAAATGGAAATAATAAAAAACAGAGAGAGTTCTTTAAAATAATAACACCCATTTATATATTAGGGTGGTTTTTATTTTGAACATTTTGGATTTTTAATGCTCCCTGGGTCTAAGATTATTCTACGTTATATGAAAATCAAATGGTGATAACGTTTAGAGTTTGTACATGCTCACCTCACATCGTGGTGATGTGAACTGACCACCAAGATTGTGTGATTTGACCCCATTGGACATTTTCTTGTGGGGTTTTCTTAAGTCGGAGGGATATGCAAAGAAGATAGAAACCACAAAGGACCTCTAAGTCAACATAACCCATGAAATCTATAAAATTCAGACTGATTAATGTGACAGGAAAATTGGAAATTTCGAATCCATTACAAATTTGAATAATGAAAGTAGTAGTAATGATTTTATGAAACTACATAGAGGGTTAAAATACCAGCAAATTGGTACTACATTACTCTTGTGTGGGAAACCACACAAAATTCAACTCTTTTGTACATTTTTTTAAAAAAACTGTACATTTAGCATAGAAAACACAATATTTCATTAAAAAACTATTTATTGATAACAAAATATTTAGAAAGTGACGTGTGTGGTTTTCCACACATATATTATTTCTTTATATTTTGTACTCCAAACAACATATTTGTTGTAGACCAAACAAAAATGTAGAGATATCTGAAAATAGGCTTTACCCTAATATACAGATACAAATAAACTGACAGCAAGGGCAAAAAGGAATTGCAGGAAGTTGTGCAAAAAGTATTAAAGGAAGCAAAAGTACACAGCAGCAGTAAACGACTACTTAGATTTTCATTTTCATTGTAACCTCCTACCCCAAGAACAAGTGTGTTAAAGTTGCTGCTAAAATAGCCTTAACATTTTTATTATTAATAAAATTTATACTTTTAGAATACTTTTTTATAGTATTTCTCTCTTCTGCCAAAAATAACATTGTTAGAGCTGAGTTGAAGGAGAAGTGATGTGACGTACAGGGAAAAAACACAACATGAAATCCAAAAAAAGCAATCATAAACGAAGTGTAAAATTTTTCCTATAAACTCAGGTTATATTTATAAATTTATACGAGTAAGCTTGTATGTAGCCATGTACTTTCCCTTACCAAAATTTTCTATATAAAATGCTCATTTTGTTAAGTCTTTAATGGCCAGCTTGTAAATGCGTTTAATGATGGTTTTCATTTTTGTTTGCTAAGGATGATGGTCTCATACTGGCATTGTATGGAGAGCACAATAATCATAACCAAACCAGAGTCGATGGTTTAGTCATAAAAGGAAAAAAAATCGTATACATACATATCTATACACAAAAACCCACATAGAATTAACGACTGCTCTAATAAAATCTTAATGAATGCGTACATTACAAAATACAACAATGAAAGTGGTAGTACTGATTTTATGAAACTACACAGAGGGAGAAAATATTAGCAAAATGATGCTGCATAATTTAACCTTCATCTCAAAGTTGTGTGGAAAACCACACAAAATTCATGATTGAAATTTTTGTACCTTTAGCATAGAAAACACAATTTTTCATTAAAAACTATTTATTGATAACGAGATATTTAGAAAGTGACGTGTGTGGTTTTCCACACATATAATATTTATACGTATTTTGCACTAGGAACAGAGTTTTTGATAAATGTAATGATTCTGGCAAAAAGTCTATGCCTCATAACCGAAATGTTTGTGTAAAATGTGCTAAAGGTAACTAAACTAATTTAATGCTCAAATAAGAAAATATAATTTTGTTTTTATGTTTTTGATGGTAAATCATGATTTTTAATATAAAAAATTATGTTGCTAGTGCAAAATATTTAGATATACGGTATGTGTGGAAAACAACACATAAGGGAAAATAACATAAAGGCTAGTTTATTTGAAAAATACATGATAGTTGATCGAATGCAATATGTTATGCAGAGTTTGGGTCTTATTCCATAATAATTTACATACAATTTTATAATAATAAAAATTCTTAGCATACATATAACAAATCAAAGCTTTCACTATGTTTTTGATATTGCAAAAAGTTCTTTATTTTTCCAACCACAACACATCACTATAAATCTTTTAAATTAGATTTAAACCAAGTTTTCATTTCAAATCATCCAAATTGTCTCTAAAGTTGTAACAGTATTGCTATTTCCTTAACCTCACCTTTATATTCCTTTCTCGAACTACCATTTAATACCTCAATCTCAAATGTAATAACAAAAATTCAGCTCTAACAAACTAAAAGCAGCATAAAACTACTTTACAAAAAATTATATTATTTCTAATGAGAAATGAAAATTTTAGTGTAAGCCCGTAAAAATGATTTGAAAAAAAAAACTACGTACTCGTAAACACACTTTCCTACCAAAATTAGATACTCCCACAATTGCTGGCTCCTTCGAACGAGATTAAAGCCAAAGGCTACAAAAACATGTTTAAATACTAATAATAAAGCACGAGTGCTAACTTGCAAGTGGATCTAGAGGAATGTTTGAAATTGAAAAAAAAAATTAAAAAAATGTGTGCAATGTATATAAACGCAGAAATTTCTACAAAAACAACAAAAAAAAAAAGTAAAAATAAACCGAATGAGTGAAATGAAAATGTAGGAAAATAAATATGAGAAAACTGAAATGATTTTTAAATTGAATATTATTGCATTAAGCTGCTTACCAGTAGAGAAAATGGAGGAAAAAAATTATTTTTAAATCAAGATAAAATATATAGAAGCTAGACAATTTCACTCATACCATAAACTAATTTTGCATTTTTCCAAGGCGAACAGTTCTATGTCCTTAAAAAAGGAAATTTATAAATAAAGAACAACAAAATGCAGTTACAGTGGGGCAAAATAATTATACATGGAATTGGAAACAAGAATATTCAGTTCTGTCACACAAATTTTACGAAAGTGAAAATAATTTTGGTTTTTCTTTTTCAGCACAAAGCTTATTAACTCTTTCCGGTTTTGGTGATCACTTTTCTAACCACCTAAATTCTTTAAACAATATTCAGTGACATCTATTGACATTTTGCCAAATATTTTTAAGTCATCGTTTATGTTTTTGCTCTGGTTGATCTGGTTAGATTAATATTTTAAAAAATATTGTAAATCGCAGTTTTTCTAAGAGGGTTTCCCGCATTCAATAAAAAAAGGTCAGTATGTTTATTGTTTATCAAATTCAGGATTTCTTTGTTATTTAGTAGGTTATTCAATTAATCGGGTTTCAGATTTAATCGGTTAATCGATCAAATAATTAATAATTAAAAACATGTGAGTTTTTATAGGATTTTAGGGAGGTCTTCTGAAACAATATAAAAAAAGAATATAATTTAAATGATTTCGTTTCAAACGATTTTTTTTAAGTTTTAATAAAACTTGAATTGAAAAAAATTTCTCACTGATTGTAGATGTTAGAGAAATCGATAGTATAGCATGATAAAGCATATCCAATTTCTCAGTTCTTTTTTTAGTTTTTTCTAAGGAGCATAAGCATTCTCTATTATACCATGGGAATCCTTTTTGGATTTTTTTAGATTTTGAATACTTTAATAGTTTCTTTAAGCTGTGATAAACGACTAGTTTCAGTAATGTCTTCAGTTTCGTCTATTACCATATCGTCGTCCGACTCATTAGGACCAAGTTCATCATAGAACATTCTAGAAAAAAGGCTCATTTGCAAATTCCTTAGTGTCAGTTTTCGTACTGTACTTCAAAAAACTATTGCTAGAAGGGAATGTTTATAAGTTGAGAAATAAATTTTGTGTGTTTAAAACTATATTTCTATATAAAGTACAAAAAAAAACAAATTTCGGTTAATCGATGCAAATTAATCGGTTTAATTGTTATTTGAAAATCGTCAATTTTGAATTATTCGAACAGTTAACTGACCAGAATTAACCGGTTAACCGATTAACGGTTAATCAATTGAATAGCCTATTTTTTAGTGTAATATTGTATACTATACTCTTTGATAAATAACGTAAGTAAAGAATGGTTAGATTTATAACCACTGTGACTGAAATAGGTTTTATATAATTGGTCAATTCACAAGGTCTCTTATCAGTCATATTGTCATAATGTCCTAATATATCACAACTCGGCAGCTCGGCTTAACCAACTCTTACGCGTTCGGCGCTGGTTAGTTACGATAACACAATAAACATAGCATACAGAGTAGTATTATTTTAGAACATTTTTTGCTTGAAAAACAATAAAAACCATTGTGAAATATTATGACATTATGACATGATAAGAGACCTTGTGAATTGACCAAATGTATTTATATACACAATATTATGTTATTTTAAAATAATGCCGCATGTAATCAATGAACATTAAATTGAAGATATTTTGTTCGAAGGTATGCTAAAGTGTATGCAGTCTTGAACCCGACGAAGTGCAGAATTATTAGGAGCATGTCGATCTGATGATGGTGGTCGGTGACATACATACCTTCTGGGCTCCAGTCAAATATGATGAAGATTTTGATTCGGATGATGACATACGTATATAATACTTCTGTTAGTGACTTAAATACGAAAGCTGCTGTGGTGGAACCAAAATGGTTAACAAAATTTTCGAATGGAAAATCCGGTTGAGTACACAGGAGGTTGGGGTATACTAAGAATTGGAGCATGTCTCACCTACACAACTATTTCTTTATTTTTTTTTGTTCAGAAAATTTAGTCAACTAATACGTTTTCAATAAAATTTATACGAAAATTGTTATCAAAATTTTTTTTAATGCCTGCCGCCATGCTGGTTAATAAACTAACCTTTAGCTGTATTTTTATTTTTTATAATATATGAACCCTAATTAACCCATTATCGCCGAATGGGTAGAAAAATACCCAAAAAATAGAGCAATTTTAGAAAAATTCTAGGAGAGCGACATCAAAAATATTTTTTTTGAATAGATAAGTAAAAACCGAGCTACTTAAAATAATTGTTTCTGTAATATTAGGTTATTCCTTGGTGGGGAACCAGTGGGCCAAATTTAAGCAATTTTACAAAATCACAAACTTCGAAAATAAACGGTTCTAAAAAACGGGGGTAGTGGAAGTTCCCCATACCCTCCATGTGTCTAGTAGTCTTAGATGTCCTCTATCAGTAAACAAAATAACCAAGTGATTAGACGCACTTTCCTAAGCTACAAGTACAAGAAATATGAATTTAATTTTTTCAAGTAAAAATTTAGTTTTTTCTTTAGAAAATCATAATAAAAACATTTAAAATAAAAATGTAATTGTTTTGATTATAAACATATCACATAAAACTGTGGCGGAAAGAGTTAAATAAGTATTTATTTGTCACTCCTGAAAGTATACATCAAATATTTAAATTTATTTTATTTACATATTTTAACCCTTTAATGTATATTGTTGCCAATTGTCTACATTCCAGTTCCACTTAATTTTAGACGATTATAAGCTTGGTACTAATTCAGGTTTTAATTCAGAAAAATCAAATGGAGTACGAAAGGTTTCAGCTAAAGAAATTATAAATCAAACTAAAGCTAAAGAAAATATAATAAATAAAAATCAACTAAATATTTGATACTTTATAGAAAAATAAAAGTAAAAATCATGCATTTAAGGGTTAAAGTTTTTACTTCCACTTTTTCATTTGAAAGTGGAATTTATCAATCTTCAATTTTGTATATTACGATTTTAATGATGTTTCTACTGTCGGAAATTATTCTCCGTCATCTAGAAACCGAATAGTGGAAATTTAAACAAAATCGGTTTACATTTTTATTTTAATTTTCAAGTTTCGGGTCAAAGAATTTAATGCTTAAGAAAAATTCCAATTAACAATAGTTTTTGATTTTCAATTATGAAATATCAACATTCTCTAATATCCTTAAAGTAAAATAAATTGATACTGAATTGAATCATAAAATTTCATCCAAAATTTTACATATTCAAAACATTTATAACGAAATTTTCAAAAATTACTAAGATTGTTTTCGATTGTAATAAATGCTAAATGGGGATACAAATTCATATTTTGAAAGTTGGACATATTTTGTATTCGATTTGAAAATGACGGATTTCAAAGAAATTTAGTTTTTGGTCATACATTTCTTAAAATTATTCATAGAAAATTCATCACATCTAGAAATTTCAATCTATCCATTGAAAATTAAATATTTGATAAATTTTCTTTGGAAAATAAACACCGGCTTCGCCCAGTAGCTATTTACTAATGTTAGTTCTTCAAGTTTCTCTAAAAATGTTTCTTATTAAGAAAAGTGAGAAGTGAAAAGAGGGCATTATATTAAAAATTAAAAAGAAGAAAAAAAATTTTTTTCTTCTTTTTCCATCTTCTGAAAATTTCGAATCGAATAAAAAAATCTGTCAAATCGCTCTCACGTGATGCCATTATATACATGGACCATTTAGTTTTTTGTTAATATCTTACTCCATTTCGTTTCACTGTGCAACATTTCAAATATCATCAAGGTGTGTGTTTGTCTGTTGTGTTCGTTTTTCTTATAATGCAATATAAGTTTTATATAGATTTTTATCATATTTTATTTTCATTTCTTTACCTTCAACTCACTCCGACAGTTCTCCTCCCATAAAACTATGTATATGGACAAATATTATTACAGGCTTTTGCCATCTACAAATCTACAATAAATATTGTAGTTGGTTTCCAAGAATACAATTTTTGGTAAAATTGTTGTGTTGTAAAGAATTAAAGAGGTGCTGTCGCAGTTGTTATTCATTTCAGTCATAAATTTCTGTATTGTTTATATTTTAATACCCTACACCACGTGCAAAAATATTGTCATAAAAAGCACAAGCTTTTTTTTGTTATTCCAAGGACGAAGCCTATTGAATTAGGATAGAATTGGTTCATTAGTTCTCCTAGCCCCCATAAAATAGCCCTATCTGAGAATTAATATCTTAATTGTAGAGATACACAAACAACATACAGCACAAATAAGTTTTATTGAAATCTAACCCAGACTACTGTGTAATGTCATAATCCGGTCATTAAAATCGGTACAAATAAATTTGATTTTAAAAGGGTATCATATAGTCGGACTTGACCGACTATACTTTCTTTATGGTTTTACTCTACTTTAAATAATCATTGTGTTGAACCATTCCAGTTGTATTTAATTCCAAGAAACAAAATATAAATAGTATTTTATTTATTTAAGTTTTCAATTTTGCTCAGGCAAATAAGATTATTTTCTTTCTCTTTGCTTTCTGTATAAACCTCAAAAAAGTATGCAATTATATTTATTTTAATAAAAAAATAAAATTGTTTAAATTGGGTACCGACAAAACAAAAAATTCCTAAAAGCAATTCTTTGATGATTGTGCAATTTTAAAGATTGAAGATTTTTTTATTAAATGGGAATTTTAGATATGAAAAATTATTTTCGATAAATAGTGTTGTTATTTAAGATAGATTTATTGATTGTACTTTTCAGTTACAGTAATTAAGAGAAAGTTAAGAGAGCTTATTTAATCAAGTTAATTTTTTAAACTTCTAGTGTAAGAAAAACTGAACTTTGAATTATACAGAAAGACTTGTTGCTGCCTTAGAACACATTTTCTTTTACAACTTTGATTTCTTAATAATTAGCAGGTCATAAATTCTTACTACAAACACATATCTTTTCAATCCTCAGCGAATTTACATAATTTAATTACAATTTATAGCGTAAAATCTTTTGGCTGTTTTAATTTGAAAGCTTTTGTACAAATCACAATTAGGAGAATGTCATAGCATTCAAAGTCAAAACTCAGGGGGAATATATCAATCACTTTCACGTTTTGGCGAATTTGTTTATTGTATTGACTTTTAATCTCATTATCCCTTACCCCAGCGAAATTATTTCCTTTTACACTGATTATACCTTTAGAAACCTTTTTTATTATTTTGCTCTGTTTTGTATTTCCATGAGTCTGGCAAATGCTTGTTGTCTGCTATCAAAGTCTTAATTAAATTTATGTAAATGTCAACTAAAACACAATTATACAAACAATATTCTGTTCATATTATTTCGTTTCTATTTTTTTGTTGTGTGTTATTCCCGTAGATGATTTAAAATGCAAAAAAAGCCTTCTTAAGTCATCAAAAAGTGAAATTAAAAACTAAAAAGGAAACCTTTAACAAATGAATGAATTCACTGTTAAATAAACTTGACAGAAAATGTGAAAGAAAAAATGGAAAGAAAGGAAACATTAAAAAAAAACTCCAAAAGTATTTAAATCTATTTTTTGAAAGGTTAATTTTCTAATATTTTGAAAGACAAAAAACAGAAAATGACAGCACTAAGGTGGAACTCTCTTAAGGAGAAACAAATACTTTTATCAAAAGAGGGAAATAAAGCAAAAAAGGATAGAAATTGTTTTACACAAATAAAATCTTGAGAAAAGTACAACACTGACACGAAAAAGTTTCATACAAAAATAAAAGGAAAATTTCAAAGTTTAATGCAAAAGTTTATTTTTGAACTGTTAAAACCCCAAAAACACAACTAGACAGTAAGACAAACCCACTCTGCCGCACACAGGTTGTTAGTGAGTTGCAAAAAGGGTAGCAATAAATTTGTTTAGTAACATAAATTTTTGACAAATGTTTGTTTAAACAGAGAAATAAACATTTTATTTTTTTTTACAACATCACACCTGTGTCAAAATACGCAAAATTTCATTTGTCTAAATTTTTGTTACTTTTTATTGTGTCTTATTTTTTTGTTATTTTTGTTATATTCTAAAAAAAATTATTCATAAGTTAATTAGCTTATGAATATTTTTTGTTAGTAAATGAGGTAAATTTATATACAAATGGAAATTTTAATAAGTTTTATGCAAAAATTTCTTTAGGCTTATTAAATATTTCTTTTTTTTTGCGTTTTTAGTTAGCAAAAGTTTAAAAAATATTTGTTTTTTTTTTGTAAGCTGAACTTAACCTTTATGAAAGTCATTTGTTTTGTAATTTTTCTGAAAAATGTGAGTAAATAAGGTAAAGGACTACAAACATTTGGTGTGTATATAGAAACGGATGGCGGCATTTCTTTTACACCTACAAGTTTACAAAGGAAATTTTACTGAGAAAACGCATGCATCCATAAATTTTCTATAAAAAACTCAGCAATCGAGAAGTTTTCTACAGAAAAATAATTTAATCCAGAAGTTTTTTATAGAGAACTCATTCAAAGAAGACATTATCCTTTAAAAACTCATACAATCGAGAACTTTTCTCTTTACTATCCATTTCACCGAGAAGCTTTCTATTTCTATTAAAAATATATTCACTAAAGAAGCCGCTTTTTTATAAAAAATTCATTCAATCGAAAATGTTTCTATAAAATGATATAAGTTTTCTATTTCTATGCAAAACTTATAAAGTTTTTCATTAAAAATTTATTCAATCAAGAAATTGTTTTCTAAAGTAAATTTTAGTTATCGCAAAATATTCTGTAGAATATTCAAATATAGAACATGTATGTTATGGATATAAAGAGAGAGACAAAAAAACGTTTACTTGTTAAATAAAATAAAACTTAAAAATTTCAATATAAAAATTCTTAAAAATACGTAAATTTCTTCAAATATTGTACAAATTTAATAAACATTAATATATTGGCATTTTAATCGGTTTTTATAAATTTATCCATTTTTTTCGGATATCCTCAAATTAAAGATTTTATAGTTGCTCTGCGCACAAAAGTCTCAGAGCATTAACTTTATGAGCTGCTTTTTTGATAGAAGTGTTCTGTGCTCGAAAGAATTGTTCGACCTTTTGCCTTACCAATATCTGTTAGAACTTTTTTTCTTTCTGATCCAGGTTTTCTTTAAATATTCAAGTATTTCTAACATTGTTTGAAAATAGTGTGACAATGAACCTTTTTCATCAAGATATCAAATGATCTGAATGAAAACAAGTTATTTTCTCGCTAATTTTCTAACCAAAAATGTGGATAGGTTTTTTTTAGTTTTTTCTTATATTTTCGGCAATAATGAGAAAGTTACACTCCATAATTTATTCATGGTTAAAAGTTTGTACGAAAAATGTATGTTTTCATAAACAGTATGTATCGGTTTTTTCAAGATTTCCTAGATATTTAGATCTTATTCAATGCGTGTTTTTGGTAATAAAATTTTAAACAGGAACACGAAATACTTCACTCAGGGAAATCTAAATTCATATATAACTAACAAAAAATGAGCTTTAGATACCTCGGTGATGTTTCATTAATACAAGTGGAAAAATCATTGAATTTTGTTGATCTTACTCCATTGTTACTGGCTGTATGATTTAAAAATCCGGGCTTTTTAAAAATGTTTGCTTTTATTTTGAAAAATTTGTAGAATATAAATTTATTCAAAGAATACAAAGTATTGACATTTGTTAGCTATGACCTTTTCCCATCTTTTTGGAAATATATAGATTCCAAGCCAATAGATCTGCTAACATTTTGCAAGAGGGCAAGAACGAATACACTCTTCTGAAGTGTATCCCAGTGAGAGCGTTCTGCATCGATCGAATCAAATAGTAGTCAGGCGGTCTGGACTATAAGGCGGGTGAGGCAAAACTTTCCAAATGCTTTTTAAACGGTATTGCAAACTTTGGCCGAGCATTTTCATGATGTAATATTGGCAGATTCTTGCTTCAATAAATTTAGATATCTAAAAAAAAATAAATCAGCCAATTTTTTTATTACCTTCTAAACGAACATTAAAAATAAAAGTTTTTGGAAATTTCGAAAATGAATTTTTTGATATGTCGTAGTGAAAATTTATTTTTTCCTCATGCCAAAAGCTACCGAAAAACCGATGGAACAATATCAAAAACGTTTGGGAATAAAGTCATGTTCGATTAATAATATTTATTTAAAAATGCATTCCAATTGTGAATTTATTTTTTTTGTGTATCTGGCGTATATTGATTTCTGATTTTCCTCAAATTGTCTTCATATTATATATATTATAGCCTAAAACTGATTATTATCTTCAATAGCACAAAATACTTGTACATGTCAGCCTAACCACAAAAGCCTTAAAGTCGATTTTAAACCCCTTAAATCGACTATTATTTTACATTTCGTACCATAAAACAAAAACCAAACAGAATTAATAATGGGTCATAATTTTATAATAATATTTCTGTTTTGAAATTTTCTGTTTATTATTATCAATATTCATATATTCAGTTATTAAAATTATATGTTGAAAAAAGTTTCTTTAAAATATTTCTTACGGTACGCAAAAAACAAATGTTCTATTTTAAAATAAAGTGGACTTTAACAAAAATTAATTTTAAAATTAATTTTGTGGTTAGCTGAATGTTTATAGCTACACTTCGGGAAACTACCATATTCAAAGGAAATATTTTTCAACCTAAATATCTCTTAACCTTCATATGGTCTTCAAATCAGTTGTATTCAGTACAGGTTCCC
Organism: Calliphora vicina; assembly: GCF_958450345.1. Lineage (NCBI taxonomy): Eukaryota > Metazoa > Arthropoda > Insecta > Diptera > Calliphoridae > Calliphora > Calliphora vicina. The sequence continues at coordinate 23,773,705 of NC_088780.1, forward strand.
CTTGTTACGATCTGGCCACATTTCAGCAGCTCATAAAAGATAGAACCCTTTTGGACCCACTAAATAGATAGTATTACTTTATTTGGCTTTGGTGTCGATTGGGCTGGTTGGGTGGTCTTCACGTATGATCTGTAACGCTTCGGGTTATCAAAATAGATAAATTTTTCATCGCAAGTAATAATTTGGTGAACAATTGATTTTTTCTTACAGCTTTCAAGCTGCATTTCAGATATGCTAAATCGTCTTTAAAGGTCTGACTGCTTCAATTCGTATGTTACTCAATTTTCCTGCTTTTTGAATTGCTGCTTGAGTAGATCCAAAATATCTTGAAGGCTTTTGTTGAGTTTCATAACAATCTTTAATTCTTGTTTTCAAACTTGTTTGTCTTTCGTATCAAAATCGCGAGTTTTGAACCTCTCAAACCATTTCTCACACATTGAAACCGATGAAACGAAAAAAAAGTGCCGCTTAAGAAAACCAATTGCTTACCAATACTTATGGTAAGCAATTGGTTTTCATAAGCGGCACTTTTTTTCAAAATAAAAAAGTAAAGCAAACCCTATCACATATGACAATTCGCTGGCATTTTCGAAGCAAGAAACAAATTTGTTGTTTCGTATAAGAAGATTCGCCATCTATTGTAAATCCCTTTCAATGTTTTCTTTGAAATTTTAAAAATATTTCAGTTTGATTTTAATTTTAAAAAATTTTGTAGATTACGTTTGAAACACCATTATCTTTACAATTGCTAATCATTAATTTTTGTAGCCTATATTATGTGTTTTAAACTTATCTCATATATTTAAACATTTATTAATACATTTTCTAAAATAAAACCCTCTACAATATTGCATAAATGCTTCCATTAAAATTTTGTATCAAAAACACCTTAAATTTAATGACCAAAACAATTTGGATTGTAAAAATTATACATTAAATATACCCACTCTCGTAAAGTTAATGTCAATTTTTAGTACTTTAAAGTTGATCATAACAATTAAATATATTTTGTTTGCTTCTAGTAAAATTTCACAAAAGAGCAGTTATATTTAATAGCCAAACAATTAGACAAAAAGCCATAAACAAACATGAAAACTTCTTAAAAACAATAGAAAATGTATGTGAACGTGGTCAATGAAATTTACAATGAGCTAAAGTTTGCGCAGAATAAGGAAATGCAGTAATTTTTCTTTTGTTTAACCAACATTTGAGGATACCTCTATATATGAAGAGCACTGTGTTAATGATAGGAAATAAAGTTATAAGATAAAGGAAAGAGGGAGAAGTGTCTGTTGACGTTTGACTTGAATTTATAAATAAAGTCATGCACAATTTTTATGGGTCCGGTGACATTTTTGCAAAAAAGTGATCATTTTCTCAGACTCATATCTTGCATACAGTTGCGAATTATGATTTACTCTCTGAGGCAAAGTTATAGCCCTTGTCATAGAGAACAAAAATTGTGAACATATAAAATCAAAAAAACTTCATCTTCAAGATCAAAATCTCAAAAAAAACTTTAAAAAATTCGAAATAAATTTTTGTAAAGCTGCCTAAAAGTATGCTTTAGTTTATAATAATTTAAAAGTTTATGGCCCAAATCACTTAATTCTGGGTCTTCTTTTTGGTATTTTATCACGTAGTGGGGTCCGTATGTGAATATATTTCCATGATTAAAAAAATTGTCGTGTTGCACTGTGTTATCCATACGAAGACATGATTATGGGGAAGTCTCGAGTCGCTTGTCAATAGCCAACACTGAGTTTTGAGTGCTTTGAAATTAACTCGGTTCAATTCAGCCCATCTGGAGATAGTTGCAAGGTCACGATTTATCGAGTCATCCATATTCATACTTGGTCGGTGGTCATTATAAAATATTTCAAAACTTACAGCTTTGTTTAAACTTTATTATTAAATTTTTAAATTAATTTCCATGTACATAGATATAATATGAATTTCTGTAGAAAATTTACCAGATTTTTACTTCATTATAAATTCTATCCTTAATTTATGTATAAATATGTATTTAACTATCATTTTCATAACTTTTCGTTTCTGTACAAAATTTAAATTAAGAAATTTAATATTCATGAGAAATAAAATTTTAAAATTAAAACAAAAATTACTTAGTTTTCTATTAAATACATTTTAGACCCTTATAATCTTTAGAGAATGTATGTGTGCTTATAAATGTGGGTGTTATGTATAATAAATTTTGATATTTGCTTTATCCTGTTTGTTTTAAACAGCTCTTAATACATTTTGGTTTTTCACTTTTAAATTGTCAAAGGATTAATGTATGTATGTTCATATTTTTCATGCTCTAAAATTTCATATGTCTTCCACATACATTTACATCTGCATACACATGCCTTCGACTGACATGTTTAGTTTTCCAATGATAAAAGCTTAATTTCCCACAAATCCTTTATAATTTCACATAAACTTATGCTTTGTGGAACTCTAAGTGGGTATTTGTAAGTAGAAGAGGTGAGAATTAGTTATTTGTGGAAACCAAAAAGGATATTAAATAATAGTTGATGCCTTTAAGGTTTAGTTGTGTGAGCGGTTTGTTTGTACTACTGAGTTGATTGCATATAAATCTCAGTTTTCCAAACGGTTTGTGTGCAAAATAATTTTATCATAAATTTCTGTGAAAAATGTTTAAAGTTAGTTTAATTTAATTCCTATCTAATTATATTTAACCCTAGTTATTGGATATTTGTGCATTTGGCAGATGAATGTACATAAATCCACATATTACATTTAGAGAGCACAAATTTATTGGGGTTTTAAATAAGGGAAATTAAATTATTATTTATAATAGTTTGGTTAAAGTACTTTCGTATTACAATTTGATGATATTTGAATTGTGGTGATTTTATAAAATCATTATAATTGTATGGGCATGATATGAATACAAAATGTATTTGGTGTCTAATATATATAAGCCTAGTTATAATAATCAATATAACTTTATTTTGAAATTTGAAAACAATTTAATTAGTTTATTTGTACATGACAAATTTTAGTTTGAAAATGCATTACAAAATTGTTATGCTCTAATTCATGGTACTAATACGCTGTGTAGAACAATATAAAATGGCACACAAAAGTATGCAATAGTTTTAGTTGTATACTTAATAAATACATCAATCATACGCACTGTCTAAATAGGGGTACACAGTGTGGCAGAATCAAAATTTTTTGGAAATATATCTGGCATTTCTAAACGGATAGTCCGATCGGAATAAAATTTGACTTGGGCATAGCCAAGGAGCATTCGAGTTTTATTTATTAAAATGTACCCTACAAATACTCCAGAGGCGGTGCTTTGGGAGCTCAAAGTAGGGTACCTTCGATATGTAAAACTTTTAAACACGGAAAATTTTTTGTTTCCCATCCGATTTTAAAGACTTTTATTTTTTGGAAAGTCGATCTATCCAATCTTGAAAAAACAAGCATAATTGTGCTATTTATCTCTCATAGTTTCCGAGTTATAGGCATTTCAAAATTAAAATGTTAAAATTTAGCCAAATATTTGTCCGCTTTTTTAAACATAAAGGGCCCAATGGACTCAAATTTCTGTTGTTAATTAGACAACTGAATTTCCAATATTATACAATAGATTTCAGAGCAATAGCAATTATGTATCCAAAAATGAACGTTTTTCAATTTAAAAATACATTAAATTGTAGATTTTTTTCTTTTTTTTTTATTAAAAAAAAAAATTTTTTAAACCTTTGACGACAAGTGGGACTCATATGTCCTATTTGCTTTTTTCCCGGGGGGACTGAAAATATGATTGGACATATGTGTCCCATTCGTCGTCAAAGGTAAAAATAAGGGAGATTTTTCTTTAAAATTTTTTTATTTTATTTAATGTTTTATAATTGAAAAACAATGAAAACACAAACAATTCATTAAAAAACATTAAAAAAACGCAAAATATTCATTTAAAATTATGAGATCCTGTAAATGGTTCATAAAATCTAAATCAAAATCGAACTTAGTTGTGATAAAATTCAAAACCATTTCTGTTCCAGTAAAGCACTTTGATTTTTTCACATGTAAAACAAATTATGTTTGTTCGACTATCAATTCAGTTTCTGGTCATGACTCCTCCATTCTATCTTGTTTGAAAATGTACAGCTACATCCATAAAAAGATCAGACGAACATAAAATCTGATCTTCGATTGATCATAAGTATTGGATTATTGGAAATGTTATCCAAATATAACATTTTCTAGCACTGCTGTCATATCCTGAACCACGGATTCGCCATTCGTCAACCTCTTTCTGTGCCTTTTTGCCTATGTATATATCAGTTGTATATAAATAATCAATTTAAACTCCTAACGACTCCCAGCTTATGTGTTTGTCATTCATATACTGCGGCCCTTAAATTTTACCATACTCTATTACCCTATTAGTGTGTCGAACTCTCAAACTGTATTAAACACTTCTAAAATACATTTGGGTATAAAACTTGCCCGTATATACAATCAGGGTCGGTAAAAGCTTTCGAAACATAATTTTGTTTGGCTTTTTTCATCTGAAGTTTAACTAAAAATTCTTTGGCTGCTTTAGGTTTGGGAACACCTTTTGTCATATTCAATTTTATTTGTTTTGCAGTGTAAATAAAGCAGTACTCTACTTTTTGAAATGACAAAAAGCTTTTAATTGTTCAGTGCATTTGTTCCAAAATTTTTACCTTTGACGAATGGCACACATACATGATGCCATGATTTTTCTCGTAGATGGAATAAAATTTTTTAAATTTTGACAACACTTTAGTCACGTAATGTCGCCTTTCCGAGTAAGAATCCGCAATAAAATTTTAAAAATTTCCAGCGGAAAATTCTTCGTCGTCAAAGGGTTAAGAATATATAACAATTTTATTTATTTCTGTGAGGTATCTTTATGGAGAATATTTTGGTTTAAGAAACATGTAATATTTTTCAAATATGTCGCCCATGACCTTCGGGATTTGACCTATTTTTATCAAAATTTAAATTTTAGGCCACATGTTCTAAAATCCCCAAGCTGGCATCAGAAAACGGAGAGCAGCCTTAGAAACATTGATCTGTTTCCTAGTCGACCACAAAGTATATTTCCAGCCCCAAAGGAAATGTTGACCCTGGGGCAAAATTGTAGAAAATACCATTTTTGGGATTTTCGCCACAACTTTTAGGAATCGCGGGATTCCCTTTGACGTTTTGACATGTGTTCTTACACTTTGTTATTTAGAATTACAAATTTAAAAAACTTTCAAAATTTCATTGAGTTTTGTTAATAAATAAAGATTTTATTACATATTTATTGAGTTTCTAAAACTAAAATTTTAATAGGATTGCAAATATTAGGAACAATTTCATGCACATTTAATAAAACTATTTTTTTGGTTTAGATAATTTAATTTTTGGTCTGACAAAAAAAAATTCAATTAGATTAAAAAAATATTTCATTTTGAAACTTCGTCCTTTAAAAATATTGCACTTTTTCATAATAAAAATTTTGTACATATAAATTTTTCTTAATATTTTAGTCATCAACAAATCAATGGTTCTAACATTTCATACTGCCATATGAAAAAGTACAATATTTTTGAAGGACGGAGTTTTAAAGAGAGAATGTCTGTCCACTATAAGGAGTTTTCACTGTATTCATATATCTGTTTTAAATAGAATTTATATCAATCATACGCCTACTACAACAAAAAAAATAATATAAATTTTGACAGTACGAAACAAAAAATTACAAAAACATTATTTTTGTACAACCTACTTATATTTAACCCAGTTTTCTTGTAGTCTTTATCATCTATTAACAAATTATGAAAGAATATTTTTTGAAAAGAATAAAAGTTTGTGCAGCTAAAATCAACATACACACTTTGTCCTTTTATAAACCAACAAAATTTATCTCTAAGTTAACACAATTTCAAAAAATTTGAATATCTCCTAGAAACTATCGGAGAAAAACAAAGAATAGCCAGTGAATTCATACATATTTTTACAGGAAATTTGTAAAGAAAAACTTACGATAAAAAGAATTTGGATAGTTTTTGTTAGAGTTAGGCAAACAAAAATTAATAAATATTTACACATCAATAACTCTTACTTTATATAAAGTTTTTTTCTTTTCTTTTTCTTTTCCATTTTGTATTGCCATGACATAACAGATAAAAACTAAAACAATTTTAATCTTTTTATATACAATTTTTCTTCTTTTTCTTTTCTTTTTTTTTCCATGGCAAATTTACTTTCATCAATATTTATATGAATAAATAAACAACAATAACAACCAAACTGTATAGATTTAGTCCTGTTTGCCCACAACGTTTGCCCGATATAGCCAATCAGACAGCTGCCTTGGAACGTATGCCAAAGGGACGTTTGGAGTATTTAAAACGTTTACTGCCATATTTACAAAATCAATCAGAGGATTGTTTATATTTAAATATTTATGTGCCCATACAAGGTAAGTGTCTTATTTTGTCTTTCAATCGTTATGCTTGTTTTTTCTTGTTTGCTTGTTTAAGAAAATCCCTACTAAAACTGGAATTCTTAAGCTTAAAATCAAAATACGTTAAAGCAAAAAATAAAATGGAACGTAAACGTAACTGGAGTTTAAACAGAAAATACTTAAGTGACAAACCATTAAGAATTTAAATAATTTCTTTTAATACTTAAAATACAAAAAGATTTTCGTTTTTCTTATTTAAACAAATAAAAAGTTTTCTTTTAGTTTGTTAGACTACAATCTTTTTGCTTAAGATTTAACACTCTTGTAAACCTTTTTTTTAAATTTTTTGTTGTTGCCAACGTCCTTTAAAAGATTTAGATTTGTTTAATACTTTGTTATTTTAGGGAAATATGCATGACAGATACATACACACCAAACTGTCAAAAAGATAAATGTTTTGACAGTCATTTTTTTTATAGCCACATACCGAATTATGCAAATTGTGTGCCGCACCTTTTTGAAAAGCAGCTACAAAAGAGAAGAGAGAAAAATAAAATACACAAATAAATAAGCAAATATATGCACATACATACATATATACAGTTTTACCTAAAAACCTAGAACAACATATGTTTGCCTACCTTAGTTCTTAGGCAAATGATTAATGGCCTGTTTCATATGGGTATAAAGTAATTTCTGTTTTGAATTACTTTTCTTTGCCAAAATGTTGTAAGGAGTTAGGTGACGATAAAGGGTATAAAGATGTATCTAAGTAATATAAACTCTTTAGAACATCATCATTAGATTTGCAAAACAATTTAAGAAAATTATGTCAATTTAGTATGTGCTATAAGGAAAATTGTTTTAAGTGTATTTAATTTATTGCAATTTCGTTGGGTTGTAGGTTTTTCTAATATATAAGTGTTAAAAGTGATTATTTAAAAACAGCATAGGTATATATCCGTTTCCAATAACTCTTGTTAGAAGCTAAGTAAATCGTTACCTTAATATAGAAAGGTCCTAACTCATGTTTAGTTTGATAATTGGTGCGGTCATATATCATATTTAGCCAAAAAATTTCGACTTAAAAAATACATGAAAAAAAAATATATTAATGCATTGCTACGACTCTTTACACAGAGAAATCAGATTTGTGATAGCAACCGAATTTGTTGCCAAGAGAATGATTCTACCTTAGTGGCCGAATTTTACAATTGTGACTACAAAATGTTGGAAAGGGTAACAAAATTTTGGTTGTTTCAACTGAAGTTCTTCTTTATCAACTGACTTTCTGTTAATAGAACAGAAAAATTCTGTGTGTGCTACCGAATCGTTTGATTGGCAACAAATTATGTTGCTAATAAGAATCTGTTATTTCTGTGTATGGCTTCCATTATTAGTTTTTGTTGTTTCAAAAATCCTTTCTCTAAATCGTTAATCTTCCTAGAAACTGAATTTTTTGTAAATAAATATGTCATTTCTAACTGGACGATTCAATTAACAAGAAATATCATACAGGCATAGCAGATAAGGTAACCTCAGACATTCACCATTTTTAAATGCCTGCTAATTTGTTTGTGGTTCTTCAAAAAAGTATATTTTTATTGCCCTTGATTTGGCTTATAGCAAACATGCATTCTTGTGCTACTTATACTCTTATAGTTGCTTGGCCCGATTTTTTCATAATATCGGACTCAACTTATAATTTTACTTTACTTTTTTTTTCATAGTTTTTCATAGTTTTTTTTAAAGATATAACAACAGGAATAACTTTGAAATAAAAAAGCCTTAAAATATACTACAGGTTTCCCCATAGTGTATGCAACACATTTTTAGAATAACATTTAGTAACATAAAAATATGAAACTTCATGATTTAGAACTTTTTCGTTTGAAATTTGAATAAGTGTAAAATTCGAACTGATTGAGATATCTTAATATCCCTGTAGTCAGCCTGGAACCATATGTCTTTATGTCAACACTCTTCCTTTATCAACAATTGCACTAGTTAAAATGTCGGCAACATTCCTTTAAACTTCAGTAGAGATACGTTAGAGACAACAATTCTGGTGTATTTCTAGTGACATTGTCAATGAAAGCGTCTATAGTTTGGTTTTTTTTATTAATCTGTGAGTCAATAGGTATAGAAAATAATTACCTCGATAGTAGAGCTACAGTCTACTTGTAGATCTACAATGACAAGCCAATCTAAAATGTCAATAGAAGATTACATTGGATGGGGTATATCTGGTCAGTAGTACTGCTGACAAAGTCAGTATTAAGTCACTAGAAGTTCAGTATTGGCATTCCATGCAGGGATACTTTAGAGCTTATATATATCGAAAGGTATTCTCATAAAATGCAGACATGTGACATTGTCTGCACTTAAATACCGAAATTCATAAAAAAACTTATTAAAAACAAGTAAGAGAGCTATATTCGGCTGTGCAGAATCTTATATACCCTTCAACAAATTATACTTCAAAATACGAATTTTAAATATATTTGGGTAAACAAAATTTTTTTTTCCAAAGTTGTTTTTTAAATTTTTGGGAAAATTTTTTTTTTTCGAATTGTTATTTTAAATTTTTTTTTTAAATTTAAAAAAAAATTAGTTTTGTAAATTTTTTTTTGGTGGAAAAAAAACTCGGGTTTAAAAATATATTTTCCGATTTTGACCCATTGTAGGTCCAACTTACTTTGGTCTTATATACATCGTTGCAAAGGCCTTTGAAATATATATCATTAGATATATATTAATATAGACAATATGCTATATTAATGACTTAGTAATCCAGATATATGTAGGTCAAAAATCGAGGTGGTCCTGGTTATTTCCTCATATTTCAGCAATTTGTGGACCGATTTAGCTGATTTTAAATAGGAAACTTCTCGAAAGCATGTCTGACAGAATTATTGGAGATTTGAATCCCGAAGATATCAGGGTCTTCAGAAAATTGATTTCAACAGACAGACAGACGGACATGGCTTAATCAACTCTGCTATCTATAAGGATTTAGAATATATGTATATTAGGGTGGCCCTTAATAAACGAAAGTTGGATTTTGGCCATTCTCACCGTCCAGTTTGGTGAACATTAGTAAAAAAATCATCCTGAAAAATTTTTAGGTAAATCGGTTGGGGTTAAGACGTGCCGCAAGCCCTCTGAAGTTTTGAGATGCATTTACAAGGGGAAAAAATGCATTTTTTTAAGTTTTTGTAAAAATTTTGCCATTAAAAAATTACTTTTGTAATTTAATTTAAAAGAATCGAAATGTGTACGTAATTGTCGTTCTAATGAGATATAAAAAACAGAAATCGGTCGATAAATGTTAAAGTTATTAAAAATTCGCCAGGCCTTTAACGTGTCTCAGGCCACTAGAACAAGAAATGTAGGAACAAAATTAACATATTTTGATAAATATTAAAATAAAAGCTAATTTTTACTTAAAATATGTCCATATATACTTGTATATGAGTTTTTGTCTTCGTAGGATACCGTTAACCTATTCTTAGGTTTGATCAAAAAAATAAAAATTTTTTAACGGCAGTTTCAAAACTCCATTTTCAAATTTTTAAAAATTTTGTTAAACAAATTTCAGAATTTTTTGATCATCTCATTGGGATTTATTAAGAGTATAATAGGGAAAAAAATGTGAAAAAATTATGAAAATATCTCTTATAGTTTTTCCGTACCTGCGATTTAAATTTTGAAATTTTCGAGAAAAACCAATTATTTGGCAATTTTTAGGTCAATGAGCTCTATTTCCTTACTCTTATGAATTTTAAGCAAAACTTATACAGAATATTATAGTCGATATAATTTTAAATATACTCTGAAACTTTTACTAAAATCGGAAAACGTTAACCCTTAAATCGTGAAGGTCAAAAGTAAAATTTTTCAATATTTGGAATTTTTCATAGAGAGATAGCGAAATGTTCGAAATTTTGTATATTTTTGGCCCGATTTTGATGAAATTTAACAAAACTATAACATAAACTCTGGGGTTTATAGTAACAGCACAAGAATGGAAATTAACGCTTAATGGCACTTGGGGTTAAAATGACACCAAACTTTTAAAATCATAATTTTTTATGGTTTTAGAAGTTTGGGGTCATTTTAACACCAAGAGCTATATAGGGTTAATTTTAATTTTTCTGCTGTTTTTGTAAATACTAGGCTTTGTGTTATATTTTTGTTAAATTTCATCAAAATCGGCCCAAAAATATAAAAAATTTCGAACATTTCGCTATCTCTCTATGAAAAATTCCAAATATTGAAAAATTTTACCTTTGACCTTCACGATTTAAGGGTTAACGTTTTCCGATTTTAGTAAAAGTTTCAGAGTATATTTAAAATTATCTGGACTATAATATTCTGTATAAATTTTGCTTAAAATTCATAAGAGTAAGGAAATAGAGCTCATTGGCCTAAAAATTGCCAAATCATTGGTTTTTCTCGAAAATTTCAAAATTTAAATCGCAGGTACGGAAAAACAATAAGAGATATTTTCATAATTTTTTCACATTTTTATTCCCTATTATACTCTTAATAAATCCCAATGAGATGATCAAAAAATTCTGAAATTTGTTTAACAAAATTTTTAAAAATTTGAAAATGGAGTTTTGAAACTGCCGTTAAAAAAATTTAATTTTTTTGATCATACCTAAGAATAGGTTAACGGTATCCTACGAAGACAAAAACTCATACACAAGTATATATGAACATATTTTAAGTAAAAATGAGCTTTTATTTTAATATTTATCAAAATATGTTAATTTTGTTCCTACATATCTTGTTCTAGTGGCCTGAGATACGTTAATGGCCTGGCGAATTTTTAATAACTTTAAAATTTTTTGACCGATTTCTGGTTTTTATGTCTCATTAGAACGACAATTACGTACACATTTCGATTCTTTTAAATTAAATTACAAAAGTAATTTGTTAATGGCAAAATTTTTGCAAAAACTGAAAAAAATGCATTTTTTCCCCTTGTAAATGCATCTCAAAACTTCAGAGGGCTTGCGGCACGTCTTAACCCCAACCGATTTACCTAAAATTTTTTCAGGATGATTTTTTTACTAATGTTCACCAAACTGAGGGGTGAGAATGGCCAAAATCCAACTTTCGTTTATTAAGGGCCACCCTAATGTATATACTTCATAGGGTCGGATAATTATATTGTGGAAACATATTGTGGTATAAACATATTAAGGTTCCTCATGTAAATGCTTAAATGTGTCGCAAACTGTGCAATCTATGCAAATGAATTGTAAATTATTGTATGGAAATTAATTTGCACAACTCTGATAAGTTTTCGCGACAATTTAGACTCGCAAACTTAACCCAGCTATGCCGACTGTACTATATGTAGTACATGTAGTTATTGTTTACAGGATACGTCACGTTTATCAAAATATCATTTTTTTTTTGTTCACATACTTAGTACTCACCAATACCTCATGGGAGATTGTGTGATCGCATTAATTTTTGCTAATATTTTTGAGTTATTGAATTTTTAATTTGTGATATTTTCATAATACCCATATTCAGTCATTATGAACATATCTCATTTGTACGGAAAGTAAAATTTTGTACATTTCCAAGTAATAAATACTATATTTTTTTTGAATTTATATTTATGATGAGTTGCTTGATTGTTATATGCATGAATGTTTCATTATTGCGCTTTAGTTTTGTTCTTGTGACCCCAATGTCCTCTATATTGGACGACTTAAAAAACCACTTTTTTCAATACATTTTTAAAAAACTCTAATTGCAATGTTTTTTATTTCTCATTTGCTTCCAAAATAATATAAAAGTAATTTTAAAATGATCAAGCTCAAGCAATCGGCATATCTGGGTTTAATGTATTGTGTAACTTTGGAACAGAATGATTGGATTGAATTGCATTGCATTGTGTATGGAAATATTAAACAACAGCAAGAACACAAGCAAAATTTTCCAAACTACTTATGTTCACAAACGATGGAATTCATAGATTTAACATTCATTCACAATTTGAAAAATATTTTTTTAAAGGTTTTGTTGAATTTATGTATTTTTCTTTGACATTTTTATCAAATTGAAATTTCTGCTTAAAGTTGCTCAAATTTTAATAGGTGGGTTCATGAAAGACGTCGCTCAAATTTGCACAAATGGGAAATTTAATCGTATAAATGAGTACCCTTATTATTTTTATAATATGTGGTTTGTGTTTTTAATTGAATATGACTGAGATGGATAATTTGGCCGTAAATGAGCTAGTTTTTATTTTACATGAATTTGCGTTAAATTTTCTTTTAGAAACATATTCATATTTTCTTTTAGAAATATATACGAACCCGAATATATTTTTTCTATTGGATATATGACTATACTAACATATACTAAGTTACTACTATCATATATATGACTTCTACAATCATGTAAATGGTAACTTACAATGACCATAATATGGCCAAAAAAAAGCTTATACAAATTTTGAAATGGTTATTTTAAACCTATACAACTATATTTTGTCTCTGCGTGCGAAGCCCGTACATGATTGATACATCAATATCCAACTTAGACTGCAATCGCGACTACCACCGAATATATCACTCCTACTAAAGCAATTCCTATTGAAAGTCTTAACCCTTTGACGACGAATGGGACACATATGTCCCATTTGCTTTTTTCGTCATTACAGCCACAATTTTCATTGGATTTTGATCGGTGTTGTTCGATAAAAAACAAATGTGTTCTTCGGTGTTAATGTTAACACTAAGGTTATATTGTTTAAGTTTTTCTTAAGGGATTCTCAAAGTCAGAAATTCATATATTTTTTTGGACAATTTTATTTTTCTTATATCTCGAGTTCTATTTGATACTGTTGGATAAAATTTTAGTATTAGATGTACCAATGCCTTAAGTAAATTTATTGACCAACGCATTTTGAATCGGTTCTATACTTTTCCTGGGGGGACTGAAAATATGATGGGACATATGTGTCCATTCGTCGTTAATGGTAAAAATAAAGGAGCTTTTTCTTTAACATTTTTTTATTTTATTTAATATTTTATAAATGATAAACAATGAAATAACAAACAATTCAGTAAAAAACATTAAAAAAACACTAAATATTAATTTAAAATTATGAGATCCTGTATATGGTTCATAAAATCTAAATCAAAATCGAACTTAGTTGTGATAAAATTCAAAATAATTTCTGTTCCAGTAAAGCACTTTTGTTTTTAACATGCGAAACAAATTATGTTTGTTCGACTATCAATTCAGTTTTTTGTCCTGACTCCTCCATTTTATCTTGTTTGATAATGTCCAGCTACAGCCATATAAAAACAGACGATCATAAAATCTGATCTTCAATTGATCATAAGTTTATATAATAATATTGGATTATTGGAAATGTTATCGAAATATAACATTTTCCAAGTCTTCTGTCATATCATGTCAACCTCTCTCTGCGTTTTTGCCTGCGTATATATATTAGTTTTATATAAATAACCAATTTAAACTCGTAACTACACCCAAGCTTATGGGTTTGTCTTTCATATACTGCGGCCCTTAAATTTTACCATATGCTCGTATAAAGACTGATAAGTATTTGCCTTGGGTCAAAGTTTTTCCAAATGCTGAGTTGAAATGATTTATTACTGGTCGTATTTTTAAGGCTCAATGGTATAATTGGTCGACGGCTTAGCTGTTCAGCATTGATAGCAAAATGTATGCTTGAAAGAATACTTTCAAAACTAAATCGAAAAATAATCTTGGACATAAACGGTACTGAATATATTCCATCGTAGACGAGTACAATCTTATTTCTGCAAATTTATGGATACTCGTTGCTTTCAATCTACTTCACTTATGGAAAATATTATACCTTTCTGCAGGGTATAAAACCCAAAAATTTCGAAACGTAATTTTGATTGTCTTTTTTGCCCTAGAGTTTAACTAAAAATTCTTTGGCCGCTTTAGGTTTGGGAACACCTTATGCCATTGTTCAATTTTATTGGTTTTGTAATATAAATAAAGCAATACTCTACTTTTTGAAACTAAAAAAAGCTTTTAATTGTTCAATGCATTTGTTCCCAATTTTTTACCTTTGATGACGAATGGGATACATATGTCCCATGATTTTTCTCGTAGAAGGAGTAAAAATTTGTAAATTTTGACAACACTTTAGTCTCGTAATGTTGCCTTTCCGAGTAAGAATCCGAAAAATTTATAGAGGAAATTTCTTTGTCGTCAAAGGCTTAAATAATTAACTTTTTTAATTTGCCATTAATATCAAACTCGTATAGTTTACCTCATGATTATGCGTATTCTTAATATTGAATTATTTATTAATCATTCGCCTACATAACCAATAAATACTTACACTGTATTTCTAGCCAACCAAAAAAGTATGCTACAGTTTTTTTCTCTTGCAATTACTCAATATTATATACGATATCAATCATAAATAAGCCTAACGATACATTTAATTGCATTTAATTAAGCTGAAATTAATTTAGATTAATTAATATGTGATATGTGGTATGTTTATGTGAGGTACATACAAAAAACCAGGAATTTTTATTAAGCAAAATATGCGATTGTTTTGCAAATATGTAATATGAAATTAATAAACAACATTTTTGATTAATTATTTTTAAGCAAATAGAAATTCTTGTGTCAATTATGTATAAGAAATCTGAATATAATTAAGTTTGTTGCATTGGCTTTAAAGCTCAACAATTTATGGTTTGTTGCCATAGAACTTTTTACACAATTTATTAGATTTGTATTTTATATTTCTTTTAATTTGTTTTAGTTTGTTAGCATTTTATTTTGTAGTATTTTAATAAATTATAAATCATGCTTGTAAAAAAATATGTTTATTGGCCAAGCCCATAAGCAAAAATATTTATTTATTTATATTTTTAGTTTGGTGATTTATTGATATATTTATACTATATACTGCAAAAGAGTAGAAAATTTGACCATTATAAACAAAAATCTATATACATATATTATTTTTAATGTTGGGTTTCTATACTTTAAATCAGTCATGCCCAAGCCCTATACTCTTGGTACTCTTTTGTTTTTGTAATTGCTCTTAGCTATAGGCTGTGTGTTTTGTATACTCACTAGAGCACTCAGCACTAGCAATACAAAATACACAAACAACTTTGTCTTATTATTTTTTTTTGTCGTTCTTCACTGAATACACGCATGTTGAAAGCAACAACAATTTCGTATGCTTTGATGGTAAACATTGACGACTGCGATCATCCATGTAGATTTTGTTTTTGTTTATCGTATGATATTTTAAAAATGTGTGTGTTGAAAGTGAGTTTTTTTTTCTTTTTTCTTTGTATGAATTGGTTTTAGCAACAACAAATATTGAATAAAAAGTAGCTTTTCTTTAAATGTATTGGTGTTTACTCTTCCATAAGGAACTTGTGGGCACCTCTGCTTTAAATTATGCAATATAAAACAAAAAATTAGATTTATTTGTTTTTAAAGACCTCTGAGCAAAAAGGCGTAGTTAGAAAGGAAATTTTAAAATAAAAGAAAACAAAAATTACAATAAAAATGCCATCCTTTATCAGCAGTTAATGTACCTTATAGCAAAGTTGGCAAAGTTTTGTGAAGAAAATAAGCAGCCAGCAAACTTTTGACCAGTGTTTTTAAAATGTCTTTATTTTTAAGCTAATTAGGGGTATAGTGTTTTAAATATTAATAATACTTGATATATTATTAAAATGTTTTTAAGCAAAAGGTTACAAATTTTTAACAAGCGATTAACTCAACTTTTATAACAAATTCAAAGCTTATTGCAGACAATTTCAAAGTATTTGTTAGTCTTAAATTTTGTTAAGAACAAAATCGGTTTATTTTTATTCTAACTACTTTTAAGCAAGTAAATCTACTTTTCAGAGACTGTAAACTGATCTACTTGCAAAACGCTTTCTTTATTTTGTGCTATTTTTAGCAGCACATGTAAAAATAAAAGCATATCATAAGTGTAACCAAAAAAATTATGCAAATAATTTCCATTTTATGTATGCGCCATAATGTATGCCATACTTTTTTTAGTTTTTCCTTGCTTTTTCCATATTTTAAACGTATGAGTGTATATCACAATAAGTGTTTGCATACATGAACTTTTTCTTTAGTTTTTATTGTTGTTGTTGCCAGTTACATTCGTTTTGTTTGTTGCTGCTGCTGCCGTTTAAAGAAAAAGTTTAGTGGCGCATATTAATATTTGCTGTATATGCTAAAACAAACTCTCAAACAGAAAAGCATTAAAAAAAATTGCTTTCCAAAATAACAATCTTTAGTAGACAAAGTTTATGTTTTACGGTTTAGACTCTCTCTTTTTTTTGGATGCTTTTTTTTTTGTTGCCATATAAAATATGCTTAAGTTTTAAAGTAAACACATAAACTTTTTAGAGTAGTCGAATTTTTTTGATGCTCTTGTTTTTCGTTAATGATAGTGTAACAGTTCAATATATTTTGTTTTTGGAAAATTATACGAACATTTAGTGTATAAAAGCATACCTAGGCAAACCCTTAATGGTTATTTCTCTTTATGCTGCATAGTTCTTTATGCACATATTTATATATTTATTTTTTGATTTTACTTAAGAGCAAAAGCTGTTTGAGAGAAAAACACCAAAAGTTACTTTGAACTTTTTTTTTTTTTTCAACGTCTTGAAACACCAAAGTTATTTTAAAAAGTGGTGCTGGAAAAAACTTACTAAGAAATTATGTTGTTTGGGGGACATGGCATTAAGAAATTTATACTTTTTCGAGCATTCTTGTGCAACATTCAAGTTTGAACTTGCTTATTTGGCATTATTTCTATTTTGTTAAAATGTTTAGAGTATAGTGAGTGCAGTGCAGGAGGGAGTAGAAAGTTTAATTTTATTTTATTACCAAAAAGTAAAACCATATAAATAAGGTCCAATAGCGTTAAGCATTTGACAGCAGAACATATATTGTCATGTCATAGAAGTCTTATTAAGCTAAACTCATGCAATGGAGGTCAAGGTTGTTCAAATTGATTGTTTAATTAAGTTAAATTGATTATTGTATATTCACTTAAATGATTTATTGAGTGAGTGATTAAAAATTACAGATTTCATTTATAAAATTACAAGAAATCTTTTTAAATATTAAAATAAATATTCAGAAACTTCTAACATTAATATATTTTAACATCTTATCTCAATCTTGTGTGCGTAACTGCACAAAATAAATATTTTTTATACATTTAAAAAAATATCTCACCGAGAAAACTGATTCGTGATAGCAACCGAATTTGGTGCCAATCGAATGATTCGGTTGCACACATAGAATTTTTTTGTTCTATCAACAGAAAGTCAGTTGCCAAAGAAGAATTTCGGTTAAAGCAACCAAACTTTTGTTACCCATTTTAATATTTTGAACTGTAAAATTCGGTCACTAAGGTAGAACTATTCGATTGGCAACAAATTCGGTTGCTATTACGAATCTGTTTTCTCTGTGTAAGTGATTCAACAATATTTGTTTATAAAGAAATATATAAAAATTGTATTTTATGCCCTAGTGTGTGGTTTTCCACACATATGTAATTTCAATGCTAAGATTTAACATGCACATATTTCAGACACATTTGACCGAAATGGAGATTTTTTTATCGATCTGGTAGGCAACAGAGGTTTTGATACAGAAAATATTTTTATTCAGCCCTATTCGGGAAACGGGTTTAATATGCATGATAACCTAACAATAAACAATGGTCCTGAAATGATTTTATAAATAATGGAAACTAACTTAGATATATTTTATTAAAATTTTGAAGCTAAATGCAGAATATCTGCAAAAAAAAATGTCATTACCAAGTAATGTGTCAAATTTTGGTACACAATAGTATTTTAGCTCATTATGTTAAAACGGCGATGTCACTGGAGCTAAAATTGGAATTATCACAACCGCATCACAAGATAAATTAGTTTTCATTTTAGTTATAAGATTAAAATACTTATTGTTAGGCCTAATGATATAAGGCGGATTCAATAAATATATATAAAGTTAAAAAAAGTATGACTAAAACCAGTTATAAGTAATGTCTTTAAGAACTCAAGGCTCGCAAGAACTTACATAAGACGTTATGAGCAAAAATAGAATGTGCTCGTGCAAGGTGCTAGTAAGTGACTACTTAAAATTGATGCTGATTAGGCTGTTTCAATTTTCCAAAGATGTGATTTTCATATGACTTTGCTTACGCCCCGAGTCTGTGTGATGTAAAAGATAAACATACCAAATTTCAAGAAGATTGGGTTATATTTAGGGGTTGCACAGATTTAACACTTTTATCTGAAAACGCCAGCATACTTAAAGTGTGTTTAGAACAGTTTTTAACATTATAATCATATATACGGAAAGAAGTCTTATATATGGCACTGGTGAGCAGATGGCCGAAGTAATTATTCGTGAAGTGGACCGATTTGAGCTACGTGACAAAATCATTGGTATATCTTTTGATACTACAGCATCTAATACAGGACTGATCCAATGAGCTTGTACCAGAATTGAAAGGGAATTCGGACGAAAATTGTATATATATGAAGCGTGTTATAGCATACCATCAAGTCTTCCTTACATCCAGATTTTTCGTAAATTCCAAAGTCTGTGGGCTTCACTTGATAAGAAATCATATACGACAATGCTAGATGAAGAAAGTCCCATTCAAGGCTTTCTCGAAGAACAATGAGTGAAAATGGTTACCTACATTCAAAATGTCTTAAAAAATGGGAAGAGAAGACTATAAAGAGTTATTACAACTCTCACTCCTGTACCTAGGAGGGTGGTCTGAAAATGACTTCAGTTTCAAGATCTCAGGGGCTCTACATCAGGCAAGGTGGATGGCAAAAGCAATATATGCACTTAAAATTGCCCTCTTCACAAAACAATTAAATTTTTCTCAACGAGAGATAAAAGGAATGAAACGGGTAGCACATTTTGTCTGCCTCATATATGTTCGAATTTGGCACGAGGCAATTGTAAGTCGATGGGCTCCAAAGAACGATTTGGATATGCTACAGCTTCTGAGCACTTATGAAGGCACTTACCCAGAAGAAAGTGCTCTCACAGTTGCTAAGAGACACCTTTGGTATCTGTCAGAAATAAACGTTGGATTGGCTTTTTTAGACGAACGGCTGATAAGGAAAATATTACCCTATTTAAATTGCATTACCAAATTTTTGCTGGGTATTTAGCGATTACACATCCTAAAAGCTTTGTATATGACTTGGTAATTCTTGGAATTTTGTATAAAATCTGTGTATAGGAAAACTTTCTACATCGATTTAATATGAAAGTTTGCCACGAACAGGTCGTCCTTTAAAATTGTATGAAATATTGAGGCGTAAAATTGTAAGAGAAGTCCAAGAAACTCCAAATAAGATATCATATACAATTAACTGTTGCGTTAAAAAAATCTGGACTTCACTCCCGCATGGCCACAAAAAACCGTTCATTAGTTGCACCAATAAAAATAAACGTTTTGATTATGCTGTTCACTACAAAGACATCCATTTAAAATATGCTATGTTTTGGTAAAGTACTATTTTTACAAACAAATGATACATGCAGAGAAAAAATATAGTTAAGCATGTTTACTGTAAACATTTCAATATTTTTACAAGTTTTTTAATAATACTATAGTTACAGTAACTATTTATATGATTTTGGTAACCATAATATGGTTAATTTATGATTCTCATGATTGTATCAATCACATATATTGTTACAGTAAACAAGTGTATGTTTGTGACAACCATTTTTATGATGAAAGAATTTTTTTGTCTTCTTGGACCAGCACTCAGGGGTTGCAAAGGATTGTGTTGGAACTAGGAAAATAGGTTATTGCAGGGAGGGAAAAGGTAGGAGTGTTTATGGATATTCGATTTGAACTTTTCTACATTGAAAATGACAGGAAACACTTCAGCGGGAAGTTTGTTCCATATACATACGTGCAGTACGGCTAAAGAACAAATTTTTCCTGTAGTGTGTTGTGCGGTCCGTTGGCCAATCGACCACAAAGGGATGTGTTATTGATGAAAAATTTGCAGTTATCATGAATAAGTTCCCTAATTTCATTAGAACACATTCCATTGTAATATCGATGGAGCAGTGAAACCCAGAACACATTGCGACGGTGCTTCAGCGAATATTACAACGTTGAAAGCGACCCTATTCGCAAGACCCCATGCTGAGATTCTTAGGAGGTCCCGATTAAGGGAAGCATTTTGCATCACTGCAGCAATTTACGACAGGTTTGGTCTGTAACTGAATGAATATGAATGGCAAATGTTGCTGTCATCTGCAAAAGAATGGAATTTTGATGTAGGAGGTCAGTTAGAAAAATAAGAAATAGAACGGAGCCTTGCTGTACCCCTTAATTTATCTTGAACTCGTTTGCTGAAATCCTATATATAACAACTTGTATAGAGTGATCTCTGAGAAAGCTCTATATAAATCGAAAGAAATTAATACCGTCATCAAAAGCAATAAGTTTTGCTAAAAGCGCACCATGACATACTCTATGAAACGCCTGAGAAATATCTAGAGCATTGGTAGGCAAAAAGAGGCATTTAATTTGTGTGCTCTTTTGGGTAAAAAATATAATATCCACAACAACATCAAGAAACTGAATGAATTGTGTGTATTTTTACGCTCTATTACGCTCTTTTGTTCACATTCGGGTTGTTTGACGAAAATCATCGTAACCTGAACAATATGAATGCCATGGATCTAGAGCCACCGCGTGTCATATACACACAACCTCATAAGTTAGTAAACACGGTGGCATGTCACAGTGTCCATTGACATAATGTCCATGGACATTAGAAGTTAAATTAAAACATAAATACTTAAATTATTTTTTAAATATCATGGACATTATGTCACTCCAAAAGTGTCATTATGTCCATGGACTTTACACATGGACATTATGACACTACCAAAATGACATAATGTTCATGGACATAATGTCATCTTTTGGAGTGACATAATGTCCATGGACATTATGTCAATGGACACTGTGACATGCCACCAGTAAACACCAGTGAATTTTTTGATTTTTTTAAGATCACGAAAATCATTATAGTCCGACTTAATTTTTTTTTCACATCCGAATCTATTATTCAACGCATTCTCCAACAAACCGAAACTTTTTAATTTTAATCGATAGATAAATTTTAGGATTTTCATTATCTTAAAAAAAATCAAATAATTTTTGGTGTATACTCACTTTTGAGGCTCACTGTATATATTGATACAATCATGTGAATCATAAATTAACTATATTATGGTTACCACAATCATATAGATAGTTACTGTGAATATAATATTGTTAAAATAAACTTGTAAGCATGTTGAAATGGTTACAGTAGACATGTACAACCATATTTTTTCTCTGAGTGTAGTTGTAGCATTTCGCAATTTGAAAATCGTTTAGAAAAGTAATATTGTATATTTCATTTTAGACTCTAAATCAAAGTTTTTGAAAATAATAAATATTTGAAATACTGAGAATACACCTTGCTTGTTGTGAAACATAAGTATAATCTTCATATTTCACACAAAAAAACATTATATTCAAGTACTTATGTATATGAACGATATGATTTTTTACTTTTGTGTATCCTAGACAGTTTGTTTTTTTCTGAGAAATGTTACAAAAAATACTTAATTCATTTTTTTGTTTTATAAATAAAAACATTATTAAGTGCCATAAATTTTGACTCAGCCACATAAAAGACTTCTGCTTAATCTAATTAATACGGTTTTAATCTTTAAGCTCAGAAAACTCAAAGAATTCTCAGTTAATTAAAATACTAATGAAACTTCAACACAGCCACTAAACTCAAAATAAAATGGAAAAGACACATACTAAAATACTACAAACAAAAAAAAAACGAAGAAGCCAAGGAAATATTATTAAAAAATTATGAATTTATTTTTACTTTATTCCACAAATAAGGGTGCTGCAATCACACTCGCTTGCAAACACTTGGTCTGGGGCAGGGAAATATTACATGAGACTTTATGTAAATGATAAACGAAATAGAAGGAAAAATTAAGACACAGCATGTTAGAAAAACACACATACACTTGAGTAAAATAGTAGAAAAAAAATACGGCTTATAAACATGAAATAGAATTCTTGAAAAATAAGAAGACACCACACAAGCAGAGCGTATATAATTTTTGTAATAAACGTTCTAATTTCATTTTGCTTTCTAGGTTTTTTAGCTGTTTAGCTTTTTTTCATTAATTCTTTCTGCCATTAGAAAAGAAACCTTATACACAAATATTTTTTTCTTTTTTGATAATAATATCATAATGAAAAGAAGCTGAAGATGTGTAAGAACCTGGGATTTAATTATGAAGTATATGTAATTACATTTGTGTTTTCTTTGAGCTTTTTCTTGTTGGCTTTTTTTCGTTGTAATATTATACTTTTTTTAAACTGCCTTAAAATTAAACATGTTATTAAGATGAGATATGAATGAGAAAAAAAATACGTCGGTTATTTTTTCTGCGTTTTATGAGATGACAGAAAAACACAAGTTTGTTTTTTGTCGTTCACTTCAACCTTTTATTCATTAAAAACCACAAAATGTCATTAAAGGAGATTCAAATTCTTCGACGTCTATGAAATTTGTCATTTACATACAGACAGTAAACACAGCATGAAGTTATATTATTGAGTAAGGGAAAGCATTATTTTCCTTGATTTAGAAATTAAAGCAGGGATAAAGAAGACAAATTTATGATATTTGTGAGGAGCTTTTAAGCTTACGAAGCAAGTTTAAAGATACTTGGGATAAAGATATTGGAAAAGTCGGTTTTTTAAGAAAACTTGTTTCTATTTTGACATTGAGAAATCGTTTTATTATAAACTTTAAATAATTTTTTTTTAAGAATAATTAGAAAAACTATACATACTCTTAATCAAATTATACTTAAAAATATTTTTTTTTAAATATTTTTATTTAAACTAAATTAATTTTTTTTTTAAATTGTTTTTTAATTTTATTTTTCCAAATTGTTTTATAATTTTTTTAAAAAATTTTTTTTCCAATTTTTTTTTTAATTTTTTTAATGTAAAAAAAAAAAATTTAAAAAAGAATTTAATACAACAAAAAAATTTTTAATGAAAAATAATTCGGCTGTGCCGAATCTTATATACTCTTAATCAAATTATACTTAAAATTTTTTTTTAACATTTTTATTTAAACTAAATTAATTTTTATTTTTAAATTATTTTTTAATTTTTTTTTTCCAAATTGTTTTATAATTTTTTTAAAAAAAGTTTTTTCCAATTTTTTTTTTGAATTTTTTTAATGTAAAAAAAAAAAAAAATTTCAAAAAAGAATTTATTACAACAAAGAAATTTTTAATGAAATAAAATTCGGGTTAAAAAATATTTTTCCCGATTTGACCCATTGTAGGTCCAATTTACTATAGCCTTATATACATCTAGAGATGCTAATCGGGACTGATTTTTGAAAATCCCGGGGATCGGGATTTAGTAAAGAATACCGAAATCCCGACCCGGGGTTTCGGGATTTTCGGGAAATCTAAAATCCCGAAAATTATAAGAAAGAAACGTAAATAATTATGTCTTTACAATGGAAAGTAAATTTTTTATTTAGCAATTAATTTTTATTAGACACTACCATGCACACTATTGCATCTATGGTTTCGTCTGCCTTTCTGGAACGAATTTTGTTTCCGCCATATGCTGCTGCCGAAAAACATCTTTCATATTGCCAAAACCGTTTGCAAATACTTATAACAAATCTGCAAGTATTTTCCTCTTGTTCCTTCAGAAATAAAGTGATCTATTTCTTTTGCAAGTTGCAAATCTACATTATAACTTGGTTTCGTTATTGTTATTTGGGTTTTTTACATTTATTAATAATATCTTTTAGACTTTGAGCAATCGAAATATTTTCATTTTGTTCGAGCCCTCATCTGAGATAAAATCAATTTCGTTTGAAGAGGATTTAAATTGAGTTTTGTTAGATAACTTACAAAAAAATGTGAAGAATTGATTTTCCAGAGCCCAACTCTAAGAAAACCAAAAATAACGCTTTCCTTTATTAACTATGTTGTAGCAGGAGTTGAGCTTAACAACTTTGCGATATTCGGGCATGTAGAATGTCAAAATGAATAAAAAGGGAACACAAAAATGACAATTTCCCCTATTTATTTATGAAAAACGGGATTTGGAAAATCCCGGGATTTAAAATTAAAAAATCCCGGTCTTCGGGGTTTAAGAAATCCCGAAAACCCCGGGATTTTCGGGAACGGTATTCCCCGTTTGGCATCTCTATATACATCGTTGCAATGGACTTTGAAATATCTAACATTAGATATCCATATTGTCTATATTAAAACTAACTAAGTTAGTTTTTATTGTGAAGAAACTGAACATTTTTTCGTGGAAAATTGAAAAACATGTTTTTTGTAACAAAACTGAAGAAATTTTTTCTAAATAGAAAATTTAAAAAGGCTCTTTTATTGAATAAAAATATAAATAAAATAAAATCAAGTTTTATATGTAAAAAAAATTAAAAAAAACTCACATCTTTTAATCAAAAAACTGAAAAAAGTACCTCAATTTGAAAATAATTTTTTTTTATTTTAAGAATAAAACAAGTAAGAAAGTATGGTCGGTCAAGCACGACCATATAATACCCTACACTAAGTAAAAGAGCAAAAACATTTTTCTTTTAAAATTTCAATAATTTATATTTTTGAGTGATTTTCGGATGTGGGCCTTATATGGGGGCTATGACCAATTTTGGACCGATCACCATGAAATTAGGTCGTGTGATTTATATCTATATGAAAGTTTTTTTTTGTGAGTATACCAACATTTTTAAGCGATTTATGCACGTTAAAGTGATTTTCGGAAGCGGGTCTATATGGGATCTATGAGTAATTATAGACCGATCGTAACAAAATTTGGTGACATGAATTTTGTATATATAAAACTTATTTGGAGCGCAATTTGTGGAGATACATTTATAAATTAAACATTTACGACCGATAATGTCCAATTTCGGAATTACATTTGTATGGCGGCTAGGTGAAATAATGCACCGATTTCAGCCATTTTCAACAGGCTTTGTCCTTGGGCCGAAAAAATAATATGTACCAAATTTGATCTCTTCAAAATTGCGACCTGTACTCTGCGCACAAGGTTTACATGGACAGCCAGCCAGCCAACCAGATGGGCGGACGGACGGACATCGTTTAATCGACTGAGAAAGTGATTCTATGGTGGGTGTTAGACTAATATTTTTAAGCGTTACAAACATCTGCACAAACGCATAATACCATCCCCACTATGGTGGTGAAAAATTAAAAAAGGCTTTTTAATGAAAAAAGAATTTTAATGATAAAATAAAAAAAAAATCTTTTTAGTGAACAAATTAAAAAAAGTTTTTATATTGAAAATTTCAAAAAAGCGTTTAGACGAAAATTTAATTAATTTTAGTTGAAAAATAATAGAATGGTTTTTGAAGATAAAAATTAGTTTTTTCTGCAAAAGCTGTTTTAAGCGAATTTTTTTTTTTTTTTGATGAAATAATTTTTTTTAATAATAAGCTGAAAAAAGCTTTTTATTAAAAAAGAAATAAAATAAAAAAGCTTTTTTGGTGAAAAATTAATAAAGCTTTTTTCTAAAAAAAAAATAAAAAAAGAGCTTTAAGACGAAAATGTAAAATTCATTTTAGTCGAAAAATTATTCAAAGGTTTTTGAAGTTAAAAAAATCTGTTTTTTGCAAAAGCTTTTTTAGCGAATTTTTATTTTTCAAATTTTAATTTTTTTTTTTTTTTTTGGATATTGTATTGAAAAAGTTTTTTTATTACAAAATAAATTAAAAAGTTTTGTTTTTTGTAACAAAAGTATTTTTTTTTAAATATTCACTTCATTTGTTTCTAAACCAAAAAAATTAAAAATTTCTTCTCAACATAAAAAGCTCTTATTATTATACCCGTTTCATTTGTCCCTTAAAGAGTTGCACTGACTAATTTAGTGTTCTTAAAGAAGGTCAATATCAAACCGGCCTTTGACCTCCGCCCATTTTGTTTATGACAATTAAATATTTAGCCATAATTTCGGTAAAGAAGTCTACTCAAGTCAATCTAACGCAGCAGGGAAACAAATTGTATTTAAGAAACCCGAAATTTTTCAATAAACCCTAAACTAAGTTCGTATATACTTATACTTAGAAAAAAATACACAAACTAACCCCAAAGACCTTTTTTCCCCCTAACCAATAAATACAATTTATACTACAACAACAAACTAATTTCACAGGGCTTGAAGTTTAAATAACGTATAAATTACAACACAAACTAAGCAATGTATATTTTTTTCTCAAACAGAATTGCTATTGAAAGTTTAATTTGAGACACCGCATAGCACACAGCCAAAAGCCAAATAAAAAGTAGAGTATGAAAAAAAGGGAGACAGAGAAAAACGATTTTCCATTTTTTTTGTTTGGTCAATTTTAATTAATTCCTAAAGTTATTTGAATTTCAAATTCTTGCGAATGGCATTGATTTCAAATACAACATTTTCTATATCATTCTTAAGTTTGTGAACAAAAAGAAAACTCCTGAGTGAATGTTATAGCAAGAAAAAAAAAACACCAGCAAATAAACTGTATACTGCAAAATGCTGATAGCGAGTGATTATATTTAACAAAATAAAATGATGAAGAATGCAAAATAGATTCGCAAGTAAATGTTAGAAAGTTAATTGACATTTGAATTAAATTTTAAAGTGTAAAGAGATTTTTTTGGTGGACTGCGAAAAACTTTATGAACATTTAAGTGGCGGAATTTTATACAAGATTTCTGGTAGAATATGTTAACATTGAACATAATCAATATTTAAAGGTATATGAAGTAATATTAGAAGTGAGGCAGATTAGTAATTTTGTTTGAATGTTCACAAAAAAAAACCCACAAACATTATTTGATTGCTACACATATTTTCTCCTAGACTTTAATTGTAGTAAATTCGAATTTAATATTTCCATGTCAACAACCTTTTTAATTTTTATTCATCTAACATATGGAAATAAGAAACTTGCAATAATATAGACATCGCTGCAAACAATATTCTAATTTAGGTCTAAATCAAATGAGATCAAATGAGAGTTTAAAAACTTTATTTATTTTAAAACCGAATATAAAGTCAAAAAAATAATTTTAATGCTGCATCAAATCTTAAATATTCATCATTCGTCTCATCATTCACCGTTTATAAATTCGTCATTCTAGCAGACCCATTACAAACAAAATTTCTTAATTTAAAACAAAAAAAAAAAATTAAAAAAAATATAAAAATATAAAAATAAAAAAATTTTGAAAAACTTGGACATTTTTTCACTAAAAACTTAAAAATTGTTTTTTTTTTAAATTTTGTAAAAATGTTTAAAATTTTTATTTTAAAGTGTTATTTGGTAAAGGCTATATAAGATTGTATATTTTAGAAAAAACTGGTTTCATTTATTTTTATACCCTACACCACCATAGTGGGGAGGGTATGCGTTTGTGCAGATGTTTGTAACGACCAAAAAATTTGTCTAACACCCACCGATCGACTTAGAATCACTTTCTGAGTCGATTAAACGATGTCCGTCCGTCCGTCTGGTCGGCTGGCTGGCTGTCGCAATTTTGAAGATATTTCGATCAAATTTGGTACATATTATTTTTTTGGCTCAAGGACCAAGTCTATTGAAACTGGCTGAAATCGATCCATTATTTCACCTAGCTCCCATACAAATGTCCTCCCGAAATTGGACTTTATCGGTCATAAATGTTTAATTTATATATGTATCTCCACAAGTTCCGCTCCAAATATGTTTTATATACACAAAATTCATGTCACCAAATTTTGTTACGATCGGTCCATAATTAGTCATAGCTCCCATATAGACCCGCTTCCGAAAATCACTTTAACATGCATAAATCGCTTAAAAATTTTGGTATACACACAAAATTCAACATAGTAAACTTTCATATAGACATAAATCACACGACCTAATTTCATGGTGATCAGTCTATAATTGGTCATAGCCCCCATATAAGGCCCACTTCCGAAAATAACTCAAAAATATAAATTATTGAAATTTTAAAAGAAAAATGTTTTGCTCTTTTACTTAGTGTAGGGTATTATATGGTCAGGCTTGACCGACCACACTTTCTTACTTGTTACTTTTTACATATGTATTATAAATCAAGTAGAAAAATAATTCATTCTTCTTCAAGAGCATCTAATAGACTCACTGTCATATGGTTTAACAAGACATACTCAATTTAATTACTAAGAACGAAAAAATCTTAACATTCCCCGGGAGTTTTCTCCCATTGAATTTGAATGGGAAAAATGAGAAAAGGGAAAAAACTCCAGGGGAATTTTTATTCATAATTGGGCTGATTAAGAAGTATTTGTAAACATTTCTTGTTTTAAATTTCGGTATTTATAGAGCCCTTTGTAACAAATGTTTGGCTTCTTTTGCGGCAACAGCATATTGCTTGTCATACCATGAACTTTTTGGAAAAATTTTCTGCTTTTGGGTCCTAAACTTTCCTACAACATTCCTTTGAGCATCAGCAACATACAAATATTGTACCGGAAGCTGCGAACAATTTTCCATACGTACGTTTTTTTATTCATTATGCAGCAGTTATATTTTTTGTATAAAATTTGACTTCAATTTCCGTGCTCTGTCTTTGGCCTATATATGTTAAGTAGAGTTCCTGTCAGGAACTTTTTGAGCTTTGTATGTTTTTTCACCTGACTTTAACTTTTCGTACCAAATAGTCCGAGTACTGAGCTAACAGCACTGCTTTCCTGAAGGACTTGTTGCGAGCTCTTTTGAAAATGCTTTCTAATTATTGGCTTTAGAAAAATCATGTGGACCATTCCCTCTACCTGAACTAGGGTTGCTATCAACAGACCAGTTCTCCCGATACTGTTTAACAACATTGGAATCAGTTTGACGGTAGACCTTTGATTGTTTGCCCAACTTTTTGCAGGACAAAGTTGGGTTTTGTTGAAAATATTTAAAAATTTTAGTATGCACTTCTTTCTCGTCACTCATTTTAATAAGATGAACAACAAATGAACATAATTCACATTAAACATATAAACTACGACTTATTTTTGATTATTGAAAAATTTGTTAAAATTGTATAAAATTATATACACATAATTGCCTATAACTTTGAAACTACTCAAAGACCATCATAATTTTTGACTCCATTTTAAAGCCTAAGATATTGTCTAAAATGGTGTGAATAAAATTGATTACTTCCAAAAGGCTAAAGATCGTGGTGTTAACCTTTAAATTATGACGTGAAATTTTTTAACGTATTTAAAGATGTGGTGTAAATTATACACCAGATTTATTTTATATATAATTTTAAATGGGTATGTATTATAATAATTTTATTCTTATATTATTTAAGTTTGATTGCTTCTAAAATAATTACTAACAAAAACGCGGAAATAATTTCAAATTTATTAAAAAAAAAATTACTTTATTTCTCAAGCCTCTTTCACACATACAAAAAAAAAAAGGTATATCATTTATTTGTTCACTAAAAAAGTTAAAAACTTTTCTGAAACTCAAAAACAAAAAAAATTACTAAAATACGTACGCTTACGTAGACGTGTAGTATTTTTTTTATATGGGTTTCTAACGCTAACTTAGACGTGTAGTGTAATATTTGCTATAAGAAAATCACATAAAACAACAACGTGGTAGTAAAATATTATATGTTAAAAACTTCCACATACGACGACGTGTAGTAAATTTAACACCTCCATATATAAATCTCAGCGTTACTGTAAGATTCTATAAACAAAACGATTCTGTCAATAAAAGCTTGGTATAATATGAGGGTACTGGCAATATCAACTTAAGAGAATGAAACAAGGAAAAATAAATAATAGAGTGTAAAATTTACTACCACATCAAAAGTTAAACGTTAAAAAATAATAAAGAACGCGGTATGAGGACACCTAAACTCTCTAGTCTCTACTATATTCGTGCAAAAAAATTTCGATGGAGACTCGATTAGTTCAGGAGTCATAAAGAAAAACCTTATTAAAAGTACGTTTTTTCATATAACTTCATATACAAATTTAAGGTAAATTTATATGGTAAAACACAGGTGCAGATGTCTAATCCGAAAATAGCAGTTTTCTGTCCGTTATTGTGAAAAAATGTTGAACATTTTTGAAATGGTTATGGTAAACATGAACATCTTAATTTTTTCTCTGCGTGTAGTAAATCGTGTGAGTTCCTTATCGAAATGCAATGTACAACGACAGCACATACAAACAAAAAAATGTAAAACTAATTAAGTGTAAAACTTAAAGATTAGAAATTAAGACTTCCTTTATTTTTTGCTTTTTTATTATTTGCTTTTTCGAACAACCATAGCCACCCCCGAAATGCCAGTAAGGATATGCTCTCTTAACAAGCAACCACACAACACTTTGTAAAAACCAAAATAGTGCCAACTCATTATCTTAAGAAACATAACAAGTTGTAAGTAACATAGATATAAAATGAATTCTAAGCAATTGTAAGTGAATAATGTAGCATGATAGCATGAGTGTGTCCTGCTATTATGCTGGCTTAAGGACAATGAGAGATACTATAATAATAAAAAGAAAATACCAAATCATTTTTAAGGGTCTTTATAGAAAATAAATAAGAGAAGTATGTTCCTTAACAGAAAATAAGAAACCAGAAAACATATACCAACAACAGCAGCAACATCAGGAACAATAACAAATGTAGATAACAAAAACTGATAACAACAAACACATAAGTCTTTCTTAACATTATGACGTATTTTTTTATATTTATTTATTGTATATTTTGTTATTGTTGGTGCTGTTGTTGGTTTTGGTTTATTAAAATGGTCATAAATTTTATTGTCAGTGTTCAAGTGGATTAGAAATGCAGCATTCTCTTACTTACTTTCTTTTGGTTATTTTTTTTCTCATATTTTTCTTAAGAAAGTGAACAAATAGTCATGGTATGAAGATATTTATTCAGAGCAAAATGTAAAGCAATACGTTTGCAACAGTCTTAAATCAATTTATAAGGGACAAGTGATGGTGTTAATTTCAGCTTAACAGCTGTTGTTTATTTCATCATGAAATTTATGGTGTGCCAATTTGAAGCAGAATGTTGTGCATTTTAATTCGTAAGGGCATAACAATAATTTGCTGTGTGGTAATCGATGGTAAAACAAATAATAAAACATAGACATATTTATTAATAGCTGATAGTTTGGGAACTAAAAGTTACACAGATTAACAGAATGTAAACATGACTCTACAGAGACAATTTAATAAAATTCATAAATATTAATTTTCTATTACACTTCCAAAACACAATTCTGGTAAAAAGCGGCCATATTTTTCAACAACTTTCGAGAAACTTCTATACAAAAGAGCACAATTAAATAAAAATATGATGAATGAACAATACTGAGATGACATGTTGAGCATATTTTTTATACCATAGTCCATTTCTATATTGTGGACGGATTTATTTTTGTAGACTTATAAAATAAATTTTGATTTAATCGGTCCATATTAAGTACTAATAAATCTCATATAAATATCGGTATCAGACTATAGTATATACAGAATGTGCCATACTAAATTGTACGAAGATCGGTCTTAGCTGACATAAGTAGTGAGGTATTATTTGTTTTTTGATCAAGTTACATTTGAAAATTATGTCAGTTATTATGTTTAATGTCAATTATGTACATTTGTTGATAAGCTGATTAAAATGAGTTACCAGAAAAAAGTGCGTACTAAAATTATTAAATATTTTCAACAAAACCTAACTTGGTCCAACAAAAAGTTGGCCAAACAATCAAAGGTCTACCGTCAAACTGATTCCAATGTCCGACAGTATCGGGAGAACTTGTCCGTTGTTAGAAAAGGTGGTTCAGGCAGAATAAATAGAATGCATTTTCAATAGAGCTCCCAACTCATCCGGTAGGAAAGCTGTCTGGTAAGTTCTGTACTCTGCCTATTTGGTACGAAAAGTTAAAAGTTTAAAAACATACAAGGCACAAAAAGTTCTGCTAAAAATTTAGAGGCCAAAGAGAGAGCATTGAAATTGAAGTCAAATTTTATAGAAAAATATACTTGCAGCATAATTGAGGACGAAAGGTATGTTCTGGAAAATTTTTCGTATCTTCCGGGTCAATATTTTTATGTTGCTGATGTTCAAGTGAATGTTGTAGAAAAGTTTGGAATACAAAAGCAGAGAATTTTCCCTAAAAGTTCTTGCTATGGCAAGCAATATAAAGTTGCTTCAAAAGAAGCCTAAAATGTGTAACAAACTGCTTTATAAATACCGAAATTCTCATCAAGGAATGTTTACAAAAAAGGATGATTTCATTCATAAGACTTCTTAATATGTCCACTTATTTTTGGTCTAATTTGGCATCTTGTCAATATGGTAAGCATGGTCTTAAGTGGTACAAGAACAATAATGTGGTATTTGTATCAAAAGAAGCAAATCCTCCCGACTGCATGGAGCTAAATCCAGTGGAGAGATATTGGGCTCTTGTTAAAAGAGAATTAAAGATCACAAAAAGGTTCCCAAAAGAGTGGTAGATTTTAAACGGAGATGGACTACCCGTTCAAACAAAGTCACAGAAATCTTAATAATGAAAACAATAATGATCTTCAAGTTAATGAAATCTTTGTACGAATTGAACCAAAGTCTATAATTTTGAAATAAAAATATCAGTACGGTTCTGGGAGATCTTGGTCACGAGGTCACAACACGATTACTGTTGTTGCGGTCGATATAATAGATGAACCAAATTCTGAAGCTATAACGAATCCAGAAACTGAACTTGAACCAGAACCAAGAAGTACAAGATAAATAAAAAGTAGATTTACTAAATTATACGAATCCATATTTGAAACCGTTTGTAATGATAATGTTGCAACCTCATTTTTTAGAATTGAAAATTCAATAAATCGATATCAGTGGCTGAAAGCTGTTAAAAGCTTTGGAGTTTTTAATGTTGTCGAAAAACCAGACAATACTGAAGAAGGTTTTCAGTATCCGAATTTGAAATAAGCGTGTTAGGTATTGATATAATTTGGCACTTATAACATTCCAGAATCAAAACTATCAAGGACGTGAAGTCTTTAATATATTCATCTAAAATTTCCTAACATTGTAATTAATTCTCAATTTGTCATAAGGTACAAAAGGTTAGTTGAAAATGTTGATATGTTAGATCTACAGCTATAAGTAGATACGATTTATTTCAGTGGATATTAAATTTCGATAAGTATATTAGATTAGACGAAAAGTTAAATGTACAGAGGATACGAAATCTAAGCAATTTTTGCGATCAAGTAGAGCTTTTTACTGTTGTCTATTTCCAAGATTCATTAATCCTTTGAGAATACATATAGGACGTTATTTCCCAATCTGCTTCTACTATTAACCATCATAGAATCTTCAAATTTACTGATGCACAGTGGTATGAAAAAAAAAGAGGGAAATAAATCCGTAACTTCTAAACCCTTAGTCCGATTTAAATGAAATTCCACATGTGCAGAGAGGAAGTATACTTGAGTTTAAGTTTTGAATATGGACATCATGAGTCCACCAGGAGCGGGACCAGAGGCCCCCAACGTAGGACACCTCGGGTATGGTCAATTTTAAAAATGATTATTTTTTTTCGTTTGTGTTCTGATTTCCAAAAAATTACACATATAGAATATCCTCGTCAAGCAATACATAAAACCTTGTCGTAGCTGTCAATTATCTCTTAAAGCTTAGGAGATATTCGCATTTGAAAATTAAATTTTCAACATTTTTACCCACCCTACTCCAGTTTTTTGATGACCCTGGTTCTAAATATTTTCTGAATTTCTCCATTTTACTTTTATAGGATTAACAACAGGTACATATATCAAATAAAGAAAGAATTGTTTAAAAAGCATGACTAAGTCCAATGTTACATGCATTTGAATTGAAAAAAATTAAAAAAAGGGATTTTTCGATATTTTTTTGGGAAAAAAGTAATTTTATTCTTTTTAAGTTATCTAAAAAAATTCTAAAAGTATGTATAATGAATTTGTACATTTTGAAAAGATAACATTACATCAAATATTTGAAATTAAAAAAAAAATTATAATTTTTGATACCAGGTTAATTCAAAAAACTCCTATTTTTTATGTAATATTCAAATTTAGGACAAAAATTTTCAAATCGCATAGTCGATATCAAAATATAGTAACTTATTTTAGATGGCCCGATATGTGTTTAATTATTTTGTGAAGGGTTCCGATAACCCCGCCCCTGGTATGGATATTATAGCCAAAAAACAAAAAAAATCCCATTTTTGGGATTTTTCATGACTTTTGTGGGAATTTTAAATAGAAAAGTCTACATAACTGTGAAATTTCGTTAAAAAATATTCATACATAAAAATTTAATTTCAATTTGAAAAATTTTGTATTTATGCAAAAATTCAAAAAAGCATTTTTGCCATATTTTTCAAAAAAGTATTCCATGAATTTTTTAATTGTCAAAAGTTTTATACATTTTTGAAAAGTA
Source organism: Calliphora vicina (assembly GCF_958450345.1). Classification (NCBI taxonomy): domain Eukaryota; kingdom Metazoa; phylum Arthropoda; class Insecta; order Diptera; family Calliphoridae; genus Calliphora; species Calliphora vicina. The sequence continues at coordinate 23,808,871 of NC_088780.1, forward strand.
GACAAAATCCTCTATCCATTGATATATAACATGTCTACCTTATGTTTCTTACGCGGCAAATTAATTAGGGAAAACTTAACAAATTATCTGCGAGTTGTTAAGTTTTCCCTAATTAATTTGCATAAATATGACCCCAAGATCTTAGCAATAAAATTTGTAGATATTTTTGGAGGCCAATTTTATTTTCTAAAAACTTAATATAGTTGCTGATATTAGAAATTAAATAAAATTCATAAAATATCAACCACTCACTTTTAATTTCAAAATTGGTCAAATTTGACCCAAAGACGCTATGAAGGTTAACACCTGTGTCACCATGTGAATAAAACTGTTTCCACTTTTATGAGACATTCTTCTTTTAGATTTCTTTCTTCATGATTTTTTTTATTGCTCCTTAAGTTGCTCTTTTTTTGTTTAACAAATTTAAAACATTTCAGAAAGCATTTTAAATAATCGGGATCATAATAAGTTAAAAAATTCTACCACTCCCTAACATTGCTCGGGCAACCCAATTGATTTAGGCACAAAAATCCTGCCTTAACTTAAGCTATTAAAATTTTAATCGCCTTTTTATCTGCTTTCAATTTGCCTTAATAACATAATATAATTTATTGCCCAAGCTTTGTCAAGAAGGGAAACTTAAGTAGCCCACCTACCTAATGAGGTATATTGCTCCCCAGAAGCTTAGGAAACAATAGAGAAAACGACCTTTTTTAAAATTTTTAAAATCATAAATAAATATTTTTGTTTATTTTTTCTTTTTTATACATTGAAATGCTTATGCCTCTTTTTTTGCTTAAACAATTCTAGAATTTTTACATTTAATGATTTATGTCTGTTAGTCTGAAAAGGAAAACAAAACAAAATACAATAAAAGAAAAGAAAAACTTGCGATTTTTTTATTGAACAATAAAAACAGTTACATTTGTTTTTCCCTCCTTTAGCCTTGTTTTCTGCTGGCACTATTATGTGTTTATTTCTGTTATTGCTGTTTTTTTTGTTATTTTCTTTATTATTTTTTATGCCAATTATATTCTAATACGTCTATGATTTACTGGCAATTTTTACCCTACAACAATATTTTAAAATACTTGCATCATGGAATATTTTGTCACTTAATATTTGGAAATCAGGGGGCTGCTAAAATTTAATACTTTTTATTAAAACATCCTTTCTCTACAAACAGAATGCTGGTTTGTTGGTAAACATTTTTCGTTTGTAGAATCTGGCGAGATTTAAAATATAAAACCGAAACTTTTTTCAAAATTTATTTCAGATTCATTATCAACGAAATTAGGAATTACTTATGTAAAGCCTGCATTCTAATTATGTCCAAAATGAATAAACCAGGGTATGCTGTAGGTTACACAAAATTCAGCGCTACTAAATTTATTTTACTTTATTTTTGTTTGTATATTGTTTTGTTATTTTTATGTTTTTTTTTTTTATTTATTATTTTTTTATTCTTCTCGACTACTTTTCATTAATACTGACATTAAGTGCTCATCTTTTATAAAACTTTTTTTTCCTTAACTTGTTATAAATATCTAGATACAACATCTTTTTCTTTTCACTGTTTATGCTATGCTATGTTTTGTTTTTAGTTTTTTTTTTGTTGTTGTTTCTGCTATTGTTTGTTGTTCTTCCTAGTTTAAGCGGAAATTTAGTTTGACATTGAAGACGCATAAATAATGATTTATGGATAAAAATTAAAGAAATCATTTTCATTTCTTTTTAAACCCAGCACAGGAATTGTTCGCTTCCAAGTAAATGTAGAACAAAAAATCAAGGAAATCTTATCGAAATGTTTTGTTTCTAAGGAAAGTAAAAAACATAAAAAGGTTAACAGTGCACAGTGGTTCCGCCCATAGGCCAAAAATAAATAAAACGGTCACAAAATATTTAGACAAAATCCAAAAAAAGTGTCTGTTAAATATCCAATCTTTTTAATGGCAAACCGGTTTTTACTGTAAATCTAACGGGACTTTTTAAAAATAAAATTGAAAGCATGAGCAAATATTCATTTGCAAAGCGCAGCTGAACGCTGGAAGAATAATTCAAAGCAAAAGTGCACTTCAAAACGGTCTTGCAATTGCTGTAGTCTACAAAATTAAATTATTTTCAAAGGATTTTGAAGCTAAAGGTATTTATTTTATCTTTAGAAAATAATAAAAACTAACTTGTGTTGCAATTCTTGTGAAATAAATGTTTTAGTTAACCTATATGTTTGTTACTTTTTTGTAAAACTTCATGATGTTTACTTAAAGTTTTAGTTGTGTTCCCCCAAGATTCCCCCATAGGTTTGTTTTTCATTGTATTAATCTGATTCTTAAGATAATAAAATTGCTGAAGTTAGTTGCGGAAATTTGCGGATGGGCGTGTAATCTGTAATATACTAACCCGCCACACAGAGGGATGGCTTCATACATTTTTTTGCAAAAATTATAAGGAGTGGTTGTAGAGCGCTGAAATTTGGCACAGATAATTATATGGACCAAACTAAGAAACAAATAAAATTTTATCAAAATCGACCACGCCCAACGCCCACTGCCCATACAATCCAAATAGATTTGTTCGCATAAAATTTTTCCTATTCAAGTAAAAGTCTAGAAATTTGGTACATATATTTTCTGAAACAAAAGATGAACGTATGCTAAGTTTTATTAAAATCGGCCATGCCCACCGCATACCGCCCATGCAATCCAAGCAAAAATTATAAGGGGTGGTCTAGAGCATTGAAATTTGGCACCGAGAATTATATGGACTAAATTAAAAAAAAATTAAATTTTATCAAAAAAGTCCACTCCCACTACCCATATAATCCAAATTGATTTTTTCGCATAAAATTGTTTATATCCAAGCAAAAGTCTAGAAATTTGGTACATAAGAATTTTTTGGACATTTCGTTTATTATTCGACAAAAAATGTTAAGTTTTCATCCTGTTCCGAAAACTATTCTTTTTTTTAATCGAAACAAGACACTCACATCTTTCATTTTATTAAAAAAAAGAGCTTGGGGAAAGTGGGGCTACATTTTTTTTTCTCCATAGAAAATCAAAAATACAATAATAATTAGAGTCTTATAGATTTGGGCATATCTTCTTAACGGTTTATGGTTTCCCCATAATTTTTTTTTTATTGATGTTGAAATGTTATATTTTTCAAATATGTTAAAGGTAAATGGTATTATTAGGAAAATTATACCACTGAATTGCGTGAAAATTTAAGTAAATTTTAGCTTAACACCCTTGCATGAACTTTAGTTCAATTTTCTAAAAATAAAATAAATTTTTTCTTAAAACTATAAGTGTACATTTCATCTATAAACATTTCTCTACATAATTGAATCATTTGATTGTTGAAATTAAGGTTTGAAAATTGACTTTTTGACACCAAAATCCCTCTGTGCACCGTCTTATTTTTGCATCGGTACATAAAAATCTGATCCATGGAGCTGAGGTAAGCAAGCATGTAGTAGTGTGAATTATCGGAGGAAGCAGCTGAAGCGAAAAATAAGCATATAAAACAGTTTAGATTGAAACATACCCTAAAAATTTCGTGCAATGCTATAAATGCAGAACTTTTAAATAGCCTGTTTTAAGTTCAGATCCATTTATTTCTGGAGGACAAACTTACCAACAAAGAAAACAAGTAGTTTAAGTCAAGGAGTTTTAAATTTGATTAATATTTGATATATGTATATTAATGTCTTATTTTACCTTACTACCTTATATTACTTAGTAATACCTCATATTGCATTATATAACTTTGTATAACTTTTTAATTTAGTTTTTTTTTTTCAGTGTATAATTCAAATGAATTAAAATGGAATAAAAATTTACTTAAATTGTTTAAAACAAACGAATTTTCATACTGAAATATTTTATTTCAAAAATTCATAAAACAAATCTAAAAGCCAATTAACCCTTGAAAGATCAAAGGGCTACTGTGGTTACAGTTGTTAATATTTTTTCTTAAAAATTTGCAAACTTTAAGTTCTTCGAGCATGCTATGAGGTGACAAATTTTGAAGACCCTAACTTTTTTAGTTTTGGAGATATTGATTATTGACCGCTTGTTCATATAAGGGAAACCACTGTGCAGTGGTAGTAAATATCTGTTTAAGTGATGGTTTCAATTTTGTTTTTTTTTTTTGTTAACAACAAATCATTAAAGCAATGATACATGTTTTGTTATTCCGGATACCAAGTGTCAATTTATTAGCATTACTGAGGTCTTATATGTATCTTCTTTCATTACACTCTTAGAATTAATGATTTTACTTTTTGGTTTCATATTGGGAAATGACATTCATATATTCAGTTTTTGCAATTGGTTGTAAAAAAAACAAAAATATGGTTAGAGGTAAACAGGAAATGAAAAACATTTATTTTCGTTTAAGAATGTAAGACAATCATTTCAAAATAAATAGCCCACATCAGAGGTGTTTAATGAATGTCTTATCTTGCGTGTATTCAAATTAGAAATTTCATTTTAATTGAAGGTTTTGTACTAATTTAAGCTTCAATAAAAATTGTATTTTCAGGCTTTTAGTGTTCTCTCCTTAGTTTTAATTTAATGTCTTTCAGTATTCTAACTTAAGTTGTAATCGTAGTTATTTTAGTATTTCAAAATTTGTTGAAATCATTTAGCTTCAATCGCATGTCTTTATTATTTTACTTTTTAGAGCTTCTATGTTCATCTTCAATCAAAGGTCTATTAATATTCCAAAACTATACTGCATTTACACCAACGGTTTATCTTAAATTTTTGCTTTGATAGTAGGCATTTTAGTATTCCCACTTTTGCTCCAATCAAGATGTTGTTGTATTCAAATTTTAACCACAAAAATGAGTCTTTTAGTATTCAGATTCAACAGTAGATTTTTTAGTGCTCCATCTTCAGCTTCTATCATAGATTATATGATATTCTAACTTCAGCTTAAATCATAATTTCATACTGTAACTTTGTTCTTAGTAGTTGGTAAACCTTTCAGCATTCCAAATATATCTGCAAATCATAGGTCTTTCAGATTACAATGATCAGATTCAATTGTTATATAGTATTCTGCGTCTTCTAATATTCCAAATACAGCTGTAATCGTGGGTCTTTTAGTGCTCCAACTTCAGCTTTGATATTAGTTCTTTTAATTTACCAACATTTGCCACAATAGCAGTTCTTTTACTGTTCCAAATTTTGCATTGATATTGTTTTTTAGCGTTTCAACTTTAGTCTGATATCACACTGTGGAACATAATCTAAGTGAAATTTTATTGAAGGACGAAGTTTTAAAGTGGCATACTTTTGAATCTAAATGAGATATTGACTTAAAATTTCTTTTGTAAGACAAAAAATTATTTTATCTAAACAAAAAAATTAGTTCGAAATAAACGTGGATAAAATTGTTCTTAATATTTGCAATCCTATTAGAATTTTGATACAAATTTTTGTTTTTGAAACTCAATAAATAGGTATTAGGTAATAAAATCGTTATTTATTAACCCATTTTCGGCTGGTGGTCGAATTTTCGACCAGCAACTTTGTAAGTGAATATCTAAGAAGCTGACCATATTTTTTTAAATATGTTTTAACAGAAATTAAGTTTTATATTTTTTTAACATCTTTGATATATTTATTTTCTGTCTTTAAGTAAAACCAGAATTTTTTCTTGATGGAGCAAAAAATGCAATTTTTAGTCACTTTTCTAAAATGTTAAAAAAATTAAAAAATAAAAAAGTAATTAATTTTTATTACTTTTCCGTGAAGACAAAATACCAAATTATAAGAAAAAAAAAGAAATCAAATTCAAAATGATAAAACTCTTATTTTTGAGAGGCCGTAATTTTTAGTGGTCGAAAATTCGACCAATGGCCGAAACCCATCATATAGCGTCATGCATATTAATTTAATTATTTTCTTTTCTTATTATATTAAATTGCTTTAAAATCATAACATATGTTTTATTTTTACCCTTGGGTAATTTTTGTGTGATAAATACATATCATTTTGTTTTGTGAGACCTAAATCTCCTTTTGATATTTATGCACTATATTTGGATAATTCCATTATTGCGGAAATGGTTGCTTTTACAAATGTCTATGCGCGTGAAAATAATGCTACTGCCAACCTTTACCAATAGAATTGCGTCGGTTCATTAGAATTTTATATTTGTCTGGTTATCATACTTTACCACATATCGATCATTATTGGTCTTCTCCGACATGGCATTATCAATGTTGAAACAGGTATTTGCATCTTGCCGATAATACTAATTTGGATATATCAGCACTGCGATTCACTAACTTTTATAACGATAATCGTATGGTTAAAATAAATATAACGAACATTTATCGAATTTGCTATTCAGTAACATTTTTAACGACATTCGCTGTCGGTTGAAGTCAGCTGTTACTTTATGCAGTTTTTCTTTCGTTATGTTCGCGACAATAATTTAAGTTGTGTTTATTTAATCGATAAAGTGTATTTGCAATTTTTTCTTCGTCATCTTCATCTTTTGTAGCTGGAACTATCGTAAAAATAATGGAAACACATTTTTGTTTACTTAACTTATTAATATTTACAATAAAATATAAAAAATATGGGAATTTGACGATTATAGTACTACTAATTATTCAAGTACTTATTTTTGTTCGCGATGTCCCAAAAGTAATCCTTTATATTTTGGTAGGAAATAAGTTGTTTTGTTAGTAGAATTATTTATAAAATTATGTATTTACTAAAAAAAAAAAAATAAAAAAATGCAAGTCACAGCCAAGCGTCGAACCAACAACCTTCCGATTGCTAGTCAACGTTGTACTCACTACACCACTGGTTAATTATTTCATTATGTGTCAAATAATGGTTTTCTACTTTTCGCTTATTTTGATATTTTGTAGACAGAGATGTTATATCTTCAACAATCGTTAAAAATAAATTACTGAATCACACTATCGTTACTGCAAGCGATTATTTATGTCGATAAACATTACGATTGTCGGTTCGTTAAAAGTTAGTGAATCGCACTACAGATCGTTTTGTTGCACTCATGTAAGATGTTTATAAAATAAAAGCCAATTCGATTCGGCTTTAAGTCGTGGTGCTTATGTTCAGAAAAGGGCTATTTATTTTATAGTATTTTATACAGTGGTTCAGCCACATCTTATAGTAAGAGCATATGTCCTGGTGCCCAAAAAGTTTTAAATTTGCTTGCTAACGTACCTGATCCGGAGTTTCATACTGTTTCCTTTGACAATTTTGTGTTCTACTTATCAGCTTATGTGTCTTTTTGAGCCAAAATTGTATGCAATTGGAACTATACGTGAAAACAGAATGGAAAATGTTCCATTGCAAAATCTAAAGAAAGGTTGCGAGGAGAATTTGTTCCTTTAGTTGATAGTCAACAGTAATGTTATAACAATAACTCCACAGTTGAACCACTGGTAAGAGCAAAAAGATATTGTCGCAAGCAGAAGAAAACCATAACAATTCCATAGCCGAAAGTGATAAAAGAATAGAAAAACTTCAAAACAACAAACCATTATCGCAACTTGATTTTCATTCTGAAGTCACAAGTAAACTATTGACATACGAAAAGGATAATGAGTCTGAAAATGAGAACCTTAAATATCCCACGAACAATCCTCGAATCATTGAGAAAGTACACGCCGTATCAAAAAGCGCATATAATAAACATAGTCGGTGTAAGCTATGCAAGAACCACACTTTATTTACATGTAAGAAGTGCAATATTTATCTATACATCAAATGTTTTGATGAATACCATACATTTTTTAAATGTCACGTATTCAGAAATAATATTTATTTTAAATTAAACCGTATTACTTTAATATTTTCCTTCAAACTAAAGATTTTCTTTTATTAATTGCAAATATTTATATTTCTTAAATTATATCGTTTTCGGCCAATGGTCGATTTTTCGACCAAGCCATACTAGGAAAATGGCAACCCTGCACGGTGGTCAATTCCGGCCAAAAATCCATAACTTCTTTATTTCTTCATAAAAATGTTTGAAATTTGTTATTTGTATTAAGAATAACATAACCAACCGATCGATAAATATTTCGATGTTCAAGTACAGGGTTTGGTCAAAAAAGCATGGACGTTCTAAAAGTACCAACAAATTGCATGTAAGCGGCTGATATTTATTCCAAAAATAAAGAATAAAATATGTGATCGAAAAAAAATCGGTAATTCAAATTTCGGATTACATATGGAGGGTTTGTCCAAACAATCATGGACTTTTTAAAAGCATCGAAAAAATTAGGTTATTCATGTAAATGCCTGAAATTTAGTCCAAAAATTAAGAATAACATAAGTGATTGAAATAAATGGTCGTAAAAATTTCGGAATACATATACAGGGTTTGGCCAAACAAACGTGGACGTATTGAAATAATCGAAAAAGTTAGGTTATTCATGTAAAATTTGAAATTTTGTGTACATTTAAGAAAAACAGACTTGATCCATCGCAAAAAATATTATAAATTGCATATAGGAGTTGGCCAAATTAAAATTTACGTTATAAAAGTATCGAAAAAAGTATGTCATTTTTGTAAATGGCTTCAATAAGGTTTTTAATTAAAAATAACATAAATGATCGATTGAAAAAATTTCGACATACAAATACATGGTTTGGCCAATTCAGCATAGACGTAAATAACTCTCAAACTTACATAATTTTTGAAATTGACCAAAAAAATACAAAAAAAATGTGTAAAATATGTAGGCACTAAAATCGTTCTGGTTATGAGAATGGCAGATAATTGCAGCTGAAATTTATAGTACTTACTCTTGATACCTTACAGTATTAGATGTAATTTACGCTTAAGCTCTAATAGCCCCATTTAATTTGTTTTGGCCTTTCAAACTTTTTTTTTTAATTTAGTTTCTATAGATTTTAAACTAGTTCCAAATCATTTCACTTGTATATAAAAATAACACGCAAAAACTCCTTAATAACTACGTAGAATGGTTAACTGCTAACTGTTTTATAAAAGCATGTGCTAATTTGCAAAAAAAAACTTTAAAGAAAAAAGCTCAGGCTACTTCAATTCAAAAGTAAAAAAATCACATTTTTCTAATATTAAAATGACAAGAAAAAATCTTTGACTTTACAGCTCTATAAATAACCATATAGTTACTTTATAGCCAAAATAATTATGATACTGTATATTCTGAAGTGTTAAGAAAAATTTACCATCAAAATTTTATAAAAATTAAAAAAACAAAAAAAAACATTTTTGGCCGGAATTTACCACCGTGCCCTGGGACAAAAAATTTTATTTTTTTTTTCTTAATTGGAGCTTTTAAACCATGCCTTTAAAAGGAATTTAATAAGCTCCGTCGGATTCTGGTAGTGGCCGATAATGGGTTAACAGAACTCAAGGAAATTTTCAAAGTTTATTAAATTTGTCATTCTAACTAACAAAGTGTAAAAAACCTTATCAAAATGTCAAAGGGATTCACGCAATTCCTAAGAATCCAAAAAATGGTATTTTTTTGAATTTTGCTCATAGGGTCCACATTTCCTACGGGGCTGGGAGAATACTTTGCGGATTAATAGGTAACACATCATGATCTCCAAAGCTTTATTAATTTATTAACAGAACTCAGTGAAATTTCCCACGTTTTCTAAATTTGTCATTCTAAATAACAAAGTGTAAAAAACCTTATCAAACTGTCAAAGGGATTCACGCAATTCCTAAAAATCCCAAAAATGGTATTTTTAGAATTTTGCTCATAGGGTCCACATTTCCTACGGGGCTGGGAGAATACTTTGGGGATTAATAGGTAACATTGCAACGAAAGCTGTCTTTCGTTTTCTTATCCCAGCTTTGGGATTTTAGAACATGTGCCCCAAATTTGAAATTTTGTTCGAAATTAGGTCATGTTTTTTATACCAAATATACTCCGTAAAGATACCTTATAAAAATACATAAAATTGTTATATGTTCTTAAAGAAAGTTTTGTTTTTAATAAAAAAGGAGTTAAGTCATCTTTTCGCCCAAAAAAACAGCTAAAATCTTATTTGTTTTTAAATTGAAAATCGTTTATTTTTGGATCCATAATTGATAATGCTCTGAAATATTTTATGTATTATCGGTAAATTAGTTGTCTAACCAACAAATAAACTCCATTGGGTCCAAAAATGCGACCTATATTTTTAAAAAATAGGACCAAGGTATGGAAAAATTTTAAATTTTCAATTTTGAAAATCCTATAACTCGAAAATTATAAGAGATAAATATCACACACAAGCATTTTTTTGAAGACCTAGCTTTCAAAAAATATATATCTTTGAAATCGGATGAGAAACAAAAAAATGGCACGTGTTTAGACATTTTACATGTCGAAGGTATCCTGGAGCATTTGTAGGGTCCATTTTAATAATATAAACTCGACTACTCCTTGTCTACTCCCAAGTCAAATTTTATCCCGATCGCAGCAGCCGTTTAGAAATGACAGATTTAGTTCCAAAAAATTTTGATTCTGTGCCAATGTATACTCGTATTCCTGTTCCGTACTGTCTCCGTACGTTTTAAACCCAACCCATACATAACTATTTTCTCTGTCATGTCAACAGGACCATCGACTCTCCCTTTCGCCTCTCAAACACTGCATTCTGTTCCATTCCTACATATATGACTGATACAATCATGTGAACAGTAACTTTACCATACTATGGTAATCGCAATCATATAAATAATTATAGTGACCATAATATTATTCCAAAACTTGTAAAAATATTGAAATGGTTACAGTAAATATGTACAACTATATTTTTTCTATGCGTGTACGATTGAAATAAATATCGGACTAAAATTAGAACTAAGATTTAAATTTTACTAAAAGAAGGAAGATAAAATTAGACTCAAAGAATAACTTTGGCTAAATTCCAAGCTTCTGGGAAACCAAAAAAATTGCACGTGTTTAAAAATTTTACATTTCGAAGGTACCCTAACTTGAGCTCCCATAGCGGCGCCAATGGAGCATTTGTAAGGTCCATTTTAATAACTTAAACTCGAATACTCCTTGTCTACGCCCACGTCAAATTTTATCCTGATTGTAGCAGCCCTTTAGAAATGCCAGATTTATTTCCACTCTGCCCCACTGTGCAATGGGGATGCAAATTTGACTTTGATCAATGGTGACGCCAGTCTAACGCACTAACAGTTCACTTTTCTTTTAAGTTTATGCTCATTGACAATGAAACAAAGATATTTAATCAATTTAAGCTCTTTTACTTCAATTTTAAAATTCACAAAATTTTTTAAAAATAATAACGAAGAATAAATTTATTCGATTTGTTTAACACTCCCGGTATCACAGTGATATAGGTCACCATTGGCGGGTTAATCGACAATTATTGGTTGAATAATTTTTCAATCGAAATGTTATCCATTCGAATAAAATGTTGAGATAACAGTTTTTACCACTAACATTTTAATATTGACAGCAATTTGTGAATATTTAATAAAATCTGCTCCCCTATTTCTAATACTTATTCATAATAAGTGTGCATGTTCGTTTAAGTGCATCTAGTAGTTTCCTGCTGCAATTTCCTTCCTCTTATTACTACTAATACACATTTGTGTGTGTGTATGTGCAAAAATAAAAAATCCTTTCTACAAATACAACTTAAACATATAAAAAATATGTTCACCTTGTCTTGTTTACTTGCATGTGCATGTATATTTTTATAGATTTCTATTTTATACGACTAGTTTGTATCTATGAACATCCTTTTATTTTTTTTTCAATATAAATTTGTAATGCATTTTGTATGTTTCATATTTTTTCCTGTTGTCTTTTGTCTTTCTATTTTCTTGTTTTTCTAGCATTCTATTGCAATTGTTGTTGCACATGTTTATATTTACATTTATGCACAAGTATTTGTCTAATGTTTTTCATTTGAATGCACAATCGATGACATAAAATATGTCAATAAAACAAGAGATTATTTAACTTTCCGACAGATGGTTTAATGTTGTTCATAAAGATTTTTATGGGTGCTATTGTGCATACATATATGCTAAATGTATATACATATGTGCATCTTTTTATTTACGTATTAATATGCAAATGTATTCGATACAAAAACTATAACAAAATTGACATATTCTAATATGATTTGCATTCGAATGACAAAGATATTGGTTTTATTAAAAGTACATTTGTTAGGATTTTAAGTTCTATTTTTTGCTATTTAGTGAATTTTCTTGTTAGAACAAAAGAAATTGAGGACAGTGATTTAAAGATGATTTAGCAAGAATGTGGAATAATGAAAATATGGTTAGCAAATGGAATTGTAATAAGCAAACTAAATCTAACTAATTATTTATCTATTTTGTGAAATTGCAGAATTTAAAAGTGAAATTTTCAAAAGCATAAGAAGGTCACAGTGAGGAGGTAGAAAATTGTAATTAAGGATACTGAAATAAATATTGGATTTAATAATAAAAAACTGTACGAAGTCCTTATATTGTAGTTATATTTGACTATGTATACTAGGTTTCATTTAAAAACTTTATGACTTTTTAGAAGGTTTTTGCAATAGGGATCACAATGTTGTAATTTTGTTCAAAAATTATAACTCCTTCTGGTGCATATCTGCAGCCTATATTGATAGACAGTACAGAGTATAATCCGAATATATTTCAAAACTGACTTTACTATACGATTCTATACGAAAATGTTGCGAAAAATGCTTTATTTGCCATTACTAGAAGTTAGTTAAACGAATTAATTTGTTGGTTAATATATACCAAATAAACAAAATTTATATAAATTTCTGAGAATTTATCAATAACTGAGAATTCAGCACATGAAAACTAAAGCTTGTGCCACTTTTTCCATTAGATATCATGTTTTTATAGAGTATGGAAATAGCAACTTTGTTTGAAGTTTTAAAAAATTGATTTTTTGAGCTCCCTTCTGGTCTATATTCAGCTGTTTTTGCTGTGAAAAAAAGGTTGCAGCAAATGGTTTTAGCAGCAAATAACCAAAACTTTAACAAAATAATTACAAAATTGTGATCATGGAGCCATAATCTTATATAAACCCACATTTACTGCGAGTACTCGTGAGACCCTTTTCAAAAAGTTTTTATTGCTTGAGATAGAAAAACATAGAATTTTGCTCAAACTGCTTATAATTTAAATAGAGTAGTTTAACCTTCATCGCACTCTTGTGTGGGAAAACACACAAAATTTATATTTTTTCTACTATAATCGGTAAATTATAGTCTAGTATAATCGGTAAATACCAACCAACCAACCAAAATACCAATGGACGGCAACTGAGTAAATGAGCAAAAACCTATTTCTTTTAAAATTTCAATATTATATTTCGTTATTTATATATTATTTATATCGTCGTAGGATTAGGTTACAAGCAGGGATTTTATCCCGGGAATTCCCGGTACAAATTTCCTGGGAATTTTGCCAATTTTTCACTACCCGATTCCCGGGATTTTTAGTCGGGAATCCCGGGAATTAAAAATTGACGAAAATATATAGAAAACAAGTGAGAACTCTATTTTTTCACCAAAAAATGGTGAAAAGTTTTTTACAGTTTTTTGCTTATCTCGGCAATAATAGACCGCTTATTATTATTATTATTTATTTGGGGTTTTTCGTATGAAAATTCAAAAAGTGAATTCATTCTTTATAGAATTTATTTCTTATTGAATCATTCTAATTTCTTTAAATTTCTTTTTCAAATCCATAACAAAATATCTTCAAAAATTTATTAAATGATTAAATTTTTCTTCAATTCAAATCTAGTACAAAAAGGCTTAAGACAATTTTTTCAATTAATTTTGTAAATGATTTGATTTAACAAAAATTTCATCATTCAAAGTTTGAAAAAATTCTGTTATTAACTAACTTTAAAATTAATTAAATTAAATATTAGGAATGGATTTATGGAACGAAAGGCCGACATTCTTTAATTATGGATTAAAATTTTAATTAAGCCTAATTTTATTAATTAATTCGAAGCTTTGATATTTAATAATTATAATACTAAGTTTTTATATGAAATTTGGCTATAGTATTCCTAATTTACAGTATCATTATATATTTCGGGAATATCCGGGTACCCGGGAATGTAGAAAACAATTTCCCGAATCCCGGGAATCAAAAAAGGTCGGGAAATTAAAAACCCTAGTTACAAGTCTTCAGTATGTATACAAATTATTTGGAGCGAATTTTGTGTAGATACCTACAAAGATTAAAAATGTATGACTGATAAAGCTCTATTTCGCTCCAGGAAATTTGTATATCGCTAGTTTCAATACGCTCGGTCTTGAGCAAAAGAAAATTTACCAAATTTCATTGAAATATCTTGAAATTAGCAACCTGTACTTTGCGCACAAGGTTTAAATGGACAGTCAGCCAGACGGATGGCTGTCATTTAATCGACCCAGAAAATTTTGCTGAGTCAATCGGTATACTTAAAGGTGGTGTTAGATTTTGGCCGTTACAAACATCAGCACAAACGCTTAGTATCCTCCCCGCTATGGTGGTGTAGGGTATAAACTTTATAAGTTTTGTTCTTGAAATTTCTTGAAGAGGAATATCCGCATCAATTTAGCACAGAAAACGAATTAGTTTATTCAAGAATATTTTTTGATGTTGAAATATTTAAAAAGTGATATTGCTTACCCCCTGGTGTGGTTTTAAACACATATTTATTTTTTTATTTTGCAATAGGAAAAATTTAAATTAAGGTCTTTATTTATATCTTCCCGATTGTTGCTTTAGATGTCAAATAATTATAGATAAAGATTTTGTTGACTTTCCTGATCAAATTAAACTATATACATACCAGTCATATTGAGTAAAAACCAGTAAATTCTGAGCCACTTTCAATGCCTTGGAATAAATGGAAAAATTTGCATGTTTTAAAGGGGTAAATTTGTTCTATGATAATTTAAACCAGACGAAATCCATAAAAGCTTAATTAAATACAAAATCATTATTTTACTATGATTATTTTTTAATATTAATTGTTTAAAATTTATATTACATTTCTACAATTTAAAATGTAGCATCCATTAAAAAACAAGTAAGTAAGTATGATCGGTCAAGCCCGACTATATAATACCCTACACCAAGTAAATGAGTAAAAAATGTTTCTTTTAAAAAATCAATAATTTATATTCGTGAGTGATTTTCGGAAGCGGGCCTATATGGAAGCTATGGTGACATGAATTTTATGTATATAAAACTTATTTGGAGGGGAATTTGTGGAGATACATATATAAATTAAACATTTATGACCGATAAAGTCCAATTTCGCGAGGACATTTGTATGGGGCTAGGTGAAATAATGGACCGATTTTAGCCAGTTTCAATAGGCTTGGTCCTTGAGCCGAAAAAATGACATGTACCAAATTTCATCGAAATATCTTCAAAAATGCGACCTGTACTCTGCGCTCAAAGTGTACATGGACAGCCAGCCAGCCAGCCGACCAGACGGACGGACGGACATCGTTTAATCGACTCAGAAAGTCTAAGTCGATCGGTATACTTTAAGGAGGGTGTTACACTAATATTTTTGGGCGTTACAAACATCTGCACAAACGCATTATTCCCTCCCCACTATGGTGGTGTAGGGTATAAATATGAATAAAACATGCTAAAATTGACCGATGTCATAAATTAAATTCTCATCTGTTCGTTTTATTAATACAGAATTAATATTATTTTTATACCCTTCACCATTAGTCATTCCATTTGTAATTTCTACATTTTTTATTTGCGACTCCAAAATGTATATAGGGCATTTCATGTCAAGTGAACCAACTTTTGAAATCGATCGGAATGAAATTTGCACTAATGTTGGATCTATTGGATAGTAACTCAGACACAATTTTTCAACAAGATCGGTCGAGAACTCTCTGAGTTAGAGGTGGTCAAAATTTGACATTTTAGCCAAGCAGGTGTTTTTTCTTATCCATGTAACCTATTACCTATTGTTCTTAGTAAAATATGTCCCAAATAGATAGCTCTTTCTTTAATATTTCGAAAAAAATATTTAAAAAAAAAATTAAATATTTTTAATTAAATTTCATCCCGGAAGACATCGATTTCAAAATTTGGTTTCGACAAAATCGGCCCACAAATGGCTGAGATATAAGGAAAAAAAAACGGTATAACCTCGATTTTTCGCCTATATTTGATCTATATCTGGATTACTAAATCATTAATATAGACAATATGGATACCCAATAATAGATATGTCAATGTCCATTGCAACGATTTATATAAGGCTATAATAAGTTGGACCTACAATGGGTCAAAATCGGAAAAAAAATATCTTTTAACCCGAATTTTTTTTTCACCAAAAAAAGAATTTTGGCATAAATTTTTTTTTCAATAAATTTGAAAAAATAATTAATTAAAAACAACATTTTAAAAAAAAAAATTGGAAAAAACTGTTTTAAAATTTTTGAAAAATATTTTAAATTTTGTTTACCTAAAAATATTTAAATATTTTATTTTAAAGTATAATTTGGTGAAGGATATATAAGATTCGGCACGGCGGAATAATTTCTTTTTCTTGTTAGAGTTAATGTTACAAATATTGCAAAATTTTTGACTATAGTGTAAAGTAACATGTATGTGGAAAAAAAAGAGGTTAAAAACGTATGTTTTTTGAGGATCAGATGGGACAAAAATTTAAATTAAAATTTCTTATATAAAATTTAACCTAAATGTACTATTTTGTACATGTTTTTATATTTATTAAAAATAGCAAACATTAAAAATTAAAAACATTTTTCCCAAATACAACTATATACACATTTATATATGTATGTATGTTATACAAAAGGTTAAGACACTTTAGAAAATAACAACATGCTTTTTACAAATCTTAAACATTTATATACTTATTAGAAAAATACAAACAATTTCTGTCTCTTCATTTAAGTTTACTTAATGCGCATTACAAATTCTTAAACATAAATTGGCATATTTATGTAAAACAATTTGATTTTCAAAATAAAATTGACCCTATTTATTTTGAAATTGTTAAAATGTTACCAGTATTCATTCGTTTTTCAGCTCCTTGTCTACAAAACATATTAAATTGAAAGACTTGTAAGTTAGTAGCAATTTATATTCAATAGTTTGTTTTCATTTTATGTGTTTTTTGTTTTAATTTTTCATTTTCCTTTTTGTCAGTCTGTCTTGTTAAACTTGACTCATTCAAACATATAAATTGAAGATGATGGCACAGTAGCAAGTAACTTTCTCGAAATTACGAGTACTTGCGTAGAGGCACGCTATGAACCTAAATTTTAAAATTAATATTTCAAAAACAGAAATGTGTTGTTGTATTTATAATACTCATACTTTATTGTGTATAATGAATGAAAGTCTATGGACATTTAAAGGGTCTTTCCTTAAGCGCTTTCTATATTTAAATTGAAATAAAACAAAGTGGGTGTGAGATATTGTAGAAATTTTGTATTCGTTTGAAATACCTATCGTGCAAATGTCCGTTGAATGCTTTTGCCTCTCATAAATGGTTGTTATCGCTGAAGATGGGCGAAGCGTGCTGTAGGTTTCTCGAACAGAACATTCATTTTAATAAAAAAATTTTTTCAGTTGTACGTATTGCTGAACACTGTATCCATCCATGGTGATTTTGCAAAACGAAATGAATAAATTACAGCCGATTCAACTGTCAAACCTCGGAAGCCCCTATTAGAACACCCTTTATAAGAATATTATGGAGTGTTGTTTTAAATGTTTCTAAGAATATGGAATTTAATGTTTGTTAATTTTATGGAAGTATTGAAATGATATTTGTTATATTTTTAATATACAAATATTTTGTCCAAGAATACAACATTTCAAAGTTGTTCATCGATAAATGAGCACATTGATTTTGTCAGTTCTAACGAAAGTCATGCAAGACCAAGTAAAAGTTTTAATGATAATAAACTTTAAATAATGTGAAAGTATCATTGCTGAAAATATTACTAGTTAAAACTTATTTTGTTTCACACAAAACCTTTTACAATTTCTAAATTAATTACCTTCATTAAACTCTTTGTATTAAAAATATTCATTGAAATTCAAATAAAAACCAAAGCAAGCTAAATAAAGAAAACTAATGACTGATATCTATTTACGAAAAAAAAGAAAACAAAAAACTTTTGTAATTTATTTTCAATCATTCTCTAAGGAAGCACATTTTCCACAGAAATGTTAAAAAAAAAAAATTAACAAATTATAAAAGTTTCTTTTTCTTATTCTTTACTTTTTAATACTTAAAGCATTTTTCTTATTAAAACTTGCTATTAAGTCAAATAGCACAAATGAAATGTATGAAAAAAAATTAAAATAAGTACTGGGCCATAAAAGTACAATATTGAAAAAGGAATATTGAGAAAGAAATAAGAAACTGATTACAGGTCAATTTGCCAATGAGTTAATTAAGAGGCTTTAATAAACTTAATATATTCAAGGAAATTGTAATGTGATGAACAAAAGAATTGTTTCCAATTAATAATTGCATTTTTATTTTGTGAAAAAAATTTAATTTCATTGGTAATTACATGCTTACATAATACGAATTTTGGCAAGGAAAGGAGGAACATTTTTAAGTAATTATTTCTGAGATATTAAAAGTATAAGATGTAAAAAGCATGGAAAAAAGCTTTTAATGAAAATAATTTGCAAGTGCAAAAAATACCAGTGGTCGGCAACAAATATTATTACACCCAGAGAAAAAATTTTGTTGTGCAAGTTTTTTTTAACAATATTATGATCACTGTAGTTATGATTCACATGATTGCAGCAATCATATATATGATTGTGGTAAATAAACATATCGCACTCGTTCAACAATACTGTATTAACTCAAAATTTAAAAATTTTCAGTAGAGGGCAAAAACTGTTTGTGATTACATTTCAAGAGAATTTGAAAATCCGAATACATCATAGTAAGCAAATTCCATTTGAAAATATATTTACATTGTTTTTCTTTAAAATTTTTGCAACTATTGCAAAATAAATCTATTTTTTGAGTTATTACCATTTTTCTGGAACTTCTCGATATTTTTTGTCGTATTATTTTATCAACAAAACGGTATCAAATCAAAATACAACCAAATTTAAATAAAACAATTTGATTATTTTTAACTTGAATAAAGGCTCAATTCAAAATAATAAATGTTTGTATTAACTAAAAATAATACCTTTTTGTTGATACAAGGTAGTCACTAATTATCACGAAAATGGTCTCAAATGTGGTTTTCGAGATGAAAGAGTAATCGGAATACGATGAAATTTTTACAGTAGATAGATAGATGTTGTTAGTTGATTTCTAGCAAAAAGTGAATTTTTAAAAATTTTGAGTTAATACAGTATTGTTGAATGAATGCGATATGTTTATGATAACTATAATCTGAGAACAATTCAATAAGGTATAACACTTCATCATACATCACACTTGAAAAAACCATGACTGAAAAAACAAAAACAACCCTTGAAACTTTTTTTCAAGGTGAAAACACTAAAATGTTAATATGTGAAAGTGTTTATTACATTTTAAGGGCAAAACCATAGTGGGGAGGGTATTATGCGTTTGTGCAGATGTTTGTAACGGCCAAAAATATTAATCTATTAAACGATGTCCGTCCGTCTGGTTGGCTGGCTGGCTGTCCATGTAAACCTTTTGCGCAAATTACAGGTCGCAATTTTGAAGATATTTCGACAAAATATTAGTCTATTAAACGATGTCCGTCCGTCTGGTTGGCTGGCTGTCCATGTAAACCTATTGCGCAAAGTACAGGTCGCAAGTTTGAAGATATTTCGAAAAAATTTGGTACATATAGTTTCTTCAGCCCAAGGACGGAGCCTATTGAAAGTGGCCGAAATCGGTTTATTATTTCACCTAGGCCCCATACAAATGTCCTTTTGAAATTGGACTTTATGGGTCATAAATGTTTAATTTATATATGTATCTCCACAAATTCCGCTCTTAATAAGTTTTATATACACAAAATTCATGTCACTAAATTTTGTTACGATCGGTCCATAATTAGTCATAGCTCCCATATATACCCATTTCCGAAAATAACTTTAACGTGCATAAATCTCTTAAAAATGATGGTATACACACAAAATTCAACATAAATAACTTTCATATAGACATAAATCACACGTCCGAATTTTATGGTGATCGGTCCATAATTGGTCATGGCTCCCATATAAGGCCCACTTCTGAAAATCACTCACGAATATAAATTATTGATATTTTAAAAGAAAAATAATTTTGCACATTTACTTAGTGTAGGGTATTATATGGTCAGGCTTGACCGACCGTACTTTCTTACTTGTTTAAATTTTTTTTTGGTATAAAGGAAGGTCAAATGTCAAATAAATGTTTTGTAACTCAAGACATACAATTTTTGTTAAAACATTTATTTTGATAGATATCCACTTCGCATCCCACCATGCCACCAAGTACGTCTTAAAGGAAAAGACCTAAGCTTTCTTTTGAGAATTTTTTTTTTTTTTTAAAAAATCGAAAAAAATTTCGATTTTGCAAAAAAAATTCAAAAATTGTATTTCTTGAGTTACAAAATATTTATTTAGATAGATATCCCACTCGCATCCCACTAATGGACTAAAAATATCTTAACGGAATGGACCTGAGCTTTTTTTTTGAATGGACCTAAGCTTTATTTTAAGGATAAAAGTCAAAAAATTTTTGATTTCGGAAAAAAAATATTAATTTTTTTTTAATATTTTTTTTTTAAATATTGAATACATGCCATCTAATTTGATGGCGATTGGTCCATAATTAGATTGGTGTAGGATATCATTCCTACGAGAGGAAACGAACAAGCAAAACACTTCGCAGTTTGTGTTTGTTTTAAAAAAAAATGTATAGCTTTACTATGTTAAAATCTTAGATGTCTTAAGTGCAGTATTTTAACACCCCACAGCTCTACTCCTGAGTAATCAATATAATTCATCCACAAATCATAAATTCAAATGCCTTCGATGCTACGCCTATGTGAAATTTCATACGAATCAAATAAGCCAGTTAGAAATGCCAAATTTATTTCCAAAATATTTCGATTCTTCTCATTGTGCACTCCTAACTTTTACCCACTTTAATTATTCGGAATCAGATTTTAAATTGTCATTAAATTATGCATGAAAATACGAGAAACAATTGTGGTTCACTTTAAAAAGAAATTCTCATATATCACGTGCACTTAAGTCCTCTTTGTTAAGTTGCCTGGCAATGTGACACTTAAAGGCCACACACAAAGTTGGCACAAAATAATAAATAATTGACAATACAAACGCAATTTTAAGGGCACACGCACCAGAAAATATTGTGGTATTTATATTTATGCACATCTCTTAAAAAGAGATTAGAGTACGAAAACGAATAAAAGAGAGGGAAAGAGACTCGAAAAAAATGACCTTTGATTTTATATTGTTGTTGGCTGTTAAGAAACATGCGAATTTTATGTAAATCTTGGGCTAAGATATTATTCAAGAATCTAAAGATTTGAAATTTTTGGATTTCATATTTATGTGTTTTCTTATTTTCTGTTTTGCGGGTATGGGTAATAAAAAAACACTTAAAATCTCTATGGACTATAAACATTTTTGTTTAAAATATTTATCACTCATACGTTTATGGTATGTTGCTTTTTAGACGTGAGGAAGTAAAGTTCAAAAATATACAATACAATACGTATATTTTAGCTGCTTGCTAGAAAATTTATGGTTGTCTTCTGTTTATTTGAAGTTCATGTGAAGAAAATTGTGTCAGAGCTGAAAACATATGCGTTTAGCTCTATATGTATCGCTCTTTTGCGAGCGTAATAAACCCATAAATTTATGTCGCTATGACAAAACAAGCCAAAAGTGCTTTATACAGCTGAGCGGTTTCTTAAATTTTCCTTGTTATGACAGTGGCTTAAATGCTGGAGTACGGTAGGGATTTTTTCCAAAAAGATTTGTTTTAAGTGCAAGAGAAGATGTTGAAACCCTTGTGTAATATTTAGAAATTTTGTTAAGCATAAAACTTTAAATAGTCTTTGTACTTAGCATTAGAATGTGTTGTTAAAAAAAAAGCTGGCGTTTTATGCAAATGACATAGAATTTAAAATTGATATAGGAATTTCTATTTAATTTTCTTATTAGCTTCCCTCTTTTGTGGATAATGATATAAACTAAAAATGAATTATGTGGTGAGAAAATGTATATGATAGGGAACACGTTTACTGATTCTTTTGTTGTGTCATTCAGTATTTTCCAGTGTGGTTGTAGGATAATTTATTAATTTTTTAAGAAATTTCTCTCGAATAGGGTTTATTTTTTGGGGGGTTTAGAATTGTTTTAATTACCATACAACTGTTCATATTTATATAAATTCAATCTAATTTTGTGGTTGTTTCAACAAAATGCTAAATCTGGTCCTTTTAATAAGTTTTCTTCTAATTACGCTCAAAAGTTATAAAAAATTGATAATAAATCTAAATCTTCTTAAAAACTGGTCTGATTAAAAATGTTGTACCAACGAATCCTACAGAACATAAGCTCCCGAAAATGAAATCTGTGATCACACTGTAAGAGTGAGGTATCACCTCTGATTAGCAATAATTATTTGGCTCATAACTTGTATTAATATAGATAAATTCTAATAGAGATTTGTTATAAAGAAAATAGATAATCATGGTTACTTCTCTCTTATAAATGTAAAGAAAATGTGAAACAAGCTTTTTCCAGTATGATCCATAATGTTCTGAGGAATTATGAATTGTATTATAAGCTATATTTTTTCTGAAGCCTATTTCACTGAATTTCCCATAGTTTGGAAGCTATGGGTCAAAAAGTTATACAAAATTAAAATTTTTCGACATTTTAGAAATTTAGAGGCAATAGTGCCGAAGACAGGAAAACAAAATTCGAATTGTTTTCCGAGATATAGCTCTGAGAAAAATCACCTATTCTTTGAAAAAAAAACTAGTTTTAGACAAAACATACATGGGGCCATAAAATCCGAATAGCTGCTAGCAAAACCCAACTGAGAAACTACGAGAAGTAGTTTGCATTTTATTTGCGCAACTTTTAGATGACTGTTTTATACCAAAATTGTGTTCAGAAATGAGGCTCTTTCGTGACTTAACTAGTTTGTTAATAAACAAAATTGCAGCACATGGAATGATACCAATCCAAAACAGACCCTACAGACTGCATTATATCCAGAAAAATGCACAATTTGGTGGGGTTTACATTCTGATGGCATCATCGAACCTTATTTCTTAAAAAATGAATCCACGTTATGGTCAATGGAGATCGTTACCGCACCACAATCAATGATATTTTGTTTGAAAATATGGATGACATTGATTCGGGTAGTTTCAACAGGATTGCTCAACGAGCCATAGATTTATTAAAAGCAAACTTTGGTGATAATATGATTTTGAGAATAGATCGTGTGATTTGACACCTCTCGATTAGTTCCTGTTGGGCCACATGAAGTCTCTGGTTTATGCTGTTAACCAGTAACAATTAGCTTCTTGGAGGCCAACAGTGTTCGTGTTGTGCGTGACATACCGCCTGAAATGCTCGAAAAAGTGGCCCATAATTGGAGGTCCAGAATGCGCTTCGTAAAAAACTGTCCCACCGCGACTCAAATTCATTTTAATTTTTTTTTAAAGCTCTATTGATTTATTGAATCTGTCTATTATCTACCTTACAATAAGAATTTAAATCTTATAACTAAAATTAAAACTATTTGTCCTTCAACAAGAGATCCTTCATGGTTAACTGGCACTCATCTTAGCGGGGTGATATGTCTGCTCTACGGAGCCTGGATCGGCTTTGGATCTGCACAATTTGTCTTGCAAGCGTATGGTTTCAGAGCTTTACAATATATTTCTCACGGACTTTCTTGAACTCTTCCTTTACCAATGTCACTTCTAAGTCTCTGTGGATGTTTTCATTTCTTATGTACCATGGTGCTCCCGTCATGGTCCTAAGAATTTTAGATTGGGCCCTCTGTATAAATACTGGTGTTGCTAGCCATTCCCCATAATTGAATTCCATATGTCCAAATTGGTTTAAAAACGGCCTTATACAGGATGACTTATACTCAAGGCTTAATTTTGATTGGTCACTGATTAACCAATGAAAGCTACAGGCTTTTAACTTAATGTGAAGTCTCTTGGTTTCTATGTGTCGGCGCCAAGTAAGCCGTCTATCTAGATCAGAGAAGCCCATTTCATAGCACAATTGTGCAAGCTAACCACACACTTATTCTAATTCTCTTTGATTTAGTAGTCACTGAGACAGCGAAGAATGAACAGCTAAGGGGATGTATTACTATTTTTTATTTAATTTTAAATTTTTGTTCATGATCACTGAAAGAAATATTTGGATTTTTTTAATATATTTCGAACTTTAAAACATCATTGAAGTTTTGTCTATTTTTTCACCTCAATTTACTTCTGTGAAAAATTTTTTTCAGGTTTGAAATGATTTTAATCAAAACAATTTAATAAAACAAGCAAAAAAATATTTTTCATATTTTAAATATTTACAAATTTGTCGAAAATGATTAATATCGAACTCTCCATTAAAGAGCTGTGATAATATGTCGCTGACAACTTGATTAAGATTGCTGACTTGATTATTATTAACAAATAAATCCTTAAAAATATTGGCATCTTCTATTTAGTTCACTAAACTTTTCTTTCAGTGGATCTCTCTTTTGCTCACCAATACAACTACAGTTTTAGCTTTGGACATCTCTGATCTAGATGAATACCAAGGTAGGTGACATAGTCAGACTGCGGTATATTAACGTTGTTGAGTGTGACTGGTGATCAATTTCCTCTCCTTAGAGCGAAGTTTTTCAACCATGACTCCACACGTACGAGATAATTTTGTAGCTGACTAGATGCCATGAGTGGGTTATCGTGTGAGCTAATAATGGCGGTATAATGTTGAAATTATTAGTTTATCGCACGTAGTGAGGTCGGAGGTGTAAATCAAATATAGCGTAGATCCTAGTACACTTCCCTGTGGAACGCCAGCTCTGGTCTTGTATTCTCTCGTCACATAATCATTGTACTTAAATCTGAAAAGTCTATTCGAGAAATAAGACTCCAGCAATTTTGTGATTGAGAAATCATTTTCAAATAAAAAATAGTTTTGATTAAAATTTACTTTGTTTTATTTTACAATTTAAAGTTCTATCCGCACACAGAGAACAAATATAGATTTACATGTCTGCCATAAACATTTCAAAATGTTTAAAAGTTTTTTACCAATATTATCATTGTAATTATTTATATGATTGCGGCAACCATTATGTTAACATTTACATGGTTGTAGGAATCATATATGGATATTTGGCACATACTATATATTACGCTTCGGATTATCGTAATGGATCCAGTTTTCATCGTAATTAATGATTCGGAGCAAAAATGATTTTATTTTTATCGTTCTAGTATCATTTCAGACATACAAAGTCGTCTTTCAAGGTCTCTCGGCTTCAATTCGTACGATGCCGAATTTGCATGTTTTTGGATGAATCCTACTTCTCGCAAATATTTTTCAATTCTGCTTGTGTAGTTCCCAATGATTTTGCAAACTTGGAAAAATAATTTATGACAAAAAATTTTTTTTATTAAAAAAAATAAAATTCGGGTTAAAAAATGTTTTTCCCGATTTTGAGCCATTGTAGGTCAAACTTACAATAGCCTTTTATACATAGCTGCAATGAACTTTGAAATATCTATCATTAGATATCCATATTGTTTATATTAATCAAGATATTGATAAAAAAATATGGCAAAAATCGAGGTTGTAGCGGTTTTTTCCTTATATCTCAGCCATCTGTGGGCCGAATTTGTCGATTTTAACCCTCCGTTACAGACAACATTTTTTTTATTGTAAATTTTTTTAAACAAGTTTTAAGCTATTTTTTTATAAAAATATATTTTTACTGCAATTTGATTTTTGTTATTCTTTTCAAGGTATTTGAATTTAATATTGTTTTTATGTTCGAAATAAAAAGTGAAGAGATTATTTTCAAACGCGTCTTTCTTTTATTAATATCAATTTGATACATTGCGACTAGTCTCTCTTGAAAATGATTGCGACTAACGGAGGGTTAAATAGCAACCTTACCGGAAGAATTCCCGATATATTGGTGTATGAATCATGTATGTGAGTTATTTGTGGGAAGTTGATTTCAACATACAGATGGATATGACTATATCGACCTCGCTATAACGATCCAGAATATATATGCTTTGTGGGGTGCAAATGAAAAATGTAGAAATTACAAATGGAATGCCAAACTTCCACTCATGGTGAGGGGTATAAAAATACGCAATTTATTGTAAATACAAATCCAATATAATGTTGGTTCTACGAATTCCAATTGCAACAAATTTCTACGATTTTACTCTAGAAACTTTTATTTTATTTGAAATATTGCTCAACAATGAAAACGCAGTTTTCTGTCAATTATCACTAACCCTTTAGATACTGTTATCTCTTACTGTCCTTTACTTTTAAAAAACACACTTTTTTTATCATTTAGATATATAATTATTTCAAGTAAAGAGTTGACAGTAAAATGTAAATAACTGACAATGCATGTAAAAAATAAAAGCCACCCTTGTAATGTCAAATAGTGAATAAATTATTAACTCACAACAATATTTTGCAAAAAAAAATTTAATAAAAAACGCATCACAAATATTAATATCTAAACGTCCATCATGACATATTTTTACCTACTGATTGTCAGTAAAATATTGCTCTAATGTTAAGTCTGTTGTCAAAACACCCATGAATTTGTATTCAATCAGTTGTCATGTACATGTGTTGTTTTTCAATTTATCAAATTTTTTTCAACATATTAAATAAAATAAAAAATATGTATATACTAGATATTAAAGGTAACTTATGTTGCCTTAGCTGAAATATTATTATTTCCTTTCCTTGAATTTCCTCTAAAGCAAAAAAAAAACTTAAAGAAAATATTAAAAGTAATTTGTTTTTTATTTCAAAATAATATGCCCTAAACGTCTTATAAGACTTCCGTTAAGTTTTTTTTTTTTGTTCTCTTCAAAATTTTCCCTTAAAGTGATTTACTTCCACTAAATTTGTTGCATTAATATGTTCCGGTAAGACAGTTACTTTTTAACAACTTTAGCTTCTACTATAGTAGTTTTTGTACTTTTATGTCTACTTATCCTTTTTTTCTTTTTTACTTGTTCATAGTTTTTAAATTTTAACTATGTATGTATATTATGAAAAAAATAAGAATATGTAGGGTTGAAAACTTATACTTATGCACACAGGCAAGATTCATAGATAAATTGTATACACTTAAATGTACTTTAGATATATATGGTACCCACATAAATGTATGCTGTACACTAACCTATTATTGAGGTACTTTTAACTAAATATTTTCTACATCATAGATACATCTTGTTCTTAGTTTCTTTATAAGTTTTCAAGAACTATAATACTTTACATGATACACATGTGTGTATCTAGATTTAATAAATGTAGGTGTATATATTTTTCTATGTACACTTGTAGGCAAAAGTTGTCCTTAAAAATAATATGATATTTATTTAGTTGCTCAAGTTTAAACTTGTGCTTAATGGTTTTTTTCTGAGGCAATATTATAAACCAAAGCATTTTACAACATGGGCTCCGATGTTTTTGTTGCTTGAAATCAATATTAACCTTCATCTCAGTTATTCAGGAACCGTCATTGTGCGTCAATATTTTAAAGAATGACCAGAAGCTCTTACTATATCGATGAGAACTTTAGCTCGCATGCTCTGCCTCAGCACTTTGGCACACGGATTTTGGTAAAATATTTCGTTTAAACCTCATCCCTCCCCCACAAAATAGCGTTGCTACCCTAGTGTGTTGTATGTCACACATATGAAGAGTCCACGTATATATCAAAATCTTTTAATGCCAGCTATTGAACAGCGTTCCGATCTTTTAAAGGCACTTGGCTCTGCCAAAGCTCGATTGGCTATAGAAATCATAACTGTAAATGAAAGACTTAAATCATTTATGCAATGCATTCATTTTCTTCAGAATGCCTTAATTTTATATACAATGAATTGAATTCAAATATGGAATATTTGATTATTATTTGTTTATAATAGAACTATAAGAGATCAATATGATTTTTTGATATACATACCCCCAATTTTCCAGATTTTTTGAATTTGTAAAATTGTCTACTTTTTACTCCCTGATTCCACATCAAATTCAGGACCGTATATGACAAGCAATTTTGTCTATTCCTCCTCTATATAGACATGAACGCGGCTTGGCGATAACTCTTTAGCTAAACTTTTTCTATAAAGCTTTATTTTTGGATGGGTTAAACATGACTTAAAAATTAGGGATTTTTTAAAATTTTTAGCTTTTGTTTTGAAACATTTGTACTGTGTATATAAATTCAAAGTATTGGCCATTATTAGCCATGACATTTTCCCATTATTCTGGCACCATATGGATTCTGAGTCAAAACAACTGTTCATATTTTCAGGCCAAGAACAAATTAATCCAATATCGGATACTCTGTTTATAAGAGAGGAGTATCCCAGAGAGAGCGATATCCATCTATCAACACAAATAGTAGACGGACGGGGTACAGTCTGGACTATAAACTTCAAAGCTTCCCAACCACTTTATTCTAAATACTTTTTAACAGGTATAGCAACATGTTGCCGAACGCTGTCATGATGGAATATTACGGTTTCATATCTGGCCTCATATTCGGAACATTTTTCGGCCAATGCTCGCTTTATCAAATCAGTACGCTTTCCCTAGGATGCTCTATTCAAATTTGAGCAGCTCATAATATATAGGACACGTTTTCTCCCACCAAATACATATAATTACCTTAGCGCCATGCATATTCATATTCATGCATTGGATGCTTCATGTACGATCTCTTACGCTTCGGATTATTGCAATGACTCAACTTTCCATCGCAAGTAATGATTTGGTGCAAAAATTATGTTCTTTTTTTAGTGTTCACACATCATTTCGGACATCCAAAATAGTGTTTCAAGGTCGCTCGGCTTCAATTCGATTGATACACAATTTTCTGATTTTGTATGAATCCTGCTGCTCGAAAACATTTTGAAATTGCTGCCTGAGTAGCTCCCAATCATTTTGCAATCTAATGCTGAGTTTGACAACAATCAGCATGGAGCAATGCCCCCAATTCTTGGTATTTATCTCTGTCTTCCGTGTCAAAATCATCAGTTCTGAGCCGTACAAAACATTTCTCTCACATTAAAATCGATGAAACACAATCATAGTAAGCTACGGCGAGCAATTGGTATGTTTTAGCGGCACTTTTTCTTCAAATTAAAGAAGTAAAGCAAAACTTCCAGCATGTGACGTTTTGTTGACACAAAATTCGACATTTTCGAAGAAAAAGCTACTTGTTTATTTACACTGAAATAAACAATAATGTTCAATAACTAGATGAGAATGTTTTGAAATTGCTACTTGAGTAGCTTCCAATAATTTTGCAAGCTCTTGTTGGTTGTTTGACAACAATCTGCATGGAGTGATGTCTCCAATTCTTGGTCTTCAAACTATTTTTTCTGGCCTGGCGATATTTGTCTTCCGTGCCAAAATCACCACTGAATCGCACAAACCATCTCTCGCACGTTGAAACAGGTAGAGCATATTCATCATAAGCTTCGATGAGTAATCAATGTACTTTAGCGGCACTTTTTCAAAGCAAAAAAAAAAAATTGTGTTTACACTATTATGACCAGTGTTGCCAGTTTAGCCTTTTTGAGGCTAAATTTTGCCTTTTTATTTACTCTTTAGCCTCGAAATTTTGGTTTTAGCTTCGTGGCTTTTTTCTAGCCTTTTCTTAATTTCAAAATAGCCTTTTTTGAAATTAAAAAAGGCTAAAAATTTCGAGACTAAAGAGTAAATAAAAAGGCTAAATTTATATTTGTGAACCATTTTCATTTTAATTCATTACTGATTTTCATTTAGCTTTTCAACATACTCAAGAATTGTGCAGTATTAAAAGAACAAATAACAATTGCCAATATCAAGTGGTTCAAAATGAAATAGAGTATTTTATATCTGAAAGCTTAAATGTCTAGCAAATTCTCTTTCAAGACAAAATTGTTATTACACATTATATTCATCATTATATAATGGACAAGAGCCCCCCAAACTCTTGAAGGCTTGTGATACTCGATGGCGATCAATAGCCGTTAAACGTCTTGTGGATCTATGCTTCGAGTTAAAACCCATTTTGTTTTAATTTCTTCAAACCAGCAATTCTAAAAAGCCAAACTTTTAAGTAATTAATACACTGATTATAATTTGGCGTACCATCTTTTTTTAAAACCAGTATTGCACAAAGTACAAAAAGTAAATAAATCATTTGCTGTTTTCTGATTTAAAATTCAAGGAATTTGATCCATTATCGTCGCCAATTGAAAATTGTTTAATGTTTTTGACACATTTTTCATACTAGTTTGATGAATGAGAGATAAAATAAAGAACGTTTTAATTAGTGAAGATTATGACAAAAATAATACGACAAATTAAACTAATTGAGCAATTGCGACAAAGATTACCATATGAAAACTCTACGCAAAATCAATTTTTTTCCCGTTGATAATAAAGTAGTAAAACCAAAAAAAATATATTATGTCATATTGATAGTGAAAAATTAAAGTGCTAATAAAATTACGAAGCTTAAGGCTCAGGGGCAGAATATATTAAACTACAAATGGACAAATATAGAACCAACAATGTCCATTTTCTGACATGGTTAATCTAGTATTTAACTTTTTAGAACTTCCTTTAAGTAAAGCAGATGAATTTTATGAACATATTTTCTAATTTTTTATTTAAAAATAAATATGAACCAAAATTCTTAATTTATAATATTTTAGCTTTTTTTGGCTTTTTTCTAAAGCGGTTTAGCTTTTTCTGGCCTTTTTTTGAAGCCAATATAGCTTCTTTTTTCGCCAGCTCCTGGCAACACTGATTATGACATTAAATTTCTCATTCTTATCATGTTTTTGAAAAGGTTTAAAAACATGATTAAATTTAAATAAAATACAAAAATTAAGGGCATGAATCTCGAGTTATCCTACTTCAAAGAATTACAATAACTGTCCTCTTTCTGACAAAAACATATTTATATGCCTCATATTTAAGGAAATTCGTTGAGAAATTTAAGATTCCTTTAATGGGAATTCCTCATCCTTGAGATCGATTTTCTATGCTTTATCCTCTTTTGAAGATTAACGTTTTTTAAGAAAAATACTTTAAAATCTTCGGTTCATTGGCTTTAATATGACATGAAAAATTATTAAATTATTATCAGTTTTACTTTAGGTTTTTTGAATACATCTGTTAGAAATATCATTTCTTTATATCCAGGACCTATATTCAAAACAACCCTGTATCTTAAAAAACACAACTTTTCAGGAGAACCAAAAAACTATTTTATTCGCGTATTACTAGAGTTATTAAAATTCGGTATTCTACAATATTTTTTTAAAGCAACTACTGAATCTCACATATAATTGGTTTTTAAAATTTTGCATTATTGGGGACTTTATGATAGATAGAGGGTTTTTCTTTTCAAATTATTCAAAATGTATGAAAACAAATAATTAATTGTATAAGATAGAGAAATAACAAAAATGCAAATAAAACAGCAAAAAAAAATAATTTGTTATAAAATTCGCACCATAGGGCTGTTTTACTGAACATTTTATCATCAAAAAGTAATTTTCGTGAAAATTACAGATAAAGGCTTTTGAATATAGGGCCTCGATATGTATTATGGCCATAGAAAATATTATACTCTGCCGACTCAAATAAAAAAGTGATTTTGTTACTCCCCCTACTGTATTAAGATGTCTCCCAAAATATGTTGGGTCTAGTGATAACAATTCGTCAGCTGGACCATTTTCAAAAACAGTATTTTTTTATAGAAATTTTTCGTTTTGTCTTGGGTAAAAAAAAAGTTTATAGGAGAGTCAATCCACTTTGAAATGAGTTGAGTTGTAAAAATTAATTTTACAAAGCATTATTTTAAATTTATTCAATGATTTTTTTACATATTCCATATAAAATTCACTATATATTCCTATAATGAGTGCATATGTAAAAATTAGCTCCATAAAACGTTCATATAGAAAGCCACTCTAAATTATTTATTTCGTAACTTATCTTTACCACTGTACACCTATGTATTTACCTATATCTCTAAACTTCTACCAACTTAAGCATTTGAACTTTTTCATCATCTTCCGCTACGACTTTTGTCTCCACTCCATACTCCACTTTCACGTAATACATACGAGTAAAAAACATAAAAGGTTATTTCTACTTTAACAATTTTTCGCTTATTTTCTCATCTTAAAATTGAATACGTTTAGAGGTTTTTTTTTCTGTACCAGCTTTATTTCTTCATATCAGCCACAAAAAAATAAAACCAAAAAAGAAAACAAAGACATAAGAAAAGTTTAAAGTCTTTAGGTCTTCTTTCACTTGTCATGTATCTTTATGTGTAATATAACATACATTAAGTAGAAAATAAGGTGATATACAGGTTTCTTATTTCGTACTTTGTTAAATATTTCTTACTCAGTCAGCTTCTTTAACCATTTTATACAACTTCTTTATCGTTTCTTTTGCTTTCTTGTACATATTACCCAGTGTTCTTTTTTAATAGAAAATTTTTCAATTTACTTAAGCAGTTTTACGCTTGAACGCCATATTATATTGTTAAATGTTAATATGAGCAACATGTAGCAACAAATACTCAATTCAGCCGCACATGTTACATACGATTTTGTGCTGTACACCCACTCACTGGTAAAGGTATATTGTAATTTTGTGGCATCGTATGTCTGAATGTATGTTGCTGGTATAAGAAAGAGGCAAGGAACCACAAAATCCTTACGACAAATTGCATAAATTTCAGCAGTAATGTTATTCTATGGTATCCCATTAAAACTTGAGTCTCACGTTGTTTTTTTTTAACTGAAAATGAGTAGAGAAAAAATTGTAAATTAAACAAAATTGATTGTTAATGATGAGAGTAACAGGAAATCGGGTTAAAATATAAAATTTGTTTTTTTCTGTAAATAATTAAATAGTTAATATGATAGTAGGTATAGATTACCTTTTTTTTAATTTTAAAACTAGAATTATGTTTATTAATTTTGACTAACGAAATTTAATATAAAATTTGATATGACAATCTAGAGCGTATGATTAATATAAATAAGAATTTAATAATAATAGCATTAAAATGTGTGGCATATTTTTAGGTGTCATTAAATTTACTTAGTTGTCATATAAAGAAGTATGAATGTATTTTATTTTGGCAATTATATTTCTTGGCATCACAACTTTGCTGTTATTGTCTTTTTTTTGCAAGAAAAGCAGGTGTTGAAATATAGTGCCCAATTTAGAGAAAATAAAAATGATATAATAACAATATTTTAATATATTCTTTATTGCTTGGCCTTATATTTTATACATTTGTTAGGTACAATCAGCAAAAAGGAAATTGTTTTTTCGTTGTTTCTTACAATTTTAATGGTGGCGAAAATGACAGCAACGTGCTGTCAAGCAAATAAAGTTAGTTGATATTAAAGATTTCTTATAATAAACATCGAAATGATTGCATATTGAAATAAATTGTGAGTTATTTTATTTCATTTACTATTGTTTCATATTTTATACCACCTTTAAGTAAATAAACTTCAAACAAACTTCACATAAGTGAAATTTTTGAAATGTATACATAAGTGTGCATATTTGAAACTTTTAAGAAGCTTTGACACAAAACACACAGTGATATAAGAAATACAAAAACCAAATACTAGCTTTGTATTTCGGTGAAAAAGTAGCATCAAAATAAAAACTTTTAAACTATTAACAAGTTTTATATTGTTGCTTGTTGACACCATTTCAACATATATAACAAAACCCGAACACAAGTACGTATCATAATCATATTAAATAAAATATGATTACGTTAGTTTCACTCATTCTGTTGAGTTTTATTGTAAATATAAAATAAATGATTTTTATTAAGTTTTTCTCAGAAAAACTAATAACAGCAGTTAAAACAAAAGAGATGAAAAGAAAAGCAATAGGGAAAAACTTTAAAACTTTTGTTTATTTTTGGGGATAAGTGTTTTCTGACACAGTAAGTAATAGGGTAGTTAATGTTTAAAATATTTTCGAATTAAAGATACATACACAAGATCATTAAAAGGTGCTTAACATTAAAAGTTGCCCTATATTTTCAAATACAGCAAAATTTTTTTGTGTTCAAATCAAATGGTAT
Organism: Calliphora vicina; assembly: GCF_958450345.1. Taxonomy (NCBI): domain Eukaryota; kingdom Metazoa; phylum Arthropoda; class Insecta; order Diptera; family Calliphoridae; genus Calliphora; species Calliphora vicina. Next base: position 23,843,306 of record NC_088780.1, read on the forward strand.
CATCATATCCCTTTAATTTTATTTTGCTGCAGTAAAAATTTAATAAAATTTAATTATTGGACTCAGCCATTTCTTCGTTACTCATACATATGATATTAATAAGACATAGATAGAAATACAGATATCTCTTTGATTGTTTTCGACTCGTTTATTTGTAACTTATGACTTGATAAGGACGAACTGACTATGAACTGACTGTGACTATGTACAAGTGTGATAGGATAGTATTAACCTTTAACCAGACACTGCAATGTCTTAAATTCTACAGTGCACAGGATACTTACTTGCTGAAGGAAAAGTTGCAGGACCTCATCAAAATCCTACTGAAAATATGCACCCTAATTCCTTCGTTCTTTATAAGATGTAATCGGATCCATCAATTTCCTAGATCTGCAGCTTTTGTTAGTTTTTAACTTTATGATAAAGGGAAGTGTAAAAAAATATTAATGAATTTCGTACATAATCTTAAAATTTCTGGAAGCTATAAATACTGAACAGAAAAACATTACCTCCAGCAGAGTACAATAAAATCACTAGAGACAATCAACCATATTAGAATATCATCATAAAGTTATTGAAACAGTTCGTGACTATCCAAATTTAACATTAATTGGGACTCTATAATCCAAAATTAACCTTAATTATGGCTCAATTTGTAGGTCGAAATTCACCTTAATCGTGATTCTACTTAGAATTCACATTTAGGCTTATTAAGGGCTTTATTTGTAAACCATTTTTGCCCTTAGTCGTGGATCTATTTCTTCTTAAAATTTCACCTTAATCATGGCTCTAATTGAACTCCACAAGCAAGGCTCTATTTCTACTTCAAAATTTCAAAATTTGGCATCAATTTTGGAATTATTTATACTACATGTTTATCCTAAATTGTGGTTTTATTTATAGTCCATATTTAGCCTTAATAGTGATTGCAAATTGTGGCTCTATTCTAGTATTTAAAAAAGGCTTTAATATTGGCTCAATTTATAGCCCATATTTGGTCTTAGTCGTTGCTCTATTTATAGTAAAAATTTGGCCTTAATTATCGTTATATATATTCCGAATTTCGCCTTAATTTTACCTATGTTTATAGTTGAGATTCAGTCTAAATCGTGGCCCTGTTTAAAGTCCAAGTTGTGGCTCTATTTGATTTAAAAATTTAGCCTTACTTGCGGCTCGATTTGTTAGCATGGATTTCTTTGTAACCAAAACTTAACTTTAAACGTTGTCCTATTTATAGTGCAAATTAAGCTTATGAGCTAGTTGTTGCTCTAGCTCAAATTATGAGCTAGTTTTTGCTCTATTTGTAGTCTACGTTTATACTTAGCAGTCGTTCAATTTGTAGTCCCAAGTAAGTCTTAATAGCAGCTCTGTTTGTATTCCAAATTTACCATTAATCATGTCTAGCTGGCTTTTATATTGGGTATATGACTAAAAACTGCGGGATTTGCAATAGATTGCGTAACTTTTGAAAGCGGTTTTTCATAAATAATATGTCTTTTTGAAGGGCAAATTCTCATAAAAAAATAGCTTTTGCTTCGAAAATGTCGAATTTTGTGCCAACAAAGCGTCATATGCGGGAAGCTTTGGTTTACTTCTTTAATTTGAAAAAAATACACCAGTTGCTCACCGAAGTTTATGATGATTGTGTTTCATCGGTTTCAACGTGCGGCTCAGAAATGGTAATTTTGACACGAAAGACAAAGGATACGCAGATCAGCCAAAAAAGTTTGAAGACCAAGGATTGGAGGCATTACTCCATGGAGATTGTTGTAAAAATAAACAAGAGCTTGTAATATGATTGGGTCTTACTCAGTAGCAATTTCAAACGCTTTCAAGCAGCAGGATTCATCCAAAAGCAGGGAAATTAGGTACAATAATAATTGAAGGCGAGAGACCTTGAAAGGCGATTTAGTATGTTTGAAATACTGCTTGAACGCTATAAAAGAAAATCATTTTTGCACCAAATCATTACCAGCTATGAAAAATTGATCCTTTAAGATAACGCGGAATGTAAGAGATCGTGTGTGAAGCCCGGCCAAATAGCCATATGGACACCAAAGCCAAATATCCATGGCGCTAAGGCAATGCTCTATAATTGGTGGGAGCCAAAGGGTCCTATCTATTACGAGCTGCTGAAATCTGGCCTAACCATCACAGGCAACATGTACCGAAAGCAACTGATTAATTGGAAGCGAGCATTGGCGGAAAATACCCAGAATATTCTGGCAGACATGAAACAATACCTGTTAAAAACTATTTAGATAGAAGTGGTTGGTAAATTTTACCTCATCAGCCTTTTAGTCCATATCTTTCCAAGTCCTATTGCCATTTGTTTCGATTGATGCAGAACGATCTCTGTCGGATACGATTGAATTCACAACAGAGTATGGGCTCAAAAGATGAGCAGTTATTCTAGATCGGAATGCATATTTCTTTCTTTTTTAAAATTTTGTATAATATATTATAATTATTAAGATACGAGTTATATTGCAAGTGTTCACCCTAATGAATACGAATGTATTTAATGAAATGTATGGTAGTATTAATTGAAAAACAGTATTATGTATACTAGAGTGTCCCTTAGAATTACATTTTTTGAAATATTGAAACGGTACCCGCTGAAAAGTTTCGTAATGACCTAAAATACCCCGAAAGTCGGCAACCCGTGCCGACTTTCGATTTATTTTTAAGGTTTACAAGGGAAAAAATGCATTTTTTTCAGTTTTTTTAAATGTTTGCCATTAAATAATTACTTTTGCAATTTAATTTAGAAGAATGGAAATATGTACGTAATTGTCGTTCCAATAAGATATAAAAGACAAAAATTGGTTAAAAAATGTTAAAGTTATTAAAAAATTGCCAGGCCATTAACGTGTCTCAGGCCACTATAACAAGAAATGTAGGAACAAAATTAACATCTTTTGAGAAATATTAAAACAAAAGTTTATTCTTACTTAAAATATATCCATATTTACTTGTATATGAGTTTTTATCTTCATAGGATACAATTAACATATTCGCAGGTATAATCAAAACTCAGTTTCAGTTTCAAAATTCCAATTTAAAATTTTTAATAATTTTGTTAAACAAATTTCAGAATTTTTTGATCATCACATGGGGATTTATTTACAACATAATTGGACATGAAAATGTGAAAAAAAGTATGTCAATACCTTTAATAGTTTTTCCGTACCTGCGATATAAATTTTGCGATTTTCGAGAAAAACTAAATTTTTTACCATATTTTGGCGAATGAGCCCAAATGTTATTCATTTTAAATAAAATCTGTCCAGAATAATATAGTCCAGGTAATTTTAAATACAGTTTGAAAGTTTTCCTAAAATCTGAAAATGCTAACCCTTAAATCGTGAAGGTCAAAGGTCAAATTTTTCAATATTTGGAATTTCTAATGGAAAGATAGCGAAATATTATATATTTTTGGGCCGATTTTGATGAAACTTAAGAAAAAATATAAAATGAAGTCTAGTATTTACTATAACAGCACAAAAATGGAAATCAACATTTCCAAAAAATTAATTCTAAGGGACTCTGTAATGTGTACCATTGCATGTTATTAAATTTCAAGAATTATGTGCAAATGTTGAGGTTTATTTTAGCTTTAATCATCTGTGACATATACATCGAAATCTCGTTGAACTGCTGATAACAACAGACTTCTCTTAAACTATGATATTTTTGTACTTTTCAATACCTCCTGATTTTGACCCATTGACATTTTCACATATGTTATGCCAACAGTAACAGTGTGTTATAACTAACAAAATGTTTCTCGAAAGTACCCAAAATAAGTGACAACTTCATGGAATAACAAATGATTCAAGACGGCAAGATTTGTTCATTTCATACTTATGACATTATTTGTATTTCTACTGTAGATAGTGCAGATGAAGTTCTTAAAAACCCCAATACAATACATCTAAGAATATAATATTTACCAGCAAACAAGTATGAGTGGCAAGTAGCAGCAAATGCTGTAACATGCAAAAGATGACAAAAGTTGAAACTTTTTTTTAAATGGTGTTTACATGCTACATTCTCTGTGGCAAATTTCTTGATGTTTTAGTTTCACAGCCATTGCTGCTGTTTCTGTTTTTGTTGTTGCAAAGAAAAAAATATTCCATTTATTTTATGTTCTTTACTTGTTTCTCAAGAATGTATACCATCTTCCCGCCGCCCCATATTTATGAAATTGCTTTATTTTTGTTGTTGGTAAAAGGATTTCATTCTATTTTTTTTTTTGGTATTTTATTTTGTTTTTTTTTTTGGAAAAAAAGGGGTAAAAGGCACAGATTTCTAAAGATTTGTTAAAACAATTTTTGAGGTTTAATAATGTTACAAGAGAATAAAATTTTTCGAAAAGTTTCTTTTTACCCTGAATTTTTGTGGTTTTTTTTATTTAAGAAAATTACAATATTATAATAAAACCCCTTAAGTGTATTGAAAAATAAAATAAGGATTTTTTTTCATTCATTGTGTCTTGATATTTAGATACATGCATGTCATTTTCATGGCTTATTAAATTTTAGATACACTCGGAGACACACACAACTATTTGAAATGTATTGGCTGTAGTTGAAGGTTGATTTTGAGCACACAAAAAAAAATAAATAGATGAATATTAAAAAGATTGGTTTTTTTCAATAAAGTTTTTTTATTTGATTAAAACATTGTAATCTTGTCTTGATAGATTTATCAAAAAAAAAAAAAAATTTAACAGATATTACAATTTTGTGTAGTTTTCAGAAGACCTATAAAAAAAAGTTATTAATTTTACATGTGGTGCATGCATACAAAAAAATATTTATAAAATTATCACAGCCATTTTTAAATGTGATAAGAAGTTATTTAACAATACATAGCTATATTATGACACATTTTACATTGACTTGAAACCACTAAACCTACAGTTTAGTGTTTTTTTATTTGATTGAAATTATTATTACAACTTACAAAAAATATTACTTTTATAGTTCTAATCAATAGTGATGAATTTATGAAACTTTTCTGGAAACCATTTCATTAAGGTTTTTATAAAGCTTTCTTTCACTTTGTTCGAAATGATAGTCCATCGCCTTTTAAAATCAACTATACTTTTGGACACCTTTTTTGTGCTCTTCAGTTCTCTTTTAACAGGAGCCCAATATATATCCACAGGTCTTAGCTCCAGGCAGTTTGTAGGATTTGTCTCTCTTGTTACAAATACCTCATTATTGTTCTTGTACCTTGCTTACCATATTGACAGGATGCCAATCAGGCCAAAAATAAGTGGACACATTAAAATGTAAACATTATTTGATGTAAATTTTGGTATTTATAGAGCCCTTTGTAACAAATGTTTGGCTTCTGTCAAGAATGAATATGGACGACTCGATAAATCGTGACCTTACAACAATCTCCAGATGGGGTGAATTGAACCGAGTTAATTTCAACACACTCAAAACCCAGTGCTGCCTATTGACACATAAACGTCTTGAGATTTCATCAGAATCAATTCTTCGTATGGGTAACACAACTGTCGGTGTTTCAGATAACCTTTTGATTCTAGGTACGAGAATACAGTGTGACGTTCGTTGGAATCGTCATATATTCGATGTTGTGAAGGAAACATTTAGGTGCTTGGGTTTCTTGAGACGGTGTCGGACATATTTCTTCCCTTCCGACCTTCTTCGTATATACACAAGCTTCATTCGTCCAAAAATGGAATATAATTCCCACATATGGGCCGGAACTGCACGGTCAAGTCTAGAGCTGCTGGACCGGGTTCAAAAAGGGCGGTTGATCTTATAGGTGATGAATATGTTACCCGGTTTATCGATACTTTAGAACATCGTCGGAATGTGGGCAGCTTATCCTTATTTTACAGATATTATCACGTGTGTTGTTCAGTGACATAAGTAATCTTATACATAATACGCGCACTTTCATTCGGAACACACGACTATCACACCGATCCCACCCATTTGCTATGAATTTGAGTACCGACCGCACGACACATTATAGGGAAAACTCTTTTTTTGGTCAAACCATACGTATGTGTATTTCCGGCGGAATAAAATATTTATCAATTCAAGTCAAACGTCAACAAACACTACCCCCTCTTTCCTCCTCTCACAACTTTATTTCCTAATATCAACACAATGCACTGCATATATAGGGGTATCCCCTGAGTGTTGGTTATATAAAAAAACTGCATATTGCTTGCCATGCCAAGAAATTTTGAGAAAATTTTCTGCTTTTCGGTCTCAAACTTTTCTACAGCTGCTGTGAAACATTTTCCAGAACATACGTTTCGTCAGCCTTTGCAGCAGGTATACTTTTTAAATAAAATTTGAATTCTTAGCAGAGTTCCTGTAAGGAAATTTTTGAACGAACCAAATAGTCCGAGTACTGAGCTAACCGGGCTGCTCTCCTACCGGATGTGTTGGGGACTCTTTTGAAAATGATTTCTATTTATTGGCTTTAGAAACATTATATGGACCATTCCTTCTACCTGAACAATGTTTTCTATCAATGGACAAGTTCTCCCGACACTGGAATCAGTTTGACGGCAGACTTTTGATTGTTTGTCCAACTTTTTGTAGGACCAAGTTGGGTTTTGATGAAAATATTTAATAATTTTAATACGCACATAATTAACATTAAACTGACATACTTTTTAAAGGTAACTGATAAAAAAATCAAATAATACTTGGGTTAAAAGTTTTAATGAAAAACGTGTGATAAGGTTTTTTCTATCTCACTCCTTATTACACTGTGTGTAATTTTTTGAGTCATGGAAATATAACCATATACGGACACTACTACGTAATAAAAGACTATTTTGATTTACTCTCTGTGGCAGAGTTGTAGCCCTTGTCATAAAGAACAAAAATTGTGAACATATAAAATCAAAAAACTTCATCTTCAAAATCGAAATCGCAAAAAACTTAAAAAAAATCGATTTGTTTTACTTTTTTCCCCTGTTCAGGTCCATAGGTAACAAACCGTTGTTTATGACAAGTGCTACAACTTTTCTTCAAAGAGTAAATCAAAATTCCGAACTGTTTGCAAGATATGAGCCAGAGAAAATGATCACTCAAAGCTTGGGAGGCCCATAAAAAAAAGAGTCCGTATGTGGTTATTTTTGTTCATGTTGCACTGTGTTATCTTTCAAATCTCTTTGGTTGGTTAACTTGTAATTTCTTTTTACATACGTGTTTTTGAGATTGAAATTAAATTTGAAATTCTGAATTTTTTTTTAAATTCAAAGCGAATTTCTCAATTTAATTTGAAATTTTCTCAATTTGAATTTGAAATTCTCAAAAATTCCATGGATGAATATAGCAATTATCAATTTTAATTTCCCTAATATGTCAAGCAATAGAAAATAAAAAACGTCAAATGTAATGTCTAAGAAAAAATAAACTAAATTCATGTTTTCTTGAAAAAATCAATTTTGAAAGCTATGTACACAGAAAAAAACTATATTTCAATTCAAGCATTTATCACATATTGAACTGGTTTCAATTATTTTATAATTGAATCAAGTATTCATGTGCAATTATTTCATAATTGAATCAAGTATTCATGTGCTCAAAAACAAAATTTTCTGATATTTTCTTTTGAATTTTGAGTTTTGAATTTGATAATTTTGATAATTGAATATACAATTTTCGTTATTGGTTGAACTTTAAATACAAAAATGATAGAGTAGATAATTTTCGTAATTGAAAAAACAATAAATAACAAAAATGTGTTTTCAATTACGAAAATTATCTATTCAGAAATTTTTGTATTTAAAGTTCAATCAATAACGAAAATTGTATATTCAATTATCAAAATTATCAAATTCAAAACTCAAAATTCCATCGAAAATATCAGAAAATTTTATTTTTGAGCACATGAATAATTGATTCAATTATGAAATATGTGACAAATATTTAAATTGAAATAGTTTTTTCTGTGTATGTGTGGAAAAATAATAAGAAAATTATATTTTACTAGTTGATCGCCCGGTAGCATTTACTAATGTTAGTTCTTCAAGTTTCTGTTCTTATTTATTTGCAAATAAAATATCTAAATTTGTACTGCATACTTTCGGGAGCTTTTTTATTACAGTTGACTGGACTCACAAAAAAAAAAGAATTTCCGAGTTTTACACGGAATTGTTTAAATTTTAAAAATTTTTTTTTTTTTAAATTTTAAAAAATTTTTTTTTGTTTTTTAAATTTTTTTTTAAAAAAAAAAAAATTCGGGTTCAAAATTTTTTTCCCGATTTTGACCCATTGTAGGTCCAACTTACTATGGTCTTATATACGTCGTTGCAAATGTCTTTGAAATATCTATCGTTAGATATCCATATTGTCTATATTAATGTCTTAGTAATCCAGATATAGGTAAAAAAATAGGTCAAAAATCGAGGTTGTCTTGGTTTTTTCCTCATATCTCAGCCATTTGTGGACCGATTTTGCTGATTTTAAATAGCAAAATTCTCGAAAGCATGTCTGACAGAATTATTGAAGATTTGGATCCCGAAGATATCTGGGGTCTTCAGAAAACTGATTTCAACAGACAGACAGACAGACAGACAGACAGACAGACGGACAGACAGACAGACAGACAGACAGACAGACAGACAGACAGACAGACGGACATGGCTTAATCGACTCCGCTATCTATAAGGATCCAGAATATATATACTTTATAGGGTCGGAAATGAAAAATGTAGAAATTACAAACGGAATGACAAACTTATATATACCCTTCTCACGAAGGTGAAGGGTATAATAAATCAGCCAAATCGCTCCAGCCGTTCTCACGTGATGATATTACATACTTGGACCATATCATTTTTATATATATAGATGAAATAAAAATGTGAAGAATTAAAGTTTGACGCTAAAAATGTATAAAAACGCGCACAAATCAAATTTAAAGTGATAAAATTCATAGTATGACGTTATAAGGGTAAATATTGGCAACTCTCCCTAATAATTGTACCTGGTTGATTCTGCCATGGAAATTTTAAATTCTCAATTTTATTTGGAATTCTCTCAATTTATATTTGAAATTCTCAATTTAAATCGGAATTTTTTCAATTTCAAAATGATATTCTCAATATAATTTGGAATTTTCGCAATTTAAAATTAAAATTTCCATTTTTATTTGTATTTTTCTAAATTAAAAATTTAAAATCTCAATTTCATTTAGAATTGTATCAATTTCAATTTGAAATTGTAATATTAATTGGAAAATTTTCTCTATTTCACATGGAATTTTCTCAATTCATTGGTGTAGATCCAAATATTGTTATATATTGAATAACAATATCCTACTTAAGTAAAAATGTATTAGAAAATATGTTATGTAGTTTACAAAACTAACCTCTATTTTGTGAAATGCTTTGAATCCTGTTTTACATTTTTTACCAACACTATAAACTAATTTTTATGAAAAGGAATTACAAAAATTAAGAACATGTATTTTTAAATTTCTGAATTACAAATGGGAATTTCTCGAATATAATTTGAATATTCTGAAATATTGTTCTCAAAATTATGTATTAAAAGAAACTCCTCCCCGTACCCAATATTCCTCAAAAAAAAAAAAACGAAATTCAAATATGTTTATAAATGGCTCTGGCTTTTCATAAAATCCTCTAAACATTTAACTCTCTTATTTATTTATTTCTTATATGACATCCTCTACTTTTTATTTTATTTATTTTCGTTTTTTTTTCGCATTGTTAGCATCATTTAAAATCAGTGAAGCTTAAATACAGAGTGAAAATAATATATAACAAAAAAATATATATTTACGTATACAAAATAGCATTGTATAGATTATTCTCCCGCTAAGCCTGACATATTCATATTGATTCAATAAATTAGCGCTAGGTGTGAATAACACGAATAAATTCCCAATGTAGTCCCATTAGTCAGTGAGAAATGGCAGAATGCTTGGTTGCCTTCTAAGGATAGTAAAAAAAATACAAGGGATATATACATAACATATATAGCAAGGAGTTGAAATGATACGCTGTTATAGTGTCACCACATTAGACTGACAGTGATATATACTTAGTTGTACTCTTTGTGTGTCTCAAATCTAGGGATCTTATAAAATAAAATGGTTTTTAAAATTAAAAAAAAAATTTAAGTACACCATTTCCAATTGTATTTCAGCAGTTTCTAATTGTATTTCATAAATTTCTAATTATATTTTAGAAAATTCTAATTGAATTTTAAAATATTCCAATTGTATTTCAGAACATTCTAATAGCATAATTAAATACAATTAGAAAATTTTGAGGTATAAATTAAAAAGGTGAAACCCAGAGAGTATAATGATAACCTTCAGATCGTTGCTAAATCAACAAAATCTAAAATAAATTTTTTAAATTTAGTTTATTGTTTATGTTTTAAATTGTTTGAGATTTTTTATTAACAACTTTTAAAAATAGTAGTCCTTCCACAGTGTTATATTCATATGTGGCGGATCTTGTAAACCCACTCAATTATGAACTGATCCTCACAAAAAATGGTAGAAAGTTTTAGGATCATAAAAAACTTGTTTATGTTCAATTTCATCACGATATTATTATAAGACAATTATGAATATTCAAGTAATTATCTGAGGCGTGCCTTGTATGAGGACTAGTGACAAATGTTGTCATTCGCCTTACTTTAAAGTATAAATTCGGAGTACGCAGAACTAATCTATTCAAAATTTTATCACGATTGCGCACAGTGGAGGAACTAAAGGAAGTGGAAATAAATCTGTAACTTCTAAACGAATAGCCCGATTTTAATAAAATTTTCCATGTCTATAGAGGACTTGATAATTTTAAGTTCTGAATTTGGGCTTAAAACAACAAGGGACGGATATATCAAAAACTAAAAATCTATTATATTTTACGAGTTATTCACATTTGAAAATTAAAATTTTTTGCTGATAACGGATCCAAATCCTTCCCGGTTTTGAAATATCTCTTTTGAATTAGCAACAAATTTATTAATAATCATATGAAAGAATTGCATTAAAATTTTTAAAAATAAAAATGTAATTTTTTCCCAATTTTCTGAAGACGACATTTCGGAAAATATTATATTAAAATATTTAGACTGTTTTGTATGTCCCAATATGTTCTTCATGATTGTAATATTGTACGAACATGGACTTTCAATTGCTCCAAAAATCTAAAAAATCATAATTTTGTGATTTTTGAAAAGTTTTTTGGGAGTTATGGGATTTATATTTACAATTCACAAATATTTCATTAAAAACTATTCAAAAAGAATTCAATTTAAAAGTTGAAATTTTCCAATAAAATCATCTACCATTTTTATACCCTACACCACGATAGTGGGGAGGGTATATAGACATAAATTACACGACCTTATTTCATGGTGATCGGTCCATAATTGGTCATAGCTCCCATATAAAGCCCACTTCCGAAAATCACTCAAAAATATAAATTATTGAAATTTTAAAAGAAAAATGTTTTTGCTCTTTTACTTAGTGTAGGGTATTATATGGTCGGGCTTGACCGACCAAACTTTCTTACTTGTTTATTCCCTTATTTTTTAAAAAAAAAACTCTTCTATAATTTTTTGAATTCTTAAAAATTTTGTAAATTTTTTACGAGAGGACATAATTTCCTTCACGACATAATTTCCTATTGTGTGTCTCATAATCAAGATTTGTATGGGGTGATATAATGGGCTGATATCGCCCATTTTCAATACCAAACAAACCTTATAAGCAGAGAGTATTTGTGAAATATTTCAGCCGGCTAACTCCTTTCGTTTGGACCCTAGCGTTACAGACAGACAGACGGATAGGCATAGTTAGATCATCTTAGAATTTCATAAGGACCGTGAATGTATATACTTTTGTGGGTCTGCTATTAATATTTGTTTTGTGATGGTGGGTATGAAAATAGTAAAAATTTGACACATTTTTACCAATAATATGATCTAAATTTTATTAAGGACATTTCGAGATATCTATCTTCAAAGGCACCTAATCATAATAATTGAACTATTTCTAAAAAAAATTGATTTCTAGAAAAAACTTTAAAATCTACTATTCATCAGCTTTAATATCAGATCAAAATCAATAAGATATACCCAACAGTTTTTAAATTATTTACAGTTTTTCTTTTGCACGAACTTTAAATTTTTTATATAGACATGGAATGCATATTTTTTTTTTTAAATATTTAATTTTTTTATAGATATTTTATTATTATTATGTGATTTTATTATATTCTTAACTTCAAAAAGCTAGAAAAGTTGTCGAATAATTTTTTTAGGGTAACTATGACCCAATAAACTCAGAACAGCCATTAGAAATTAATTTGCAAATTAAGTTTAGGAACCAGGTGCTAAAAGGTGAAGAGTGCCTCAGGGCACTGTTGCCAGTTTAGGTGTAAAAAACAATAAGATTTAAACTTTAATTATTATTTTTTTTTTTAAAGAGAAGTAACACTCAGGCAATTAATATGCCTACATATAATTGTGTTACTTTCTTTGGAAAGGGGATAGAGTGTAGATGAAAAGGTTTTGAAAGGAGGAGAAAAGTTTTTTAATAGACAACTCTGCAATTGCGCGTTATATTTGTTATTAGTGCAGGTTGCAGCACCTCTGGTGGTGAGATGGCGCATTCACTTTAATTATGATACGATTGTATTGGAAAACTAATGAAAAATATACAAAAAGTAAGAAAATATGTTTTACTTTCTACGATGATACTCATAAATACCATTTTTGGCATTTGAGCAGCATAAATGAAGATCGAATTTTGAGCAAACACACTGTATTTGCGAATTTTTGCATAGATTGCACTATATTTTTTGCCTAAAGTGGTCGATAAGGGATGTCACTAGCTGGATGTTTTGCTCTTTGGCCAACGTTTGAACTTCCTGGCTGTGGATCTTCTTGTAGAGTACCAACTGATCGTGAGTCAAGGAGGATAATTTAATCCGTCTGCGGTCTCTATCTCCCATTCCTATAATTTTTTTATACAACAAAAAAGTAAAAAAATAACAATAAATTTAGCCGCAACCTGTAACAGTGCCCTGAGGCACATTTTATTTTCTGCATTCTCAACACACTTTTTGTTAATTGTTTAACATTTTCAAATGCAAAAACAGAAAAAAAGACATCTTAGCTTTTAAAAAAACGTTTTTTCGAATAGATCGGGCGACTAAAAATTAGTAAAACTTTGATTTAAAATAAAAAAGTGCACAGAAAATTTCACGTGCTAAAATTATGACATCAATCACAAAACAGCAGACAGATCTAAAACTAAATCAGAATAAATTTCGACCTTTTAGAGAAATGTTAAGAAATCTATAACTAAAATCACCGATAAATTAAAAAAAATAAAAATTTTTGAGATAATTGGTATTTTGTAATGCACTCTTGCGGATTAGAGGGTTAAACACTTCCTATTCCTTATTCTACCTAAAACAGGAAATATAATCATTAAAGTTATTCCGTTATTTGGTTGCCCACTGTTAGTTGGCTTACGAGTTGTTAAAAGGCATTACATATGTATGTGTATTAAAAATAAACACTGGCGCACACCATTTTACACCCAAACAAATACTAACAATGAACGTGTTTTCCTATACATACATATATAAATACGTATACACAGCCAGCTATTTATAGAAAGTTAGTGAGTGACTTCTACACAATACAAACATTTTAACGCTTTGATAAACGATTTCAATATTCTCCGTATTTCTTTTTTTTATTTTTCTCAATTTCTTTCTTTCCTTTTGAGTTTTATACAGGGTTTTTGCGTTTATTTCAAGGGATTTTTTTTGTGTATGTGTGTGCGTTGTGAAGTTGAAGTTTCGGTGTATGTGTGTGCATTGATGCATGTGTTTGTGTGTTTATTTGCCAGAGTGTGATGTAGTGGAAACAAACAATACGTTTAAGTAAAAAACATGTTTTTTCTTGCAGCTCTTGTTTTTTAAAACATTCTTAGCTTCAGTTTAAGTTAAAATCAAACATTCGTTTTTAGTTTTTTTTTCGAAGAGAGAGATTTTCATTCTTTTTGTGGCCTTTATTTTCAGTTTTAATATGTTTAACTATATTTGACTGCAAGTGTACGATACGTTTGTGCTGGGATTTGTAACATATTGTTGCCAAGGCCTGCAGTTGAGGTTTCGAATTCAAGAACAAGATAAGAAATTAATTAAATATAAAAATGTGATCGCAAACAAGATCTTTAATTTATGTATGAAAGTGATAATGAAAAAGAACACCAAAATATATGAAATATATATGACGATTTTTTCCCTACTACTCGTTAATGCTCAATACTTTTCAAGTATTATTTCAAGACTACGCAATACATTGAAGTATAAATAATTCTAACATTATTTATATGAAACAATAAAATTCTCCATATGGACAATTCCATGTCATCGTATGCGACATTCTAGAGTGGAATAGATTTTGCAAAAATAAGAGTATCAGAAAAACAAGTAAGAGAGCTATATTCGGCTGTGACGAATCTTATATACCATTCACCAAATTATACTTCAAAATACAAATTTTAAATATTTTTAGGTAAACAAAATTTATTTTTTTTAAAAAGTTATTTTTTTAATTTTTTGGAAATTTTTTTTTTACGTAATGTTATTTTAAAATTAAGAAATTTTTTTAAATTTAAATTTTAAAATTTTTTTTTTTGGGTGAAAAAAAAATCGGGTTAAAAAATATTTTTTCCGATTTTGATCCATTGTAGGTCCAACTTACTATGGTTTTATATACGCCGTTGCAAAGGTCTTTGAAATATCTATCAGTAGATATCCACATTGACTATTTTAATGACTTAGTAATCCAGATATAGATAAAAAATTGGCGAAAAATCGAGTTTATATCGGTTTTTTTCCTTATATCTCAGACATTTATGGGCCGATTTTGTCGATTTTAAATAGCAACCGAGCCGGAAGAATTCCCGATATATTGATATATGAGTCATGTACATAAGTTATTTGGGGCTGCGGAAAGTTGATTTAAACATACAGAAGGATAGACGGACACAGAATATATATGGGGCATTTCATGCAGTGATGCCAAGTGTAGGGAATTTTCCCTTTTTGTAGGGATTTTTTCCCAAAATTTCACTTGTAGGGAAATTTTTTTGCTTTTGTCGAATTTTAGGGATTTTTTGCAATAGCAATTTAAAACAACATATTATGTATTTTCCAAATATAAAATTAAAAAAACATAAAATTTGTTTAAGCATATCATTAGAACTTCGTAAATCTGGTATAATATGAAGTAAGTAATAATGTGGCATCTTTAATATCATCACCGCTTTCAAACTACATACATATATAGTGATTATTTCAAGGCGTATTAACTCACTCACGCACTCACCTTGTTAATACGCCTTGGATTCTCCTTTTTACGGTATTTGACATTTCCTTAAAGAACTAGCTACAAGAGAAGATTCTACAATAAATTTTCTTTTGAAGTAAACACATGTTTGCTTTTGTGCCTTTTTTTACATGCATACGTACTCCATCTTCGCAGGTCTCATCGATTTTAATAAGTAAGTTTTTAAGAAATAAATGTCAATATAAATTAAAACAACAAATTTTAGAAAAAATTTCCGATTCGTCTTCTGATAATGATGGAAACAAAGTAAAGCAATACTGCTCAAGTTGGTTTAGAAACGAGAAGCTAATGGGATGGCTGGAGCCGGTCAAAGATGACGACTTTAAATGCAGATACAAAGCTTGTGTGCTAATACCCAAATGCACCAAAAAATCTTTCAAAAATAAAAACCGGAACAACGAATTCTTTTTTTGGCAAGCAAGTCCTGGAAAAACCAATGATGTGGCCAATTTCAAAATCCGATTAAGCCTTTTTTTTATTGAACACAACTTAGCTGTTCAAAATAGAAAAAAGTAGTGTAGGGAAAAATGTAGGGAAAATCAAAAGTGAGTGTAGGGAAAAAAGTGATTTTTTTTTCATAAGCGTAGGGATTTCTGAAAAAATCTCCTGGCATCACTGATTTCATGTCACTTTTGAAATCGATGTCTTCCGATCGGGATGAAATTCGCGCTAAGTTTAGTTCTAATGAATAGTAACTCAGGCGCAATTTTTCAACAACATCGGTCGAGAACTCTCTGAGTTAGAGGGGGTCAACATTTTACATTTTGGCCAAGCAGGCGCTTTTTATACCCTACACCACCATAGTGGGGAGGGTATTATGCGTTTGTGCACATGTTTGTAACGCCCAAAAATATTAGTCTAACACCCACCTTAAAGTATACTTACTTAGAATCACTTTCTGAGTCGATTAAGCGATGTCCGTCCGTCCGTCCGTCCGTCTGGTCGGCTGGCTGGCTGGCTGTCCATGTAAACCTTGTGCGCAGAGTACAGGTCGCAATTTTGAAGATATTTCGATCAAATTTGGCCCATGGACCAAGCCTATTGAAACTGGCTGAAATTGGTCCATTATTTCTCCTAGCCCCCATAAAAATGTCCTCCCGAAATTAGACTTTATCGGTCATAAATGTTTAATTTATATATGTATCTCCATAAATTCCGCTCCAAATAAGTTTTATATACACAAAATTCATGTCATTAAATTTTGTTACGATCGGTCCATAATTAGTCATAGCTCCCATATAGACCCGCTTCCGAAAATCACTTTAACGTGCATAAATCGCTTAAAAATGTTTGTAAACACACAAAATTCAACATAGTTAACTTTAATATAGACATAAATAACACGACCTAATATCATGGTGATCGGTCTATAATTGGTCATAGCCCCCATATAAGGCCCACTTCCAAAAATCACTCAAAAATATAAATTATTGAAATTTTAAAAGACAAATTTTTTTTGCTCATTTACTTATTGTAGGGTATGTGGTTGGGCTTGACCGACCATACTTTCTTACTTGTTTATCCATGTAAATTATTTCCTATTGTTCTTAGCAAAATGTGTCCCAATTAGATAGATCTTTATTCAATATTTCAAAAACAAAATATTAAAAAAAAAAATAAAAAATTTTTAATCGAGGTTGTCCTGGTTTTTTTCCTTATATCTCAGCCATTTGTGAACCGATTTTGCTGATTTTAAAAAACAAACTTGTCGAAAGCATGTCTGACAGATTTGGATCCCGAAAATATCTGGAGTCTTCAGAAAATTAATTTCAATAGACAGATGGACAGACAGACGGACATGGCTTAATTGACTCATTTATCTATAAGGATCCAGAATATATATACTTTATAGGGTCGGAAAATTATATTGCGGAAATTACAAACGAAATAAGGGTATATCGCACGGGACATAAAATGGAAGTTAATGCTAGAATATGCAAAAATTTTCAAATCGTAAGAGGCGTTATTTTTTCATTTAATTTCTTACACTAAACCACACATTTTTCCTCTATAATCAAACCACACATTTTTCCTCTATAATCCAATCATACGTGATATACCGTACGCGACAGATTTTTTTCTTACAAAAGTAATTATATATGTATCTATTAAAAAACTAAAAAATTAATAACAAAATATATCGCACAGCCAAATTTTTTGCCAAATATAGGTTTTTCGTTTACTTTTTTTGAAAAAAAATTATAGGATTAGCAAAGTTGATCGAAATATTTGCAAAACTGCGACCTTTAATTTTGAGCACAAGGTTAACATAAAGGTTTACAGGAAGTTATTCAGAGTCGATCGGTATACAATAGACTAATATTTATGGGTATTGCAAATATCAGCACAAACGTATAATAACTTTCCCACTATGGTGGTGAAGGGTATAATGAAACAGTTTTTACAGCATTTGTTTATTGATGCTTTAATTTCGTAAACATTTCGTAGATTTTAACTGCTTGATGTAGCATACTTTGATTGTAGATGTTTTTGTACCATCATTATTTTTTATATATACTTTTTTTAATTCAGTTTTTTATTTTTCCTTTACTTACCATTTTTGTTTTTAGTTGAAAATCAATAATTTCCATTTGTTATTAGCTTTTCGAAAATAGGGAAAAAAAAGCTAAAATTTACCCTTTTTTGGCAAAAAAAAAACATCATATTCTTTTTAAAATCGTTGAATACAAGAACCAAATAAAAACTACAAAAACACTGAGTCACACACACACTACAAAATACGAAAAAACTAAAATTTCCTTAAAATTCACTAGAAAATGAAAAAATTCTTTTGAGCACAATTTCACTTAATGTGGAAGTACAGATACAAATACACATGAAGATGAACAACGATTGCATTGTCAATAAAACACACACACATACTAACACACAATCACTTACACTAATGCCCTGTCTCTAACTTACTTGGAAAAAAAATTTTATAAAAAACTAAAAATACTTTTAGTAAACGAATAGTTCAATTCGATTTTCATCTATAAAAGAATTTTTTTTTTTTGTGGAAAAAAACTTGAAAAATGTTCTCAAAGCAAAGTAAAATGTAAAAAAAAACGTTTCTATTTTTAAGAAAAGGATAAGCAGAAAATATTTGTTCTTAAGCAATAGGAAAATTGGTCACGAAGAAAACTTTTTCCGTTTTCTTTTTATGTTTAGTTTTATTTTTTTCTATGAAATTTCTTAAAAAGTAAATTTGACAATGGCAAAAATAACATATTTTGAAACAAGCATAGATATTTTGTTGTTTAAAATTGTATTTTATGTAAATGCATTTGATAAAAATACAGAAAAAAAGGCAAATAAGACTGAATTAAGGAATGTGATGAACTATAAGAAATGATGATAAGCAAAGTTTAGTTGATGCATGAAAATTTCCTGTCAGTTGATTGAAAACATACTTGCATGCAGAGAAAAAATATATATTTTCCATAACAATTTCCACGTTATTAATATTATGGTCACTGTAATTTTGTATATGTTATAATATAACCGTAATATATTCACATGATTGTAGCAAACATAAACTATGTGATTGTAGTAATAAAGTATATGTTTGTGACAACCATTTATATGATGTAATACTTCACCATATTGGTTATCATACTCTGGGAACAACATACTATGACACATATATTTATTTTCTACAACCATAGGAATGTTAACTTAAAAATATTATGGTTAAAGCAATAATATTGTTAAAAAAAAAACTTGTATATATGGTGCAATTCTTATTGTAAACATGTACAACTATATTTTTTCTGAGTGTACTAATATTATAATACAATTGTAAATAACTTCCTGACATAATTTATAGAGTATAATAATGCATACCATGATCACGTTTTAATGGAGCAGGTCAGAGTTGAAACCGCAAACCCATCCTACTAAAATAGCTCACCACAAACTAATTTACAAAGGTTTAAATAATTGTAACCAAATGCAAAGCAGATTTTAGGAAACTAAAAATTTCTATAGAAAAAATTAGTTTTTGAAACTTTACTCTTCTGTATTGAAAAATATTTTGTAAATGGAAGTCCAATATTTAATGATCTCCAAAATTTTGAAATTAATGCATGCATAAACGAAAATTGTTAAAAGCTTTAGAACTGTTTGACTCATTTTTATCATTATTGGCCTCATATTAAAGCCAGTAAGTCGTCGATGTTCAGGTTTTTCATAGAAAAGATCAAAATATTTGTCGTAGACCCTCATTCGCATAATTTTTTGGGTCCCCATAAGACAGATATTGCTAAATCGTCTTAGCAATATCTGTTCTTCCGCCTCTTGAAAATGCGCTAGGGCCCAAATTAAAAAAACTACAAATATTCATTGTTGATAAGGCTTATTTGGTATTGAAAATGGGCTATATCGGTTCATCATTTCACCTAGTCCGCATACAACTGTCCCCCAAACAGAAATCCTGATAAAATTTCGCACAAATTAGTTCTAAGTACTCTCAAATTTTACAAAATTACTTGAACCTTCACAATTGTCTTATAATAAATATCCTGATGAAATTGAACATAAAAAATTTAATATGAACCTAAATCAATCTACCTACTTGACACCCGTATAATTCTGTCAATTTCGCACGTAATCATAAAAATGTTCCAGTAAAATTTCAAACATTTTCGATCAACATATTGGGATTTACAATATCTTTTGAACCCGGTTTTTGTTTTTAATAACTTATGTCATTTTGAAAGCTATGGAACAACCAAGTTTTTTTTTGCTTCGAAAGTTTTGAATTTTGTACCAAGGATTTGTTAAATGCTGGAAGTTTTGCTTTATTTCTTTAATTGAAAAAAAAATGTCTTCTATCAGTTTCAATGTGAGGGAGATGGTTTGCGCGGTTCTGAAGTGATGAATTTGACACGGAAGATAAAGATCGCCCAGGCGAGTCAAAAAAGTTAGAAGACCAAGAATTGAAGGCATTAGTCCATGAAGATTGTTGTCAAACTGAAAAGGAGCTTGTAAAAACATCTTCAACCAGCAATTTAAAAACATTTGGAAACAGCAGGATTCATCCATAAGCAGAGAAATTGAGAACAATAAGAATTGAAGCAGAGAGACCTTAAAGTGCAGTTTTATATGTCTGCAATGCTGCTCTAACGTTATAAAAGAAAATCATTTTAGCAGTGAATCATTACTTGTGATGCAAAAGGGATCCATTACGATAACCCGGAGCGTAACCAGCGTAATAACCAAAGCCAAATATCCATGGCGCCAAGGCAATGCTCTGTATTTGGTGGGACCAAAAGTTGCACGGATCCTGTACCTAATGCAACTGATTCATTTGAATTGAGCTTTGGCTAAACATCGCCCTGAATATGCTGCCAGACACCCGCTTTATAGACCAGACCTGGTCCCCTCCGACTTCTATTTGTTTCGATAGATGCAGAGCGCTCTCTATAGGATACGCTTCACTTTGGAACAGAGTATCCGATATTGGCTTAATTCATTATTTTGGCTAGGAATCCAGAAACCCTTCCATTTCGTTTTTTTTGTAGTGCTTTCTTTCCCTTTGATCGAACAGATAGTCCATCTCCGTTTAAAATCTACCAAACTTTAGGACACCTTTTATGTGCTCTTCAATTCTCTTTTAGCAAGAGTCCAATATCTCTTCACTGGCCTTAGCGCCAGGCAGTTAGGAGGATTTGACTCTCTTGGTACAAATACCACATTATTATTCTTCTCAACTTAGGCCAAAAATTAGTGGACACATTAAGAAGTCTTATTAATGAAAGCACCCACTTTTGTAGACATTCCTTGATGTAACCTTTGGTATTTATAGAGCCGTTTGTAACAAATGCTTGGCTTCTTTTGCTTCATATTGCTTGCTATACCAAGAAGTTTTTGGGAATATTTTCTGCTTTTTTAAAAGCTTTAAGTACCAAATAGTCCGAGTACCGTCTGTATTGGGAGCTCTTTCGAAAATGCTTTCTATTTGGCTTTAGAAACATAATGTGGACCATTCCTTCTACATGAACCGGGTTTTCTATCAACGGCAAATTTCTCCCGATACTGTTTAATAAGTTTGGAATCAGTCTGACGGCAGACCTTTGATTGTTTGGCCATATTATTGTAGGAGCAAGTTGGATTTTGTTGAAAATATTTAATAATTTTAGTACGCACTTTTTCCTCGTCAATCATTTTAATCAGACTAACAACAAACGAACATAACTGACTTGGGTTAAAGGTTTTAAGGAAAAAGGTGTGTTAAGGTTTTTTCGTTCTCACTCCTTATACAGCAATTTGCCAACCTTAAACTCGCTACAAACGTATACTAAAACAAAGAAAAGCCACCATAAAATTTATTTCATAATTAAGTTTAACAATTTGCAAATTTAAGTGCCATTAATACAGAATATTCGTATAAAAAAAAGCTGTACTCAAATATTTCGTGCTAAAATTAATTTCATTTACAATACAACTTTAGCAATTCACATTCCATACCATCGTTTTGTTTTATGTCTATAACCTTCATTTTGATTCGTTTTTATTTTCAAAAAATTACGATAAATAATAAACATTTTTATTACCTTTATAAATATTACGGTTATATAAATCACAAACGTATAAATTCGCGTTAAAAAGGAAAATAAACTCGTAACACTAACACAGAAAATCAAAATTAAAGAACACACACACTCACTCACTCATTCATTCATTCATTCATTGACTCACACATACTCACTCATTTAAATGTACATTCACATAAAAGAAATTAAAGCAATCAAATTCTACACATTTAGATTGCAGAAATACACGCAAAAGTAATAAACATAAATTTACACCTTCTTACAAATCTTTTATTTTTATTTTTTTAATACAGAATATTTTGCATTCTTTAGAAAATCATTATAATGATGAAAGGAATATGCATATTTTATGCAGACATAAAAACTGTACAAATAAAAGCAGACGTTTTCAGTTGTTTGTAGATAGAATAAGTAATAAAATTAAAACATTTGAAGTGTGTATTTTATTTCGCTGAAACGAATATTAGATGCCTTTTGCAATTGAGTTGAGTTTTCTTTTAATTTAAATTTCGAGGTTACACGAAAAGACGATATCTTAATTTGCTTAGGTACGCATAATATGTATATCTACAACTATTTGAATAACAGATATTAACCAGTAAACAGCTAGAACTAAATGTAAATTACATTTTAAATTATAAAGAGCTTTTCATCGAACTCAGTGGAGGGCAGATTTGATTAATGTGGCACTTCATACAAACTTCAACTTGAAAATCTGAACCTATTTTAAAGATATTTAAAATATGTACATTGAAACGGGCATGGGGTATGCAGAGGCGTATGCTTCTTATTATTGACAAATATTAATCATACGCATATTTCATACTATTTCGATTTTCGATACTTCCAAGATCTAAAATCGTCTCCATCACACAGTGGTGCAGAATCAAAATTTTTTGGAAATAAATCTGGCATTTCTGAACGGCTCATTCGATTTGGATAAAATTTGAAGCGGCTATAGCCAAGGAGAATTCGAGTTTATTTTATAAAAACTTACAATAAATAAAACATGAAAGATTTCAGAGCAATATCAATTACGGATCCAAAAATAAACGATTTTCAATTTTAAAATTAAAAAAAAATTAAATTTTTGCTGTTTTTTGTATTTTTTTTATAAAAAAACTTTCTTTAACAACATATAACAATTTTATGTTTTTCTGAAAATTTAAGTATAAAAAACATTTCCTATTTTTCGAATACGTCGCCCCTACGCCTTTCGGAATTTGACCTATTTCTTTATCAATATTTCCAACTTTGGGCCACATGTTCTGTTCCCTATTTATCCCCAAAGTATTTTCCCAGCTCCGAGGGAAATGTGGACCCTATTAGTAACATTTTCAAAAATACCAGTTTTGGAATTTTCGCTCCAATTTTTAGGAATTGCGAGATTCCCTTTGACTTTTTGACAAGTTTTTTCACACTTTTAAAATGACAAATTTAAAAGACTTCGAAAATTTTATTGAGTTTTGTTAATAAACAAAGATTTTATTAGATATTTATTGAGTTTCTAAAACTAAAATTTTTATCAAAATTTTAATAGGATTGCATTAGGAACAATTTGATCCACATTTATTCCGAACTAATTTTTATAAGACAAGATAATTTTTGGTCTTACAAAAAAAATTCAAAGTTTCAAAAATATGCCAAATATGAGTTTTACTTCGTCCTTCAAAAATATTCCACTTTTTCATATTTTAATTTGACTAAGTCAGAATCATTGACTTTTTGTTGAATTAAATATTGAGAAAATTTATAAAAAAAAATGTTAGTATGAAAAAGTGGCATATTTCTGAATCTGTGAAATATAAAACTGACATCCATAACCAATTATGACTTTATACCCAATAAAGTCATCAAATTTTGTGCCTATATCTCAAATCACAATCTTTACATTTAGAAAATTTCTTTAATGTAATTTAAAAAAAATCGACGCCAATTTAGTATTTAAATGAGGATTAAAATTAAATATTTTAATGGTTGACCCTATTAAGAGTTAGTTATGTGGAGGATTTTGGCCACAAGTTTTTTTAAATTTCCAATATTTTTTTAGAATTATATTTTGGGTCACTTATTTATGATTTTTATATCCACCATCAAAAGACATGAGGGTTATATAGATTTTATCATTCCGTTTGTAACACATGAAAATATTTGTCACAGATCCACATTAATATATATATTTTGGCTCCTCATAAGATTCTAAGAGGATCTATATCCGTCCATCTTTCCGTCTTCACATAGGGCCCAATAGGGCCACGATAGATTTTAGCATTGGGAAAAAAAATTACACTATGACATATCAAAAAATTATTTACTAGGCGCCCAAATTTCAGAAAAGTTTTATTGAAATCAGTCCAAAAATATATAACATTTCGCTATCTTTCCATTAAATATTCCAAATATTGAAAAATTTGAACTTTGATCTTCATGATTTAAAGGTTAACGTTTTCAAAGTATATTTAAAATTATCTGTACTATAATATTATGAATAGGTTTTACTTAAAATTCATAGCAGTAAGGAAATTGGGCTCATTCGCCAAAATATGGCCAACAAATTAGTTTTTCTCGAAAATCGATTAATTTAAATCACAGCTCGGTGGTCAATTCCGGCCAGAAATCCATAACTTCTTTATTTCTTCATAAAAATGTTTGAATGTTTTGAAAAATTAAGAATAGCATAAGTGATTGAAAAAAATGGTCGTACAAATTTAGGAATACATATACAGGGTTTGGCCAAACAAACGTGGACGCTTTGAAATTATCGAAAAAGTTAGGTGATTCATGTAAAATTTGAAATTTGGTGTACATTTAAGAAAAACACACTTGATCCATCGCAAAAAATATTATAAATTGCATATAGGAGTTGGCCAAATAAACATTGACGTTATAAATCTATCGAAAAAAGTATGTAATTTTTGTAAATGGCTTCAATTAGGTTTATAATTAAAAATAACATAAATGATCCATTGAACAAATTTCGACATACAAATACATGGTTTGGCCAATTGAGCATAGACGTAAGTAACTCTCAAACTTACATAATTTTTGAAATTGACCAAAAAAAATACAAAAAAATGTGTAAAATATGTAGGCACTGAAATCTTTCCGGTTATTAGAATGGTAGATAATTGCAGCTGAAATTTATAGTACTTACTCTTACTTTACAGTATTAGCTGTAATTTACACTTAACCTCTAATAGCCCCTTCTAATTTGTTCTGGCCTTTCAACAATTTTTTTAATTTAGTTTCTATAGATTTTAAACTAGTTCCAAATTATTTCACTTTTATATAAAAATAACACGCAAAAACTTAATAACTACGTAGAATGGTTGACTGCTAACTGTTTTATAAAAGCATGACCTAATTTGGAAAAAAAAAACTTAAAAAAAGCACAGGCTACTTCAATACAAAAGTAAAAAAATCACATTTTTCTAATATTAAAATGACAAGAAAAAACCTTTGACTTTATAGCTCTATAAATAATCATATAGTTACTTTATAGCCAAAATAATTATGATGAAATTTGAATTTTTTCCGGATTTTTTGCGAGATTACAGTTTTACTGCAACTTGCATTAATATAAATAAATCGACATATTTCTGTAAAATAATACAGAATGTTAAGGAGTTTCACAAATACAGTGGTGGCCAGGAATTTAAGACAAAAATTGTTTGCTAAATTCCACGTGATTGTCAATTATTTTTTCAAATATTTCCACAAATATGTATGCATGAGGACTGTTTTAACACACAAGTGTGTTTTATTCGACTGTGTCAATTCATACATATTCACCACGAACACGAACACATTTCTACAACTTGACCAAAAAAATTTTTTTTTAAATAAACATATTTTCTCACATTTATATATTTATATTTTTATTGTTATAAAACATTCGGACCAAATTTCATATTTTTAGTTCCATAGTTCCATTGTCTTAAATTGGTGGCCACCACTGTATATTTCATATAAATAGTAAAATTTTGCAGAAATCGTTGGCCGATTTGGCTCAAATTTTTAACACATAACTCTTAACCTAGTTACACAATATTCCACCCGGTACACTTTGAAATCTAAAAAAAATCGGCTAATACTAGAGTATTCAATCGATTAACCGTTAATCGGTTAACCGATTAATTTTGGACGGTTAACTGTTCGAATAATTCGAAATTGCCGATTTTCAAATATCAAATAAACCGATTAATTGGTGTCGATTAACCGATTAACCGAAATTCCATTTTTTTTGGACTTTAAAAAATTTTTTTTATTTATTTTTCCGTTTCAATTCTAATACAAATTTCAAATTAAAATTAGATATTTTTGAACATCCAATAAACATGATTAGTGAGTATGTATAACAACTGACATATTTAATTTACATGCATTTGAAACTTTGTATTTACATGTATAGACGAAACTTTTTTTTGAAATGAGTCCTTTATCATAACTAAACGAAACTATTAAATTAATCAAAATCTAAAACAATCCAGAAAGGAATATTCTTTATCATGCTTTTGATTTCTCCAACATACAATCAGCAAGAGAGTTTTTTTCCAAGAAAAGTTTTATTAAATCTAAAGAAAAAATCGCTTAAATTATATTCTTTTTATAAACGATTATTTCAGAAGATCTCACTAAAACCTTAAAAAACTCACATATCGCTCATTTGCTGCAACAGCGTCATAATTCAAAAAAGTCGTTTCGAGAAAAACGTCTTTGAATATTTTATGACATTTTACTATTTCTTAAATAAATTTTCAACAAATCATGGGATTTCAGAAATATAAATAGTAGATGTTAATATCTTTCTAATCAAAAATGATCTCAAATACCTTATTTGCTGTTTCTTATGTTTTTGTACACAAAATTCGTTGTTGTATTTTCAGCTTAAAATGAAAATAGAAATTATTCGGTTAATCGAATAATTTTAAATTAACCGATTATTAACCGAATAAATCTAAACCTCGATTAATTATTTGCTCGATTAACCGATTAAACCAGAAACCCGATTAATTGAATACCCTAGCTAATACCCTAATACACATATTTACAGAATATATATTGTTTTACTATAAGAAAAAAATCTGTCGCGTACGGTATGTCACGTACGATATTTTAATCTATTTATTATAAAATCATCCCAAGATTATTTTTATTTAAATATAATAGATTGTAAAGGAAAAATATCTCTCACGATTACTATTACTTATTACTTCCATTTTATGTCACGTACGATATACCCTTATTTTGTTCGATATTTTGGACAACAGTGTTTCGAATCAACTTATTATTTTATTTTAAATACATTACCCTCTGAATGGAACATAAAGACCAAATTATTTTTCAGATTCTCTTATTTTTGCAAAATCTGTTCCACTTTATAGACTTAAAATGTCACGTACGATGACGATGTAATTGCCCATATTGATCGTGGGAATGCAAGATTTGGCACAGCCGAATATATTTATTTTAATATTCCATATTTAAGTGATTAAGTATAAAGTATTAAAATTTATAATAATGAGTGGATGCTTTACTTTGTGTGTTATGCAAATAGTATGCAATAGTAAAATTCAAATAAAAATTTGGAAAAAACAAACAATGATTGCTTTCAATACATATTTCATAAGACAGATAAAGTGTATTTAAATGTTTTTCGTACATAAATAAAAGCAAAATTAATGAGTGGTTTAATGGATCTCCCACCTCAATACCCACACAAATAAGTCACGTTGACCCTTAGTTAATACATTAATCAAATATTCTAAATAAAGCCGCAATCAAAGGTATTCCCATTCTAAAACAAGTTGATATATTTAAAAAGATAAAACAACATTCATTAAAAGTACTTTTTTGAATTTCACAAAAATATATATTAAATTCGTTTCACTTGTCCGACTTTTTTGTGTGTACTCTCTATTCACATTAAAAACAAATTTTTTTGTTTGCTTGCTTACTCTGTATTAAACATATGCCAATTTTGTGAAGCTTTTTTTTAAATAAATATAAATGTAGATGTACATTGACAAATGGATTTACATTTTGTATGGATGAAAAAAATAAAATAAAGGCAACAACAGCAAACAACATTAAAGTATAACAAAACAGAACTGCCACTTTGACAGATGAAATAATACAAAACATATATTTATACAAACAAACGAACAACAAAAACTTACACACTCTCGTAAAAAAAAAAGAATGTAAGACTTCTGACATATAAATGCTGTTGATAATTGACAGCTGGCAATTTTTAATCAAACACAAATGAAATGAAAAGGGAGCTGGAAAAAAACTATACACAAATACACAATGTTTGCAAAATGAAAAAAAAAAACGTTAAAAGTGGCAAAAAGGAAAAAATCTACATTAATTAATGCTCTTAAACTGTCTTAGATACTTTTTGTTTGGTGTATGTGATGGGCTAAACAAATTAAAAGTGAAACAAAAACTGAAAGATATTTAATGGTTATTTTATGCTAACATCATTTTGATTTCTTTCTCATGC
Organism: Calliphora vicina; assembly: GCF_958450345.1. Taxonomy (NCBI): domain Eukaryota; kingdom Metazoa; phylum Arthropoda; class Insecta; order Diptera; family Calliphoridae; genus Calliphora; species Calliphora vicina. The sequence goes on from NC_088780.1 coordinate 23,871,796, forward strand.
TTAATTTTTTTTTTCTTCTTATTTCTTTGTAGTTGCCTCAAGAGATTCTTCATCGAGTAGTAGTGGCAGTTCAAGCTCTTCATCAAGTGGCAGCAGTAGTAGTAGCAGCTCATCCTCCTCATCGTCTGCTCAGGCTAAATTGCCTGTTATGGTTTTTGTTCATGGCGAATCATATGAATGGAATAGTGGCAATCCTTATGATGGTTCGGTATTGGCCAGTTTTGGTCAAATGTTAGTTGTTACCATTAACTATCGTTTGGGTTTATTAGGTAAGTTGTTTTTATTTTTTTTTTAGGTAAATGTTTGAACTAAAAACAAATTCAAATAAGGAATGAGATCGAAAAAATTTTAACAGATTTTAATTATATTAAAAAATTCCGGCTAAAGCCAGTTTTTTAAGTCAAGCCAACGGTAATAAAAAAGCTCCCTAAAGTATGCAGTACAAATTTAGATACTTTATTTGCAAATAAATAACAACAAGCAGATGTATGTGGGTTGGAGAAACTTGAAGAACTAACATTAGTAAATGCTACCGGGCGAAGCCGGGCGGTCAACTAGTTAATAATATTTTTGACAGTCGTCCTTATATAGGAGCAATGGAAAACTGTTGACCGATCGGTGCGAGTTCAGCTTATCAGGCCTGTCACAGAATTCCATTCGGATAGAAAGTGGAATTAATTCCGTAATTTGCTTTTTCACAAAAAGTAAAACAAAAATTTCATTCGGAATGAAACCACTTTAAGTTTGCAAAGTGGAATTGATATTTCTTTGTAATTATTTGTTTTCTCAAATTTTTAATCAGTTTCTGTAGCAAAAACTTCAGATCTACTTTCATATAAAAAACACAGTTCAAATTAAAATTAGAAATACAGAATTATTAAATATTTTTGGAATTAATAGATTACACGGAATCTGAAGAACCTAAAATGAAATCGATCGGAATTGTAACTACGGAATTGAAACCATTCCGAACATAATATGTGACAGGCCTGTATATAAAACAAATTTGTGGTGAATTTTGTTCGGATATGTATATAATTAAGATATTTATAAGAGCTTGACTATTTTCAGATAGGGCAGTTGTATGGGGTCTAGGAGAAATAATGGACAAATTCTTACCAAATTCAATAAGCATTGTCCTCGGGCAATATAAAACTTTTTACCAAATTTTGTTTGATCTGTAGTTTTTTGAAAGGTTTACACGGTCAGAAGGACGGATGGATATCTCTAAATCGACTCAGTAAGCCGAAAGTTGGGACAATATTTTTGCATGTTACAACATCATCACTAATCCAATATACCCTCCCCAAATATGGTGATGAAGGGTATTTCCCTAGCAATTTCAAAGTAATTTAATCGTCATTACTTCCTTCGACAAATAATCATATATTTCTAGTTTGTGACAAATCACTCGTTAGTACTTCAAAAGTTTCTGGATCGATGTTAGATGATGCTTCAAACTGTGAAGATTTGGAAATATTTTTTGTAATAAGAACTTATGAGGAGATATTGTTCAATTCTTTATATACATACATCCCGATATTATGTCAAACCTTGAGTAAATATCTCTAGAACTTGTGAGTTTTTTTTAATATTCAAATCTTGTTTTACAGTGATTTGCTAATTTTACTGGCTATTACCTTGAATTTCTTTTTTTCACCATAATTTTTTACATCACTCTAGTGAACACACAGGCTTGATAGTTTCATATTGAAAGTTTATTTTTAGTACAAACAAATTTTAATTTATCAATAGGAAGTCAGGTGGAAATTCATTGATAAAGAAAAACACAATTTTGTAATAATATTAGTAGTAGATTTTCAATGGCTTTAGATTTTTTTGTTATTTTTAAACAAAATTCAATATTAAATTGAAAAAAAAATCTTTAGAATCTTTTTTGTTTTAAAGTAAATAATTGTTCAATTGAATTACAGAAATTTGTTGATTAAGACAAATTTGCTTGAAAAACAGTGGTAGTTATTTGGAATTTATTGAGTTGTATTTTTATTAAAATACTTGCTTTATAGCGTAAAGGGATTTCTATGAAAAGTTAGAGTAAAAAAGACTTAAATGTAGTTTAACTTTGTGTGGAAAACCACACATTTTCAAACTATTTATTTAGCGATGTTAATGAAATTTCATAACTTTCTCTGCCGCATCAATTAACCAAAGAAAACGCATCAAAATTTAAGTTTCTTATCCTGGTGTGTGGATTTTCACACTTTGTAATTTCTGTATATTTTGCACTAGGAACAACATTTTGTGCGTATATGCTCAAATTGTTTGTGTAAAATGTATTGAAGATAAACTAATTTGGCAGATTACAATATATAAAAAAAAAAAATTATTTATGGTAATTCATGATTTTTACTACAAAAAAAATTATGTTGCTAGTGCAAAATACGTAGTCATACCGTATGTGTGGAAAACAACACAAAATTATCAAAGGTTTATAGCATAAATTTTGAGTGGTATTAAATATTAGTAAAACGTAATTTTAAGAAATAATTTCAACAATTATTTTATACTTATGTTATATAATCGCTGGCTATTTAAAATCGATAAAATCAGGCCACAAATGGCTGAGATATAAGCAACAAATATCTCGATATTGTTACCTATTTTTTCACAAATTATGTTTTTACAAAAAAATATTTAACTTAATTGTTTTCAATATTTATCTTAAATTATACAAGATTCGGCACAGCTTTCTTGTTTGATTAAATATCATTCTCAGCATATTCATGAAATTTCCCATAACAATATTTTGTTTAAACTTCTTTATAAATTGCTCTAATACAAAAAGACTAATACGGAGACCATCTTTTACTACATATTTTTCTTCACACCCAATAAAATGTCCTTAAACGTTTCCATTTTTTTGTTTTATTTAAGGTTTCTTAAATGCCAACACCGATCGTTATTCAAAGCTGCCAGCCAACTATGGTTTGATGGACATTATAGCCGCGTTACATTGGCTAAAAGAAAATATAGCTGCCTTTGGCGGTGACCCGCAAAGTATAACATTAGCTGGCCATGGCACCGGAGCAGCATGTGTTCATTTTCTAATATCATCCATGGCAGTGCCAGAAGGTAAATTGCACAAAATGTAACAACCTCAACCACTAACACCACCGCCAACCAACATTGCCACAAAAACCACAATATAAATAAAATTCTATGCAATACATTTAAATTTTAATTTCTTTTTTCTCTTTCTCTCTCTCTTTTTCATCCTTTTACATTTTATTTGCTACCACAAACGAAAAAAAAAAGGTTTACTATTCAATCGAGCCATATTAATGTCTGGCTCAGGTTTGACACCTTGGTCTTTGGTTAGTAATCCAGCCAAATATGCTGCCATTGTGGCACATCATGTTAACTGTGCACCAGACTTGCCGCATGCACATTTTATGAAGTGTTTAAGAGAAAAACCTTTGGAACAATTGTTGAGTGTGCCCATTAGACAACCAGAGTTTGGTTTTGCCTTTGGCCCCAGCATTGATGGTGTTGTTATAGATGGTGGTGACTATGTGCCACCGCCAGCTGGCTCCCTAAATGCACAGGCTTCAACGCTGGCCGGTGGTTTGGGTGGTGAGGCCGGCAATGCAGCGCATGGTGGCTGGGGCACACCCGGTCAATTGGAAAATATAGGTAAGTAATACATTCTTCAGTTGTTCTATTTAAAAAACATTTTAATTTATTTAAAAACTAATTTAAAATTGTATCTTCTTTCTCCCTAATTATTATGTATATTAATTCAATTATTTATGCCTTGAATTTTATTACTTTAAACATTGCTGCTGCCATATCAACAATCTGCCACTAATTATAACTAATTCAGTATTAATGAGGAAAACTGCAATTAATAAATTATCCAGGTACGTATTTAGTGTGTAAGACATTTATTTTATGCAAGATTATTAAAATCACAAGAAATTTTATTACACATTATGCTAATTTTAATATTGAGTATATCAGAAGGTTAATATTGAATAGAATATTCATTAGTTATTATGAATTTTTAAAGAGGAACATTTTGTTTTAAAATCTCATAAAGTTCGAGTATAACAGCACTAAAATTTAATAAGGTGATATAAATAGCTATAAACCTCGAAATAAGTAAATCAAATTTGAATTGCGTTTGCACTATGCACTGGTACTTCAGAGCTTCTGAAAGACCTAATTCCAATAATATTTCATTAAATGACCTGCAGTTTCCAGAAACTAGCTGATTCTGGATGCTGAAGTTAAATGATGTATGGACTCGCGGAGATTTTGCGTCCTCTGAATATTATAAATCATTCATTTACAAATATTATTTCGGTCAAAATTGTCACCGAAAAAAATTACGTGAAAAAATAATTAAAAGTTTTAAAAAAAATCAAAAAAATTGCACAATATCTGAAGGTTAATCGTTAACTGAAAATTGAAGGAAAACATAGATTAGGAAGAAAAAACGTCTAAGAGATAAGGCAAAAGAAGTCGATCAACAATTTGAAAGAAAACCTAGATCAAGAATAAAAAGAGGTCTATCAGATATTGGTATGGCGAAAGAAGTCGAAGAACAATTTCGAAGAGCACCGAACACTTTTATCAGAAAAGCAGCTCATAAAGTTAAATGATCGGATTCTTTTGTGCGCAAAAGCTAATGCTGGGTGGAAGTCGTATAAAGTTCAGAAAGTTCCAGACCGCAATCCGTTAAAGAACAAGCGAAAAAATAGAGGTCAAATTTTATAAAAAAAAATCATTCGTTTTGTGATGGATGATGAAACTAATGTACTGGTAGACTTTTCAGAACTTCCGGATCAAGATTTGTATGTAGATGTAATGTTCAAGAATAATACAGGACAAAAAACATAAAAAATTTCCTAAGAAATTACTAGTGTGGCAAAATAAGCCAATCATTCGTGACATTAGGCACGATAAGCACAGAGATATATATTAAGGAGTGTATACAAAAACGTTTTTCTTAAAAGCAGCACAGAGTGCCTGTGTTATTCAAACGCAAGTGAATATTCAGAATTTTTTTAATGTATTTGACACAAATTATATCTATCTGTATTGCTTACTATTAATTAGAAAATAATTCTAACTCGATTGAAAATACTTTAATCTTTCTTGGGTCATTGGTTTTAAATATCCCGATATCAACAAATATTTTTGCTTAAATGAATGTGTTTTCTGTTTCAAATTAATGCGACAGGAATGGGTACGTCCTCCAAGTTATTCACCTCGGGTCTCAGTTTTATTTTTAAAAAAAATCGCCAAAAATCCTTTTATGAGCCGAATGAGCTGAAATATAAAAAGCAAATAGTCCTTGATAATGTCTTCAAAATAGGCTCACATGTTTTGGCTATCTCTTTTAGTTAAAGAAATATGTTTTTCTTTAATTTTGCTCCATCTTTTTATACTCTTCACCTTCGTGAGAAGGGTATATATAAGTTTGTCATTCCGTTTGTAATTTTCACAATATAATTTTCCGACCCTATGAAGTATATATATTCTGGAACCTTATAGATAGCGCAGTCGATTAAGCCATGTCCGTCTGTCTGTCTGTTGAAATGAATTTTCTGAAGACCCCGGATATCATCGGGATCCTAATCTTCAATAATTCTGTCAGACATGCTTTCGAGAAGTTTCCTATTTAAAATCGGCAAAATCCGTTCACAAATGGCTGAGGTATGAGCAAAAAACCAGGACAATATCGATTTTTTACCTATTAAGACTATTAAGACATTAATATAGACAATATTGATATCTAATGATAGATATTTCAAAGACATTTGGAATGACGTAAGTTGGACATACAATGGGTCAAAATCGGAAAAAAAATTTTAACGGAAATTTTTTTTCGCCAAAAAAAATTTTTAAAAAATTTACAATTCGAAAAAAATTGTTTCCAAAAAATGGAAAAAAAATGTTTGTTTATCTTAAAATATTTAAAATTTTTATTTTGAATTATAATTTTGGTTAAGGGTATATAAGATTCGTCACAGCCGAATATAGCTCTCTTACTTGTTTTAGTTTTTTTATATATGGCGGGCCTGCGAACTGCATAACAATTTCTTTGGAATATCAGCTTTATTTGCGAAAAAATTCTGAATAAAATAAAATAATACTTACAAAGAGTTATCTCGTTCCTATAAAAAGTTTCACTCATCCAAATTTGTAACATGTAAAATGGGTCATATTTTTAGGTTTTTTTTTCAAAAATTCCCAAAATTTTTTTTTTTTTATAAACAAATTTTCTTCGGGAATAAATATAATTTTTATATGATCTGGAAAGAAAACATAATGCATAAACGTGTAAAATAATATTTGGCTCATTTCAGCCCTATCCAAATTTAGCAAATATTTTCGAAAGCAAATCAGCTCCAACCTTGTAAAATTTGATTACTATATATGCAAAAGTGGCCAAGATACCGAATTATTTCCAAAAAAAAAAAAACAATTTGTTTTTTAATTTATAAAAAATTTTAATTTTGTATAATTTCTTACACAATTGTGGGATGAGGGTAAAACTACGATGCATACAAAAACCTATCCTTATGACATAATTAAAATTTAATATTTTTGTTCAATTCTACTTAAATTGAATTTTAAAGCAACAAATCAATGAAATAATTTAATAAATTTGCTCGAGTGCACGCTTTCATTTCAATATCGATGATAATTAATAAGCTAGCAATTTGTCCCATACATGTTTATTGAATATTTTACATACCAGATTTAAACATACGCCTACATACACATAAACAATTAGATATCAATACATACATACATGCATATATACATAAATACATTAAAATTGTACATTATTTATACGCATCATTTACAATTTTCAGTTTTCAATTTTATTACATTACATTCATTTCGTTTCAATTCAATTTCATCAAATACATTTGAATTCAATTATGTATATGATTCTATATAATTACAAACAAACATACATACATATGTACGCATACATATATACAATAGTATATAAATGTATTTGTATAAGAACATATTTATTTCCATTTAAATGTACAATCTGACATAATTTATGTATAAATTTTCTAATAACCCTGTTGGGAATTCCTTAAAGACATCTTACGTGTCTAATAAATGACAAGTCACAGTCACTGTTGACATTTATGCCTGTTTAGTGAAAAGACATTCCTTATATATAAAGTTGATGAAAGTTAGCTTAAAGAAACCTTAATAAATTAATCACAACTTTTCTTGTAACCTTATAATATGTATCTCAGAAATTATTTCCCATATTATCTTCAGCTGTCAATTTTCTGCCGGGTTGTTTTCAACTTCAACATATAAGTGTATGCCTTTATACACTTTATCATTTTATTGAATTATTTAATACATACAAATGTTTTAAAATTATGTGCGAAAAAAATATATATAAAAAACATTTGCAAATTATTTCCAATCACGTCTTTTGTCGTAAATTATCATAAACAAATATTTTTCTGTTCCGCATTGAAAAACACGCTGAATGTCTGAATGAACTGTTAAACGAATGAATGACTTTTTGTTTGGTTGAATGGAGAGATGGATAAATGTGTGATTTTATATAGGCTTATTATGTTTTAGTTGATTTTAATTTGCTGTCATAATAAATTTATTAAAGATTTTGTTAATTAGCTGTTTGAAACAGATTAACATGACATAATCATATTTAAAAAATTACATTTAGAGTAGTTAATCAAAAACGAAGTTGTTTTTAAATTGAAATTAGCCTTGAAGCATTGAAAAAATATGTCGGAGCCAAAAAAAACTACTCCTGTTGTGCTGCTTATTGGGGAGTGATTTAAGGGAAGGTTTGCCTAATGCTGTCATTAAGATATGTCTGTTAGAAACATGTGGGCTTGTTTCCAAAATATAAAATCGAAATTAAAGAGAGTAGTTTAAAATTTGATCAGTTTGATATTGAAATTAAGAAAAATCGGTTTAAGAAATTATAAAATTTGTTTTTTTGTCCAATCAATATCTTGATATATAGACAAATTTGGTTTAACGTGAGTTAAAATTTGAATTATTCATTAAGGCAACTCATTATAAGTGGTAATCCAGGAAGCAAGGAGATGCAAGTTTGTCTAGCAATCGTAGTATATCGCCACTTTTCGGACAACCATATCCAGTATTGAGTTTTCAAATAAAATTATCGAAGTCAACCCCGCAAGAAAAAGTCTAATGAGGTAAAATCGCACGATATTGGTGGACAGTTCACCTCCACGTGAAATGACCATATCCTCAAATCGCTCAGTGAGGCATGAGCTGTGTGTCACGTAGCGGCGTCCTGTTGAAACCACATGTCGTTGGTGTCCATATCATCCAATTCAGGCTAAACGAAGTTGGTAATCATCGCCCTACAGATCACGCCGTTGACGGTAATGGCCTGGCCAATCTTGTTCTCAAAGGAATATGGAACGAAGAAGCCAACAGTTCAAAATCCACATCAAACAGTGACTTTGTTGAGGTGCATTGGAAGCTCTTGATTCGACAATTTTGTTTGTTGACATACCCATTTATTCAGAAATGAGCTCCATCATTGAGGATGATTTTTTGATGAAAATTATGGTTAGTTTCCAATTAGTGCAGGGCCAATTAATTTTTATCATTTGCACGATATATCAATTCATAGTGATTTGGCAAGACAAACTAAGGAGACTACAGCCTATTTATCAGATGCGGCTTTAACAATATGACCACCATCAAATGTCAAACCTCGGAAGTCCCTATCTCTTCGTTTGGGTTGCGATTTCCAAAAAAATACATATAAAGAATCTCACCATCACCATCTCAGCTATCAATTATCTCTTATAGCTTAGGAGATATTCGCATTCTAAAATTAAATTTTCAACATGTTTACCCAACTTACTCCATTTTTTTGATAATAACAGGTCCAAATAATTCCCGATTTTCTCTATTTATACCCTACACCACCATGGTGGGGAGGGTATTATGTGTTTGTGCAGATGTTTGTAACGCCCAAAAATATTAGTCTAACACCCAGTATACCGATCGACTTAGAATCACTTTCTGAGTCGATTAAACGATGTCCGTCCGTCTGGTTGGGTGGCTGTCCATGTAAACCTTGTGCGCAGAGTACAGGTCGGAATTTTGAAGATATTTCGATCAAATTTGTAACATGTTATTTTTTTGGCCCAAGGACTAAGCCTATTGAAACTGGCTGAAATCGGTCCATTATTTTACCTAGCCCACATACAAATGTCCTTCCGAAATTGGTCATAAATGTTTAATTTATAAATGTATCTCCACATATTGCGCTCCAAATAAGTTTTATATATACAAAATTCATGTCAACAAATTTTGTTACGATCGGTCCATAATTAGTCATAGCTCCCATATAGACCCGCTTCCGAAAATCACTTTAACGTGCATAAATCGCTTAAAAATGTTGGTGTACTCACAAAATTCAATATAGTCAACTTTCATATAAACATGAATCACACGACCTAATTTCATGGTGATCGGTCCATAATTGGTCATAGCCCCCATATAAGGCCCACTTCCGAAAATCACTCAAAAATATAAATTATTGAAATTTTAAAAGAATAATGTTTTTGCTCTTTTACTTAGTGTAGGGTATTATATGGTCGGGTTTGACCGATTATACTTTCTTACTTGTTTTATTTTATTGGACTGACAACAATTGTATATGTTACAACAAACAGAAAAATAACTATTTAAAAATCAAAGATAAATGCATTTTAATTTAAACAATTTTAAAAAAGTCTATTTTTCGCTAGTTGTTAGGAAAAAACTACAGGTAGGCCTCCATTTACGCGATTTGTTGGGCCCAAAAAATAGCGTGTAAATCAAATTCGCGTAAAACGAGGTTCTAATTTAGAACAAAATGTTTTTGTGGGCCAATAATTTTTGATTTCTCGTAAAACAATACATCAGTCATATAACCATAAAGAAATTGAGACCTATAAATCGCGTTAAATAGAAAACACGTATGCACATACACACAGTGGTTTAGAAACTTTTTTTTTTGGAAATAATTCGGTGTCTCGGGAAGTATTGGAGATATTATACGCATTATATGAAAAAATGTACAAATTTGTCAAAGCGGGCAAGGTTTGTGGAACTTCTGAGGAGTAAGTAAAGGCTTTTTATATAAGTATTTGATACTGTTGAAAACATTATGACCTGGGGATTGATATTTTAGTAAAATTAAATAATTTTATAAAATTTTGGGACTTCATTTACCTTAAAAACTAAAAAAACTTTCATATGGTGATTTTCCACGAATAAAAATATAAAATTTGATTTGATGTAAAATTTTAACGGTTAAAGATATCATAACAAAATTGTGAACTAATTTAGACCCAAATGTGCTTAAATTAATGACATTATAATTTTTGACATTTTTTATTTTCAAATACCGAAATTCCTAAAACGGGGAAAATGTGTTCCAAAAACTGAGTTTTTTTAGAAAAGTGCCTACTGTGACGCTATTTACCGTGTGATAGTAAAACAACTTTCTAAGTCTTTAAACAACATATAGGGTTATACAAATACGGAACTTTTTCGAGGATCGGTGCTTTGCCTTTTTAGAATTTTTAACTGAAACCTAAATATTTTTTTTAAAATTGTCCAAGTTTGGATAGGTCTGGGGGATACTGTGTCCGCTTAAGTGAGCCCAATTTTACTTTACATGCTTTTGCATTAAGTTTTCTTTCCGGAGCATATAAAAATTGTATATAGTCCCAAAGAAAATTTGTTTCTACAAAAGAAAAAATATAGGGACTTTTTTAGGAAAAATCGTAAAAAATTAGGCCCATTTTACATGTTCCAACTTTGGATGCGTGTAACGTTTTACACGTTTTACAAGTTTTTTTTATTTTATTTAGAATTTTATTGCCAATATAGCTGATATTTTGAAATAAAAAATTCGACCCTCCGTAGGGCCGCCATATCTAAAAAACAAAAAAAATCGAGCAAAATTAAAAAAAAATAAATAAATAAACCTAAATATCTCTTCAACTGAAGGAGATAACCTACACATGTAAGCGTATTTTTTGTAGATCTTCTCAAGGACTATTTATATTTTAAATTTCAGCTCATTCGGATCATAAATGAATTTTTGGGAATTTTTTTAAAAATTTTGAGACCCGAGGTGACCAACTTTGAGGGGGCACAAACTGGCCCGTATTACCCCTAGGAAGCTGAAAAAATGTAATTTAACTCAAAAACACCTCAGCTCTGACCATGTGAAATTTTGTAATAATATATCCAATAGTTCCCGAGATACCGAATTATTTCGAAAAAAAAAAGTTTCTAAACCACTGTGATACATATCGTCACCTTAAATGAAAGCGGAAATAAGGCGACGATATATACTTTAAGTAAACTTATTTTATTTGTACTTTTAAAAACTTAGTTAAAACAAAAGTAAAGTAAAAAAAACTCAACTAAAAAAATTATTTCTTATTGAAAATTATGAAAAAATGTTAATTAAAAAAACAAAATATTCTAATACATAAAAGAGATCAAAACATAAAAAATTCTTAAAAATTAATGAAGTTTTCAAAAAAGAAATCCGCATTATATAAAAATCGTGTAAAAAAAGTGGCGTATTTGAAAAAAATGGTTGCTAATTTGAGTTCGCGTTATACCGAATTCGCGTAAATAAAGTACCGCGTAAATGGAGGATTACCTGTACTTTTATTCTTTTCTAAGATGATGTATAAAGAATTTATATTCTCTAAAAAGCCAACATTACACAAAATATTTCAAATGAAAAAATTTAACAAATTTCTGATATCGAGGGGACCAGGTTCATCCAAAAAACCCCTATTTTTATGTAAAATTCAAATTTAGGGCAAAAATTCTGAGATATCAAAATATAGTAACACACTTTAGGTGACCAAGTAAGTTCTTAATTATTTTGTAGTGGCTTCTGATAATCCCACCCCTGATATGGATATTATAGCAATTTTTCATTTCTAATGGAAAAGTCTATATAACTGTAAAACTTCATTAAAAAATATTCATAAATAAAAGTTTAATTTCAATTTGAAAAATTTGTGTCTTTGCAAAAACTCAATAAAAAGCATTTTTTATCATATTTTTCAAAAAAAGTAGTCCATGAATTTTTTTGACTGTAAAAAATTATATACATGTATTTTTGAAAAATAGACAAAATTCACTGTCCATTGATATATAACATGTCTACCTTATGTTTTTTACTTGGCAAATTAATTATTGAAAACTTAACAACTCGCAGAGAATTTACCTAGCACTTCTTCTTTTCTAGACTCCTTCAACTAAACGATCTAGTTTACTTCTCCCTAGCATATGGTGGAATATAATTTGTTCTTATATTATTCAATTTTCTCAGAAAACCTTCCAAATTTTATAAGTATTTACAGCAACTTATCTAAGCTCATAAATAAACATACACGATTACTTTGGTAAGCACCATTCATATCCATACATATTTCATTTACATATAAAATCCTAATGTTAAATTAAACGCTAACTCTTAGTTAATTTAGATTTATGTTTAGAGAAGAAATTGTATTTGCGTTTTTCGCACAAAAGGCAAAGAACATCCTTTTAATATCCACCTTAATTTAGAAAGGTGGGAGTTACATTCTAGGCGTTTATAATAATCTTTTACTTATTAATGTGATAAAATGGAAACTTAAATACAATTAGAGGTAACTTAAGTAATGAGACTAACAGCGGTAGTTAAGGCAACGAGTTTGAGGCAAATACATGGCGAATATATTATAGCATGTTGTGATAACAACATATTTAGAATAATTAATGTTAATTGTGTTTTAATTTTTAAGCTAATCACTGTGTGATATTCTTAAATAACCTTATACATATGCAAATATATAGAGTTTTTCGAGGTATGATATTTGTTCATGGGAAACTTAATTACAGTGAATTTTATGTCGATACCAATATCATTTAATTATTTGTGAGCTTCTAAAGAAGATTCCGGAATGTTTTTAAGTATTTTATAAAATTTTAACGAATTTAAATTTATCTACATACCTCCGATATTTGCACATAATGTACAAATTTTCTAATTTACATTTTAACTTATGTGCGTGCCTTTACCATGTTTTTCGATATTTTTTCGATTAAATACTATTTCACTTCCAATGTCGTGATTTGTATTTGAAATCATTGTGCCAGGGAATGTAACTGAAAAATTGTTTATAAAATGCAAAAATTACATAAAACTAATATTTTATTTGGAATAAGTAGTAATCAAAATCCTTAAATCAAGTGTTTATTGCAGAGCATGTAACACAATAGCAAATGTAGTAAATGTATTAGTATTTTAGTTTAAATTTCCAGTGGCCACGCAAATTTATTGAATCAATTATAATTGTCGCGCTACAGTTATATTAATTATAGCAGCACTAATTATATACAAGTAGGCAGACATACATACACTCAGTAAAATAAACCGCGACATTCACGTGCCTACAGTTCACCTACATCCTTACGTATGTAATAGGATGGACCTTATTTTGCATTTTTAGAGACCTTGAGATCTTAAAGTGTTCCCCGTTATCTAAACACTAAATACTGAAAAATTTATAAAAATCGGTTTACACATTTTATTTGAAGTTTCGAGTTTTGGATCTTTTGGTTTTTCCAAAAAGTATATGTAAAAAAATCCAATTAAATATACTTAATATATTCAAATTTCCTTTTATCAGTTGATCAAAATCCACTAAATTCGCAAATGAAAAATGTTGAAATTACAAAAGGACTGACAAACTTACACCCTTACCACTCATGGCTGGAGGGTATAAAAATAGATAAAAAAAACGAGGTAGTTGTGGTTTTTAGCTTATATTTCAGCCATTTCTGGGACAATTTTCTCGATTACAAATAGCAACCAAATCGGGTCTATAGCGGATATATTGATGTATGAATTATATATGGGCAATTCCACCAGAATCGCTACCACGACTAAAAACACAAAAACCCTTGAAACTTTTTTTCAAGATAATTTGAATAGAAGAAAATAATAAAAGGTTACTATGTGAAAGTATTTAGATCATATTACAACATTTTCAATTGTAGCTTGTAGTATGAAATGAATTTGACCCTGATTGTTTTTTTGCTTGCCAATCATGGTGAAGGGTGTAACAAGCACAAAATTTATTTTCTTTAAAAATTTCAATAATTTATTTGATATTTTCCGAAGTGGGCCTTATGTGGGAGCTCTGAGATTAGTCCGTGTGATTTTGTTAATTTTGTTAATAATATTAAGATGGTACCCAATTTTCGTGCTTTGAGATGAATCCAGCTGCTTGCAAACGTATTGAAATTGCTGCCTGAGTAGCTCCCAATGATTTTACAAGCTCTTGTTGAGGTTTACGGCAATATTCATGGAGTAATGCTTCCAAAAATTGGTAGTCAAACTTTTTGGGCTGGCCTTGGCGATCTTAAATCTCATAATCGCCACTTCTGAACCTCACAAACCATCTTGCGCACGTTGAAACTGATTGAACACATTCGCCATAAGCTTTGGTGAGCAAGTGGTGTGCTTCAGTGGCACTTTTTTTTCAAAAGTAACTCGACATTTTTGAACCGAAAAGAAACCTAGTTATTCACACTACAGTGGTCAATAACTGATTGAGTATAAATTACATATAAGTTATTAAAAACAAAAATCGCGTTCAAAAGATTTAAAAACTTTTTTTAAGTCACACAATAAATAATTTTTTGGAAAATGTTACCACTTTGACCCAAAACTTCAAATAAAATGTACAACTTCTAAACATTATCTGCTGATGCTAACATATCCTGGAAATAGTTTTCATATGACGAAAACCATTTTAGAGCTTGGGAGAGTCAAAAATCGAAATAGTGCAAAATAGGGTCCATCATAATACATATGTATGTATGTAATTTTTGGTTTATGTGTTAGAGGAAATGCATGTAGACAAATACAATAGCACACATACATTGCAAATATTTACGAGCACAACTACATACTAAATACATGCATACAAACAACAACCAAAAGTTACAAATTCTATTATGTAATATTAGTTAAAGGCATTACTTACTTTGGGGTTACACTGTGAGGAAAATGAATAAGATAAATTTTAAAGTATGTGATTTGAATATATAAAAATTGCGTTTAAGAGTGATATTGCAGCACATTGTGTTTAAAAAAAATCATACATATATTTCAGTTATATTTTTTAACCATATCCATATTCCAATTGCATCACAGTGTCGCTGTACAAGCAGGTATGCATTTTTGCTTACAACAGCCAGGTAAACTCTTTATGCCTACATGCATCGAAGTATTTGGTAATGGGCGTAGTTTATGTTTATATGCATGTTAAACATACATGTTGATTTAGATTAATAATGATAAAACATGTAGCTGAAATATAAGCAATGTACAATTTACTTGACATAATTAAAAACAAGTTACTACAGCACTTTTAGAATTTGACACAAAAAAAATTAAAATACTTATATTATGTTACTTATAAATTTAAATGAAGTGAAAGCTATTCTAATTAGCAACTGTTTATAAACTATATTGAAAAAATGTAAAAAAATATCAAATTTCCAGACTGTGAGTGATTAGAAAGTAAACACAGTCTTTAGTAAATATGCTAAGAACCTGAGCTTAGTTTCTTTAGAAATTTTGCTCAGACTCCGAGCTAAGTTTCTTAAGAAAATTATTCAGGCTCTGAGTTAAGGTTCTTTATAAAATTTACTCAGACTCTGAGCTAAGTCTCTTTAGAAAATTTACTCAGACTCCGAGCAAATTTTCATTAGAAAATTATTTCAGAATCTGAGCAAGTACCTTCAGAAAATTTTCTCAGAATCTGAGCTAATTTGGTATAGGAAATTCTGAGATAAGTTTCTTTAGAAAATTTGCTCAGATTCCGAGCTAAGTTTCTTTAGAAAATTTGCTCTGATTCTGAGAAAATTTTCTCAGATTCTTAGCTAAGAATCTTTAGAAAATTTGCTCAGATAAGTGAGCTAATCTCTTTGGAATAATTGCTCCGATAGTTGAGAATTTTTCACAGAATTTAAGTACTTTTTCACACTTAGTCACAGTTTTTTAATTCAAGAATAAAATAAAGTTATAAAAAGTTATTGTATATGTATTTGTTTAAATATTTTTAACAAATCCTATCAAACTTAATCTAAAGCCTTTTGCAAATTAAGCTACTTTTAATTTCATAAAACTTTAAATGCTTTTTAAAAAACGATTACATATTTAATCAAAGTCTTAGCGAAATAAATAAAGAAAAAGCAAGCACTCAAATCATAATGAAGTTGTGAAAACACTTTTCATCATAATTGGATCCCTAGAGACACTAATGTTTAATATTTCAATAAAATTGCTCAAGCAAATTTTAAAAGGCCATTTCTCTTCTTGAACTCTACATCACTTCCGGTTCGTGTAAAATGAAATGGTATCCACACAAAAGATTTCTATAGATGAAAAAACAGTACAATTGCGTATAAAAAAATATACTGATATAAATAACCAAAAATGATGAGGAAGAAAAAATATCTTTGATTACTTTTATATCATTTATTACTAGAACCTTATTTATGATGTTTACCCCTAAACAACATGTCCCAATTGAAAAAAAAAACTTTTTTTTGGGAAAGTGGGATTGTGTGTAAGAATGGCCAATCCCTTTATAACGGAAGTGTTATTAACAATTGGGTTGTTGGCCTTTTTTGTGAACTCTCTCCTTTTTTCGCTTTGAAAAGAGCTTGTCAACTTGAGTATATTTTGGTTGCCTATTTTTTTTGTATATTGTTGTAGAACTAAGTCATAATTTTACATTTGCTCTTTTTGCTATATATTTATTTAATTTTTCTCTTTTTTTGTTAAAAAAAGTTTTTGTGTGTATGTTTTGTTAACCATAAATGTATGTAGAAGGATTTGTGGCCTGTTATAAATGAAAAAAATTTAGCCAAGTAAATACAAAAAAAAAAAAAAAATCTACAGAATTGTATGCATAGTTAGTTTTCCTTTGTCAAAAATAATAGTTTTTGTAACGGCAATTTATTTTTACTACTCCTATTACAGAATTATTCTTTTCAGTTTTATTGTTCATGGGTCTATTTGTATCTTTATTCATTCATTCAAATCACTCGCTCAACCCCAAATGATAAATTTATCTACTCTTCTTTTGTGCATATTTATATTTCGGATTGTTTTTGAATGTATTAGAAATTCCTTGATTTAAGAATTGATTGTAGGTGAATGGTGAGATGGTAAAGAATTTTGTTGATATAGATTTAAATATAAGATATTAATAGAAATTCCAAACCAACTGTATTTGCATAAACACTAAAAAAAGAACTATAAATATGGACAAATTGAAACTACATTTTCTATAGAAAATTCTATACGAAAATGTGTCGCTTTGTGACGATCTGTGACAACAATTTCTATAGAAAATTGTGTCGCTTTGTGACTACATTTTCTATAGAAAATTTTGTCGCTTTGTGACTACATTTTCTATAGAAAATTTTGTCGCTTTGTGACTACCTATAGAAAATTTTGTCGCTTTGTGACTACATTTTCTATAGAAAATTTTGTCGCTTTGTGACTACATTTTCTATAGAAAATTTTGTCGCTTTGTGACTACATTTTCTATAGAAAATTTTTTCGCTTTGTGACTACATTTTCTATAGAAAATTTTGTCGCTTTGTGACTACATTTTCTATAGAAAATTTTGTCGCTTTGTGACTACATTTTCTATAGAAAATTTTGTCGCTTTGTGACTACATTTTCTATAGAAAATTTTGTCGCTTTGTGACTACATTTTCTATAGAAAATTTTGTCGCTTTGTGACTACATTTTCTATAGAAAATTTTGCCGTTTTGTGACTACATTTTCTATAGAAAATTTTGCCGTTTTGTGACTACATTTTCTATAGAAAATTTTGCCGTTTTGTGACTACATTTTCTATAGAAAATTTTGCCGTTTTGTGACTACATTTTCTATAGAAAATTTTGCCGTTTTGTGACTACATTTTCTATAGAAAATTTTGCCGTTTTGTGACTACATTTTCTATAGAAAATTTTGCCGTTTTGTGACTACATTTACTATAGAAAATTTTGCCGTTTTGTGACTACATTTTCTATAGAAAATTTTGCCGTTTTGTGACTACATTTTCTATAGAAAATTTGTTCGCTTTGTGACTATATTTTCTATAGACATTTTCATGTACAGAGAACTTAGCTAGACTTTGATTAGATTTTATAGAGATGCTTAGTTTCGCTGTAGCTATATCTTTGCAAATATTGTTATTATGGAACTTTATTTTCAATATAATTAAAGCGTTATTTAAATACTTTCAGACCTGTTTACTTTATTAGAGTTCTTTGTTATTGACGTTTTTACTTAATGAATAAATTTATTTTTATATTGTAATACAAACACATGTATTATTCGCTTTTATTTTCAGAAGAAAATAGAAATTTCCATGAAATATTCTTCAACCAATTTTATTGACTTTATCATTAATTTCTTGTAATTTTTCTTATTTTCGACGAAAAAGAAAATAAAATTATCATGTACTTATTTTCTCCTTACCAATTTTCTTTCAATTATCTTTGTTCTGAACGACGAGTTCTGGTGAATTCTTATTAAAGCCTCCTCCTTGCTTCTTAAACTCTCCTTAATTTATCATTATTTACCAATATCATTTCAGTACTTTCATCGTCTTTGTATGATGATTGTGTTTACATATTTTATTACATTTCGTTTTTTCTTTTTGGAAATGACAGAAGAAACTCCATCATTTTCATTTGTTTTTTGCCCCCTGTTTTTAATCGTAAATCTTACCATATAGTAATGTACATATTCGCTTCGATTTTATTTGCAGATATGATTTAATGGCTGGTGTAACACGTGCTGAGGCGTTTTTCTCCTTCAATTCGGGTGATGTTCAATATGGCATTGAAGCTGATAGACGTTCGAAAATCTTAAAGGCCTACGTGCGCAACACATACACGTATCATTTGAATGAAATATTTGCTACGATTGTTAATGAGTATACGGATTGGGAGAGACCAGTACAGCATCCAATTAATATCAGGTAACCGACAAATTATTTTTTAATAATAAAATTCAAGTGGAAAAATAATTATATTTCTTTGGAGTCATATAAAAGACGGGGATGGGTTCGAAAAGTGTTTTTAAAAAAAATATAATAGATTGAAAAATAAAATTTTGTAAAGCTTTTTTCAATACAATCATATATGACTTATACAAGTTAAAATTAAAACAGTCGATTATTTAGTGATTATGCTTTTTTCGTATCTTAAAATATTTATTTTCTACCTCAAAACTTATCTCTGAAACAAAACCTTTGCTCATTAACAAATTCTTTCAGTATTTGAATAAGACAGATTTTGCAGAACCATAGCAATTTATCAATTTAACGAAATACTTTGTGAACTGCTCTCTTCTTTATTTTATTATTATGCGTTATTTTATTACAGCACCCCTATTGGGTATTTATAGGAATTATGAATTCATGTAACAGGTTTATAATTGTTATTTCCAAAAATCTTACAATGGAATTTAATTAAGATTTTTGTGTGCCCACAGGTAGTATGAGTAATATGAAATGGTGCCTCCTCAATAATCATACGCATTGGAGGGTCAAACATTTTCTACTTAGAATTTCATAGTACCAATGGAATTCAAAAAAAAATTTGTCAATGTGACAAGAATTGATTTCAATTTTATTTCGTTTAATTACGTAAAAAAATGGGATATGTAGAATGAGAATATTTTATATATAGTAAACACCATGACTATATTCTTGCCTATATTCATTACTACATAGAATGAGACTAGATTTTCCATAGAAAATTTAATCTGACTGTGACAATACTTAAACTAAAAAATTTTGCCTGAAATGGACAACATTTTTTACAAATAATTCAGACAGATTGGGGCTACATTTTCTATAGAAAAAATCTCTGTGAAAATATTTTCTAATGAATATTTTGACACCATGTGACAACAATTTTTACACAAAAATTTCGTCAGATTATGAGAACATAATTGCCCAATTCACAATTGGTGTCGTAGCGTTGTATCGTTGTATGTCGTAGTTTTTTTTATTAATGTTTTGTTTTTGTTTCGAAAAAATTGTATGAAAAATATTTATGACATACAACACTACGACATCAATTGTGAATTGGGCAATTATATAAAAAATTACCTCAGGCTATGACTACATTTTCTACAGAAAATTCCTATAGAAAATTTGGGAATTTGACAAGAATATCTTAATAAATTTTACTGAGACAGTGAATACAATCACTGTCAATAGAAAATTTTGTCCGACTATGACTATACATTTCAATAAAACTTAGTCAGAATTTGACTATATATTCTATGGAAAACTTGTGTACTAAATTCATTGTAATACGAAACGATTTCCTTTCGTATTGAATTAGGGAGTAACCCCCAGTGTGACAAAAAATTGCTCAGACTGTGACAAAAATTTCATAGAAATTTTGACATTTTCTATAAAAAACTTGGTTGCACTGTGACTACATTTTCTATAGAAAATTTTGTCGCACTGTGACTACATTTTCTAAAAAAAATGTGGTCGCACTATGACTACATTTTCTATAGAAAATTTGCTTGCACTGTGACTACATTTCCTATAGAAAATTTGCTCGCACTGTGACTACATTTTCTATAGGAAATTTGCTCGCACTGTGACTACATTTTCTATAGAAAATTTGCTCGCACTGTGACTACATTTTCTATAGAAAATTTGCTCGCACTGTGACTACATTTTCTATAGAAAATTTGCTCGCACTGTGACTACATTTTCTATAGAAAATTTGCTCGCACTGTGACTACATTTTCTATAGAAAATTTGCTCGCACTGTGACTACATTTTCTATAGAAAATTTGCTCGCACTGTGACTACATTTTCTATAGAAAATTTGCTCGCACTGTGACTACATTTTCTATAGAAAATTTGCTCGCACTGTGACAACATTTTCTATAGAAAATTTGCTCGCACTGTGACAACATTTTCTATAGAAAATTTGCTCGCACTGTGACTACATTTTCTATAGAAAATTTGCTCGCACCGTGACTACATTTTCTATAGAAAATTTGCTCGCACCGTGACTACATTTTCTATAGAAAATTTGCTCGCACTGTGACTACATTTTCTATAGAAAATTTGCTCGCACTGTGAGTACATTTTCTATAGAAAATTTGCTCGCACTGTGAATACATTTTCTATAGAAAATTTGCTTGCACTGTGAATACATTTTCTATAGAAAATTTGCTCGCAATGTGACTACATTTTCTACAGAAAATTTGCTCGCACTGTGACTACATTTTCTACAGAAAATTTGCTCGCACTGTGACTACATTTTCTATAGAAAATTTGCTCGCACTGTGACTACGTTTTTTATAGAAAATTTGCTCGCACTGTGCCTACGTTTTCTATAGAAAATTTGCTCGCACTGTTACTACGTTTTCTATAGAAAATTTTCTCGCACTGTTACTACGTTTTCTATAGAAAATTTGGTCGCACTGTGACTACATTTTCTATAGAAAATTTGCTCGCACTGTAACTACTTTTTCTACAGAAAATATGCTTGCACTGTGACTACATTTTCTATAGAATATTTGCTCGCACTGTGACTACATTTTCTATAGAAAATTTGGCCGCACTGCTCAGAATTTGACTACATTTTCTAAGAAAATTTGATCAGACAGTGACTATATTTCCTATAGAAAATTTTCTTAGATTTTGACAACATTTTCTATAGAAAATTTTCTTAGATTCTGACAACATTTTCTATAGAAAATTTGTTCAGACTGTGACTACATTTTCTACAATAAATCTTAGGCTACTAGTATTTCACTTCAAAAGGTTATAGTGATTTAAAGTTGAAAATTAAAAAAACATACTTTAAAACTTACAGAAGATTTATCAAATTACCTCTAACTTATAGATTAAATCCATTATTATATATTTATACCTATAAACTGAGTTAATTTTTTACTAAACAAAAAATGCGTATATTTTATTTGCAATTAAATATAACGCAATACATTCTACAATTTTTCACATTTTGATTGATTTACAAGTTACTAAATTGTAATAAATTCTTTTAAATAAGTAGGTCGTTTAATACTAAAAATAAAACCGAAAGAAAAATAACGTTCATGTTATTTCCTCTACAAGTACAACCGACAATTTCCAAATAAAATTGATATAATCGTAAAACTGCAAAAAAAATAAAACGAAAAATAAAAAAAGTGTGAAAGCCAAATTTTCTATAAAACCAATCAACTTTATATTTTATACATGCCACATTTACACAAACACATAGACATAGACATTCATACAGCCATAAATATATACTTACAGCAGCAATAACTAACGTAACAGCAGCAGAGTTAAAGGCAGCACAAACAGCAGCCGAAAAAAAAGTTTTAACAATTTCCCACAAATTACAAATTTTACACACACTTTTCAAATGCCGCAACAATATAGTGAACAACAAAAAAAAATGTTTTTTCTTTTGTTGGTTTCACCAATAACCAAAATCAGCATCAGTGCAAAAAAAACGTACAAAGAGTGGCTTTCGACACCTTATAGCAACAAAAATTTGTAGGGTGTTTACCAAATGACACACCTTTAGAAATACAACTTGTTTAAGTATTATTTATATATCTATGTAGTATGTTTAGGATTTTTTGTCGATATTGTTGTTAATATTTTGTCCTTCCTGCTTTCAGCATCTAAGGTCCAACCACCTGCATTTGAACCCTAAATATATTTTTTTATTTCCCTAGCGATTGTTTATTTTTTACCTCCTGTTTTCATTCATATTCAATATATGTCTGATTTATTTATATTTAAACGGAAGTTAGATAAAAAATAAATTTTATATATTGGTATTTTTTTCTTGTTTTTTTTTTCTAACCTTCTAACAGTCTATAACTGATAATTTTTTATGAGGGAGAGTAGTTGCAAACTGAAATAACTACAACGACAGGATGTGACAGAATGTGTAACGAAAACATTTAAAATTTGTACAGAGTGGAAGTTAAATATTGACACAAGCAGATAAATAAAAGTATTTAAATAAGGAAAATACTAAATACTTGGTACTGGTTCTACTGTTTGGAACATTTTGGTGATAAACTTACGTACATATACATATGTTGATTATAAAACAAGCAACAAAATATTCCTAATATGAATTTTCTGCAGCAAATTTGTTTAGAAGTTGGTCGTACTGTGACTGTGACTTTGGTCGAACTGTGACTACACTTTCTATAGAAAATTTTGACATTTTCTATAAAAAACTTGGTTGCACTGTGACTACATTTTCTATAGAAAATTTTGTCGCACTGTGACTACATTTTCTAAAAAAAATGTCGTCGCACTATGACTACATTTTCTATAGAAAATTTGCTCGCACTGTGACTACATTTTCTATAGAAAATTCGGTCGCACTGTGACTACATTTTCTATAGAAAATTCGGTAGCACTGTGACTACATTTCTATAGAAAATTCGGTCGCACTGTGACTACATTTTCTATAGAAAATTCGGTAGCACTGTGACTACATTTTCTATAGAAAATTCGGTCGCACTGTGACTACATTTTCTATAGAAAATTCGGTCGCAATGTGACTACATTTTCTGTAGAAAATTCGGTCGCAATGTGACTACATTTTCTATAGAAAATTCGGTCGCAATGTGATTACATTTTCTATAGAAAATTCGGTCGCAATGTGACTACATTCTCTATAGAAAATTTGTTAGCACAGTGACTACATTTTGTACAGAAAATTTGTTCGCACAGTGACTTTGTATAGAAAATTTTCTCTGGCTGCGACTACATTTTCTATAGAAAAGTTTCTCTGGCTTTTACCACATTTTGTGTAGACATTTTTATCTGGCTGTCACTACATTTTCTATAGATAAATAGCTTATATTATGATAAAATTTTCTATAGAAAATTTCTTCAATTTGTGAACACATTTTCTATAGAAAATTTCTTCAATTTGTGAACACATTTTCTATAGAAAATTTCTTCAATTTGTGAACACATTTTCTATAGAAAATTTCTTCAATTTGTGAACACATTTTCTATAGAAAATTTCTTCAATTTGTGAACACATTTTCTATAGAAAATTTCTTCGATTTGTGAACACATTTTATATAGAAATTTTCTTCAATTTGTGAACACATTTTCTATAGAAAATTTCTTTAATTTGTAAACACATTTTCTATAGAAAATTTCTTCAATTTGTGAACACATTTTCTATAGAAAATTTCTTCAATTTGTGAACACATTTTCTATAGAAAATTTCTTCAATTTGTGAACACATTTTCTATAGAAAATTTCTTCAATTTGTGAACACATTTTCTATAGAAAATTTCTTCAATTTGTGAACACATTTTCTATAGAAAATTTCTTCAATTTGTGAACACATTTTCTATAGAAAATTTCTTCAATTTGTGAACACTTTTTCTATAGAAAATTTCTTCAATTTGTGAACACATTTTCTATAGAAAATTTCTTCAATTTGTGAACACATTTTCTATAGAAAATTTCTTCAATTTGTGAACACATTTTCTATAGAAAATGTGTTCAATTTGTGAACACTTTTTCTATAGAAAATTTCTTCAATTTGTAACACATTTTATATAGAAAATTTCTTCAATTTGTAACACATTTTATATAGAAAATTTCTTCAATTTGTGAACACATTCTCTATAGAAAATTTGTTCAATTTGTGAACACATTTTCTATAGAAAATTTTTTCATTTCTATAGAAAATTTTCTCAGACTGTGACTGTATTTTCTGTGGCAAATTTGCTCAGGCTGTGACAACAATTTCTATAAGAAATTTACTCAGACTGTGACTACATTTTCGTTAGATAATTTACCCAGACTGTGGCTATATTTTCTACAGAAAAAATTTTCTCATTCTATGACTACATTTTGTTGCTCACTTCTATATTAAAAAATATCTTTAATATTGTAGGGTTGTCCTACTTAATTTTATTGTGGCTGTATATAAAATTCACTCTGTTTATTGAAAATTCTTTCAAGCCTGTTGAAAAAAAAAATCATTAAATTTATACAGAATTTTTTCAACCAAACTAAATAACACACAATATTCATATATAAATATATATTTGAGCACATCATTTGGTGGGTGTTTTTTTTTAGGCAGGTTTGTAAAAAGTATAAAAACCACAATTTATTTTAACAATTGATGAGATACAGTGGTAACGTCATTATAATAATGAGGTTTGCATATTAAAATAATGTGGTAGCTAAATTTAGAAATACATTTAAAATTTCGTAAAGGTGAACTAATTTAATTTTTAATAAAAAATTTAAATATTTTTTTCCTGAATTTAAATAACAATAAATATTTTCTGAGAATGGAAAAAATGACTTTTTTATCTTGCTAAGCCTTGAACATACCAGCACTTAGAGGCATTGGTTGGCTATTGGTTTGCTGTAATCTCGTCAAAGTATTTAAATTGTCTAAATGTTTGCCATTAAATCACAGTTTAATATTCGTTATCGTTAGTTTAAATTTCCTCATAGATTTTTTTTTATTTTAAATTTTATTGAAAAAATATTTTTGTGGTATTTTTATTATTATGTCATTTCTGGCCATGCTCTACATTGTTGAATACTTTCCAATTTTTTTTTTTATATTTTTTTTATTTCCACCATTGAAATACATGATGTTTTATATATTTGCGGATATTGAGTGTTTTTGTTGCAGTTTTTAGTGTATGGCGTACAATACTGAAAATTATTGTTTAATTTTTAGAAATAATTCAATATAAATTCAATTTAAATATTGTGTCCTGTATGTGGTAAAAATTAAACTGAAAAAAAATACATAAAATACACAAAAATTAAATTAATTTAAGAACGTGAGTTTCTCTTTAACAATTAATGGGGAAAAACATACATAAATATATGTATGTGTTTAATGTGAAAACAATTTAACGAATAAAATAAAATTTAATTTATTGGGGAAGCGTGCTGGAAGTTTATTTTTATTTAAATTACAAACTGGGTATAGAATTTATTCGAAATGTATCTTTAAAGAGTTTTAAATAGTTTCGTATCACTCTGTAAATATCTTTATTATAATTTTGTATTTTAATGGAATATTCTACATTAATCTCTTATTGCAGAGACGAAACTTTAGAGGCCTTAAGTGACGCTCAAGTGGTTGCACCAGCTGCCCAAACTGTAGATCTACATTCAGCCGATCATCGAAACTCTTATCTATACGTTTTTGACTATCAAACTAGATATGGTGATTATCCTCAGGTAAGTCTCTAAAAAAACAACTTTATTGCTAAAATTAGAAATCATTTTATTATTTCTGCTGCTATGTTGTAAATATATTCTCTTGTAAATATTACTATTTATTTTACTAATATTTATCTATGAAAAACTAATTCAATTTCAACAAAATTTAAAAAATAAATTATTCTATGCAACTCCATTAGACAAATAAATAACATTAAATACATATATGTATGGAGCAACCCCTCCGGCGTATGAGTGATATTAAAATATAATTTACATTAAATATCAATCATACGTCTAGTATGAATATAAAACTAAAACCATGGAAAATATCAATCAATTATTAAGTGGTTTATGTGAAATTGCGAAAAAAATATATATAAAAATAAAGAGCATACAAGCCACCATAACATTATGCATACAGTGTAATACTTAAATGTGCAACAGCGACAATATCAATCATGAAATTTGTCTAAAAATATTTGATTAAAATTAATGTCTGACACACACAATTTTCGGCTTGAAATTTTTATGTAAATTTTTCGTTATTTGTTTTATTTATTTTAGCGGCAAGGTTGTATACATGGTGAGGATTTGCCGTATATATTTGGAGCACCCTTGGTGGGTGGTTTCAATCATTTTACACGTAATTATACAAAAACCGAAATAAGCCTGTCGGAGATAGTGATGCTGTATTGGTCGAATTTTGTGAGAACGGGGTAGGTGTTAAGCGAATATAGTTTTATTTAATTAAAAATAGCAAGAAGTTTTAAAAAACTAACAAAACTGTTTCAATATTATTTATTTTAGCAATCCCAATGAACAAATGGAAAGTGATCATGGTAGCCGTCAAGAGAGAAGTCGCTATAAAATCATCGAATGGACCGCCTATGAAAGTGTTCATAAGAAGTATTTAAATTTTGGTAAGTTTCTATACTTTGTAAGATATACTTTGTATGACTTTCGTGCCAACTTATTGTTAAATAGCTAACCGTTTCTCTATCGCTTTCTATTTTATGTACCTTTTATCTTTTAGACACCAAACCCAAACTGAAAAATCACTATCGAGCACATCGTTTATCCTTTTGGCTAAACTTAATACCAGATCTGCACAAACCAGGTGGAGATAATGTTCCCGCCTCCCATCATCAGCTAACAGATGACGATGAAATGGACAACAATATTGCCGGTGATGCTTCCATTAAACCCCTCAATCCACCCTATTCACCAGGCATAGGCAATGCTGCTTTAGGGAATTTTAGCATCTTTACCAATCAGGTATTCTCCTTGCTGAACCTAAGTTCACCATCGTCTTCGCTGCAGCGTAATGGCACCCGCTATACCGGCAGTAAAATGTATCCTGATGATATGATGGATGGTGATGGTCATGGAGGTTCGCAGGCTTCACAAGATAATGATGGTTTCGCCGCCTATTCTACAGCTTTAAGTGTAACCATTGCCATTGGTTGTAGTTTATTAATATTGAATGTGTTAATATTTGCTGGTGTCTACTATCAACGTGACAAGACTAGACTTAATGAGCCTCGATCACAGACAAAACTGAAAAGACAAGAGAGCGGCCAAATGCCTAATAATATTTGTGGTGATTTGGAGACTTTAACCATACACAGTAAAAGTGATCCTGCCACCATATTATCACATCATCATGCTTTGCAGCATCATCAACTGCCACCGCCAGAATTTGCCGATATACCTCATCGAGCACCGCCACCACCAAAACACATGAAGTCTCTACAAGATCCGGGCGGTGGAGGCGGAGTAGGAGGTAATGGTTCAGCTTCAACAGCCACTATAATGGGTTTAATGCCGCCTCCTCATGCCCTGCAGGTAATGGGCAATCAGTGTGGTACATTGACGAAAAAAAGTTGCATGAAACAATCCTCAATGCAGCAGCAGCAACTTAGCCATCAACAGCAGCAGCAGCAGCAGCAACAACAGCAACAACAACAACAGCAGCAACAGCAAATGATTGTCACACATCAGCATCAAATGCAAAATTCTCATAATCAAACAATGACCACCTCATTGACCGGGGCGGGTCCACCGCCGCCTCCACCCACCGTACAAGTCAGTACAGCTCAATCAATGCAACAGCATCAATTGCAACAGCAGCAACAACAACAACAACAATCCCAACAACATCCACTAATGGACGAATTAAGAGTGTGACATTAATTAACCGTACGTTTTAAATGTGATCTCTAATACAAAACCAAACAAAAACTCAAAACTCAAATCAAATCAAACTTTCCTCTTCCTCAATTTACATACATTTTGTCTTGAGTTAATTTAAAACCTTTTCCTCCCTAGAGATTACATTAGCGTGCGTTTAATTTTCTTTTAGTTTCAAAATTTATGAGTTTTTTTCTAGCTAAAATAGTCAAATCAAATAAATGTTTAACAACAAAAAAAAAGAAAAAAGAAAACATTACAGTACTACTTAAATATACCAAAGAGTAAAAACATCCTTTAAAGAAAAATATTGTTAATGTTAAGTTTCTATCAGCAAGAGAAACAACAAATTTACCACAATATTTTTTTTTCTTGGTGTTACAACAGTTGTTTCTACCCTTTCCCCTATTTAGAAATTCTGGTGTATATAATTAGTATAAATAATTAAATGAACTAAACGTAAGTAAATGTTAGTTAATTAGTTAATAATAATAATAAAAAAAAGTAAAAACAAAGAAATCCTTTTTACCATTAGGACCAAAAAAAAAACAAACGAAAGTATTTCTTTACTTAGTTGAGTATTTTATACAAGTATTTACTTATAAAACTTAATTTTTGTTTAACAAAGTGAACTAATTTTAATTTGAATTACTTATCTAGATATTTTTAAAATTTTAGTTGTTTATTTTAAAATGAATTTCTCTATATTTGATTAATTTTCAACCCAATACCGCAATATCACAATGCCACAGGTTATGAAATATTCCCCATATATTCTCTGTTGATCAGAATTATTTGGTATTAAATTTTTTATTGTCAAATGTGAAACAAAAATTAGGACAAAATAACCATCCATCCGTCGTTTCGAGACCTCGAAATTTGGAGCAAATATTTATTGCTAACAGCAAACATATGTATACAAAATCTGAACCGGTTAAAAGTATATCAAAATATATGAAAATCTTTGTTCGGGCTTACTATTGTATTTATTTTAGGCACGAATATAGTAAGCTGAAAATTACCTCTGATATTTTCTAGTAATTGAAATTATAAAACTGACAAAATCGGATTTATCAGATACATTTTTTTATATACAATGGACATAAGGATATCCGCTGCCCGTAGTAAAATCGATACTTTTAAACCTCTTTTATTCTAAGAAAATCCACCACAGTTTTGGACATCTTTTTTGTGCTCTTCAATACTCTTTTAACAAGAGCCCAATATCTCTCCACTGGCCTTAGCTCCATGTAGTTTAGAGGATTTACCTCTCTGTGTACAAATATCACATTATTGTTCATGTACCACTCAAGACCTTGCTTAACATATTGACAGTATGCAAAATCAGGCCAAAAATAATTGGACACATTAAGAAGTCTGGAAGAATGGAAGTATCCTCTTGTGTAAACATTCTTTGATCTAAATTTCGGTATTTATATCGCACTTTGTAACAAATGTTCGACTTCTTTTGCCGCAACTGCATATTGTTTGCCATACCAAGAACTTTTTGGGAACATTTTCTGCTTTTTGCTTCCGTGGTCTCTAAATTTTTGGCAGAGTTCCTATCAGGAACTTTTGGAGCCTTATATGTTTTAAACCTGCATTGGCTTTTCGTACCAAAAAGTCCGAGTACTGAGCTAATGGGATTGTTTTCATTACTTTGGGAGCTCTTTTGAAAATGCATTCTATTTATTGGCTTTAGAAACATCATGTGGACCATCCCTTCTACCTAAACCATGTTTTCTAACAACGGAAAAGTTCTCGCAATACTGTTTAATAATATTGGAATCAGATTAATGGCAGACCTTTGATTGTTAGGCCAAATTTCATGAACATGAAACAGAGTACCCTTTTCCATTCCTCTTTCCCCTTTCATCAACAAACTCAAATGTTGTGCAGAAAATGTTTCAGAGGGCATATGGATCTGAAGCTTAATCGTCACACTGGTTCAAAAGCCATTAAACAGTATAAGAAAGCAGCGTTGCCATTTTAGAAATTAAGAAAAGCGTCAAGTTATAGTAAAAACGGGTAAAAAGGGTAAAAAAAATTACGAAAAAAAGAGTAAAATGCGCCAAGAGAAAAAAGTAAAAGTTTAACAAAGAAATTTGAAAAATTATTTTTTCTCTTGCAAATAACACATTCAAAATGGGTACCCCCCAATAAGCACAAAGCCCCAAAAATTCAAGCACTTGAATATTTTATTGGAATTTGACTTGAATGCAAATGTAATTATGTTTTAAACTGGAAAAATATTTGAAAATTTAAATATTTTTCAAACAAAAAACATATGGCTTGTATTTATGTTTCCTTTTTACTGGAGAATGCTATTGAAATAAAGTGTAATACAACTGTAATTCAATTGCTTGACTATAATTCAAGGCTTAAAATATACTTGCTTTCAACTTGAATTCCAGTAAAAATGCTTATTGGGATAATATATAAATTTTTAAGGTTTAAATTTTTAATTAAATTATTTATTTTATTATTTACTTAGGAGTAAACAAATCCTTAAAATAAAATAACAATTCAATAAAAAACGAAATAATACATTTCAAATACATCTTTTTAATAATCTTCATCACCACCGGGCCACAAAACGATTTTAGTGAAATACTCAGGGGGCAAAATGTCCCACTCGTAATCGAAATAAATTTCTAACGCAATCATTATAATTTTCTATAAATTGTATTCGATATCAAATAAGAGAATGCCAAAAATTAAAAACCGCATGTTCGAATATGTAGCCGATCGTGTTCGACTGCGGTAATTAGCCCCCTGGTCTTTTATAAGTTTGATTTGTTACAAAATCACATGGTTTTAACAGAAAGCACCAAAAGCGCCACAAAACATGGAAAAAGCGTCAAAAAATACGCTTTTTTAAAAGAGGGTATTTGGAAAAAATAAAAGGGTAACGAGACCAAAAAAGCGTCATAAAATACCCGAAAAGCGTCAAAATGGCAACACTGTAAGAAAGACTTGAGCATTGAAAGAAAACCTGAATCAGGAAGAATAAAAGGTCAAACTGATATTGGTAAGGCAAACGAAGTCGAACAACTCTTTCGAAGAGCACCAAATTCTTCTATCGGAAAAGCAGCTCATAAAGTCATGTGCTCTGATTTTTTTGTACGCAGAGCCAAAGCTAATGCTGGATTGAAGTCGTATAAAGTTCAGAACGTTCCAAAATGGCAATGTGGTAATGAACTGAGAAGCAAATTAACGGACTAAAAAATTGATGTAAAATTTTTTGGACCGAATGGAGTCTACTTTTTTTTAGTTAGACAACTAAATTACCACTAATATACAAACGATTTCAGAGCAATATCAAATATGGATCCAAAAATAAACGATTTTTCAATATTAAAAAAATAGTAGATTTTTTGCTGATTTTTTGTGCGAAAAAGTGACTTAACTCTTTTCTATTAAGAAAATAAGTTCTTTAAAAACATATTAAAATTTTACTTTTATCTGTAGGTTATCTTAATGGAGAAAAACATGTTTTATCTTTCGAATATATCGCCCCTACGCCCTTTAGAATTTAACTTATTTTTTTATCAAAATTTCAACTTTGGGCCACATGTTCTAAAATCCCAAAGCTGGGATCAGAAAACGGAAAGCAGCCTGGGAAACCTTGATGTGTTACCTATTTATCCTCAAAGTATGTGGAAGGAAATGTGGACCTTATGTGCAAAATTATTAAGTATTTCGGATTTTCGCTCCAATTTTTAGGAATTGCGGGATTCCCTTCGACCTTTTGAGAAGTTTTTTACACTTTGTTATTGGGAAAATACTTTGGGGTTAAATAAGGAATACATCAAGCTTTCCGTTTTTTAATCCCAGCTTTGGGATTTTAGAAAAGTTGAAATTTTTATAAAAAATAGATTATATTCTGCAGCATTTTTAGAGCCAATTTTAACTACCTAAACTCCTTTAAATTTATTTCCAAAAAAAAATTGGAAATAAATCTGACTCACAGTGAGGCAGTATTACCAACTTAAAAAAATAAATGAGCAAATTATGTTCTGAACTCCAATTTATTCCCTATACAAATTCTATTGAAAAAGTATTCGTTTTCCATTTTCCCCTTTTTTTGTTTTACCATTTTCCACCTTTTTTACTAATTTCATAATTAGTTTATTTATAGATTATACAAATTGTTTAATTTCATTAAAGATTTATTAAATGTTGTTCTTCCAAAGACTGAATTATTATGTATGTAAATTAAAAATTTAGCTAGTTAATAAGATTAGTAATAAATATATATAAAAAACGACAATTATTTTTAGTTAAATTATTTAAATCCTTTATAAAAACGCACACATACACATGAACTAAACTAAAAAAATGGAAATTGTAAAAATATTAAAAAGAAACACACACAAATGAAATAAACAGAAAATCCAGTGTATTTTTAAAATATGAAAAAATTATGGGAAAAAAAACTACATATAAAATTGTAATTTAAAATAAAAAAAACAAAAACAACTAGCATAAAATGAATCCTTAAAAAATTGTTAATTAAGTTATAAATATTAAAAACAATTTACGAAACGTATAACGTAAAAAAAACATTCAAAAATATTAACAATAAAAACAAAAATCGGTTTATACACTTAGAAAATAGATAAAGTGTGTTGGATAGAAATATAGAAAAAAGAGTTTTAGTTGCAAACACAGAAATTCAGTTGAGGCAACTCTTCTAAGAAATTTGAAGAATTAAAAAGTCTAAAAAGTTGTAAGCACAACAAAACTACATAACTTGATGGACCATAATAATCTGCTATTAAACAATATCAGTTTTCTAAGTGTATAAATGAATATACATAAATTACTTAAGTTATAAATATTTAAATTAAATATACTATAGTACAATATACATATTTAACAAAGTAATAGTAATTATAATATTAAAATAAATGTTTATAAACTAACAACCAAACCAAAACTAAATATAAATAGCTATTAAATAAATTTAAAAGTAAACAATTTGTATAAGTTAATAAAATTAATTAATTTACGAGGAAACAAAAAAAAAACAACTAAATAAAAACCAAAATAAAAAAATTAAATTAATTGAAAACAGCAAACATTAGTGTAAAGTTATTTAGTATGTATTCGTACATTTAACATTTATATAAAATATATATTTAAAATTAGTTTAAATTAAATTTAAAATTTTCATTTAAAATTCTGAGAAATCATTATTATTACAACAGTTACACTAGTCCTTGATATATAAATAAAACATAAAGAAAAAAAACTACACTAGGAAAAAAAACCCAAATGTTACAGTTAAATGTAATTAAAAGATAAATTATTAAATAAAAATTTACAAACTAAGTAAAGTGTTGAAATGAAAAGTTGCAAATAGTAAATGAAACCAAAAATCATATGTAAATTAAATACTACTGACAAAAAAATAAACAAGAAACACTTCAAATATAATATAGAATTAAAACTAAATATTATAAAAGTAATTATAATAAATAATAAATTCAATTGTGGTATACAAAAGAAAAATAACTATAAAAAGAAAACCAAATGGAAAAAAACTATATACGAAAAAATAAAAAAAAAAATATTTAAAAATATATAAAAGTTTAATGATTTTAAAAATATGATAAATGGAAAGGTAAGTTTGACCATACTTATTTAGTCTTTTAAAAAACTTGTAACTAGGGGGCGGATTTTCATGCATTTTTAAATAAAATGATGTGCCTAAGAATATGCTTTGTTGAAAAATAATTATTAAAGCATGAAAATAATCAAACCAATTGATCTATTTTGTTTTTCTTGCTTTTCGTCATAATAATTATTTCAGATAGATCTCTTGCCTATCTTTAGGCGCATAATTTTATTTATAAATGCATGAAAATCCGCCCCCTACTTATACCCAAGTATCATAAGTTTTGAACCAAATGAGGACATTTTATTTAAACTAGGATCGCCTGGTGGTCAAAATTCGACCACTAATAACGAAAATATACAGTTACTTTTGAGTATACACAAAAATATTTTTCACGTTTGTGTACAAACACACGTGTATTTAGATATGTATAAACATGTTGTTTTTGTTTTTCAAGCAAATTTAAAACGCTTTTTACCACTTTTATGAAAAGACTTTTTTTAAAAAAAAATATATTGTGCACATCTAGAGAAAATAACCTCTTAAACCATATACGTTTCATCAATATCGGTGGACAATTACATACTTAAAAGTGTACCACAAAAAACGTGTTTAAGGCATATGATAGATAACAGTAGTTTACAATTCAAACATTTTTGTTTGCTCATGGAATGAAACTTATATTTTTGAGAAGAGCTAGGGATGCTAGTTAATTGACCATTTTTTTGTTTCCCACCTATACGTCAAAATTTTGAGATATATGCGTTTTTATTTGTCACCTGCCCTGAGTAATACTAATGCATACTGTAGTATACCGAATTGTAGTAATTAAGTATTTACATCGTTTTTGGATACTCAACACACTGGCGAAGCCATTAGATACTTTCAGAGTTGTATTCTTTGGACAAATTCCAAAAAAAACAATTAAGAAAGTATGGTCGGTCAAGCCCGACCATATAATACCCTACACCAAGTAAATATATTTTTCTTTTAAAATATCAATAATTTATATTCGTGAGTGATTTTCGGAAGTGGGCCTTATATGGGAGCTATGACCAATTATGGAAAGATCACCATAAAATTAGGTCGTATTATTTATGTCTATATGAAAGTTATTTATGTTGAATTTTGTGTACATACCAACATTTTTAAGTGATTTAAGCAAGTTAAAGTGATTTTCGGAAGCGGGTCTATGTGGGAGCTATATAAAACTTATTTGGAGCGAAATTTGTGTAGATACATATATAAATTAAACATTTATTACCGATAAAGTCCAACTTCGAGAGCACATTTGTATGGGGGCTAGGTGAAATAATGGACCGATTTCAGTCAGTCAAAATTATATGTACCGAATTTTATCGAAATATCTTCAAAAGTGCGACCTGTACTCTGCGCACAAGGTTTACATGGACAGCCAGCCAGACGGACGGACGGACAGACGGACTTCGTTTAATCGACTCAGAAAGTGATTCTAAATCGATCGGTATAGTTTAAGGTGGGTGTTAGACCAATATTTTTGGGCGTTACACACATCTGCACAAACGCATAATACCCTCCCCACTATGGTGGTGTAGGGTGTAATTAACGGGAAAAAAAATACTTTTTAAAAGTATATCTTTCCTGTAGATAAACGTTAATAAATCGCTATTAAATACAAAACTCTAAAGTAAAAACTATTTTAAAATGTCTGTTAGAAAGTGCAAAATAAAACCGGACCATTTTTGTTTTATTTGCGGAAAAATTATTCAGTCAAATCGAGGTTTTCCTATAACACAAACACTGCAAAATGCTTATTTACATTAAAAAATTTCTTAAAAGCTTTAGATAAGACAAAACCAGCATTTCAATATTTATGCAGCGTGTTCCCTAGTCTTTATGATGCTAACCTAAAAGAAGGGATATTTTTGGGTCCTCAAATAAGAAAAATTTTGGGTAATACCAAATTTGAGTGTCTATTAAACGATGTTGGAAATACAGCATGGAATTCTTTTAAACTTGTTGTTCAAGAATTTTTGGGGAATAAGAAAAGTCAAAATTACAGAGATATTGTTGCGAATTTATTAAATAATTTTGAACTGATGGGTGTAAATATATCCCTCAAAATTCACTTTTTACATTCTCATATGGAAAACATCGGATACATGAGTGACGAACTTGGAGAGCGTTTCCATTAAGATTTGTAGTTTTTCGAGAGGAATTATCAAGGTTTTTGGTATCTGAATATGCTAGGAGACTACTGTTGAAGTGTTGTGAGGAAGACAAATGAAAATAATTATCAAAAGAGGACTAAACACTTCACTTTTAATTTGTTTGTCTTAATTTAATGTATATTTTTATATGGATTTTGTTTAATACTTTTTCCGAAGTTAGAAGACCTAAATACATAAATCACCATATGTTTCAATTCATGAGCAAAAACCTTGCAAACTAGTGTCATCGATCAACGTATGAAATTAGTGTTTGAAAAGGGTTAGCAAAGTAGAGATTTGTGGAAAAATCTATTTTATGGGAAGTAAAATATTTTTTTTTTTAAATTTTTGATTTTTTTGTTTCTTTTTATGATTCCAAAAAAGATTTAAATCCTTTTTTAAAAAAAATATATTTTTACATTTTTTGTAAATTATTCCAGGAAATATTTAAAACAAAAAAAAGTTTTTAATCTATTTTTAAATGTTTTGTTAAATATTGCTCACAATCCGTAAAAAAGTTACATCTAATGGGAATAATCAATGAACTTATTTTGAAAATATGGCAAATATAGAAATAGACAGGTTTTGTTATTTTTAATAAAAGTTCAGAAATATTGAAAAACAAGTAAGAAAGTACGGTCGGTCAAGCCCGACCATATAATACCCTACACTAAGTAAAAGAGCAAAATAAATGTTTCTTTTCATTAATTTATATTTTTGAGTGATTTTCGGAAGTGGGCCTTATATGGGGGCTATGACCAATTATGGACCGATCACCATGAAATTAGGTCGTGTGATTTATGTCTATATTAAAGTTAACTATGTTGAATTTTGTGTGTTTACCAAAATTTTTTAGCGATTTATGCACTTTAAACTGATTTTCGGAAGCGGGTCTATATGGGAGCTATGACTAATTATGAACCGATCGTAACAAAATTTGGTGACATGAATTTTATGTATATAAAACTTATTTGGAGCGGAATTTGAGGAGAGACATATATAAATTAAACATTTATGACCGATAAAGTCAAATTTCGGGAGGACATTTGTATGGGGGCTAGGTGAAATAATGGACCGATTTCAGCGAGTTTCAATGGGCTTGGTCCTTGAGCCGAAAAAATAATATGTATCAAATTTCATCGAAATATCTTCAAAATTGCGACCTGTACTCTGCGCACAAGGTTTACATTGACAGCCAGCCAGCCAGCCAGCCGACCAGACGGACGGACGGACATCGCTTAATCGACTCAGCAAGTGATTCTAAGTCGATCGGTATACTTTAAGGTGGGTGTTAGACTAGTATTTTTACCCCACTATGGTGGTGTAGGGTATAAATAGATAGTTGGTAAACATCGATATACATGGTCAAATACAAAGCATACAGTACAAGCTTATTTCATTCTTGTCTTAATAAACATATCTATCAAAAAAATCAAAAATAATGACGATCCGTTGCCTAGCTTTGAGGTATTGGATCTGAAAACGGACCAAATTACCTAAAAAATTGTCTGTTTTTGAAAACTGAAGGGCTTCTGAACCAAAAATCTGATTGTAATAAGAATAGCATATTTGACATCGTTGGACAATTTCCTGTAAAATAGGTATATTCAATATTTTTTAGTGGCACATGAAATATTTGATTTTTGCAACTTCACTTGTTCTACGGGCGCCACTGTGCGTCGTTCTATTCGGGGAAAGTTCCGCGCTCTTCGGCCATTTTACACTCTCCATACTGGTCCTACAGCGAACACTATTCGCTGTATGGTGCATAAATTTGCATAAAGAAATATTAACGTTAAATGTCAAGCTTGCATATCTTAGCAGTAATACGTTGCATAACCCAGGGCGATAACAAAGTATTGAAACTTTACTGAAAATGAATAATTGTATTCTCAGTGTTATTTTCCGTGATTATGAACATATTTTCGACAAAAATTTTTTGTTTCCAATACTATTTCCAAAAAAATATACCGTGCTATTCTGTTAAAGGTTTTTTTTGCTATTCACATAAGAGTTAAGCTGATGATGATGTCAATATTGAAAGATTTTAAAATTTCGCTAATGACTATTTGTTAAAAATTATCCATGGTATTTTATCCCTCGTACTCTACATAAACACTTTATTCACTTGCCAGAAATTACAACGCTTTCGCCAATGCCTATTGGTCAACTAACTGGAGAATATTAGGAAGCTAGAAATAAGGACTTCAAAAGTTATAAGTTATAGTATATAGTAAATGCAGTCAAGAAAATACAATACAAGACTTGTTGAATAGATTTCTTTAAAGTTCTGATCCATTAATTTCAAACCTGAGGAATGCTGGTAAAAAGAAAATGGAGCAGATACCACAGTTTGCATTGGAGTTATTTATAATTCCCCTTAATGAATTTTATAATGCTGACGATGATGATGAACAATATTATAATGCATTTAATGATGATTAAATATTTTTTTTCTGAAATGATTGTTTGTTTTGTGTTTAAGAATATTAATCAATATAAAATAATAATATTTTCTAATGTAAATTTTTTTCAATTTAATTTGTGGAATTATGGAATTTTAATAAAAAATAGGATTTTAATTAAAATTCTTACTAATATAAATACATACTAAAGGCCTTATTCATAAAGAATTTTAAATTTAAACGCTTTCAAATTAAAGTTTTTATGAAAATTTAGCTTTAAACCATTATTTAAATTTACAATTTTTTTATGAATATGGAGATAAATATTTATTCGTTTTTATTTTTTAAATTTATACTAGCATAACCCGGTGCACTTCGCTACCCCTACCCTAGTAAAATTAAAAAAATATGAATGGAAATACGAAAATAACACATACAAAATTTTAAAATCTCGCAATTACAGTTCACTTGATATTCGAAAATAACTAACTAATTTTGTATGGGAGATACCACTCCACTGCTCTGATCCCACCCATTTTTAAACCTTTTATGTAAATATCAAGCTTTACTTTAACTTTCCTTTATAAGGTGTCACTCCTACTAAGCCGATCATGCTAAGCTAAACTTCGAACAGGGAACAGGAATAAATTCGCTTTTAGCTAACCTCCGTAGAATGGTAATAAATTGATTGATACAGAGTTTAAATTATTTTACAACTTGCCTTTAAGTTCGAAATAGTAAAAGCTAACTTTAAGTAATAGAAAATGGTACCCTTAAAGTTAACTTTTACTATTACGAACTTAAAGGCAAGTTGTAATAATGGCCCTTAGAATTATAGTTCTCCAGATATTCAAAATTAATTATTTACTTTGTGCCACAACAACTAATGCAATCCCGACCATTTTCAGCCAATCTGTGTAAAATTGTAAGAGAGCTATGCGGACAAAGTTTGAAGAACCTTGCAATTATTACTTTGTATAGGAGGTGATTCACCTCCTTATCCGACCCCTCCCATTTTGGGTGCTATGCCCTCTAATCTAATTCCGTCTATATTCAGCTAAACTTCGCACAGTAATAAGAAATTAATTTGCTAAAAGTTTAAACACTTTTACAATTATAGTTCTGCAATCCTGAACCATTTCAGTGAAACTATGCAAAATTATAAAAGAGCCATTTAGACTAAGTTTGAAGAATCTTGCAATTATAGTTCACAAAATATTTAGAAATAACTATTTACTTTGTATGGGAGGCGACTCACCATTTTTTCCGGACCGTCTCATTTTTGATTAAACTTCATGCAGTGATAAGTAATTGATTCGTATGTAGTTTGAAAACCGTCACAATTATAGTTCGCACATATTATAAAAGAACTATTTACTTATGTACAATTACATATTTACCCCCATATGCATAAACAGATTTATAAAACAAAATTTCCATTCAAAATTTGTTTTATAATCCTTTGACAAATTTAAAAGTTGTTTGTGCATATGGGAGTTAGAAAATAAAAAAAAACACCTTCAAAATATATTTTTGTGACTTTAAATTACTAAAGTCTTCTTCTTTGTTTTCTATAACAACTCTCACTTAAAACAGAGCGAAATCAATACTGTTTAATTGTTTCTCTTATTTACAACAACAAATGGGCCAAACATGCATTGCTTTGTTTACATTTTAGCTCAATGTTCACATGTACACGTTTTTGCATATGTGTTAGTAACATCTTTAAACGCTTATAACTCCTAAAAAAACTGAACCGATTTCAATAAAATATATATTCTGCACTTCTGTGAATAAATCCCTTTAAAATGGTACATTTCTTCCCCAAATTGAATGTATAATGTGAGCGTAAAAGGGGTCTAAAGAAATCGCCTTGCCTATTAATATTATGATCTCTTTCTTCTAAAAGCACATTATGTATGCTCTAATTTGCAATTTAATTTACTAATTTATAATTTGTAGCGTGTCTGGGCCGATGAATTGTCGAAAATTTTGTTTGCTCACTTAATCGAATTTTTTAATCAAATTTTTGGAATTTTATGTCACAATAGTAAATTCTAAACGAAGATATTTTTTTTTATATTATAGAAGTGCTGTTCTGCCTCACATTCCTGAAAACATAATACATTGTGTAATAGGAAATTCAAAACTATTGTCTATTCTCTTTTTATATCATCACTCATTGACATCGTATAATTGACATATTATTGTTTTAAGATGAGATAATGATGCCACACAACATGAGTATGATAAAAGCATAATTTGGCATCAGCATGTGAACAAAAAGTGACCATCTCCAGATTAAAATTTTTGGGAAATTTTTGCAAATGACTTTAATTTAACCAAATATTTGTTAAAAATTCAACTAAAACTAATGAAATTGCACGAATAATTAGGCCGCGTATGATAAATATTTTAAGTGTAAATAATCTACTGTAATCTGTATTATGAATACCACATTTGATATAAAAAATAAGGAAACAGAAATTTCCTTCTCTTACTTATTTGAAATAAACTAATTGAAAAATGTGTAAACTAAACACACTTTTACTGCCATTAGACCGAAAACTTTTGCTTGCTACAAGGCTTAAGAAGCAACCTACTTATATATGAAAGGTAAGCGTCCTATACTACCACACGCAAATTTATCTGCATACGAGCACTGAAGTGTATTCAATAAAATATAAATAAATCTTAAAATTCAACAAGAATACATAAAACATTGAATCAATTCATGCATATTGTGACATTAATATAATTTAAAATATTCGTACTCTAACTCTCTACTACAGGATACAGTGGAAATTTACAATCAAAGATCTATATATCAATATAATTTGTTAAATACTAACGCCACTCAAACTCTACTCCAACTCTACA
Organism: Calliphora vicina; assembly: GCF_958450345.1. Lineage (NCBI taxonomy): Eukaryota > Metazoa > Arthropoda > Insecta > Diptera > Calliphoridae > Calliphora > Calliphora vicina. The sequence goes on from NC_088780.1 coordinate 23,913,455, forward strand.
CTAACTCTACTCTAACTCTCCTCCAACTCTACTCTAACTCTACTCTAACTCTACTCTAACTCTACTCTAACTCTACTCTAACTCTACTCTAACTCTACTCTAACTCTACTCTAACTCTACTCTAACTCTACTCTAACTCTACTCTAACTCTACTCTAACTCTACTCTAACTCTACTCTAACTCTACTCTAACTCTACTCTAACTCTACTCTAACTCTACTCTAACTCTACTCTAACTCTACTCTAACTCTACTCTAACTCTACTCTAACTCTACTCTAACTCTACTCTAACTCTACTCTAACTCTACTCTAACTCTACTCTAACTCTACTCTAACTCTACTCTAACTCTACTCTAACTCTACTCTAACTCTACTCTAACTCTACTCTAACTCTACTCTAACTCTACTCTAACTCTACTCTAACTCTACTCTAACTCTACTCTAACTCTACTCTAACTCTACTCTAACTCTACTCTAACTCTACTCTAACTCTACTCTAACTCTACTCTAACTCTACTCTAACTCTACTCTAACTCTACTCTAACTCTACTCTAACTCTACTCTAACTCTACTCTAACTCTACTCTAACTCTACTCTAACTCTACTCTAACTCTACTCTAACTCTACTCTAACTCTACTCTAACTCTACTCTAACTCTACTCTAACTCTACTCTAACTCTACTCTAACTCTACTCTAACTCTACTCTAACTCTACTCTAACTCTACTCTAACTCTACTCTAACTCTACTCTAACTCTACTCTAACTCTACTCTAACTCTACTCAAACTCTACTCTAACTCTACTCTAACTCTACTCTAACTCTACTCTAACTCTACTCTAACTCTACTCTAACTCTACTCTAACTCTACTCTAACTCTACTCTAACTCTACTCTAACTCTACTCTAACTCTACTCTAACTCTACTCTACTCTAACTCTAACTCTACTCTACTCTAACTCTACTCTACTCTAACTCTACTCTAACTCTACTCTAACTCTACTCTAACTCTACTCTAACTCTACTCTAACTCTACTCTAACTCTACTCTAACTCTACTCTAACTCTAACTCTACTCTAACTCTACTCTAACTCTACTCTAACTCTAACTCTACTCTACTCTAACTCTAACTCTACTCTAACTCTACTCTAACTCTACTCTAACTCTACTCTAACTCTACTCTACTCTAACTCTACTCTAACTCTACTCTAACTCTACTCTAACTCTACTCTAACTCTACTCTAACTCTACTCTAACTCTACTCTAACTCTACTCTAACTCTACTCTAACTCTACTCTAACTCTACTCTAACTCTACTCTAACTCTACTCTAACTCTACTCTAACTCTACTCTAACTCTACTCTAACTCTACTCTAACTCTACTCTAACTCTACTCTAACTCTACTCTAACTCTACTCTAACTCTACTCTAACTCTACTCTAACTCTACTCTAACTCTACTCTAACTCTACTCTAACTCTACTCTAACTCTACTCTAACTCTACTCTAACTCTACTCTAACTCTACTCTAACTCTACTCTAACTCTACTCTAACTCTACTCTACTCTAACTCTACTCTAACTCTACTCTAACTCTACTCTAACTCTACTCTAACTCTACTCTAACTCTACTCTAACTCTACTCTAACTCTACTCTAACTCTACTCTAACTCTACTCTAACTCTACTCTAACTCTACTCTAACTCTACTCTAACTCTACTCTAACTCTACTCTAACTTTTTTTTTTTTTTTTTTTTTTTTTTTTTTAATCTCAATATTTATCTTTATTCAATATTTAATTTTACATTATATCTTAAATCTAAACCCGCGAAACCCTATGGGTTTGTCTGCAGGAAATTATGATAAAAAGTTTTTGAAACTTATTCAATTTTTAATTTAAATGAGAAAGATTTTGAATATTTACAATAATTCATTCATTGTGAACTGACAAAAAAAGTTTTTAAAAGTTTTTTCCTTTTTTGGGCATTTAGTATATTTAAAAGATTTAGTGGCAATTTATTGAAAATGTTTGGCAAAGCTACTTCAAGACAATTTTTTCCATAGTTGTTGAAAAAGCGCTCGACCTTGAAACGTCCTTCTGCTCTACGTCTTGTATTGTATTGGTGATCAATTGGCTTAAGGAACCTCGGGTCGTTATAAAATTCGATTGCTAATGTTATGCGGTATATGTTTTTAACATTTAATACATGTTGGTCCTTAGCAATGTTGTTGGCATTATCGATGATGTTGTTGTTGGTGTTATTATTTGTGTTAAACGTGTTGACGTTGTTGTTGCTGGTGTTGTTGTTGATGTTTGCGTTATGTATGCTGTTGCTGATGTTGTTGATGTTGTTATTGCTGCTGATGTTATTGTTACTGATGTTGTTGTTGCTTCTGGTGTTGTTGTTTATGTTCCTGTTGACGATGTTGTTGTTGATATTAGTATTATGGCTGTTGTTGCTGATGTTGTTTATGTTGTTGTTGCTGATGTTAGTGTTGCTGATGATGTTGTTGCTGATGTTGTTGTTGATACTATTAAAGTTGTTGATGTTTGAGTTGTGATTGTTGTTATTGCTGATGTTGTTTTGATTTTTTTGAGAGAAGCGGTGATTCTTCTTAAGAATTTTTAAAATACGATCCTGGGTACTCTGTAACAGTCTGCAATGTGTTGCACTTCCCCAGGCTGCAATTCCATGCCTTATATATGATTCTACCATTGAAAAATATGCTTGCCTTAGTACGCTATATGTGGCACAGTTGCTTAAATGGTACATCATATACGCTGATTTTCGAAGCTTTTTCTGAAGGTTTTCTACATGAACATTCCATTTGAAATGATTATCAACATATACTCCCAGGTATTTATATGATGTAACCAATTCAATATATGTTGTACAAGTATCATTGTTCTGGTTGTTGGTGTTATGTAAGCATGTTAGTTCGTGGAATTTTAGCTGGATGTTGTGTTGTTCAAAGTGTGTGGGCTTAATATGCATTATTTTAGTTTTTCTTGAGTTTATGTTTAGGCCATTATCATGGCACCATTTTGTGGCTACATTCAATTGATTTTGCATAATCTCAGTGGCGAGGTGAATGTTTTTGTTTGAAACAACTACAGCAGTATCGTCTGCATATGCAAAAGTTGTACTTTGTTGCATAGCATTGAGCATGTCATTTGCGTATAGAATATAAAGTACTGGGCCAAGTTTCGAACCCTGTGGGACACCATAATCAATTGAAACCTCTTCACTTAAAGTGTTATTGATTTTGATGCGATACGATCTGCAATCGAGATAGCTTTTAAACCATTTTAAAATATTACCTCGTATTCCATTTCTTTCTAATATTTGGACAAGTTTGGTGTGAGATAGAGTGTCAAATGCTTTGCTAAAATCAATAAATAATACCAGGCAGTGCATTTGTTTGCTTAAGCATTTATTGATAAAGTTTGCAAAGTTTCCTAAGAGTCCGTTTATATTTTTACCTTTTTGAAATCCAAATTGGTTTTTATTAATTATTTTATACCTTTCTAGGAAATGGTTTAATCTTTTTACTACAATTTCCTCAAGTATTTTTTCTAGAACAGGTAGGATTGAAATAGGTCTGTAATTATTATATTCGGATTTGACTCCACTCTTGTAAATTGGCCTTATAATGGAAGTTTTTAAAGATTTTGGAATAGTCGCATTTTCTAGACTGGAGTTTACAAGCTTTGTGATTATTGGTGTCAAAAAGTAAGCATTGTTTTTTATATCTTTAGGTCTTATTCCGTCAATCCCTGCTCCTTTTTTAACGTTTAGTTTACTTAAGATATTAAAGATTTCCTGTTCATTTGTGTTTTCCATGTATATAGACTTTTGAATTGCTGGTTCAAAATTGTTTATTGTTCGGATATTGCAGCTATGAATTAATTTTTGCACATTGTCCTTAAAATTTATAGCAAAATTGTTTATAATAGTGTTTATATTATCATATTTGTAATTTTTTATTATTGTTTCATCAATATTGTTTTTCTTTTTACCAACTATTTCATTTATAAGTTGCCACGTACCACGCATATTATTTCGATTTTCTATAAATTTGTTTCTGTAGAATTTGTCTTTTTCATATTTTATTTCTTTGTTTAATAAATTTCGATATTTTTTATAGTTATTTTCATAATCCTTATTGTTTCGATTATTTAGCCATTTTTTGTAAAGTTTATCGCGTATATCACATTTTTTAATTAAATTTGAACTTATCCACTCATTTTGTTTTCTATGTTTTTTGGTTTCAACCGTTTTTTTAGATTTTTCATATATTTCGGCGAATTTTTCAGAAATTTTATTGTAAATGTCAGTTGTGTTTGAGTTTTGATCTATTATTTGATTCCAGTTAGTCTCACTTATAAGTTTATTTATTTTAATATTGTTTAAACTGTAACCCTGATAATTGTTAGTTTCCGAACCCTGTATTTTTTCCATTTCTTTATACATACTACAAAAAAGAGAGTAGTGATCTGAAATCGTTGTTGTTATAATTGAAGCCTCTGCATTAGAGCTTGATTGTTGCTTTTTTATAAACATATGGTCAATGCACGTGCTAGTATTTTTGTTTACATCCTCACGTGTACTCTCATTTATCATGCATTGCAGGCCATTCGACATTATCGTGTTGAGATAATTTGTTGTTGTGATATTTACATTATTTATATCTATGTTCATATCTCCCACTACTAGAATATCATTTTTTTTGTATACTGCATTTATTGTTTGGTCAAGCTCTGTTATAAAAGAACGTACATTGAGTGATGGGGGACGGTAAATTGCAAGAAGGGAAAGCATATTGTTGTTTATGTTGACATCTATTTGAAGAGATTCAAATGAGTTGGTTGGTGTACTAATCGGTGTGTAGGTGAGAGATTCTCTAACATACACCGCGATACCTCCACCTCCCTTGTTGTTCCCTTTATCATCTTTTCGGTTTAGAAAAATAGAGTTGTAACCATTAATCCTATACAGGTCGTTCTCATCGTCAGAGATATTTGTTTCTACCAAAACTATTATTTTTATTTCATTTATTATTTGTTGTATAGTTGTTAAAAATACAGAAAAATGCGAGCGTAAAGAGCGAATATTCATATAAATTAATGACAACGGATAACTTAAGAAAGTTTTATTTATTTGATTAAAGTTATTAAGAGTTTGTTTTTGTGTGTTCATAATTTTATTTTTTAAAAAAAAGAAAAGAAATTTGTGTTTTTGTGTAATATATTTATGTTTTTTAATATTTGAAATTAAATTGCTGATGTAATTAGCTCAATGTCGGCAGCGTTGTTGATAATTATGGCAGCGGAACCCTCACTTTTACGGGCAAAAATGTTACCATTTTTGACCCAAACAAATTTCCAATTACAACCTTTTGCTTTCACTTTGGTAAGCCATAGTAATCTGCGGTTAGTAGGGGTTAATTCGTCATTTATGTATATGTAATTTATGTTGTTGGTATTATTGTTGCTGTTGGTATCATCGCTTAGTACATTTGCATCAACTCGATGTGCGCGTATTTTACTCATCAACTCTTTCTTTTTGTTGATAGAAGAGAATTTTACAATTATTTTATTCTCCTTTTTTGGTATACGATAAGCAGTATCAATATCGTTCGGTTCAATACCGACAATGAGAGAGTCAGCTATTTTTTTAACAACATCAGTTGCATTCATCTGTGTATTTTGAACATTGTTTATTTCAATATTTTTACCAATAGCCTCTTGTTCTAGTTTGTTGATGCGTTTGTCCATTTCGTTTATTAGTTTCTTGTTTTCATCGTTTTTATTATGAAGGTCGCTGACCTGTGTGGCTAAATTAGCAAGTGTACTTGTGATAGTTGTTAGTGCGTTTTGTATTTCTTCTTTTATTTGGAAGTGAGAGATATCAATATTTTGTGCCAGTGTTTGCATTGTTGTTTTTATTTCTATTATATCTGTTTGTACAGAGCAAAGATTATTGTTTAGAGCATTGATAGAAAGAGAATCTTTAAATCGTTTTGCATTATCATCGCTTTCCTTTACATCATCGGCATCACGTTGTTGTTTATTATTGGTGGTATCATTAGTTTGCTGAAGGTTGATGTCAACCACGGTGGTAGCGGGGGTTGGTAACTTTATTTTTCGGCAAATATGACACTTCCAGTTGTTTTTTCTATCAGTATGCATACTATCATACGTAGTTTTGCTTACCGACGAACAGGGGGAAAAGTGGTAGTTTGAATTGCAGTTTAAGCACTTGACAAAGTTGCCCGAAGTTGGGAGAGATTTTTTACACTCGTTGCAGAGAGAACTCATTTTTATGTTTATTTTTCGATATTTTATGTGTAACAGAAAAGAAATATTAAGAATATTTTATTTAAGTAAAGTTTCTTTTTATTTTATTAAAAGCAATTAATTTTGTATGAAGTTTTTTGTGTTTTTTTTATACCAATCGATTGGAAATAAAAAGATATATTTTATTGTGTAATTTTTTAAATTAAATTTCACTTTAAACCACTGTAAATTTGATTTTTCTTAGAGCGACACTGTAACACGTCCGTTCACAATGAAAATAGAGTTAACAACTCTACTCTAACTCTACTCTAACTCTACTCTAACTCTACTCTAACTCTACTCTAACTCTACTCTAACTCTACTCTAACTCTACTCTAACTCTACTCTAACTCTACTCTAACTCTACTCTAACTCTACTCTAACTCTACTCTAACTCTACTCTAACTCTACTCTTACTCTACTCCTACTCTACTCTAACTCTAACTCTACTCTAACTCTACTCTAACTCTACTCTAACTCTACTCTAACTCTACTCTAACTCTACTCTAACTCTACTCTAACTCTACTCTAACTCTACTCTAACTCTACTCTAACTCTACTCTAACTCTACTCTAACTCTACTCTAACTCTACTCTAACTCTACTCTAACTCTACTCTAACTCTACTCTAACTCTACTCTAACTCTACTCTAACTCTACTCTAACTCTACTCTAACTCTACTCTAACTCTACTCTAACTCTACTCTAACTCTACTCTAACTCTACTCTAACTCTACTCTAACTCTACTCTAACTCTACTCTAACTCTAACTGCAATCCACCCACTGTAACACATTTAATTTATTGTCATTTCATAGTGATGGTCTGCGTGAATTACTGCATATGATCTGAGAAATTCAAATGAATCCATGATGACAATATTAAGTAATATTTACTCGTACATTTCAATTGTTTGGAATATATAAATTTATGCATACATATCGAGCCCTAACTGCAAAAATATCTTATGTGCATAATAACAAACTCTAAAGTAGAAGGGTTTGCTTTGTGACTGTTTAATTCAATGTAAACATTCGATCGATGTCGAATGTGAAATTGCAACTGTAGTTGGTGCAAAAAGTAAAATCTAATATATTATTGGTTAAGATATTTTTGCGGTTAGTGCTCGATGTATATTTATATTGTAGATTTACATGCACAACCTGTAACTATGTGTGTCATTATTTAAGTACATACATCTATGTAAATTATTGTAATACTTATTAGTGTCTGCTTAAAATATTTTATTGGCTTCACTGTCATTCTCGGCAGAAATTAACAGTTGTCATTACAATGTTCATGTTTTAATCACAACAGTTATTTATATATAAATACATTTATTTAGATTTTGTCCTGCATCATCATCATCACCACTAAGTACAACATCTTCATTATCATTATATTAATTGGAAGCATTTGCTTTATGTAAACTTAGTACGAGTATGTTGTTACATTGAAAATGTATTGTAAATATATATGAATATGAGTTACTTTGTCTTTTGCCTAAATAAACATAACAGAGTAATGTAGGAATTTCCAATGTTTCTGCTAGATTTGCTTAATATATCCTTGACCATTTCAAATATTTACAACTATTTCTACAACTATGAACTAGTTTATATCGAAAGTAACTCTTGAGCAAGTAATCTAATAGGAAGGTAACCTAGTGTGCATTTTAATTGAATTTATGTTAAATAAGTTAAAATATGTAGTTGGTGTATTTCTCAAGGGAAGTTGCATAGTTATTTCAAACATATTTATGAAGTAAAATGGCGACAAATTAGACAAATTTTGAAATAATATTAAAAAATTGTATGCAGACAATAATTTAAAAGTGTATTGGATTTGAGTTTCAAAACAATTATTTTGATATACATCCCACTCAGCGTCAAAAAATTTCTTAAAGGAAAAGCTTTAACTTAACTTTCTTTGAGAAAAAAATTAAAAAAAGTTTTTGATTTTGAAAAAAGTGAAAAATTGTATGTTTTGAGTTACAAAATATTTATTTTGGTCCAACTCACATCCCACTAAGTGACCAAAAAGGTGTTCAAGGTAAAGATCTAAGCTTTCTTTTAAGAAAACAATTAAGAGAGCTATATTCGGCTATGCCGAATCATATATACCCTTCACCAAATTATACTTCAAAATACAAATTTTAAATAGTTTTTGCACAGAAAAAACAAATTCATAATTGGAATGAATTTTGTAATAAATATTATTAATCGAACATGACTTTTTTTCCCAAACTTTTTCATTCAGAATAAGAACATGTTCATAAATATTATAAAATTGTTCATGACGGAAATATTAGCTTAGCTTTAGACTAGACGATAGTGTGCTGGACTATCAATCCAGGGGTTGCGGGTTCGATTCCTGCCAGAGACTCTGGGTGTTTCTGCAGACAAGCAAAACACTTCGCAGGTTGTGTTCGTTTAAAAAAAAGATATAGTTCAAAAATCGAGGTTGTCCTGGTTTTTTCCTTATATCTCATTTTGAAAAAAGTCAAAAATTTTTTTTAATTTTTTAAAAAAGTTATCTAAACTTTTTGTGACACATTTTGCTAAGAACAATAGGTAATAAGTTACATGGATGAGAAAAAAGTAAAACTTTGACCCACTCTAACTCTGAGAGTTAGTTCTACACCGATCTTCATCCCGATCGGAAGACATCGATCTCAAAAGTTTGTTCACTTGACATGAAATTCCGAATATATAAGAATATCACTATTAAATGACTGATTAAAGCACAGCCAAAACGACTTCTTCTCTGCCGAAAAAGAAAATTTTGGAAACTTTTGCCAATATGGAGCATTTTTAAATTTCATGCTTTGGTAATAATCTAACTGATGTTTTTGAAGTTTTTTTCTCAAATGGTACTAATTGGTGTGGGACATAGCAAAAAAGGTCCTGGATTTCAAGCAATCATCTTAACATTGGTGAGCATTTCTGTATTATTCATGTGATGTTATTTGTATTAAAAAGTCCAAGGCTTTTCGTCCACAATGTATAACCATTGCATTTTTCGTATCCAAGGTTTGCTCTTTTTAATGAATATTTGTAGGTGTTTCAAAGAATTGAAATCCTCATTTTGTATTAAGGTCACAATAAATTGTTTACTGTAGTTTTCCTTAGCTTAGCTTCTTCCATTAAAGGGGTACATAAATTTGTTAAAAATTATTATTTATTTCGTAACAAACTTGTAGTCATGTGAGAGCTCTAAACTACTCTGAATTTCACCTGCTCAGTAATTTGTAAAATAAACTTTTACTTGTGTCTGGAGCATAAGGAGTATAAATTCATTTACTCCTTTTGCTCTAAGTGAAATAGGTGTTTTGATTAGAATAAGTAGCTAGATCTCAGCACCTAATGGGAATTTTACTTTGAAATATTGCTCTCAGTCTATATATTTACCCAAATTATGGGCTACAAATTGTACTTTCGGTACTAATCTACATATATCACACATCAATGCTTACGATCTATAAAACAAATTCTATAACATTAGAATTACCTCATAAAATATTTATCGTGCCTGATTCAAGTACGCTAATAAATTTCAATTTCAACGAAATAGTTTTATAAAATTATTCAAATTAAATTAGAATCGTTGTTGCTTCCATAACATAACATGCACTAAACAATTTTCACATTTAAAATAAGTAAAATGATATTAAACAAAATAGTATACATAAGCTGTACATGGAATGGAAATCAATATACTCAAATGGGATAACCTTCTCATTAAGTATTCATTAGTCAACATTGTTAGTTGTTGGTGCTGATGTTGCTGCTGATGTTAGTGATGATGTTAGTTTTTCTGGTGTTTTGTTTGAATCAAAGGTTTAGTCAAGTACTTCACTCACTACCTTTCATAGTGTCCTTAACACAATGTCTATACATAGTGCAGAGAAGTAGTGTTACGACTACCAGTTTTGTTTGTGATGATGAATTTTAATAATTTATCAAATTTTCTGTATTCTGGTGTGTTTGTTTATATTTATATATATATATATTTATGTATAATAGGGTGGCACTTATTACGCACTTTTCTTATTTTCGATGCTCCCAAGGTCTAAAATTGTTATCAGCCATCTAAAAACCAAATACTGAAAAACTGTATTTTCTACTTCTGGTTAACATAAGTAAAAAGGAATTGCATTGTTGCAACAGCCACGGTCCAGAGGAGTACACAAATTTATATAACAACCATATTTCATATATCTTACATTTTTTGGAGTAGAGCTCCAGCTATAGATGAGTTAATAATGTTCTAGAAATTTTAAATTATCAAAAACTCAAAGAAAAAATCTGAAATTAAATATTCAAAAATGAGATGACGTATTATATTTTAAAGAAATCATTTTAAAAAACCTGAGACCAGCAACAAAATTTCATTGAAATTTAAAATTAATACCTTAATTCCTACGAAAATCGATTATAGGTATAACTTTTAAAGTTCGTGTTTTTAATTCACATTTAACGTTTATTGGAATCGAAAAATATTTTTTTAATTTTTATATCCTACATCCTAAATATCCTACATAGCACAGTGGGGCAGAATCAAAATTTTTTGGAAATATATCTGGCATTTCGAAATATATCGGCTGGTCTGATCGGGATAAAATTTACGTGGGCGTATCCGAGGAGTATTCGAGCTTAAGATATTAAAATGGGACATACAAATGAGGCGCTGGAATTCGATTCGATTTATATTTTTGGAAAGCGCTCGGCAAGATCTTAAAAAACATGCTTGCGTGTGCTATTTATCTCTTATAATTTCCAAGTTATAAGCATTTCAAAATTGAAATTTTAAAATTTTGCCATACCTTGGTACGCATTTTTAAAAATTTTCGACCCAATGAACTCAATGAACTTTTTTTTGGTTAGTTAGACAATTAAATTGCAAATATCATACAAAAGATTTCAGAGCAATATCGATTATGCAATAACGATCAGAGCAATAACGATTTTCAATTTAAATATTAAAAAAACAGTGGATTTTTGCTGTTTTTTGGGCTAAAAGGCGACTTAACTCTTTTTTAATTAAAAAAAATCTTTTTTTAAGAACACATAACAATTTTATATTTTTCTGAAAGATATCTTTACGGAAAACATTTTGATATAAATAACATGTCCTATTCTTAGAATATGTTGGCTCTACGCACTTCAGAATTTGACATATTTTTGATCAAAAATTCAAATTTGGGCCACATGTTCTAAAATCCCAAAGCTGGCATCAGAAAACAAAATGCAGGTTTGGAAACCTTGATGTGTTCCCTATTTATTGCCAAAATCTTTTCCCAGCCCCGAAGGAAATGTGGACCCTATAGACAAAATTGTAAAAATACCATTTTTGGTTTTTTCGCTCCAATTTTTAGGAATTGCGGGATTGCCTTTGACCTTTTGACAAATTCTTTACACCTTTTTATTTAGAATGACAAACTTAAAACACAATGAAAATTTCATTGAGTTTCGTTAATAAATAAAGATTTTATTACATATTACATATTTAATGAGTTTCTAAAACTAAAATTTATATCAAAATTTTAATAAGATTGCAAATATTAGGAACAATTTGAACCACATTTATTCCGAGCAGTGTTGCCAGTTTAGCCTTTTTGAGGCTAAATTTAGCCTTTTTATTTACTCTTTAGACTCGAAATTTTGGTTTTAGCTTCGTGGCTTTTTTCTAGCCTTTTCTTAATTTTAAAATAGCATTTTTTGAAATTAAAAAAGGCTAAACATTTCGAGACTAAAGAGTAAATAAAAAGGCTAAATTTATATTTGTGAACCATTTTCATTTTAATTCATTACTGATTTTCATTTAGCTTTTCAACATACTCAAGAATTGTGCAGTATTAAAAGAACAAATAACAATTGCCAATATCAAGTGGTTCAAAATGAAATAGAGTATTTTATATCTGAAAGCTTAAATGTCTAGCAAATTCTCTTTCATGAAAAAATTGTTATTACACATTATATTCATCATTATATAATGGACAAGAGCCCCACAAACTCTTGAAGGCTTGTGATACTCGATGGCGATCATTAGCCATTAAACGTCTTGTGGATCTATGCTTCGAGTTAAAACCCATTTTGTTTTAATTTCGTCAAACCAGCAATTCTAAAAAGCCAAACTTTTAAGTAATTAATACACTGATTATAATTTGGCGTACCATCTTTTTTTAAAACCAGTATTGCACAAAGTACAAAAAGTAAATATATCATTTGCTGTTTTCTGATTTAAAATTCAAGGAATTTGATCCATTATCGTCGCCAACTGAAAATTGTTTAATGTTTTTGACACATTTTTCATACTAGTTTGATGAATGAGAGATAAAATAAAGAACGTTTTAATTAGTGAAGATTATGACAAAAATAATACGACAAATTAAACTAATTGAGCAATTGCTACAAAGATTACCATATGAAAACTCTACGCAAAATCAATTTTTTTCCCGTTGATAATAAAGTAGTAAAACCAAAAAAAATATATTATGTCATATTGATAGTGAAAAATTAAAGTGCTAATAAAATTACGAAGCTTAAGGCTCAGGGGCAGAATATATTAAACTACAAATGGACAAATATAGAACCAACAATGTCCATTTTCTGACATGGTTAATCTAGTATTTAACTTTTTAGTACTTCCTTTAAGTAAAGCAGATGAATTTTATGAACATATTTTCTAATTTTTTATTTAAAAATAAATATAAACCAAAATTCTTAATTTATAATATTTTAGCTTTTTTTTGGCTTTTTTTCTAAAGCGGTTTAGCTTTTTCTGGCCTTTTTTTGAAGCCAATATAGCTTCTTTTTTCGCCAGCTCCTGGCAACGCTGATTCCGAGCTGTATTGTGTTGTTTAGATAAGTTAATTTTTGGTCTTACAAAAAAAATTTCAAGTCAATATCTCAATTAGATTCAAAAATATGCCAAAATATGAAAAATATGAAGACCTAGCCGAGCGCTTTTCAAAAATATTAAAATCTTTGAAATCGGATGGGAAACAAAAAAATGGCACGTGTTTAAATATTTTACATGTCCAAGGTACTCTACTTTGAGGCCCGATATCGACGCCACTAGAGCGTTAAGCTCTTATAAATATCTTAATTATAAACATATTCACACCAAATTTAGCACAAATGAGTTTTATATAAGCTAACTCTCATTAGAACGACAAGTACGTACACATTTCGATTCTTTTAAATTATGTTGCAATATTTTTACAAATACTAAAAAAAATGCATTTTTTCCCCTTGTAAATGCACCTCAAAACTTTGAGCGAGGAGCGGCACGGGATGCAATCATGATAATAAGACAAAATTTCACATTGAAGTATAGTTTTATATATTGAGGATTTCACGTCAAGTGAACCAACTTTAAAAATCGATGTCTTCCGGGATGAAATTTGCACCAAGGTTAGACCTATTGGATAGTAATTCAGACACAATTTTTCAACAAGAGGGGGTCAAAATTTGATATTTTGGCCAAAAGTGTGATTTTTCCCAAATAGTTTAGATAGCTATTTCTCCAATTTGAGGTACATGTAGAAATATCCGAAAATATTCGAATCGTGAGAGGCGTTATGTTTTCTTTTAATTTCTTACACTAACGAAATATTTTTCCTTTACAATCCGTCATATTTAAATAAAAACAATCTTTGGATGATTTTATAATAAATAAAATTTAATTTCGTACGTGACATACCGTACGTAACAGATTTTTCTCTTATAATAAAACAATATACATATATTCTGTAAATATATGTATACAAAAACTAAAAAAATTAATAGAAAATATACATTCGGTTTAGTATTTATAAAAAACCGGCTTTTTAAGAAACCGGTTTGTCGGTTAACCGAAAATAGGCCTTTTTAAAAAAACCGGTTTTTCGGTTAACGGACATCGAAAAAACCGGTTAAACCGGTTAACCGTCATTTATGTGTAGAAAACATAAAATATCCAATAAAGAATATACAGCTCTAAAATTTGTAGTTTTTAATAGTCTGGAATCGTTAATATTAAATAGCTATAAATATACAAAAGTGCTAAGTCCATTTTACATTGTAAAAATTTGATATTTTGAAATTTATTATCACCTCGACTTTCTGATATGAAACAGAAAATGTTACAAGTCCCAAAAAAGGACATATAAGATGCAAACATACTTCTTCTTAGTCGTGATTATTTGTCATTTTAAGTCATATCAAATAATTAATAAAACTCCATTATCAGAATTCATCACTAAGTATTTAATGAGATTTAGCCTAAGCTAAATCCGCATAGAATTATGCATAATTTAATTTAAATTTTTAATAGTTTCATTATGTACAATTTATTCTGAAAAGTTTTTTAAGTAAACTCATCGTCCTCTACTGTTTAGAATCACTATAATTCTTAAAAATATTAATCTGAAGAGGTTTGTATCGTAAATCAGCAGTTTAGGTTTCAAATCAGACCAATAATGTGTATGCAATGAGTATTAAAAATGCACAAAAACATGAGATTTATTAATTTTATTCCCAAATTTGAAAAACCGGTTAACCGAGTGATAAAAACCGGTTAACCGAAAATCAACATTTTAAATTAACCGGTTCGCAAAAAACCGAGATTTCGAAGAAAACCCAGTTTTTGGGTTAACCGGTTAACCAGAGTCAAATTCAATCAGAGTCAAATTCATTTCATACTACAAGCTAATTGGGAGCCTAGTTTTCGCCGGAATTTTAGCCTAAAACATACCTAAAACATTAAAAAATTAAATATAATCAGTACAAACTATTAGTTTTGTCCTTAAAATGTTGTAATATGAACTAAATACTTTCACATTATTTTCTTATATTCAAATCATCTTAAAAAAAGTTTTAGATGACGGCAAACAATATTAGACCTTGAAAAATAAGGGCCACCCTAATATATAATGGTCCTGTGTACAACAAAAAGTGGGGAAATGAAAAGTGCGAGTTTGTTGAATGTATTAATATTTTAGTGCTGGTTGTGAACTCTTACCTCTTGTTAATATTAACTGAGGGTTTATTTTGTGTTTGTGTCCTTAGTATGTTTATTTTGTTTCTATATATTTTGTATGTATGTGTGTGTTTGTTGACCCATATTTCTAGTATTTTGTTGTAACCCGCTCTTCAACAGGACATGTTGTTGAATGAATGGCTTTTGTATTCTTAGGGGGAATGTAGAATTTTTTTGCAACTACTTTTTTTCTTCGTTTTTTGTTTGGGATAACTAAAGGAAACTTGTACTTTGCAACCGGTAGAAGATTTTTTGATTTGTTGATATATTGTGTATATTTTCATTTATATTTTATTTCTCTATTAAAGTTGTTGGTGTTGTTGAGGCATGTCGAGTTGGTGTGAAATCTCAGGTTACTTGTCGTATTCCTTTTTATTGCTTTTAATTAATTTTCTTCCCTTATATCATACTGTTTCTGTTTTTGCTACCGTCGAGACATCGTCAGCTTACTTAGGAATCCTGTGCCACCATACACCGAGAGTGCAGAGTCATCAATGTTAATAATAATTGGTATTTGTACAAGTTTTCTTCTTAGGAAACATAATTTGTGTGAGTGTGTAGGTATTAGTTGTTTTTAACGATACAAACTTTCAATTGAATAAATCGTTTGTCTACACACTTTATGTGTAGAATTTCAGAGGTAACTTGAGTAACATGTTGTCACGTACCAGTCAGATTCAAAGGTCATCAAATACACGTATTCCACTTTACAGAATGTATGGATGTTTGTAGGTAGGAATGTTTATGTATGCTTCATTA
Organism: Calliphora vicina; assembly: GCF_958450345.1. Taxonomy (NCBI): domain Eukaryota; kingdom Metazoa; phylum Arthropoda; class Insecta; order Diptera; family Calliphoridae; genus Calliphora; species Calliphora vicina. The sequence goes on from NC_088780.1 coordinate 23,929,570, forward strand.
ATTGTTCCAAGAATTTTTCGGATATTTGAGTGCGAAAAATAAGATACACAAAGAGTGAGAAAATTAAATATGCTCTAATGATTTCTATTAAATTCAAAAGATTTACGTTTACTTTAGATTTGAATTTAAAATGTGGGTTTTTCATTAAAATTAGTTTAAAAAGTAGTTTAAAAATTGTAGCATCTCTTTATTTATTAAAATTTACTTTTATACCCTTCACCTTTGTGAGAAGGGACAAGGGTTTGTCATTCCGTTTGTTATTTCTACATTTTTCATTTCCGACCCTATAAAGTATATATATTCTGGATCCTTATAGATAGCGGAGTCGATTAAGCCATGTACGTCTGTCTGTCTGTTGAAATCAATTTTCTGAAGACCCCAGATATCTTCGGGATCCAAATCTTCAATAATTCTGTCAGCCATGCTTTCGAGAAGTTTTCTATTTAAAATCAGCAAAATCGGTCCATAAATAACGGAGATATGAGCAAATAACCGGGATAACCTAGATTTTTGACCTATTTTTTATCTATATCTGGATTACTAAGTCATTAATATTGTTACGAAATTGTACTTGAATTCAAATATAACGATTTTAAGGGCTGATTTAAAAGTAGCATAATGCTTTCAAATAACAGTGCTGTAATAGCAAACTGTAACTATTCTGTGGGCATTATTAAATAAAAGCTTTCAGTTGATTTGATCGTAAGTTGGCAACGCTGTATTCGAATTCGAATATTCAGTTAAAGAACATTTTGGAAAGTACACCACAGATTGCGTATGTATTAGTAAGATCTAGAATATTCGAATTTTGAACAATATGGAGTGCAGATGTTATAAATATTGGCAGAGGTTGCAGTAGTGAGTGAGTTTATCAGAGACGCTTTTCGAATAAACATCAACTGAGTGCCTTAAAGTGTGTTGTGTTTTTTCAAGCAAATTCGTGTACATCATAAATTGTGTCTGTATTTCTGCGAATTTACAAACGTATAAAAAACATTGAGTGACTATTTAATTCTGTTGTTGTACATTTTAAATAAATAAAGAGTTGTTACAATTTTCAAACTACTAAACGGCTTTTATTTGCAATCAAAAGTATCCGGTTTATTTAAAGGAAATAAACCAGCGTTTTAAAAAATTTAAAACGTAACAATATATTAAAAAAATTATGAGGATATCTTAAACCGTTAAAAAGATATGCCCGAATCTAAAAGCCTCTAAAAATTATTTTATTTTTGATTTTCCATGGAAAAAAAATAATGTAGCCCCACACTCCCACAAGCTGTTGTTTCAATAAAACTAAAGGTCTTGTTTGGACTAAAAAAAAAATTATTCTCGGGAGTTTTAGGAAAATGATGGAAACTTAAAATTTTTTGTCGAATGATAAACGAAATATCCAAAAAATTCTTATCTACATAGGTTTTCTTAAATATTTCTCCAGAATCCGATTAAATCTTTTAACCATACCATACATAATCTTTAAGCATACCCAATTATTCGCAAATACGCTTACAATCGTCTAGCTACCTGGTTAGGTTTGGCATATATCTCTGGCCACTTGCTGAAATAATCCATAACCACTAGAACAATTTCTGAAATCACTGAAAAGAAAAGGAGCAGCGAAATCCATTGTAATCCGATGTCTACTAATGTCACGATATCATGCAGATGGACGGATTTAGAGGACGAAATTGTCAAAAACTTATTCTTTGTTTATAAAAAATATGTGGTGTCCAAAAATTAGTTAAATCACTTAAAAGTAATCAAAATATATGAAAAACTTTATTCTGACAACTTTAACCTATATGAAATTTATCGCTTATTATAGTAACAGAAAATGTTAAACTAACCCAATCGGGAGAAACAAATAAATATTTTTTATATAGAATTCACAAAAATCAATGGCCGTATTATATTTGATGTGGATGTATAAGACTCTGCACAGCCGAATATAACTCTTACTTATTATCAATAATTTTTTCATACAATTGCCTTTCACGTCTTTTCTATTAAAGTTACACATTTAATTTAAATGAACTTGACCTAATGTTATAAATTACAAACTGCGTTTACATTATTCTTTAAAATAGAGTTTTATCTTATTATAAAAGATTTAACTTTGGCGAAAAAATAAAAAATATTTTCACAGTTGTTCAAAAAAAGCAAGGTTACATTCTAAACAGATTGAAATTATATCCACTTTGTTTCTTTATACAGCAATCTAATGCAAAATAACATAGTTTTAACAACCTACTTATTGTATACGTATTACTCAGAACATCAGTTGAATTATAATTTTAGAATATGCAAATAAATAAAATATTTGTTTTGGTTGTTGTTTACAAACATTTCAAGAAAGCCCGAACAAAAATAGTTGAAAATTACAAAAATAAATAAATAAAACAACCACCCACCCACAAACGACACTGAACTGTCAGTTACACAGCAAGTCACAGAATTTGTGCTGATCATAATGATATTTGTTTTTGGTGGGATGATTTGTCCTGGTTATCATTATTGTTGTTGGATGTAGTTTTCTGTTAATTTTCTATTCGTTTCTGCAAACCCCCTTTGACTTGTACCACAGAGTTTTAGTTTGTTTTTCAGTTTTTTTTTTCTCATTTTGCAAAAATTTTGTGTAGTACCAAAATAGAAAATAAATTTAAATAAAAAACACAACAAACTGGGCGTTAGTATGATGGTGTAAATAATAGAAAAGTGTTCAGAAAATAAACAACAACATCATCATCATCATGAACTGCGATAGAGAAGTATAATTTTGTATGTATAGAAAGGGGGCCGCCGGAAGATGTATTATTTAAAGTAAAAATAATTCATTATGATCAGAACCATTTACCGAACTATTTTTGAACAATTGGCTATATGTGGTACACATAAGGGTTGAAATATTTTCATATTACTCGGTATTTATAAACTTATGCACTGTTTTTTGTTTCAAGAGCCCAATACCCTTCCAAAGGCTGAACTTCTGGACGGTTAAGTGGTACAAATTTGACATTATTGTGCCATGATCCCAAAACGGGCCAAAAATCACTCTGTGCTTTTTTAAGAAAGGTAAAATCCGTTTTTGTAGACACTCCGTAATATATATTTCTGTGTTTATCGTGCCTGATGTCACAAATGATTGGCTGATTTTGCTCCAACTGCAAATGGCTTGCCACACTAGAAATATGGGGAATTACATTTGTTTATATACCCTTCACCTTCGTGAAAAGGGTATATATAAGTTTCTGTCCGACATGCTTTCAAGAAGTTTCCCATTTAAAATCAGCAAAATCGGGGCACAAATGGCTGATATATGAGGTAAAAACAAGGACAACATCGTTGTTTGACATATTTTTGACCAATATCTGGATTACTTACTAAGTCATTAATATAGACCATATGGATATCTAATGATAGATATTTCAATACAGAAAATATTGTGTATAACAGTATTTTCTATAGAAAATATTGTGTATAACAGTATTTTCTATAGAAAATATTGTGTATAACAGTATTTTCTATAGAAAATATTGTGTATAACAGTATTTTCTATAGAAAATATTGTGTATAACAGTATTTTCTATAGAAAATATTGTGTATAACAGTATTTTCTATAGAAAATATTGTGTATAACAGTATTTTCTATAGAAAATATTGTGTATAACAGTATTTTCTATAGAAAATATTGTGTATAACAGTATTTTCTATAGAAAATATTGTGTATAACAGTATTTTCTATAGAAAATATTGTGTATAACAGTATTTTCTATAGAAAATATTGTGTATAACAGTATTTTCTATAGAAAATATTGTGTATAACAGTATTTTCTATAGAAAATATTGTGTATAACAGTATTTTCTATAGAAAATATTGTGTATAACAGTATTTTCTATAGAAAATATTGTGTATAACAGTATTTTCTATAGAAAACATTGTGTATAACAGTATTTTCTATAGAAAACATTGTGTATAACAGTATTTTCTATAGAAAACATTGTGTATAACTTAAATATGTTTTCATATACCACAACTTTATTTAAAACCGTGTAGTTATGGTTTGGCATAATAAAACATGTACATTGGTCGTGGTAGCAATGGCCTTTTGTAAGCATCTCTCTTACCATAATATCCGTTTCCGTTAACTTGCTCTGATTGTTTTATATCCTGTCGCGCTGTCACTCTGCTATTAGATGAAAAAAAACACACACACACAAACAAAAACATAATCTAAATCTACAGAAAACAACTATAAACCATACACTCCCAATGAAAGATAGAAACAAAATCTTTTGTTATTTTGTTAAACTAAGTATGCATATATTTTGTTTTTATAGAATAATTTTTTTCTCATTTCTTTTTTCATAATTTAGTTGAGAAAATAAAAAAAGAAGAAGGGGTAATTTAGTTTTGGTTTACTATACTGTTTGAAATAACAACAACACAACTCTTGAATTAAAGTATACAAGAACAAGAACAACTACAACACAACATAGTATATAGTTCATTTAAATGGCCTTGAGATTATAGTTAAAGTTTTTAGCTGCTTTTGATGAGTCTGATTTTATTTTTTATAGTTTAGTCAGCTTCACATTATTATGTGCATTTTTTTATATTTTCTTTTATTTGTTTCATAATGAGATTTTGTTGTTAATATTCTCACAACAACTGCAAATAATTTCATGCCATGGCATTCAAAAATTTTCTATAAACTATTTCTTTTTTTTAATATTTTATACAGAGTCATTTGGCAGCTGGAGAATGTGTGTGTGTGTATGTACTTAGGGATTTTGCTTTAACGTTGTTGATTAAAGCACTTAAAAAAATTCTAAATTTGTTAAAAGCAGCAATTCTATTTAGTTATTGAGAATTAATAGTGTAAAACTAATTCAATTCGTTTTTCGACTGAAAGCAAGTACGCTTAGTTATTAAGTATTGCTAGAAAAGTTTCAAAATTAATTGCAATTGGTTGCTAAAACATAGAAATTTTTTGAATTTAGTGCAAATAAATTTATATTAATTAATTTTTTTTGATTTATACACTCTAATACATTTTCCTCTAAATTTACTCCATTTAGAGTAGGTAACTATTTTTGTACTACAATCAGAGCAATAATATATGTTGTTTGTAAATTCAGATATTCAAACTTAAAAATTTACATTAAATTGGAATATTTTTGATCAGTATCGGCTTAACTCAGGATCTGCAGCACTGAATATGCAAAATTTCATTTGAAAATTTAAACTTGTTCATGTTTTGTAACTCAAGACAATAAATTTGAGTTAAAACATTTATTTCATACATTACATATTTCACTTGCATCTCACTAAGAGACCAAAAAGCTTTTAATGGAATAGACAGACCTAAGCTTTCTTTTGAGCAAAAAAGCTTTCTTTTGAAAAAAAGTCAAAAAAGTTTTTGATTTTGCAAAAAAAATCAAAAATTTTAATATACAACTAATCGACCAAAAAGGTCTTAAAGGAAAAGACATAAGATTTCTTTTGAGCAAAAAAAAAAGTACATTTTAAAAAGAACTTTGAGTTGCAAGACATTTATTTTGGTAGATATCCAACTCGAATCCAACTAAGCGACCAAAAAGCTCGTAAAGAAAAATACCTAAGCTTTCTTTTAAAATAAAAAAGATCCATTATGAAAATAAAGTCAGCAAAGTTTTTGATTTTGCAAAAAAGGTAAAAAAAAATTATGTTTTGAGTTGCAAAATATTTATTTTGATAGATCAAAGATGGAATAATAATTTGGAAATTCTAAGCAAAATTTCCAAATAGATAATAAGTTGCATGGATGTGAAGAAACACCTTTTTGGCCAAAATTTAAAATTTTAACCCCCTCTAACTCAGAGAGATCTGGACAGATCTTGGTGAAAAATTGTTTCTAAATCAATAAGAATATTAAAGGTATTTATAGACGGCAATACTGAGTATTAATATTTGTCAAAAATTCAAGTATCATAATACAATTTCATCGTCTAAACAAAATTTGTATTACATTTTCAAAAAGTACAAATAATTTTTCTGATTTACGGTCGGTATTTAAAATTTGTTTAAAACAATTCAAAAACTTTTTATTTTCATATGTATCGGGTATGTATTTTTAAGTACAAATAAGGCAAACAAAAATGTCAAGAAAATATAAAATAAAAATAACGTTTTCAGAAAAATATAAATCAACAAAGAAATAAAATATTTGTAATACTAACGTGTAAACAATAACTGTTTTTTCGAAACGATTTTTTGAAATACTGAATGATTTCAATAATATTTTGAATTTGAAAAGTGTTAATACTCAGTATTGCCGTCTATAAATACTAGGGTATTCAATTAATCGGGTTTCTGGTTTAATCGGTTAATCGGGCAAATAATTAATCGGGGTTTAGATTTAATCGGTTAATAATCGGTTAATTTTAAATTATTCGATTAACCGAATCCATTATACCATTGGAGTCCTTTTTGGACTTTTTAGATTTTAAATACTTTTAATAATTTCGATAAGTTGTGAAAAAAATCGTTTTAGTAGTGTCTCCAATTTCGTCTATTATTATGTTCTCATCCGACAATTACATGTAAATTAAATATATCAGTTATTATAATACTCACTAAACATACTTCTTGAATGTTCGAAAAAATATGTATTTTTACTTTGACATTTGTATTTGAATTAAAATGGAAAATTAAAAACAAACAAATTATGTTAAAGTGCAAAAAAAAAAAAAATTCGGTTAATCGGTTAACCGACACAAATTAATCGGTTTATTCGTTATTTAAAAATCGGCAATTTTGAATTATTCGAACAGTTAACCGACCAAAATTAATCGGTTAACCGATTAACGGTTAACCGATTGAATACCCTGATAAATACCTTAATATCCACTATGGTATTCGAATTATTCGATTTTTCTCTTGTTCGAATAAAACAAATAATTCGAATAAGAGATTTTAACTTGTTCGAATAATTCGATCACTCGTTTAAAATTAATCGAATTATTCGAATAATTTAAATTTTTTTAAAAAAGTAAAGAATGAAGTTTTGTAAGTTTTTTAATATTTTATTGTTAAAGAAAAACAAAAAATAACGTTAAAGATAACAATTCAAGTATTGATAATGTTAAAAAACATTCGAAAATAAATTCCATCATAAAATTTTCAACAGAAATATTCTGATCAGATTAACTCCCGAACAATCTACAAAGCAATTGTAGATTGTTCGGAAGTAGCAAAGTTTGCAATACTTGTGTATATCATTCGATTTATTAAATATTTTGCAACACTTACGTACGCGGTTTATAACATCACTTATATACATATATTTTAAGATCATGGCATTCATCTATTTCAATGTAATCATTATAAATGTCATCCTCCATAGCATTACTCGATTAATCGAACGATCATTGCTCGCATGAATACCCTAATATCCACCTTTCACGTTACGTATGAGTAATATTTTTTGATACGAATTTTTCTAAATGTAAGTAATTTGTGTGGCCTACTTTTTGGGATAATGACTAGGCTAATGCGCATTTTTCGAATATGGTAATAACGAAATTGGTCTAAGTCAAATAAATCATACAGGAATGTGTTATGTATAGTCGCAATTTAGCCATGCTTTCGGTAAAATTCGGCATGATTTATGCACCAGAGTGATGGAAAATTTACCATCGAAGCCGCGGTGGACATTTGCTCACAGTTATATTCCATACATACTAGCATCGATAGGCCTTTCAAATTAATATAAAATCTCACAAACACTTTATTTTATTTAAATTTAAAATATTAAGCTCATTTCACTTTTTGCTTTACAAAATCATGAGTTCATAAAAAAATACATGTATTTATTACATCATTAAGTAATTCTAAGATTTAATCGTGAACATAATTTTTAATTCGTGTTATGAATTCATAATAGATTACTTACATTCTTCTCCGAAAAAAATAATGGGGCAAATTTATGTGTTTATTTGCATGCACAATCAAGAGTCTATAAAGAATGGTCAATTAAATTTTATTTGAAAATTCGTTATAAATCCACTTTAAGGCAATGAGGAAAAATGGGGATGAAGAAAAAGATAGAAATAACAAGTAAGAGTTTTATATTCGGCAGTGCCGAATCTTGTATACCCACCATCAATATCTGACAATAAAAATAAAATAAATATTTTTCTGATATATGGGTTATATGGGTGTAGGGTCAATTATGGAGCTATCCTCCTAAAAGTTGGTAGAAAGATTAAGGTTAATATACATTTTGTTTATGTATAATTTCATCACGATATTAATTATTGTAAGACACAAATGGTCAGTTCATTTTCTGAGCGGGACCTTGTATGAGGACTAGGGACAATGTTGACAGTATAATTAACTAATAATCAACTAATTTGTGCAAAATTGTATGGGGATTGCCGCAAAAAGAACACATTTTTCACTGCTCCAACAGTATTCCGGGGGGACATTTGTATGGTGAAATCAGGAACCGCTATTCCCTATTTTCAATACCAAACGATCATTATCAACGGAGAATATTTATCAAAAATTTCAGCATGCTAGCTCATTTCGTTTGGGCCCTATTGTGTTATCAACAGACAGAAGGAAAGGGGTACGGAAATAGCTAGATCATTAAATCGTAGGAGAACCCAGAATATACACACTTTTTGGTTCTACGACCAACATTTCGATATGTTACAAACATAATGACAAAACCAATATACCCCTCTTCTTTTACGGATATAAAAATGATATAAAATAAACATTCTTATCAAAGAGCATAAATTGTTATAAGGAATTAAAATAATACTGTTGTTTATATTTAAATATTTCAATTTGTTTATGTATTTGTATTTATGTAAATATTAAAGCTTTTGTATGGATTTTTGTATATTCGCGTACAAAAATACTTACTTAAGATTTTTGATTTAAAATTCTTTCCCATTCCACACTCAAAGGATTAATGACGAATAAAGATGAATGTCGGTTGTTAAAGGAATTAATGTTGACATTGAGCTTTAAATTTGTTGAACTTTTTTTTTCTCGATTTCCTTTTTGTCATTTTCATTTTTATACATTTTACACTCATTGTATTTGTAATGTATTTTTTTTTAATCTGGAGTTTTCTTCATTTTCATTTTCCATTTGGTAAATTTTTTATGCTTTGCTTTGGCTTTGTGAAAATTAATAAGCTCTCTAGAGTTTAGCAGAATAACATCCTTTTTGGAAATGTGTCTTCATATTGTAGTGAAAGTAAATACGAGTTGGTTTTTCTTATCTTATGGTTTTTAGAAGAACCTAACAGGAAAGTGTTGTAGCAACAAAAAAAAAAACGTACAGGGACATGGTGTGAAAGAGAAATTGAAATTATTAGAAAGTAAACGAAAGGAGGCTGGCTTTTGGGCTGTTTGCAGTGAAGAAACATGATTTTTTTTAAATTTGTCACATAAAAGCAGTTTGATGATGAGTTTAAGAAAATTAAAAAAAACCAAGAGTAAAACTAACTGTGATATTGCAAGAAATTGAATACAGAAACCAATTTACTATTCCTATTTGAACTTTTCCATCCATAATTGTTCAACTAAGACTAACTCAATACCATTCTTATCCACAGCCTTGACTTTAACCCAGAAAATCATACCTCTACCATCTTATTTATTAGTGACAAGGACAATTATAAGATTTGGGCCTTCGGGGTACAAACATAAATTCTAAGGGTTAATTATATATATTCAATGTTTAAGTTAAAGCATGAAATACTTGCATTACCGCTCTCAAACATTAATCTAGAGTAAGTTGTATTTTATTTTTTTTTTTATAAAATGTCAAGATCTGGTAAAAATCTTTAGTAATTAAATATTTAAGGCTTCTAAGCCATAAACATATATAAATATTTTACAAGCATAGAAAATTGGCTAATATGTACACTAGGGTGGCACTTATTTTGCTTTAAAATTATTGTTCGTTTTGTGAAAATCATATTCATCAAAATTAGACAACAACCCTGAAAATTATCGCCCAATAACAATTTGCTCTGCAATTTACAAAGTAATGGAGAGTATGGTTAACCAAATATCTAGAGTCGAACAATTTACTTAGCGACCGGCAGTACGACTATCGTAGAGGACGTTCTACGGGGGACTTGTTTGTCTTCCTATCGGAAAAATGGTATCGTTCCATTCACCGTTTTGGAGAAAGTAAAGTTTTGGCTCTAGATATTTCTAAGGCATTCGCTCTTATCGAAACTTATTGCTTTTGGTGTCGGTAACGACTTCTCTCGATTTATATCGAGCTTTCTCAGAGATCGCACTATACGAGTTGATGTAGATGAGATCTCATCCAATGAGTTCAAGATTAATTCAGGGGTACTGCAAGGCTCTGTTCTTTCACCTACTCTATTCCTTATTTTTCTAAATGACCTCCTAAGTCAAACTTCCAACCCTGTCTGTTCTTTTGCAGATGACAGCAACATTTGCCATTCATATTCATTCAACTATAGGCCAAGCCTTTTGGAAATTGGGGCAATGAGGCAAAACATGAATGATACACTTAACCAAGATCTTGTGACAATCTCCGAATGGAGTCATGCGAACAGAGTTGATTTTAATGCACGTAAGACTCAATGTTGTATGTTAACACACAAACGCACGACTGATCATGTTGCTTCATCTGTTTCTATGGGTGGTGTAAATATTAAGGAACCAGAAGCTCTCGATGTTCTAGGCATGAGAATTCAGTGTGATGGTCGCTGGACAAAACATATTTTTCAAGTGTCGAAAGAAGCATTCAAGTGTCTCGGTTTTCTAAGACGGTGTAAGAAATACTTCACTTCATCTGATCTCCTTACTATTTACACCACTTATATCCGACCCAAAACGGAATACAACTCTCCTGTATGGACCGGTGCTTCGAAGTCTATTTTGGAGTTACTCGACCGGGTACAGGAGAGGGCGAAGGTGCTTATCGGCGACAGTAGGGTATCCAGCTCTATTGATTCTTTGGAGCATCGTCGCAATGTGGGTTGTGTTTCACTGTTCTATCCTAGTTCCAACACAATGCATTGCTTGAGTAGGGGTCATCCTCTGAGTGCTGGTCCAAGCAAAAAAAAAAAAGGAAGTCAAGTGTAATTCAAGCCTGGAATCTGCAATTCAATAGTATTCTCTAGTAAAAAGGAAACATAACTTCAAGCCATATGTTTTTTTGTTTGAAAAATATTTAATTATACCCATCAACATCGTGAGATAATTCCGTTTGTAATTTCCACAAGCCTGTCCGTTTGTCTGTTGAAATCAACTTTCCGAAGTCCCCAAATAACTTATATACACGATTCATACATCAATATCTCCGGAATTCTTCCGCCTCGGTTGGTCGAGAAAATCGGTACACAAATGGCTGAGATATAAGGAAAAAACCAGGACAACTTCGATTTTTGACCTATATCTGGATTACTAAGTCATTAATATAGACAGTATGGATATCCAATGATAGTTATTTCAAAGATCTTTGCAACGACGTATATGTGATCATAGTTGGGTCAAAATCGGAAAAAATATATTTTAACCCGAATTTTTTTTTTCACCAAAAGTTATTTTTCCGCTAAATATAAAAAAAAACCAAAAATAATTCGAAAAAAAATTGTTTCCAAAAAAATAAAAAAAAAAATTTGGAAAAAAAATAAATTTTGTTTACATAAAAATATTTACAATTTTTATTTTGAAGTCTAATTTGTTGAAGGGTATATAATATTCGGCACAAGCAATAAACTCTCTGTTTTTTTTAATAATTTTTCAAGTTTAAAATATAGTTATATTTGCATTTAAGTCAAATTGCAACAAAATGTTCAAGTAATTGAATTTTAGGGGCATCAGTACTTATTGGGTTTACTTCGTCTGTGTTCCGATTTCAAAAAATAACCTGCATTGAGTATATAAGGTACATCGAGTACATCTGTCAGTTAACCCCTGTCAAAATTTTAACTAGCTGCGCCATTTAGTTTGTGTTCGACAGCCATTGATCTGCACAGAGGAAATTATATTTCAATTCAAAGATTTATCACATATTGAACTGGTTTCAATTATTTCATAATTAAATCAAGTATTCATTTGCGCGAAAACAAAATTTCTTGATATTTCAAGAAATTTTTTTTTTCTATCAAAATTCAATAGAAAATATCAAGAAATTTTGTTTTCGAGCAAATGAATACTTGATTTAATTATGAAATAATTTAAACCAGTTCAATATGTGACAAATATTTCAAATATTTCTGTGTGGTGACTTGAGTATAAATTGGAAAAAACTGTATTTGTCTGAGCATTATTTTAACTGAAAACGATAATATCTCAAATAATGGCTAAGCTTAATAAATACTATAGGAACTCTGCACCATCAATTTCAATGGCAAGAAAGTGATTAAATGAATTTCGATGTGACCGCTAAAGCACGGAAGATTCCTAACGCTGTGGAAGCCCAGTTGAGGTCATTACAAACGAACAAATTTTAAAAATCGATAATATGTTATGAAATTGATTTTCCAGAAACAATTTTACACTTTTTGCCTCTAAACCTTGGCAGCATCCAAAAAATACAAAATAAATGCCGCACTAATATACACACACACTTGCACTATACAACTAATTTGTTTTTCAGATTCTCGAAACTGTTAAACCGTTTAAAAACAAATTTCCATTTCTTCCTCTGCGCACCATGGCATTCTCAAGTAAATTTAATATTATTCAATTTCATTTGCTATTGTAAGGATATTTTACAAAAAGTTTATTTATTTTCTTAAGTAAGAAAAGAAAACGCTTTAACACACGTGTTAGGACTTATAATTTTGAACATTTATCCTTTAGCTTTGCGTAAATATGAAAAATATATTAAAACAATATTTAATTTGTATTCAAAACTTTAATTACGAGAATTTTTTAAAAAAAAACAAAGTTAATAAATATTAATGCAGCAGTTGGTTGTAATAATATAGTTATCGAATGACACTAGGCAACAGGAATTTTATTATAAGTAATTCAAAAAAATATATATGGATTTGATGAACGACAAGCTACTACGAATGAAGCTGAGCGGAACGTCGAAAATTTGTTACGATAGGATCAATTCTATAGCTCACAGTACGTGGTAGTTATACTAAATATATATTTCCGGTTATCATTCAAGTGTTCCTCATTCATTCTTATTTTTTCAGGTCATGACTTGACTATCAAATTTCCTAAGCCATACACATGTCATAGCATGCTGTAAACCATATGATCGAAAGCAACGGAAAAGTGACCTACAATTCCACAGTCCCATGAAGCCTTGATTGCGTTTGGGTGTGTGTGAGAAGTCTACCAAGCGGATTGTATATATAAATGCGTCTAAGTTACATTGCTTTTGTCAGAAATTTAACAAGAAACCAAAAAAAAAAACTACGAATTCTGAGAGGATTATCGATTACACTCTGCTACAAAATAACACTTTTTGTCAGAACTTCTAAAGTGACCTAATGGAGGTTGTAGGCCTACGTGAGGACATACTAAAACCGTTTTCAAAGATCTTGAAACACCCCCAACATTTTGAGTTATTTTGAAAAAACTGTTTTAGGGTAGGTCGTAGTACTTTAGTACATCTAATTCACACATTTTTGACCGATTTCAAAATTTTAAACAATTATGGATAGGTAAAGAATTAAGCTTTAATGTATGCATAAAATCTATATTCCAAGAAATTATTTAAGTTTTTGTAAATAGTTTCGCTTTCCTTTTTATTTTTTCGTAATTTTTCAAATTCTAGAATAATTATTTTAATTTTTTTCTATGAAACCCTATTTTTTTTGGCACATTGCTTTAAGGACAGTTTTATATAGACAAAAACGAGATATTAGTTGTTAAAGTCGGTTTCTACTTGCCAAAGTTATTAAACTTTTTCGAAAAAAGTTTGACAAAATTTACCTTGTAAATTAAAAATTGTAAAATATTTTTTTTTTCTATAGGTTTTTTTTTTATTCTATGGGCTGGGGGAGAAAATAATATAAAAGGTCTTAATGAAAAGTTGAATAACTTTTACAATTTTGATCCGATTTGAGTAATTATTTGAAAAATTATAAATTAGTATACATTTTTATAATCTTCCATATCAAAATAAGCAATGAAAAGCTATTAAAATCAAAAAAGTTGATAAATTTTGTTTTTATTTTCGACATTCTTAACAAAAACAACCCAGCAGTTTGAAAAGTGCCAATTGGAAACCTTGCACTAGCTATATTACTACTTGTACAACTACTAGTTCGACGTGGCTGCTAAAGTGGTATTTAAATGGTTATCATTTGCACTACATTCCACCAGCATATTCAGTAATAAACAATAGTCAAATATCTGACTATTGTTTATTACTGAATATGCTGGTGGTCTTTAGTTTTTGAAAATAAATTCAAGAAAAATAAAATCTTCTAAAATATACCACTTCGATGGCCATATGTAATGCTGAATGTGGCCGTTTGTGTTTTCATTCTCAGTGATGATGTAGAAAATGCAAAAATAGAGAGTAGACTCACATGTTATTCTTAATAACAATTAGAGAGCAGTACAAATAAGAGCTCTGTGATTTAGTGGTTAGAGCATTTGACTAGAAAACGAGAGGTTATGTGTTCAACCCCGCTCTCAGAAAAATTTATTTTTTCTCTTTTTCTCAAATGCTGGAGTATTTTCACTATTGAATTTAATAGTGAAGTGTTATGCAGAGTGTGCCAATCGGCCACTTGCAATGACATCCCCGTGTTAAATTCACCAGTCAATAACGTTGCGAGTGGGTTGAAAATTCACTAGTAGTAGTTCTTAGTGTCCAACGAAATCGACGTAGCGGAACTAGTGCAATGAACTGCAGGGAATACATACAACTTACAAATGTATAAATAAATCTATAACTTCTAAGCGCTTAGTCTGATTAGACCTCAAAGTACACCAATGTGCTCAGTATCGCTTTCTGAGTCGATTAAGCGATGAGCAGTTATATAAAAAAAGGGGAAATACATCTATAACTTCTAAGCGCTTAGTCTGATTTGATGAGGTCCCCAGGGATCCCCAAAGTAAGACACCTCGTGTATGTTAAATTTTTAAAACGATTCTATTTCTTCGTTTGTGTTTCCTACTTTGGGGACCCCTAGAGGCGCCCCTGGTGTGCCCAAATTGAAAACATAAGCTCGACAACAGTTCCTCTTTGCGAATGAAATTAAATTTTATTCAAATCTGAAGTTACAAATTTATATGCCTCATTTTTTGCTTTTCCCCTGTATTTGGGTACCATTGCGCTGATCTTGGCTGAAAACGGGCAGAATTGAATAAATGGGCGTGGCACAAATAAATAAATAAATATTTTTAAATATCTGCAGAGCTATAATTGTTACAATCTTCAAAATTTAGACAAACCAATTTCGTATCAGTACATTAAGTCTAAACAAAAATGCGACGGATCGGGACTTCAGAAACTATAATTTTGGAAGTCTTCCAATTTTGCCGAATAGTTTGGTTGAAAATGACCGATATTGTTTTATTGGGAGTGGCACCTCCCATACAATATAAATTGTTAATTTCGAATATCTAAAGAACTACACACAGTCTCAAAAGTAAATAAACAGAACCGAATATTTAAATTCACTGGTGTTTATTCACTTTTGAGGCTGTGTGTTTAATCGTAAAAGTATTTAAACTTTGTATAAATGAATTTATTATTATTATTCGGAGTTTGGATGAAAATGGGCGAGATTAGTGATTAGGGGGCGTGGCACCTCCCATACAATATAAATGGTTAATTTCGAATATCTAAAGAACTACACACAAGATCAAGAAAATCATTATAGTCCGACTTAAATCTTTTATTTTCAGAACTGAATATATTATTCAGCCCAATCTCCAACAAACCGATGCTTTAAAATTGTTGTCGAATGGTCGATTTTGGGATTTTCATTATCATACAAAAAGTCAAAAAATTTTATTCACTTTTGAGGCTGTGTGTTTAATCGTAAAAGTATTTAAACTTTGTATGAATGAATTTCTTATCATTATTCGGAGTTTGGTTGAAAATGGGTAAGTGATTAGGGGGCATGGCACGTACCATACAAAGTAAATATTTATTATCGAATGTCTGGATGTACTCGGTGTAGGTCGTGCTTGACCGACTAACATTCTTACTTGTTTATATTAAATGACATCTACAAAAAATGCCGAAATAATAAGGAATTAATGGGAAAACAAATTAAACTTTCAGATCCTACTATACACTATAGGAGACAAGTTTTGATCCATCTGTCAGTATGAACGCTGACATAAAACTACATTTACTTATGTATGTACTTTATTTACTTATGTATGTATGGCCCCCTGCAAACCATGTAATTGATAGGACTGGGTTCATATTTTAAAAAAATAAAAATTTTTTGCTTTTCAAAATAATTTTTAATAATAAAATAAAATTTAAATTACAATATCCTTTGCCCAGAGCTATTTTCAACATATGTGTTTTAAACATACACATTCCATCAAAAAAACGAGTCACAATTCCACAGAAAAAGTCTTATAACTTTAAAGATATTTACTACAGACAAATTATGTTTTTTTTTTTGTGAAAAACATGCCGACAGACTAAACTGAAAAAGACAATTTCTGTGTAATTTTTCTACAACAATTGGACGAGCTGACATGCATGTCATTTAAACATTTCAAAAACTTTCATTGAAAGCCTATTAAAACTTTTACTTACTTATATATTTTTTTTTTTGTTTTGTTGTTCCGTGTAATTAAAAGTTTTTCAGTTGTTTGGTATATTTTTATTCTTGTTTGTTATACATGCACAACATGTTTGGTTGTTGGTCGATTCGTTCGTTTGATCATTTATTTGTTTGGCAAATAGAATTTGTTACAATTTCAATTCTGTTGAAACAAAATGTTTATTTATTTCATAAATATTTTAATATTTGCTTATATTGGCTTTTTATTTGTTTATTTACTGCTTGTTATTTTTTTTATTTTTTTTTCATTATTAATTTATATATCCATAAGCAATTATTACACTGTATTTTTGTCGATTTTTTTTCTCATCTCATTTCAACTCTCGTTTAATAGAATTTCTGTTTGCTTTGCATAAAATTTATCGACGATTTTCATAGTTTATTGAATAATTAACAATAAACAAAAATTTAATATATAAAACAAATTTGCATACGTAATAAGGGACAAAATGAAATTAAATGAAATTGACTCGTAATATAAAATAGCAAGTGCGGTAAAAGCTAAAATAAATGTATGTAATATGTAGAAGAAAATTAAATTAATAATCATAATTTGAATTTTATGAATATTAACAATATTTAATATGTGTAATTAACATTTTAATATAGCGTAGAATAAACACTATGAGCGCACTTGGAAAATGAAGTGTGAAATTGCCACACGAAAATGAATAAATGAATAAAATTGTAAACAAAAAAGAGCATTTATTTGGAGCAAGAAATCTATATATATAAAAATTATTCCTATTTTAAAACAATATTTAAAGGATGTCGCAAAATTTAAGCTTTTTCCATTACATAGTTTTTTCTTTTTTTACTGAATAACAAAGAAGGGCCTGTACGGCTTTGTTCGCTTACACTCAGTCGTAACAATTTTTAGGGGGAAATGTGTGCTCATGTGAGAGCTATGACCAATTATGATGATAACGGTTTCCTTAAAATTATCAATTACGATTTTTGATACTATTAAATTTTTCTGTACAAAATTTAATTATATTCTAAATTAGGAGCTATATTTTACTCAATATTGATTATATAAATTTTGTACCAAGATTTCTGTCGACATCAATAATTGAAAAATAGATATGCATGTTTGATTTTCGGAAGATCGATGGGCCGATGGTCACAAAATTAAGTTAGGATTTGTGTGTATATATAGAATCGGTAAAGTAATTTTCGAAATTGGAGCTTCGACTACATGTGGACTTATCGTCATAAAATTTGTTGGCATAATATATGTATTAGGGTATTCGAAATATTCGATTTTTCTCTTGTTCGAATAAAACGAATAATTCGAATAAGAGATTTTAACTTGTTCGAATAATTCGATCACACGTTTAAAATTAATCGAATTATTCAAACAATTCTATTTTTTTAAAAAAGTAAAGAATGAATATTTTATTGTTAAAGAAAAACAAAAAATAACGTTAAAGCTAACAATTCAAGTATTGATAATGTTAAAAAAACATTCGAAAACAAAGACCATTATTAAATTTTCAACAGAAATGTTCTTATCTGATTAACTCCCGAACAATCTAAAAAACAATTGACTAGCAAACCCTTTAGTTTCCGTTTTAGAGCTATGCTTTAAACAATTTGATCTAGTTGGACATGATCCTGAATTCAAATACAATATAAACGTATTAAGAACTTTTTTATGTCGTTCATTAATTCGGGTTTTAAATGGAGTAACTAATTCTTTAGTAAATTAATTATTCACTATTTCTAAATTATTTATAATAAATTGTACTGTCCAAAGTTTGATATCATTGTCAGTGAACGTGGCTAATTTTAAATCAGGCAGTGCATGATTGAAGCATTTATAAATACGCAAAAAGTTTATTACCATGTTAGACAAAGATGTTCAACAATGTTCAAAATCATGTATAAGACTAACTCCATGCTTTTTTTGCAACAAAACATTAGTTTGCAAGATTTGTGTTTATCATTCGATTTATTAAACATTTTGCAACACTTACGTACGCGGTTAACAACATCACTTATATACATATATTTAAAGATCACAGCCTTCATCTATTTCAATGTAATCATTATAAATGTCATCCTCAATATCACTTTTGATGACCGTTTCTAAATCACATCTTACATCACATTCAACTCCACTTTAATCTAAGTTAATATTTAGATTATTAGTTGCGATTCTTCCAATATTTCGCCAGCTAAATAACAAATATTTTATTCCGTACCTTTTATTTTCATTGGCTCAAGTCCTAAGTTGAAAATTTTGAAAAATTTGTTTTTGGAATTGTAACTTTTTGTAGTAATATTTATTTATTTATAGAAGGAGCAATCGGAACACTCATCTACAGTGATCGAAAGTCCCTTTGTCTTTAGTTATTTGTCGAATTTCAGAAACAATACAATTTGTGTGAGTCGTTATTACTTACTTAAATTTGAAATTATGAAAAATTTTAGGAAATTTAATAAATTTAAATATCTGTATATGAACATTTATTCGTTTTATTCGATTATTCTACATAAAATTGTTCGAATTATTCGTTATTCGAAAATGACCATTTTTAAATTGTTCGAATAATTATTCGTAAGAAATGATTCGATTAATCGAACGATCATTAGTCGAATGAATACCCTAATATGTATACTAGGATTGCATTGAAAACTGGTTTTAATTTTTTGAAAGAAATTATTGGTTAAATTGAAATGTACATAAAAAATATATATATAAATGCATATAATAAGTCCATTTGCATATAACCATTTTTGCAAACATTTATAAATTTGTTTGTTGCTCTATTAATTTAAATTATTAGCAAAAAAAAAAGACCAAAGAAAAATAATACCTCGTAACTGTAAGACTTAATATATAGCAGTTAAACTGAATTTTGTACATCTTTTCTAATGGATAAAATATATGGGGGGATTTCATGTTAAGTGAACCAAACAACATTTGAAATCCAAAATACCCTACACTAAGTAAAAGAGCAAAAACAATTTTTCTTTTAAAATTTCAATAATTTATATTTTTGTGTGATTTTCGGAAGTGGGGTTATATGGGGGCTATGACCAATTATGAACCGATCGTAACAAAATTTGGTGACATGAATTTTGTGTATATAAAACTTATTTGGAGCGGAATTTGTGGAGATACATATATAAATTAAACATTTATGACTGATAAAGTCCAATTTCGGAAGGACATTTGTATGGGGGCTAGGTGAAATAGTGGACCGTTTTCAGCCAGTTTCAATAGGCTTGGTCCTTGAGCCGAAAAATTTATATGTACCAAACTAGATCGAAATATCTTCAAAATTGCGACCTGTACTCTGCGCACAAGATTTACATGGACAGCCAGCCAGCCGACCAGACGGACGGACGGACGGACATCGCTTAATCGACTCAGAAAGTGATTCTAAGTCGATCGGTATACTTTAAGGTGGGTGTTAAAACTTAAGGTTGCTTGAGACAGTTATGGTTGGGCATTAACTACCACTAATGTAAAATTAAACCACTTTTCAGCAAATGTTCAGTATATTAAGATCCATCGAAAATATCATGTTGAATAATATCGAAAATATCACGTTTGTTACAAATTGTAACAATCGTGTAACAAACATTAAAAAACAATCACTTGATGAGAAAGGAAGAAACATAGGAAATGTCACGGTATTTTGAGTTCCAATAATAAATATGCAAAAAAGGTTTTTTTTATTTTTCGCAGTTTTAAAGCAAACAAATCATTTCACTATTGTAAGGCTTTCTGAAAATTCTATTAAAATTTTGGAAGTCAAATTTAGATGTTAATCTTCATATATGATAAATGCTCCAAAATCCACTACAATTTTTTACCAAACATAACTCAAATGATAAAAAAGTAGATTTTAAAGCTTTATGTAGAATAGAAACATTTCGAGAAATTCTTAATATCCTATTTTTATTTACTTCTTATACTATTTTTAATAAAACATTGAAATCAAACAATAACCAACTATTTCTAAGTGCATTTTTTTATATTTTAAGAGCATATTTTTCGTTTTTAAGTGCATATTTTATGCGCATAAAACACTTTTTTTAGAGCATTTTTGGTTGCCCTGCTTATTACCTATTGTTCAAAATGTGTCCCAAATAGTTAGAGAGCTATTACTTTTCTTTTTAAATGGACCCTTTTCTAATTTTTTTTTGCTCAGAACTTTCCTTTCAGAACTTTTTTGTCAAAATGAACGTTTTGTAACTCAAGACATACAATTTTTATTTTTCATTTGCAAAATCTATATTTTTTTCCAAAATTTTAATATTTTTTTGCACAAATGAAAGCTTAGGTCTATTCCTTTAAGAACTTTTTGGTCGTTTTTGAAAAAAAGTCAACAAACTTTTTGATTTTGCAAAAAAATTAAAAAAATATATGTTTTGAGTTACAAAATATTTATTTTGATAAATATCCAACTCATATCACACTAAGCGATCAAAAAGCTCTTCAAGGAAAAGATCTAAGCTTTTGTTTGAGAAACAAAAGTTTTTGATTTTGGAATAAAAAATGTCAGAAATTTTCTTTTATGTCTTGAGTTACAAAACATATAGTTTGATAGATATCCCACTCGCATCCAACTTAGCGACAAAAAATATCTTAAAGGTCTGTTCCTTTTCAAAATTTAAAAATAAAGTCAGAAAAGTTTTTGATTTAAAAAAAAATTTAAAATTTTTCTTTATTTTTAATTTTATTTTTCGAAAGACTAAAGAAATAGCTTGGTGCAAATTGCATCCGCCATATGTATATGAGGGATTTCATGTCCAGTAAACCAACTTTAAATGTCCTATTACAGTAATTCAGACACAATTTTTCAACAAGATCGGTCAAGAAATCGGTCATATACCAAAAAACCCAAATTGTGATTTATATTTTTGTGATAAAAATAAATCACTGAAAATAACAGTTATAAAATGATTTTTATTTAAATGGTTTGGTATGACTTTTATTCGTTTTTGTTGTTTTTTAATGGTTTGGTGTGAGATAAACAATTCATTTGTTCTTGTTCTTAATAACTGTTACTTTCTCTTTTATTTACATACAATAACATATTATTAGTAATTTTTAACAAATTATGGAAATAATATGATAAGTATGAAGTTATGAAGTCTGAGTAACATAAATGAGAATTTTTTTTTAAATTGATATTAATCTTTTGATAGATTTTATATATTTAATCGTTGATTTGCATCAAATGCATTTTTGCGATTTATTTTTCATGTTCGCAAATAAAAGTCTCAAGCTGACCTTTACGAAAAAAATAAATTATAAATCACTCATCCAGATTATTTGTATTTGTTTCTTTTCTGTTTCTCTCAACCCTAAACCTAAAATGTTCTCGAATAAATCACTCTCTCAGTGATATATCACAAAAAATTATTTTTAGAGGGCTGCGAATGTGAATTTACCATTGAAATGAAAGTGAACCTGTTATTTTCGGTCTCTTTAAAAAACTTATAATTTTTAAAAACTAACACCCTAACTATGAAAGAAATTTTAAAGTTAATTTTTCTTAAAGTCGACTTAATTTTTTTTATTACAGCTATACATTCAAATAATTGAAAATATTTTTCAATAAATGTAAATAAAATGAAGAAATTTCAAAAAATTAAAAAAACAAAATGTTCATAAAATTTCAAAACAAAGAGCTTTTTTTAAATAAAAAAAAACACATTTTAAATTGTATTTTAAATTTATTTTATGGTACGAAATTTAAAATAATAGTCAACTTTACGGACTTAAAATCGATTTTAAGGCTTTCGTAGTTAGGCTGTAATATTTTCAAAAAGGTACTTTAGAAAAATATACTTGTTGAGGTTATTTCACTGCAGGCATAATAAAAATTGTTTCGCTAGAAAAAATATTTGTAAAATATCTTGTAAAAGATAAGAAAAACAATTGTTATTTCTGGCTCAAAAAAAAAAAAAAAAAAAAAAACAGCTCACATGTTTTATTAAAATAAACACAAGTTAAATGTCTGACTTCATTATCTGTTTAAAGTTATCCGTATTTATTGTAAATGAAAAGCATATAGTTTAATTCCAAACCTATACATTTTCTTATTAGGTTTTATTTTATTTTAAATAAAACCACTAATTGGCTTCGGTTTTTATTTTGTTTAAATTTTTTATATATTTATGTATGATGCTCTTACCTGACATTCAAACCTCATGATATTTTCTGTTAAAACAAATTAAATCTATGTATTTTTGTATGAATGTTGAAAGTTTTAAATTTCGAAAAATGCTTACAATTATATGTACTTATTAGGGTATTCTTTCGAGTAATTATCGTTCGATTAAACGAATAATTTCTTACGAATAATTATTCGAACTAATTATAAATGGCCATTTTAAAATAACAAATAATTCGAACAATTTTATTTAGAATATTCATAATTCTAAATTTAAAAAAGTAATAATGACCACAAATTCGTATTATTCGTTTTATTCGAACAAGAGAAATATCGAATTATTTGAATACCCTAGTACTTATACATTAAAATGGTTCAATACATTATGGAATAATGCTGATTATTTGATTTATAAATTTTGAAATAATGTGAATTTTTGAATTATCACATTAAATTCTGTTATTAGGTTTAAATCAGAGCACACTTAGAAATATGACTGCGATGAAACAGCTGATTATTTTTTTTATTCAGTTTGAATTATCAATTCACTTGTGGTTGTTGTGGCGAAAAATACAACAATCCCAAAAGCAAAAACAACAACAGGCAAGTTTGACAGTTCACCTACTTTTTAACAAAAACAAAGTACCTGTTGTTTTTGTATTGTTATAGTGATGCAGTCACCTTTCTAAGTGTGCCGTGGTTTAAATTAATGATTTTCTATTGATAGTTCTGCATGGAAAACTAACCTGAACCACCCTATTATGCATTTATACGGTGAGTGCGGTACAGCCAGGTGAAAAAAGTTTGTCCTGTTATTCTAAAATACAAAAAAATGTTACAAAAATACAATTTATTTCAACAATTACAAAGTTGCTGCTTGTTTGTGGTTTCTATTTTTTATAAAGTTAATTTTTTATCTCTAACAATTGTAGTTTTAGGGTGTGCAAAAATGAGATTTAAAGCGACATTTGTGTATGAGCGTTCAAATTCAAAAAACACAACAAGTAAGAAAGTATAGTCGGTCAAGCTCAACCATATGAGTCCTACACTGAGGAAATGCAAAAATCTTTTTCTATTAAAATTTCAATAATTTATTTTCTTGAGTGATTTTTGGAAGTGGCCCTTATGTTTCAAATTACAAAGTTACATGGTGTTAGAAATTAGGTGTTACCCTAATATTTTAGGTCATTACAAACATCAGCATTAATGCATAATGCCCTCCAATCTATGGTTATAATAATGCCCTTACCACAAAATAAAATTCTATATACAAAGTCAACTAAATAGTTGATTTCTGTCTCGTAACAAAAATTAACATTTTCAAAAACTACAATATTGTTTTAAACCCCGCCTGCTAATTTCTTCTTACACACATGCATTACTATGAAGACCCCCACCCATCAACGTATGATTGATATTAATTAATTTGATATGAATATCACTCATACGTAAAACAGCATACGAAAAAACTAATTAAACACTGTGTTGTTTTCCTTTGTCCTTCCTTTTTTTCCGTTGCCATTTTTGGTAAATTCATTAATTTTCTCCACAAACACTGTGCAGCATGTAGTTGTTTTGTTATATTTAATTTCACCACACCCTGCTCTAGCTGAAACTTTGTTTAACACAAACCAAATAAAAAACTCAACAAAAAAGAAAAACAAAAAAAAAAAAACAATTTCTTTACCACTTTATAAAATCATCAAGCATAAACATCTAACAAAATGAATGAACAAAAAATACATTAAAAAGCTGTAGTAACAAAATATTCATAATATGAATAAAGGAAAATTATATAACAGCTAAAAACAACAACAGTGACGATGACAACAACAACAGCACCAGCACCCGACCAGCAACAACTGTAGCAATAAAAACCTACAACAATAACAATATGAACAATCGTCATACTACCAGTTTCTGCTACATCAACACACAGTAGAATAGAGAAACGTACAGAGGATGAGTGAAAGAAAAAGGACTATTTCAACCAGTTAGTTACATTAGCAATATCCCCTGGTTTTTAATTAAATTAAGTACCTGAGTAAAGAAGAAACAAGCGAAAACTGCTACAGTAGCAGCCATACAAAAACACATAACAAACGAAAGACCTAAGCTAACAAAAAATTTACACTAAATATGCCGAGAAGGGTTAAAATTTTTATACTTTATGGAAAACAATGTTGGAAATTATAAAATTTCTTATTGTAAAATTACACATTGACAAAAACTTTTTAATTAACTTGCAAGTACTACGGAAAATAATCTTAGGCATCGGGAGCAAAACATATATGGGATAACCAACAAGTCATGGTATTTACTAGGGTATTCGAATTATTCGATTTTTCTCTTGTTCGAATAAAACGAATAATTCGAATAAGAGATTGTAACTTATTCGAATAATTCGATCACACGTTTAAAATTAATCGAATTATTCGAATAATTTAAAGAAATTAAAGAATGAAGTTTTGATGTCGGTTTTTATACCCTTCACCATGAGTGGCAAGAGTATATATACGTTTGTCATTCCGTTTGTAATTTCCACATTTTTCATTTGCGACCCCATAAAGTATATATATTCTGGATCGTTATAGATAGCGGAATCGATATAGCCATGTCCGTCTGTGTGTTGAAATCAACTTTCCGAAGCCCCCAAATAACTTACATACACGATTCATACGTCAATACCTCCGAAATTATTCCGGCTCGGCCTCTATTTAAAATCGAGAAAATCGGTCCACAAATGGCTGAGATATAAGGAAAAAACTAGGACAACCTCGATTTTTGACCTATTTTTGACCTATATCTGGATTACTAAGTCATTAATATAGACAATATGGATATCTAATGATAGATATTTCAAAGACCTTTGCAACGACGTATATAAGACCATAGTAAGTTGGACATACAATGGGTCAAAATCGAAAAAAAAACATTTTTTGACCCGAATTTTTTTTTTTCATAAAAAAATTTTTTTTGTCATAAATTCTTTTTCCAAAATAATTAATTAAATAAATTTATAAAAAAACTTTTTTTAAAAAAAAATTAAAAAACAATTAGAAAAAAAAATTTTTTTTAAAAATTTTAAAACATTAAAAAAAAATGTTGATTTTGTTTGAATAAAAATATTTAAAAAAAAAATATTCTTAAGTACAATTTGGTGAAGGGTATATAAGATTCGGCACAGCCGAATATAGCTCTCTTACTTGTTTAATATTTTATTGTTAAAGAATAACAAAAAATAACGTTAAAGTTAATAATTTAAGAATTGGCTATATATAATGTTAAAAAACATACGAAAGCAAAATCCAACAATAAATTTTCAATTGAAATATTCTGATCAGATTAACTCCCGAACAATCTACAAAACTCCACTAGCAAACCCTTCAGTATCCGTTTTGGAGCTATGCTTTAAAAAATTTGAGCTAGTTGGACATGATCCTGAATTCAAATACAATAAAAACGTATTAAGAACTTTTTTATGTCGTTCATTAATTCGTGTTTTAAATTGAGTAACTAATTCTTTAGTAAATTAATTATTCACTATTTCTAAATTATTTATAACAAATTGTATTATACATCAAACTCTATCAACGCTGCAGAATCTTTGCTTAATAAAGTGGTCTTGGGGAATTACACAAAGGGAATATGTCCAAAGTTTGATATCATTGTCAGTGAACGTGGCTAATTTGAAGTCAGGCAGTGCATGATTGACGCATTTACAAATACGCAAAAAGTTGATTACCATGTTAGACAATGATGTTCAACAATGTTCAAAATCATGTATAAGACGAACTCCATGCTTTTCTTGTAACAATATTTTTTTGCAATATTTGTGTTCATCATTCGATTAATTAAATATTTTGAAACACTTACGTACGCGGTTAATAACATCACTTATATACATATATGTTAAGATCATGGTCTTCTTGTATTTCAATGTAATCATTATAAATGTTATCCTCAATATCACTTTCGACGACCGTTTCAAAATTACATTCTCCATCTCATACAACTCCACTTTAATCTAAGTTAATATTATGATTATTAATTGCGATTCTTCTAATATTTCGCCAGCTAAATAACAAATATTTTATTCCGTACCTTTTATTTTCATTGGTTCAAGTCCTAAGTTAAAAATTTTTAAAGATATGTTTTTAGAATTGTAACTTCTTGCAGTAATATTTATATATTTATAGAAGGAGCTATCGGAACACTCAACTACAGTGATCGAAAGTCCCTTTGTCTTTAGTTATTTGTCGAATTTCAGAAACAATACAATTTTTGTGAGTCATTATTACTTATTTAAATTTGAAATTATGAACAATTTTAATAAATTTAAATATATGTATATGAACATTTATTCGTTTTATTCGATTATTCTACATAAAATTGTTCGAATTATTCGTTATTCGAAAATGGCCATTTTTAAATTGTTCGAATAATTATTCGTAAGAAATGATTCGATTAATCGAACAATCATTAGTCGAATGAATTAAGTTAAATGCTGCAGATTTTAATTAAAGTATCATTTTTGAGTCAAAGTAGCAAAATTTTAAAAAAATATTTAAAAAAGAATCCCAGAATTTGATAGAGGGAATTTCTTGAGTTTTTAAATCGCTTATGTCAAAATTTATGTTAATATTATTATATTGGAGTATGACTAAAAAATGCGGGACAATTTTCTTCGATCGATGCTGAACTCTCACTTCAGAACAGAGCATCCGAAATTATATTGATTCGTTATTGACCTCAAAATATGAGCAGTTCATTTGGCTCGGAATCCATATGTTGCCAGAAAGATAGGAAAAGATTATAGCTAACAATGGCCAATACTATGAATAAATAAAATGGTAAAAAATATATAAATTATTTATTAACAATCAAAATATTTTTCTGATATAGCACGAAACCATATAGATTTAGATTCATATAAAACATAGCTGTAAATTGTGAATATTTTTATTCAAAATATTTCCAAAAACTTAATTATTTTTGAATTTTAGTTATATTTAAAAAAATAAATTTATATTGAAATCATTCTATATAATTCAAAATAGGATACTAATTAGTATATATCTATTTAGAATATAAAGCCTTAAATATTATTTGATTTCAATAGAATACGATATTAAATAAATTATACTTAAAAGTTTTTAATAAACATTTATAAAATTATACTAATAGTATTTGTATTTTAGTAACAATAAGTTGTATTTTATTTATTATATAATGAATAGATTTTAAAATATTCTAATCAATATGAAAACATGTAATTATTTTCAAATTATATTTTTATAGTAAAAATGAAATATTAATTTAGTTTATTCAACTAGTTATGAATAAAATATTATTTTACTTATTCGAAAATTTGTTGATAGATTTTATTCGAAGCAATTTTCTTTGAATAATTTTATTTCTCCAAAAAAAAGAAAAATATTTAAATATTCAACAAAAAATTTTAGAATACCTTTTTATTCATAGAAATTTTCTTTGAATAATTTTATTTGTGAAAATAAAGTCAAATATTTTAACAACAAATTTTTGAACAATTTTATAAAAAAATATTTTTGTTTGTGAAAATGAGCTCGGACGATAAAGATTTTTCTTCCGAGGATTATGAAAAAGATCCTTCGTTTGCTATAAATAAACAAAAACAATGCTCAAAAATAATTCAACGATATTTTGAACGTCTAATTTCACTTGCAGGGTTATTAAATAGTCCTACGAGGAATGCCATGTAAGACGATCATTTTGAACAACTAGTTACTTTAAAAACAGTTTTTAAAAATAATTCATGAATTTTGTTCTTCACAATTTAAATTAATAATAAACCTCCAATTGAAACCATTAATCTGTGTCCATATTCTAGTGATAATCAATGATTAAGTAGTAGTTTTTAAAAATAAAATATTAGATATCAGGGAACTAGGGTTCCAATTACCCGGAATTTTTCCATTCCTAAACTAAGAAAAAACAAGTTAAATCTAAAAAAAATTTGTAATTCGTTTCGAAAATAACTTTTTCAACTCAGAATGCAATCAGAAGATATTTTACAGCAGTATTATTGTGAAATAAATATATTCTTTAACATTTATTAGAATTATTTCTATTCAGTAATTTTTGGAAAAATAAAATTATTTGTTTCAAATTTGTGAGAAATAAAAATATTTCTAAAGTTTTATTAGAATTATTTCTATTCAATCATTTTTTGTTTGAATAATTTTAGTTTTTTGTGTTTTGTTTGAATAAATATTCCAAAGAAATTAGTTGATTTTATTTGTATCTAAATGAAATAAATTTAAATTTTATTCAACTTTGTTTTATTTGAATATATAAAATTTTACTATTTTCTAAAAAAAATATCAATATAATTTAATTAAACTAATATAAAATGATTTTATTTATAATTTATTTGGTTTTAAAAATATATAAATATGCATAAATTTAACTGTAAATATTATTAATAAATTAGACAAATACTTTATTTAACTAATAAATAATTTGGAAAATAAATATTTATAATTGGAAACAAAAACTAAAATAATATAAAAAATATTTATATTTTGTATTTTATTCACAAGTTACAGCTATGATATAAAACATGTTTATGCCCAAGTTCATCACGATATTAATTACACTGTCCAACAAATTAAGGCTTTTTAATTGGAACAGAACAGCGACCCAATAATTGTGAAAGGTCATGTTGTGTAGATCACTTTTGTAGAATAAACTTATTGTCCAACTGGTCTGAAATTTTTTTACAGTGTGTCAAAGTTTTAATTTTTTGATCGAAGATATCATTATACTAACTGAAAAAAATGTTGTAAGGTAATGTCTGAGAGAATTCTTATTGTCAGAGTTATATTGTGGAAATTTATGGGGAAAATTTTTGTGGAAGATTTTAACCCTCTTTCTCCTCTCTTTAGGGGTCAAGAAAATCAAGTCCTTTCAAAAAGGACATTTAAGGTTTAAAATATTCTACGAAAATTTTTCCCGCAAAAAATTTACAGGGGATCACTAAATATACAAAAGTTGTAAATAAAGCTCTTTACGCTTAATTAGCAAAATTACACGCCACCTCGGATCTAACTTTTTTAAAAAAAATCGACAAAATTCTAAGTAAGGAGATCCACAAAAAATATGATATTTACAAAATATGGCTATTTTTATATGTTCCAATAAGGACTATTTATATTTTAAAGTTCAGCCCATTCGGATCATACTTGGATTCTTGGCGATTTTTTTAAAAAATGTGAAACCAGAGGTGGCGTTTATTTTTGCTAATTAAGCGTAAAGAGCTTTATTTACATTTTTGGTATCTTTGGTGACCACCACAGAAGTTTTCCGGCAAACATTCTCGTTGACTATTTTAATCCTTAAATGTCCTTTCTGAAAGGAATTTTTTTGATTTTCTCAAAAAACGGTCACATTGACCACTAAAGAGAGGAGATAGAGGGTTAAGATCTTCTACAAAAATGAGACCTATAAAATTCCACAATATAACTCTAATAATAAAAATTCTCTCAGATATTAACTTACAACATTTTATTCAGTTATTATAATGCTACCTTCGAAAAACAAATTAGAACTTTGGCACACTGTAAAAAAAATAAGACCAGCTGATTCAAAAATTATCTACCCATGCCCTTTTAGAACCATACGGTCGATATTCAAACTAGAATTATGAAATTAGACACACATGATCCTGAATGAGTTAGAATCCACAAAAGTGGGACTTTAGGTACTTTTTTCGTAACTAAAGCATTTTTCGTATATTTTATAATAATGATCCCAGCAAAACTAAATTAAGCATATATGGTTCTGAGCTAGAATCATTAATTTCATATTA
Source organism: Calliphora vicina (assembly GCF_958450345.1). Lineage (NCBI taxonomy): Eukaryota > Metazoa > Arthropoda > Insecta > Diptera > Calliphoridae > Calliphora > Calliphora vicina. Next base: position 23,960,334 of record NC_088780.1, read on the forward strand.
TTAACTATTATGTTTCGGTTTGTCTAGACAAAAGAATCCTGATATGTTGGAAATACAGCAGTTAAAAAAAAATTATAAAAATATCCTATACCTCGATTTATACGATAGATGCGTTCCTGAAAAAATCGTGTAAATCGAAATGAAAAATTTGTGTATGAGAAATCATGTAAATCGAAAAAAGACCCAAATACGAATAAATTCAAAATTTTGTTTATAAATTAATTTATTATACCCTACACCACCATAGTGGGGAGGGTGTTATGCATTTGTGCAGATGTTTGTAACGCCCAAAAATATTAGTCTAAAGGTTGGGTCACACATGACAAACATTTGAAATTATTTATTTATTTCAAAAACTTATTTTACTTAGTATGATTCAAAACAAAAAATTTAGTTTTTTTTTATTTGATGCTGTTTGATCTTACAAAACACTTGTAAGAGTAAACACGTCAAACAAATTTGTGCTAAAAAAAGTGATTACGCTTTTTTGAGCAAATATTTGCCATGTGTGACCCTACCTTTAGTGTTGGGTATTATATGGGCTTGACCGACCATACTTTCTTACTTGTTTTTAAGCATTTAATAAAACAAATTAAATGGAACTCATGAAAAACACGTCAGTTCCTTAAAAAAAACAATTAGAAATATATTTCGATTATTTAAAGTATGTATCAATCATAACTTAAAATCAATTCTTTATCACTGTCTTAAACTACTGATCGTATCTTTTGTAGGGCGACATATCACTTTCCTCACCAGATAACATGTGTTTCTGGTTCGATAGTTGATAAATTGGAGATAACATCAGTTCATAGAGACTTGTGTTGATTATTGTTAAAGTCCTTATAAACCTCCTTAAAGTCCCTATAAATAGGAATGCGAGGGCTCTATTAATATTTGGGTAATTTTTAAAAAATGTTTTCCCAATTTTCAGCCTAGTTCATGCCCTTCACTAATATTTTTTGTTGTCAGTGCTACTGATTCCGTAACTTCTTCATCGGAATCATTGTCATTTGTTTAGGTCATCATATTAATTCTTCGATATCACCTGCTCGAAAGTCATCAAAACCTTCTCCTTCCAATGTATGTGCAAACTCAAAGGATTGACAAGATAGTATAAAATTTTCTCCTACATCTGGCCACAAATTTTTCCAACAGCCTATGAGCGTTGATTGCCTGATTGCAGTATAAATCAATGCAACATGCTTTACATAACCTAATATTGTAAATTTTTTGCATCTGTGGCAAATATGTTATATAAATATTTTTGATAATTTGCTGAAAATAATTAATTTTTGCTAAGAATATTAAAAATAAATCATGTAAATTGAGGTAATTTCCACATCCATGCAGTTGGACAGACAGATTATTAAAACAAAATCTTAAATTATTATTTCGCATTATTTCACATAGAATACTTGTGTATACCCAATTCAAAAGCACTTTTTTATATAAAAAATATAACAACCCTAATAAAAAAGGGTTTAGTAAAACAATGGTTTATGTAGTGTTAAAGATAAAACAATAACCAGCTAGCAGATACACGTAAATAAATGAACTTATTTTCTGTTTTGTATTTGAAGGCGTTAGTGAGATAGGTAAGAAAGTGTGTCATTAAAATAGCATAAATTAGCGCAGTTTGATGAAACACGTTTAACCAAAAGAATAACATTTCACAAACGCACTTACCTTCAAACTCAAACTCGTACTTTCAGCAATATACGCCCAAAGATCCACTCATAACAAAAATGTCTTTCTATGGTTTTTTATTATTATATTAGTTTAACAAGTTCATGATGCATATAAACGTGCCTATTCTTTAAATGAAATACAAAATAAAGAGCAGGTATTCTGTAAAACTTTTTATTTCATAAAGTGACATTTTATGAGAAACTCTTTTCAATTAAACCAACAAACAGTAGCGCGAGGGTTGTTAAAATGAAAATAAATAATGAATTAAATTTAGAAAGAAAAAATCGTAATAGATTTAAATATTGTATATTGAAGTAGATGTTATTTTGGAAATGTGTAATTAAAGATAAACTAGATTAAGTAGTTTTAAAAGAAATTATTTTAAATTACGCAGTTGGAAATTTTACCGAATGATACCTATAATTATTTGAGCAATAGCAGGTAACTGTAATAAGATTGTCAATGGATTTTCCTTTACAATTACTTATTACATTTGAATTAATATCCCTACTAGTATAAATGATATTTATCCCTAAATATCTGACTCAGCAAATTTTCCTACAAAGCCAACAAATAATTCTTAACAAACGTGGTAATAACAAATGAGTTTTACTTAATTCACCCTTACAAAACAATATAAATAAGTTACAGCACATTCTACTTGATGAAAAAACTCTGTCATCACTTTCAAAAGCATTTCATCATTTACCATGACCTATTAACTAAAATTGTTTTGTAACATGTTCCTCTCTTCTTTTGAAAGTTTATTAAGTAAATATTTGGCAAAAAGGCTTTCTAACTTAGAACTAAAACAAGACAACCAAATTAAACCAATATCGGTAAACAACACAGGGATAGGTTTCTTTATTATTAAATTTAAGAATAGTAGGAGGGGTAGTAATAAAAAGTTTTTGATAAACACTTACATACATAAGTTTAGTTTAATAAATTTATGCTTTTAAGTTTTCAAATTTAAAGTTTACTACTAGGGGGAGGATTTTCATTTGCCTAAAAATAGGCAAGATATTTGTTAAACGAAACAGTTGCTGCAGACTTGGGCGTTGCCAATTACTTTTCTATTACCAATTACATTACATGCAATTGGTAATTGAAAAACACCAATTATCAATTACTAGCAATTAGTAATTGAAATTTGCCAATTACAAATCCAATTACATTTTGTAATTGGCAACCAACAAATACCAATTACAAGTAATTGGTAATTGGCTTTTACCAATTACCAATTACTGTAATTAGTAATTGGTAAATGGCAATTACCAATTACATATAATTGGTAATTGGTAAAGTAATTGCAAGTAATTGATAAAAAAGTAATTCTAATTACATAAAAGGTAATTACATTTAAATTTTTTTCTAAATTTCTAATCAACAAAAAAAAATTCAAACAAAATAACACTTTTTCTCAGAACTTGAAAATCGGCCTAATGAGGGTTGTAGGCCTAGGTGAGCCTACACCGTTTTAAAAGATTTTGAAACACCCTAAAAATTTTGAGTTATTTGAAAAAAACTGTTAGGTTAGATCCTAGTACTTTAGTACCTAGAGGCAAAGAAAATGTATATTTTTTTTGTAATTTTTCAAATTGTTGCACAGGCAACAATATCGAAAAAATTTTTTTAGACGTTTCTCCACATAATTTATGATAACTCAAAAAGGGTTAGTCCGATATTATTAAAATAAACTTAGAAAAGTTAAAATTTAGATAACCTTAAATCCGTTATTTATTGCGTTTTAATCGGCTCAGTAGTTGAGCCTATTGATTCTGAATAGCTTTTACTCAAAATTCATTACAGTATTGAAATTCTGGTCATTCCCCAAAATATAGCCAAAAAATTAGTTTTTCTCGAAAATCGCAAAATTTATATCGCAGGTACGGAAAAACTATAGGAGGTATTGACATACTTTTTTCACATTTTTATTCCCTATTATGTTGTCAATAAATCCCCATGTGATGATCAAAAAATTCTGAAATTTGTTTAACAACATTTTTAAAAATTTGAAATTGGTGTCTTGAAACTGCCGTTAAAAAAAATTAATTTTTTTGGTCATACCTGCGAATAGGTTAACGGTATCCTACGAGGACAAAAACTCATATACAAGTAAATATGGATATATTTTAAGTAAAAATAAGCTTTTATTTTAATATTTCTCCAAATATGTTAATTTTGTTCATAAATTTCTTGTTCTAGTGGCCTGAGACACGTTAATGGCCTGGCGATTTTTTAATAACTTTAAAATTTTTTTACCAATTTTTGTCTTTTATATCTTATTATAACGACAATTACGTACACATTTCGATTCTTTTAAATTAAATTGTAAAAGTCATTATTTAATGAAAAAATTTTTACAAAAACTGAAAAAATTGCATATTTTCCCCTTGTAAATGCACCTCAAAACTTCAGCGTCGTTGCGCCACCAGTTAACGTTATCCTATCATCCTAATATTTTACACAATGTGTTTCTACAATACATAGAACAATTTTAGAGGGGGGGACGGCCTGTACCTAGAAAGTTTTTTTCGTCCATACAATCTTGGAGCACTCTAATGCACATAGATATACATTTTGAACTTAAATATAACTAAATATTCATTACTAATAAAATATGCACTAACAAATCAATGCCGTTTTACAGCAAAATGTGCGATTCTAATAGATAATTAGTCTACATTTTATTTGGACGTTCGAGAAAAAACATTAATCCGCCCCCTAGTAATAACATATTTGGTTTTTATTATTTTTTTTTTATTTTTTGTATATTGTGTAATGTACGAGTTATTTAATAATTACATTGTTGGTAATAAATACTTTAAAAGTAATCATTACACATTTTGTATCAATTACTTTCTATTTCAATTAATTTTTACCCATTACATGTAATTTGTAATTGACAATAATCAAATACCAATTGCATGTAATTGGTAATTGGCAATAACCAACTACCAATTATATGTAATTGGTAATTGGCATTCACCAACTACAAATTACATTTAATTGGTAATTGGCATTTGCCAATAACTATTTACTTATAATTGGTAATTGGTTATTGTCAATTAACAATTACATGTAATTGGTAATTGGTCCTGTAATTAATTACAAAATGTAATTGGTAGTGCCCAAGTCTGAGTTGCTGCAACGAAATACATCAAAAACACAATAGATCAATACTCGTTCTGTTTGGTGGTTTTCATTCTTTAATAATGTTTTTTTAATAAAGCAATTTTAGGCGTGAAATTTTATTTTTAAATGCATGAAAAATCGCAGCCTATTTATAAGAGTTATGTGTGTATGTATATTTGCTTGTACAACATAAAACCCAATTTTGAAGTAAGATTTTAAAAGTTTCTGTTGATGTGACTGGGTAGTAAAAATTAATATAAATTTGTACCAATAATATTGTTAAAATCGACTGTGCCGAATTATGTGTATCCAATAATAAAGTGACAATAAAATATTTGTCAATTATGGACCGATCCTGATAAAAGTAGTTTGAAAGATTTAGGCTCCTATAAAACTTGTTTATGTCCAATTTCATCATAAGACAAATACGAATGTTCAAGTCATTTTATGAGGGGGACTATGTATGGGGACTACGGACGAATGTTGCCTGATTTTCGCACTACTTTACAGTTTAACAGAGTACTCAGAACTTACTTGTGCAACATTTTACCAGGATTGCCGCATAAAATAGTATTCCGTTGGGAAATTTTTATAGAGGCTGGGAAAAATCAATAAATGACAAACCTTATCAACAGATAGTATTTATGCAACATTTTAGACAGTTAGCTCCTTCCGAGTTTTCAACAGACAGACAGACGGACGGACATACAGAGATCGTTATAGAATTTCATAAGGACCCAGAATATATACATATTTGTCTGCGATGAATATTTCGATGTATTGCAAACATAAATCAATATACCTCACATCTCCTATGATTGGTTGGTATACAAAAAATATACGAAGAACAAAATACTTTAAATTTTGAAACAAATATGTTGGTTATGACAAATAAGTCATAAAATTTTAAAAAATATAGTTTTTAATCACGGCAGAATCAGCCAGGTACAATTATTACGGAGAGTTGTCAATATTTACCCCTATAACGTCAAACTATTGATGCTATCGCTTTATGTTTTCAATTGTTTCAATTGAGAAAATTTTTCCGTTAAACTATAATTTTTCATTTTTTTATTTCGTAAATTTATTTTTCACACATAAACTTTTCAAATTGATTTTTTTCAACAAAACTGGCATTTAATTTATTTTTTTAGAGATTCTATTTTGATATTTTTCATCATAGAATAAACACATAGAACGGAAGGAGAGAGTAATATATATGGAAAAATTACTCTATTTTCACACATACGGGTGATACAATAACAAAATACATGCAATACATTCTCATGAATTAGGTTTTTGACAACAGACTTAGGTTTTTGGCTCTCAGTTACCTATCTAGTTGTTGTCTATGTTTTTCATTTTCTTTTGTTTGACATTTTAGGGAAATTATACATGAGAACATACTTTCCAATAATTGTACCTGGTTGATTCTGCCATGGTTTTTAATAATTTGCTAATAGCTGCTATCAAAATCTTTAATAAAAATCATCAATATCAACTTAAATTGACCTATAACCTTGGAATGGAAAGCAATCCCTTAAACAACTGTTTCGCAAATTCACATTATACAATGTGTGCAATGGACACCCTCTTCTTCGCGTGTTACCTTGGAGTATGCAGTCAATGGCGGTTTTTGATATATCTCCCTGCGCAAAGTATGGCCAATCCATCGCCATTTTCGATCTGTATTGGCATTGAGTTGTTCAGCATAGATTTGCGTTTGATATTGTTGCAGGTCAGAATATCCGAATAATTATTTGAAGCATCGGTTGACAAATATCTGAACAGGAGTATGAATTTGACACAGCTGTTAAACTACTTCATTTTGGTGTTGAAAGAGTTTGTGTTTGATTTCCATATTGGACTTAACATGCCGAATGTTTGATTGGCTTTTGATAATCTGTATGCCACATCATTGCTAGAGCCACCAGTGTTCGTAATTATGCTACTAAGGTAACAGAAATATACTACGTGTCCGCATGATTTTACTCTTGGCGGAGTTTATCTTTAGACCATATATATTCAAGGCATTTTATTCGTTCATTGAGGCCCCATCATGTTTCATTGCTATCTTGAGTTGCATTACGTATGATAACGTCAAGTACAATGCTGAGCAGCAAAGGCGACAAAACGCATCCTTTTCTGACTCCTGTAAATACCTCGAAGCGGTTGCTTACGGTATTGTCATGTACAACTCGGCAACAAAAGTTCATACATCGCGTCGTATATTAAGGTATCGAAAGCTTTTTGGAAATCCATAAAAACCATATTTAATGATGACTGCCACTCGTTGGACTGTTCCGCAATCATCCGCAAAGTATTAATGTGATCAGTGCAAGACTTCTGTGGACGGAAGCCAGCATGCTCATGTCGAAGTTCCGGCAAAATAGCTTGGGATATTCTATTACTTATTATGAGCGCTATGATCGTGTTTACTGCGCTGAGAATAGTTATACCTCTCCAATTTTGATATTCTGTAAGGTCTCCTTTTTTACAAATGTTTACGAATATAACTTCTTTGAGCTGGGATTCCAATTCGTTAGTACACAAAAGGATTTGGATCAGTGTTTGGACAATGATGTTTGGCTGTCCGCTTTGAGCATTTCAGGTGCAATGTTATCTGCTCCAGGGCCTTATTTGCCTTTAATACTGAGACAGAATTTAATATTTCGTTAAATTCTGCAGCCTCAATGGTCCTCCTAATGCTGGAGGAAGATGAAAAATGATCTCATCCTCCTCTTCATCTTGACAACTACTACAGAAACGACTACAGAAGTCGTTAAGGACAGTCCAAGTCTCCGCATGGTTGCCAAATGTGCAGTGGCCGGTTATAACCGTCACTTCATTACTAAATTGTGAACGGTTTAGTCGCGGCCATAAACTTCCGGTTATCATACATGTTATCATATCACATTCCCATCTTGTCTGCGCGAGCTCATAGTAAAGGTTACTAATTTGTCGCTTGTAATTATTTAACCGAATCCCGAAGAGGAAACCTATTTCTCCGTCAGACATCATTGCGCCTTTATATCTCCGTTGCCCGTAATATCTCCGTGTCCGTGAATGAGTACGACTGTTGAATGTCTCTCAATCCTGTTTAAGGATGCCCGGTATTCCTGGACTATGTTTGATGTTGTGTACACATCTCTCAGAGATTTTATTGTGGCCTGACTGTCAGTATATATACGAATATCCTTCCTTGATATCTTATTATAACTGAGCAAGTTAGCCACCATTTTGATGGCCTATATTTCAGCTTGAATAATGCTACATTCATTCGAATTCTAAAAGATAGAATTAGTTCGACTTCCTGAATATCGACACCTACACCAACTCGATCTCCATTCCTAGAGCCGTCCGTATAGACAGAGATACTCGATAGGAAGGGCCTAGAGATGCAATAATCAGTATTATCTGGAAGATTATGTATACTTCCGATTATACTGGCGTGATCATATGGAACATTTTTCTGGCCACTATATCCACAGTAATCCAATTTAATATAGTAAAGAGCGACTTTTCTTGGTTTATACAACTTTTTTGTAAACTTTTCTGAATACGGCCGTTAGTTTAAGTTTTTTTTTTTTGAAAATGTTGTTACTTTGAACCAAAAATCTGATCATGAAATAATGTGTGCATTCTCTAAACATTACGAGATTTGGCTTAAATGTTCAGAAATTGGTTGTTAGATGTTTCAGACTTCGGAAGCACTGAAAATTTAAAGATTCCAAAATATGGACAATCCTAATGTATACTCTTGCATAGTTCTTCGATATATTCTTATATAAGTATTATTACAAGAAACCTTAAAACATGTAATAGCTAAATATTTTTGATTTTTATGGAATTACCAAGAACATCTAATAAGGTTGCTTCTGCTAAATTTTTATGAAATTTAACACTGTTAGTAATTTTTTCCATTTAAACCATTGGGTTATTATTTTATAATGTTTGACATCACCTCGATTTTGTATAAGAAGTAAACTTACACTTAAGTTAAGCAAGTAGGAAATCCTTATCATTAAACAAAACACAACAAAATTAGTGTCTACATTTTCCATTAAAACAAAAAACAATAATTTTTGGAAATTTTACACCTTAACTTAATAAACATTAAATAAATTTTATAAAATCATTCATAAACTAAAACATATCAGAAGGTTACACACATTATAAGAAACATACTTGGGATTAACTAAGAAAACAAAACAGGACATTGCTAAAATTTATAATTTCTACAATATCTAAGTATAAGTATAAAGTTGTGTTGTGTGGATTTTAGTTAGAGTGTAGAACAAGTGCTTTTGTTGGCATTTGAGAAGGACACAATGTTTGCTTTGGTTCCATAATGGAAACGAAAGAAATATAACATTTATTAAAACAGCAGCAGCAGTTACCTTTAACAATTTATTTTATGAGCAAATATAAGATTTCATTTTCTAAAATAAACACCATACAAAATCTCATCTACTATAGTACAACTACAATGACTCTACTTCTACTGCTGCTACTACTATTGCTGACATTAAGGCAGCTAGCTTTTAATACTGCTACAACTTTATCATATTTATGTTGCTTGTACAGGGTACAAATACCATCAACAACAACAACAGCAACAGCTACAGTAGCAGCAACAACAATGCAGCTTGTAGTACATGGAATCTATATTCCTAAGAATCATATATCTCAGGTTTAATAAATTCCCCTAAGGTGTGTGGTGCTACATGTTTGGAAAAATAACCAGAAGGTAAATAGGTTTTTTGCCTAAAACAAATTCTAATTATTATTTACAAGAAAATCCGTTTGAAGACGCACCAATGCACATACACACACACTCTCACCAACATTTACAGCCAGATACAAATTTACGCATACAATTTTACATAGACAACAACAATATATATATACAATGTTGTATGTATATTAGGGTGGCTCTTACATTAGACTTTTAGGATTTTCGAAGATCCCAAATTCGATCATTATTCTCCGTTATCTGAAAACCAAATTATGAAAATTTTAGAAAAATCGACTGACACACTGAGGCACTGTGGATCCAAATCAAAATCTAGATGGACAAAATTATTTGGCGATCTTTTTATATAGAATTGGTATCTCAGATTCCAAAAAAAATCTTTAAAAGATCAATATAAACTTTTTTTCAAGTTACAGTAGGGTCTAGATATACATATAAAAAACATTAATAAAAAATTAAAAAAAATACTTTTTCATGTCTTTCTGAAACTAAATTTTTAAAAAGATCTGTATTTACTATATTTTAAGTTACAGTAGGGTCTAGATATATAAAAATCAATAATAAATAAAGAAATATTTCTAAAAATTCCATTCCGTAAAAATTAAAAAAAAAAGTATTTCGGCGGGCATTCCCCAGAAGTTTCTTTAAATGATGTATTTAGTCATTGGACAGGCTTCGACGGTCTTTTTTTTTGCAAGCTATATAACATTCTTAGAAAAACATAGCAGTATATTTGAGAACCAAGTTTAAAGGACTATAACAGGAAAATGGTGAGGCCCATAAATATAAGATATACATTTAATAAAAACCTATATCAATGTTTAACTATGTTTTGAAGTATGAATTTCTATATGGTAAAACCATTGAGATATATCTAATTTAGTAAAGCAGTAAAATATTAAAAAAAATTAACGAAAATATGATTAAAAATTTGTTGAACTTCTGGCGCTTCTGACGAGAAAACGAAATGTCCAATTGAAAAACCCATTTGTATTAGAGGAGAGCAGATTGTCAGCTTCCGAAAAAAATTAGTATTTCCAAATTCTGAAGATACCGATTTTCATAATTTTGTCCACCTAGATTTTGATTTGGAACCACAGTGTGAGGGGTCGATCGAAAAATTAATTGGTAATAAGTTTACTATCTAGCCTTTAGTTTATCGGACTAATTCGCGCATGTCAAAGAAGTTCCCAAAAATTTTGGAAAAATCCCCAAAATGGTATTTTTTAGTTTTTTGGCTATAATATCCATACCAGGACCGCGGTTATCGAAACCCTCTTCAAAATAATTAAGATCATAATAAGACATCAAAAATGGATTACTATATTTTGTTATGTGATTTGAGAATTTTTGTCCTAAATTTGTATTTTACATAAAAAATATGCTTTTTTTGGATGGACTTGGTCCCCTCCGTATCAACAATTTTAAATTTTTTTTTTATGTGGAATATTTACTGTAAAGTTGGCTTTTCAAAAGGTTTCAATTCTTCCTAGAAATTTTTTAGAGAACTTAAAAAGAAAAAAAAGTATATTTTTCAAAAATTTGCGAAAAATCGTCTTTTTTAAATTTTTAAATTCAAAGGATCTTTAAACAATTCTTTTTTTATTTGACATATACATACTTGACATAAAAAACTGGAGTTTGGTGGAAAAAAATTTTGAAAATTTTATTTTGAAATCCTAAGTTATAAGAGATAACATGTGTAATTTTTTGGAAATTGGAACACAAACGAAGACAGGGGATCGTTTTAAAAATTGAACATACCCGAGGTGTCCTATTTTGGAGACCACTGGCCGCTCCCCTGATGAGCCCAGTCGGTCCTAAACTTAAACTCGACAATACTTCTTCTTTTTGTATGTCAAATTCCATTCAAATCGGACTAAGGTTTTAGAAGTTACAGATTTATTTCCCTCTTTTTTTCTATACCACTGTGCGTATACCACCGTGCGCGCAAACCTTTCGGGGACTACAACTTTGAGGTTGTTAAAGACTTCGTTTATTTAGGTGCCAGTGTTAGAAACAAAAACGAACTCTGCTACAAATCAAGCGAAGTATAACTCTGGCCAATATATGTTACCTTGGGCTTAGTAGGCAACTGAGAACTGTACAAATCATTCATTTTACCCGTGCTGAAACATGGACTATGAAAATATCAGACGAGTCATTATTGGCAGTGTTTGAGATGAAAATACTCCGTAAGATATACGGCCCTCTATTAGAATAAAAAAACTATATGCCAATATAGATGTTCAAGCGCATTAAAGTCCAACGAATGCTTTGGCGTGGACACGATTTGCGAACCAATAATAATGCTCCAGCTTTAAAGGCATATAAGAAAGAACCCACCAATGGGCAACGCAGAAAAGGGCGACCTAATCTCCGCTGGAATGACCTTCAGGCTCAAACCGACACCGGTTTTCATAGACGTATAAAGTATGTAATTCTGAATAAGCAGATCCTTGCATGGGGACTAGCGACAAATGGCGCCGAATTACTCCATACTTTACAGTATAATTAAATAATTAGAGTACTTAGATCTAATTTGTGCAAAATTTCTCCAGGATTGCAGCATTATCAACATATTTATGACTACTCAAACAGTATTCTGGGGGATAGAAGAAATCAAGGACTGATATTGCCCATTTTCGACTTTATCAACAGACAATATTGTGAAAATATTCAGCTAGCTGGCTCTTTTCGTTTGAAACATATCGTGTTTTAACCTGACAGACATAAGTTCTTAGAATCTCTTAAGGATCCAGTGGCTCTGCGATGAATATTTCGATGTGTTGCAAACGGAATGAAAAAATCAATATACCTCCAGCTTTTTTGATGGTGGGAATAAAAATCATAAAATTGCATGCATATTTCAAAACCGAAATTTTATATTTTCTAATTTTTTTTTTAATGAAATTTCAAAATATTTCAGAATTTCGATTCTAACAAATGTTAACTGGGGATTGTAACTATTATGGGTTAGCATGGGCTCCAACCCTAATATACATATTATGTAGGTATATTTTTGAGGCAAGTAAAGAAGGCCTGCTAAAATATTACAAGTATTATGTAGCACACATATACTCTTATAATCTTTTACATTATAATTATTATTATTATTTTCATTTTTTCTTTCTTGCAAATTGTAGAAAATCAAAGCTTGTAAAATTTATTTTGAAATAAAATAAGTGCTAAATACCAGGGGGATTGTCGTGAAATGCTTTTTATAAATTTTCAAATTAATGTTTGGTAAAGAAAAATATAAAAAATAAAAGGAAATCTTAACATGTTTTATTGAACTTATAAAGAAAATGAATATGCAAATCAATTATTTTTTGTAGGGAAGTAAATAATTGGGATATATTAAGGTGTTTGTAATTTAACAAACTGATTGAGTGATAATATAGGTTACAAGTTACAATTTTGTTGGGTTTTATTTAAACATGGAATTTAATTTTTTTTAATTTATTTAAATGGTACCACAAAGTGAGTTCGACAAAATTTCTATTGACTATAAATATCACTACAAATACATGGTGGTGGGGATGTATTTCCTATGTTATTATAACAGAAACACCTGCAATGTAAACATATAATACCTAAACAACAGTCCTGACATAATTCGGAATTGCACTGTAGGGCAGAAACAAAACATTTTAGAAATTCGTCTGGCATTTTATATTAGTTTATCCAATTCCCATGAAATTTCACAAAGCTGAGCTTTTAAAAAATATAGATTTTTTTGTTTTTTGTCAAAGCCCTTGATGAGCTCTATAAAAATATAGTCTCATGTGCTATTTGTCTCATACAGTTATTGAGTTAGACACATTTGGAGAAATTAAAAATTAATTTTGAAAACAACAATATAAATAACAACGTTATTCTAAGGACTGAGATCGAAAAAACCTTAACACACGTTTTCATTAAAACTTTTAACCCAAGTATTATTTTTTTTTTGATCAAGTTACCTTTGTTAATCATGTCAATTATTATTATATTTAATGTCAGTTATGTTAATTTGTTGTTAATCTGATTAAAATGAGTGTCGAGAAAAAAAAAACGTATCTATTTCATGCAGAAGAAATGGCCCACATGATGTTTCTAAAATCAATAAATAGAATTACATTTTCAAAAGAGCTCCCAACACATCCGGTAGGAAAGCAGTCCCGCTATCTCAGTACTCGGACTATTTTGTACAAAAAGTTAAAGCCAATGCAGGCTTAAAAATATACAAGGCTCAAAAAGTTCCTGACAGCAACTCTGCTCAAAATTTATATGCCAAAGACAGATTATGGAAATTGAAGTCAAATTTTATACAAAAAAAAGGACAGAAAACTCAATAAAAACCATAGTGGAAGGGTTTCCGGATAATATTCGTAAATTCATCACTATTGAATTGAACTATACAAATAATATTTTTTGTAAATTGTAATAACGTTTTCAATCAAATAAAAGAAATAAAAAATTTTAATTTATTGGCTTAATTTTTATTAACACATGTATATGTATGCTAAGATTTTTTCGATCTTACTTCTTAATACATTTGCTAAAAAAATATTTCTAAAGCATATGATCGAGAAAAACTAAGTACTTCCAATGTCTTTGTACAATATGCCTATATTCTCACCATATTCAATTATACTGAACATTTCACAATCGGAATCCAAAAAAGATGTTTAACATTTGTATTTATTTTTTAGTAAATTTTAATGAAACTTCAGTTTTAAAATTAACAAGTTCACCAAAGGTAATAAACATTTTTTTTTTTTAAATTGTTTTCAAACATTTTTTTTTTCAAATGGTTTTTTAATTTTTTTAATTAAGTTTAAAATAATTTTTTTCCAATTTTTTTTATATTTTTTTTTTGTAAAAAAAAATTGTGACAAAAACAATTTTTTGATGAAAAAAAAATTAGGGTTAAAAAATATTTTTCCCCATTTTGACCCATTGTAAGTCCAACTTACTTACTTAGTAATCCAGATATAGATAAAAAAATAGGTCAAAAATCGAGGTTGTCCCGGTTTTTTGGGACAACGCACTGTGGGAGAAATCAACAATTTAGTGTCGCAAAATAAAAAAAAAAAAAACTTTCGCATATTTGATTTATTGTTATGTAGTTTCAATCTATAGTTGTTGCTGTACTTAAAAATATTTAATATTTATTAATAACTTCAGTGGTTTGGTATTGGCAACTATTTAAATGTAAAAAAATTTTTAGAAATTTTTTTTATGAAGAATTGTTTTCAAAGTTGTTATTAAGCAGGATAGTACAAGGTTTTCTTTAAGTTGTATTTTAAGTTTTTTTTATGTAGATGGAATATGAGGCTTGGTAAATCAGAAAAATAAAAATATATTTTCCGCTGTTTATGATAACCAATAGCCATATTCTAATAGAAATTTTTTTTTTTACTTTTTGAATTTTCGGAAGTTTGCCAGTTACTAATGCTGTGAGATGCAGTCCTAATTTTTTTACCAATATCAAGGCTATATTATAGACTACATATGGTGAAAAATTCAGCTGCGAAAAAGTGCGAGGTGAATTTATATAATTTTTTTAAGATATTATTATCGTTGGGACGATGTAAAATCTCGTACTAAATTTGTTCCTTATTTTTTAAGATTGTATATAAGAAGTGCTATTGGTAATTACATTATATAAAAATGAAATTTATATAATACTAACTACTTACAAGTTGCTAAAAACAAAAGCCCATATACCAAATTTGACATGAAATGATGAGTCCTTTTAAATATGGTAGTGCTTTATTTAGATTAAAAATATAACATTTGCAAAGCGTTTTATGTCAATATTAATATATTTGTTTAAACGCTGTGTTATATCTGTGAGATGCAGTCCTAATTTTTTTATCAATATCAAGGCTATATTATAGACTACATATGGTGAAAAATTCAGCTGCGAAAAAGTGCGAGGTGAATTTATATAATTTTTTTAAGATATTATTATCGTTGGGACGATGTAAAATCTCGTACTAAATTTGTTCCTTATTTTTTAAGATTGTATATAAGAAGTGCTATTGGTAATTACATTATATAAAAATGAAATTTATATAATACTAACTACTTACAAGTTGCTAAAAACAAAAGCCCATATACCAAATTTGACATGAAATGATGAGTCCTTTTAAATATGGTAGTGCTTTATTTAGATTAAAAATATAACATTTGCAAAGAGTTTTATGTCAATATTAATATATTTGTTTTAATGCTGTGTTATATCCACATTGTCCAGAACTTCATCTGTAAGCTATAAAAAAGTGGAACCGTTATCGAAAGATGTTAGGCAACTTTTGTTGGATCCTTTACTTCCTAGTGATTCATCAGACTCCAGTTTTTTGATGACAGTGGGTCCAAATATTTCCCGATTTTCTCCATTCCGATTTTGGTTGTTGCACAGTGTAATTGTTATTCGTTTTTAAAAATAAACTTATTAATAAAACTAAAAAAGTTTAATATTATATGAATATTTCGACCTATGCCGGCAATAGGGTAAATGTCCAAAATCTATAGATTTAAATAGTTACTTGCTATAAATAAAATTACTTATAAAATTTATATTTTTTGAAAGATATATTAAAATAATTTCTTAGAATTGAAAATAGTATAGAATTTCTTCCGAAGTAGTGTAGTTTAGCAGCCTCTCCCGCTCATTCTACTGAAGTAGCAGTACCCATTTTGCATTACCTTATTAGCTTACCCCCTTGCCTGCAATATTTCCATATAAATGAAATTAATTTGGACAAGCGTTTAGAAGATACGAATTTAATTCCACTAAATTAGGGTTTTCTCCCACTGTGCAACGGACGGATTTTGCTGATTTTAAAAAGGAAACTTCTCGAAAGTATGTCTGACAGAATTATTGATCTGGATTGCGAAGATATCTGGGCTCTTCAGAAAATTGATTTCAACAGACAGACAGACGGTCATGGCTTAATTGACTCCGCTATCTATAAGGATCCAGAATATATATACTTTATAGGGTCGGAAAATTATATTGTGGAAATTACAAACGGAATGACAAACTTATATATACCCTTCTGACTAAGGTGAAGGGTATAAAAATGTAGCTATCTATAATGTGAGATATAAATTGGTTATTTAATTATAATACAATCATAATTTAAATTAATTAAAACATTAAGCAGAAACACTTACATTCTATGCACTTACAAATTATGAAGTTAACACAACGTATCGTATGAGTTATGAACTCATATTAAATAGCGTTCATACGCTTTGTTAAACTAAAAAAAAACCAATACATAATGTTTTTTGTTACTAAAAACCACTAACAAATTCCCATAAACAATTTTAACTTTCTATTTACTTACTAAGAAGTGTAGTTACGCTTTACAAAGATGTGATTTAGAAAATACATAGAATGTGTCAAACTTTAATAAATCTACCATACAAAAACAGAGCCAAAGTGGAAAAATACAGCAAAACAAAAATGGCGAAGTAAAAATAACAACCATAAAATGTCAAACATTTTCTAAACCAACATACGAAACATTTCTCATATCAAGCGGGGACATATTCTAACACAGCTACACTAGTGCAACGTGCATGCATAAATAAGTAAATATATGATAATGCTCCTAGACATGTTTGTGTTAACGAGGATTGTGAGCAAAATTTATATTTTTTTTTTTGTAATCTAAATATACAATATTTGCTAATTTTTAATGCATTTCTTTAAATTGCAGATATTTGAAATGAAGCTTTAAAAATTGGAGAATTTTTCAAAGAAAACATATGACCCTCCAGTAACTAAAACATTCAGTATCAGTATCGTGAGTTCCACAAAACATCACAAACGCATTCACCTAGGGGGTTCTGATATTGAACATATGTGGTAACCACAGACTCTTTAGATCCATCAGGATATTCTCATTTTATTTTATTTATTTTCGAAAAACTTTTTAAATTTTTGGAAAAATTTCAAAATTTAGATATTCGTATTTTATGAAGCTGTTGTCTGATTTTATTTAACCTTCAAATTTACTGACGTTAACAATCTTCTAGCCAAATATGACCCAAATAGAAAATATGTATTTTTTTGAAAATTTTTTTTATAAAAAACCTAAGGTAATTGTTGACTTTTGAAATTAAATAAAAATCGATATACATAACTGTAATTGCATCAACTGAGAATGGCCGGACCGATTCAGACAATTTGTTTTTTTAAACTGTTGGTCATAGTCTAACTTAGGTTATTACGGAATGAAAAATTGACACCCACCGACTTTTTACGATTACCCAAAATTGGAAAACGGCTACCTCGATTTGGCTAATTTTTTTTAATGTTCGCAATAGTCCGAAAAAGTTTTTACAGATACAAAAATTGTCCACTTATTAAATACATTTGCAAAATACATCAATCTATGATCACTCATATTTCAGACCAAAATTCGATTACGTATGTAAAAACTCAAAATATCTAAATTCACTAATAATTGGCCAATAAACGTTTAATCAAGAAAATGAGGTCGATCTGTGATCACTCACCTTTCTGAACAAAAATCGATTTTTAATATAAAAACTCACAAAAAATAAATTCGCTAATAACTTGGCCAATAAGCGTTTAATCAAGAAAAGGAGCTCAATCTATGATCACTCATATTGCTCAACAACAATCCATTTTTTATATAAAAACTCAAAGTATCTAAATTTGCAAATAACTTGGCCAATAAGCGTTTAATCAAGAAAAAGAGCTCGATCTGTGATCACTCATATTTCTGACAAAAAATCAATTTTTTTATATACAAACTCAAAATATCTAAATTCGCTAATAACTTGGCTAATAAGCGTTTAATCAAGAAAAAGAGCTCGATCTGTGATCACTCACATTTCTGACAAATAATCGATTTTTTATGCAAAAACTCGAAATATCTAAATTCGCTAATAACTTGGCCAATAAGCGTTTAATCAAGAAAAGAAGGTCGGTCTGTGATAATTTCTGACAAAAAATCGATTTTTTATGTAAAAACTCAAAATATCTAAATTCGCTAATAACTTGGCCAATAAGCGTTTAATCAAGAAAAAGAGCTCGATATGTGATCACTCATATTCTGAAAAAATCGATTTTTATATATAAAAACACAAAATATCTAAATTCGCTAATAACTTGGCCAATAAGCATTTAATCAAGAAAAGGAGCTCAATCTATGATCACTCATATTGCTCAACAAAAAACCATTGTTTATATAAAAACTCAAAGTATCTAAATTTGCTAATAACTTGGCCAATAATCGTTTAATCAAGAAAAAGAGCTCGATCTGTGATCACTCACATTTCTGACAAATAATCGATTTTTTATGCAAAAACTGAAATATCTAAATTCGCTAATAACTTGGCCAATAAGCGTTTAATCAAGAAAAAAAGGTCGGTCTGTGATCATTTCTGACAAAAAATCGATTTTTTATGTAAAAACTCAAAATATCTAAATTCGCTAATAACTTGGCCAATAAGCGTTTAATCAAAAAAAGGAGCTCGATCTGTGATCACTCACATTTCTGCTCGATATGTGATCACTCTTATTTTTGACAAAAAATCAATTTTTATATAAAAACTCAAAATATCTAAATTCGCTAATAACTTGGCCAATAAGCGTTTAATCAAGAAAACGAGCTCGATCTGTGATCACTCATATTTTTGACAAAAAATCAATTTTTATATAAAAACTCAAAATATCAAAATTCGCTAATAACTTGGCCAATAAGCGTTTAATCAAAAAAAAGGAGCTCGATCTGTGATCACTCATATTTCTGACAAAAAATCGATTTTTTTATATACGAGTAAAAACTCAAAATATCTAAATTCGTTAATAACTTGGCCAATAAGCGTTTAATAAAAAAAAACTCGATCTGTGATCACTCATATTTCTGACAAAAAATCGATTTTTTATGTAAAAACTCAAAATATATAATTTAGCTAATAACTTGGCCAATACGCGTTTAATCAGGAAAAAGAGCTCGATCTGTGATCACTCATATTTCTGACCAAAAATCGTTATTTAATATAAAAACTCAAAATATCTAAATTGGCCAATAAGCGTTTAATCAAGAAAAGGAGCTCGATCTGTGATCACTCACATTTCTGACAAAAAATCTATTTTTTATTAAAAACTCAAAATATCTAAATTTGCTAATAACTTGGCCAATAAGCGTTTAATCAAGAAAAAGAGCTCGATCTGTAATCACTCATATTTTTTACAAAAAATCGATTTTTTATATGAAAACTCAAAATATCTAAATTCGCTAATAACTTGGCCAATAAGCGTTTAATCAAGAAAAGAAAGTCGATCTGTGATCACTCATATTTCTGACAAAAATTCGTTTTTTTATATAAAAACTCAAAATATCTAAATTCGCTAATAACTTGGCCAATAAGCGTTTAATCAAGAAAAAGAGCTCGATCTGTAATCACTCATATGTTTTACAAAAAATCGATTTTTATATAAAAACTCAAAATATCTAAATTGGCTAATAACTTAGCCAATAAGCGTTTAATCAAGAAAAGGAGGTCTATCTATGATCACTGACATTTCTGACAAAAAATAGATTTATTATATAAAAACTCAAAATATCTAAACTGGCTAATAACTTGGCCAATAAGCGTTTAATCAAGAAATGGACCTCGATCTGTGATCACTCATATTTCTGACAAATAATCGATTTTTTGTATAAAAACTCAAAATATCTAAATTGGTTAATAACTTGGCCAATACGCGTTTAATCAAGAAAAAGAGCTCGATCTGTGATCACTCATATTTCTGACAAAAAACTGATTTTTTATGCAAAAACTCAAAATATCTAAATTCGCTAATAACTTGGCCAATAAGCGTTTAATCAAAAAAAGGAGCTCGATCTGTGATCACTCATATTTCTGACCAAAAATCGTTTTTTAATATAAAAACTCAAAATATCTAAATTGGTTAATAACTTGGCCAATAATCGTTTAATCAAGAAAAGAAGGTCGATCTGTGATCACTCACATTTCTGACATAAAATCGATTTTTTATGTAAAAACTCAAAATATCTAAATTCGCTAGAAACTTGGCCAATAAGCGTTTAATCAAGAAAAAGTGCTCAACAAAAATCATTTTTTTATATAAAAACTCAAAATATCTAAATTCGCTAAAAACTTTGCCAACAAGAGTTTAATCAGGAAAAGAAGGTCGATCTGTGATCGCTCACATTTCTGACAAAAAATCAATTTTTTATATAAAAACCCAAAATATCTAAATTCGCTAATAACTTGGCCAATAAGCGTTTAATCAAAAAAAGGAGCTCGATCTGTGATCACTCATATTTCTGACCAAAAATCGTTTTTTAATATAAAAACTCAAAATATCTAAATTGGCTAATAACTTGGCCAATAAGCGTTTAATCAAGAAGTGGAGAGAGAGTGTGCATCAGAGTGTGCAGGAGAAGCCGAGGCATCGCTCACAAAAAATCGGCCTTTTTCCAACCATAACTTTATGAATTTTGCATCGTAACATGGCAAAGCACCGGTACAAAATTCATCTGACCCAGGACCTGCAGATAAACTACCATAGACAAGGCTAAAAATATTTTTTTTTAATTATGCAGTCTAAAGTGAACATGATTATCTTTGAAATTAATCTTAAATCAATTAAAGCCTATCTCATAAAATACGAGTTTTTAAAACTACAGCCCATGTACATTTTAAATCGTGAATAGAATCGTGAATTTTTAGAAATCAACAAAAATAAAAATTGACATGTCTAAAGGATTCCTAAGGGTATGTGTTCATTGAATATGGTAATAATCGGAAAAACCAAGTTCAAAAACTTATGTTTTTTCTCAGTTTGTTGGTGGAATATACTATACACAGTATTTGCAGCAGCAGTTGCACGATTAGTATGTGTTTATGCATTGCACAGATTCAATGTTGTTAGTCATTTCTTGTTATAAAAGTGCATATATGCATACATGAATGTTACTACTTTAGACGTACATACATATATTCGTATGTCGTATCATTTTATGGCAAATGCAAAAACTACGTCATACACACATGATGTAGCAGAAAAATAACTAAACTTTGCCCCATCACCGCTTATCCTAACCACCCTACACAAATAAGAAATATCTGATCAAATGTTTACCAATGCTAAGAGCACAAAGCATAAATGCAACTTTTGTTGTTGCAAACAAAATACTACAATAACAACAAAAAACAAATAAAATAGATGAAAATACGTAATAGAAACAAGAGATGAAAATTGCAAAAGTTGCACATTTTCCAGCTCTATTTTATGTTGCTATTGACTCTAGTTCCCTTTACTTCCACACTGCACTGAGCTCAAATTGTACACTGTACTGAACTGAACACAACAGCATCACGTAATTTTCGCGCATTTTCAATGCAACATACGAGTTTTATAACATAAACAAAAAACTAAGTAGAATAATCTTCAAACTCATGCAAAAGATTAATTAGTTGTTGTAGATGCCAGAGAATATACGAACAAAGTAGAGATACGAGTACGAAGAACTTGGATAGAGAGCAAAATAAATGAAACAAGTAGAAAAAAAAACAACGAGCGAAAAAAAAAACTTGATTTAAAACTACAAGGTTACAAGAATTTAGAGGAAATCAAATCAATGCACACATTATAAGTATGAGATTATGGCATTCAATAGTACAAAACGAAAGTATTCAAACAGCTGGAAATATAACACTCAAACTACTGAAGCAAGAAATGAATACATGAAGAAAAATTATATTTTTCTGTGATCACTTTTTATGAAACCTTAAATAAACTGTTGTTCCTTAAGAACTGGTTTAAACTGTAAATAGACGTTAATCTGTGATCAATTTGATTTACTACTTACGTAGATGACATTACAACGTATTATTTCTAGTTTTCAGCGTTTTCTTCTTGTGAACGCTGCACTTATTCTAACAAAGTATTCCAACCAGCACAATCGTTGGTATATTTACTTCCATCCATCGTCATGCTATATATACTATGGCATAGATCTATTTCGCAGTTCATTCATCGCTTATATTTTCCGTCAATGCATATGCGTCTATATATAGGATCATTCATTAAGCTCTTCCTATCTTTAAATTTAAATAAAAAAAACTGTCACTAAAAACCTACAAGAAAAAGCCTAACGGGGTTAATTCGCATGATATCGGTGACCAGTTTACTTCACCTACATATGAGATGACCATGCTCTCACATCGCTCGTGCAGAATGTCCAATGTGACATGAGCTGTGTGTCACGAAACGCTGTCCTGTTCAATCCACATGTGGATGATGTCCACATCATACAATTCAGACTAAAAGAATTTGGTAATCATAGACCTATAGCGCTCGTCGTGGAAGGTGATGGTCAAAGTCGTTCTCAAATAAATATGGATCGATGACGCCACCAGCACAAAATCCCCACCAAATACTCTTGGATTTCCTGTTAATTGGTATCGTCCCAAATTAATCAACAATTCTCTTTGTTGACGCACCCATTAATTCAGAAGTGGGTCTCACCCTAAAATGGACGAAGCGCGCGGAAATTGCATGAATAAAACTGTCATTTTGACACACATATTGTATAGAAGCAATGGCCGCAATGTCCACTTTTTAGTGTTGGTAATGGTGAATGTGTGCCATCGGTTTGAACGTGCGAGAGTTGATTTGTGCAGTGCAGATGTGGTAATTTTAAACGGATGACAAAGATCGCCCAATCCATTGCTGCCTGAGTTCGGAGCTACTCAGGCAGCAATTTCAAACATTTGCGGGCAGCATGATTCATCCGAAAATGGTCCTTTAAACCTATTACAGAAAATTATTTTTGCACCAAGTTATTACTTGCCATGAAAAGTGGATCTATAATGATAACCCGAAGCATAAGCATATCGTATATGAAGCCTGGACGAATGGATATTAAAGCCAAATATCCATGACGCTAAGGTAATGCTCTATAGTAAATGGCAGCAAAGGGGTTTTATCTATTATGAGCTGCTGAAATCTGAATAGGCAATTACAGGGAATCTGTACCGTTCTTTTGGTTCGGAATCCATATGATCTAACGATCTGTTCTGACAATGGAAAATTGTTAGGAAAAGGTAAATTGTCAGTTCAGACTATTGTAAGAAAGTCTTACAATTTCATTGCCAGACAATAAATTTATCTGCCAACAAAAATTGTCAGTTCACACTTTTTTCAGATTGTTTTACTGCCAGATCCGTTGTTAGACATTTGGTCGATTCACAAGGTATCCTATTATGTTAGGATACCTTGAGGACGAAAAATTTTCATCAAGGTTTAAATTAAAAATTAACCCACCTCTAAACAATCCATCCAATGCATCCATTGTATCCTTGGACCCGCTACAGCAGACCAATCATCTACTAAGCAGGGACAACAACCGTTTAACGAAACTGATACAAAATAACAATAAACGGGTTCTAATGGAAACATCGTACATGGAGACGCACGATACTCTAATAACTAGGACATGGAGAATACGCGAAAAATAAATTCACACTAATCGTATAAGTTGGAGATGCTTTGTGGAAGCCAAATGCTCCCAAGAGGGGTAATCGACAAAAAATCTGACAATGGCAGGCAAAACAATATTATTGTTTTACAATGTACTGACAATGCATTTTCTGACAACGTTGCAAGATAAAAATTCTAAGTCCACACCGTTGTTAGACATTTACTGAAAATTTGTCTGACAATATTATAAGATCTGACAACCATCTATACATAGCCTTGGTCATATAATTTTTTAACAAATAGTTAAAAATATTTCACTTTGGCTCAATTCAGCATTTTTGAAATTGAAAGAAAAACCATTTTCGAAACAAAAAAAAAAGCTGCCAAAAATTTCGAATTAGTATGAGATTTTTGGAAAATATGAAACAGCTGACCATTTCAAGAAAAAATATTGTATAGTAAGTCTCCAGCCAAAACCGCAAAAAAACAGTGACACATTGTGAATGCATTTGTGTTCCGTTACTCACAAGTTGGGCTCTGAGATCAAAATATATCAATTTTGATGATTAACAAAGTCATCAAGGTGAAGATGTCAAACTTTTTTAAAAAATTTTTAAATTTTTTTTTTTTAAAAACAAACACAAACTGCGAAGCGGTGCACAGTGGCTCAATATCGTTTTTCATCGGCCAAAAATTTTAATGTTTGTATAGCATCTAGTATGAAAATGAAAATGCAAATTTTTTGTTTTTTGAATCAGCTATACTTATTAAAAATGTAATCAGCAGATAAAAACCAGTAAGGAAGTATGTTCGGCCAAGCTCGACCATTAATACCCTACACTATAATTTATTTTCATGAATGAATTTCGGAAGAGGGCATTATATGGGAGCTATGACTAATTATTGACGTATCGCCATGAAATTAGGTCGTGTGATTTATGTCTATGTGAAAGTTACTTTTGTTGAATTTTGTGTTTATACCAACATTTTTAAGAGATTTATGCTCGTTAAAGTGATTTTCAGGAGCGGGTCTTATATCGAAGCTATGACTAATTATGGACTGATCATCATAAAATTGGGTGACATTAATTCAGTTTATATAAAACTTATTTGGAGCAAAATTTGTGTAGATACGTATATAAATTAACCATTTACGACCGATAAAGTATAATTTCGGGAGAACATTTGTATGGGTGCTAGGTAAAATAATGGACCGATTTCAGTCATTTTCAATAGGATTCGTCCTCGGGCCGAATTTTATCGCAATATCATCAAAATTGCTTGTACTTTGCGCCAATCATATGAACAGGTAAAATAAAAATAAAAAAAATGTAGGTGTAATTTCATTCAAATGAAAAAAGTGTTTAACAGGTCAGAACTGGTCAACAAGTTTACATGGGCTTAAAGAGGACACTTTGGCCTTTCTCCCGGTGACAAAATTAGTTTAACCCCTTTTGACCCTAAGCACTTTTATTCCAGTGAAATTCAAATTTGACTAAAATATAGTACCTGAGAAAAAAATGAATAACACATTAGGTATAAACGGTACGATGACAAATCATACCAGTTCTTAAAGACTATTATCCTACCAGAAATGGCCAATCTGGTGGCGCTTTAATTATATCTTTATAATTACTGATTATGGAATATTTTTTAAATAATAAGATCCTACTTTATATTTGCTCATGTTCTAGAAGAAACTATTTGGAAAATTATTCTGAGTCAGAGCTTTCCGAAATGTTGGTGTCTGATAACTCATACTCATTTAAAAGAAGTTGCTTGACCTCATCATATATTTCAATATGTTTTTTTGAGTAACTTGAGGTCCTTTTAGACTTAGATTTAATGCATGGAGTGTTGATAATCTATACTCGTACAAATGTTCTTGTGGTTGTCTCAACTGAATCATATTCAGATTGTTAAACAATTTTGGAGTAGCTCCACAAATTCCGCAAGTCTGTGATGATGACTCCGCTATGGCGTTGAAAACTTTTCCGTCAATCATTGTAAAATGGAATTCATGTTGTATTTTCAAATGATTTAATGTTGTAGGTAAAATTTGAGCAATTTGCCTCTTAACATTTCCAACCTCATCCCGAACTAAGTCTGCTGACTCTTTTTCAAAAATTAGTTTAATAGGTCTGCAGAACCTATTTGAAGAAGGTCGATTATTTTCCCATAGTATTGACGATCCATTTTTTATTAGCAAAGATACAATACATACAGCAAATAAATGCTGATCAAGTAGAGTGACCAGTGCTTCCATCACAACCCCATTTATAAATGGCTTTTATGCAATCGTTGTTATTGCATTCAACTACGAGGTCCTCAAATGCTGCTGGAAAACCCTGTAATATACATCCAACAGTATGGTTAACAAGAGACTGTAAATTTATTTCTGCTGAACGTTCAGTCATTGGGGTAACACTCCTTTTTAGTTTTAGCTAAAACATCGTAGCTTGGATAAATGTTACAATTTCGCTCTTTGGCACCATATTGCATTAATTTATATGTAGTTTTTGAGTAGTCTCCATCTATATATAGGGCCAAAACTTCCTCAGGTGTATATGGAATAGGTGCTTTTGGCTCAGCATTTACAGTTTTAATAATTTTTGAAGCTATTGTAGGTTCTGAGCTCAATTTCGAAACAACTTGTGAAGCATTCCTTTTTCCAGATTTTAAAAGACTAATGCGTTGCTAACATTAACTCACTCTTTTGTTGGCGTCTTATCAACAATAAAAGAAACCTCTTTTATTTGAGTTTTAGTTGAGCACTCTGAAAAATTTGTATATTTACGACGATCAATGGCTGGTTCTGGAAAAATAAGATCTCCTTCTAACCGTTCTTTATTTTGAACTGCGAATTTTGTCATCATTCTGTGACTAGTTGTCCACTTGTACCGCAGTTTATTAACAAAATTTCTTAATTGTTGACGAATTTGTTGACATTGCTCTTCGTTATATTTTGATGGATCAATAACAAACTTTTTTGCTAGTACTGGTTCAGAGTGCCAAATTAAAAAAAGGGTGCGTTTAGACTCTGACATTGCATCTAAAAAACGTAAAAAATCATAAAGTTGCAAAAAGTTGCAGCTAATTTTTCACATGGACATAGAAAACAGAACATAGAAACAAATAAATCAAACATTGGAGCGGAGAATCTAATTTTTTATAAAATGGCGTAAAATATTTGACTTTAACAGCATGCCACGCACACAATTTTATATAATTTTTTGGCTGCCTTAGTTTCAATGCGTTTACTATTGAATGGCGTTAAAATTTTTGAAATCGGAGTTAACAAAAAGTTAGACTTTTGGTCGATGAAATTGGGATATGAGCGGTGGTCTACAGATACATTAGAGTCTGTAGTGGGAATTGAACCCGAAAACCTCAGATTGATAGTTCAGCGCACTATCGTCTAGTCTATAAGAGAACCTTATGACACAATTTACACAATTTCAAAGCATGTGTCTATTTTGGGGCACCTGTTATTTACTGCCATGAGTATTGCTTATTTTTAAGCTAAACTTTTGTTTATCACTGTACTGTATAGTGTATAGATGATGATGGTATATATATGGTGAAATAGTAAATCATTAACATTTAAAGTGTACTTTATATATACAAAATTTTTTCCCTCATTTTTCCTTATATGTATTCTTTAACATAATTTCCAAACAATTAAATCTCAGCACATATTATTGGCATATCTCCAGTATTTTCGTTTTCGGTTTTTTGTTCTTCATCTTCGTACTGCTAACACAGAGATTTACAAATCGCTACAAAGCACAAGATGAAAGTTAGTTATCTAAAAACTATATTTATACAGAAAACTGTATACTTAAATATACTAAAAAATGTATGAATATATATGTATATGTCTTATATAAGTATAGTATACATACTTTAAGTTTAATATGGTATAAATGGCCAGCTAGTTTTTCTGTGTTTATAAATGTACATGGTACTGTTAAGGACTAAGACTAAACAAGTGCAAGCTTTTTGATTTTGAAAACATTAATTTGGTTTATCTAAAATGTAAGATGGATTATTTTCTAACTGCTAGCAGTCCTTATATTCATAAGTATATATGTTAAGCAAAATATGTTGGCATATGAGCTGTTTTGTAATTCAAACATATATTTCGTTGGTTCATTTCTTTCGTTTTGTTTTTCCATTTTTTTTTTGGGTTTTTTTTCAGCATGACTTTTGGGAGTTTTTAACAATGTCATTGCAGTTAGTTGCCATAAATTTGTTTGACTAACACACAGTGCACAACAGCGCATCAGTGGCAGTAGAGCCAGAGCAGCCAGCAGAAAAAACTAGAAATACACATAAAAAGAAAAGGAATTGTATCAGCCCCCTTACAGTTGGATGTTGTATAATAAAACCAACAAAAACTGTCTACATACATACGAAATAAAAAAAAGAGTATGTAGTACAAATACGAATAACTAGTAAAAATATTAGTAGCAGTGTTAGTTGCAACAGCAATGCTTAGCTGCTGCTAATGCTGCTGCACAAGAAATGTGTAGCAGACGATGACATAGTTCGTAAAGTATGTTGCATCAATAAATTTAAATTAGCAGTAGCATGTTTTTTCGTTGCTTCTGCAACAGACACTGTGTTTTCTTTTTTTTATTTTCGTTTTTGGGTTAAAAAAAATTAAGAAAGAATATGTGACAAAAAACAAAACTATAGAAAACACCAACGAAATGTTGCGATATGAAATTGTAAATGTAAAATCGGGTCATGTTTTGCAATCATAAGCATACATACATATTTGTGGACTATTGCTTTACGGGTTGGGGAAGGAACATGTTGGTCTTTGATTAAATGCAAATAGGCTTAAATATGTCTATTTTTGTGAGAGGTTTTTTTAGTAAACTTGCTTGATTTTTGGAATTCAAATTTAAAAATTAAAGTTTAACGAAAATTGATTTTTATTAAGGTGCTATATTATTTGCACTTTTTGGATTTTCAATGCTACCAAGGCCATTTAAAAACTAACTACTGAAAATTCTAACAAAATCGAATAAAGTTTAGAGGTCGCACATTCCATTTGAAGTTTCAAGTTTTTGATCAATACACTGTGGTTCCAATCCCAAATCAAGCTGAACAAAATTATAAGAATTTATGTCTTCAAAATAAATCGAAATATATTTTTCATAACAGCTACAAACATGCTCTTATTTGTGCTCAGAACTGTTTTGGACCTTCAATGTTTGTTGTCAAAGAAAAATAATTTGAATCTTATATTGCTTGTCAAAAAGAGGCAACTTTTAGGGAAGACGTCTCTAAAAATATTTGTTCAAATTTTCAACTCAGATGAATTTTTCTGAAGATAACAACATTTTATAAACAATGTTTTAATATACTTTTAATTTTAATCCTATGTAGTATTTCAAATTTTTGTAGTAAAATAATAATTTTTTAGTTCATAAGTTTTTTTTATATAGACCCTGATGTAACTCGAAAGCTACATAATATGGAGACTTTTAAAAACAATTTTTAGATTCATAGACTCCATATCCATATAAAAACGTCACCACCTAGATTTCAGGTTGAAATCACAGCGTAATGTTGCAATATTTTCAAAATAAATTACTATTACTACTAAATTAAATTTTTGCGGATACTAAATCATTCAGGGTCATGTGTGCCTAATTTTATGATTATAAAATATTAAAAAAGTACCAAATAAACGAAAAAGTCCCTTTATTGTAGACTCCAAGTCAGTCAGGAGCATGTGTATTTAATTCTCATTATTTTATAATAGAAATTTCAAAAAGTAACATTTGAAGGACAAGAAAGTACTACTAGTTCTCCCTTTTTGGTACCATAATACCATTAAGTCCCTTATCTTTGATTCCGCCTTTACTCAGAAGCATACAAACAAATTATTATCCACTAATAAAATAATTCAATATAATTGAAAAGTGCAATTAAAATACCAATTTTCTTTTTACCCTTTTGAACACCCGTCAAGTTTAAAATTTCAAAGTAATTCCCCGATTCTATGTTCAATATTATAGAAGATTCTCCAATTACCATTTGAAAAACGAAGAGCTACGACTAGTTCTCCTTTTATTGTAGCATAATACCATTAAGCTCCTATTAATCATTCTTTATTTACATTTAAATAATTTAATATATTTAAAAAGTACCATTGGAAGAAAAATATAAAATTTCAGAAAACTTAATTTTTGCAAAAATTCGAGATATTATTACGAAATTTCACATGGTGAACTGATGTATTTTTGAGTTGGTTTAAAATTGTTCAGCTTCCTAGGGGAATAGGGACCAGTGCATGGCACCTCAATATTGGTCACCTTGGGTCTCACATTTTATAAAAATATCGCTTAAAAATGAGCTGAAATTTAAAATATGAATAATCCTTGGGAATATCTTAGTTTTGCTCGATCTTTTTTTGGTTTTTTTAGATACGGGTCTACGGAAAATCGATTTTTTTTAAAAAAAATTTCATCTACACTGGCGATAAAATTAGAAAAAAAAATAAAAAAAAAATGTTAATAGTTATGTCGTCCCTAAAAAAGTCTACATGCATCCAAAATTGGAACATGTATTTTTTTTTTTTTTTTTAGAAAAAAATTTTCTTCGGGGCCCTATCCAAGCATAGCCAATTTTGAAAACAAATTTTAAATTTGTGTAAAAAATTATAAAAACGCTAAAAAATCTTTATATTTGTTAGTCAATCACACGTCACAGTAGGCACTTTGGAACACATTGTCTTGCAAATGCATTATTATTGGTTAAAATTGGCAGATTTTGAGAACATTTTGTTTTGAATAAAATTTTTTTCAAATTATTTCTTAAAAAAATAATATTTAATTTCAGGCCGTTTCTTCGGATTGCTTATTTACGAATTTATAATTTTAAATCTCTAGAACATTATTAGCCTTTTCATATTTGGGGTGAAATTTATCTTGCATAGAAAAGTTAGAACTCTACACCAAAAATTATTAAAAATATAATATAGATGAAATTTATTTGCTAATATTGAAGCCATATCAATACGCAGTCAAAAATATAAATTGGACAATAATTGGACAAATAAGAAAAAAGTAATTGGTAAATAACTTGGAAATCTACTTCAAGCTACAATTATATTATTTTTGAAAGTACTATTTCTACACTAAATAGAAGATTTATAGGAGTATCTTGAGTAATAATAATTAAAAAAATTTCAATATATTCGTCTATTCTCGCTAAACAAGTAATTCTCCCAAATTTAAATTCTTTTAAATATTGCAACAGGTGTAAAATATCGTTAAAGTAGCAGTATATTTTCCATGTATTTCTGCACCCCTACCCATCAAAATTATATAAATTCCGGAATTCCTTAAATATCCGATATAATAAGTAAAACTTACCCTTTTAGCAATACCTATGAAAAAATACATTTCTCTTAATAAATGTAAAAAGAATTTCTTACTACTGAAATATACGAATAATTGAACACATCTTCCATATATGTATGTGAGTAATAAATTGTCAGAATTGCTGGCACAACTTCAAAACTGACATGTTGTCAGTCGTTTAAGAAATATCTGAGTAATGAGTTACAACCGAACTCCTGTGACTCCAGAGAATGCATACAATTTTATTTAAATTTTAACATACCCAGAGTCATACGTCAGGATTTAAATTAAAATTAAAATAAATATTATCATTCCACCCCTGTTTTGAGTTCAGTTGCTTGTTTGGGTGTGTGTTTCCCAAAAAAAAAAACAAAAACCTTAAAACATTAAATCACAAGATACTTTGCACAATTGAGACTTTCACATCATGACAGCTGTCATCATTGTTGTCACTACTGTAACCCAAAATACATACATACGTACAGCAACAATAAGAAATATAATAAACGGAAAGAAGTAACAAATGAAATTGTACTTACCATACAACAGCAACAACAACATCAAGAACAACAACTCCAGCATTCATGAATAACGAGTATTTTTACTCTTAAGTATAGAAAAAGAGTAATATGTGAATACTTGCAAAAAGACGAGCAAAAAAAAAATCGTAAAATATGGCAACAAACAAAAACATTAAATGAACACATAAATTAAATGAAGAGCTAAGAATGGCAGCAATAACAACAACATCATCATCATACCAAGAAAATTCTAGTAGACTAATGCAGAAAAATTATAAAAAATTGTATTTCTTGAATTTCCGGCAAAAAAAATTAAATAATCAAGAGAAGGGAAGTATTATTTGGCTGGTTATAATGATCGATTTTTTATATAACAAGTAAGAAAGTATGGTCGGTCAAGCCCGACCATATAATACCCTACACTAAGTAAAAGAGCAAAAAAAAATTTTCTTTTAAAATTTTAATAATTTATATTTTTGAGTGATTTTCGGAAGTGGGCCTTATATGGGGGCTATGACCAATTATGGACTGATCACCATGAAATTAGGTCGTGTGATTTATGTGTATATTAAAGTTAACTATGTTGAATTTTGTGTGTTTAAGAACATTTTTAAGCGATTTATGCACGTTAAAGTGTTTTTCGGAAGCGGGTCTATATGGGAGCTATGACTAATTATGAACCGATCGTAACAAAATTTGGTGACATAAATTTTGTGTATATAAAACTTATTTGGAGCGGAATTTGTGGAGATACATATATAAATTAAACATTTATGACCGATAAAGTCCAATTTCGGGAGGACATTTGTATGGGGGCTAGGTGAAATAATTTGCCGATTTCAGCCACTTTCAATAGGCTTGGTCCTTGAGCCGAAAAAATAATATGTACCAAATTTCATCGAAATATCTTCAAAATTGCGACCTGTACTCTGCGCACAAAATTTACATGGACAGCCAGCCAACCAGACGGACGGACGGACGGACATCGCTTAATCGACTCAGAAAGTGATTCTAAGTCGATCGGTATACTTTAAGGTGGGTGCTAGACAAATATTTTTCGGCGTTACAAACATCTGCACAAACGCATAATACCCTCCCCACTATGGTGGTGTAGGGTATAAAAACTCAAAATATCTAAATTCGCTAATAACTTAGCCAATAAGCGTTTAATCAAGAATAGGAGCTGGATCTGTGATCACTAAAATCGATCTGACCAAAAATCGTTTTTTTGTATAAAAACTCAAAATATCTAAATTCGCAAATAACTTGGCCAATAAGCGTTTAATCAAGAAAAAGACCTGTGATCACTCATATTTCTGACCAAAAATCGAAATTTTATATAAAAACTCAAAATATCTAAATTCGCAAATAACTTGGCAAATAAGCGTTGAATCTAGAAAAGCAGCTCGATCTGTGATCACTCATATTTCTTAACAAAAATCTATTTTTTTATATAAAAACTCAAAATATCTAAATTCGCTAATAACTTGTTCAATAAGCGATTAATTAAGAAAAGGACCTAGATCTGTGATATTTCTGACCAAAAATCGATTTTTTGTATTAAAACTCAAAATGTCTAAATTCGCAAATAACTTGGTCAATATGAGTTGAATCATGAAAATGAGCTCGATCTGTGATCACTCATATTTCTGACCAAAAATCGAAATTTTATATAAAAACTCAAAATATCTAAATTCGCTAATAACTTGGCCAATAAGCGATTAATCAAGAAAAGGAGATCGATATGTGATCACTTATATTTCTGACAAAAAAAAAAACGATTTTTATATAAAAACTCACAACATCTAAAATCGCTAATAACTTGGCCAATAAGAGTTTAATCAAGAAAATTAGCTGGATCTGTGATCACTCATATTTCAGACCAAAATTGCTTATATAAAAACTCAAAATATGTACGTTTATTTACATGTATTCTGTTGTTGCAAGACTTAGGTTTTTGACAACAAACTTAGGTTCTTTGTCTCTCAGTAGCGATTGAATACCCTTAGTTAGTGAAGCTCGTTTTTGCTTGATCTGTGTCATGCAAGCTCTTGAAGAGTTTGACAATAATCTTGATGGAGTAATGCTTTCAATTTTTGGTCTTCAAACTTTTTTGTCTAGCCTGGGCGATCTTTGTCTTACGTTTTAATAGCACCACTTCTGAACAGAACAGGCCATCTCTCGCACGTTTGAACCGATGAAATATATTCCCTATATGGGCAATTCCACGAAAAAGACAACAACGACTGATAAAACAAAAACCCGTGAAACTTTTTTCAAGATGATTTCAATAGGAGAAAACACAAAAATATTACAATGTGAAGGTATTTAGAGCTTATTACAGCATTTTAAGGGCAAAAATAATAGTTTAAACTGACTTTATTCAATTTTAAATTTAATTGGTATGCTTTGGGCTAAGATTGCGACGAAAACTTGGTGCAGAATCATTTCTAAGTAAGTTTAACACCCACCTTAAAGTATGCCGATCGACTTAGAATCACTTCCTGAGTCGATTAAACTTTGTGCGCATTTCGAAGATATGTGAAGATATTTCGATAAAATTTGGTTCATATAATTTGTCCGATCCAAGTACCAAGCCTATTAAAACTGGCTGAAATCGGTCCATTATTTCACCTAGCCCCTATACAAATGTTCTTCCGAAATTGGACTTTATCGGTCATAAATGTTTAATTTATATAGGTATCTACACAGGTTTTGCTCCATATAAGTTTTATATATGCGAAATTCATGTCAGAAAATTTTGATATGATCGGTCCATAACAATATGCAACAAATGGAGACTTTTGGAAAAACACAAGATCATGACAGTATAGGTTCGACTATACTACCAAAGGGTAGTAAAACCCTATACTCAGTTTGTCCATTCGGTTTGCATTGATATGTTCTCAAGAGTTGTTTAGCTTTACCGTAGCTACAACTTTGCTGAATATTGTTAGTGAAAAATTAGGAGACCCTGGAAGTTATTCTAAAAAAAGTAAAAAAAAAAATGTTCTTCCTATATTTTTTCAACAAACGTGCACGAATAAGCTATTTTTTGGAAAAAAAATTTTAACGTAATTTATTTAGCGGACTCTTAGCTATATTATTGCCATATAAAGTTAAGCCGTATCACAAAGTCTGAATTAGCTGTTAACCAAAAACTGATGACACCATTTTTAGAGGCCCCACTGATTTTCAGAAATTTTGGGGGCCCATAAAAAAAAATCGGTCACCAAAATGGACAAACTGAGTATAGGGTTTTACTACCCTTTGATATTAGAGTCGAATCTAGTCATGATCTTGAGTTTTTTTCACTGTTGCACTGTGTAATTAGTCATAGCTCCCATATAAGACCCTCTTACGAAAATCATATAAATCTTCTAAAAATGTTGGTATACACAACATAAATAACTTTCATATATACATAAAACACACGACCTAATTTCATGGTGATTGGTCCATAATTAGTCATAGCTCCCGTATAAGGCCCACTTGAAATTTTAAAAGAAAAACGTTTTTGCTTATTTACTTAGTATAGGGTATTATATGGCGGTTTTGACCAAGTATAGTTTCTTACTTGTTATTTTATACACTCAATATTTCGAGTAAACTAACAATTTTCGATACAAATGCTTTTCCCCGAAATCAGCTGAATCTGAATTTATTTCACAAATTAACTTTTTTTGTTAGTTTAGTTAGACAGTTTGGTAGCAGTCTAATGTACTAAATAGTGGCATTTGTAAGAAAGTACTGAATAAATGCATAAGGAACTATGTAGTGGCAAATATGAAAAAGTACAACTAATAAATATGTTTAAATAACAATTATTTTTGTTTTAGTATGACTATATTTTTTGCTGTACAGCATTCATATTTTTGTACTTCTTATTTGGCTCTTATTTTACTTATTTTTGTAAAAATAAAAGTACTACAACATAATTATCATTTTAAAATTAAAAGATTTAGTTTAGTTGCAAATACCTTTTATATTGCAGCTGCAGCACATTGGTTGAAGTTCAGAGAATGAGCGGCTAAAAATAGATGAAGTTGTCGGACGACAATGAAATTTGGCATATAGGCATTTTTTCTTTGAGTCAAGAAAAAATGGAAAAATCAAAATGATCCGCCCACTTTTACGCCCACCTCCCATACAAAGTGAAAATTAAATTTTGACGTACGGCATTGTTTTTTGGCACATAGCATTTCTAAGCACTCAGAATCATTTGTGTGAAATTCGAAAAATATCCGAACACTTTTACGCCTACTTCCCATACAACTTGTATTGAAAAAGTGGCATAACTCCCTTGGTTTTTAATGCATCAACTCAATTTTCCGCCCACTTTTCTGCCCATCTCCCACAGAAAAAAAAACAAATAGAAAAACCATGAATAAATAATTTAAGCATAGTAGTTTAATAATTTTTTTAACATCCTTATCGTACTCCAATTTTTTTATTTGCAGCTTTGAGCGAAATCTATTTATAAATGGGTGTGCAGACAATAAAAGATTATGCATTATGTCTTCATTAGTGGCTATACGTCCAATTCTTCGCGAATGATGTAATATATGCTCTATAGTCTTTATTCCTCGCTTCCTGAGCTTCCTCGGACAGCATACCTTACAAATAATCAATTAATATGAAAAAAATAAAATAAAAATGAAATCATGGAATAAGAGAATTAAGATAGAGACACACCTATTGGCAGAATAGCTTCTGCTATAATTCTGCAACCATGCACCAGAATCTTATGCACAGTTACAGGTATTTAGTACCAGCCTGAATGAAAATTCACGTTTTTTTACGTTATCACTTTATAATTTTTACTGTTGTTTTGGAAAGGAGCAGCTGAATTTTTTTTTAACTTTTAGTTGAGACTTCAAGCTTTAATTTTGAATCTTTCGTTAAACAGCACTCCACAGCGCTAAAAAGATGCAGTCCACTGAAGTTGATGAACATTAAAATTTTGATGTTGTTTATATTTTGTTCTACGAAGTTTTTTATATGGCACTTTTTCCAACTTTTTTTAAGGCAAATCTCTTCTATGATAATTGTCATTTACGAAAATATACAACAAAGTCAAATGATGAGTTTACTGTGATTGTACCAAAAGATTGAATATACAGTAAATTTGCATACCATTTTAAACAAGCTAACATATATGAAATTCTAGCGTGTCTGTCCAAACAAATAATAAATAAATCAGCCTAATATTACGGAATCATAATATTCAGGTATCTGACAACAAAATACCAAAGAATTATCCAAATCGCAAACATGAAAAAAATTTATTTCGGCCACTCTACAACCAATGTGCGTCGTGGCTTGAGGAGGATTTGGAAAAAAGTGAATTTCGTCTACTCATCAAGCATTATTTTTTGCTGAAAAAACCATCACTCAAGTAAAGGCTAAGCTTGATAAATACTACTTGAACTCTGCACCATCAATTTCAGTGGTAAAAAGGCGGTTTACTAAACTTTGATGTGGCTCTCTACACACTAAGCAATTGAAAAAATTCACGATATGTTGTTTTCCGATCGGATATTGGTATTGCGAGAGATTGTGTAAGCCAATAGGAATGCCTCAGTTGTTTCAATTTTAAATAATCACTTGGGTATGAGAAAGTTTTCCTCAAGATGAGAGCAAACACAAAAGTGTACAAACACAAGTGTGCAGTTCCCATGGCAAAAATCCATGAATTACGCTACGAAATGCTCCCCATTCCGTTCTATTCACCGTATTTTGCTTTGAGTGAATATTTCTTGTTTCCAACGATGAAATTATCTCAAAAAAATAACTATTTTCACGACCTAGACTAATCTT
This sequence comes from Calliphora vicina, assembly GCF_958450345.1. Classification (NCBI taxonomy): domain Eukaryota; kingdom Metazoa; phylum Arthropoda; class Insecta; order Diptera; family Calliphoridae; genus Calliphora; species Calliphora vicina. Next base: position 23,998,134 of record NC_088780.1, read on the forward strand.
ATTTTTTGGAAAATTAAAAAACTTCCACTGAAACTTCCATTAGTTTCAGTCAGATTTTTTTATATTTTTCAAATTTAGGAAGTATGGAACTTGGATTCTAAAATTTTGAAATTTCGTAGCTAGAAGAACGGTAGTTGATACAAAATTATTGACCTTTTTCAAAATCATAAACACTTAAGAAATAATGAACAGTAAAGTTAATTTTCATAGATTTGTTTGCCCATATACAGAGCAAATACCCCAATATATTAAAGCCTCAATTTTATTACATAAACATACAGCCATTTAAACATTTGTTGGATAAATATAAAAATAAAGTCATTTATTTTTATGATTTTACTACCTCATATTCCTTAACGGTATTTCTACACAATTAGTTATTGAAATCGTTAAACAAAAAAAAAAAGACAAAAAATAAAAACACAATGACAACGGCACCAATAGCACCAACAATAAGCAAACAATGAAAATCGACAAAATTCATAATGCTGTAAGCCTATTAATAGATGGTCATTTAATGTTTATATCGATGAATTGGGAAAAAAGAAAACAATTTAATATATAAAATGTTGGTGACGAACGAATTGTTTTTAGCCAGTATAATAACTGGCGGATGTGACAGTTAAAGTAGCTGCAGGCTTCACATAGTGGTACTGGCGACAATGTGTGAAGAGAATGAGTGAGGTAACCATTTGAATAAAATATTAAATATGGCTTTTATCAGTGGTGAGAGCATACAAGTTTAGATATTTTAAAACTTCAGTTCATATAGTTGAACTAAAATATTTTTAGTACAGCCTATGTGATCAGAAATTTTAATTTTGATAAAGAAATGTTTTCAGGAAATTTTAATTTTGATAAAGAAATGTTTTCAGGAAATTAAAAATATTAAAAAAAAAATTTACCCTAACCTCCCAAAATGTATACATTAACACTTATATTTTGCCATACCAACCATATTCGTTATGCTTAATTATGCGCAACAAATATTATGATTATTATTATTCAATAGCCATAAAAAGGTCCTTAATATGTTGATGTTAACTTTTTCATTTTATTTTAAAAACAATATTAAAATTTGCAACAGCTGCATATATTTATTGATTTCATGGAAAATAAAACAATAATTGCGAGCCAAATTAAATTCTAGCAAAATAACTGAAAGTTATATTTCAATTGAACCTATAAAACAATTAGTGCAATGCATAAAATTGACTAATTCAACAGTAATAAAGATTAAATAGTTGATGAATTTGAGCTTACTAATAATATCATAACTTACTGTGTTTCATTTGTAATTTTTTCTACATGCGTATGATTAATATTTATCTGATAATTATATCAAGTATACTACTCTCGTAAAATCGAATCATATTTGGGTAAAATCGAACATGTTGGAGAATCGTTGAAACTTAATTCAGATGGATTGAATTTCTTTTCGGTTTTAAAGAGAAAAAAATCAGTGACACAAATCGGTAGACCATAGAAAAAACCTTTGAATTCGAAATGTTAGCTTACTGATCTTCCAGCTCTTAACATTATGATCAATTAAACGTTGAAAATTTAAATATAAACTTTGAAAGTTACAACACGTTTTTCATCAATTTATATCTGTACTCACATTTTCTAACTTACAGATTAAGACCAACATAAATTAGAGTCACTAGCCTATGAATAACACTATGCAACACCAAAAATATTCAGGGGTTCTCATATAGCAATTCTGTTGTATTGAAGCTAGAGTTCGGAAATATTAATGGTTTTTCACGATCAATTCACGATCACATCTCTTTTTATATAACATAGCCGACAGTATTTAGCTTTAATTGGGCATCATCCTAAACTAAAACTTCAAATCCAACTCAGCCATTTTCCAACCGAATTTACAATTTTTTTTTCGTGTAAAATATGCCTCGTGCAAATGAATTCTTTGCCCTTTATTCCAAGTGAGAGATCACCAGTTGTTCAATAAGGAAGACACGTCTTCCATCGTTTCGCTTGGCATGGCTACAACTTGTTATAAATGACAAATGTAGCCAATCCCGCAATGTCCAACATATTGAAAAACAAGGCTAACTGCCATCGGTTTGCGGATCGTTTGGATCACCAACCACCTGATCCATGGTGTCCACTCCGGATTTATATTTATTGTAATCCAATATTTTAAATGTCTTCTGCGCTAGTTTTGGTAAGTCTACGGCTATTTGTTTTTTTTTTTTGGAACGTTAGAGCTTAGTGCTACATTATTGTTGTGGTAACCGAATAAAGTGCTCAATAACTCTCTTGTAGGATTCAACATTTCCTTCGGTATGCAGGCTTTGTTTCTTCGCATAATGCCTACATAACCCAACCATTTTTTCATCAAAATTGTGGCCAAATCTTATGACGAAAAAAAGTTATCGGCATATATTGTTCGTCCAGGACCACAATATTTTTCCACAAATTTCCAGAACAACTTTCTCGCCTAGATTTGCCGAATGTGCTTCGTTTGCTTGTTTTGCAATTTATTCCATTCAGTGGGTAATTGGAGTTGGAGTCGCATACGCACAAGATTTACATGCCATATGTGGATGGTTTTGATGGTATATATTGGGTGCGGTCTGGATATGGAAATAGTTGCTCATAAACTGTTATCTGTTCATGAGCATGTTCCAAACGTCGCCGATGGCGGTCGATTTGCATTCTACTAGTCGATCGGATCTTGTACTTCTATTATTAAATCAAAGGTAATTGAGAATCAGTTCATAACGGATAGCCGACATCGTCACCTGGTAGACAGTGTTTCCATTATTACCCTACAACTCAGGAGCTGGCTGATTGTTTGATAGAAATATGTCGGTAAATAATAGCATATATTTCGTTCTCCGTCACAGCTTTAACATACAAATTATTCAGAGGTCTGCAAAGACCTGGTTATGACGTTTGAACCAAAATATTTGAAAATCTGGAACAAAAATCGTTTTGATTTTTTGCTCATTAGGTCCGGCGAATATTGCTCCAGAAAGTCATGAAAGGATTTGTCTCAAACACGAAAAACACTAAAATTTTACACACTTTTATATGCAAAAGGTCTGAACAGACCTGGTTATAACTCCGAGGGTTAAGAAAATCATTCACTAAAACGAAGTGATCGAAAACAAGTAAGAGTGTTATATTCAGCTGTACCTAATCTTATTTACGGTAAAATATGTGACAATAAAATATTTTTATGATTTAAATCCAAGAACGAATCAAGCCAATTTTGAATACTTTTATGTAAAGTAAAGAATATCCCAGGAAGAGCGTTCTATATCGATCGACGTATGGCTTGTTGAATGTGTGACCAGTTGATGTTGATGATTTTAATTTGACTACTATTACTGAACCAGTGAACCATCCAGATTGATGAGTCTTATATTCCAAGTCGCATTGATTCCAAAGGAGTTTACAAATTTCCACATAAGCATACTATAAAGAGAACTTATGATGCAGACAACGGAGGTGTCATGTTTCGAAAAGTAATCGGCCAGTTCGATGGGAGGTATATTGACATGTGCTGGGTTCCAGATGAATAGGATGGAGGTCAGATTAGCAGCTTCAATCTTTATTATGATACTTTAAATAAGAAAATTGAAGGAAGTGTCGTGTCTTAATAGACAAGCATTTTTGCTGTCAGTAAAATTTGCAGAGCGGGAATAGCCATTTTTTAAGATGATATTGATATTGAAAGAAACTTTCTGAGAATTCTAGACATAAAAAATCTGATGTAACTGTGATGTCTGACAGTAATGGCTGCTCAGTATGAAACATTTCCTGCCACCGATATCTTATTTCTAAATAGTTTTTAAAAGGTATTTTAAAAATGTGTTTCTTATGTATCCGCATATTCTGGGCTCTTTTCGATCAATGCTCACTTCAAACGAATCAGTTGCATTCGGTGCAGGTACCCTCTGATGGTCTGGTTATAATTCAGCAGCATATAGTAGATAAGATCCTTTTTCTCCCACCAAATACAAGAATTATCTTAGCGCCATGCATATTTAGCTTTGTTGTCGATTCGCCTACTTAGCCGGGTTTCACATACGATCTATTACGCTTCGGGTTATCGTAATAGATCCGTTTTTCAGCGAAAGTAATGATTCGGTGAAAACATGATTTAGTTTTATAACGTTCAAGCAACATTTGGAACATGCAAAAACGTCACTCAAGGTCTCTCGGCTTCAATTCGTATGGTATTCAATTACACTGTTTAAATAAATCCTGCTGGAACCAATGGAACAAATTCACCACAAGATTTGGTGAACAATCGGTGTGCTTCTGCGGCACATTTTCAAATTAAAGAAGTAAAGCAAAACTTCCCGCAGATGACCATTTGTTCGTACAAAATTCGACATATTCGAAACAAAAAACAAATAAGAAAATATAGTCGGTCAAGGACGACCATATGATATCATTATACCCTACACCACCATAGTAGGGAGGGTATTATGCGTTTGTGCAGATGTTTGTAACGCCCAAAAATATTAGTCTAACACCCACCTTAAAGTATACCGATAGACTTAGAATCACTTTCTGAGTCGATTAAACGATGTCCGTCCATCCGTCTGGTCGGCTGCCTGGCTGGCTGTCCATGTAAACCTTGTGCGCAGAGTACAGGTCGCAATTTTGAAGATATTTCGATAAAAGGACCAAGGACCAAGTCTACTGAAACTGGCTGAAATGGGTCTATTATATCACCTAGCCCCCATACAAATGTCCTTCCGAAACTGGACTTTATCGGTCATAAATGTATAATTTATAAATATCTCCACAAATTGCGTTCCAAATAAGTTTTGTATTTACAAAATTCATGTCACCAAATTTTGTTACGATCGGTCCATAATTAGTCATAGCTCCCATATAGACTCGCTTCCGAAAATCACTTTAACGTGCATAAATCGCTTAAAAATGTTGGTAAACACACAAAATTCAACATAGTAAACTTTCATATAGACACAAATCACACGACCTAATTTCATGGTGATCGGTCCATAATTTTTCAAAGCCCCCATATAAGGCCCACTTCAGAAAATCATTCAAAAATATAAATTATTAAAATTTTAAAAGAAAAATGTTTTTGCTCTTTTACTTAGTGTAGGATATTACATAGTCGGTCTTGACCGACCATACTTTCTTACAGATAGGGCAATCGTATGGGGGCTAGGATAAATAATGGATCGATTCTAACTAAATTCAATAGGCTTCGTCCTTGGTGCAATAGAAGAGCTTGTAATTTTGTCGAATTATCTTTGAAATTGGAACCTGTAGTTCGATTATAAGGTTTAAATGGACGGACGGATGGACATCGCTTAACCTTCGCTTTACCAAAGGTTTTTTATGTACGTGGTTTACCAATACCCACCCGGGTGATACTGCACTTCTATACATATATCCGATGAACAAAATTTTAAAAAATTGAAAAAGCCTTATAAAAAGTTTAAAATCTTTTTATTGAATTTAATAGAACTCTGAAATTTGTTCATTGAGTATAAATTTTATTTAAATAGAAACAAAATGAAAAAAATTATTAAGCTAACAAAAACCGAGTGGTCACCCGGGTGGGTATTATTAAGGCGAAGGTTAATCGACTCAGAAAGTGATCCTGAGTATATTGGTATACTTTAAGGTACGTGTTGGGAGCATATTTTTGCGTGTTACAAATATCACCCAACATACCCTCCCCACTATGTTGGTGTATGGTATAAAATCTTTGTTGTTTACACTATAATGTGAGAATAAATTACTGATATTCCCTTCCAAATGGCATATAAGTTATTATGGTGAATAGATGGCGTCTGTAAATACCGAATTTTTAAGTCATACTCCCAATTGATACGACCTTTCAAAAATTGTCCTAATATTATTGGTTTTCATAATATTTTAATTAATGAATATTATATTAGTTTCAGTAGTATTTAACGAAACATATTTATTTAATATTAGTTCTATATAAAACTACCTCACTAAATATTAATGAATATATTTTTCATATTGAATATAGTTTGGAGAAAAATGCAATATAAATCAAAGAGCTCCCATAAGTATGAAAGCATAAACTATTTAATTTATAACCAATAACTAGACTTTTTTTTGCCCATAACCCCCCACTCTAAAACAATTATTCCATTTGACATTTAACATTAAATACCAACTGCAACATATTCCTAAAAGTATTGTTAACAATATTTAAATTAACATACACATATGTGTTTCATATACAATATTTTTATCATAATAATCTTCTTTATTATATACTAATTATCTCGAATATTTTTTTTTTTTCAAATTTATACATGGTAGTATACTTTTTGTTATTCAATTTCCGGTGCTTAACATCCGTTTGTTTATGAAAATAAATTGCTCATTTGTAAAATAAAATAAAATGAAAATAAATTTATTTTATTTATTTACTTTTGCAAATACATAATAAACAAAATGATACTTGTTATTTTCCCCACAGCAGAACAAAGTTAAAATATACTTAACATAAATATTTATATAAAATTCGCACGCATTATTATGATGTTTAAGAGCAGAGATTCTTAATGTTTTAGAAAATATGGAGTTTAAATTAGCCTACAAGAATCTTAAGATGATAAAGTTTTATTTAAAACCTATCAGGCCATTGTAGAAGATATTCTTGAATTTGATACAAATATCAGTGCACGATCACAACGTAGATCAAAGTGATCTTCTGTAAGAATGATTTTTCAAATACAGTGTAACTTTTGAATGCATTCCATACTTAAATTTCCCCTTTATTTCTGCATTTAATTACTCATATAAGGGAACTACTGGAAACATCCAAACACTCGCGTATGTATTTCCATGAGTTAAAAGTGTTAGTGTTAAACATATATGTATACAGCATGTGTGAACAGCAACAGCTTCCATTTTGGAATTATTCAAATATTAATTAAATATTTTTTTTCGTTTAGTCCATGTGCGAGTGGCAATTTAATGTACATTGTATAAACGAAAGCATTAAAATTAAACAATAATATAATTGTGTTACAAAGCGACTTGTTGAAAGTTGTAGCACTGTCTGAGTAGTTTATAATAGTGTTCTTAAAATATTGTAGAAAAACCCAAAATCTAGAGTTGTAGCAAAATAAAATTTTTAATTTCTACTGCGATCTAGCTATGCCCGTCCTTTTATTTTTCTGTTAAAGGTACGATAGCACCAGAGAAAGGACATATTAGGATACAATTTGCTACAAATATTCGCTGTTGACCAGAAATGTTTGTTATTGCAAATAGGCGATTAGAAAAAATTTGGCATAAAGTTGAAATTCTCGTAAAAAAAAGGTCTAAATCAGAAGGATCTGCCCTCGCAGTAATAAAAATTTTAAAGTAAGATTTCTTTTATAGTACTTCTGAAAGTTTTTCCATTGAGAAACATATAAATACACTATTTATTTTTTGTATAACTAAAAATTATTGTAAAAACTTACTTTGACAAAACTCGCGAAAAACTACTTTTTAATTATTTTTTTTTTGCTATTGGATTTTAAAGAGTACATATCCGTCATTTATTCTCACTTAGATATTGTAGATTATATTGTAAACAACAAAGTTTGTTATACCCTACAACACCATAGTGGGGAGGGTATATTGGGTTAGTGCTGATGTTTGTGACGCTTACAAATATTGTCCCAACACCAGAGACCTGCGCCTGCTCAAAGCAGGCTGTTAGCCGACTAAAAAAAAATACTAAAATTCTAAATAACTAAAAATTTAAAAAGTGAAACTCCGAAAATTTTATGAAACTACTATTAAACTTTTTCAAAGCGGCGGCTATTTTCAAGCCGAACAAAATTTCGGCGGCGGCTTTTAAAATTTATCGGTGATCGACTCACGCAGGTCTCTGCCCAACACCCACCTTAGTGTTTACCAATCTGCTCAGGATAACTTTCTGATTCGATTAAGCTATGTCCGTCTGTCTTTCGGTGCATGTTAAACTAGTAATCAAACTACAGGTCGCAAGTTCAAAGATAATTCTACAGAATTTGGTACAAGCTTTTCTATTGATTTTCTATTGAATTTTAGTGGAACCGGCTCATTATATCTCCAATTCCCCTTACGATTGCCCTATCAGAAAATAGTTCAGCTCTCATAAATACCTTGTTTATATAGATACCCACATAATAATTTTCATGTAAGCCAAGCTCGAAGTACGAAATTTAGTCATATCTTTGATATAAGACCCACTTCAGAAATCACTTTAACGAGTATAGATTTCTTAAAAATGTTGGTGTTCAAATAAAATTCAACACAAATAAGTATCATATAGGTAATGTTATGGCGATTGGTCCATAGCTTCCATACAAATTATAAAAGAAAACAGTTTATAATCATCTTCTTGTTGTAAGGTATCATATGGTCGAACATGACCGACTATACTTTCTTACTTGTTTTTTCTTTAATTTGAAAAATAGTTTCGCTGAAGTACACCGATGAATCAACAAAGCTTACGGTGAATGGTTTCGATATGTTTGAGATGGTTTCTTCGGTTCACAAGTGGTGATTTTGAGACGGAAGACAAATATCGCCCTGGCCAGCCAAATCAGTTTGAAGACCAAGAATTGGACCTTCATACTGACCATACTTTCTTACTTGTTTTTTATTTATTTTTGGAATGAAACCAAAAATTTTGATAAAAAAAAAATGTTTAAATATTTTTTATTCAATCATATTTGGCATACAAAATTAAAAATTCTCCAGAATTTCAAAATTCACTTTCGCTTGGTTTTTATATACAGTCACTGTACATAAAAAATCAGTGTACGAATCAGTTTTCACAGAGAATTAGTTGCAAATCGAATAATATTGCCTTAATGATCGAATTTTACAGGAACAATTTAGAAGTGGTAACAAAAGTTTGGTTGTTTCAACCGAAATTCTTCCTTATCCACTGATTTTCTGTTGCTAGGCCCGAAAAATTCTATGTGTACAACCAAAATTCAAAAGCTATGTGCATTCAAAAATGCACAGTATAAATTTATTCAAAGTATAGGCCATTCTGAGCTAATAGCACTGCTCATCTTTTGAGATCAAGAACGAATCAATACAATATCGGATATTCTGTTCCAAAGTGAAGAGTATTCCAGAGAGAGCATTCTGCATCGATAGATACAAATAGTAGTCGGACGGGGCATAGTCTGTACTATTAATCGGGTGAGGAAAAGCTTCCCAACCACTTCTTTCTAAATACTTATTGCAACAAGTATCCGAGCATTGTCATGATGGAATATTACGGCCAGTGCTCGCTTCAAGTGAATCAGTTGCATTCGGTACAAGTTGCCTGTGATGGTCTGGCCAGATTTCAGTAGCTCACAACAGATAGGACCCTTTTGGTCCCTCCAAATACATAGCAATACTTTAGCGCCATGGATATTTGGCTTTGGTATCGATTCGGCTATTTGACCAACCTTCACATACAATCTCTCACGCTTCTGGTTATAATAATGTATCCATTTTTCATCACAAATAATGATTCGGATAGCTGCCAATGAGCTTGCAAGCTCTTGTTGAGTTTGACAAGAATCTTCATGAATAATGTTTTTGGTCTCAAAAGATGAACTGTTTTTTGGCTCGGATTCCATATGAGATATGAAAAGGTCATAGCTAACAATGGTCTATACTTTGAATAAATTTATATTGTACAAATGTTTGCAAACATAATTTATGATAAGATTTGTGATTGTATTCCAAACATATTATGGTCATCAGTTGTGTCCTAAAATATCTTATTATTATCAAATATAGTCGTAATATTACATCATACTATTTTCTGAAGTAATCATATTATTATCCAAAAATTCCTCCAATTCTTGGTCTTCAAACTTTTTTGGCTGGCCAGGACAATATTTGTCTTCCGTCTCAAAATCACCACTTGTGAACGGAAGAATCCATCTCAAGCATATCGAAACAATTCACAGTAAGCTTTGTTTATTCATCAGTGTACTTCAGCGAAACCATATAATACCCTACACCAAATAAATGATCAAAAACATATTTCTTTAAAAATATCAATAATTTATATTCGTGAGTGATTTTCGGAAGCGGGTCTATATGGGAGCTATGACTAATTATGGACCGATCGTAACAAAATTTTGTGACATGAATTTTGTGTATATAAAACTTATTTGGAGCGCAATTTGTGGAGATACATTTATAAATTAAACATTTATGACCGATAAAGTCCAATTTCGGAAGGACATTTGTATGGGGGCTAGGTGAAATAATGGACCAATTTCAGCCAGTTTCAATAGGCTTGGTCCTTGTGCCGAAAAAATAATATGCACCAAATTTGATCGAAATATCTTCAAAATCGCACAAGGTTTACATGGACAGCCAGCCAGCCAACCAGACGGACGGTCGGCCATCATTTAATCGACTCAGACTTTAAGGTGGGTGGTAGACCAATATTTTTGGGACTTACAAACATATGCGCAAACGCATTATACCCACCCAACTATGGTGATGTAGGCAGAGTACGGAAATAAACAAATCGAAACGTTTGCTATCGTTTTGTTTTGTTCTTTTCAGTGAGTAAAACAAAAACCAAACACATACAATGAGAATGATTGTCCCATTATGTTTTGTATTGTTTTTGCTCATGAGTGCAAACTGTACATTAATATAAACGTACGCAACTAGAAAAGAAAAGAGTAAGAACAATATGGAAACATTCTGATAAAAAACGTTTAACAAACGTTTGGTAATTGCTTTACTCATTATAATAGAGAACACAGTACTAAAAAAAACAAAACGAATAAAAAATACTCAAATGTACGATTGTAACTGTAAATTAAATAATGCAGATGAGTGAAAAGCTAATCGTTTCGTTTTCTCTCTTTGTCACTTGAAAAGATTTTGTTTTGTTTTTGCTCATGTACAATACAATATAAAAATGTTGATTTGTTTTGTATATTTTGCAAACGTTTGCGAAATGTTTTGTTTGTTTTCATACTCTGGATGTAGGGTATAAATAATGAAAATGTTTTACACATAACTTTGACTTTTATGTGATAATCGATAAACAAATGCATCTACAACATATTATTTAACCATAGTTTACACTTCCGGATGGTTATCGGAATAACCACTGGATTTTTTTAGGGAAATTTGGCCCCATTTATTTCTAGAAAAGTGTACTTATATGCCAGCAAAGATTAGTAGGCCCTCTCTAGAGTGTCCAAAAAACCGGCAAGTTTGAAAAACCGGTTTCCCGTTTAACCCAAAAAGTTTGTTTTTGAAAAAACCTTGTCTTTTAAAAAAAACCGGTTAACCGGTTTATATTAAATTTTTATTTAGTATGAAAATGGTCTCCCTAAATTTATTTTTATTTGTGGACGCAAATAGGAAATGTGTTAAATCTATATTTAAAACTATATGGTTTTTAAAACAATAACTCACGATTAGGGTTTTTAATTTCCCGACCTTTTTTGATTCCCGGGAATCGGGAAATTTTTTTCTACATTCCCGGGTACCCGGCTATTCCCGAAATATATAATGATACTGTAAATTAGGAATATTATAGCCAAATTTCATATAAAAACTTAGTGTTATTATTATTAAATATCAGAGCTTCGAATGAATAAATAAATTCATTCCTAATATTTATTTTTTTTGATTCATTCGAAAGCCTTTGTTTAAACTGAATTAATTTTAAAGTTAATTAATAACAGAATTTATTCAAACATTTTAATGATTATATCAAATCATTTACAAAATTAATCGAAAAAATTGTCTTATGCCTTTTTGTAATAGATCTGAATTTAAGAACAATATAATTATTTAATAAATTTTTGAAGCTATTTTTTGAAGAAGAAATTTAAAGAAATTAGAATGATTCAATAAGAAATAAATTCTATAAATAATGAATACACTTTTTAAATTATTTTCAAATGTCGTTCGTTGGTAATTGCAACAGTTGAGAATGGCCTGACCGATTTAGACAAATTTTTTTTAAAAATGTTGGTCATAGTCCAACTTAGGTTCTTACAGAATGAAAAATGACCACGCCCACTTTTTACGGTTTATCTAAAATAGGAAAACGGCTACCCCGATTCATAGCAATCCAGTTTAAGTTTTTACTAAAAGAAAAATTGACCACTCCAGTTTTTGATCGATATATCCAAAATCGCATGACGCCTGGACCGATTTGGCTAATTTTTTTTAATGCTCGCAATAGTCCGAAAATGTTTTTACAGAAATAAAAAATGTCCACGTCCACTAATACGTCCACTTAAATACATTTGCAAAATACATCGATCTGTGATCACTAATATTTCAGACCAAAATTCGATTACTTATATAAAAACTCAAAATATCTTAACTCATTAATAATTGGTCAACAAGCGTTTAATCAAGCTTGATCTGTGATCACTCATATTTCTGACCAAAATTGTATCACTTATATAAAAACTCCAAATATGTACATTGATTTACATGTATTCTGTTGTTGCAAGACATTTCAAACCGCTTCACACAAATCGAACACAAGCACTTTTTAATTTGGACAGGACAACGTCTGTCGGGTCAGCTAGTAAATAATAATAATAAGCGGTATATTATTGCCGAGATATAAGCAAAAAACTATAAAAAACTTTTCACTGTTTTTTGGTGACAAAAATTGAGTTCTAACTTGTTTTCTATGTATTTTCGTCAGTTTTTAATTCCCGGGATTCCCGACTAAAAATCCCGGGAATCGGGTAGTGAAAAATTTGGAAAAATTTCCGGGAAATTTGTACTGGGAATTCCCGGGATAAAAACCCTACTCACGATGTACCAATTTCACTGCTCTATTGTGATACTTTATATGAAATTTGATAAAAACACATTTTTTTGATTTTCAAAATCTATTATCGTTTTAATCCAGTGTTGTGAAGCCGAACTAATTACTATCAGTTTTATTATTTTCAATTAAAAAAGACACTTTTTTATAAAAAAAAACTAAATCCATGTTAAGACCTGTTTGTTACAGTCAACACTTAATTTAAAGTTTTCCTTGTTGTAAAATAAAACTAAGTATTTCAATATTTTTCTGTTTGTTTTGCTGCAAAAGTTTTAAAACATAAACACGCATGAGTTGACAAAAGCTTTTGGCAAAAGGTTGGATGAGTGTATTCCACAGAACGTGTGTAAGTTGTGAATGTGTTTATGTCAATCTTGTTTTAATACTTTTACTTAACCAAGCTCCCACATGTTGCAGCTGTTCGATAAACTTAGTTGCATGTTGGTTTTTCTCTAATTTTTGCTACTATTTTTTTGGTTTTTCTATTAAAAATAGTAAAAGTAATAGTTTAAGCTTAGTTGTGTGTAAAAACAAGACTTTCTTTCAAGGTTTTTATTTAAGTCCTTTCTCATGTAATGCATGTAATACAGATTTCCCAATATCCTTATGCAGTTGTATGTAAATGTGAAATTACACCAGAAAAGTGTTGAGTTTCAGACAAACTCAATTTAGTTTTAAGTTGAAACAAATAAATGTGAGAGATAACTAAATATTTTTAAGTATTCTAGTAGGAAAATTTAATTTAAAACTCCAGCTGCTCAAAATAAACTTTATATTAAGTAATTTATTTGTGGTGACCAATGGAAATATTCAAGTGTTTGTATATAAAAGTAGAAAATAACTGCAAGGTTACTTTCACATAAATGAAAGTTTTTATATTTCTTAAGAGTATCTAAAAAACTAAAATATTTAAACAGAAAATAAAATACTCTAAAAAATTGCTTATTTTTAACAGCCGCAATTTGACGTGTCCTTCTTTCAAAAAAAAACTCTTCCAGGAAAATTTTACCTAGTCTTTTTGACAATTTCATATGACAAGCACAACTAAAACAATCTTTATAATATTAAATTTTTTATAATAACTTCCAATTTTTGTCCTAATATTTACATTTACCAGTATTTGCCTACTGTTTCTTCTCATATTTATTTATATAAATATTTCTCATTTTATTAAAGAAAACCATGTTCATATGTAAACTTATATAAAAGAAAGTTCAAGTGCAGTTTGAAACTTTTTCTAGTTTATTTGGCAATTGGTTTTTTCTAGTCTTCTTTATTCATATGTATGTATATTTACATTACGTGCCACAATTTAGATATACTGATTAAATACATGCAAGAGGAAAAGCAAATGTTTACTAAAACTTACATATAAAAGCGTTAAGATCATAAAAAAGAACTCAAAATATTATGGTCTAAATTTGTAAAAAGTTTATGAAGAATGTTATAAAACTGCACTGGCTGTAATCATCATGCCAGTGCATGATTTTTCAAAATGACAGAAAATATTTAAAACTAGCATCAGTCAAATCAGCATAGAAGCTTTGACAAATTTTATGAACACAGTACTCGCATAAGTTCTGGTACACGGCTACAGTTTTTTTAAATATTTTATTTGCTGCATAATTCAGAATTTAAGAAAAGTATGGATATTCAAAGTGGGCCAATCGCAAAAAAAACAAGTAAGAGTACTATATTCGGCCGTGCCGAATCTTAAATACCCTCCACCTAAATATGATGGCATAACAACTGAAATAATATAACAATTGTTAGAAAGACTTGTTTACGCAGAAGATATTTTATTTCAAATGTACAAAAAATTGTATTTAATTCAGAAATGTATAATTTAAATTCCTATTAGAACGTATGAAATTTAACAATTTATATACATAGTAATTAGTTAATACGTTTGGATCAACATTTTTCCCTTTTAACCTCAAGTGAAGAAACTGAGTATAAAAAAGGGTATACGAATATATTTGGTCAAATTTCAAAATATTTGGTTGTGGGACTTATATGGGAGCTATGACCTATTATGATTTGATTGTCATAAAATATTTTAACGTGATTTTTATGGACTTATATGGATGCTGTGGCCAATTATGTACCGATATTCACAAAATTCAGTATTATGATTTTTGAATACAAATTACTGATCTGTGTACTATTTTGGTTCAATATATGGAAGCTATGACCTATTATGGTCCTAAGTATTTGAGGGCTATTCTTATAAAATTTCATATAAACAAAGCTATTAACAAAAGTGGACCTTATATGGGAGCTATGGTTAAATATGGACAGATATTCCAAAAATTCAGAAGTATGATTATTGGATACAAATTACTGATATATTTTAAATATTTTTAAGGTTAATATCTTTTTCGGAAATGGCCCTTATAGGGGAGCTATGACCAATTATCGGCCAATCTGCATACAATTTAGTACAGTGATTTATATGTATATGAGTATTATTTTTGTCGAATTTTAGCATGATAAAGATATTTATAAGAGATTTTGAGTACTTAACTGATTTTCGGAAGTGGACCTCATATGGGAGCTATGGTTAAATATGGACCGATATTCACAAAATCCTGTAGTATGATTTCTAAGTATAAATTATGGATCTATGTAAAATTTTGTTTTGATATTAATATTTTTTAGATATTTATGTAGGTTAATGTATTTTTTGGAAGTGGTCCTTATATGGGAGCTATAACCAATTATTGGCCGATCTTCATAGGATTAAGTACAGCGATTTTGGTATATATGGGGACTATTTGTGACAAATTTCAACTTAATAGCGATATTTATAAGATATTTATGCTTATTTAAGTGATTTTCGGAAATGAACTTTATATGGGGGCTACGGTCAAATGTGGGCCGATCCACAAAAAATTTGTGGTTGTAATTTTTTTAAGCAGGAAACTTATTTTTCCTGAATTTTTTGTGGAGACTGCAATTTTGTAGGCATTTACAGACCATATAACCATATTTCGGGAAGAAATTTGTATGGGGGCTAGGAGAAATCATGGACCGATTCTTATAATTTTCGCCAGAGTTAGTCCCTTTAACATAAAAATAACGTGTGTACAATTTTATGGTATTATCTGCAATATATTTGCACAAATAACGAAAACTATGTTAAAATTATCAAGTTTTTTTTAGGTTGTCTCACATTTTGGTTCATAACTCTGGTTCCACTGAACCGATTTTTCTGATTTTCAATACTAAACTGCTTAGGAGAACAATAAACTCTTTTTTTGCAAGTCTACCAACTTTGTTTGCCTATTTTGGACGTGAGCGTGTTTTACACAGACAGACGGACAGACAGACGGACATGGCTCAATCGTCTTAGAATTTCATAAGGATCAATAATATATATACTTTGTTGGGTCTCAGATGAATATTTCTCAATGTTACACACTGAATAACAAACTCATATATACCCTCATTCACCACTTATGGTGGTGGAGGGTATAATGATAGTAAATATATATGGGGCATTTCATGTCAAGTGAACCAACTTTTGAAATCGATGTCTTCCGATCGTAATTCAAACACAATTTTTCGATAAGATCGGTAGAGAACTCTCTGAGTTAGAGGGTGTTTTTTCTTATCCATGTAACTTACTACTTATTGTTCTTAGAAAAATGTGTCCCAAATAGTTTAGATAGCTCTTTCTTCAATCTATCGAAAAAAATATAACAAAAAATAAAAAATGTTTAATATATTTTATCGGAAATCAAAAATTCATTTGACTTTTTTTCAAAATGGGCCCATAAGGAATGGGCCTATAAGGAAAGCCCTTTAAGGAAAGCTGACGGCACCTGGGCTCGCAGCACGGAGGAAAAGGCTAAAATATTTGCCGATCACTTAAGTACAGTCTTTCAACCAAACTCGCCAACTACTGTTTTTGAACTTGTAGAGCCACCTGTGTCAACATTATCTAATGATGACATATTAGATATAAGCCCAGAAGACATTAACGAAGTAATCAAGGATAATATAATATTAAAAAAATCACCTGGAAATGATTCTGTTACACCTACTATGACTAAAAACCTACCGAGTGTGGCAATAATTGTGCTGTCTACAATATTTAATGCGATCTTTAAACATGGAGTTTTTCCGACAAATTGGAAAACTTCTCAGATAATAATGATACCAAAGCCAGGTAAGGACTTGACCGTACCATCCTCCTATAGACCAATAAGCTTGCTTCCTTGCTTATCGAAACTGTTCGAAAAAGTGTTCCAAAAGAAAATCATACCATTATTACATGAGAAAAATATAATCCCAGTTCATCAATTTGGTTTCCGGGAACGCCACGGAACAATAGAACAAGTTAATCGTATAACCGGAGAGATAAGAAAATCCTTTGAATTAAAGAAATATTGTTCAGCTATATTTTTGGATGTCGCTCAAGCCTTCGACAAAGTATGGCACAAAGGACTGGTATATAAAATAAAATGTTTGCTGCCACCATCTACTCATAAACTATTGGAATCTTATCTATCGGACCGTATATTTACAGTTAAGTACAATGATTACGTGACAAGAGAATATAGGATTGGAGCAGGAGTACCACAAGGAAGTGTTCTTGGACCTACCCTCTATTTGATTTACACCTCTGATTTGCCTACGAGCGATGAATTGACTATTTCTACATTTGCTGATGACACCGCAATTATTAGCTCGCATGAAAACCCATATATAGCATCTAGTATACTAGATGTCTACTTAAGATGCGTGGAAATATGGTTAAACAAATGGAGAATACGTGTAAATGAGTTAAGAAGCAAACATGTTGCGTTCACACTGAGGAGGGGATGCTGTCCACCTGTCACACTTAACAATGTTAATATACCTCAATCCGATTATGTTACATACCTTGGTATTCACTTAGATAGAAGACTTACATGGCGCCGTCATATAGAAACCAAGAGACTTCACATGAAGTTAAAAGCATCTAGCCTTCACTGGTTAATAAGTGACCAATCAAAGTTAAGCCTGGACTATAAAGTCACCCTGTATAAAATCATTTTAAAACCAATTTGGACATATGGAATCCAATTGTGGGGAACGGCCAGTAATTCCAGTATTGAGCTTATACAGAGGGCCCAGTCGAAAATTCTTAGGACCATGACGGGTGCACCGTGGTACATAAGAAATGAAAACATCCACAGGGACTTGGAAGTGCAACTAGTGAAGGATGAGTTTAAGAAAGTCCGCGATAAATATATACTGAAACTGCAATCACACCCAAATCCGCTTGCTCGGCTTCTCGCACAGAGCCAAACCAGATCAAGGCTTTGTAGAGGAGATCTACCACCCCGCTAAGATGTGGTCCATCCATCAAACAATGCTCTCTTTAGAGAGCAATTAGTTTTAATTTTAGTTATAAGATGTAATCACTTATTGTTAGGCCTAATGATATAGGCAGATTCAATAAATAAATAAAAAGTTAAAAAAAAAAAAAAAATTGACTTTTTTTCAAAATGGGCCCATATTTTTTAAATATTTATTTTAAATTAAAGCTTAGATATTTTCCTTTGGTCGCTTAATGGGATTCTAGTTTGGTATCTATCAAAAGAAATGTTTTGTAACTCAAAACATAAAATTTTTGACTTTTTTTTTGCAAAATCAAAAACTTTGTTGACTTTTTTCAAAATGGACCATTTTTTAATTTTTTTTTTAGCTAAAACAAAAGCTTAGATATTTTCCTTGAAGTCCCTTTTGGTCCCTTAGTGGGATGAGAGTGGGATATCTATCAAAATAAATATTTCTCAACTCAAGACATAAAATATTTGACTTTTTGCAAATTCGAACTTTTTTTTCAAAATGGGCCCTTTTTTAAATTTTTTTTCTTAAAAGAAAGTTTAGATCCATTCCTTTAAAATATTTTAGGTCGCTTAGTGGAATGCGAGTGGGATATCTATATAAATAAATATTTAGTAACTCAAGGCATACAATTTTTGACTTCTTTTTGCAAAATCGAACTTTTTTTCCAATATTGGCCCTTTTTTAAATTTGTTTTGCTCAAAAGAAAGCTTAGGTCTTTTCCTTTAAGACCTATTTGGTCGCATAGTGGGATGTGTGTAGGATATCTACCAAAATAAATGTCAAACCACAATATCTCCAATAGTTCCCAAGATACCGAATTATTTCAAAAAAAAAAAAAAACTGATTCTGAGTCGATCGGTATACTTTTAGGTGGTGTAGAGTATAAAAAGTGCTAAATGTGTGTTAATGAATTTGCACAATCTCTCATTTGCCGCAACAATGTCATAATTCAAAAAACGTCAATTACCAGTAAATAGTAAAAAATTGTTTTAATAACTTACAAAGTCTTATGAACTAGCTTCTAAAATTTCAAGCAGGATCGCCATGAAAGCATTTTGTCCTAATTTCTTAACCTGAATTTTACTAGCATTAGTTGAACGTTGCCATTTGTGTGAAAATTTTGAGAATAAATTTACATGTTCTGGTAAAATTATGTAGAAATTGATGAACATTTTTGCATGTGTAATTCTCGCAAAAAAGTTTACTTACAAAATATGCTTAACACATTGACTGCCAAGGCACTTTCAGCAAATAAGATGCTGGGGGCCACAGCATTTTCTTTGCGTTATCTCTTTGAAAACGTCAATATTGGAATTTAGGCTACTGTCAGTAATATTTACTGCTTAGAAACAGATATTTTTTTATAAATAAGAGGGTCTTACGAAATGTCGAAAAGGATTTTTTTATGGGATACTGAGTTAGAAAAAATACTCAGTACAAGTTCAGAAAGTGATGAAGAATGTGAAGATTACAGTTTTGATGAGGAACTTCCAGACAACATCGGTCAAATTCTTAAAATCCAGCACTATTGTCTGACATGGCTAGAGAGAATAAAAGTCGTGTCGGACATATGTGTCCGACGTGGCGTAAACCGCATAGTGCAGTGTCACACATATTTGTCCGACGTGGCAGTCAATGTGTTAAAAATTATGGAAACTTAAACCTGGTTAAAATTCCACTAGAAAAAATACTAATTTATATTAGCGATGCCCATTATAATTTGCCTACCTCAGATACTGTATTATCCCCACTACATATGTAATATATCTAAAATATTCTAAATGGAATTAAATAAATTTTAAAACATACATCATCACTGTATGATCAGAAACCCCTTAATTTCCTCCCAAAATACTCAAAATACAAATAAGGATTGCGTAAACCTCTGCCTGAAAGATTGAATGCTTGATATTTTCAAATATTATTCATGCTTCCAAGCACGTTTCAACCACAAAAATAGCTTTATACAATTTTTCAAAATTTTCTATATGATTGATGTCAAACTACTTTCAAACATACATATCCTTTAGTTCTAAATAACATATTGTATATTGTTCATCAAATTTTCAGTCTAAGAACTACCAACTGCTGTTATTTTAACAAATAATGTTCTTAAGAAAACAAATTTTCGAAATTAAAATGAAAACTGTTCTCTGTAACCGAATTTGTGAATAAAAAAAATCCAAGTTACTAAATTTACTAAAAAGGACAACAACTAACTTTATATTTGGTGACCAAAACAAGCAAACAAAATGTTTGTATATTTGAGAAGATGTTAGAAAAAAAGCAATATTGGTAAGAACATCATTGAGGTAGTATTGAGGTCTTAAGGTTTTTTTTCACCAAAGTGTAGATTCTACACTTTTAGTTGTTTAGAAAAATGGTCAGGTTTTTATATTTGTTAAACTTGTTTTTTGGGGGAAAAAAAAGAAAACTTTTCTTTTTGATCGTAATACTGCAAGAAAAAAAAACCGAAAACATTTTTATGGGAAAACTTTAAACAAAAATAAAATAAAAATCTTTTTCATGGTTGTTGTTCACTTTGCCAGTTCTCTGTTTTTTTATTTTATTTTTGTCAATAGTTGTTTAATATAAAACCGTAAAACTCACAGAAATCGCATTTGAAATTAAATTTTTATAACCTTAAAGTACTGATGGTTTTAGTTGTAAATAAAAAAAACCGTATAAGATTGTTTGAATGCTATCACTCTTTTTATATACTTTATTACTCCAGCATGCAGTTGTTAGAGCTGTTTTTTGTTATATGCTACATATACAAAATTTATTTAAAATCCAGTTACAGAATTTTTATTTTAAAAGTTTTCATATTACTTTGGCATTAGTACCTTTAGTATGGAGTACAAAATGAAAAAAAATATAACAATGATGAAAGGTTTTTGATTAAAATGTATTTTTAGTGAAATATATGTATAAATGAGAGCAATGTTATAAGTTTTAATAATGAAATTTGTTTTAAACCACAGATAATTTTCCATAATTACACTAAATATTTGAAAAAATCTTAAAATAGTTTTAAATAATTTTCAATAGATTAATAAAAAGTAGTAAAGTAAAACGCAAAAATAAATCTTGATCACGAGAGCATATTTTATTTATTCGATTGATTTTCTTTATTCTTATAATTAAAGTTCAGTGTTTAAAATTTTTAATCCAGAGTAAATTATTTAAAAAGAATATATTCCGTTCTATTTTTGATTTATGTTTGAAAACGATCGACACTGTAGTTAAGAAGATATTAACTTATTAAAATTCATTTTTCGGTCGTTAGAATTATCCTCGGATCACTCACCTTCTTTACTCTATTGAACCCTGCAATATCAAGCACGAAAATAAATTGGTTGTAATATAGAAAATATATTAGCACACACAGTACAGAAAATATATCGCTAAGAACACCAGAAGATATCGATATCTCACTCAATCATTTTCAACAAAACTTAAAACATGCTGTTGAACACGCCACTCAAATAACCCAACAAATAAGTTCAATAGACTCTATTCTGCAGACATTGAACAGTTTTTAGCTGAAAAAAGAAGAGTTCGTCGAGATTGGCAACTCTACAGATCCCCTCAACTTAAAAAGGAGCTTAGAAAATGTCGCAAACGCCTCAGTATGCTTCATCACAAACGCAAAACTGACTCAATTAATAAATATCTGGAGAACTTAGATGCCACCCAGTACTCAAATTACTTTTTATGGCGAGCTCCAAAAAAATTAAAAAGACCTGTTATGAGCAGACCTCCTCTGCGTAATTCTAGTGGAGGCTGGGCGAGAAACGATACTGAAAAAGGAAACCTCTTTGTTAGTCACCTGAAGAATATATTTTCCCCAAACGAGTTAAACGACATAATAGAGTTACAGCCTACTTTACCCCATATTACTGCAGCTGAACCACTTCGTTTTGAGATATCAGAGATTGACAAGGCTATTGTTGATTTAAACTCCAAAAAATTACATGGTATTGATAAAATCAGTAACAAGATGCTCCTCCAAGAATCCTATTTATTTTTAATGCTATATTACGCCTTGAATATTATCCACCAGAAAGAAAGGATTCATTAGTTACAATGATACCTAAGCCGGGAAAAGATCACAGTAGAGTAGAATCATATAGACCCATTAGCATATTGTCAAATATTTCAAAGCTATTCTGCTAAACTCGGCTAAAAACTGTTAATGCACAAGTTAAAGCCGATAGTGAATCATTTTGATTGTATTCCAACTCATCAATTCGGATTTCGAGAAAAACATAACACCATAGAACAAACTCACAGGTTGGTAGAAATAATATCCAAGACATTTGAAGAAAAAAAATATTGTTCTGCACTCTTCATCGACGTTTCGCAAGCCTTCGACAAAGTATGGCATGAAGGATTATCGATAAAAATAAAACAATATTTACCGGTGAACACACACAAGCTTCTAGAAAGTTATTTAAGTCATCGAAAGTTCGTTCTTAAAGAGGGAGACTTCATAAGTTTACCACAGCCTATTGAAGCAGGCGTATCCCAAGGAAGTATACAGGGTCCCTTCCTATATTTGCTATATACTTGTGATATGCCTACAAACAGTCGAACCCACATATCTACTTTTGCTGATGACACAGCTATACTAGCCAGTCATGAAAACCCCCAAGAAGCATCTGTACTTTTACCATAGACCATATACTCGACATAGAAAGGTGGTTAAAACAATGGAGAATAAAATTAAACGAGCAAAAATGTATACATCTTACATTCACATTGCGTAGAGAATCCTGCCCTCCAATCCTAATAAATAATCATATAATACCTCAACAAACTGAAGTTAAATATCTAGGTCTGCATTTAGACCGACGTCTTACCTGAAAAAAGCATATAGATACGAAATTGACTCAAATGAAGTTAAAATTACTACAAATTTACTGGCTAATTGGTAAAAACTCGAGATTGAGGTGCTATGGAATTCAATTAGGGGCACTGCCTCAGCTTTTAATATTGAAAAAAATTCAAAGATTCCAAAATAAAATATTAAGAATGATAACAGCAGCGCCTTGGTACGTGAGATATATTAACATTCATAAGGACCTAGGTATCTTCCTGGTGAAAAATTAAATAAAACAAGTAAGAGAGTTATATTCGGCTGTGCCGAATCTTATATACCCTTCACCAAATTATATTTAAAAATATTTTTATTTAAACAAAATCAAAATTTTTTTTTTTAATGTTTTAAAATTTTTTTTTCAAATTGTTTTGAAAATTTTTTTAATTAATTTTTTTGGAAAAAGAATTTATGACAAAAAAAATTTTTTTGATGAAAAAAAAATTCGGGTTAATATATATTTTTTTTCCGATTTTGACCCATTGTATGTCCAACTTACTTTGGTCTTATATACGTCATTGCAAAGGTCTTTGAAATATCTATCATTAGATATCCATATTGTCTATATTAATGACTTAGTAATCCAGATATAGGTCAAAAATATGTCGAAAATCGAGGTTGTCCTAGTTTTTTCCTTATATCTCAGCCATTTGTGGACCGATTTTCATATATGTAAGTTATTTGGGGACTTCGGAAAGTTGATTTCAACACACAGACGGACAAACGGACATGGCTATATCGATTCCGCTATCTATAACGATCCAGAATATATATACTTTATGGGGTCGCAAATGAAAAATGTGGAAATTACAAACGGATTGACAAACTTATATATACCCTTGCCACTCATGGTGAAGGGTATAAAAACAAGCGGAGTCATATTTGAAAAAGTTAGAAGTTCACCCTAACCCACTTGCACGAACATTAAAGAAGGAATCCAACAGACCTGCGCTGATGATAGCATCTATAAATTAAGCATAATTTTTCGTCCAACTGTGGTGGGACGTAAATAAAAATTAATATTTAGATTTAAGATTTGAACAAATTATTGATAGTTCACATTATTTTGTGAAGATACAATAAATAAAATATGAAAAAAAAAAAAAATTTCGGTCGGCACCACTATGTATGTTTACTAAATATTTCATATGTTAATCATACGCTACTATATATGTACTGTAAAACACTCAGCCATTTTAATCAATAGAAAACTGCTGCATACGCTTAGGAGGCACCCATTACGTATGAGTATTATTTTGTGACAAACAAAACAATAAATGGCTGTAAATTGTGTAGCATACTTTTTTGGCTAAAATTAAGGCGTATGAGTAATTATAGAAATTTACTATGAAATAATAAATAATCAGGGATTTTTCTAAAATAACCAATTTTTAATGGCTTATGAATTAATTATCTAATTTTATTATATAAGTAAGTATTAAATTCTGTTAAATAAATAAATATTTATTTATTATTAATTTTTTTTTTATTATGGTGAAATATTTTGTCAAAAACTGTTATTAGTTTTGTATTTGCTTTTAAATGCAGAGGACAAAAAAGTATTTAGTTTTCAAAGTTTTTTGTTTTTGCTAAAAATTAGTTTCAAATTGTAAAACCATTATAATTTTTTTGCCATTTCTCTTTTTCTGCATATGACGGTTGAAAAAGTTTATTTGGTTTTTTTCTATTGCCAGTAAAACGAGTGCAATTATAAACCAGCCATCACTTGCAAACATATTTAATATTAACCAAAGACAAAAAAATACGTATTCGTACTAATGTTTTCTACTTTTTTCTTTTACAAAATAGAAGTTTATTAAAAATTATAAATTAATTTGATTTCAAATGAAATAAACTTTTTTTCGATTTTTTTGCTTTTGTAAATTTATTATTTCGCTCGTGATTAGAGTTCAATGTTTGTGGGTTCATGGATGTGTGTGCTACATACAGCTAATATCTAGAGTTTGATAAATAAAGTTTCTCTATACAGTATCAGTACTAAGTGGGTGTGATTATAATCTTACAAATGTCTTTATTCATTGTGCTTTTTATGGAAATTTATTCACAAACATACATGTGAATAAGTACACACTCTTGTATGTACACAATTTTCTAAGATTCTCTTTATTTACACCACTAACTATTTATACAGCTGCTTAAAGAAAACAAAGTCTTAAAAGAAAATAAATCCATTTAAATCTAATTTAAACTTACTTTGGCAATACGAAATTATTCCTAAAAATTCCACACTCGATTTAAAAATACTCATAATCAATTTAAACACGATTTTTCAATCACCAGTTTATATCCATCAATTCCATTATAATAGTCATAGAAAATGACTAAGACACCATAAACTCTGATACACATTTGCATAATAAATCTGTTTTCAATGGATTTTCATTGATTTTTAACATATTTTCATGTCATATGAATGAGGAAAGATAAAAAAAGAAAGCAACTGACGAAAGAAGACATATTAACAAGAAATTGTAATAATGAAAAGGAAATCAATTTTATTCTATTTATATATTTAATTAAAATACTTGTCTCTTTTTTTTTCCTGTATGTTATAGTGATTTAGCTGAATAAAGAAGGCAATTAAGATGCCATTAAACTTCTAGTTAAATAAAAATTTGTGTTTACTTTCTCTGGATTAACAGTTTTGGGGGTAGGATAAACGATTCGTACAAACAATAGAATTTTATTGATTTGATTAAATTGAAATATCTGTTTGAAGAAATTTGAATAACAATTAAATGGATTTAAATTAACATTCTCAAATATATATGTACTAAATCAAAAATATTGGAGACTCTTTGAAATCGTATTCAGATAACTTGTACAGGGTCTTCCAATAGGGGCATCTCAATCAGTTGCTATTTAACATCGAGAAAATCGGCTCACAAGTGGCTGAGATATAGGGAAAAAACCAGAGCAACCTCTATTTTTGATATATATCTGGATTACTAAGTCATTAATATAGACAATATGGATATCTAGTGATAGATATTCCAATGGCCTTTACAACGGCATATACAATACACAGTAAGTCGGGCCTACAATGGGTCAAAATCGGCAAAAATATTTTTTATCCCGAATTTTTTTTTTTAGCAGAAAAAGAGAAAGTCAAATCACACGACCACAGCGGCCCTCAAAGAAAACATTAACCATGCCATTGGTCAATTCAGCCTGAAAATGGGTCAAAATCGGGAAAAATATTTTTTTCAGGAATTTTTTTTTCACCAAAAAAAAAAAAAAAATTATCATAACATTTTTCTCACTAATAAATTTCATAAAAAAGAAATTTAAAAAAAATTTTTGACAAAAAAAAAATAAAATTTTGTCCACCTAAAAATAATAAATTTTTTTATTTTAAAGTATAATTTGGTGAAGGGTATATAAAATTCGGCACAGCCGAAAAAGCTACTAAAAATAAAATATTATCAATATTAGTTATTTTATTCAACCTAAGGTACGTTTCTAATAGTAACATCTCAATTTACTGCAACTTTTTCTATTTGAATCAATAAATTTCATTACTTTTAAAGAACTTTTTGTCCCATCAAGAAAAGATTAAAATAAAAATGTTTCACGACCAAGGATGTTCCAATAGAAAAACTGGACGTAAAATCGATCGTTCGGAAAGTGTGGTGCGAAATTTCTTGAAGAAAGGTCAAAATTATGGAGTTCGCAAACCTACAAAGGGAAATACAAAACCAACAAGAAGACAACTTTATGCAAATAATGCCCAGAATGAAAGCATAATGACTGTGACAGAGCTGAAACTAAGAATTAAACAACTCTGGGAAGAAATTGATTCCGATCTACTTAAAAAATAAGTGGAATCAATGCCAGGCCGTATTTTTGAAACAATCCATAACAAAGAATCATCCACACATTATTAATAATGCTACAGTGGCCCATAAATTAAAGTGCGTTTATAGTAAAATACCCTTAAAAATGGCTGTTTTCCTAATGCTGTATTATATTTACATATTCAACTTACCATCTGGAATACACCTATTTCTTTATAATTCACAAAAGAAAACATATTTTTTATGAAACAACAATTTGATTATATTTGTCTTCAATTTTTATTTTCTTGACACATTTATTTTTGTTACTTTCAATATAATATTCCTATTGAATTTTAACAACTGAAATTGTTAATAAATATCTATAAGAAACTAGCTGAACCCGGTCCGCGTTGCTGGCCCTTACAATAATTCTGTTTTATATTGCATCTCGATTTGAATATACAGTGTCGGACAAAAAAAAAACACAGACTTCCCCGACCTGACATCGCACCCGAAACACACAGGTGGTCATTTGACAAAGTTGTAGCAGATATCTATAAGTACAGTGTCATGATATGCCCTTAAAAAAAGAAACGGATGTATTTAAGGCAAATGGGATATTATATTTATGAATTCATCTTAAGGACAGGAGATATATGTACGTTTCTTTTTTTTATTTACTCGGGAGCAAACCACATACAAAACATGAATTTTCCAAATGTAAGCCAGCAATAATTAACGATTGGCCTTATGCTTTGTCGTTGGAAATCTTTGGTATGTGTGTAATCATTACGTCTTCGCATTTTAATCTGCCACCGATGATTGTTGCCTCAATTAAATTTGGTGAACATTTTTTGATGGTCAATCGTGTTCCGTTGCATAATTTTGGCGCGTTTATGTTGCGGAGAAATATTATCTGTGATCCAACCTTCAATGTTTCAGTAGCATAATTGAGGCTTGTTCTTCATTCATTATTGTGTCAATCGATTTGTATTTCATTGTTTCACCAGTCAGTTTCAATTAATTTGCTCATTGAGCTTGTTGACATCATAATTTTTAGGTATCAAAATTGCACATTCCCACAGCGAATCCGAATTTTTGTAGTTGGTTGTAAGACTTGTGAATACCTTGTCGACAACGGATTGAATATTCATTTGCATTTGGCAGAAGTTCGGCGGGAACGAAATCTGATTTGTCGACGTTGTTTAATATATTAGTTGTACTTTCGGAAATTTTGTTTATCATCGGTTGATAATATAAAAGCACTTTTATAGTACAATGTTAACAGCGGCCTACTTGTTTTATCGAACGATATGAAAATTTGGTATGTAACGGACATGTGACACCAAATCATTCGTTTCAGAGTACACCACTGTCAATTAAAATTTTTGAATGATGTTAAGCAACGAAATTAAAATTAGCATTGTTTGATCGTTGGGAATGAAAAAAAGCATTTATTTCTCGAATGAAAAAATAAAAATAATAATATTTGGCAATTTTTTTTTTGTTTTTTTATAACTTTTATTTTTATTTGCAAAAGTTTGGCAACAATTACTGACCTTGAAATTAGGTATAGTGTAAATATTTGATTTTACCACGCCCCTCCGCCCACAGCCCGAAAAAAAAAAATCTGAAGATTCACTGAAAATTTGATAAAAATCCGTCCAGCCATATCTCCGGAACCACTATGCCGATTTGATGCAAACTTCATATAAACCATATACAGACCATCCCCAACGTACCCTGAAATTGTGGTTGAAATCGGTTGACCCGTTTTCGCAGTTAGTGGTGACATCAAAATGTACACTTCTTTTTATATATAAGATTGCTGATATGAGTATTAAAAAAACATATTCAATTAAAAAATTATTAAAAATTTAAATCATATTTCAAACAATTTTTTTCAATTGCTTAATAACTGTTACCATTTTTTTCTGTGTAATAAACAAATTTGTAACCCCCTAAATATGTTCATGTTTAATTTTTACAATCTTTTTTAAAAAAATTGATGTGCGTTTATATGAATATGCACCAGTGTATGTTAGTTTTATATGATCCGGAGCAAAAGCTTGCAAAATAAAATTTGGCTCAAAAAACAAATTTTGATTGAGTAAAAAATTCTAATAACGCAAAGCACTGATTCTCGAAAAACCTCCTAATCTTTATAGCCCCATATGTTGCATAAATACATGCAAAGTTGTTTTACTATCAAACGGTAAATGAGGCCACAGTGGGCACTTAAATTTAAAAAGTTTTTGGAACACATCTTCCTCGTTTTAGGAATGGCGGTATTTGAAAATAAACAATAGTCAAAATTATGATGCCATTCATTTAAGTACTTTTATATCTATATTAGTTTCAAATTTTGTTATGACATATTTAATCGTTCACATTTTACATTAATTAAAATTTTATATTTTTCTTCATTGAAGATCACCATATTATATTTCAAATCTATAAAATTATCCCATTTCAGTAAAATGTGAATCTTGAAGTCATAAGCTTTTCACCAATATCAAATACTTATACAAAGAGCTAAAATTTACTCTTCAGAAACTCAACAAAACTTGATCCTTTCCAAAAGTTTTAACGATTCTTCATATATTGCATATTGCTTGAAGATCCATGCTTTGAGTTTTACGAATTTTTTACTCAAACCTAATTTTTTATTCAAAATTGCCCTAGTTGGATTTGTCTTGGGATGACTATGCCAAAATTTACTTTACGCGCTTTTGGATTAAATTCTCTTTCCGGACCATATAAAAATTGTAAAATGTTACCATAAAAGAAAAAATATAAGGATTGTTTTGAGGAAGAAGTAAAAAATACGGCCTTTTTTCAACTTTGGATGCGATTGCGATTTTGAATTTGAGTACCGTGGCGACCAGCTTTGAAAGGCCACCCACTGGTCCTCATTTCACCTACGAAGATGGACTTGCAAACACCTGTAGTTCCCGTGATACCGAATTATTTAAAAAAAAAGTTTGTTAACTTTTTCTAAGTTCATAATTGATGACGATGGTAGTATTTATTACAATTTCAACAAAAAAATTTGTTTAAGTATGGCACATTCATATCAAAGTCCATATTTTAATAATACATCTTAAACTTAACAAAAGTTACCATCTAATAAAGCTGATGAGTTAAAATCTCTTACTCACGAATACTACAAATTGTACTTATAAGAATATTAAACATTACCTTTGAAAATATATAAAGTAAAAAGTAAATAATCATTTAAAAGTAAAATAAAACAAAACAATATAATTATGTAAAGTATAATTTAACTTTTAAATAAAAACAAATTTCAGGCGAATCAGTATCTGTGTTTATGTAAGTATAAGAATAATTACTACTTTTACTTTATTAAATGAAATTTTCTTTATTTTTTTTTCATTCTTGTTAATGGAAAACATTTTGATACAGTTTTAACTGAACTTTTTCAATGATGTCCTTTGTACCTGGTATTATAAGTAAATATGAAAATGATGGTATTTGTTTTTGTTATTATTGTTGTTTTTTTCTTAATGTAATTTCTTTACATTTAATACAAAAACAAAAAGAACAAGAACATACAGCACAAGAAAAAAAAAGTTGAAGAAAAACAAAGTTGTATAATTGAATTTTTATTATTACTTAAAAAAAAACGTAACAAAAATAATGAGAAATAAAAGAAAACAAAACAAAGCAAAAGCTTTGTCGTTGAACTACCAACCAAACAAACTCTTAGTTCTGTTGAATGAGTGAGTGAATCATAAAATTCTACATCAAACCGACAAGCGGAAAAGATGGAGCAGGTGTTGAAGGAGTCAAAGTCGCAATAAGGGAAAATAAAAATATTATATGAAACGCACAAATTAAAGTTAAGTGAAATTGAAAAAGTTTTATGATTTAAAAATAAAATATATACTCATCTACGTATATAAACAATTTACTATTATAATACAAGACGAATTTAATAGAAAATATGAAAATAAAAAAAACACACTGACTAAGAAAATCTTGTCTCTTCTGAGAAATTTGTTGTTTCCACAAAGCATAGGGAAAATGAGTAGTTATGATGTAAAACTTAATAAAGAAATTACCTTGCTTAAGATAACAGAAAGTGTGGGAAAAAATAACAAATAAATATAATAAGAAAATTGCAATTTCATTGAAGTATTAATGTAGAGCAGATATTGAAGCTGGGATTTACTATAAAGCTACAAAACAAACTTTAAATATGTGCGAAGCAAAATACAGATGACACTGTCTTGATGTGGTATTCCTTCTAGTGCCAGCTGGATTTTTTGAATGATCTTTAACTCTCTAATGCTTAAGCATGCCTCAGGGCACTCATCGCAAAATGCCAATAAATGCAAATATAACTCATATTTAATTTCAGAAACTTTGAAAGCCTTTTAAAATAATTTAAGTGCGTTTTTTAGCAACTGTTACATGAGTTTTTGAAATGCAAAATCAGTTATATATTCATTTATAGACATTTTTGCGATGAGTGCCTTGGGTATGCTTGGGCATTAGAGGGTTAACCCTAACCGTACTAATACGGGTACCCCGGTACCCGAACGAAATATCTCTTAAACGAAGAAAAATACAAATGTTCCGCAAGTTCCTTCAGATAAAAAGTAATCTTGATTCGTTTGGATTGACTCTGGAGCCACCCAAAGTCACATAGTCCTTTCCCTCCTGATAAGGGTACCCGGGTACCCTCATATATTTATTTACATTTTATATAAAAAAAAGTAAAAATTATAATATTTTTATGTTTATTGGTTATTCAGAAATAAAAAATATTTTAGATCAAACTTTGTACTAATATTGTTGCATAAAAGAAAAAATAAAAGCAATTAACATCTAGAGCATAGTGGAGCAATAGTTTTGCTATGCGTATTGTTCATTGGTCGTTTACAGCCATTGCATATTTTTCGTGTTTTTCGATCAGATTTTGGATCAGTAGTCACACAAAGGTGACAGCGACCCTTTATTGGCAACCGTGCAGTTGTATATCGATTAGTTGTATCTGATGGTACTGCAGCTTCCTGGCAAACATCTTTAGGGATGATTTTATTTGCCAAAAGCTCTAGAGCTTCCCTGACGTTAGAGTATTTAATTATTATTGGCTCTTTTGTCAATATTTTTAGTTGCCAACTCCATGCCTAATGATGTCAAAAAACCTCGACGAGAGCTTAGTTTTTTGGCGCATGGATTGAGGCTAGAGTATACACAAAATACGTCCAATGCAGCCACGCCAATCAGGTTGAAAAAAAAACGGCCAATATCCATCTACATGTTTTGCATTTGATGGTATATTTAGACACCATCTGGTCCATAGCATCCACTCCGCCTTTT
Source organism: Calliphora vicina (assembly GCF_958450345.1). NCBI lineage: Eukaryota > Metazoa > Arthropoda > Insecta > Diptera > Calliphoridae > Calliphora > Calliphora vicina. Next base: position 24,030,328 of record NC_088780.1, read on the forward strand.
TTCCAATAATAATTGTCTCCCCTCCAGTATAATGCATTGTTGACAAAAATAAAACACAATTCATATTCTTGGCCACAACCGACAAGTGTTCCGTTTTTATTGAAACCATATCGGGATTTACCTATATATTACGTTGGGTTTGTTTTGTCGAAGGTACCGACGAGACTTATTCCTCTAACTTGTAGTCGATTGGTCAAAGGGGTGAGGTAAAATATTGTCTATTGTTACAGTATTGCAAATTGTTTGTAGAAATCGATCCGTTCTGGCTTGCCTGTGTAAAAGGATAGCTTTTGGCTGTACAACACAACCAAAATATTTTAATTCCGTATTTAGCTGGCTTTGAGTGAATTTGGTTCTGCCTCTAAATGGAAATAACTGTTCGTCTTCTGTCCCATTTCAATTTGGAAAATAATGTAAACGTAGAATCTGCATCAAAATATTCCTGCTATCTGACATAGTAAACGTAAACATACACGAAACGTATTACGCGTAGAATTTGCTGAAGTCTATTGACACTTAACGGTGGTTTATACAAAGGATGACTGTAATTTCAGTAAAGAATTGAAGGAGGGTCATCGTTGCCACTATTTATACCCATTACCAGAAAAATTCCAATGAAAGCATCAAGTTCTTCCATTGAAATCAATAATTTAAATAATAACGGACAAATAAATACACACGGGTACCCCTATACTCTTGTCAGGAGTCTACGTGTGTAAATGTTGTCAGTATGGTTAGGGTTAAAATATATTCAGCCATTAAAATACATGGAATTCTATCATCACTGATTTCATACATATACTTTACAGCCCTTTACATTATATCTTATATCTTTAAATTTAAATAAAGTTAAGTGTTTAAATTTTGTATTTGTTTGAAGGACCAATTGATGTCATTATGTACGGAATACAAGATTGTGTAAATGTAGCGCGCTTCCGATATGTCAAATTTTCTGGCGCATAAAAATCAATCTGACCGATGGCCTGAGTTATGTTTATTTTTATGGCCGCTTAACCCTTTGACGCATATGGGACACCGGTGTCCCAAATGTTTAACATTGGATATTTTAAAATTAAACTTCTTTTTGTAATCAATTGCAATACAAACCGACTATTTATAAACAAAACTTTATTTTCTCTGAAGTTTGGTAACTCTGATCTGGAAAAGTGAAACAATTAATTCAACTTTATTTTTGATAATTTCGAAGTTTTTTTTATAATATTAAAGAGTGATTTCTAATACATTAGTGCAGTTTCAAAACAGTTATTCGATTGATTTTGTTAGAATGGTAAGTAAAGATTGTGATTATATTGATTTTTGCTAAAAAGAAGATTTTGAACTATCCGCAATACGAGATTTCTTGTAAAGGACACCGGTGTCCAAATAAGCATGAAAGGTCGAGAGTGTTGAAATTTTCCCTTCAATGTTTTATGATGTTTATATAATTTTTTTATAAATTTAGGTCTATAAAACTACTAGAATATTCCGAAGCTACTGATCCACTGAATCAAATATGGGGGTGCCATGTATAGCTTCTGTTATGCCTCTTTCATGGTTTGAGGAACTAATAAAATATGTTTGTCTAATTAAAATCAATGCTTTGTTTCAGTTTGAAAATGTATTTAATACCTCCTGATACTAATTTCTCAGTTCAGGGATAGTTGACATATTTGTCCCAAGATATTTTCAGTAATCTGCTTACATTTTTTCTTTTTTCTTTTTATATATGTTTATAATAGCTCTTAATACCTCACGAAGTGTACTCAGATTCTCAACAACTTTTGCGTAGAAGTTTTGTGCGGGAAAGGGTTAAGAAAGTCCCTCAAGAAAAATTCAAATCGAACGATATCGTTTACATCATCCAGTTTACATCATCTCTACGTGAGACGACAATGCCATCAAATCGCTGGTAAACGGTGATGGCCTGGTAACGTAGTTCTCAAAAAATCCACATCGAATATTGAATTTTTCGGGATGCATTGAACGCTCTTGGATTTCATGTCGACTTGTTGTCTTCTCAAATTTGACAATTTTGTTAGTTGATGAATTTATCCAGAAATGAGCGTCACCGTAAAATGGGGGAAGAGCGTGGAACGTTGCCCGATAAAAAATCTTATCAGTTACACGTGTTTTTGAACGCTATATCTGTCCATTTTGATTTTGCAAATCAAACCGAATAAACAGCCAAATCGACAGATATATCATCAACAATATAGCCCCTATCAACTGTCAATTTTAAAAGTTCTACTGGCAGATACATTACATTACGCTGGCCAATATTTTACACTTTTCTATGGAATTTTCTATGCTCCCATGGTATTCAATTGTTCTCCGTCACCTATAAATAAAATGCTGAAAATTTTAGTAAAATCAAATAACGTTTAGAAGTTTTTTTATTTGAGGTTTTGGATCCAAGTAGCAATATTAAAATTAAATTTCGAGAAAAATCCAATAAAAAAAATAGTTTCGGTATTTCATTTAAACATATTGGGTGTATGACTTAAAAATGCGTTATTTATTCAAATTGTTATCTTTTATTTTTAAACATTTCTACAATATTAAATTATTCAAAGTATTGGCCATTGTAAGCTACACTTTTTTCTCATATTTTTTGAAACATATGGATTCCGTGCCAAAAGAACTGCTTATCTTTTGAGGCCAAAAACAAATCAAGCCAATTTCGGATACACTATTCTGAAGTGAAGCTTATCCCAGAGAGAGAGTTCGATCGAACAAAATAGTAGTCGAACGGTCTGGACTATAAAGCGGGTGAGAGTAAACATCCCACGCACTTCATTCTAAATACATTTTAACAGGTATCATCTGGCCTCAAGTTATCATGATGAAATATTATAGTTTCATGCCTGGCAGGATATTCTGGTCATATTTCTGCCAATACTCGCTTCAAATGAATCAGTTGCTTTCGGTACACTTTTTCAAATAACTCTGTATTTGGTGGGAGCAAATTTAATTGGCCTTTGTGTCGATTCGGCTGTTTGGTCGGCCAAGCCCGACCCTAACTGAGTAAATAGCAAAAACTTTTCTCTTTTAAAATTTCAATAATTTATTTTGGTGAATGAATTTCAGAAGAGGACCGTATATGAAGCTATGACCAATTATGGACCGATCGCCATGAAATTAATTCGTGTGACTTCTTTCCACATGAAACTTTTTGAATTCTATTTGGATACCAACATTTTTAAAGGATTTATGATCGTTAAAGTGGACCTTATATGGGAGCTATTAATAATTATGAACCGATCATCATCAAATTACCTGATATGAGTTTTATGTTTATAAAACTTATCTGGAGCGAAATTTATTTAGATACGTATATGTAAATGAAAGATTTATGACGATAAAGTCCTATTTCAGGCGGACATTTGTATGGGGGATAGGTGAAATTATGAACCCATTCCAGCCAATTTCAACAGTCTTTGTTGCTGCTATAAATTTTGCGATTGGCCCCTAATGTCTGTTCTGTTTTGACATTTGTGTAGCAAACACATGCGACATACACGTTAATAAACAATGTTACGATACACTGCTCCAGAACGCGGAATATTGCTTACTATTTATTTGACCAATAATCGGTCGGTGACTTTGGCACAACTCGAATTTCGTCGCAGATGAGTGATAAGGCCCATTTACATCTTAGCGGCTACGTAAATAAGCAATAGTTACGCTTCTGGGGCACTGAAAATCCGCTGTGGCGGCGGCCATTTACATGACATCATATTCTCGACTTGATGTAAAAAAAATTAAAAGACCAAATAAACATAATCTACAAGAAGTTTTTAATTTTTTTTTTAATTACAGCCAAAAAACATCGGAAGTTTACTTTTGCGCCACCTTGTACTTTGCGGTTTTGATGGACAGACAGCCAGACGGTATGATGGAAGGACACCGTATAATCGACTCAGAAAGTGATTTCGAAGTCCCAAAATGTATTACATACATTATTTATACATCAATATAGCCGCTATAGTCCGGGTTTGGCTACGGGAAAATCGCACCTTAAATGTATAAGATATCAACAAAAAACCACGACTACATTTCTGCAGAAAAAAACCATAGGCACGGAGATGACTAATATTCCGGATGCCCAGTGAGGTATCTATACTTGCAACAATCGATATTTTGTTGGCTGATCGGCGATTGAAAGTGTGAGAGGTTGTGGAAGCCACAGGCATCTTACTTGACTCAGTGGTTTCAATTTTGAATGATCACATAGGAATGAGAAAGCTTTCCGCAAGATGGCATCCACGTTTGCTCACAATCGAATGAACAAAATGTTGCACGCATGTGCAGTTTCCATGAATTACTTTACGAAATGCTTCTCTTCTATTCTACGGATTTAGCACAGTTATAGTAATTCGGACCGACAATGGGGAAAAATATTTTTTAATCCTAGTTTTCTTTTTACTAAAATTTAGTTTTTACCATACAAATTGTTTACACCCATATTATGTTTTCAATAATAATTTTTTTTTTCACCAAAAATTATTTTCAATCGTTATTATAAATTATATTTTGAGAAGCACAGCCAAATATAGTACTCTTATACCTGTTATGGTTAGATAAAGGAGAAAATTATAGAACTTGGGAGCATTGCAAATCGGAAAGAATCCAAAATAAATGCCATCGTACCATTGTATGCAATTGCTTAAGTATTTTTATCCCAGCAAGGAAATGAACTAACAAAATATAAGAATAAATATCTATCTGCGTATTCAACTAAAAGGTAACAATATATTATATTAATAAAATAAGTACCATTATATATTACTAACTTAGAAGAACTTGTTGAGTTAACGAAATAAATTATGAGCAAACGAATTATAATTTTGAATACAATTTTCAAGGTAAATACATACTAAACATTTAATATTTCTTAAAAATATTTTTTCTTTAGAATAGTGGAAAACTGCGCGTTGTTGTTATATCTGTAAAAGCAGACATAATAACATTAAAATTTCCATGTTCAAATCAACAAATATTGTTATTGATATTTATTTATTTAGGCTATTTACAATTTAGACCAAAATAAAATAAAATCACGCACACTAAAAACACAATGGCCCGTATCTAAAGTCATGACCTCTCCTAACAGGCCATGTGCTAAATGTTTCTTGTTAAATAGCAATAATTAAATGATTGTTTTACAGTTATCAGTAAATATTGTATTTACTTTAAATTTATAAAATTAAAATATAACGAAGAGTAAATATTAACAGAAATGATTGCGTTAAAGGCAGCTGGGATGATTTTCAAAGTGATGTATGCTAAAACACTAGGCTGCAAAATAAAAGAAAAGCAAAATTGATTTACTCGCTGACTATTTTTAAAAACTATAAAAAATTTCAACAAATATTACAAAAATACCAAAAAAATCAATTTGTAAAAAAATTCGAAAAAGTACCTTTTGTTCTGCGGCTCCTCCATATAAATTAAATTCGAATCAACCGTTCACGTGAATATCTACTTAAATTGCTCTGTATATATTGTGGTTGTAGATCTGAACAGACGGATAGAGTCCAGAATTCCGTTTATAAACTTCTTAGAAAACTCCCATTAGAGTGTCCCAAAAAATTTTTTTTTTGGAATTTCGGAACGCATACCCTCTAATTTTTAACCCCAAGTGCTATTAAGGGTTAATTTTAATTTTTGTGCTGTTATTATAAATACTAGACTTCATGTTATATTTTTCTTAAGTTTCATAAAAATCGGCCCAAAAATATATAACATTTCGCTATTTTTCCATGAGAAATTCCAAATATTGAAAAATTTGACCTTTGACCTTCTCGATTTAATGGTTGACGTTTTCCGATTTTAGTAGAACTTTCACACTATATTTAAAATTACATGGACTATAATATTCTGAATAGCTTTTACTTAAAAATCATAACAGTAAGGAAATTCGGCTCATTCGCCAAAATATGGCCAAAAAATTGATTTTTCTCGAAAATCGCAAAATTTAAATCGCAGGTACGGAAATATTGACATAATTTTTTCACATTTTTATTCCCTTTATGTTGGCAATAAATCCCCAAGTGATAATCAACAAATTCTGAAATTTGTTTAACAAATTTATGAAAAAATTGAAATTGGAGTTTTGAAACTGCCATTAAAAAAATAATTTTTTTTGGTCATACCTGCTAATAGGTTAACGGTATCCTACGAAGACAAAAACTCATATACAAGTAAATATGGATATATTTTAAGTAAAAATAAGCTCCTATTTTAATATTTCTCAAAATATGTTTATTTTTTTCCTACGTTTCTTGTTCTAGTGGCCTGAGACACATTAATGGCCTGGCAATTTTTGAATAACTTTAACATTTTTTAACCAATTTTTGTGTTTTATGTCTTATTAGAACGACAATTACGTACACATATCGATTCTTTTAAATTAAATTGCAAAGGTAATTATTTAATGGCAAAATTTTTACAAAAACTGAAAAAATTTCATATTTTCCCCTTGTAAATGCACCATAAAACTAAATCGCAAGTCCTAACTTTTAGGGATCACACAATTAAGCCTCCAAATCGCTTTAACATGAATAATATTGGCAAACAAAAAAATAAACAATTTAGTTATTTTTATTCAATGCATAGCACTTTACACTGCCTTTTTCGATAATCAGCTTATAATTTTTAGCTGTAGCTTGGTGTAAATTGCGTGGATGCAAAATGATTATTGAAAATAGTATTTACAATGTATTTAAAAATAAATTGTACTTTGATCACAAAATAATGAAAACACAGATTGAGATCTCAAGATGGACCAATTTAAGTCAAATGTAAAGATTATGTATACAATATTATGCATTCCATAGGACATCACAATAAACTTATATTCTGTAAACACATTTGAACATTCTCATTTTTTATTTGTTATTTCGAGAAAGGGTCGAGTTTATTCACGATTTTAATTTTTGGAAAAATTAAAAAAAAATTAAGTTGAGGTACTGTGTATTTCTATATACTCTTAGCTTATGAAGTTGATGTCGTATTTAATTGATTTAAGATGCATTTTAATGATAATTGTGTCCTCTGTAGAACACATTATTAAATGTATTTATTGTAAAAAAATGCATTCATAATACAAGTGCAATTTTCATATGCACTTTTGAAAATGTTGTCCACCCAAAAAATTTAAAATTTTTCAAATAGACTAAACAACCAAATTCTATTTTTCATGTGACACATTTCTACCTAAAAAAAAACCAATTTATTTTTAATTTTATTAATAGAAATTTCAAAAAAGTTTAACAAATTCTTTGGATTCTGAAAAACTTTAAATCAGGATTTCAAATGCTAATTTTAATGGTGCTACCAATTATTAGTTAGCCCGGTAACCGACTTGAAACTTGCAGATTCAAATTGGCCACCGATTTTTTAAATTATTGTTTAAGAATAAATTTCGTAGCCGATTTTATAATCTTACTCGGTGCTACGATGGAACAAAAACCTGGAAAACGACCTAGCGTAGGTTATAGGGCTTGCTGAGTACATTAGAAATTGTGTCAAACAATTTCCAAAACACCCTCAAATTCAGAATTTATTCTGAAAAAAACGTTTTCAGTTATGTCCGTGAACTTATCGATCTGTAACTCAGTCAGTCTTTGTCCGACTTTGAATTTTTTAACGGGCTTAAAAAGAAAACTGATTACGCTTTAAAATGACGTGCATTTTTTTATACATTTGTATAACGGGCTTAAAAAGATTACGCTTTAAAATGACATGCATTTTTTATACATTTGTTAGTTATAAGTATTGTTTTTGTTAAGAATATCTAAAAGAAAAACAAAATTTATCAACTTTTTTGATTGAGCTTATACAAATTTATACCAATGTATTAAGGAAATTTAGTTCTTAACAAACCATCGTTTTAATAATTCAAATCGAATAAAATTGTAAAAGTTATTCAACTTTTCATTAACACCTTTTTTAGTATTTTCGCCCCCAGCCCATATGAATACAAAAAAACAAAAAACTATAAAAAAAATTTTTTCTACAATTTTTAATTTACAAGGTAAATTTTGTGGAAATTTTTACGAAAAAGTTTAATAACTTTTGCAAGTATAAACCGATTTTAGCAAATAATATATCGTTTTTGTCTACATAAAATTGTCCATAAATTACTGTGCAAAAAAAATAGGGTTTCATAGCCAAAATTAAAATAACTATTGTTGAATTTGAAAAATTAGGAAAAAAATAAAAAAGAAAGCCAAACTATTTATAAAAACTTAAATAATTTCTAGGAATATCTTATGCATACATTTTATGAAAGCTTAATTTTTTACCTAACTATAATTGTTTAACATTTTGAAATCGGTCTAAAAATGTGTGAGTTAGAGGTACAAAGTACTACGACCTACCCTAAAACAGTTTTTTCAAAATAACTAAAAATTTTGAAAATTTTCAAAATCTTTGAAAACGGTTTTAGTATGTTCTCACCTAAGCCAACAACCTCCACTAGATGGCTTTTTAAGTTCTACAAAAAGTGCCATTTTATAGCAGAGTGTATTTAATTTCAGATTGTTTATTTGCGCTTCTAAGTTTAAATGTCGACGAAATTGTTAACCCTCTTTTTCTATACCTTGTTTCTATATTGTATGTAAGAAACTACAGGGACAACTGGAACTAAAGGTAGGATCACACATTTCAAATATTTTTAAAGCAATTTTAAATTTGACAAGTAATTAATTCTATTACGAATGAATTCTTAAATGAATGAATTCAGTATATTTGAAGCCTTTCGAACCTTTGTCAAGCCAATCCGTCACTAAAAATTATTAAAAATACTAAATAGATGAAATTTGTTTGTTAACATAAATCTTTGTAAGCTATTGAAATTTGCTGCGCAAAACATTTTCGAATACATATAAATTAGATTATAATTATTATAAAATTATGTGATTAAAGTTCAAAACTAATTGTATTATAATTTATATAGAGTTTTTAAAAAATTAACGGATTTTTTTGCATGGAATATTTTTTCTTGGTTTCAAGGTTTAAATTCCTAAGATAATTGTGTTATGCAGTTCCTCAAGGGTACACAACAGGGTAAGCAACGTCACTTTTTAAGAACCTCACCATAAGTGGCAAAGGTATATATATAAGTTTTTCATTACGTTTGTAATTTCTACATTCTTCATTTGCGACCCCATAAAGTATATATGTATATTCTGGATCTTTATAGATAGTGGAATCGATATAATCGGGTCCGTCTGTATTTTGAAATCAACTTTCCGTATTCCCCAAATATCCTACATACATAATTCATACATCAATATGTCCGCTATAAAACCGTTTCGGTTCCTATTTAAAATCGAGATAATCAGCCCACAAATCACTGAGATGTAAGCCACGACCACCCCTATTTTAGACATATTTATACCCTACACCACCATAGTGGGGAGGGTATTATGCGTTTGTGCTGATGTTTGTAATGCCCAAAAATATTAGTCTAACACCCACCTTAAAGTATACCGATCGACTTAGAATCACTTTCTGAGTCGATTAAACGATGTCCGTCCGTTTGGTTGGCTGGCTGGCTGTCCATGTAAACCTTGAAGATATTTCGATCAAATTTAGTACACTATTTTTTCGGCTAAAGGACTATTGAAACTGGCTGAAATTGGTCCATTATTTCACCAAGCCCCATACAAATGTCCTTCCGAAATTGGACTTTATCGGGCATAAATGTTTAATTTATAAATGTATCTCCACAAATTGCGCTCCAAATAAGTTTTATATTTACAAAATTCATTTCACCAAATTTTGTTATGATCGGTCCATAATTAGTCATAACTCCCATATAGACCCGCTTCCGAAAATCACTAAAAAATCGCTAAAAAATGTTGGTATACTCACAAAATTCAACATAGTAAACTTTCATATAGACATAACTCACACTACCTAATTTCATGGTGATCGGTCCATAATTGGTCATAGCCCCCATATAAGGCCCACTTCCGAAAATCACTCAAAAATATAAATTATTGAAATTTTAAAAGAAAAATGTTTTTGCTCTCTTAGTTAGTGTAGGGTATTATGTGGTCGGGATTGACCGACCATAGTTTCTAACTTGTTTTGATCTAATCTGGATTACTAAGTTATTAATATAGACAATATGGTTATCTAATGTTAGATATTTGAAAGAACTTTCCACCGACGCACAGTGGAGCCCGTAGAACAAATGAGGTTGCAAAAATCAAAATTTCATATATATGCCCCTAAAATATATTAAATATTGAATTGAAACCTCTTTTACAGTAAATTGTCCAACGATTTCAAAAATGCTCTTATTACAATCAGATTTTTAATTCAGAAGATATAGCCCTTCAAAGTTGACTGATTTTCAGTTTTCAAAAAAACAGACAATTTTTAGGTAATTTGGTCCGCAGTGTAACTGATCGTCATTTTTTTATACACTTTTGATAGATATATTTATTAAGAAAAGAATAAACAAAAATTGTACTGTTTGCTTTGTATTTGTCCAGTTAAATCGATATTTACCAACTATACATTTTTTCAATATTTCTCAACTTTGATGGAAAATACAAAAAAAACTATCAATTTCTATATTTGCCATATTTTCAAAATAAGTTCCTTGATTATTCCTTTACCTAATGCAAAAATTTCCATCTGCCCGTTCTTGCCCCATTTTTTGATAGAGGTAAAATTTTTAAAAAAGACATGGTTTCAAAAATGACATATGACCGTGAAAAAACAACCAAAAAATATTTTTTTAAAAAATTTTTTTTTTAATATTTTCTGGAATAATTTTAAATCGTAAAAAAAGAAACATAAAAAATTAAAAAAAAAAAATATTTTATTTTACTTCCCATAAAATTGATTTTTCCACAAATTTCAAATTTGTTAACCCATAAGTAGGTACCTGAAAGGTGAAGAACCATTTTCAAACACTCATTTCTTTGGATGATCAATTATCTATCATATGCCTTTTAAATTTTATTGATTATCTCATTTGGTTATGATTTTTGCAACGAAAAAACTCAAATGGCACCACTGTGCGACGTATATAACGACATAGTAATTTGGAAAATGGGTCAAAATCGGGAAAATTATTTTTAACCCTTTTCTTAAAATTTTTTCAACAAACAATTTTTTTCAACCATATTTTTTTCACTAATAAAAAATGGTTCTACCAAACACTTTTAAAAAAATGTTTGCACCAAAAACTATACTTTGGTGAAGGATATATAAGATTCGCTGCAGCCGAATACCTATTACTTGTTAATAATCTCAACATCAAAAAATATATTTGAATAAATTAATAGGTTTTCTGTGCAATTTTGATGCGACAGCAAAAGTCAAGAAATTTCATGAACATCGCTTATCACATTTTTGAAAAATGTATAAAAAAAAGATTAATTTTGTGTGGTTTTCCACTTAAGCGTGAGATGAGGGTTATTACTGGGTGAATGACTTAAAAATGCAGAATTTACAATACAATCTTATGCACGTGGTTATAGGTTTTAATAACATATATGCAATTTTGAAGGGTACATATCTGTCAGTTATTCCCACTTAGTTGAATTGAACATTATAGTGTAAATAACAAAGTTTCTTTTGCTTCGGAAAATTGGAGTTTACATCGAATGCAAAAAATGGATCCATTACACTAACCAGAAGCGTAAGATATCGTATGTGAAGACCGGCCAACCAGCCGAATCGACATCAAAGTCAAATATCCATGGCAATGAGGTAATGCTCTGTATTTGGCGGAAGCAAAAGGGTCATATCCATTATGCAATTTAAACTAAAATTTAAACTTAAAAACTCTCTCTGTTACAATTAACGGAATGGTATTGAAGTGCTCTTTCAGAATCTATGGTGATATTGAAAAAAATAGTTAACAGTTTTTTTCAACGATCAAATAAAAGTTCGGTTGAAACCCTTGAAAAGAGAGTTTTAATTAGCCGTCATAAAAAAAAACTCATTTGAGGTGTTTTATTTTCTGGCCACTAAATAAAACTCTTTTCAGCAGTTTTATTCTTCCAGTCATAAAATAAAACTCATTTGAGGAGTTTTATTTTTTCCCCTCAGAAAATAACACTCATTTCGTTTATTTTCTTCAGTATCTTTCTTTATTGAGTCTATCTGATATAATGTGTGTAGTAATTTATTCTTTTAAAAAAAAACTACATCTATTTACTAATAGGAATCAAACAAAAACGAATTAAAATCCCACTTGTTTTAATTATAATGACGATTTAATCAATTACAGCAATGCAAGGTGCATTACAAATTGTAGTGAGCTGACCAGCGGCAAGCTTAGGTGTCAATTTACATAAAATGAGTTTTATTTTCTGACGGTAAATAAAATTCTTTTAAGAAGTTTTATTTTCCCGCCATAAAATAAAACTCTTTTGAGGAGTTTTATTTTTCCCGTCAGAAAATAAAACTCATTTCGTATATTTTCTTTTTTTTTTCTTTGTTGAGTCTATCTGTTTTAATGTGTGTAGTAATTTATTTATTTAAGAAAAAACAACTTCAATTTAGTAATAGGAAACAAACAATAACAAATTATAATCCCACTTGTTTTTATATAAATGACGATTTAATTAATTGCAATGCAAGGTGCATTACAAATTGTAATGATCTGACCAGCGGCAAGCTTTAGGTGTCAATTTACATAAAATGAGTTTTTTAATTTCTGACGGAAAAAATAAAACTCCTCAAATGAGTTTTATTTGAGTTTTATTTTCTGATGGGGAAAATTAGAACTCCTCAAATGAGTTTTTTTCTTACGGGAAAAATAAAACTCCTCAAATGAGTTTTTTTTATGATGGTTTATTAAAACTCTCTTTTTAAGAGTTTCAATACCTGTTATAAAGTATACAGAATGAAGTGATTGGTATGGTTTTAGATCATTCGTATTTAGGGTATTTCAAGAAGAATCTTAAACCATATACTTCTTGCAATGGGTGTAGTTATAGTCCGCTTTAAGAAATTTAATTTAATTTTCCTTAATGTTTATAATATTGCTTAATGTATGTTTATAAACATTTATAAACAATTTCATTTTAGTACTGTAAACAAAATAATAAAATAACAAAAACAAAAGGCAAAATAAAAATAAAAAAATACAAAATAAAATTATATACTAAACTGACACAATAATTTCAGCAATGCACAACAACACAAATACAATTTTACGCTCGTACAGTTTTGTTCTAGACAGGCGGTATTATCATTGATAATACTCACATGTAAGAGTGAATACTACTGACTGACTGGCAGAACAAATATTTTTATTTTTACTCAAAAGCCAATCGCAATTGGAACTCACGCATCTAAATAGTGAGGTTTTAATTACATTACTAGTGCTTTGTTTTACTTTATAAATATACATATATTTTTATACGATTCTTAGCAAAACAATTACTTAGTTAGTTGTAGTGTTTATTTGCCCCAGTGATCCTAAACAAACGCGACACTTAATAAACTACAATAAAATTCTCTAATCACATTTATCAAATGAAAAAAAAAAACAAAAACAATAAGTTTATATAAAACACAAGTATTAAAATTTATAACAGTTTCAAAAAGAACCTTATAATAGCAACTAATAAATAGTGAAAAAAATAAAAAAAATTCGAAAAAATAATATAAAAATCAAAAAAGGCAAAAAATCCATTAAAACATCGTTCCAAACCATTTAATAGTGTTTGTATTGATATTAAAAAATACAATTACAAAGCAATAGCAATTAATCTATAGATTATGGTTTATTTAAAATAGAAAATCATTAAATAAAAACAATTTTGTTAAAAACAAAAATTTAAATTAAAACAGTTGATTTTTACGCGGTTTACATTAATAATGTGTTTGTGTTCCTGTACAGTTTAGACAGGAAAATTTACAAAAAAAAATAAATATATAAACAGTGCATAAAATTTTGTAAAACAAATAAATAAGAATAATTCTTTTGAAAAGCAATAAATTCATAATAGGTTTTAAGTAAATAATCTCTTGGCTACAACACATTTTCTTTTATTCAACAAACGAAATTTCTTAATAAAATTAACCAAAAATGGAAATGAATGTAGGCGTTTTGGAATTATTCAAATTACTTGGCAAGTAAGTTCATAAAGTGAAGAAAATACAAATAAACTTTATTTGTAATTGCAGATATGTAAACAATGTGGGAAAATTAAAGCATGATTTAATAAATATAATAGATATTAAGTTTTAGATAGAATTTGTATTGAAGGCCTTTCTAAAAATGTAAATTTTTTTAAGTGAATATATTTAATACATTTTAGTTATTGATTAAAGTTTCCAAGTAGTAAGAATTAATTGTTCTTCCCTACACCACCATAGTGGGAAGGGTTTATAGTAGGGTATTCGAATTATTCGATTTTTCTCTTGTTCGAATAAAACGAATAATTCGAATAAGTGATTTTAACTTGTTCCAATAATTCGATCACACGTTTAAAATTAATCGAATTATTCGAATAATTAAATTTTTTTTAAAAAAAGTAAATAATGAAGTTTTGGTGTCGGTTTTTTAATATTTTATTGTTAAAGAAAAAATAACGTTTAAATTAACAATTCAAGTATTGATAATGTTAAACAGCATTTGAAAAGAAAGTCCATCATTAAATTTTCAACAGAAATATTCTGATCCGATTAAGTCCCGAACAATCTACAAAATAATTGACTAGCAAACACTTTATTTTCCGTTTTGGAGCTATGCTTTCAAAAATTTGAGCTAGTTGGACATGATCTTGAATTCACGTACAGTTTAAACGTATTAAGAACTTTTTCATGTCGTTCATTAATTCGGGTTTTAAATTGAGTAATTAATTCTTTAGTAAATTAATTATTCACTATTTCTAAATTATATATAACAAATTGTATTATACATCAAGCTTTATCAATGTTGCCGAATCTTGGGGAATTACACAATAAAGGGAATCTGTCCAAAGTTTGATATCATTGTCAGTGAACGTGGCTAATTTGAAAATGTTTATTACCATGTTAGACAAAGATGTTCAACGATGTTCAAAATCATGAATAAGACGAACTCCATTCTTTTCTTGCAACAAAACGTTGATTGTTTATCATTTGATTTATTAAATATTTTGCAATACTTACATACTCGGTTAATAACATCACTTACATATATAAGGAGTCGCAGAACAAAAGGTACCTTTCGCACATTTAAAATTTTTGGGAAAATGAGTTCTATTTATTTCGCCCCCTTAAAAAACTGCATGAACCTGTAAATGGTAACAAGTTTCTTACTTATCAATAGATACATTTAACTGCTATAAGTCACCACATTAAATGTTAAGGATGTTTGATATAAAACAATTTTAATATCAAAAAAAGAACCTTTTGTTAAAAAGTAATGAAAAAAAGTACGTTTTGTTAAAAACAAAATTAAAAAATATATTTTTTATGCGTTTTTTAACGATAATATTTTACATGAATGTTTTTAATCCAGATTTAATATATAAAGAATTATACATGGAAATTAAATAATTTTTTTTTTCGTTTCATTCTTGTATTGCACAAATTTTCTTAGAACCCATTTACTTATTAAAAAAATTTTGCTGACTTGATTGTTTCTAGAAGATTTCAACCCAGATATTATAAAAATACCAATTTTTGAAAAGATGCGAAAAAGTACCTTTTGTTCTGCGGCTCCTCATATACATATATTTTAAGATTATGGCCTTCATCTATTTCAATGTAATCATTATAATTTTCATACTCAATATCACTTTCGACGACCGTTTCAAAATCACATTCAACTCCACTTTAATCTAAGTTAATATTTTGATTATTAATTGCGATTCTTCTAATATTTCGCCAGCTAAATAACAACTATTTTATTCCCTACCTTTCATTTTCATTGGTTCAAGTCCTAAGTTAAAAATTTTTAAAGATTGGTTTTTAGAATTGTAACTTCTTGCAGTAATATTTATATATTTATAGAAGGAGCTATCGGAACACTCATCTACAGTGATCGAAAGTCCCTTTGTCTTTAGTTATTTGTCGAATTTCAGAAACAATACAATTTTTGTGACTGATTATTACTTATTTAAATTTGAAATTATGAAAAATTTTAAGCAATTTAATAAATTTAAACATATATGAACATTTATTCGTTTTATTCGATTATTCCACATAAAATTGTTCGAATTATTCGTTATTCGAAAATTGACATTTTTAAATTGTTCGAATAATTATTCGTAAGAAATTATTCGATTAATCGAACGATCATTAGTCGAATGAATACCATAGTATATAGGGTTAGTGCTAATGTTTGTAAAGTGCAAACATATTGTTCTATCATCCACTTAACTCTTTGCTGTTTAGTGGTCACTTTACTAACCACCTTTTCTATAGTCTTTAAAACATAGTTTATTGGCATCTATTAGCATTTTTCGAAACAATTAAATTTTTTGAAGTCATCGTTTATGTTTTTTGCAAAACTGCCGTTAGATTTGTATATTAATTTGAAAATATTGAAAAAGTGCAGTTTTTCTTTCACGCATTTAATAAAAAATGCACAGAGTGATTATTGTTCATCGAATTCAGTATTACTTTGCTATTTTGTAGATTTAAGATTTCAATTGGATTTCAAAAAAATATGTACGCTACGAAAATTTATATTATAATTATTTTTAATGCCAACCGCCTCGGTGGTTAATAATCTAACCACCTCATTCCACAAAAAACCTTACAATGGGGTGGTTTTTTATGTTTTGATTTATTTTTTCTTATTTTTTTATAATAAACTAATCTTGATTAAAGTATGCAAATCTGCTCAGGATCACTTTCCGAGTAATGTCCGTCCATCTGGTCGTCCATGTAAATCTTGTAATCAAACTACAGGTCGCAATTTGAAGATAATTCGACAAAATTTTTCGTAAATATCTTTAAAATGTTGGTATTCAAATAAGATTCAATACAAATAAGTTTCATATTAATATAAAACTGTTTATAATCATATACTCGGTGTAGGGTATCACTTTGACACTTCTTTGTGTTCTTTTCTTAATAAAATATAGTTTGGCAAGCGCATAACGTGTTCTTTTCAAATAATGTTGCTCTAAAACCCTGAAAATATGCCACATTTTTCACCCTCAATTTTAACTTGTTATTGTTTTTCCAGTTCGTTTGTGTTAATGAAATAGTTTTTTTGATCAAAAGTGTTAAAATGGAAGCAAAGAGTATAGTTTTATAATAATTGCATAAATGTTAATGGGTTTTATTCTATTGTAATCGTTCAACATGTAACACGTTATGAGGGTTATGGGTAACCTTTAATAAATTCTATAAAATATGCTGGCAACATTTTGTGTCAGAAAATAAAACGTCATAGGTATATTAGCAAATCATTTTTATTTTAAAATTTAAATTTTTTTTGTGAATTCCTGACCACCGATCGTCATGAAGTTTTCATTCATTGATTTCCGCCAATATGAAACATTTTTCATATGTTATTTGGATTTCAAAATGTTTATAAGATGTATGCTTGTTAAAGTGATTTTCTGAAGTGGGTCTTATGTATGAGCTATGATCAATTATGTACTGATCGTCATAGAATTAGATCCTCTGATTTATTTGTATATGAAACTTATTTCTGCGGAGTTTTTCGTGGAGACCAACATTTTTAAGAGATTTACTTATGTGCTGTTTATACCCTACACCACCATAGTGGGGAGGGTATTATGCGTTTGTGCAGATGTTTGTAACGCCCAAAAATATTAGACACCCACCTTAAAGTATACCGATCGACTTAGAATCACTTTCTGAGTCGATTAAACGATGTCCGTCCGTCCGTCTGGTCGGCTGGCTGTCCATGTAAACATTGTGCGCAGAGTACCGGTCGCAATTTTGAAGATATTTCGATCAAATTTAATACATATTATTTTTTCGGCCCAAGGACCAAGCCTATTGAAACTGGCTGAAATTCGTCCATTATTTCACCTAGCCCCCATACAAATGTCCTTCCGAAATTGGACTTTATAGGTCATAAATGTTTAATTTATAAATGTATCTCCACAAATTGCGCTCCAAATAAGTTTTATATATACAAAATTGATGTCACCAAATTTTGTTACGATCGGTCCATAATTAGTCATAGCTCCCGTATAGACCCGCTTCCGAAAATCACTTTAACGTGCATAAATCGCTTAAAAATATTGGTATACTCACAAAATTCAACATAGTAAACTTTCATATAGACACAAATCACACGACCTAATTTCATGGTGATCGGTCCATAATTGGTCATAGCCCCCATACAAGGCCCACCTCCGAAAATCACTCAAAAATATAAATTATTGAAATTTTAAAAGAAAAATGTTTTTGCTCTTTTACTTAGTGTAGGGCTTGACCGACCATACTTTCTTACTTGTTTTCTAATACAAGCGAGTACTTTGAGTGGAAATTTTACATGTATTTTGTTTTTTTCATTCAAAATACTCGCTTGTATTAGAAAAACATCACATTATGCTCGTTAAAGTGATTTTCGGAAGTGTGTCTCATATAGGAGCTATGGTGAATTTTGCATTGATCCGCAAAACTTTTTTAAATGTAATTCAGTTTTATAGAAAACTTATTTGTGGAGGATTTTGTGTGGATACCTATGTAAATAAATCAGACATTCAGACAGGAAGACATTTGTATGAAAGCTATATAAGATAATGGAAATGTATCTTATATAGCTTGACAAACAATGAAAACTTTTCCAAATATTTCATTAGTGGCCTAAAATCTGAAATAATTTTTTAAATAATTTTAACATTTTTGAATTTTTTTTAGTATTTTATTTGTACACTTTTATTAACTTAATTTAACAAAAAACAAAGGACATAATTAATTAAATTCTAAAAATGAGAAAACAAAATTAAAATGTTTCTTTATTACGGCATTGACAAAACAATGGAAACTTAGGTATTATTTTAACAAATATGGTCTAAACTTAGCAATAACTCAATATTTTGTTGGGTATCCCTTATTTTTTATAACATTAAACCAATTAAAGAGTCAATGGTCTCCTTTGAAGTATTTTGCCATTCCCTTATAACCGCCTCCGATAAATCTTCCTTCCTTGTGTAATTTTGGGTCCTTATTTAACGATCTACAATTTCCCATAGATTTTCTATGGGATTGAGATCTGGAGATTGGGCAGGCCACTTCAAAACACGTACCTCGTTGGATTGTAACCACTCGGTTACAACCCTAGAGGTGTGTTTCGGGTCGTTGTCGTGTTGGAATCTCCAAACTAGGGGCATATTTTCCCCAGCGTATGGATACATAACATCGTTTAATATGGTTCTGTATCCTATACCTGTCATGGTATCTTTTATAATATGAATTCGGCCCATACATTGCCCTGAAAAACATCAACATACCATAATATTGCCAACGGCAAGCTTTACAGTCATATTTGTGTACTTTGGATCTAATCTTTTTCCCTTTGGTCGTCTTACAAATGTTCTCCCATCACTGCCTTTTGAATTGTATTTGGATTCGTCGCAAAAGATGACAGTATATCATTTCTGTATCGACTAGTTTAAATGATCCCTGGCAAATTGTAGACGAGCAGAACGGTTCTTTTTAGAAATGAGTGGTTTTTTACAGGACGATAGCAACCAAGACCAGCCTTATTTGCCCTGCGACTAACTGTTCTGGTACTTATTTCTAATTTTATTATTAATACCAACCGCCTCGGTGGTTAATAATCTAACCACCTCATTCCACAAAAACCTTACAAACCTTACCTGGCAAATTGTAGACGAGCAGAACGTTTCTTTTTAGAAATTAGTGGATTTTTCACAGGACGATAGCAACCAAGACCAGCCTCATTTGCCCGGCGACTATATGTTGGGTTTTTACAGAACCGAAATTTCTTTATAATTTTTGAAACTGCTGATTTATTTATTGAATATTTGTCACAGATACTTTCTTGTTTCAAACCAGCTTTAAAATCGTTAATTATTTTATTTTTTAAGTCTTCACAAATCTTAACTTTAGCCATTTTCGTTAACTTTGAAAAAAAAACAATTATGAGAAAAACTTTGAAAAAACAAGTAAGAGTGCTATATTCGGCTGTGCCGAATCTTATATACCCTTCACCAAATTATACTTCAAAATTTTAAATATTTTTAGGTAACAAAATTTAATTTTTTTTCCAGTTGTTTTTTTAATTTTTTAGAAAAAAAATTTTTCGATTATTTAAAATTTTTTTTTTTTTAATTTAAATTTTTTTTTTTTAAATTTTAAAATTTTTTTTTTTAAATTTTAAAATTTTTTTTTTGTTTTTTCAATTTTTTTTTTTTGAAAAACAAAATTCGGGTTAAAAATTGTTTCCCGATTTTGACCCATTGTAGGTCCAACTTATATACGTCGCTGCAAATGTCTTTGAAATATATATCATTAGATATCCATATTGTTTATATTAATGTCTCAGTAATCCAGATATAGGTCAAAAATAGGTAAAAAATCGAGGTTGTCCCGGTTTTTTGCTCATATCTCAGCCATTTGTGGACCGATTTTGCTGATTTTAAATAGCAAAATTCTCGAAAGCATGTCTGACAGAATTATTGAAGATTTGGATCCCGAAGATATCTGGGGTCTTCAGAAAACTGATTTCAACAGACAGACAGACAGACAGACGTACTTGGCTTAATCGACTCCGCTTTTCTATAAGGATCCAGAATATATATACTTTATAGGGTCGGAAATGAAAAATGTAGAAATTACAAACGGAATGACAAACTTATATATACCCTTCTCACGAAGGTGAAGGGTATAAAAATTGTGAAAAATTACCAGAATTTAAAAATAAAAAAAAACTGTAAACAGGATGATTTTTACATCGTTCTTTTAAATATTATTTTCGTTTTACACTCCTTTCTTGCAGAAGTTTAAAAGTTTGTATTGTTTTGTCAGTAGCGAAATAGTGAATATTTTTAATTTTGTTCCCTTTTTTCAGAATATAATTATGTTGTTTGTTTTTCAGTTAATTTATATAAATAAAACTATACAAGTAAAATACAAAAAAAAAATACAATTTATTTTAAAAAAATATTTTAAATTTTGGGCTACATATGGAATATTTAGAAAAGTTTCCATTGTTTTGTCAACCACTGTATGTATCGGTCAAAAATTTATTTGAAGAGGAAAAAATATTAATAAAAAGCAAAAAAAAAGACATTTTAATTAAAATTTTTATTTTTTTCCTTTTATAATTCTGGGAGATTTCATGTCAAGTGAACAAACTTTTAAAACCGTCAACAGGTTAGTCCTTTTGGATAGTAAGACCCATTTCACACTAGGCAATGTAGTTGCATGCTTGTTGAGCAAGAGACTTGCGCAACTAAATTGCCAAGTGTGAAAGAGGTCTTACTATCCAACAGGACTAACCTTGGTGCAAATTTTATCTCGATCGGAAAACAACGGTTTCAAAAGTTTGTTCACTTGACTTGAAATGCCCCAGATTTATAAAAGTAAAAAAATAACATCGGTTTCAAAAGTTTGTTCAATGGACATGAAATTCTCTTTCTATATTTCTCAATACAAACAAAAATATGTTCATTTTAACACATAGTTGTAAATATTTTTAAATAAACATAAAAAGTAAAAATGTTGTTAACATTTTACAAAAAAAAATATCCAAAAATTGTTTGTTTATTAAGGTAGGGTCACACATGGCATATATTTGCTTAAAAAAGCGTAACCACTTTTTTCAGCACAAATTAGTTTGACGTGTTTACTCTTACAAGTGTTTTGTAAGATCAAACAGCATCAAAAAAAACAAATTTAATTTTTTTGATTTGAATCATCCTAAGTAAAATAAGTTTTTGAAATAAAGAAATGAATTCAAATGTATTTTATTTAGTGGTTACGTCTTTTTCGTCCAATATTTGTCATTTGTGACCCTACATTTATACATGTAACGTTTTTTAAATAAAACACTTAGAATATAATTGTATGTCGGAATCTTTATTACTACCAGAAACATTTTTACTTCTTAAAGAAGTTCTGTGATATCTTGAAACTTTCTGCAGAATCTTCATGAAGATTATTGTAAACCAATCATACCAAAGCAAAATATCCATGGCGCTAAGGTAATGTTTTGTGTTAGGTGAGTGCAAAAGGGTCCTATCTACCATGAGCTGCCAGACCATCACAGGGAACCTATACCGAACACAAGTGATTCATTTGAAGCAATCGTGAAACTGTAATATTCCATCGTGACAACACTAAGACACATGTTGCAGTACCCCTTAAAAACTATTTAGAATGAAGTGTTTGAGAAGTTATGCCTCACCTGCTTTGGCACACTTTATTTCCGTAAGAGGCTCGACCAACTGTTAATTAATTTTTATTGATTTATTGACTCTCTCACTTGTGTATATATAAATTAAAATACGCAATAGGTAATTGCACTTAATTAGAACATTTATTATGCATAAATAAAACACTGTTATCTGTTTTCATTTAAATAAACATTTCACTATTATTATATATCTAAATGTTTTTTAAACAAAGTGCAATATTTCACAATTGAAATGATGATTACAATAATTATATTGTATGACTATTAATGTCAAATGAAAAATATCTTAAATATTGTCACTTTTATAAAATGTTAACGTTAGGTTTTATGACATTTTTATTATACATTCACATTAAATTTGTCTAATGTAGTTTTTCCCTTAAATTAACGCATTTAAGCATTAATTAAAACAATTAAAACTGTGTATAAAAGTCAAATAATGAATAAAATATACGAGACATAGGCGAAGGCAAAACACTCTAAAAGACACTTGTGTGTGACAAGACATTTAAATATTTAAGTTTTTATTATTTATACGAAACATTGTGCTGAAAGGAAATTAGCATTCTAAGTAGTGTTATTGCCCATTAATTAAGCTAATTAGTTGAATTGCTTTAAAAAATAATACAAAATAACACAAAGTACAGGATGAAATGTTGCAATACGAGATAGATGTCTTTTAAAATAAATGACTATGGTTTGTGTAATTGTCACTAAAGCCGTAATTTAGAAAATGAAATATTAGCAAATAATTGTATTTAAAAAAAAAAACTTTTCATGTGCTTTGTGTTTTAACCTCAGCCAGCATTTATATCTAATTATTAAGTATTATTAACCATTATTTAATTTTGTGGTTAACAATTTTATTGATAAGCAATTTTAAATTCTAAAATATGTATTGTTTGCTTAATTTATCAAATAAATTTAAAAACTTATTCCTTCAATGCATTTGTTAGTTCAAAACATTTGTTAATCTTATCGCTGTTTATACATAGTGGTTTTGATTAGTTTAAAAATAAAACAAATTTGTTTAGATTAAGATTAATTTTTAAATGATAAATAAGGAATTTTATTCAAAAGTGCATAAGTAGGGAGGCCCTGTTTTGCACTTTTTGGATTTTTGATGCTCCCAAGTTCATCAAATGGTGAAAATTGTTTGTACATTTTGTTCGAAGTTTCTAGTTTTGGTTCGAAGACGCAAAATTTAAAAAAAAAAAAACAAAAAAACAAGTAAGAAAGTATGGTCGGTCAAGCCCGATCATATAATACCCTACACTAAGTAAAAGAGCAAAAAAAAAATTCTTTTAAAATTTCAATAATTCATATTTTTGAGTGATTTTCGAAAGTGGGCCTTATATGGGGGCTATGACCAATTGAACCGATCACCATGAAATTAGGTCGTGTGATTTATGTCTATATTAAAGTTAACTATGTTGAATTTTGTGAGTATACCAACATTTTTAAGCGATTTATGCACGTTAAAGTGATTTTCGGAAGCGGGTCTATATGGGAGCTATGACTAATTATGAACCGATCGTAACAAAATTTGGTGACATGAATTTTGTGTATATAAAACTTATTTGGAGCGGAATTTGTGGAGATACATATATAAATTAAACATTTATGACCGATAAAGTCCAATTTCGGGAGGACATTTGTATGGGGGCTAGGAGAAATAATAGACCGATTCTATCCAAATTCAATGGGCTTAGTTCTTGTGTCAATATGAAAGTTCTTGCCTAATTTTGTCGAATTATCTTTAAAATTTCGACCTGTAGTCAAAAATTTGTTGTCGCGAAATACCTGAACCCATGATCAGTTTTTGGATCGGGAATTGTGGAGAGACAAGTTGGGGCTGACTTTTTTGATTGATTCTGTAAGAAGACAGATAAGGTTATCTAATGTAAATGATGTAACTACTTTTCCTTGCTTTCCTTTACATTTTTATGTCCAATTAAAAAATACAAAATTTAAAAATAAGTTCAAAAAAGAGATATATTTTAAAACCTTCAAACTTTTTTCTGCTCACGTGTTTTACGATTTATAATTTTTTTTAATAAAAAATATATGTAACTATAAACTAGCAAAAATTTCATAAAGGGACAACCTCGATTTTTAACCTATTTTTGATCTATATCTGGATTACTAAGTCATTAATATAGACAATATGGATACCTAATGATAGATATTTCAAAGTCCATTGCAACGATGTAGATAAGGCTATAGTAAGTTGGACCTACAATGGGTCAAAATCGGGAAAAATATTTTTTAACCCGAATGTTTTTTTCATCAAAAAATTTTTTTTGTCATACATTTTTTTTCAAAAAAAAAAAAATTAAAAAATTTTTTTTAAAAAAATTTCGAAAAAAAGATTATAAAACAAAATTTGGAAAAACAATTAAAAAAAAAATTAAATTTTGTTTACCTAAAAATATTTAAACAAATTTATTTTAAAGTATAATTTTTTGAAGGGTATATAAGATTCGGCACAGCCGAATATAGCTCTCTTACTTGTTTTATTTTCAAATGCAATTCATTGTAGCTTGGAATGTTATCTATCACTTCTAGTTAAAATTCTTTAAAAAAAAGCAAACAAAAAATTGTATTTAGATAAGCTAAATTGTTAAAACCTCATTTGTCATTCCGTTTATAATTTCCACATTTTTCATTTGCGACCCCACAAAGTATAAATATTCTGGATAGATAGTGAAGTCGATATAGCCATGTCCGTCTGTATGTTGAAATCAACTTTCCGTAGCCCCCAAATAACATACATACTTGATTCATATATCAGAGTATCAGGAATTCTTCCGGATCGGTTGATATTAAAATCGACAAAATCGGCCCATAAAAATGGCTTAGATATATGAGAAAACCCGAGACAACCTCGATTTTTGACCTATATTCTGGATATCTAATGATAGATATTTCAAAGTCCATTGCAACGATGTATATAAGGCTATAGTAAGTTGGACCTACAATGGGTCTAAATCGAGAAAAATATTTTTTAAACCGATTTTTTTTTCATCCAAAATTTTTTTTTTTAAATTTAAAAAAAAAATGTAGAAAAAGGTTTTTTTAAAAACAATTTATAAAAAAAAAATATTTTGTTTACCTAAAAATATTTAAAAATATGTATTTTAAAGTATAATTTATTATTAATATTACATGTCTTTGAACACTACCTTCCAATGGGTATATTATGTTAAAATTTTTTCCAAATATTTGTTTCATTACTAGTATAAAAAATGTAATATAAGCAGTGTTGCCAATTCTTGGTGAACAAAAAGGGCTAAATACTTAGAAAAAAAGGCTAAAAAAGGGCTAAAAATTTTTCATTAAAAAAATACATACATTTGACACAAAAAACAACTTTGAATGTTACATTTGGATAAGCCGAATAGACAAACAAAAATGTATGAATATAACACATGTTCAAATGGAAGAAAATAAGAATATTTATTCCTGTATGTTGATCCTTAACTTTAAAATAACGTAATATAATAACGTAATGGCCACACGTATATCATATGCCGATGTTTTTAAAATCTCGTATTTATCACCTGGCCTGCAAAATGCTCCAGGGCAAATTTTTTATATGAAAGACAAATTATGTACAAAGTAATCCTTTGTGATAACTACGAAATCGATGGAGAATATTTTGATAAGTGAATGTATTTCAAATATGCCTGTTGTAAACATAAATATTAAATTTTGGAAAAAAGTTAGTTTTTTATATTTGATAATGAACTGAATTTTTCTCTCTAAATTGGTTGGATTGTAGTCTTTGAAAACGATATACATGGCATGTATAAGGCATTATAAAATATTTTTTAAAGTACTATATTTACACACCGTTACAAAAGTATACATTGGATCAACTTATTGGGCTTTTTTTAAACATCTATATATTTAAAAATATAAATCACACATTCACTGACTCATTAGTGAGTGGGTGAGTGAGTGAGTGAATGAATGAGTCAGGCCTTGTATTTTAATATAATAGATGTTTACAAAAAGACCAATAAGTCGATCGTATGTATACTTTTGTAACGGTGTGTATGTCAAATTTAAATTTTAGAGAAACCTAACTTTTAAGAGTCAAAAAATACATTGCCCAAATAAAGTTAATTTTATTAATTAATATTAACAATTTTTATTCAAATATCGCCAATTTTCTCTATAATAATTATGGCATTTTTATTTAAATCTTTGTAGTCGTTTTTATTTTACCTGCTTATATTTATGAATCTAATATATGATTTTATGACCATTTAACTATGGGTGTTCAAGAAGTTATCTGTACATTAAAAAAATACAAAAATATCGCAATCGTTTCAAAAGTAACAGAGTTTTGGCCGTTGAACACACAATTCTGAGCAACCATGCAATAATACAACATGTATTTTTGGACAAAATTTAAAGATATAATTTGAGAACTAGAGCAATTTGGAAGAATTTATGGAAGGTTCCAACAATTTGTATGTGCTTAATTTGTTTACTGGTTCAAAATTTTTAGTTAATTTTTGTCATAATATTCCTGCCAATTTTTTTGAACAGATTTTATATCATTAGAGTAAATATGTATATAAGTTTTGATTTAGTCACAAAAATGGCTAAATGAAAATAAAAAAGGCTAAAAAAAGGCTAAAGGCTAAATTAATTTTTTTGTGGCTAAACAAGATTGAAAAGGGCTAAATTTAGCACAAAAAGGGCTAAATTTGCAGCACTGAATATAAGCCACTCTATTATACATATTTCCAAAAGTTACTCACAGAATGATAAACGAATATTTAGCACATTTATCATAATAACTGGAGATAGATCGTAATAATAATGGAGGTATAGAGTGTCATTATTAAACACGACATGTTGTTATTCTCGTAGTTAATACATAACAAATTCCCGTTTAAATATTTATACTATTACTGTAACTGTAATTGTTCAATAGTAATTAATTAATACTTTATATTATTTAATTATTTTGTAGAGAATGTAATTAAAGTGTTAGCATGAAAAATATTGATATCTTTCTTACAAAAATGTATTGCAACTATGATTATGACTTTGATTTTTTATTTATAATATTTAAAAACAACATGAAATAATAACTTCAGTCAGGCATAACATATTTCCTATTAAAAATATGTTATATAACTGTTAGAGAAAAAGTAAATTGAGACCACTATAGTTATTATATTTATGTAGAATTAATGATGAAATCATATTAATAATGAATATTTTTTTCAATAATAATACGTATATTAAATAAATGAACAATAAAATAAAATAAGACAAAATCAGGAATACAAATAAAATAAGCTGGACACTTCTATTGTAATATATTAACTTTGCATGATCCAGAATGGAATGAATCTAGATTCAGACTTTGTCATATGATAACTTTACATGATCCAGAATGGTATGAATCTAGATTCAGACAAATATTTGAAATCGATGTCTTCCGATCAGGATGAAGGTTAGTTCTATTGGATAGTAACTCAGACACTAACAGATAGTAACTTTTCAACAACATCGGCCGAGTTAGACAGGGTCAAAATTTGACATTTTGTTCAAGCAGGTGTTTTTTTCTTATCCATGTAACTAGTGTTTATAAAAAACCGAATTTGTGGTTTGTCAATTAACCAAAAATTGTCCATTTTTAGAAAACCGGTTTTTCGGTTAACCGACATCGAAAAAACCGGTTAACCGTCATATATGCATAGAATACATAAAATTTCCAATAAAGTATATACATCTTTAAAATTTGTAGTTTAGTAGTCAGGAATGGTTAATATTAAATAACTATAAATATACAAAAGTGCTAAGTCCATTTTATTTTGTAAAAATTTCAAAATTATTATCTCTGTCAAATGGAATTGAGTATAAATATATTACTAACTAACTGGTTTTAATTATTGGTTTATTCATTAAATTTCAACCACAAAATGTAAATTTATTTTTTAATTAAATATTTGTTAGTTTTGAAATTTATTATCACCTCGACTTTCTGATATGAAAAAGAAAATGTTACAAGTCCAAAAAAATTACTTGTAATATCAATCTAAATAGGTTTGTATTGTAAATCAGCAGTTTAGGTTTCAAATCAGACCAATAATGTGTGTACAATGAATATAAAAAAAGCACAAAACCAAGAGATTTCTTAATTTTAAACCTAAATTTTAAAAACCGGTTGACCGAGAGATAAAAACCGGATAAACCGGTTAACCGAAAATCAACATTTTAAATTCGCAAAAAACCGAGATTTGGAAGAAAAACCGGGTTTTCGGTTAACCGGTTAACCGTTTTATAAACACTACATGTAACATATTACCTATTGTTCTTAGCAAAATGTGTCCCAAATAGTTTAGATAGCTCTTCTTCATTCTTCCGAAAAAAAATAACAAATTCTAATATTTTTGTTCCGAAATCAAAAACTTATTTGACATTTTTTTAAAATGGTCCTTTTTTTCTTAAAATAAAGCTTAGATATTTTCCTTGAAGACCTATTTGGTCGCTAAGTGGGATGCGAGTAGGATATCTAATAAAATAAATATATTGTAACTCAAGACATACAATTTATGACTTTTTTTGCAAAATAAAAAACTTTGTTGACTTTTTTTTCAAAATGGATAATTTTTAAAATTTTTTTAGCTCAAACAAAAGCTGAGATATTTTCATTGAAGATCCTTTTGGTCGCTTAGTGGGATGCGAATGGGATATCTATCACAATAAATATTTTTTAACTCAAGAAATAAAATTTTTAGCAAAATCGAAATTTTTTTCTAATGCCTTTTTTTTAATTTTTTTGTTGTAAGATCAAAAATTAACTTATCAATATAAAAACCATTAGTTCGGCACAAACGTGCCGAACGTGCAATCCTATTAAGTTTTAGAAACTCAATCAATATGTAATATGGGTAAATCCATATCATCGTACGTGACATTTGTATCTATAGAGTGGAATAGATTTTGCAAAAATAAGAGTATCTTAAATATAATTTGGTCTTTATGTGCCATTCAGGGGGTATTATATTTTAAAAATTATTAAGTACTTTCGATACATTGTTGTCCAAAATATCGAAATAAGGGTATATAAAACATGCCAATTAAATTAAAAAATTAAATATAGTCAGTTAAACTATTATTTTTGCAAATAAAATGTTGTAATATGCTCCAAATACTTACACATAGTAATATTTTAGTGTTTTCTCCTATTCAAATCATCCTGAAAAAATGTTTGAAGGGTTTTTGGGTTTTCAGTCCTGGTAGTCATTTTCGTGGAATGGCCCATATGTAATAAAATCTTTATTTATTAACAAAACTCAATGAAATTTTCATTGATACTTTTTTTAAATTTATCATTCTAAATAAAAAAAGGGTAAAAAAAACGTTGTCAAAAGATCAAAGGGAATACCGCAATTCCTAAAATTGAAGCGAAAATCCCAAAAATGGTATTTATTACAATTTTGCCCATTGGCGATAAATAGGAAACATATCAAGATTTCTAAGGCTGCTTATCGTTTTCTGATCCCAGCTATGGGAATAAAGAAAGGCCAAAGTTGAAATTTTTATAAAAAATAGGTCCAATTCTGAATACGTCCTTCATATTGTAAAAGTAGGACTTGCTTTTTATACCAAAATCTTCTCCGTAAAGATAACTGACAAAAAAACATAAAATTGTTATATGTTCTTAAATAAAGTTTTTTATACCCTACACCACCATAGTGGGGTCGATTAAACGATGTCCGTCCGTCCGTCTGGTCGGCTGGCTGGCTGTCCATGTAAACCATGTGCGCAGAGTACAGGTCGCAATTTTGAAGATATTTCGATAAAATTTGGTACATATTATTTTTTCCAAGGACCAAACCTATTGAAACTGGCTGAAATCGGTCCATTATTTCACCTAGCCCCCATACAAATGTCCTTCCGAAAATAAAATTCCGCTCCAAATAAGTTTTATATACACAAAATTCATGTCACCAAATTTTGTTATGATCGGTCCATAATTAGTCATAGCTCCCATATAGACCCGCTTCTGAAAATCACTTTAACGTGCATAAGTCTCTTAAAAATGTTGGTATACACACAAAATTCACCATAAATAACTTTCATATAGACATGAATCAAACGACCTATTTTAATGGTGATCGGTCCATAATTGGTTATAGCTCCCATATAAGGCCCACTTCCGAAAATCACTCAAAAATATAAATTATTGAAATTTTAAAAGAAAAATGTTTTTGCTCTTTTACTTAGTGTAGGGTATTATATGGTCGGGCTTGACCGACCATACTTTCTTACTTGTTTTTTAATAAAAAAGAGTTAACTCACCTTTTTGCCCAAAAAACTGCAAAAATCTACATTTGTTTTTATATTGAAGATCGTTTATTTTTGGATTCATAATTGATATTTGTAATTTAGTTGTTGAACTAATTGGGATCCATATGTATGCCCAATATTTTTTATAAAATTGACCAAGGTATTTTTAAATTTAAATTTTCAAAAGCCTATCACTCGGAAATTATAAGAGTAAATAGCACACGCAAGCATGTTTTTTCAAGACCCAGTCGAGCGCTTTCCAAAAATATTGGAAGGAAAAATTTCATGTGCTTGAAAATGTTACATGTTGACTGTACCCTAATTTGAGACCCCATTGCACTACCTCTGGGAATTTGCAAAGACCATTTTTATAGCTTTAACTCACACACTCCTTGGCTACACCCACGTCAAATTTTATACTGATCGGACCAGCCGTTTAGAAATGCTAGATTTATTTCCATAAAATTTTGATTCTACCCCACTGTGCTGTGGTCAGTGCTATGAACATATCTTGACTTATTATTCAATCTCTTGTAATATTTATTTTTATTTTCCAGACTTTTTGCCTTTAAAATCGAGGAAAGACGTTTGGCCACAAGTGAATATGAAATTATTAATACCATTTATGGCAAAGTAAGGGGTATGCAACGCAAAAATGCCTACGAAGAATATGGTAACTATTTTGCATTTGAAGGGATACCGTATGCTAAGCCACCCTTAGGTGACTTGAGATTTCGAGCACCGCAACCGCCAGAGCCTTGGGAAGATGTAAAAGATTGTTTGTATTATAAATCGAAACCAGTGCAAAAGGATTTCATCAAAAGAATAACACTAGGTTCAGAAGATTGCCTGTATTTAAATGTATATGCTAAAAAGGTAATTTATTTTATAAATTTGTTTGTTGTATTGTTATTTATAAAATACTTTTTTTTAAATTAAAGCTATGTTCGGAAAAACCTTTGCCTGTTATGGTTTGGATATATGGTGGGGGCTTTCAAATAGGCGAGGCTAGTCGGGAAATCTATTCACCTGATTATTTTATGCAAAAGGATGTAATTTTGGTAACATTAGCTTATCGTTTGGGGGCTTTGGGTAAGTTTGTTTAAAGCAATTGGAAAAATATGGAAATATGTTTACATTTTGCGTATTTATTTTAGGTTTCCTAAGCTTAAACGATCCCGATTTACAAGTACCCGGCAATGCAGGCATTAAGGATCAGGTTATGGCCTTAAAATGGATTAAACAAAATATAGAATACTTTAATGGAGATCCCAATAATATCACGGTGTTTGGTGAAAGTGCTGGGGCAGGTTCTACAAATTTGCTGATGATAACTCCCCAAACCAAAGGTCTATTCCACAAGGCTATTATACAGTCCGGTTCGGCTTTATGTAACTGGGCTAATACACCTCCTCGTGATTGGGGCTATAGACTAGCCTGCGTAATTGGCTACAAGGGCAACAATAATGATAAGGAAGTTTATCGCTTTTTGGCCAAACAGGATGGCAAGAAATTGGCTTGCAGGGATACGATATTGTTAAGCCGTCAAGAAAGGTTTGAAAACTTACTGTTTGCCTTTGCACCAGTAGTTGAACCCTACATATCCGAAGCATGCATAGCAAACAAACCTTTTAAAGAATTAATGCCAAATGCCTGGAGTAATGAAATACCAGTGATTATAGGTGGCAATTCATACGAGGGACTATTTCATTATGCCACTATAATGAAAAGCCAGTATTTGGTAAATGAACTTACAGACTGTGTCAATCTATTGCCGGATGATATTCAACGAAAACATTCACCTGAGGAACTCAAAATCATGGCTTCGAAATTAAAACAGGCATACTTTGGCAACAAAATACCCAGTGTTAAGGAAACATTATTTGAATACATGGATCTCATGAGCTATAGAACCTTTTGGCATGGCATCTTTAGATATATTAAAGCTAGATCGGCCTATGCTACACAGGCGCCTACCTATTGTTATGTCTTTGATTTTGATTCGGATTTTTTCAATCATTTTCGTGTTTTAAACTGTGGCAAATCTATGCGTGGTGTTTCACATGGTGACGATGTTTCTTATTTATTCTACAATGTGGTAGCCGAGAAATTATTACCCACCTCTGGAGAATTCAAATGTATACAACGCATGCTGGGCATGTGGTATAATTTTGCCTTAACCTCCAATCCCAATTGTAAAGAAATTGAACAGGTTTGCTGGCAACCAGTTGGCCATGATACAGATTTGGAAAAACCCATTAAGACTTTAAATATCAGCGATGAGCTAGAGTTCAAGGACTTGCCGTTTCATCGTAAACTTCAACTGTGGAATAGTTTCTATACCAAGGAATCGTTATACTGAAGTGTCTTATTGTTTATAAACCAGTTTTAATCTTGCCAATGATGTGATAGTAAAGAATATAGTTTAAGTACAAATTTGTGGAGTGGAAATATTTCAATAAATGGTTAAATAACAATATGTAAATTAATTCAGTGATATTGAATTGCCTGTGAAAATAAATAACAAGCTATTAAAAAAAAATAATAATTTGTCTGTTAAAATTTTAATTGATTTTCTCCATGTATTTACTGATATTTTAATTAATTAATTGCTAGTAAATATTTTTTTAATAATAGCAATTTAATATAAATAAAAGTAGTAATAATTGTTTTTAATATTATTTATACAGTCTTTAGAGTGTAGAATGTTAGTTTCTTTAAACGTTTACAAGTGCCAAGCTGTAAAAGGAAGTATTAGTGCAAATAAGTACAATATTTTCTAATTTGCTTCTTTGAAAAAAAACAACTCGACTAAAACGTGTATCAATTTTAATGAATGACTGTTTATTATTTGAAATATGTTGTCTATTAGGATAACCTTTTTTGAAGTTTTTGAATTTTCGATGCTCCCAAGAATTAAAATGGTTCTTCGTCTCATTCACTCAAAACAATATATGCTCTATTTCATGTTTCTAGGTACATTATTATAACAAATTCAAAATGTACCATTTGAAGAACGGAAAATGAACATCAGTTCTCCTTATATTTGATTTTAACTTCACTCTCAAGAACACCAGCTAACTGTTATGTCGTTAAGTTTAGTAACAGACAAAAAATTACAATTTCCTCTTTACTCCTGAATACCCATTAAGTTTGAATACTCAAAGTACTCCATTTTGCTGACATCTTTTGTGATGCAAATATGTCTCAAACGATTCAAATCTGTATTCATATTTTAAAAAATGTACCAAACAGCTTAAGATATTTGAGTTTTGTTATACTAAAAATCAATTTTTGGTATAAAATATGAGTGATCACAGATTGAGCCTATTTTCTTCATAATCACAGTAATTACAGAGTTATTAACGATTTGTGATATTTGAGTTTCTTATACTAAATATCGAATTTTGGTATAAAATATGAGTGATCACAGATCTTATTTTCTTTATATTCACAGTAATTACAGAGTTATTAACGATTTAAGATATTTGTGTTTTTTTTACTAAAAATACTCAAAGTACTCCATTTTGCTGACATCTTTTGTGATGCAAATATGTCTCAAACGATTCAAATCTGTATTCATATTTTAAAAAATGTACCAAACAGCTTAAGATATTTGAGTTTTGTTATACTAAAAATCAATTTTTGGTATAAAATATGAGTGATCACAGATTGAGCCTATTTTCTTCATAATCACAGTAATTACAGAGTTATTAACGATTTGTGATATTTGAGTTTCTTATACTAAATATCGAATTTTGGTATAAAATATGAGTGATCACAGAGCTTATTTTCTTTATATTCACAGTAATTACAGAGTTATTAACGATTTAAGATATTTGAGTTTTTTTTACTAAAAATCGATTGAGATTGAGCTTATACAATACCAAAAATGTGATGAGTGATCAAAGATTGAGCTTATTTTCTTTCTAAACACTGTATCTACAAAGTTATTAACGATTTAAGATATTTATGTTTTTTATATTAAAAATCGATTTTTGGTATAAAATATGAGTGATCGCAGATTGAGCTTATTTTTTTATAATCACAGTATTTACAAACTTATTAACGATTTAAGATATTTGAGTATCTTATACTAAATATCGATGTTTGGTGTAAAATATGAGTGATCACAGATTGAGCTTGTTTTCTTTATAATCACAGTATTTACAAAGTTATTAATGATTTAAGATATTTGAGTTTCTTATACTAAATATCGATTTTTTGTATAAAATATGAGTGAGCACATATTGTGCATATTTTGACTAGAATCGCAGTATTTACATAGTTTAAAATATTTAAGTTTTTATACCCTTCGCCATGAGTGGAAAGGGTATATACTAGGGTGGCCCTTAATAACCGAAAGTTGGATTTTGGCCATTAGTAAAAAAAATCATCTTGAACAAATTTTAGGTAAATCGGTTGGGGTTAAGACATGCCGCAAGAACAGAAATTGGTCAAAAAATGTTAAAGTTATTAAAAATTCGCCAGGCCATTAACGTGTCTCAGGCAACTAGAACAAAATTAACATATTTTGATAAATATTAAAATAAAAGCTAATTTTTACTTAAAATATATCTATCTTTACTTGTATATGAGTTTTTGTCTTCGTAGCCTATCGTTAACCTAATCGCAGGTATGACCAAAAAAATAATTTTTTTTAACGGCAGTTCAAAACTCCATTTTAAAATTTTGAAAAATTTTGTTAAACAAATTTCCGAATTTTTTGATCGTCTCAATGGGATTTATTAAGAATATAATAGGGAATAAAAATGTGAAAAAATTATAAAAATATATCTTATAGTTTTTCCGTAGAGTTTTTTTTACTAAAAATACTCAAAGTACTCCATTTTGCTGACATCTTTTGTGATGCAAATATGTCTCAAACGATTCAAATCTGTATTCATATTTTAAAAAATGTACCAAACAGCTTAAGATATTTGAGTTTTGTTATACTAAAAATCAATTTTTGGTATAAAATATGAGTAATCACAGATTGAGCCTATTTTCTTCATAATCACAGTAATTACAGAGTTATTAACGATTTGTGATATTTGAGTTTCTTATACTAAATATCGAATTTTGGTATAAAATATGAGTGATCACAGAGCTTATTTTCTTTATATTCACAGTAATTACAGAGTTATTAACGATTTAAGATATTTGAGTTTTTTTTACTAAAAATCGATTGAGATTGAGCTTATACAATACCAAAAATGTGATGAGTGATCAAAGATTGAGCTTATTTTCTTTCTAAACACTGTATCTACAAAGTTATTAACGATTTAAGATATTTATGTTTTTTATATTAAAAATCGATTTTTGGTATAAAATATGAGTGATCGCAGATTGAGCTTATTTTTTTATAATCACAGTATTTACAAACTTATTAACGATTTAAGATATTTGAGTATCTTATACTAAATATCGATGTTTGGTGTAAAATATGAGTGATCACAGATTGAGCTTGTTTTCTTTATAATCACAGTATTTACAAAGTTATTAATGATTTAAGATATTTGAGTTTCTTATACTAAATATCGATTTTTTGTATAAAATATGAGTGAGCACATATTGTGCATATTTTGACTAGAATCGCAGTATTTACATAGTTTAAAATATTTAAGTTTTTATACCCTTCGCCATGAGTGGAAAGGGTATATACTAGGGTGGCCCTTAATAACCGAAAGTTGGATTTTGGCCATTAGTAAAAAAAATCATCTTGAACAAATTTTAGGTAAATCGGTTGGGGTTAAGACATGCCGCAAGAACAGAAATTGGTCAAAAAATGTTAAAGTTATTAAAAATTCGCCAGGCCATTAACGTGTCTCAGGCAACTAGAACAAAATTAACATATTTTGATAAATATTAAAATAAAAGCTAATTTTTACTTAAAATATATCTATCTTTACTTGTATATGAGTTTTTGTCTTCGTAGCCTATCGTTAACCTAATCGCAGGTATGACCAAAAAAATAATTTTTTTTAACGGCAGTTCAAAACTCCATTTTAAAATTTTGAAAAATTTTGTTAAACAAATTTCCGAATTTTTTGATCGTCTCAATGGGATTTATTAAGAATATAATAGGGAATAAAAATGTGAAAAAATTATAAAAATATATCTTATAGTTTTTCCGTACCTGCGATTTAAATTTTGAAATTTTCGAGAAAAACCAATTATTTAAAATTTTTTTTTTCGAATGAGCTCTATTTCCTTACTCTTATGAATTTTAAGCAAAACTTATTCAGAATATTATAGTCCAGATAATTCTAAATATACCCTGAAACTTTTACTAAAATCGGAAAACGGAAAACGTTAACCCTTAAATCGTGAAGGTCAAAGGTCATTAACGGGATTGAGGCAACTAGAACAAGAAAGGAAAATTAACATATTTTGATAAATATTTTTACTTAAAATATGTCCATATTTAATTGTGTATTTCTGTTTTTTATATCTCATTAGAACGACAATTACGTACACATTTCGATTCTTTTAAATTAAATTGCAAAAGTAATTTTTTAATGGCAAAAACTGGAAAAAATGCATTTTATCCCCTCGTAAATGCATCTCAAAACTTCAGAGGGCTTGCGGCACGTCTTAACACCAACCGATTTACCTAGAATTTTTTCAGGATGATTTTTTTTACTAATGTTTACCAAACTGGGGGTGAGAATGGCCAAAATCCAACTTTCGTTTATTAAGGGCCACCATATACATATATAATATACATATAAGTTTGTCATTCCGTTTGTAATTTCTACATTTTTCATTTGGGACCCCACAATGTATTCTGGATCGTTATAGATAGCGAAGTCGATATAGCTATGTCCGCCTGTATGTCCGTAGCCCCAAAAAACTTACAGACATCATTCATAAATAGCTCGCTTGCTATTTAAAATCGACAAAATCGGACAACAAATGGCTGAGATATAAGGAAAAAACCGGGACAACTTAGATTTTTGGCCTATTTATACCCTACACCACCTTAGTGGGGAGGGTATTATGCATTTGTGCAGATGTAACGCCCAAAAATATTAGTCTAACACCCACCTTAAAGTATACCAATCGACTTAGAATCACTTTCTAAGTCGATTAAACGATGTCCGTCCGTCTGGTCGGCTGGCCATGTAAACCTTGTGCGCAGAGTACAGGTCGCAATTTTGATGATATTTCGATCAAATTTGGTACATATTATTTTTTTGGCTGAAATCGGTAAATTATTTCACCTAGCCCCCATACAAATGTCCTTCCGAAATTAGTCTTTATCGGTCATAAATGTTTAATTTATAAATTTATCTCCACAAGTTCCGCTCCAAATAAGTTTTATATATACAAAATTCATGTCAACAAATTTTGTTACGATCGGTCCATAATTAGTCATAGCTCCCATATAGACCCGCTTCCGAAAATCAAATCGCTTAAAAATGTTGGTATACTCACAAAATTCAACATAGTAAACTTCCATATAGACACAAATCACAGGACCTAATTTCATGGTGATCGGTCCATAATTGGTCATAGCCCCGATATAAGGCACACTTCCAAAAATCACTCAAAAATATAAATTATTGAAATTTTAAAAGAAAAATGTTTTTGCTCATTTACTTAGTGTAGGGTATTATATGGGCTTGACCGACCATACTTTCTTACTTGTTTTGATCTATATCTGGATTACTAAGTCATTAATATAGACAATATGGATATCTAATGATAGATAATGCAAAGTCCATTGCAACGATGTATATTAGGCTATAGTAAGTTGGACCTACAATGGTTCAAAATCGATAAAAACTCTTTTTCCAACAAAAAAATTTCAAAAATTTAAAAAACTGATTTTTAAAAAATTAAAAAATCAAATTTGGAAAAAACTTTTTAAACAAAATAAAAAAAAAATTAATTTTGTTTAAATAAAAATATTTTTAGGTATAATTTGGTGAAAGGTATAAAAGATTCGGCTCAGTATTTCGGTATTTAATATCAAACTGGCCATATTTAAACCATAATTTTCAAACTAATTTGACTCTGTATCTCGACATGTTTCCCAATAGGGAGCCACAAATATTATTTTCTGAAAGATTGTGTCCTCGGCTACGATTTATTTGTACTGATTTATAATCACTTTTTTCCGATCAACCCCACTGTGCAACGTCAGCCTAAATATGCAAAACTCAAAAAAAGTGCATTGACCATTAAGCAAGCGTAGCAACTAACATTCAAACTACATACTTCAAATTGATTTTTTTCAACTCTAAACTAATCTGCTTTACTAATTTTTAATTTGATTTGCTACATATAAATAAATATAAACATACAATTGATAAAATGTGTAATTTTTCCATAATACATATTTTATAACTTTGTTAAGATAAATTTAAAATAAACTTGTTTATTTTAATTACATATATTTCTAATTGTTTGTAATCAAAATATTTATAACCCGCACATTATATACATACTATCTGCTAATTTCACATAGACATTTTTATCAGTTTTAAACTTTCAGTTATAGTTGTGGTCACATTTTAAACTAGACATGGTGTAATCGACTCCACAAGCTTTTTTTATCAAATCGTCTGGCTACTGTTTGTTTATTTTGTTCCATTAATTTAATACATACGTACTATGAAAAATTATAACATTTTATCGTTGAATTAATATAAAAATTTAAGAGAAAGAGTCAAAGTACAATAATTGTATTTTTGTAGGCATGTAGTATATACTTTTCTACATAATATATATGGGGCATTTCATGTCAAGTGAACCAACTTTTGAAATCGATGTCTTCCGATCGGGATGAAATTTGCACCAAGGTTAGCTCTATTGGATAGTAACTCAGACACAATTTTTCAACAACATCGGTCGAGAACTCTCTGAGTTATAGGGGGTAAAATTTTGACAATTTGGTCAAACAGGGGTTTTTTCTTATCCATGTAACTTATTACCTATTGTTCCTAGCAAAATGTGTCCCAAATAGTATAGATAGCTATTTCTTCGATCTTTCGAAAAAAAATATTTAAAAAAAAAAATAAAAAATTTTTAATATTTTTTTTCCGAAATCAAAAACTTTTTTGACTTTTTTTTAAAATACGTCCTTTTTTTTTTTTTTTTTTTTTTTCTTAAAATAAAGTTTAGATATTTTCCTTGAACACCTACTTGGTCGCTTAGTGGGATGCGAGTGGGATATCTATCAAAATAAATATTTTGTAACTCAAAACATCAAATTTTTGACTTTTTTTGCAAAATCAAAAACTTTGTTGACTTTTTTTTTCAAAATGGACCCTTTTTTAATCTTTTTTTTTAGGTCAAACAAAAGCTTAGATATTATCCTTGAAGACCCTTTTGGTCGCTTAGTGGGATGCGAGTGGGATATCTATCAAAATAAATATTTTTTAACTCAAGACTTACAATTTTTGACTTTTTTTTTTGCAAATACGATTTTTTTTCCAAATGGGCCCTTTTTTTAAAATTTTTTTTGTAGTCAAAAGAAAGCTTAGGTCCATTCCTTTAAGATATTTTTAGTCCCTTAGTGGGATGCGAGTGGGATATCTATCAAAATAAATATTTTGTAACAATTTTTTAATTTTTTTTTGCAAAATCGAAATTTTTTTCCAATATGGGACTTTTTTTTAAAATTTTTTTTTTGCTCAAAAGAAAGCTTAGGTCTTTTCCTTTAAGACCTATTTTGTCACTTAGGAAGATGTGAGTAGGATATCTATTAAAATAAAAATGTTGTAACTCAAGACATTCAATTATTGACTTTTTTTTTGCAAATTCGAATTTTTTTTCAAAATGGGCCCTTTTTTAAAAATTTTTTTTTAGTCAAAAGAAAGCTTAGGTCCATTCCTTTAAGATATTTTAGGTCCCTTAGTGGGATACGAGTGGGATATCTATCAAAATAAATATTTTGTAACTCAAGAAATACAATTTTTGATTTTTTGGCAAAATCAAAAACTTTTTTGACTTTTTTTTAAAATGGGCCCTTTTTGTTTTTTTTTTTGCTATAAAGAAAGCTTAGGCCTATTCCTTTAAGATGGTTTTGATCGCTTAGTGGGATGCGAGTGGGATATATATCAAAATAAATGTTTTGTAACTCAAGACATACAATTTTTGTGTTAAAACATTTATTTTGATAGATATCCCACTCGCATCCCACTAAGGGACTAAAAATATCTTAAAGGAATGGACCTAGGCTTTCTTTTGAGCAAAAAAAAAATTAAAAAAGGGCCCATATTGGAAAAAAATTTTGATTTTGCAAAAAAAAATTAAAAAATTGTATGTCTTGCGTTACAAAATATTTATTTTGATAGATATCCCACTCGCATCCCACTGAGGGACTAAAAATATCTTAAAGGAATGGACCTAAGCTTTCTTTTGACTACAAAAAAAATTTTAAAAAAAGGGCCCATTTGGAAAAAAAATCGTATTTGCAAAAAAAAAAGTCAAAAATTGTAAGTCTTGAGTTAAAAAATATTTATTTTGATAGATATCCCACTCGCATCCCACTAAGCGACCAAAAGGGTCTTCAAGGATAATATCTAAGCTTTTGTTTGACCTAAAAAAAAAAGATTAAAAAAGGGTCCATTTTGAAAAAAAAAAGTCAACAAAGTTTTTGATTTTGCAAAAAAAGTCAAAAATTTTATGTTTTGAGTTACAAAATATTTATTTTGATAGATATCCCACTCGCATCCCACTAAGCGACCAAGTAGGTGTTCAAGGAAAATATCTAAACTTTATTTTAAGAAAAAAAAAGTCAAAAAAGTTTTTGATTTCGGAAAAAAAATATTAAAAATTTTTTATTTTTTTTTTTAAATATTTTTTTTCGAAAGATCGAAGAAATAGCTATCTATACTATTTGGGACACATTTTGCTAAGAACAATAGGTAATAAGTTACATGGATAAGAAAAAACCCCTGTTTGACCAAATTGTCAAAATTTTACCCCCTATAACTCAGAGAGTTCTCAACCGATGTTGTTGAAAAATTGTGTCTGAGTTACTATCCAATAGAGCTAACCTTGGTGTAAATTTCATCCCGATCGGAAGACATCGATTTCAAAAGTTGGTTCACTTGACATGAAATGCCCCATATGTATATTATATATATTTTATATTGTTCTCTCTGAAAAATGGCTCGTAGCACAATTTTAAATAAACAGCTGGTTATGTTTACGAAATGGAAAAATAAAAACAAAGAGGAAAATTGTTTGTTTATATTAAATAAAACGAAAACCAATAAACTGAATCAAAGAGTATTTAGAAATATATGAGAATAATGACGTTTCTTGTTTATTATAGAGCTGCCAGATAGGATGAATTATGTTCGTAATAGAAATTTACGGTTTTCGTTGATCTACTTAAATTTAAGTAGAATTTAGATGAGATTTCATTAGCATAAAAAACATTTATGTATTTGAAAGGTACGAAAAACTAGTTTTCCTAGAAATCCTCCAAATTCAAATAGGTCCCCGCGCTAATCCATACTAGATACATATGCTAAAATGTATATTTTTTATCCTTATTTAGTGTTTATTAAAATAATTTTTTTTTTAATATTTTTTTAAATTTCGCTAATAAAAATTATTAATATAAAATTTGATATTTTAAATATGTATGAATTTGTATGTTATTTATTGGTACTTATTATACATTTAAACATCTATGGTTATATAAAGCGCCTTTTGTTCGGCCTTAGGCT
Source organism: Calliphora vicina (assembly GCF_958450345.1). Classification (NCBI taxonomy): domain Eukaryota; kingdom Metazoa; phylum Arthropoda; class Insecta; order Diptera; family Calliphoridae; genus Calliphora; species Calliphora vicina. Next base: position 24,072,688 of record NC_088780.1, read on the forward strand.
TAGTAGCTTTTATGTCGTAAATTTGTGATTTATATAGGTATCCACACAAATACCTCCACAGATGTGTTTTATATTAAAGAAAATCATATTGTCACGATTTTACCATTTAAAAATGGTGATTTATTATATATGTAGTTTAAAAATTGTAGCACTCTCTTATATTATACACTTTAAAAATACACTGGTAAAATACAAGAATACACTGTTAATACAGTTGATGTTTATTCTAACAGCGCCTTTAATAAACTGAATTATCTTAACGGACAAAACTAGAATGTTCTATTTCTAGAGCTTTTAGCATCTTTAATGTTAATGGTAATAATCTTTAATATTTAATGTTGCCATACTTACAAACAATATGAATAACTGCTTGTTATCAACATTGTTGATAAGTAGAAGTTTCTACTGCTGGAAATGTTTATAATTATGATGAAAGTTGCAAGCACTCGTTACTGAATACAGACTGTTAAATTCAAATTGATAGTGCAAATTCGTAACAATATTTAACATTTTTTTGGATCCATCCATTATTGACCATAGGTCGAAAATACAATTATTGAAGTTTTAACAGAATAATAATTTGCTCATATACTCATCGTAGGGCATTATAAGGTCAGGCTTTACCGACTATACTTTCTTTCTTCTTTTGTTGGGAATTTTTTTAACTATAAATTTTTGTTTTTTTTTAAATGTTGCTATCATAGAGAGATACAAATAGAGTGGAAACTAGAAAAAAAACTCAAACAAAAAAATTACTTATGTGCTGTTTATAACCTACACCACAATAGTCTAACACCCACCTTAAAGTATACCGATCGACTTAGAATCATTTTCTGAATCGATTAAACGATGTCCGTCCGTCCATCCGTCTGGTTGGCTGGCTGTCCAGGTCGCAATTTTGAATTTTGGCTGAAATCGGTCAATTATTTCACCTAGCCCCCATACAAATGTCCTTCCAAAATTGGACTTTACCGGTCATAAATGTTTAATTTATATGTCATGTCACCAAATTTTGTTACGATCGGTCCATAATTAGTCATAGCTCCCATATAGACCCGCTTCCGAAAATTACTTTAACGTGCATAAATCGCTTAAAAATGTTGGTATACTCACAAAATTCAACATAGTAAACTTTCATATAGACATAAATCACACTACCTAATTTCATGGTGATCGCTCCACAATTAGTCATAGCCCCCATATAAGGCCCACTTCCGAAAATCACTCAAAAATATAAATTATTGAAATTTTAAAAGAAAAATGTTTTTGCTCTTTTACTTAGTGTAGGATACTATATGGTCGGACTTGACCGACCATACTTTCTTACTTGTTTTCTATAGCGAACGGGTACTTTGAGTGGAAATTTAAAATGTGTTTTGTTATTGTAACAAAAACAAAATACGTGTGAAACGTCCACTCAAAGCACTTGTTCGCTATAGAAAAACAGCACATTAAAATCATAGAGAAACATTAAGCGGAAACTAGAAAAAAATTCAAACAAAAAAATACTAAAAATAATAACATATACGAGTGTTGTTTTTGTTTTCACATAGTTTCTGACAATTGAGTTAGGTCTTTGACATATTTGGTATGTCGTACATTCTCGCGACATAGGTTTTTGACAACTGAGTTAGGTCTCTGACCGGAGAGTTTCCGATCTATATGTATATATCTATGGTTGCCATTTTTACTGGAAAATTCAAATCAAATGTGCAACCTATAAACATTATCCGATCATGCTTAAATTTTTAGTATTTAGTTTTTAGATTACGGAGACAATTTTACAAATTTTGAGCATCGAAAATATGCAAAATAATAGCTATGCCTGTCTTTCTTTCTATTAAAGGCACTATACAGTGGTAGCCAGGTAAGTAAGACAAAAATTGTTTGCTAAATTCCATGTGATTGTCAATTATTTTTTCAAATATTTACACAAATGAGGACTGTTTTAACACACAAGTGTGTCTTATTCAACACACAAGTGTGTTTATACCCTTAGGTCCTTTTGTTTTGGCTCTATCGCAGTTAAAATTCAGTTGATGAAAAAAATTCAAGTATTTGTCTTAAATAGCTGGCCACAACTGTATATCCTAGAGTAAAGATCTTAAGGGGATGACATTTCCACCAAATATTCTTTGTTGAATGGAAATACTTGGTATTCAAAATTAGCAAAATCAGTCAACTAGAAATAGAGTTTTGGACTATTTGTTGTTAAAGATGTATGCTGATTAACAAACTATTCGAGAGTGGAGCTATGGAGACCTGCAATTTTATTACAAGGTTTACATGGACGGACGGACATAACTTAATCGGCTGCTACACAGTCAACATTTACCCTCCCAAAGTTGTTAAATGCAATAAATTTCCTGAATTAACATCACAGAAAAATCCGGCAACACTTAGCCTACTTGTAAGAGTGGACCATCTGAATCTTGTAGTTTGCAGTAGAAACAAAAAGAAAACATACAAAGAGAGAAATGAGCAATAAAATGTTAACATTTTTATTAAGGTTGAAATTTTTTTTTTTTGCAATTATTATATTTTTTTTGCTTTTTCGTTTATACTAAAAACAAGCACGAATATAACACAATATCTAAAATGCATAACAAACACAATTTAGACATTCAAACGAATACAATTGTCAACACAATACGCATTTCAAAAAGAAAAAAGTTACACTGAAAAGTATAGAATATAATTACAAATAAAAAATTACTAACGACAATGGCCAGCAGCAGGTATTAATAATTCCTAGTAATAATAAATCAATAAAAACACTTAAATAATTACATTATAATTTCTTAATTTAGTGACTTGGTAATCGAAACCACTTTGGGGCCAGTCAGAGGCCAGGAGACTAGGGGCGTTTATGATGATATTTATTACTCATTCGAGGGTATACCATTTGCTGAGATACCAGTGGGTCAGTTAAGGTTTCGTCCGCCTCTGCCAAAAAAGCCATGGTCTGAAATTTTAGATTGTACGCAAAAACCTAGCAAACCAATGCAAAAAAATCCATTTAATAATCAAATAGAAGGAAGTGAAGATTGTTTGTATGTGAATATCTATGCAAAACAGGTTTGTGCTCATCTCTACATAACGACAAAGAGATTTGAGTTTAAGAGATGCATTTTATTAAGAGATACTTTTTTTTTTTGTGTTGAAAATAGCTAAACTCTTCAAAACCTTTGCCGGTTATGATATTTGTCTTTGGCGGTGCTTTTGAAAAGGGTGATCCCACCAGAGATCTGCATGGTCCAGATTATTTTATGGAGAAAGAATTAATATTTGTAACAGTAGGCTATCGTTTAGGTTCATTGGGTAAGTTAGAGATTTGAAAATAAAAACAAAAAACGTAATAAGTTATAGCTATACATTACGGTGGGTAGTTTTGAAAAAAAAAAATTATACGAAGAATTCTAAGCAACCTCAAAACCATTGCGGAAATTTAAAAATAGTTTGTAAGTAAGTGCTTCTGACTCATGAGTTTGAATAAGAGATTTATTAAATTTTCTTTCAAATACCCAAAGTTCTCAATTATAAATATTTATATATTTGCCCAATTCACAATTGATGTCGTAGTGTTGTATGTCATAAATATTTTTCAAACTAATTTTTCGAAACAAAACATTAATATAAAAATTACGACATACAACTATACAACGCTACGACACCATTTGTGAATTGGGTAATTGAATATAAAACCTTTATAATCAATGAATTTAGAAAATTCATTTATTTTAAAGTAAAGTATACATTGAAGTTATCCCCTTTCTATACCTGATAAATTTTTATCATGATAAACTTCAAAACGGTTGTCAAGATAAATAATGATCAGGTATAGTCCCCATTTATTAGTATTATTGCTTCGTAACCCCCTGTCTATACTTGACAAATATTTATCATAACAATTAATGACGTTTGTTGTCAAGACAAAGTTGTCTAAGCAAAAGCACTAACAATTTTGTCATAACGAAGCAATAATATTAATAAATGGAGACTATACCTGATAATTTTTTATCTTGACAACGATTTTGACATTTATCATGATACAAATTTATCAGGTTAGGGGGTTATGACAAAATTGCTAGTACTTTTGTTTAGACAACTTTGTCTTGACAACAAACGTCATTAATTGTTATTAATTGGTAACATATTCGAAAAACCATAGAGAAATATATATAGAGCGGAAACTCTTCTGTCAGAGACCTAACCATAGAGAATAGACATAGAGCGAAAAATTCTCCTGGCAGAGACCTAACTCAGTTGTCAGAAACCTAAGTGGTGAGAACGTATTGGTGGAAAAAACTATGTGAAATCAAAAACAATACTCGTATGTGTGATTATTTTGAGTAGTTTTTTTGTTTGAGTTTTTTTCTAGTTTCCGCTCTATGTTTCTCTATGGACCTAACTCGGTTGTCAAAAAAAATAAAATGTTTTCCTACAAAAGTTTTTCTTTATATGTGTTTATAAAATTAATGGAAATTTGAAGCCGATTAAACGTTGAAATGATAAATGAAAGAAAATCCTGAGTTACATTCCTTATTCGCAATACTTATTTACTGTTAAAGCAATTTTTACACCAGCATTGCAGTTAATTTCAGCCAGGACCCATGATTTCTAGGGCAAAGTTGCTTTGAATTCTTCTTACACATTCGCTAGCCTTACTAAACATAATAATTCTCTTTTAGGTTTTGTATCCTTCAAAGATCCCCATTTAAAAATACCCGGTAATACTGGTTTCAAGGATCAGTTGATGGCTTTAAAATGGCTTAAGGCAAATATTTCCCGTTTTAATGGCGACAGCGAAAATATAACAATCTTTGGAGAAAGTGCTGGTGCTGCTTCGGTGCATTATTTAATGTGTTGTCCCTTAGCTAAGGGACTATTTAACAAGGCTATACTAATGTCTGGAACGGTGCTATGCCCCTGGGCTTACAATCCTTTGGAAAATCTACCCTATCGTTTGGCTAAAGCTTGTGGTTACGAGGGACCAGCTGAAGATGAACAACAAATATGTGAATATTTGCAGAAACTACCAGCCGAAGAACTAATGAAACCTTATATCTTAACTAAGGAAGACAATCTTAATGATTGTTTCTTTAATTTTGGACCCTGTAAAGAACCGTATAGGGATAAAATGTGCATTTTAGAAAAACATCCGGAAGAGATATTGCAAGATTCTTGGGGTCATGAAATACCAGTATTAATGGGTGGTACCTCGTTTGAGGGTCTCTTAATGTTTCCACGTGTACACATGACACCATTTATTTTAACCGAGCTTGAGGAAAATCCACAACATGTATTGCCGTTACCGGTAAAAACGAAACATTCTGTAGAAGTACAAAAGCAATTGGGAGATAAAGTTAAAAAAGCTTATTTTGGTGATAAAAAAGCTGACATGGCAAATGTTATGAATTATTGTGATGTAAGCAAAATAGAACTATATAATTTATTATACATTAATTTACATAATATTTTCTTATTTCTTACAGTATGCCTCCCACAAAGTCTTTTGGCATCCAATTTTACGCTCCCTTAAGGCTCGCATACTCGCTGGAAAAGCACCCACTTATTTATATCGTTTCGATTTCGATTCTGCTGACTTCAATCATCAACGCATCAAATACTGCGGCAAGCAAATACGCGGTGTAGCTCATGTAGACGATCATTCATATTTATTTTATGGTAATTTCTCTTGGAAATTATCCCCAGAGACGGCTGAATATAAAACCATTCAACGCATGATTGATATTTGGTCGTCGTTTGGCATCAATGCAAATCCCAATTGTGGCCATACCAAGGAGGTATTAAAGGAACGTTGTTGGCTGCCGGTGTGTAGTGTAGACGATATTAAATGCTTGAATATTGGCAGGGAATTAGATGTGATTGATTTGCCGGAATTGCAAAAACTACAGGTATGGGAAAGTGTTTACAACATTGAGTCATGAATGATTGGATGCAACGATGTAGCAACATAAACCTTGAATAAATATTAGAAAAGCCAAGAAACACTGTTCGCTTGCTTAATAGTTTTGACTAATTTTTTTTTTGTCTTGCTTGACACATTTTCAATACAAAGAGTTAACAGAATATTGGACAATATTAAAATGAATAGGTTATTTAACAAAATTTATATATTAATAGTATTATATGCTAAAAAAATTTTTATTACCAAATTTATTATTAAACAAATTTTCTAAATATAAAATAAATAATAAACTTAAATATATATCGTTATTATAACACCAATAAAAAACTAATTAAAATAACAGTTTTTAATTTTCTTTTCTGAAATCCTTGTAATCATAGCTCAAACTAAATTAAAATGAATTTAGTATTTAAGGCAGATAACATTTCCAAAAGAGCATCTCAAAATTGCATCTGCATCATGAATTAATTTTTTGCGAACAATTTTGTTTAATAATGTAGTCTAGCGGACATAATTAGCTTTTAAATGCCTCTTAAATCAAAAAAATCCGACCACAGCTTCATAAAATACGAGTATCTAAAGTTACATCCCATGTAAATTTTCTAAATAAATTTTAAAGAATAAAATTGGAAATATCCAAAAAAGGGTATGTGCTAGGGTTTCTACATGGGAAAAATTTCCCGGGAATATTTTTTTGTTAGTTTTCGGGAAATGTTTGTCGGGAATTTATCGGAATTTCTTCATAAGTTTTCTTCTAAAATTTTCAATTTTCAGATTCGTTTCGATGGCCAAATTTGTTGCTAATTCAATCGTTCTATTATTCGGTTATTCGTTGAAATAACCGAATGTTTTTCACACAACTCAAGCCAAAAGAAAAATTTGGTTATTAAGAATGAATCTAAAGTTTATGCTCTTAAGATGCCTAACATTACAACTTTTAGGGATATTCAATGAATATTATTCATATTTAGAGAAAATAATAACAATAGTAGTGGTTCAAATTTGTTTATCTACTATCAGATATGAAAAATGTCTAACTACGCATGTTTTACTGATTTAACATTGTAACGTGGATAAGTATTTAGCTACTTTCCCGTACAAATTAATATAATTTCCCCGTACATAGTAATAAAATAAAAATTAATAAGTAATAATAATAATTAATTTCATAATAAACCATTTAAATTATAAGTTCATTTAGTGGGAACATCATCACAATATGCTGTCTAGTGTGAACATACATATAAATATATTAATTTGTTTGAGAATGAAAACATATCACCTAATAATTCCCATCTAGTTTATACAAATTTGTGTATAAGTAACAAAAGTTTACACATTGTGGGGGCGGTTCATACGAGACAGAATTTGCCAACCACTTTGATATTAATTTATCAAAGTAGACTGACATAGATCGGTCAACCCATTTTTCCTTTTCGGGACTCGGACATAGTTCGAGTACCGATAATACATTTTATCAGCGACTTCGGTCGACTGTTCAATACAGGGGCTTCGGTCCACTGTTCAAGACAGAGGCTTGTTCCGACTGTTCAATACAGAGACTTCGGTCGACTGTTCAATACAGAGACTTCGGTCATCTGTTCAATACAGAGGCTTTGGCCGACTGTTCATTACAGAGACTTCGGCCTTCTGTTCAATACAGAGACTTCGGTCGGCTGTTCCATACAGAGGCTTCGGCCAACTGTTCAATACAGAGACTTCGGTCGACTGTTCCATACAGAGGCTTCGGCCAACTGTTCAATACAGAGACTTCGATCTTCTGTTCAATACAGAGACTTCGGTCGGCTGTTCCATACAGAGGCTTCGGCCAACTGTTCAATACAGAGACTTCGGTCGACTGTTCAAGACAGAGGCTTCGGTCAACTGTTCAATACAGAGACTTCGGTCAACTGTTCAATACAGAGACTTCGGTCGACTGTTCAATACAGAGGCTTCGGCCGACTGTTCAAGACAGAGACTTCGGTCGACTGTTCAATACAGAGGCTTCGGCCAACTGTTCAATACAGAGACTTCGGTCGTCTGTTCAATACAGGGGCTTCGGCCAACTGTTCAAGACAGAGGCTTCGGCCAACTGTTCAATACAGAGACTTTGGTCGACTGTTCAATACAGAGGCTTCGGCCAACTGTACAATACAGGAGCTTTGGCTAACTGTTCCCCTATTTAAGTGCATTTTACTTATATTATAGATTAAGTATCTAAAATATTATAGTTTTAATTATCATCCGATCCTGTACCAACGAACCGCATCACCAGAGACCCGTAACAACCGCTTGCGACAAACTGTCCAGTTAGTGAGTCGTATCAATACATCGTACCGCCGACGATTATTGAAATCCCGAAGAATCCGAAATACATCTCACCAGAACCGCCCACACCCGAACGTAGAATCATTACCAGAAATCCGACAACATCCGAAGTTATTATCGTAGCTGTTCGTAATTCGATATATATAAACACTTATTATATATTAACTATATTAAATATTAAACAATAAAGAAAGATATTATCGACCCTGGAAAGGTTAAATCAATTGTGTTATCACCTAAGGTTTGTGGATCCGTAAGTTTACCCTGGACTCGACTGAACTACCGACGACAAATCCACGTTATAACATATTCGAAATTCTTAATTTTTTTAATTAAACAAAGAATTTATTGATTTTATACTGATTAAAACTACGACTGTGACAATACCGATAAAAGAAATAATTCTGGGAAATTAGGAACCCTAGTATGTGCTTACCGGGAAGGGAAGACCCAAGTGTTTTTACTTTGTTCTTTGGTGGAATTCCGAGCCAAAAGATCTGCTAATCTTTTGAGGACAAGAACGAATCAAGCCTATTTCGTATCCTAGAGAGTGCGTTCTGCACCGATCGAATCTGGACTATAAAGCGGGTGATGCACAAATTCTGAGCGTTGTCATGACGAAATATTACGGTTTCATGTCTGGTCGCATATCCTGGGAGTTTTTCGCCAAAGGTCTCTACAAACGAATTAGTTGCATTCGGTAGAGGTTCCTTGTGATGATCTGGTCAGATTTTTGCAGCTCATAATAGAAAGGATCCTCTTACCCCCCACCAAATACAGAGTATTACCTTTGCGCCATGGATATTTGGCTTTGGTGTCGATTCGGCTGGTTGACGTAGCTTCGCAAAGGATCTCTTACGCTTTGGGTTATTGTAGTGGATCCACTTTTCATCACAAGTTCAAGCACCGTCTTTCGAGGTCTTTCGGCTTCAATTCATATGGTACGCAAATTGCTCCCTATGATTTTGCAAGCTCATGTTGAATTTGGTCTTCAAACTTTTTTGGGTGGCCTAGGCGATCTTTGTTTTTCGTGTTCTGAACTGAACAAAACATCTAATGCACGTTTAAAATAATAGAAAACATTCACCTACACCAAGTAAAAGAGCAAAAACCTTTTTCTTTTAAAATTTCAATAATTTACATTTTTGAGTGATTTTCGGAAGTGGGCCTTATATGGGGGCTATGACCAATTATGGACCGATCACCATGAAATTAGGTCGTGTGATTTATGTCTATACGAAAGTTTACTATGTTGAATTTTGTGAGTATACCAACATTTTTAAGCGATTTATGCACGTTAAAGTGATTTTCGGAAGCGGGTCTATATGGGAGCTATGACTAATTATGGACCGATCGTAGCAAAATTTGGTGACATGAATTTTGTATATATAAAACTTACTTGGAGCGCAACTTATGGAGATACATTTATAAATTAAACATTTATGACCGATAAAGTCCAATTTCGGAAGGACATTTGTATGGGGGCTAGGTGAATAATGGCCAGTTTCAATAGACTTAGTCCTTGGCTCGAAAAAATAATATGTACCAAATTTGATCGAAATATCTTCAAAATTGTGACCTGTACTCTGCGCACAATGTTTACATGGACACCCAGCCAGCCAACCAGACGGACGGACATCGTTTAATCGATTTAAGGTGGGTGTTAGACTAATATTTTTGGGCGTTACAAACATCTGCACAAACGCATAATACCCTCTCCACTATGGTGGTGTAGGGTATAAAAACTTTGTTGTTTAGACTATAATATTCAATAACTCAACAGAAAGCTAAATTATTCTAAAGAAAAAGAGAGGTTTTGAGCATTACTTACACCTGCCTACTTGCCAGTAAACGTTGGAAAAATAAGTAAAAAATGACGAGAATTAATTTCCAGTGGGCTTAGTTTAAGTTTAACTTAGTAAGTGCAATTCCAAGTTGAAATTTCTTGAACTACTCCTTACTACAAATGCGAGTCGAAATTATGTCACGTGCTAAATCATACTAAAGGTTGTTTAAAAACGAATGTAAATATTTCAAAAAGACAACTACCATCAGATGGTTCCAACTAGTTCAAGTTTCTTAGTTGATTCCACGTGGATTACAAGAATATTGGAATTTACAAATGCCAACACTGGCTACTAATATACTAGAAATGCTCGTAATTAATTTCGGTTTGTTCAACAGTTTAAGTCTTTTATTTTTCCTCAGCTAATCGATAACAATCGATAATACTTTAGCTTTCTTTTGAGAAAAGAAATTTAAAAGAAGGGTCCAAAAAAAATCCACAAATTTTTTAATTTTCCAAAAAATGTATATTTTGAGTTACAAAATATTTATTTTGATAGGTATCCAACTTGCATCCCACTAAGCGACCAAATAGGTTTTCAAGGAAAATATCTATGTTTTTCATTTTAGAAAAAAAATATTAAATATTTTATATTTTTTTTAAATATTTTGTTCGAAAGATTGAAGAAATATCTATCTAAACTATTTGGGACACATTTTGCTAAGAACAATAGGTAATATGTTACATGGATGAGAAAAAACACCTGGTTGCCCAAAATGTCAAATTTTGACCCCCTCTAACTCAGATGGTTCTTCACCAATCTTGTTGAAATTACTATCCAATATGTCTGAATTATTATCCAATAGGACTACCCTTGGTGCAAATATCACACCGATCGTAAGACATCGAATTCAAAAGTTGGCTCACTTGAATGAAATCCCCTATATGGACAATTACATGTCATCGTACGTGACATTTGTACGCCTATAGAGTGGAGTAGATCTTGCAAATATAAGAGTATCTGAGAAATAATTTGGTCCTTATGTTCCATTCAAAGGGTATTATATTTTAAAAAAAATAATAACTTCTTTCGAAACATTGTTGTCTAAAATATAGAGCGAAATACGGGTATATGGTACGTGACGTAAAACGGAATTAATTTCGAGGTACATATAGAAATATGCGAAAATTTGGAAATCGTGAGAGGTGTTACGTTTTCTTTTAATTTCTTACACTAAACCAAATATTTTTCCTTTATAATCCGTCATATTTAAAAAAAAACAATCTTTGGATGTTTTTATAATAAATAAAATTTAATATCGTACGTGACATACCGTTCATGACAGATTTTTCTGTTGTAGTAAAACAATATATATTCTGTAATTATGTGAATACAAAAACTAAAAAATAAATAGAAAATATAAATTCGTTTTCAATAAACAATTTGATAATTGCATCATAATTGAATCAATTTTCTCCGCAATTAAATTAAAAAATTAAATATATTTACGTAAAAACTTTCAAAACATATTATAGCCGCAAATCAATACATGTATGTATATCCTAAGGTGAAGGGTATATAAGATTCGGCACAGCCGAATATATCACTCTAACTTGTTTAAGTAAATAACAGTTTTTTTTACGAATAATCGTTTATTTATTTCATAACGTAGCTAATTATTTTTGGAGAAATTATGAATACAGTGACAAACTTATATAAACTTTAGACAGTCGTAGTGAGGGATATGACAAACATTTTATTAAAGCATTAAATTAACTCATTACCAAAGAATTCCAGGCAATAATATTAGTATGCATTTGGGTACATTGTATTAAGTATGTCGATATGCAATAATGACCAATTTAATTTAAATTATTTTGCAAGTCATGTTTTCGCACAAAACTGCTATCAAATAAAAGAAATCTAGGCACTCGTTGCAATATGAAAGTTATACTGAGTTGTTCATCGTATTAGTAACTAACTGCCTATAGAGACGGCTAATTTCAGTAGGGTCTTTGACAAAACTATGAATGCAATTCCTTCTAACATGTGAGGTTTTTCGGAATAGCAAAGCATTTACTTTGTGACAATATTCTACTGAATATTATGACACTTTTTTAGTCTATTAAAATAATAACATTGAATGTTTAATATTACTAAAATTTATAAATTACTGTAGGTAATTTTTAATTCGATCTGACCATTAAAAGTTCTACATTATATCATGTCAAATGATTGTATTCTGAGCTAATTTTTATTTTTCCACTGTGATAAGACAAACACTTCTATTTTAAATAAATATAAACAAATAATAAAAAGCTCTTCTTTTCAAGCGCTATAAAAAAGAGCACAACAAACTATGTTTATTAAAAGAAAAGAGAAGAAACAAGACTTCAACTGAAATTATAAACTGCAAACTCACAACATTTTATAATAAAATAATAATGTTTAGTCGATTGGTTAAGTTAAGAGAGACAACTACTTAAGAAAGATATGGCTGGCGAGTAAGTTCCATATTTATTTCGCAGATATTTAACTGTTATAAGTTAAATAATACTATATAAATAATAATTATTACTGTTTTATTCCAGTTTAAAATATCAGGAAATTTCTTTACCGGTGGGTCAGCTAAGGGGCTGTCTGAGAAAGACCATCTATGATGAAGAATATTATAATTTTGAGGGTATACCTTACGGCCAGCCACCGGTAGGTGATTTAAGATTCAAAGCACCATTGCCAGCCCAGCCATGGACCGGGGTTAAGGACTGTTTGGAATTTAATGTCAAGCCTATGCAGACAAGCTCTTTAACTGGTAAAATAGAGGGTTCAGAAGATTGTTTGTATTTAAATGTCTACGCTAAAGATGTGAGTAACTTTTGAAATTCAAATACTAAATATAGTAATAGAAAATATTGATATGCCCAAAATTTTCTTTTATACACAAATTTTCTATAGAAAATACTGTTGTACACAAAATTTTCTATAGAAAATACTGTTATACAGAAAATTTTCTATAGAAAATACTGTTATACAGAAACTTTTCTATATAAAATACTGTTGTACACAAAATTTTCTATAGAAAATACTGTTGTACACAAAATTTTCTATAGAAAATACTGTTGTACACAAAATTTTCTATAGAAAATACTGTTGTACACAAAATTTTCTATAGAAAATACTGTTGTACACAAAATTTTCTATAGAAAATACTGTTGTACACAAAATTTTCTATAGAAAATACTGTTGTACAGAAAATTTTCTATAGAAAATACTGTTATACACAACATTTTCTATAGAAAATACTGTTATAAAGAACATTTTCTATAGAAAATACTGTTATACAGAACATTTTCTATAGAAAATACTGTTATACAGAACATTTTCTATAGAAAATACTGTTATACAGAACATTTTCTATAGAAAATACTGTTATACAGAAAATTTTATATAGAAAATACTGTTATACAGAACATTTTCTATAGAAAATACTGTTATACAGAACATTTTCTATAGAAAATACTGTTATACAGAAAATTTTCTATAGAAAATACTGTTATACAGAACATTTTCTATAGAAAATACTGTTATACACAAAATTTTCTATAGAAAATACTGTTATACAGAACATTTTCTATAGAAAATACTGTTATACAGAACACTTTCTATAGAAAATACTGTTATACAGAACACTTTCTATAGAAAATACTGTTATACAGAACACTTTCTATAGAAAATACTGTTTTACACAAAATTTTCTATAGAAAATACTGTTGTACACAAAATTTTCTATAGAAAATACTGTTGTACATAAAATTTTCTATAGAAAATGCTGTTGTACACAAAACTTTCTATAGAATATACTGTTGTACACAAAATTTTCTATAGAAAATACTGTTGTACACAAAATTTTCTATAGAAAATACTGTTATACACAAAATTTTCTATAGAAGATACTGTTATATACAAAATTGTCTATAGAAGATACTGTTATACACAAAATTTTCTATAGAAAATACTGTTATACACATAATTTTCTATAGAAAATACTATAAATTTTCTTAATACAATACCCTTATACACAAAATTGTCTATAGAAGAAACTGTTATACACAAAATTTTCTCTAAAACATACTGTTATACACATAATTTTCTCTAGAAAATACTGTTATACACAAAATTTTCTATAGAAAATCTGTTATACACATCAGTTTCTATAGGTAATACTGTTATACACATAATTTTCTATAGGAAAAACTTTTATACACAAACATTTTATAGGAAAAACTGTTATACTTAACATTTAAAACATTTTAAATTTTCAAAAATCTTCAAATTACTTCAATTTTCCATTACAGCTTAATACAGACAAACCCTTGCCCGTTATGGTGTATATTTATGGTGGCGGCTTTGCTACTGGCGAGGCTACCAAATTTCTTTATAGTCCGGATTATTTTATGCAAAAAAATATTGTTCTGGTTACTTTAAATTATAGACTTTGTTCTCTAGGTAAATAAAAAAAATCCCACTCTTCCCCTATATATTCATATTCAAGTAATCTCTAATTTTTCTCTTTTTTTGTCAGGTTTCCTTAGCGTTGAAGATCCCACTCTCCAAATACCCGGCAATGCTGGCTTGAAAGATCAAATGTTGGCTTTAAAATGGGTGAAGCAATACATCAAACATTTCAATGGTGATCCCGAAAATATTACCTTATTTGGTGTCAGTGCTGGTGGTGCATCCGTACATTATATGACCTCAACACCTCACACTAAAGGTCTCTTCCATAAGGCTATATGTATGTCGGGATCTATGCTAAACAACTGGGCTAATACACCACAAAAAGATCATGCCTATCGTTTGGCAAAGTTCAATGGCTATGAGGGTGAGAATACGGACCGGGATGTTGTAGCTTTTTTGCAGAAATTAGAACCCCAGAAATTGGTAAAACATGATATTTTAACCGATCAAGAAAGACGCAATGGTATTTTGTTCGCCTTTGGTCCTTGTGTAGAATCATATATAGGTGAGGACTGTGTTATACCAGAAGATCCCCGGGAAATGTTGAAATCGGCTTGGGGTAATCATATTCCCATAATAATGGGAGGTACCGCCAATGAGGGCTACCTAATGTATCCTAAATTGAAAATGTTTCCTCAAGCTATGAATGCCATCAATAATGATTTGGAGAGAATATTGCCCGCGGAAGTAAGAGAAGAGGATAAGGAACAATCTTTGTTAAAAGCTCGTCGCTTGGTGAGAACTCATTTTGGCGATAAAACTCCCAGTAATGAATGTATTCAAGAATTTTTGGATGTAAGTATGATTAGCATGATTATAGTATGAAAATCTGTTATATTTTATAATAACAAATTTCTTCCTTTGATTAGCTATATGGCTTTAAAGCTTTCTGGCATGGTTTTCATCGCTCTCTACTCTCTCGTCTAGCTTATGCCAAAGCTCCCACTTACCTCTATCGTTTCGCCTTCGATTCACCCACTTTTAATCATCATCGTATACGTTTCTGTGGTGATGACTTGAAAACCGGCGTGGCTCATGCTGATGACTGTTCTTATATATGGTATGGATTTTATGCCTGGAAATTGGACAAAGCCTCCAAGGAATATAAAACAATTGAAAGAATGATTGATATTTTTACAACTTTCGCCAAAACTTCCGATCCCAATTGCGAGGAAACTAAGAGCATAACATGGTTGCCCTTGGCCTACAATGAGGCCAATTTAGGTTTAAACATTGGCGATGAGTTGAATTTTGAAATTATACCCGAAAAAGAAAAATTTGTTGTTTGGGATTCATTGTATGAAGCCAATAAATTATTTTAGTAGTTGTTAATACAGGTAAACAAATAAATTTATTATAAAGCTGCATTTATGTGAAATTTAATGTTTTCTTTTTGTCTGTGAATAAACTTTTGAAAAAACAGCTGATATCCAACTAACAAAAAAAGAGTACCTGAGTGCTAAACAAGTATACAG
The DNA here is from genome assembly GCF_958450345.1 of Calliphora vicina. Classification (NCBI taxonomy): domain Eukaryota; kingdom Metazoa; phylum Arthropoda; class Insecta; order Diptera; family Calliphoridae; genus Calliphora; species Calliphora vicina. Next base: position 24,088,728 of record NC_088780.1, read on the forward strand.
TGACTATATTATAGTCTCTGCATTGAAAAGTTTGATTAGATTGTGTGTAAGTTTAACATTGTCTGTTAGTTGATTGGCTTCCGTCAACAAAAGCGGTTGTCTGTATTAAATATCTTTTGTGAGTTTGTTTTATTTTCGACTGCAGATTTTAAGAGCATACCTATATATGAAAAGAGAGTGATTTAAATTTGGTAAGAGATATTAAAAATATTATCACATGTTGCCAGATATTTCAATGTATTTATTATCAAATTATAGTAAGTACCCAACAAACAAAAGCCACATAAAATGAAAAATATTCAACTAAACCATTAGGCTATTAGGAATCTTATATACCCTTCACCAAATTATACTTTAAATTAAAATTAAAAATATTTTTAGGTAAACAAAATTTTTTTATATTTTTTTTTTTTCAAAAACAATAGTTTGGTCTTTGAAATATCAATCATTAAATATCCAAATATATACCAAAAGTAAGTAAAAAATCAATCGAGACGCGCATCGAGGTCAAATTTCAGATATGTATATGATAAATTTTAGGTGAAACTCGTTAACTTTCTGTATTGTTTTCCAGAAATATGTAGATTTATTTATATTAATGAAAATTACATTAAAAAAATCTTTTGGAGATTAACCCTGTATCTCCTTTGGGTCAAAATCCAAAAATTGTATCATCGCTTAAAATCGGAAAAAATGCAAATTTTACAGTCATCGCTTAATTAACTCAGGAAAAGTTTTTTAGCAGATTGATATACTTTAAAATGGGTGTTTGAAAAATTTTTTTGCACTTCACAAACATAACCACTAACTCAATATACCCTCTCCAATATGGTGGGTAGGATAAAAATTAATAAAAAAATTCTACAGAATAAAATAAGAAATAATGTAACATGATATATGTTTCAATGATGTCTCTGGTATTGGAATTTCTTTTCCGGAAAATGGTATTATGTGTGGATTTTGAGATGGTAAAACCGATTGAAAATATTCTGAGTTAAATAAAAAAATTAAATATTGTAAAAATTCATTATTCATTTAAATATAAGCATTACCTTTTCCGGTAATCCTCCCATTTAAGATTTTATAGTTTCTTCCGTTTTTGGACGAAAGAGACCAATACCTTTCTACATGGCCGATGTTCGGGATAGTTGGGTGAATTTGCCCGCCGTGATGCAAAATTGACATTATTGTTTGAATACCACTCAAGGGCCTTTTTCCATAGTGGAATGAAGCCAAATCGAGCCTGAAATATGAAGGCACTGTGTTGATTAAAAAAAGTAAAATCAAATTTTATCGACACTCTTTAATATATATGTCTGTATTTATAGTGCCCGATGTCATAAATGATTGGCTTTTTTTGCCACAACTGCAAATGGCTTACCACACAAGAAACATCCTGAGGAATATTGTTTGTTTTTTTATTCGGTATTATCTCGTTCATCAGGTATTATCTCGTTCGATCTGGAACATTCTGAACTTTATACGACTTCCAAGCATTAGCTTTGGCTCTCCTCGCAAAGTAAAAAGCAATCAGCTGCTTTTCTGATTGAAGTGTTCGGTGCTCTTCGAAAAAGTTGTTTGACTTCTTTTGCCTTAGACCTTTTTTGCTTCGTGATGCATGTTTCCTTTCAATGTTCAAGTCATAGAATAAACGCATAGAACGGAAGGAGAGAGTAAAAAATTACACTCTTTTAACACATACGGGTGATACAAAAACAAAAAACATGCAATACATTCTCATGAATTAGGTTTTTGGCTCTCAGTTGCCTATCTAGTTGTCTATGGTTCAAGTCTTCTTTATACTGTTTAATGGCTTTGGAAACAGTGCACAGTGGTGGCAGTTATATAGAAGAGAGCGACAAAAATAGTAATAGTACGAATATCGTCTTGAAACTTCTACAGTATATTTCTGACGATATGAGAATTAATTTGACAAAAAGTGGGCGTGGTCACTTTCACTTAACGCCCACTTTTTATCTATATATATAAAAATGGATGTGTGGTTGCTGGTTTGAAGACTATAGATGGCTAACCGGCTGACCCGATTTGCTTGAAATTTGTCATGCATTAAACACATTCAAGACAGCAGGCTACCAACTTCAATCTGTCAAAAATAAAATGCACACGTTTATATGGAGACGATTATTTTAACGACAGCACAGCTACACGGCCACACGACTACTCATGCCGATGTAGCCGAATTAGGCTAATTTCTATTTTTGTCAACTACAAAACAGAAATAGTGTTGCTAATATAATAAAAAAATGTAAATCAAATTAGTGCTTAAAAAAATATATTTTTTTACTTAATTAAGAGAAGTTTCTGATAACCATATTGAAATAAATTAATAACAAGTACATAATTGATTATAACCATATATATATTTTTACTCAAAATAATTGTTTCAATCTTAATTACTTTGGAATTGTGTACGGTTATTTTTTATTAAAGTGGCACCACTGAATTATAAATCAGCTGTTTAATTGTAGCTGTCGTCTTTAAAATAATTCAGTAGCTGACACACGACTACAACTGTAACCAGCAGAATTTGTGTTCGTGTAGTCGTGTAGCCTGTTGTCTTGAATGTGTTTAATGCATCATACTGTACAAATTCCTGTATATCTGGAATGAACTATAGGCTACTTTTTGTTTTGAAATGTCAAGTAGACGTGGTACTCCACTACAAAGTTAATTTAAAAAATCAGATATCTAGGAAACTATAATAGCTATAGTCCTCAAATTTTACATGATCAAATCAACCGTTTGTATAAATATTTGAGGCAAAAATAGGAGTAGTATCTGTGGCTACTGTGGGCGTGGCACCTCCCATATGATGTTAATTAAAAAATCGAATATATACTGTAAGAGATAGAGTCTATAAATTGAGTACGTTTATTCTACCATTAATATTAATATTTAGGACAAGAATGGGCGGACTATAAATAGTGGGAGTGGCACCTCCCATACAAACTAAATACTAAAATTCTGATCTATCTATATAATTGTAATATGTAAAGAATTAAAACTTTGTGTGAATTATTTATATTTATATATAGGGAAAGCTATAGCAGCTATCAATATTATCAATACAAATTCTAAAACACGAAAAGCTACTTCTGAAAAATTATTTTTTTTAAATACGGGACACAAATAACTGACATGAAATATATTTAAAACAAAGCCAAAAACATCAGTTTTTATATCCATTTTTTTAAATTTGAATTAAACACTTTTATAAAATATAAATCCACAATTGAACATAAACTTTGTTTTCCTTTTTTCTTCTACTAGCTTCTGCACGTTTTTTTGTTCTCACTAAAATTGTTAATATTATGGAAGTACCGTTAGGAATTATCAAAACAAATTCGAAATAGAAAACTTTAATGGTTTTAGCGACTAGTTATTCCCCTTCAAGATCAATATTTTAATATAATTCTTTTATTTTTGTCGTATGGGTGCAACCACTGTGCAGTGTAAAGAAGAACCTTCAGATCTTTTAATATTTTTTTGTAAGTCCATATTGGATTTTCTTGAAAAATTTACAATAATTTTTTTTTTTTTTTAATCAACAAAATTTCTACTAACAATACGAAAGAAAAATAGTTTTGTGATACAATTTGTATATTTTCAACATTAACTTAATTATTTTATGATATAAAAATATATAAATAGAATTTCTGAATTTAATAAATAAGATTTTATTGTTTTACGAAATAAAAAAATAACGTAAAACTGTCATTCCAAAAAACAGCGAAAAACCCACGATAGGTCTCTCATGGCAGCTGACAAATGTTCTGTTGATGTAGCTCAGTTCTGTTGATGTACCGCTCAGTTGAAAACGCTCAGTGCTGAGCTGAAAACGCTCAGTATGATGAATGATTCACTTCGCTCAGTTGAGTGAATAGCTCAATTGAACTAGGTCATTCATGAGCTACACAACTCTAATAGGTGGGGTGGTTCACCGTTCATGGTCAGTACAGAAATGTTAAAAAAATATGTATATGAAGACAAGATAGGCAAGATTGAAATGATCAAAACTAAAGCCAACATATCATAAGTATCCAAAACAATTTGAGAACTCCTCAAAAAAAGTGGCATATGGTCTCCTTTCTACGCTATATTCTGGATCGTTATAGATAGCGAAGCCACTTTAAAACTTTCATACATGATTCATACATTAATATATCCGCTAGACAACCGGTTCGGTCGATATTTAAAATCCAGAAAATCGGCCCGGAAAAAACCAAGACAACCAGGACAACCTCGGTTTTTGGCCTACTTTCAATCTATATCTGGATTACTAAATCATTAGTATAGACAATATGTATATATGTACATATAATGATAGATATTTCAAAGTCCTTTACAACGTATATAAGGCCATAGAAAGTTGGACATACAATGGATCAAAATCGGGACAAATATTTTTTAACACGAATTTTTTTTTCATTAATAATATTGTTTCATTAATAATTTAAAAAAAAAATAAATTTTTTTTTATAAAAAATGAAAAAAAAAAAATTTTAAATTAATACAAAAATTATATTAATTTCAAGTATGTCGTTACGAAAAACGATAACAAGAGATTGAGAAATTGGGGGTTACTTGGTTTTTAATAAAACATTTTAATTATTATGGTAACCATGATACATATTTCATTTATGACAATATAATTATATTGTATTCTACAATAAGTACCTAATTTACTTATTTTTATTACACCTTCCTTATTCTTTTAGCTTCTACTGTCTATAATATTAAATGTGGTTGAGTAAGTTCACTCTACACTCTCTCAAACTTAAGTCTATAGAAAATATTGTCTTAATAAATTCAGTTATAAAGAGCAACTACTTTATCTGCAATCAAATAAGAAAGAGGTCGACAAGCAAAGCAATGGCAACACAGTAAGTTTTATTTCAACTTTAATAAATACCTAAAATATGTAATTTATTTTAAATAATTTAAATTTTAGAGAAAAACTATTAAAAATTCCCCAAGGCTTGATTAAAGGTCTTAAAAGGAAAACTATCTACGATCATGATTTCTATAGTTTTGAGGGTATACCTTATGCCCAACCTCCCCTAGGAGAGTTGAGATTCAAGGCACCTGTAGCGGCCGATAATTGGTCAGATGTTAGAGATTGCCGTGAATGTGACTTAAAGCCTTTGCAGAAAAATCATGAGGGTGTTGCTGAAGGCTTGGAAGATTGTTTATATCTCAATGTTTTTGCTAAAACAGTAGGTATTTTGTGATTTATAAAATAATTTTTTATAAGTAATTTGTTTTTGTGTTGTTGACAGCTAGAGGCTAAAGAAAAATTACCCGTTATGGTGTGGATTTATGGTGGTGCTTTTAATACCGGCTCGGCTATACGCAACAAATACAGTCCCGATTATTTTATGCAAGAAAATGTTATTTTAGTAACTTTCAATTATCGCTTGTCTTCTTTGGGTTTTCTTAGCATGGAAGATCCCTCTTGCGAAGTGCCCGGTAATGCGGGTTTAAAGGATCAAGTAATGGCTCTGAAATGGGTTAAAGATAACATTTCATATTTTGGTGGAGATGAGGAAAATATTACCTTATTTGGAGAAAGCGCTGGCGCTGCTTCGGTTCACTTTATGACAGTAACAGAACAAACAAGGGGTCTCTTTCATAAGGCTATATGCATGTCCGGTTGTATTTCCAATCCTTGGGCTTTTAGTGGTAAATCTACTGAGCTGCCTTATCGTTTGGCTTGTGAGAAGGGTTACAGTGGCGCCAATGAGGATAAACTAGTTTTGGAATATTTAAGAAACATGCCAGCGGAACAGCTGGTATTGATTGATAAATTAAATTTGGAAGCTGTAGGTAAGGGTGGATTCTATGCTTTTATACCCTGCCTAGAACCATATGATAATGAGACAGCTGTTATCAGAAAACCTCTCGAGGAATTGATTAAATCCTCCTGGGGTAATGAAATACCCATGATGATAGGAGGCACTTCATTTGAGGGTTTAGTAAGGTATTCGCAAATAAAGAAGAAACCGGTCTTGGAAATATATAACGCAAAACCAGAACTATATTTCCCCGCTAAAGTACAAAAGAAACTAACTAAAGAAAAAACCGAGTTATTAGTTAAACAATTAAAAGAATTACATTTCAAGAATACCAGTGAAATAATGGGTTTTATGGATGTGAGTTAAATATATAAAAATATTTAATTCTTTTTGATTTTATTAAATTTTATAAATATTTATTTTTCAGTACGATTCTTTTATATCATTTTGGGAGGGCATACATCTTTTCATCAAATCCAGACAGTTGTCTTCTGGTGTACCCACCTATCAGTATCTCTTCGATTTTGATTCACCAACTTTTAATCATCATCGCACTATGTTTTGCAATGGCGATATAAATACTGGTGTTGCACATGCTGACGACTTATCTTATATATTTTATGCCTACTACTCTTGGAAATTGGAAAAGGACTCTAAAGAGTATTTAACCATACAACGCATGATCAAAATGTGGACAAATTTCGCCAAATCCTCTAATCCAAATTGTGAGTTCACTAAGGATTCACCTTGGAAAACTGTAGAGGAAAGTAATGTCAGCAAATGGCTGAGAATATCCAATGACTTAAAGTTCGAGGAAATGCCAGAGGATTTTAGGAAGAAATTAAACTTTTGGGTTGGCTTGTATGATAATTAAAGAATGCGTGAAATATTTTTTTAATTTACTATTCATTTCTAAATATCATATTATAAATAAACAAATTTTTTAATTAAACTGAAGAGCACACAAATCTTATATATTTAAGTATGTTATTGTCCACCAATATTGATGAAACATATATGGTTTAAAAGATTATTTTCTCTAGATGTGCACAATATAAATTTTTTTTAAAAATTATTTCCATAAATGTGTTAAAAAGCGTTCTAAATTTGCTTGAAAAACAACAACAACATGTTTATGCACATCTAAATACACGTGTATTTGTACACAAACGTGAAAAAATATTTTTGCGTATACTCAAAGTAACTGTATAATTTCTTTATTAGTGGTCGAATTTTGACCACCAGGCGATCCTAGTTTATATAGATTTGTATAGAAAAACAATAAATTAATTGAACACCTACCTTTATGGCGGTATTAAAAAGAGAAGAAATAATACATCTTTGTAAACATTTCTAACTAAAACATCTAGTATCCAATTATGTTTCAGAAAGACTGAGTTTTAAAAGTGTTTTTTTGAATCTAATAAAAAAAATTAGTTCGGAATAAATGTGGATCAAATTGGTCCTAATATTTGTAATCCTATTAAAATGTTGATACAAATTTCAGTTTTAGAAACTCAATAAATATGTAAAATTTATTAACAAAACTCAATGAAATTGCTAACGTTATTTAAATTTGTCATTCTAAATAACAATGTGTAAAAAAATTTGTCAAAAGGTCAAAGGGAGTCCCGGAATTCTTAAAAATTGGAGCGAAAATCAAAAAAATTTTTTTTTACAATTTTGCCCATTGGGTCCACAATTCCTTTGGAGCTGGGAAAATACTTTGGGGATAAATTGTTCCCTAACATGTGGCCCAATATTGAAATTTTGATAAAAAATAGGTCAATTTCCGAAGGGCGTAAAGCCAACATATTCGAATAATAGAACATATTTTTTACACCAAAATGTTCTCCGTTAAGATACCTTACAGAAAAACATAAAATTGTTATATGTTCTGGAAGAAAGTTTTTTTTCAATAAAAAAAGAGTTAAGTTAAAATCTACAAAGCGTCATATTCGGGAAGTTTTGCTTTACTTCTTTAATTTGAAAAAACAAGTGTCGTTGAAGCCCACCGATTGCTCCCAAAGCTTACGGTGAATGTGTTTCATGGATTTTAATGTACGAAAGATGGTTTGTGCGGTTCAGAAGTGGTTATTTTGACACAGAAGACAAATATCGCTCGAAACGTTTACAAACTGCAGGATTCAAAAACAGGGAATTGAAGCCGAAAGACCTTGAAAGATGATTGTATATGTCTGAAAAGAAAGTCATTTTAGCACCGAATCATTACTTAAAAAAAAATTAAAAAATTGATCCATTACGATAACCCGAAGCGTATGAGATCGCTTGTGAAGACGACTCGACAGCAAAGCCAAATATCCATGGCGCTAAGGTAATTCGCTGTGGAACCAAAGGGTCCTATCTATTATGAGCTGCTGTTTGACCATCACAGGAAACCTGTACCGAACATAACTGAATCATTTGAAGCGGAAATTGGCCAAAAATAACCAGAATATGCGGCCATACATGAAACTATAATAATCCATCGGCCAGATGTTTCAATACCTGTTAAAAAGTATTTAGAATGAAGTGGTTGGGAAGTTTTGTCTCACCAGCTATATTGTCCAGACCATTCCCCGTCCGACTGCTATTTGTTTCGATCGATACAGAACTAGAGATGGCAATCGAGGAATCCCGTTCCCGAAAATCCCGAGTTTTTCGGGATTTCCTAAATTTTTTCCCAATTTTTTTTTAATTTCAATTCCCGGGATTTTCTAAATCCCGATTTTCATAAATGGGGGAAATTGTTATTTTTGTGTGCCTTTTTCATGCATTTTGACATTCTACATGCCCGAATATCGCAAAGTGATGTTCAGAAAGTTATTAAGCTGAACTCCTGCTACACCATAGTTAATAAAGGAAACCGGTATTTTTGTTTTCCTTGAGTGGGGCTCTAGAATCAAAATCAATTCTTCACGTTTTTTGTAATCAAATGAAGTTGATTTGATCTCAGATGAGGAGCTCGAACAAAATGAACAAATAACAATAACGAAACCAAATTATAATGTAGATTTGCAACTTGCAAATGAAATAAATCATTTATTTCTGAAAAACAAGAGGAAAATACTTGCAGATTTGTTATAAATATTTTCAAACGGGTTTGCGAATGTGAAAGATGGAATTTGAAAGATGTTTTTCGGCAGCAGAATATGTCGGAAACAAAATTCGTTTCAGGTATATGTGGCTTATCTCCTTTAGTTGAAGAGATATTTATGTTTATTTATTTTTTTAATTTTGCTCGATCTTTTTTTTGTTTTTTAGATATGGCGTGCCTACTATATGGCGATACAATAATTTACAATTGATGTGTTCTTATAAATTTATAAAACACTTTACACATTTTTTGTTTATTTAATTTAACATATAATGTGCTTTAATTAGGAGGAAAGTTTCCTGTTATGAATGGAGTAAATTTACAGGAATATTTATAAATACTAGCATAACGCGGTGCACTTCGCTACCCCTACCCTATTAAAATTAAAAAAAACATGAATGGATTTCTGATAAAACATAACTACACATACAAAATATTGAGAATCCCTCAATTACAGTTCACTTGATATTCGAAAATAACTAACTAATTTGGTATGGGAGATACTACTCCACTGCTCTGATCCCTTTTAAACGTTTTATGTAAATATCAAGCTTTACTTTAACTTTTCTTTATAAGGGAGGGATCATTCCTACTAAGCCGATCATGCTTAGCTAAACTGCGAACAGTAATCAGGAATAAATTCGTTTTTAGCTAACCTCCGTAGAATGGTAATATATTGATTGATACAGAGTTTAAATACTTTTAGAATTATAGTTCTCCAAATATTCGAAATTAAATATTTACTTTGTATTGGGAGTGCCACGCCCACTATTTCAATCCCGAAAATTGTCAATGAAACTATGCAAAATGACAAAGGAGCTATTTAGACAAAATTTGAAAAATCTTGCAATATATTTCACAAAATATTTAGAAATGACAATTTACTTTGTACTCACCATTTGTACTTTGATTAAACTTCATGCAGTGATAAGAAATTGATTCGTATGAAGTTTGAAAACCGTCACAATTATAGTTCTGCACATATTATAAAATAACTATTTACTTATGTACAATTACATATTTATCCCCATATGTATAAACTGTTTAGCATATGGGAGTTAGAAAATAAAAAAAAACACCTTCAAAATATATTTTTTAAGTGACTTTAAATTTATAAAGTCTTCTTCTTTGTTTTCTATAACAACTCTCACTTAAAACAGAGCGAATTCAATACTATTTAATTGTTTCTCTTATTTATTTGCAACAACAAATGGGACAATCACACATTGCTTTGTTTCCTTTTTAGCTTAAGGTTCACATGTACACGTTTTTGCATATGTGTTAGTAACATCTTTAAACGCTTATAACTCCTAAAAAGCTGAACCGATTTCAAAAAAATATATATTCTGCACATCCAAATCCCTTTAAAATGGTATATTTTTTTGTTAAAATTTAATGTATAATGTGAGCGTAAAAGGGGTCTAAAGAAATCGACTTGCCTATTAATATTATGATGTATAGGTAAGTGCGTCATTCCATTTTTAATTTCCACATTTATCATTTGCGAACCCACTAAGTATATATTCTGGATCGGTATAGATTGCAGAGTCGATATACGCATATCCGTCCGTCCGTCTATCTGTTGAAATCAACTTTCCAAAGCCATTAAATAAATTACAAGGTAGGTTGCTATTGAAAATCTAGTGAATCGACCAACAAGTGGCTGATATATAAACAAATAACCGATAATATGTACCTCGATTTTTTAAACAATTTTTCACCAACATTTTTTTTGAACAAAAATATTTTTCATCAAATTTTTTATTTGTCACAAACATTTTTGTTCACCAATTTTTTGTTTACAAATTTTTTACTATAAAAAATATTTTTCCCCACGAAGAATCAGTTTTTTATCAAAATAGTTCCCAGTTCTAGGTGATCGGCTATCACTGTGTTGCATTACACTCAATTTCTATAAAACACATTAATCCCTCTACCAATAAGCAAATATTTTCTGGCAACTCTGTTTAATATCAAACAGCTGTACTTTTTTACAAACATTTCTCATACTCTCTATAAATAATAAAAGATCGGTGATTTTTGTGAGAGGAAAAAATAGCCACAACAAGAACAACAATAATAAACCGAAGTAAACAATAATATTTATAAACAAAACCGGCTGTTTACTCATGACAACAACAATCAAATATTTATATCCACAAACACAAATGTATCTAAGCCTATATGCATAGACATGTCTATGTATAATTAATATAACAATGTTGGCAAATTCTATAATAATAAAATAAAAATTTAATAAAATTTGTAAATAAATTTTAAGTATTTTCGTATGTAAGCACAAACATGCAAAAATTGTTTAAGTGCCAATATTCGTAATATAACTTATATAACTATAGAGAGAGGACAGCAAAACTAATTAAAAATTCTTAACAAATCTCGAAGTACTAAAATAAAAAATTATTTAAATAATTTAGCAATAACAAATTTCCTTATGTGATCTATTTATTCATTATGTATTCTGTATCAGTCAGTGTGTTAAATACATTTCAGTTTTATTTTGATATTTTGTATTTATCGTTTTAATTTTTTGTATTTCATTTAAAAACAGATGCTTTTTTTTAAAGACACATTAAACACATAGTCAGTAACACACACTGTTACGTACACGTATTCGTACTTTATAGAGTTTAAGCTTTAGTGATTTTGTATTTTTTGCAACTGGTTAGGAGGTAGTTAATCGATTAATCAGGAAAATTTTAATTTGGAGAAATTAAATTTTTTTTAAAAAAAATTATTTTATTATTGGAAATTAAAGCTATCATTAATACTATTCATAATCAAAAACAGAATTTTAATAATTTTATTTCGAACTAAACAAATAGATTTTTGAAATTTTTAAAAACAAAATTGGTGGAGAAGTAGTCAAATGCGCGCGTTATAGTAACTTCATACAAAATTGATTGTGCTTAAAGGGGGTTCAGACGGCATGTATTGCTTGTGTTTTGTGCCATATATTGGGACATTTTTCCACATGTAAACATATACATACCGTGTGATCCATATGAAACTTTGTGTATGTAAAATACATGTGTACTACTCGTGACATTTTTGGCAATTATAACATGTTCTATTTTCGTGTGTATAACAGTGTTGTATTTTGAAATACAACACTGTGTGAGTGCAAAATAAAAAAAAACAAAACAAAAGCGAGTAAAGAAAAATCATAATAAAATAAGTTTCATTGCATTAAATATATTTAATGTGATTTAATAATGTTTTAAATAAATATATTGTTAAAAACCATAAACATATAAACTTATAGAAGTTATGTCACATGCAATTACATATGTACGTTTGAACGTGGAAATTATGAATCGTATGTATAACGTGAATTTTGACATACACATGGAATTCCATATGTATCGAATACATGTCCCAATACACAAGCAATACATGCCGTCTGACCCCCTATTACTTTGTAGTATGTGTAATTAAATAAACGCAAATTCAACAAAAATAGTTAATTTTACAAAAAATCGCTACAATAAGAAAATTGCCAATTTTTCGTTTTGACAAATTCGATAAATTAAAAAATTAAAATGATTAAAATATTTGATATAAACCCAGCAAAAATTTTGTGAATTTTTGTAATGACGACTAGTTATTTCATGCATTATTTTATAATGAGTGGTGGTTACCCAGCACATTATTTTATTTACTAGAATAAGTACTTATTTTTATACAGGTTGGTAATGAGCTTTTGCATTTAGCACAGCTATCTAGTGTGTTTGACTGGAAAACGGGAGGTTAGTGGTTAGCCACCAGTCAAAGTCATTAATTTGTTTGTTCATATCATATTCATTTATATGTTGATGTTAAAACTATTGTTAACTTACAATAAAATAGCTCGTACATGGATCAGTGAGTTAGCAGCTTAACTATCAAACACAAGCAAATAATGTGACTGTTCGATTCCCACACACGGCAAAATTTTTTGTGTTTTTTTTCAGCTTATTGAATTTACTACTTATTTCTTAACTGATTGTAAGTACATTTGTAAGCTTGACCCATGAATTTTTTAAAAATCTCGAACAAAGGTAAGTAGTATTTCAGTCAAATAATAAGTAGTTATACCTTGGCATAAAAAATCTAATTTTCAATGAAAACGAAAATTTATAACAATATTAGTTTTAGATAAAAATTCGGGGTTGTTGTGGTTTTTTGCTTATATCTTAGCCATTTGTGGGCCGATAGCAACTGAACCAGCGAATATATCTTGCATATTTGTTTCGGAAATTTATTTTCAAAAGATCGAAAAATAAATTTCAAACTACATAGACAAATTTCCAAGTCGTATAGAAAAGCTAGAAAATGTTTACTGACAAACATTCAATAAAATTCTATAGAAATCAGTGAAATTTTAATTTGGAGAAATTAGAATTTAAAAAAAAATATATTTTATTATTGGAAATTAAAGTTAATAGTAATACTAATCATAATCAAAAACAGAATTTTAAAAAAAAATTTTCGAACTAAATATATAGATTTTTGAAATTTTAAAAAACAAAATTGGTGGGGAACTAGTCAAATGTTCTCGTAATAGTAACTTCATGCAAAATAGATTGTGCTTGCTTTGTGGTATATGTATTTTTATTAAATAAACACAAATTCAACAAAAATAGTTAATTTAACAGAAAAAAACGCCTGTTTTACAAAAAACCGCTACAATGAAAAAATCGTCAATTTATGACAAAATCGATAAATTAAAAAAAAAATTCATGTAAATTTGCTAATTTTCCAAAAAGAACTCTAATTTTCAATAAAAACTCAAATTTGTAACAATATTAATTTTAAAGCGTAGAAAAAAGCTAAATTAGTTTTACTGCGAAACAATTAATAAAATTCAACAAAAATCAGCGAAATTTTTATTTGGAGAAATTAAATTTTTTACAAAAAAAAATTATTTTATTATTGGAAATTAAAGCTAACATTAATACTATTCATAATTTAAAACAGAATTTTAAAAATTTTATTTAGAACTAAATATATAGATTTTTAAAAATATAAAAAACAAAATTGGTGGGGAAGTAGTCGAATGTGCTCGTAATAATAACTTCATACAAAATTGATTGTGCTTACTTTGTGTTATGTGTAATCTTATTAAATAAACACAAATTCAACAAAAATAGTTAATTTTACAAAAAACGCTTGTTTTTCAAAAAATCGCTACAATGAAAAAATCGCCAATTTAAGAAAAAACAATTTTTTGACAAAATAGTTAAATTAAAAAAAAATTGTAAAGTGTTCAAATTCTAAAGCAAAAAGTGTTAAATTTTTGGGAAATTACCATCTCATAATGAGAGGAAACAAAAGGACGTTTCTTTCTTTGCTTCAATATCACATCGATTTATAAAAATGTGTTTCGGTTATAATAAATGCTAAAGAATTGTACAATATGTACGTACATCCTAGTATGTATTACAAATTACTTTAAAAATTATACTTTTGTCTTTAGATTGGTATGGGTTAATGAAGTCAAAGTAGTTATGTTCCAATAGAATACATAAATGTAAGGGCAAACAAATTCTATATATTTAATATCTCAACCTTCCTAAGGTCTTAAAATTTACTGACATTAACGATCTTCGGGTCAAATTTGACGCAAGTAGAAAATAAATATTTTTTTGTCAATTTTTTTTTAACCTAACGTAGTTGTTGACATTTAAAATTAAATAAAAGTCATAAAATATCAAAAATATCAACTTTAGTTTCAAAATTTGTCAAATTTGACCCGAAGACCTTATGAAGGTTAAACAATAAATAATTAAAAAGGCGTTCGTGTCATAATAAATAATAGATTCGTCATATCCTCACTTGTTTCATATTATTTATTTTCTTTATAATACTTATTTAATGCAGTCTATCAGTCTCTTTTTTTTTTCTTCAAATTTCATCTTTGCCTCCTACAATTTGTATTCCACTCTCATTATCATTATTTCTATCAGCGCCTATGTAAATTACTTTCTTTACATCTGACCATTTGTCACCAAGACACTCACTCTGACTATCTAACATTCTCTGCATGTGTCCACATATTTCTCATGTGCCAGCAACAATTAAAACAAAATCAATCTAACCCAAATTGTATTGTTCATAATACACAGCATTTAATCATTAACCGATTAAATGCCTTACTCGTAAAATTGTATACACTACTAGGTATCAGTAAGTATTTATGATACATGATTCAATATAGTACGCTCGCTCAACACACACACGCTGGGTGCTTGAAAACAATGCCACACGCCACCGCATAAACGCCACTACTGCTGGCTCTGCTGCTGCTCAATACATTACTTTTTAGCTTTAGCTCCATGAATTTGTTATTTGTTGTTGGTTTCAGTATCTTTTTTTTATTATTATTATTTTTGTATTTTGTTTTTTTTTTGTTTTTATTTTAAATCATCAACCGCATTTCAGTGTTTTTACGCTACTTTTTTTATTATGAAATTTTTAATTTCAGTTTCAATTTTTAATTCATACAATACAGTTGTTACTTCTTAAGCTTCTTTGTTTAAAAAACAAAATAAATAAATAAAAAACATCTTTAAATTTGTGTGTGTCAGCGGCTAATTTACTAGATTATTGTGAACACAAACAACAACAACAACATAAAAATCATTATTTGCTGAAATTATATCGAGATACATAGAAAGTTTGACTAGTATCGTTTAGACATTTTACAAAACAAAAAAGAAAGAAATCAAATTTATAATTTTACCTGTTGAGCTGCAGAAAAAAAAGTTAAACACATTAATATGAATTTCAACGCTAGTTTAATGGAGAAATTAAGATGGAAAATCAAGTAAGTAATTGTTACAGATATTTAAAAGATTTCTCAATGCTACAGTTATAGATGATTATTTGTTTAGGTTGTGTGGCAAGTTGAATACTTCATCAGAATATTTTTGAAATTTAACAATACCCCCAAAATTTGGAGGAGTACTTAACGTATCCTAAATCGAGCATTTTTCAATAGATTTTAAATTCTTGAAAAAAATATGAAAAGAAACTCTAGAATTCCAAGGATATTTTGTAAAAAA
The DNA here is from genome assembly GCF_958450345.1 of Calliphora vicina. Lineage (NCBI taxonomy): Eukaryota > Metazoa > Arthropoda > Insecta > Diptera > Calliphoridae > Calliphora > Calliphora vicina. Next base: position 24,104,705 of record NC_088780.1, read on the forward strand.
TAAAAATTTTACCATTATTTTTCTAAATGTTGCCTTAATTAATTTCAATATTATGTTTAAAATTACCATTATCTGAATAAAAATCCCGAAAGGCATATTTATTCTGAATAAAACCATATATTGCTTACTGATATCAATTGTAAGTTGCCAAAGCTGTGCTAGTTTTTCTGAGTAGGGAAGGATCCATATGAATTCGGCAATAGATGGATGTCACATTTCAATGATATTTACCACAGTCCATATGATTTTTATTCATTTTAATAACACAAATGTTAAAGGCCTTACTTTAAAAGTTTAATTTATTGGCTAGTTTAAATATGTTGTTCCTAATCTTAATCCTCACCTCACCAATGTGTGGGAAACCACACAAAATTAATATGTTTCAAGTCTTCATGAAATTTCTTTGCACCGCAGCAATTTAGCACTGAAAATATATTAATTTATTCAAAAATATTTTTCAATAACGAGATATTTTGAAAGTTACATTGCTTACCCTTTGGTGTGGTTTTCCACACATATGAAATTTCAATATTTATTGCACTAGGAACAGCATTCTTTGCTGGCAAATGAGCTTCTCCTGCCAAAAATTTGTATTATGTATGAATACTCATAACTGAATTTTTTGTGTAAAATGATGAAGCAATTTGATAACAAACAGATAAAATAATATAAGTGTGTCATTAATGGTAAGCCCGGATTTTTACTACAAACAAAATTATGTTGCTAGTGTAAATTCATCGACATACCGCTTGTGTGGAAAACTACACACGAGAGTGAACAACGTAAGTTTTTTTTATTGAGGGTAAGTGTTAATTTGAGTCGAATCTTTGAATTAGGAGAAACACAATATATTACATTCACTTTTAAATCTGGTCCATCCAACCCTTAAAAAAGTTCCAAAAACTCATAACAGGTGGCGCAAATCTCATATTTTTATACCCTTCACCTTCGTGAGAAGGGTATATATAAGTTTGTCATTCCGTTTGTAATTTCCACAATATAATTTTCCGACCCTATAAAGTATATATATTCTGGATCCTTATAGATATCGGAGTCGATTAAGCCATGACCGTCTGTCTGTCTGTCTGGCAAATTGTAGACGAGCAGAACGGTTCTTTTTAGAAATGAGTGGTTTTTACACAGGACGATAGCAACCAAGACCAGCCGCATTTGCACTGCGACTAACTGTTGGGGTACTTATTTCTAATTTTAGTCTATTAACAACCTCTCGAGGAGTTATTTTTGGGAATTTCTTGAACTCTCTCGCTATTAAATTATCTTGTCTAGGAGTAGTCTTACGAGGTCTTCCACCTAAATGTTGATTTTTTACAGAACCGGTCTCACGAAATTTCTTTATAATTTTGAAACTCCTGTATTATTTATTGAATATTTGTCACAGATACTTTTTTGTTTTAAACCAGCTTTAAAATCGTTAAATATTTTATTTTTTAAGTCTTCACAAATCTTAACTTTAGCCATTTTCGTTAACTTTGAAAAAAGCAATTATGCGAAAAACTAAGGAAAAGAAATTGTGAAAAATTACTAGAATTAATTTTGTTTCCTTTTTTCAAAATATAATTTATTATGTTGTTTGTTTTTCAGTTAGTTTATAGAAATAAAACTATCCCAATAAGCATTTTTGCTGGAATTCAAGTGTAAAACAAGTTTAATTCCAGTCATACATTCAAACTTCAAGGGTTGAAATACACTTGGGTTACACTTTATTTAAATAGCATTCTCCAGTGAAAAAGAAACTTGAATTCAAGTCAAACATTATAGTGTTAATACAGTTGAATTCCAACATTGAGGTACAATGAAATACAAATCGAAAAATACTTGAATTTAAGCTTTGAAATACAGTTTAATTCAATCCTTGAATTATAGTTCAATACAAGTCGAACAAAATAATTAGATTCAAGCTCTTATTAATTAATATTGGTTTTATTTATATTACATTTTTCTACATAAATTAACATGAAATATTACAATTCAATTATAAATACAGATTTGGAGCATCAATATAATTGAGCTAATTAGTTTTTCAGTTCTTCTTTTCTTTCAAAATTTGCATTGTCTATGATGTTTCCAGGATTATTGTTGTCTTGATTATATTTGTGATCTGTGGATGTACTTCTCACATTTTATGGAACTGTTGACTGCTGTATTGAGTGGTTATATTCCGTACCTATGTTTAGTAAACAATGCAACAATTTTTTTAGAGTCTAGTTTTGATTTTACTATTATTTTTTCGAATTTAAAATTTATTATCTTGACAATAAAAAAAAAAAGTTTGAAACAAATTTTCAAACATTATCAAACATTGTTTTACTTGAAAAATACTTGAAAACTGCATTGAAATTCAAATTGAATTCCAGTTAAAATTCAACCACTTGAATTTTAATCTTATGTGTGCTTATTGGGATACAAGTAAAATACAAAAAAAAAAAATTTATTTTAAAAAAATATTTTAAATTTTGGGCTACATATGGAATTTTTGCAAAAGTTTCCATTGTTTTGTCAACCACTGTATACTAATTATTATAAAAAATAATAATGCATACACAACAAAGGTGAAGGGTATATAAGATTCAGCATAGCCGAATATAGCACTCTTACTTGTTTTTTTTGTTTTTAATTTTTTTTCATCCCCACTATGGTGGTGTAGGGTATAAAAATTATGAGATTTGCGCCACCTGTTGTGGGTTTTTGGAACTTTTTAAGGATTCGAAAAACGTCCATGTATTAAGTTTTGCTGCAGAATCGACTGGTAAAATCGTATTTGCCATATATTCAACCGTTATTGCTCTACATAAAAATTTGCTCATAATCCGCGTTGAGCCACCACAAGGAGTGATAATTTTCCAAAAAAAGGCCCCCATTATTTTTATTTATGAAAAAACCTTCATAAAAATTATGATACCCGAAAAAAATTAAGTTACCTGGTCACAAATGAACTCAAATGATGTTTGTAATCTATTGAACCATGACTATTACAAAAATATTACTTTTTTACTTGGATATCTCTAAAAATACTGTAATTTCAAATACATATAAATTAAGTTAGGGTGACACATAACAAAAATCGTAACCTTTTTTTATCGCAAATATGTTTGACGTTGCGCAGTGGTATAGAAAATAGTTACAGATTTATTTACCTTTTTTTTATTTCACTGTACCACAGCATTTCTAAACGGCTCAAAGTTAAATTAAAAAATTCCAAAAAAAGAATTTGCTATTTTTTTTATTAAAAAAAAAATTTTATTTTAAAACATATAACAATTTTATGTTTTGTATACGAATAATATTCTAGTCTTTGATTCTAGTATAAAAAACGTTTCCTATTTTTTTAATACCTATATCGACCTTCGGAATTTTATGTTCTAAAATCCACACATGCTACATGTTCTAAAATCTCAAAGCTGGGATCAGACAACGGAAAGCAGTCTTAGAAACCGCGATGTGTTCCCTATTTATCCCCAAAGTATTTTCGCAGCCCCAAAGGAAATATGGACTCTATGGGTAAAATTGTTAAAAATGCCATTTTTGTGATTTTCGCTTAAATTTTTAGGAATTGCGGGATTCCCTTTCACTTTTTGACAAGTTTTTTTTTGTTATTTAGAATGAAAAATTTAAAAAAACGTTGAAAATTTCATTGAGGTTTTTTAATAAATAATGATTTTATTATAAATTACATATTTATTGAGTTTCTAAAACTAAAATTTCAATAAAAGTTTTAAAAGGATGACAAATATTAATATTATTTTTTTTTGTTTAGATAAGTTAATTTTTGGTCTTACAAAAAAATTTTCAATTAGATATTTATTTATTGCACTCCGTCCTTCAAAAATATTGCAAGTTTTCATACTAAAAAAATTTTATAAATTTTTTTAAAATTTTATTCAACAACAAGTCAATGCAATTGCAATGGTCAGTCAATCACATTAAAATATGAAAAAGTGGCATATTTTTTAATCTAATTGAGATATGTTTGACATATGACCTAGCCAAGGGCTTTCCAAAAATATTAAAATCTTTGAAATCGGATGAGAAACATTTTATACGTCGAAGGTATCCGAGTTTAATAACTTAAACTCGAATACTACTTGGCTACGCTTGCTTAAAATTTTATCCCGATCGGACAAGCCTTTTAGAAATGCCAGATTTATTTCCAAAAAAATTAGATTCTGCCCGACTGTGCAATATTAGACCTTGGGAGCATCGAAATTCTAAATATCGCAATTTAAAATTTCGAAGTTAATTGAATAGAAGTCATATTCTGGAAAAGATCTCCAGTGATTTAAGGAACACTTTTAATCGGTAATATCTCTGATAATTAAAATCGAAATCGAAAAAAACAACTTTCTTTCCATTTTTGGTGGGAGTCTTTATATTAGTATTTTGAAAATTATTTTAAGGTGGGGTCTTCAGTGTTAATGTGTATATATATTTTCGTGGATATGTGTTTCAACATGAAGTTAATTTAAAAAACAAACAGTCATAAAATATTAATCTTTATAAAATAATTTGTTTCAGAAATGTTCTTTAAATAGAGTGACTCAATAAATCAAAACTGTATAATGAAAAAAAAACAAGTATTAAAAGATACAGATACAAGCACAAAATACTAGATATAATAGATAGAAGTACAAGTATTTATTTGTTGTACTTTAGAGAGCATTACAAATAGAAGTAAATATAGGCATACAGAAAGAAGAGTAAACAGAGAGTCAGACGGGCGGACAAATGACATACATTCATATAAAAATAAAGAAATCAGAAGTGAAAAGTAAGTCGCAGAAGGCTATTTATGGACTTTTTAAACAGGCGAATTCATTATATTTATATTCTTTTCATTACGAAAAAAGGTGTTAAGTTTTTCCCAAAAATTAATCAAATAATATTCTCAGAATGTTTTTGAAAATTCTGCCAATTATAATGACTCAATAAGTCATAATTCAATAAATAAAGTGAGCAAATATTAAACAACACGCTAAATGGCAAATAGACTATCTAATAGATAGCACTTCAAGTACTGACAAATACAGAACATTTTAAAATTTAGCTTGTCATAATGACAAACTTAATGTATTTAATTAAAGAAGCTCATACAAATTATTTCTATATTAGAACATCTTGGCTATTTTCAACAACTTTGCGTAATTAATTAATAGACTGAAATTCTTTGCACAATGCGTCAGTGACATCAGCTTATAATAAATAATTTAAATGCTCAATTAGGTTGTTTTAAAGAGCCATCCACTGAATAATGAAATCGTATCTAGCTAGGACTTTAAATATGAAGATTATTTTATTAAATGCAATTGCATTTTGTAGACGACATCTTAACCTAGATCTAGTTTGAAAATAAATGTGTTCTGTAAGTGTGCCAAGTGCGAGTAAAGTAGACAGAAAGGAATTCAAAGTTATTGCTGGCTGATGATTTGATCATCATTATCGATGTTTGGTTGTTCGCTTAACGAATAATAAACATAACTTGGAATTCTAATTGTTACGTTGAAATAAAATAAGTAAAATAAAAGTTGCTTATTTGGAAACGATTGAAATTCTTAACTTCCTAAATTTCCAAAAATACAAAAAATAAAGTTGATACAAATTTTAAAGAACTAAGTGTATGAATACTCTCTGTCAATCGCCTTGAAGTGAGAGATTTTGTTTTGTTCTAGAAAGTAAATGATAACTTGTATGTTCTTTATCTACAGTGGGTTAATTATAAAATAACTTTAATTGTTTTCAATACTAGACAAATGGATTTCTGTTTGTTATCACAGTCACTACAAACACTGTATAGAATATGCAAGTATAAACACAATCACTACACAACTGCATAGATAAGTTAATATTAGGGTGGCCCTTATTATGTACTTTTTAGATTATCGATGTTCTCAATGTTTAAAACTGTTCTCCATCTTCTAAAAACTAAATGGTGAAAATTTTATCAAAATATTACAACATTTTTTTATAACTTATATCATTTTGAAGGGTTATTTAGTTACTGAATATTATAATGAAAACAACAAAGTTTTTTTTGCTTGGAATGTGCAGAATTTTGTGCCAACAATATGCGGGAAATTTGAAATTTTACTTTTTAAAAAGCTTTTGGTGTATGTCTTTTCAACGTGCGAGAAAAGGTTTGTTCGGTTGAGAAGGGGAAGGAAAGACATAGATCGCCTTGGCCATACAAAAAAGTTTAAATACCAAGAATTGGAGACATTACTCCATGAATATTGTTGTCAAACTTAACAAGAGCTTGCAAAATTATTGGGAGCTACTCAATCAGCCAATGTATTCAAGCAGCTGGATTCATCCAAAAATAGGGAAATAGGGTACCATACGAATTTAAGCTGAGAGACCTTGAAAGACGATTTTGTATGTCTGAAATTCAGCTTAAACGCTATAAAAGGAAATCAGTTTTGCACCGAATTATGACTAGCGATGAAAAATGGATCACTTAAGATAATCACCCGAAGCGTAAGATATCGTATGTGAATTCCGTCCAACCAGCCGTAGCGGCACTAAAGCCAAATATCCATAGCGCTAAGGTAATTCGCTGTATTTATTGAGACCAAAAGGGTACTATTACATACAGGCCTGTCACAGAATTTCATTCCGATCGAAAGTGGAATTAATTCCGCATTTTGCTTCTTCAGCAAAAGTAAAACGAAAATTTCTTTCGGAATGAAACCACATTCAGTTTTCAAAGTGGAATTGAAATTTCTTTGTATTTATTTGTTTTTCTAAAAAATTTTATCAATTTCTGTACCAAAAACTTCACTTTTGTTTTAATATTAAAAACGTTGTCACATTAATATCAGAAATACAGAATTATTAAATATTTTTTTAATTAATAAGTTACACGGAATCTGAAGAACATAAAACGAAATCGATCGGAATAAATACTACGGAATTGAAACCATTCCGAACAAAATGTGTGACAGGCCTGATATTATGAGCTGCTGAAATCTGACGGGCCTGTACCGAATGCAACTGATTCGTTTTAAGCGAGCATTAACATAATATGCGAAACCGTAATATTCCATCATGACAACACTCAGCCATATGTTACAATATCTGTTAAAAAGTATATAGAATGAAGTGGTTTACAAGTTTTACCTCATCCGTCTTATAGTCCAGACCTTGCACCGTCCGACGCAGAACGCTCTCTCTCTGGGATACGCTTCTCTTCAGAACAGATTATCCGAAGTTAACTTGATTCGTTCTTGGCCTCAAAAGATGAGTAGTTTTTTTAGCTCGAAATCTATATGTTAACAGAAAGATGGAAAAAAGTCATAGCTAACAATGGCCAATACTTTGAATAAATTCCGCATTTTTATGTCATATCTGGCCGCATATTCTGTGCGTTTTCGGCCAATGCTCGCTTCAAACAAATAAGATGCGTCGCTACTGGTTCGTTGTGGTGGTCTGGTTAGATTTCAGAAGATTATAATAGATAGGATACTTTTGCTCCCACCAAATACAGAGAATAGCCATTGAGCCATGGGTATTTGGCTTTGCTGTCGATTCAGCAGCTTAGCTTCACATACGATCTCGTGCACTCGATCCATTTTTCATCGCAAGTAATAATCTTCTACTCATATGGTACCCAATTTCCCTTTATTTTGATGAATCCTGATGGTCGCTAACGTTTTGAAATTGCCACTTGGTTAGCTCCCAATGCTTTTGCAAGCTCTTGTTGATTTTTCAACAATCTTCTTGTAGTAATGCTTCCAATTTTTGCTTTTCAAACCATTTTGGCTTGGCGATTTTGGTCAAGATCACCACTTCCGAAGTTTCATCAAAATCGGCCCAAAAGTAAATAACATTTCTCTATATTTCCATGAGAAATTCCAAATATTCAAAAATTCGACATTTGACCTTCACGATTTAAGGGTTAACGTTTTCCGATTTTAGTAAAACTTTCAGACTACATTTAAAATTACCTGGACTATAATAGTCTGAGTAGGCTTTACTTACAATTCATAACAGTAAGGAAATTGGGCTTATTCGCCAAATTTATAACCAAAAAATTAGTTTTTCTCGAAAATCGCAAAATTTAAATCGCTGGTAAGGAAAAACTGTAGGAGGTATTGTCATACATTTTTTTTGAAATTCTGAAATTTTTAAAAATTTTAAATTGGAGTTTTGAAACTGCCGTTAAAAAATTAAATTTTTTTGGTCATACCTGCCAATGGTAAAGGGTATCCTACGAAGCCAAAAAGTCATATGCTAGTAAATATGGATATATTTTAAGTAAAAATGTACTTCTATTTTAATATTTCTCAAAATATGTTAATTTTGTTCCTACATTTATTGGGCTAGTGGCCTGAGACATGTTAATAGCCTGAGGAATTTTTAATAACTTTAACATTTTTCAACCAATTATTGTAGTTTACATCTCATTAGAACGACAATTATGTACACATTTCGATTCTTTTAAATTAAATTGCAAAAGTAATTATTTGATGGCAAACTTTTTTCAAAAACTTAAAAAAATTGCATTTTTCTCCTTGTAAATGCACCTTAAAACTAAAAGACAAAATGATAGAAAGACAAAATTTCATATTTAACTATAGTTTAATATACATAAAAAATTAGAGGGTATGCATTCCAAAATTAACAAAAAAAAAATAAGGGACACACTAATGTACCCTTCAAAATTACATATAAGTTATTGAAAACATAAACCGGGTTCAAAGGAAATGTATAAGTCATACTCCTAATAAATTTTTCTGAAAATATTGCTACTTTAGCACAAAACTTCATTAAATAAGCGACCACTTAATATTTTCAAACATTGGAAGTATTGAAATTCTAAAAACTGCAAAATAACAGCCACCCTAATACATACATAAGTACTTATGTATATATTTTGATAAGTACTGAGGGTTAAAAGAAAGTTCATTGATAAGAACTATTTATTTATATTCATGCCTAAGATGTTTTATTCAAAAGCAACAGAACTGAATATAAATTAAAAATAAAAATAAAAACAGCCTTGACATTAACAGAAAATACTCCGTAAATAATATTAACAACAGCAAGAATAATAATAACAAGAAATGTAAATAAATAAGTTATTTGTACAAGTACTCGCATGAATTTATATGGATTTTGCTAAATAAATAAAAGAAGCCGAGAGATATAAGTAGGAATTATATCAAGTCTGTGTGATTATTATTTCAGACAAAATAAGTTAAAAGAAACATGTGTTTTCATTTAATGAATAACTCATGAGATTGTCTGCATATTGTAAAGTAATAATGAATTCGTCTAAACAAGGTACATTCACATTGTTGGCATAAAATTAATCATTATTTTCAATAAGTGATTATTTGATGTTACATATAGAAAGATCTTTAATTCTAGGTTATAGCTTTTTCCACATTGAAATGTATTTTGTATAGTGTGAACGTACCTTAAGAAAAACAACTGTTTTTACACAATATATTCAGATTTAGGCTTATTATCTTACTGCTGCTGATTGCAAATGATGATTGAATTCTTAGCATTTATTTACTTGCAGTCGATATATTTGAAATTTGTTTGCTTTTTTATTAGCAATGATAAAATAATTTGATGAGTATTTACTATATGCATGATTAATTAACACAAATAATTGTGTTTGCTTAAAAGGGACTAATGTATTTCAAGTAACTAAGAAAATAATAACTAAAATGTGTTTTCTTTAGGTTTGCCTGATTTTGCTCACTTTTAGTACCAAGCATTTCCGATCAAGAGAGAATATTTAGGGAAAATTTGATCACTGTAAGTGCTTCCCCCTTAGGCCCTATGGTGCATTTAACACAGGGACGGCCATGGCTATTTTTGCGTATTTAATAGAAGTACCCTAAATCAAATTGAGTTCCATTTCGAATAACTTAAAAAACGACCTACATAGAAGCAGTAGGGCACAGTGGTTCCATATCAAAATCTAGGTGGACAAAATTATTTGGAGCTCTTTTTATATAGAATTGGTATCTCCGATTCCAAAAAAAATGTTTAAAAGATCAATATAAACTTTTTTTCAAGTTACAGTATTTAAATAATAATAATAAGTTATTAAAAAAAATACACATGAGTGTTTCTGAAACTAAATTTTTAAAATGATCTGTATTTACTATATTTCAAGTTACAGTAGGGTCTAGATATATAAAATTCAATAATAAATAAAGAAATATTTCTAAAAATTCCATTCCGTATAAATTAAAAAAAAAGTATTTCGGCGGGTGCTGGCGGCTACAATTTTTTTACAAAGACATTCCCCAGAAGTTTCTTTAAATGATGTATATAGTCATTGGACGGGCTTCGACGGTCTTTTTTTTTTGGCAAGCTATATAACATTCTTAGAAAAAATAACAGGAAAATGGAGAGGCCCATAAATATAATATATACACTTAATAAAAGCCTATATCAATGTTTATCTATGTTTTGAAGTACGAATTTCTATATGGTAAAACAATTGAAATATATTTAATTTAGTAAAGCAGTAAAATATTAAAAAAAAATTAACGAAAATATGATTCAAAATTTGTTAAACTTCTGGAGCTTCTGTCGAGAAAACGAAATGTCCAATTGAAAATCCCATTTGTATTTGACGAGAGCAGATTGGCAGCTTCCGAAAAAAACTTAATTTTTCTAAATTCTGAAGATACCGATTTTCACAGTTTTGTCCACCTAGATTTTGATTTGGAACCACAGAGTAGAGAGGGCTTTAACGATAAATTGTAAGAAACAAAATCAACAATAACTGTGGTGAAAATAGAACTAAATATACCCAAATCATTTCTTATGTAAGGGAGAGGATAAGTACTAGGGAAACTGCAGAGGGTTCTCACAAGAAAATTTCTTTGAAACCCACTTTTTTCATATTTTTTTTTATTAAAAACACAAAAATAAATTAACAACAATCTAAATTTTCAAGTTGAAATTTTTAAATTTTTTTTCAAAATTTTTATTTTAAATTTTTAAATTTTTTTTTTTTATTTATTGGAAAAAAAATTGGGGTTAAAACATATTTTTTCCCGATTTTGACCCATTGTAGGCCCAACTTAATATGTCCTTATATGAGATATTTCAAAGGACTTTGAAATATCTATCATTATATATCCATATTGTCTATATTAATGATTTAGAATTCCAGATATATGTAGATAAAAACAAGTAAGAAAGTATGGTAGGTTAAGCCCAACCATATAATACCCTACACTAAGTAAACGTGCAAAAACATGTATACCAACTTTTTAAAAGATTTATGCACGTTAAAGTGATTTTCGGAAACGGGTATATATGGGAGCTATGACTAATTATGGACCGACCATAACAAAATTTGGAGTCATGAATTTCGTATATATAAGACATATTTGGAGCGAAATTTGTGTGGATACTAGGGTATTCATTCGACAAATGATCATTCGATTAATCGAATAATTTGTTACGAATAATTATTCGAACAATTTAAAAATGGCCATTTTCAAATAAAGAACAATTTTATGTAGAATAATCGAATAAAACGAATAAATGTTCATATATATTTAAATTTATTAAATTGCTTAAAATTTTCCATAATTTCAAATTTAAATAAGTAATAATGACTTACAAAAATTGTATTGTTTCTGAAATTCGACAAATAACTAAAGACAAAGGGACTTTCGATCACTGTAGATGAGTGCTACGATAGCTCCTTCTATAAAGAGAAGTTACAATTCTAAAAACAAATCTTTCAAAATTTTTAACTTAGGTTGAACCAATGAAAATAAAAGGTACGGAATAAAACATTTGTTATTTAGCTGGTGAAATATTTGGACAGATTCCCTTTATTGTGTAATTCCCTAAGACCACATTATTAAGCAAAGATTCGGCAACGTTGATAGAGCTTGATGTATAATACAATTTGTTATAAATAATTTAGAAATAGTGAATAATTATTTTACTAAAGAATTAGTTACTCAATTACAAAACCCGAATCAATGAAGGACACAATAAAGTTCTTTATACGTTTATATTGTATTTGAATTCAGGATCATGTCCAACTAGCTCAAATTTTTTAAAGCATAGCTCCAAAACGGAAACAAATGGGATTGCTAGTCAATTGTTTTGTAGATTGTTCGGGTATTAATCTGATCAGAATATTGCTGTTGAAAATTTAATGATGGACTTTATTTTCGAATATGTTTTAACATTATCAATACTTGAATTGTTAACTTTAACGTTATTTTTAGTTTTTCTTTAACAATAAAATATTAAAAAACCAACATCAAAACTTCATTCTTTACTTTTTTAAAAAAAATTTAAATTACTCGAATAATTCGATTAATTTTAAACGTGTGGTCTAATTATTCGAACAAGTTAAAATCTCTTATTCGAGTTATTCGTTTTATTCGAACAAGAGAAAAATCGATTAATTTTTGCAAAAAAAAACTAAAGTTCACTCTATAGAGGTAGGCGATGTTCACTCTTTAGAGTCTCCAATGTAAAAATTTGTGTGTTCATACTATCCAGTAGTTCATATTATCAAGGGTTCATTCTAACCTGACTCCAATTTATTTTATTTTAATAACTGTGGACATGCTTCAAAATATAATTTTTAAATTAGGGAAGCAAAAAAAAAACAAGTAAGAAAGTATGGTCGGTCAAGCCCGACCATATAATACCCTACACCAAGTAAATGTGCAAAAACATTTTTCTTTTAAAATATCAATAGTATATATTCGTTAGTGATTTTCGGAAGTGGCCCTTATATGGGTGCTATGACCAATTATGGACCGATCACCATGAAATTAGGTCGTGTGATTTACGTCTATATGAAAGTAATTTATGTTTAATTTTGTGTATATACCAGTATTTTTAAGAGATTTATGCACGTTAAAGTGATTTTCGGAAGCGGGTCTATATGGGAGCTATGCCTAATTATGGACCGATCGTAACAAAATTTGGTGACATGAATTTTGTATATATAAAACTTATTCGGAGCGAAATTTGTGTAGATATATATATAAATTAAACATTTATGACCAATAAAGTCCAATTTCGGGAGGACATTTGTATGGGGGCTAGGTGAAATAATGACCCGATTTCAACCAGTTTCAATAGGCTTGGTCGTTGAATTTTATCGAAATATCTTCAAAATTGAGACCTTTGCGCACAACGTTTACATGAACAGACAACCAGCCAGACGGACGGACGGACATCATTTGATCGACTCAGAAAGTGATTATAAGTCGATCGGTATACTTTAAGGTGGATGCTAGACTAATATTTTTGGGCGTTACAAACATCTGCACAAACGCATTATACCCTCCCCACTATGGTGGTGTAGGGTATAAATAGGCCAAAAATCAAGGTTGTTCTAGTTTTTTCCTTACATATCAGCCATTATGAAAAATATGTTTTTTGCTTATATCCAATCATTTCTGGGCCTATTTTAAATAGCAACCGAGAAAAAAGAATCGAGAAAATCAGCCCACAAATATTTGAGAAATAAGCAAAAAAAACATATTTTCATCTAGATCTGGATCACTAAGTCATTAATATAGACAATATGGATATGTAACGATAGATATTTCAAAGACCTTTCAGGTATTTTTATCAACAGATGTAATAAAAGGATTTAAAATTTTTATTTACTTATCAAAATATTAATGTATAGAAGGAGATATTATAAATCAAATACATTATTTGAGCCTAATGTTTTCTTGAGTTCTTTTTTGGACCCCCTGAAATGTTTAAAAGGATCCCTAGAGGGCCGCTGACCCCATTTGAGTACGATTGTTATAGAGCAAAAATAGCGTTCACGCGCTCCCTTGTGAGCCAGACATGATTTCTATATTGTGTTATATTTTAATAGAGAAATATCATAGAATATACACTTGAACCCATATTCTGCTTAATAATAATTTAAACTGATAAAGAAAACATTCTTATTAATAAGAATTATACAGCCTAAATATTGTTAATTAAAACCTTGTAAAGCACATACATACTTGTATTTAAGAATTTGTTTGAAGAATCAGTCATGCATGAATGTTAAAAGTTGATAATTGTAAATTGTCGTAGTAGCTCTCTAATAATAAAATGCTCGTTTGTGCAAATGCACTGAACTGATGATGTTGACAATGCACTTGATTGTTGTTAATATGCATGTACAACGTTTATATATTTAATTTAAAGCTTAATAACAAAATGCTATCAACAATTCTATGTTTGTTCATACATACATACATATGTACATTGTACATATTTAGTTATTTATATTTGTATTTATAAATTCTTATATGATTTAAACAAAAATAAACATACAAAAATACACACAAAATAAACCACACCCATCGTAGTCTAATCATACAGATAAAAACTGTGTTTTAATAATGACTAATTTAAACAAAAAGAATTTAAAAAAAAAAACAGTTTTATTATAATCTTGCTTTTTTTTGTTTATCTTTAATTTAAATAAATAATTTTTATTTAGACAATAAAATAATTCATTTGAAAATAGTTTTACATGCAGTTTTTTTTATTGTTAGACTTTTGTTTTTTTTTTGGTTTTTTGCTGAAACATTAAAATAAATGACATTCAAATGTAATATGCAACACAATTAGTTTAGTTTAGTTGAGTTGAGATGAAAGTGTATTGTCATCAGTTAAGCTGATTTTTAATTTAATGATATGTTGTTTTAATTATAATTAGTTTGTTTTAAACATTTTTTTTTTTTCAAATTTAACATTATTAGCTTAGTTAGGGATTCTGACAATGAAATTATGAAAATGTTTAAAAATAAACAAAAAAGCAAGTTGCATTTAACTAATAACTGAGAAATATATACGTTTTTAAAGTGGTTTGTAATTCTGAAATTATGTTGGTTTCTGATAAGAAAATATTTAATTTAATTCTTTGTTGAATTCTTTATAATTTTCTTTAAATATTTATCTGTAAATGTATGATCCTGTATTTTTAAATAGAAACAAATCAGAGTATAATATTTGGATGTGGCAAATCATATATGCCCACCACCCAGAATTTCATAGTTGTTATAGTTATTCTTGGAAGGGGACCTTATTGGGACTGCTCGTTACAAAATCCAGTAGGAAAAATATAGTTGCACATGTTTATAATAATCATTTTACAAGATTTTTAACAATATTATGGTCATTGTAATTATTATATATGATAGCGGCCACAATAAAATGTTTAAGTTGCCATTCACATAATTGTAGCAATCATATATGTGATTGTAGTAAATAAATATACGTTCATGACGAATCATTATATCATAATATATTGTTCTCATCATATCACATTGTAATAATGGTTGCCACAAACATATACCTAATTACTGCACTCATTCTGTGATCAAAACAAAATATTTAGACAAAATTCTGAAAATTTAAGATTTTAGATTTTGCACATTTTATTTGTAGATACTGGGTTTTTGGGTTAATATAGCAATATAGTTTGAAAAAAAAATAAATAAATGTAGACAAAAATCCATTTAATTATTGTTTTTGTATTCATTTTTATACCCTTCAGCTTCGTGAGAAGGGTATATATAAGTTTGTCATTCCGTTTGTAATTTCTACATTTTTCATTTCCGACCCTATAAAGTATATATATTCTGGATCCTTATAGATAGCGGAGTCGATTAAGCCATGTCCGTCTGTCTGTCTGTCTGTCCGTCTGTCTGTCTGTCTGTTGAAATCAGTTTTCTGAAGACCCCAGATATCTTCGGGATCCAAATCTTCAATAATTCTGTCAGACATGCTTTCGAGAATTTTGCTATTTAAAATCAGCAAAATCGGTCCACAAATGGCTGAGATATGAGGAAAAAACCAAGACAACCTCAATTTTTGACCAATTTTTGACCTATATCTGGATTACTAAGACATTAATATAGACAATATGGTAGATATTTCAAAGACATTTGCAACGACGTATATAAGACCATATTAAGTTGGACCTATAATGGGTCAAAATCGGGAAAAAAAAATTTTAAACCGAATTTTTTTTTTTTTTTTTAAAAAATTTAAAAAACCAAAAAAAAATTTTTAAAATTTAAAAAAAAAAAAATTTTAAATTTAAAAAAATTTAAATTTAAAAAAAAAAATTTAAAATAAATTTTTTTCCAAAAAATGAAAAAAAACAACTAAAAAAAAATTAAATTTTGTTTACCTAAAAATATTTAAAATTTTGAAGTATAATTTGGTGAAGGGTATATAAGATTCGGCACAGCCGAATATAGCACTCTTACTTGTTGTTTTTTCTTTTGGTGTTCTGTTTCGTTTGGCGTTGTTGTTGTTTTTTATGTTCTTGATAAATTTAGGATGCTGCTCCAAAAAAATAAAATTGCGAATTTGGCCGTCCCCCCCCTCTAGAATTGTTCTATGTATTGTAGAAACACGTTGTGTAAAATATTAGGATGATAGGATAACGTTAACTGGTGCCGCAACGACGCTGAAGTTTTGAGGTGCATTTAGAAGGGGAAAATATGCAATTTTTTCAGTTTTTGTAAAAATGTTGCCATTAAATAATGACTTTTACAATTTAATTTAAAAGAATCGGAATGTGTACGTAATTGTCGTTATAATAACATATAAAAGACAAAAATTGGTGAAAAAATGTTAAAGTTATTAAAAAATCGCCAGGCCATTAACGTGTCTCAGGCCACTAGAACAAGAAATTTTTGAACAAAATTAACATATTTTGAGAAATATTAAAATAAAAGCTTATTTTTACTTAAAATAAATCCATATTTACTTGTATATGAGTTTTTGTCCTCGTAGGATACCGTTAACCTATTCGCAGGTATGACCAAAAAAATTAAATTTTTTTAACGGCAGTTTCAAAACTTCAATTTCAAATTTTTAAAAATTTTGTTAAACAAATTTCAGAATTTTTTGATCATCACATGGGGATTTATTGTCAACATAATAGGGAATAAAAATGTGAAAAAATTGTGTCAATATCTCCCATTTAAATTTTGCGATTTTCGAGAAAAATCAATTTTCAGAATGTTATAGTCCATGTAATTTTAAATATAGTGTGATAGTTTTACTAAAATCGGAAAACGTCAACCATTAAATCAAAGGTCAAATTTTTCAATATTTGGAATTTCTCATGGAAAAATAGCGAAATGTTAAAATATAGTTGCACATGTTTATAGTAATCATTTTACAAGATTTTTAACAATATTCTGGTCATTGTAATTATTATATATGATAGCGGCCACAATAAAATGTTTAAGTTACCATTCACATAATTGTAGCAATCATATATATGATTGTAGTAAATAAATATACGTTCATGACTAATCATTATATCATAATATATTGTTCTCATCATATCACATCATGAAAATGGTTGCCACAAACAAATACCTAATTACTGCACTCTTTTTCTAAATAAAATAAAATATTTAAAAAAAAATCTGAAAATTTCAGATTTTGCACATTTTATTTGTAGATACCGGGTTTTTGGGTTAAAATAGCAATATTTAAAAAAAAAAAATAAATGTAGACAAAAATCCATTTAAATATTGTTTTTGTATTTCATTTACCCATAGATGTTTAAATATAAATTAAAAAACTTTTCTGAAACCGATTACCAAAAAAAGCTTAAAATTTTAAGCAATTCTCAAATCCCAAATTGTAAATTGTCAAAAATAACTTAATTTCAAAAAATCAAGAATTAACTGTTTTCGATTCTAATAAACGCTAACTGAGATGTACCCGATATCGATTATCGTGGCGACTTAATTGATATAAGCGGATTTTTGATTTGTTTTTGATTGCAAATATTAAATTTCAGATTGATTCGTTATTTTCCATATACACGATTTGTAATTTTAACTTTCTAGGACATTATTAACCCTTTTATATCTGGTCTCGTAATTGTCCAAGACAGCAAAGTTAGACCTCTACAAAAAACTACTCTAAATTTCATCTTTGGAGAATTGAAAATTCAAGAAGTGCAAAATGAGGGCCAACCAAGTAAATTAGCTAGTCTCGGGAGTTTATTTTATATGGGAGCTATGGTTAATTATGGACTGATCGTCACAAAATCTATTAGTATATTTATGGCATCCATATATATAATTGATCTGGGTAACATTTGGGTTCGATATTATGATATTAGTACTCTTTAAGTGATTTTGAAATGTGGACCCAATATAGGTGCTATGATCAAATGTAGACAGATATTCCAAAAAGCAGCAATTTGATTATTATGCATATAATTTTTGTTCGAAATCGATAATTATAAGATACAGTACCGATTTTTATATCCTTCACCATGAGTGGAAAGGGTATATACATACATTTGTCATTCCGTTTGTAATTTCTGCATTTCTCATTTGCAACCCCACAAAGTATATATATATACTGGATCGTTATAGATAGCGTAGTCGATATGTCCGTCCGTCCGTCTGTATTTTGAAATCAACTTTCCGTAGCCACAAAATAACTTACAAACATGATTGATACATCACTATATCAGGAATTCTTCCGGCTCGATAGCTCTTTAAAATAGACAAAATCGGCCCACAAGTGGCTGAGGCATAATTAAAAAACCCGGGACAACCTAAATTTTTGGCCTATTTTTTATCTATACCTGGATTACTATGTCATTAATATGGATATCTAATGACAGATATTTCAAAGTCCATTGCAACGATGTATATAAAATTATAGTAAATTGGACCCACAATGGGTCAAAATAGGGAAAAATATTTTTTACCCCAATTTTTTTTTTCCAAAAAATTTATGTGTCATCATTTTTTTCACTAATAAATTAGAAAAAAAAATTTAAGAAAAAAATTTAATTTAAAAAAAAATTTTTAATTTAAAGTATAATTTGATAAAGATATTTATGCACATTTAAATGATTTTCAGATGGAGACTATGATCAAAAATGGATAGAAATTCACAAAACCACGTAGTTTAATTTGTATAGATTTGAGCATAATTTGTGTCTAATTGCAACTCTAAACAGATTTATGCGTACTAAAGCGAGTTCTTTTTACACAAAACTTATTTTTGATGTATTTTGTAGGGATACTGCTACTCAATAGGCATTTTTGAACCATACAGCATTATTCCTGGACAAAATCTGTACTGAAATAACTTGTACAAAATTTTCTTTTTTTATTTACAGCACATTAAAGAAATTAGCAATATTTTAGGAGGTTATGCTCATTTTAAAAGTTGTATCCCATTAGGAGCTTCCCTGTATGCCTTTTAGTGACTTCAGCAGGCCACGGACCGTAACGGTTATAAGTGATATCAAAAAAGTTATTTTGTAACTTTCAAAATAAAAATGCATCTAAAACAGTTATTATTCAATGTAAAAATAAAAGTTCGCATGAAACTCTTAAAAAAAATAAATAGCCGTCATAAAAAAAACTCATTTGAGGAGTTTTATTTTTCCCCGCAGAAAAAGAAACTCATTTGAAGAGTTTTATTTTTTACATCATAATTTGTATCTCAGAAAATAAAAGTCATTTTATGTAAACTGACACCTAAAGCATGTCTCAGGTGATTTTTATTTGTAACTTTCAAAATAAAAATCCATCTAAAACAGTTATTATTCATTGTAAAAATAAAAGTTCGCATGAAACTCTTAAAAAAAGAGCTTTAAATAGCCGTCATAAAAAAAAACTCACTTGAGGAGTTTTATTTTTCCCCGCAGAAAAAGAAACTCATTTGAAGAGTTTTATTTTTTACATCATAATTTGCATCTCAGAAAATAAAAGTCATTTTATGTAAATTGACACCTAAAGCATGTCGCTGGTGATTTTTATTTGTAACTTTCAAAATAAAAATCCATCTAAAACAGTTATTTTTCAATGTAAAAATAAAAGTTCGCATGAAACTCTTAAAAAAAGAATTTTAAATAGCCGTCATAAAAAAAACTCATTTGAGGAGTTTTATTTTTCCCCGCAGAAAAAGAAACTCATTTGAAGAGTTTTATTTTTTACATCATAATTTGCATCTCAGAAAATAAAAGACATTTTATGTAAATTGACACCTAAAGCATGTCGCTGGTGATTAAAATAAAAACTGTCTTTAAAAAAAAATTGTTGTTGTTTTTTTTTCTTAAACAAATAAATTACTACACTTATTATATTAGATAGACTCAATAAAGAAAAATACTGAAAAAAAGTACAAAATAATCGATGAGTTTTATTTTCTGATGGAAAAAATAAAACTCCTCAAATGACTTTTTTATGACGGAAAAAATAAAACTCCTCAAATGAAATTTTTTTCTGACGGAAAAATTAAAACTTCTCAAAAGAGTTTTTTTTAATGACAGAAAAATAAAACTCCTTTTTCTGACGGTAAAAATAAAACTTCTCAAAAGAGTTTTTTTAATGACAGAAAAATAAAACTCCTCAAATGAGTTTTTTTACGACGGCTATTTAAAACTCTTTTTTAAAGAGTTTCATGCGAACTTTTATTTTAACGTTGAACTTGACTGTCAACTGTGGAGATGAATTTTTTAATGTCACCATAGATTCCGTTAGAAAAAAAACTTATTTGAGGAGTTTTATTTTTTCCATCATAAAACAAGCGGTATTTTAATTTTCTATTGCTTGATTCCAATTATTAAATTGTTGTTTTTTTTTTCTTAAACAAATAAACTACTCGCATTATATCAGATTGACTCAATAAAGAAAAATACTGAAAAAAGTAGAAAATAATCGATAAGAGTTTTATTTTCTGAAGGAAAAAATAAAACTCCTCAAATGGCTTTTTTTATGATGAAAAAATAAAACTCCTCAAATGAGTTTTTTTCTGACGGAAAAAATAAAATTCCTCAAATGAGTTTTTTTACGACGGCTATTTAAAACTCTTTTTTAAACAGTTTCATGCGAACTGTGGAGTTGAGGTCATTTTTTTAATATCACCATAGATTCTGAAAGAGCATGTCAATACGAATCTATTGGTATATAATAGTATAGGTCTGCGTTGACCCTAACATAGTGATTTTTTGGTTTCAAATTTTCTGGATAACCGTTATGTACGGTGCCTGCAGCAGGCATTTAATTTTGATGTGTTGCAAACGGAATTACAAAATCAATACATTTCCCATAATTTGGTGGCTTTAGTAACAATCTGATTTAAAAGAAAACTGTGTTTTCTATTTTATTATAATGCTGGGTAAATTTTTAGACTCCATTTTTATTTAATTCCAAATAAATTAAAATGTATGCTAAAAATCTATATTAAATTAAATGATGAATGCAGGTGCAATTATTCTACAAAAATATAAAAAAAGTTATACTTCAAAACCATGTTTGAAAATAATTAAATTAAATATAATAGGATGCCAATATATAACTGAAAAAAACCCAAAAAAGCAAAAGTATGCAATCCAAAACTGTGTAGCAAAGTACACAAATGATTAGAACATTTTAAAACAGCAAAAAAAAACAAATCTGTTGAGGAATTATAATTATTTCATAACCATATAAATTTGTATGTGTACGTGTGCCAATTACAGCTTGTATCTATGGATATGTTCAAAATAGTAAATTGTGTCATTTGCCAGATTTCCCCTTAATGTATGCTAAGAAAACTTTTGAAATTAAATTAATTTTCTATCACTTTTTTTTAATCACTTTTATTTATACAACTAATTATTTTTTTTTTCGTATTCTACTTTTAGATGCATTGAATATAAATTTCTAAACTATCGTTTAACAACGAATGAGACTGTGGTGGCTGAAACTGAATATGGCAAAGTAAAAGGCATTAAGCGTTTAACAATTTACGATGATTCCTACTACAGTTTTGAGGGTATACCATACGCACAACCCCCATTGGGGGAGCTGAGATTTAAAGCACCCCAACGGCCAACCCCCTGGGAAGGTGAGCGTGATTGTTGCAATAATAAAGATAAGTCAGTGCAACGTGATTTTATTACGGGCAAAGTATGCGGTTCAGAGGATTGTTTATACCTAAGTGTTTATACGAATAATGTAAGTAAATTTGTGTAATGCATAAGAATTTATAAGATAATTTATTGGAAAGATTTAGGGAGTTTCTGTTGCTTATATGTTAATTATATTGCACAAATATTATTACAGTTCTAGGTGGCTGGGTATTTGTAAGAAATTAAGATGATATTGAGTCATTATTATTAGTTTATTAAACTTCTTTTGTTTTAAGATATTTGGCTTAAAAATCTCTATTTCCTATTACAGTTGACTCCTGAAACCAAACGTCCAGTTTTAGTGTTCATACATGGTGGTGGTTTTATTATCGGAGAGAATCACCGTGATATGTTTGGTCCCGATTACTTCATTAAAAAGGATGTAGTAGTGATTAATATACAATATCGTTTGGGAGTTTTAGGTAAGTCATATGCAAACTCATAACAAATTGAATCTAAACAATTTTCTAAACTCTAAATAGGTTTCCTTAGCTTAAACACCGAAGATCTAAATGTGCCCGGCAATGCTGGCCTTAAGGATCAAGTAATGGCTTTGCGTTGGATTAAAAATAACTGCGCCAACTTTGGCGGTAATCCCGACAATATCACTGTCTTTGGTGAGAGCGCTGGCGGTGCTTCCACACACTACATGATGTTGACCGAACAAACTCGTGGTATTTTCCATCGTGGTGTTCTAATGTCGGGCAATGCTATATGCCCTTGGGCTAGCACCGAGTGTCAACATCGTGCCTATAACATAGCTAAGTTGGCCGGTTATAAGGGTGAAGATAATGATAAGGATGTCTTGGAATTCCTGCTGAAAGCCAAATCTCAGGATTTAATAAAGCTGGAGGAAAAAGTCCTAACTCCAGAGGATCATAAAAATAAGGTGATGTTTGCCTTTGGCCCTACTGTGGAACCTTATCAGTCAGCTGAGTGTGTCATACCAAAACATCCCAGGGAAATGGTTAAAACTGCTTGGGGTAATTCTATACCCACAATGATGGGTAATACTTCATACGAGGGGCTGATATTTAATTCGAGTTAGTATTTTGACTACAGATTAAACAAAACGGTTATAATTAAACCTCTTAAATGTTACTAATTGTTAATAGTTGTCAAGCAAATGCCAGCAATTCTTAAAGAGATGGATACATGTGTCAACTTTGTGCCTCCCGAATTGGCTGATGCTGAGCGTACTGCTCCGGACACATTGGAAATGGGTGCTAAAATTAAAAAGGTTCATACTACTGGAGAAACTCCTACAGCGGATAACTTTATGGATGTAAGTACAGATACTTAGAATTTTAAATCAAGACACCAGTTTGTATACTGATTTTTACAAAAGATCATGAAAGAGTCCTTTACCAAGATATCTTAGTCTACGCTCATATAAAGTGGGGCAGTCACAGATTTTGTACTGGCTCTTTCACTTCTTCGACTAGACAATTTCTGCAATTGTTAGATAGCGGAGATGCTACAGCCATGTCCGTCAGTTGAAGTCAACTTTTCGAAGACCACAAATAATAAACATAAGTAATAGCTATATAAATATATGCCCTACAGTCCAACATAGGTTGCTTTTTAAAATCGGTCCATAACCACAACTCTACCGCACAATTTTAAATACTTTAGAATTTCAATATTCGCTTTAGTGTGGTTTTCATGAGTGCAAAATACCTAAAATAAAACCGTATAACTTTAGAACTGTTAACCAGATTTGAAAATTGTTGATCACATAATGAAGCTAAAGAATCGTAGTTTACAAAGTCGTTTCTAGAAATCCTTTTATTATCAAAAAAAGCTATAATATAGAAAATTGTCCTTGAAAAGATGTTTTTTTTTCATTTTCCAAATATTTTTCTTAAGTATGAGCCATTGTATGATTAAAATAATATATGAAATGTATAATGACGCCACCATAATAATTGAAATTTAGAATATTTTTTTATAAAAATAGTCTTTATATTATATAAGTATGATACAAATAATATTAAAATATGATAACTTAAGGAGTGAGATCGAAAAATTCTTAACACACGTTTTTCATTACATTTTTTAACCCAAGTATTATTTGAATTTTTTTTTGATCAAGTTACCTTTGAAAAACATGTCAGTTATTATGTGTAATGTCAATTATATTAATTTTTTTGTTAATCTGATTAAAATGAGTGACCAGAAAAAAGTGCGTACTGAAATTATTAAATATTTTCAACAAAACCCAACTTGGTCTTACAAAAAGTTGGCCAAGCATACAAAGGTCTGCCGTCAAACTGTTTCCAATGTTATTAAACAGTACCGGGAGAACTTGTCAGTTGATAGAAAACCTGGTTCAGGTAGAAGGAATGGTCCACATGATGTTTCTAAAGCCAAAAAAATAGAACGCATTTTCAAAAGAGCTCCCAACACATCCGGTAGGAAAGCAGCCCGGTTAGCTCAGTGCTCGGACTATTTGGTACGAAAAGTTAAAGCTAATGCAGGTTTAAAAACATACAAGGCTCAAAAAGTTCCTGACAGGAACGCTACTAAAAATTTAGAGGCCAAAAACAGAGCACGGAATTCAATTTCAAGTTTTATAAAAAAATATTCTTGCTGCATAATGGATGACGAAACGTATGTTCTGGCAGATTTTTCGCAACTTCCAGGTCAAAAATTTTATGTTGCTGATGCTCGAGGGAATGTTGAAGAAAAGTTTAGGACCCAAAAGCAGACAAAATTTCCCAGAAAGTTCTTGGTATGGCAAGCAATATGCAGTTGCGGCAAAAGAAGCCACT
Organism: Calliphora vicina; assembly: GCF_958450345.1. Classification (NCBI taxonomy): domain Eukaryota; kingdom Metazoa; phylum Arthropoda; class Insecta; order Diptera; family Calliphoridae; genus Calliphora; species Calliphora vicina. The sequence goes on from NC_088780.1 coordinate 24,129,419, forward strand.
CATTTGTTACAACGGGCTCTATAAATACCGAAATTTACATCAAGGAATGTTTACAAAAAAGGCTGCTTCCATTCATAAGACTTCATAATGTGTCCACTTATTTTTGGCCTGACTTGGCATCCTGTCACTATGGCAAACAAGCCCTTGAGTGGTACAAGAACAATAATGTGGTATTTGTACCAAGAGAGGCAAATCCTCCAAACTGCCCGGAGCTAAGGCCAGTGGAGAGATATTGGGCTCTTGTTAAAAGAGAATTGAAGAGTACAAAAAAGGTGTCCAAAAGTGTGGTAGATTTTAAACGGAGATGGACTACATGTTCGAGCAAAGTGACAGAAAGCACTATAAAAACGTTAATGGAAGGGTTTCCGAAAAAGGTTCAAAATTTCATCACTAGTGATTAAAACTATAAAAATAATTTTTTTTGTAAATTGTAATAATAATTTCAATCAAATAAAAAAAAAATTAAAGCTGTAAGTTTAGTGGTTTCTTTTTTATAAACATATATGTATGTTAAGAATTTTTCGATCTCACTCCTTATATGCATCTGTGTTGTATCAAATCAAAAGAATGTTATATATTTTATGTATTAAGAACAAAAGGTTCTTAATTAAAAATTTATTAGAAAATATGCTAAATAATTTGCAGAAGTAACGTTTGTATTTTGACATAGGTACTTAGAATATATTGGGCTGTGTTCTTCAAAAAATGTTAAAAGAAAAAATATTAAAAACATTTTTTGGTAAAAAAAATTTATGTGAAACTAGTTTTTTGTCAAACAAAAATTTAGTGAAAAAATTAGGTCCAAGTCTATTGAAACTGGTTGAAATCGGAAATTATTTCACCTAGCCCCCACACAAATGTCCTCCCGAAATTGGACTTTACCGGTCTTAAGTGTTTAATTTGTATATGTATCTACACAATTTTGTTATGATCGGTCCATAATTAGTCATAGCTCCCATATAGACCCGTTTCCGAAATTCTTAAAAATGTTGGTATACACACAAAATTTAACATAAATAAATAGACATAAATCACACGACCTAATTTCATGGTGATCGGTCCATAATTAATCATAGCTACCATTTAAGGTCCACTTCCAAAAATCAGTCACGATTATAAATTATTGATATTTTAAAAGAAAAATGTTTTTGCACATTAACTTAGTGTAGGGTATTATATGGTCGGGCTTGACCGACCATACTTTTTTACTTATTTTATTTGGGCACGATTTTTAGTAAAATTTTCTAATTTGGACTATAGCGGATATATTGATGTATAAATGAATTTTGGTGGCTTCTGAAAGGCGATTCCGACATACAGATGAACATATCGACTTCTTTATCGGTCCATAATATACATATCGTCACATAAAATGCAAAATGACGTAACATCATTTCAAACATTTTAAAAAACAATGGCACAAGGAAAAGTATCTCTGATGTAAACTTAGTTTCTCCTATTTAATTCTTAAACAGAATGACACACACATATCCAAATAAAGATTTAGTTGTTTATACCCTAAACCACCATACTGGGGAGAATATATTGGGTTAGTGCTGATATTTGTAACGTGCAAGAATATTCGAATATTCGCAACACCCACCAATCTCCTCATGATCATTTTCTGAGTCGATTACTACAGGTCTCAATTTTAAAGATAATTCGACAAAATTTGGTACAAGAACTTTAATTGCCCAGGGACGAGGCCTATTGAATTTGATTAGAATCGGTTCATTATTTCTCCTAGCGCCCATGCGATATCCCCATCTGAAAATAAGCTCTCACAAATATCTTATTTATATAGCTATCCAAACCAAAGTCAGCAAAAATACATTTTATATAAGCCGATCTCGCCTCACCAAATTTTGTGATGGTCGGTTCCACTTCTGAAAATCATTTTAACTAGCATAAATCTCGCATAATCGCAAATAAAAAATATGAACTTTAGACTTACACAAATCCCAAACTAAAGCGAGTTTCGTAATTCTGAACAACCTTAAATGGTGTCCAATTAAGAAGACTGAAAAATTAATTTTATTCATCGACATTTTTTATATTATACTATCTGATCGTCCCGGCTTCGCTCGGTAGCTATTTACTAATGATTTGTATTTTAAATAGAACTAAAACACACAAATGAGAAGTGAAAAGGAGGCTATATTAAAATTTCCAAGTTTTACCGGGAATCGAATCGAATAAAAAATATCAGCCAAATCACTCCAGCCGTTCTCAAGTGATGTATAGATTTTCTAAAAATTTTCATTTCAAAAATGGAATTGTTGAAATTTCATTTCATTTCTATGTCGTAATGGTTATGCTGTCACCACCAAGAAACACTATATTGATCCAAGAATGACCAAAGTTATAAACCTGTTGGTTCATTCATGTGAACTCAATTTAGTCTATCACTTGACCAGCACTAGAAATAGTTGGAGCTCATTTCTAATGATGTTTTTACTTAACAGCACACAACCTTTTAGGGAAAGGATCCTTTTAATTTCTATAGCGACTATACTATATGTATATTAGGGTGTCCCAAAAAAATTTTTTTGTTGGGGCTCAAGCATAATTTGAAAGCTTATAGGGTATAGTATTTTAGAGATTTTTTTCAGATTTTTCGGAAGTGGTTTAGAGGTCGCTCAATTCGGGTTTTTGCCAAAAATCGTGTTTGTCGGCCTTTTTTTGAGTTTTATTCATAACTTTGTCAAGATCCACGAATTTCATTACTTTTGAGGACACAGTTTAAAAGAAAAATGTCCATGCTTTATTTTTGTGTGCAAACATTTTTAGTTTTTGTAATGAATTGGCTCATTAAGGTGCCCTACATTACAATTTTTCGAAATTTGTCCATAAATTTTGTAAATAAGGCTTTATAACTTTTAAAATTTTTATGAAAATTAAAAAAACTAACATTGCAGTTTGAAAGATCAATTAATTCTTAATAATTTAGGGACAACAATTTTCTTTTAACAGTTTTCTTTTAAAATGTACCAACATTTTTAAGAGATTTGTGCACGTTAAAATGATTTTCGGAAGTGGGCTTTATATGGGAGCTATGACTAATTATGGACCGATCGTTATTCAATTTGGTGACATGACTTTTGTATATATATAACATATTTGGATTGAATTTTATTTGAATACGAATATTTTTAAGAGATTTATGCTAGTTAAAGTGATTTTCGGAAGTGGACCTTATATGGGAGCTATGACTAATTATGGACCGATCGCCACAAAATTTGGTAGGCGTGAGTTTAGCTTATATAAAACTTATTTGTGCATAATTTGGTTTAGATATCTTTATAACTAAGATATTTATGAGAGCTTATCTATTTTTAGATAGGGCAATCGTATGGGGGATAGTAGAAATAATGGACCGATTCCATCCAAATTCAATATGCTTCTCCATGTGGCAATAGAAAAGCTTGTACCAAATTTTATCTTTGAAATTGCGACTTGTAGTTTGATTACACTATGGTGGTGTAGGGTATAAAAATCATTTTGTGTACATAAAAGCTTTGGTTTTCTTTATATAAATCAGGAACGGTAAAAGCAAATTCAAAAATTGTTGTCTCTAAATTATTAAGAATTAATTGATCTTTCAAACTGCATTGTTATTTTTTTTTCATTTTCATAAAAATTTTAAAAGTTATAAATAAGAAAAAAAAAATTTTTGGGACACACTAATGTATATGCCTTTCAGACAATATATTTTACTAATATGTAGTCCCTTTGATTTCACTTATTCCATGTATAAGTAAATTAGATGTATGTTCAGTCCATGTTATCTAGCGTAGAGCCAATTCTGACATTAGTGTCTTTAAGTAATCCAGAGTGTAGTCAGTAAAAACTTTTTAAAATTTCACTTTAGAAAATACTGTGAACAGATACAGGATGACTATTTTTAAGGGTTCATTTATCTTTATAAGCAAAGTAGAGTAGATTGATATCCACCAGTGGTTAACGTAAATATGGGTAAAATAGTGATTTCGCTGTTAGTCTACAGAATTGCTGGTATATTATGCATGTGTCGTGATGTTGATATATTTTAACGTTGATACCAACTAGATTTGCTTCACTATATCACCCTAACTTCTGCTGATCAACATTGTTTTTTTAGTTATCTCTTGGCCATAATCGGTTACAAATTTCTACTTAAAAAAACATGATGTTATCAATGACGGGCAAAATTTAGCACACAAGCTTTATTGATTGTCGAACATTTTTTCTGAGAAATCTTTTTCTGTTCAATGCTTTTCCTAAGAAATATTTTTTTTACAGTTAGAGTGCTGAAATATGGACTTTATCTTCTGTACAACCAAAACTTATAATTAAGATTATTTTCGAAACTTTGATCTCAGTATTGGAATGGTGTATTAAATTCAGGAAATTTAGTTAATGTAAATTAAAACAAGTAAGAGTGTTACATTCGGTTATACCAAATCTTATAAGTCCACCATAAACATGTCTATAGCATACTAAGTTCGAACAAAGTTGTTCATATCTTTTAATCCGATTTCTTATCTATACAACCTATTTTTCGATACTTCATGTTTTCGCTTGGACCGATTTTACTCATATTCAATACCAAAAATTTTTGATCAACAAAGAATATTTTCGAGAACATTTCATCATTCTCAATCCGTCTCTCTAGGACCTATCGTGTCTTTAATAGACAGACATACTGTGCTAGATTGCCTTATGATTTTATAAAAGCCCGCAGTACATATACTTTTGTGGGTCTACGACCAATATTCGATGAGCTACAAACGGAATGACAAGATGCGCCAAAACTGTTGGTTGTAAATATTGTTTGAAAACCAATAAACCTTTTTTGTTTTCATATAAATTTTCCATTATTGAGAGATGTAATATGCATATTTTTTATTTACAGCTTTGTTCACACATCTATTTCTGGTTCCCCATGCATCGCTTGCTGCAATTACGTTTCAATCACACATCTGGAACTCCCGTCTATTTATATCGTTTTGATTTCGATTCCGAAGACATTATCAATCCCTATCGTATTATGCGTTATGGACGTGGCGTTAAGGGTGTCAGTCATGCCGATGAATTGACCTATTTGTTCTGGAATCTGCTAGCCAAACGTATGCCCAAAGAATCACGGGAATATAAAACAATTGAACGTATGACTGGCATATGGGTACAATTCGCTACAACTGGCAATCCCCATAGCAGCGAAATTGAGGGCATGGAAAATCTGGCCTGGGATCCGATTAAGAAGTCCGATGAAGTGTATAAGTGCCTAAATATAAGTGATGAACTGAAAGTTATCGATGTGCCTGAAATGGAGAAGATCAAACAATGGGAATCTTTGTTTGAGAAAAATCGAGATTTGTTTTAGAATGTAACCAAAGAGCAGTAGAAGTGCAACGATATTTAAAACCAATTTTTTTTTTTAAATTATGTAATCTTTTTTTATATTTATCTATATATACAAGTAAAATAATTCCATATAAAAAATAATCATGAATAGTACGAGTACATGCAATACTGTTTACTATTGTTTTTATTATAAAGTCATTTGTGTTAAAATAAAAGTAATATATTATTATAAATGTCTTGTTTTATTTATTATCAATAATATTTCACAGTATCATCAATGTGTTTCAGTGAAAAAATATTCCATTTAAATGTATATCCTAAAGTAAATATTAATAGAAATATTAAGTAAATTATATAATTTGTATACATGATTTTTAACAGTCAACATGCAAACTGTAGTTGCATGCTAGTTTTATAGAAATAATTGATCATTTACTACGTAACCAACTATTAATTAGAAAATAGTAATATATTATTCGTACATTTCATGTTCCCTTAACATTTTCTAATAAATATTTTAGGGATATCAAATGTATCATTAGTTAAAATGAAAAAAAAAAATAAAAAACTCTTAGTCTAAAAATTATTTAAAACATAGGTTCAATTCGAAAGGGCCTATGGAAATCACATATAGAATATTTTAGGAGTTATATGTAGCAGTTTTTCGACGAAAAAAATTAAGAATTTCCTCAATTTTCAAATTCAAAATTGATTATTCTTGGACTTTACATGAAACTTTTTATACCCTCCACCACCATAAGTTTGTCATTCCGTGTATAACATTGAGAAATATTCATCTGAGACCCAACAAAGTATATATATTATTGATCCTTATGAAATTCTAAGTCGATTGAGCCATGTCTCTCCGTATGTCTGTCTGTGTAAAACACGCTCACGTCCAAAATATGAAAACAAAATTGGTAGACTTGCATAACAAAATGTTTATTGTTCTCCTAAGCAGTTTGGTATTGAAAATCAGCAAAATCGGTTCAGTGGAACCAGAGTTATGAACCAAAATGTGAGACAACCTAAAAAATAACTTGATAATTTTAATATGGTTTTTGTTATTTATGCAAATATATTGCAGATAATAAAATAAAAATTTACACACGTTATTTTTATGTTAAAGAAACTAACTCTGGCAAAAATTATAAGAATCGGTCCATAATTTCTCCTAGCCCCCATACAAATTTCTTCCCGAAATATGGTTCTATGGTCTGCAAATGCCTACAAAATTGCAGTATCCACACTAAATTCAGGAAAAATAAGTTTCGTATTTAAAAAAATCACAACACCAAATTTTTTCTGGATCGGCCCATATTTGACCATAGCCCCCATATAAAGTTCACTTCCGAAAAGCACTTAAATAAGCATAAATGTCTTACAAATATAGCTAATAAGTTGACATTCGTCATAAATAATCACTACATATATCAAAATCGCTGTAACTAATTCTATGAAGATCGGCCGATAATTGTTTATAGCTCCCATATTAGGACCACTTCCGAAAAACACAATAACCTACATAAATATCTAAAAAATATCAATATCAAAACCAAATTTTACACAGATCCGTAATTTATATTTAGCAATCATACTACAAGATTTTGTGAATATCGGTCCATATTTGACCATAGCTCCCATATAAGGTCCACTTCCGAAAATCAGTTAAGTACTCATAAATCTCTTATATATACCCTTATCATGCTAAAATATGGCAAAAATAATACTCATATACATAGACAAAACTGTACCAAATTTTATGCAGATTGGTCGATAATTGGTCATAGCTCCCCTATAAGGGCCATTTCAGAAAAAGATGTTAACCATAATAAATATTTAAAACATATCGATATCAAAATGAAATTACGTACAGATCAGTAATTTGTATCCAGTAATCATACTTCTGGATTTTGTGAATATCGGTCCATATTTAACCATAGCTCCCATATAAGGTCCACTCCTGAAAATCCATAAAATCCTCATAAATTTCTTACAAATATAGTTATCAGGTTGAAATTCGAAACAAATTTATTCAATATATACAAAAATCGATGTACAAAATTTTATGATGATAGGCCCATAATTGGTCATAGCCTCCATATAAGAACCACTTCAGGAAGACACATTAACATGCACAAATATCCAAAAAAATCTGTACTGAACCAAAATTTTACACCGATCTGTAATTTGTATCCAAGAATCGTACTAAAGTTTTTTTTAAATATTGGACCATAGCTCCCATATAAGATTCACTCTTGTTAATAGCGTTGTTTATATGAAATTCTACAAAAATAGCCCTCAGATACTTAGGACCATAATAGGTCATAGCATCGATATATTGAACCTAAATAGTACACAGATCAGTAATTTCTTTTAAAAAATCATAATACTCAATTTTGTGAATATCGGTCCATAATTGGCCATATCTCCCATATAAATACATAAAAATCACGTTAAAATATTTTATGACAATCGACTCATAATAGGTCATATCTCCCATATAAGTCCCACAACCACAATATTGAAATTTGTCTAAATATATTTGTATACCCTCTTTTATAATCTGTTTCATCAGTGAAGAATCTTCACTTGAGGTTAAAAAGCACATTAACCTGCATAAATATCCAAAAAAATCTATACTGAAAATTTTACACCGATCAGTAATTTATATCCAAGAATCGTACTACAAGATTTTTTAAATATTGGTCCATAATAAGGTCCACTCTTGTTAATAGCGTTGTTTATATGAAATTCTACTAAATTGACCCTCATATAGTTGGGACCATAATAGGTCATAGCATCCATATATTAAACCAAAATAGTACACAGATCAGTAATTTCTTTTCAAAAATCATAATACTAATTTTGTGAATATCGGTCCATAATTGGCCACAGCTCCCATATAAATACATAAAAATCACGTTAAAATATTTTATGACAATCGAATCATAATATGTCATAGCTCCCACATAATGCCCACAACCAAATATTTTGAAATTTGTCTAAATATATTTTTGTAAACCCTTTTTTTATACTCTGTTTCTTCACTTGAGGTTAAAAGGGAAACATGTTGATCAAACGTTTTAACTAATTACACTAGTTTACAAGGTTTTTGCTCATGAATTGAAACATATGGGGATTTGTGTATTTAGGTCTTCTAACTTCGGAAAAAATATTTAAAAAAATCCTGGACGTCAAACTTTTGAGATATTTATTAAAAACGAAAAATATAAAAATGTTCATTAAATTAGGACACAAAAATTAAAAGTAAAGTGTTTTAGTCCTCTTTTTATAATTATTTTCATTTGTCTCCCTCACGATACTCCAACAGTAGTCTCCTAGCATATTCTGATCCCAAAAACCTTGATAATTCCTCTCGAAAAACTTCAAATCTTCATGGAAACGCTCTCTATGTTCGTCACTCATGTGTCCGAGGTTTTCCGGGAAAAAATCCACATGAGAATGTAAAAAGTGAATTTTGAGGGATATATTTACACCCATCAGTTCAAAATTAAGTAATAAATTCGCAACAATATCTCTGTAATTTTGACTTTTCTTATTCCCCAAAAATTCTTGAACAACAAGTTTAAAAGAATTCCATGCTGCATTTTCAACACCGGTTAATAGACACTCAAATTTGGTTTCAACCAAAATTTTTCTTATTTGACGACCCACAAATATCCCTTCTTTTAGTTTAGCCTCAGAAAGACTCGGGAACACGCTGCATAAATATTGAAATGCTGGTTTTGTCTTATCTAAAGTTTTCACGAAATTTTTTAATGTAAATAAGCATTTTGCAGTGTTTGTGTTATAGGAAAACCTCGATCTGACTGAATAATTTTTCAGCAAATAAAACAAAAATGGTCTGGGTTTATTTTACACTTTCTAGAAGACATTTTAAAATAGTTTTTACTTTAGAGTTTGTATTTAATAGCGATTTATTAACGTTTATCTACAGGAAAGATGTACTTTTAAACAGTATTTATTTTTTTCCCGTTAATTTTTTTTGGAATTTGTCAAAAGAATACAACTCTGAAAGTATCTAGTAGCTTCGCCAGAGTGTTGAGTACCCAAAAACAATGTAAATACTTAATTACTACAATTCGGTACACTACAGTATGCATTAGTAGTACTCAGGGCAGGTGAAAAATAAAAACAAAAAATGGTCAATTAACTAGCGTCCCTAGCTCTTCTCAAAAATATAAGTTTCATTCCATGAGCAAACAAAAATGTTTGATTTGTAAACTAGTGATATTAAGTATATAAATTGTTAAATTTCATAAATAGGAATTTCAGTTATAAATAGTTGAATTAGATAAAATTTTGTGTACATTTGAAATAAAATATCTTCTGCGTAAAATAGTCTTTCTAACAATTGTTATATTATTTCAATTGTTTACCATCATATTTAGGTGGAGGGTATTTAAGATTCTGCACGGCCGAATATAGTACTCTTACTTGTTTCACATGTTTTTATTGTTTAAATAAAGTTTAATGAAATCGGTTATACATGGTGTCACATATTGTTGAACAATTGGGCAAGGATATGTTTTTTAATTTCAAATTCGGCTTTAAGAATTTATTAAAATCTTTGATGTTAGACAGACATAAAATTCGCAAGAATTTAAAAATTGTACGTATTGAGGTGCCCCAATTCGTGACCCTACAGCACCGCTCCTGACGTAGTTTCGTTGTTGTAGCAGCAGTGATTGCTGAGTTGACAGCCCTTGGCCGAGTGAACTCGGATCATTCCGGTGTGTAGAACCGGCTATCGTGGGAATGTAGTTTCGTAGAACGTAGTTTCGTCAAAGGGTCCGCCGTCAAAATATACACTCGAAGACTCCAAATTATGACTCATTTATCGCCTAAGATTTATTATTAAATAGTGAAAATTAAAAAAATCAAATAAAATGTTGGTTGAAACTAGGGTGATCAGGCCGGTTTTTAATAACCGCTTTTTTTGGTTAAGTCGGTTTCGGTTTTTATGAAAAGCTCATATTTCGAATATCGAAGTAACCGGGTTTTTCTCCTGGAATAGCCGGTTTTTTTAAAAGTGTGTATTTATGAGTTGTAGTGCATTAAAAATTTTAAAAAATATTTAAAATCCAAAAAACTTTTTTAATACAAATACTCCAACTATTTTCGAAGACTTTTTATATTTATTTATTTTTATATGTACCAGTGATGGTATTTGTGGCACAATTGTGCCCATTTTTGGCACTATTACTTTTTGAGTGGCACAATGGCACAGTCTACACTATTTTGGCATATTTTAACCTTTTAAAAATAAATAAAAATGAAACAAGTAAAGCTGGGTTTCCGCATACACCGTAATCGGCGCCGATAACGAAAACTGAAAAACGTTGGTGTTCGTCACCGTCTCGTTTCTGAATTGTTTTCGTTTCAGTTGGGTGCGTTGCTGCATAAAACAGAAACGATATTATTTTTTAAGTTGTCATTTGAAAATTACATAGAATTTCATTATTTTTGACAAAATCTATTATTTTTTCCTCTTCCAATAAAGAAAATTAATTTTTTTTATTCATTTTGATTTTCTTTAAATTTGAAATAAAAAAATTATTAAATAATTTCGTTCCTACAGCACCGAAAACCACCTACTTGAAGTTGTTTTCGTTCCGGCCCCAAATGACAGGTTTTTCGTTACTGATCGGTACCGTTTCATTCCCAATTTTCCTTGCCGATTTCTGAAACGAATTTTTTTCGGTGCAAATGTATGGAATTTCGTTTTCGGTGCCGATTACGCTGTATGCGGAAACGTAGCTTAAGAAAATGATCCTGAGCAGACTGGTATATTTAAAAGTGAGTGTTGGTGAAATATTTTTGCACGTTACAAACATCAGCACTAACACACTATGGAGGTGTAGGGTATAAATAGTTTTGAGCATTAATTTCAGAAATGGATATAAAATATTATCAAGTTTTCTTTGTTGTGCAATATTTTGAATGAAGTTTTGGCAGATACCATGGATTTCATACTCAGCAGTTTTTTCAATGTAAATATAATTTAAAAAGAACTGTGGTACTAAAATTATGGACTAAGTGTTACTTCAAATTGAGTCATTATATTAAACATAATAAAGTTCGATTAATTTTTAATAATCTGTTTAAAATCTGAAATGTATCATGTACAAAAATCACTGATTGTCACAAATTATATCCAAAAAATGGTTGTAGGCTCTTTGAATTCATAGTTTTTCTTAAGGTCTCTTAAATATTCCTGGAATGATGCATTTTTATTTATTTTCCAACACACATTTTCATCAACTATTTGCACTTTCGGCTTCTATGCGTTTCAATATTTTTCCATAAAAACCGGTTAACCGATTATTATTAAAAAACCGAAACCGGTTTATATTAAATTGCAATTTTTCGAAGAAACCGAAAACCGGTTTCTAAAAAATGACGAATAATCGATCACCCTAGTTGAAACTAAGAAATTAGCTTGTTCATCGAATTTAATTGATATCTACAATTATAAATTGATCATTTCTATTATTTATTGCATTAAGTAAATTATTTTAACATATTTATTAAGGCTGATATAACAAGTCATTATTTATCTTACCTACACTTTACTAACTGTATCACGTTTAACTATTTACACCACAATTTTCATCTATAATTGTATAAACATTTTGTATTTAAATCCAAAAAAATATTCATACAGTTGCTGCTGTTGTAAGGAAACTAAGGAAAATTAAACCTGTGCTTTAAAATTACTGTAGCTATCAAATAAATAGCAGAAATATTTATCTACGTTATAAATTTCTATCATAATTTTACCCACAAATCTTCTTTATTGTCCAGTATATTTTTCAAAAATACATCCACAATTGAATATCTTTTCTAAAAAATATTTATATTTCGATTGGAGTGGTGGCATTTGGACTTTGTGCTCTGTAGCACAAAACTCATAGTTAGGTTTATTTTTGAGCTTGGAATTTGAATGGCAGTATTCCATTTAAAAGATTTAATTAATGTCAATTAGAAAAGTAGGTAGACTCTTGAATCAATAAAAACAAATAAATGAAATATCCCATAAAGATAATTGCGGCTAGACTTTTGTCCATCTATATACAAAGAAAAATTGATAATAAATTTATTGTTACTCATAGTATTAGTTTTTAGTTCATAGAGTGTATATAGCGCAAATACAACAAAATAAGCATCCATTTTTTAAAATATAATTAAATTCTATCCCAATTTAAAAACCATAAATAAATGAATTATTTATATATAATATTTTTAAATTAATACTTATATAAATGACTGGAAATTTTAAAAAATAATTTGTATTTCAATTAGATTTATAAGCACTTGGTTTAATTTTAGTATAAATCTACAAATCCTTAACTTGTAACTCATGTCCAATATACGCTTTAATTTATTTTAGCTACAACATCTGTAATAAAATTATCATCCACTAATCAATTGAATATTTAATACGAGATTTTTTAATAACAAGACTTAAATAACGTGAGCAAATAATTAAAAATGTAAATAATTGAAATGGTTTCCTGGTAAAATCGTTAAATATTTTAAAATGTCATATATTTTAATAAACAACTTTAATAATTGGAAATTATTCTGTGATATACCACTTTGCATGTCAAAATGTAGTTTGTGTTTTTATATTTTAAAATAAACTATAATGAAACTTCTCTTTGCCTTATCAGTAGACTAGACTATGACTAGACTATGACTAGACTATGACTAGACTATGACTAGACTATGACTAGACTATGACTAGACTATGACTAGACTATGACTAGACTATGACTAGACTATGACTAGACTATGACTAGACTATGACTAGACTATGACTAGACTATGACTAGACTATGACTAGACTATGACTAGACCATGACTAGACTATGACTAGACTATGACTAGACTATGACTAGACTATGACTAGACTATGACTAGACCATGACTAGACTATGACTAGACTATGACTAGACTATGACTAGACTATGACTAGACTATGACTAGACTATGACTAGACTATGACTAGACTATGACTAGACTATGACTAGACTATGACTAGACTATGACTAGACTATGACTAGACTATGACTAGACTATGACTAGACTATGACTAGACTATGACTAGACTATGACTAGACTATGACTAGACTATGACTAGACTATGACTAGACTATGACTAGACTATGACTAGACTATGACTAGACTATGACTAGACTATGACTAGACTATGACTAGACTATGACTAGACTATGACTAGACTATGACTAGACTATGACTAGACTATGACTAGACTATGACTAGACTATGACTAGACTATGACTAGACTATGACTAGACTATGACTAGACTATGACTAGACTATGACTAGACTATGACTAGACTATGACTAGACTATGACTAGACTATGACTAGACTATGACTAGACTATGACTAGACTATGACTAGACTATGACTAGACTATGACTAGACTATGACTAGACTATGACTAGACTATGACTAGACTATGACTAGACTATGACTAGACTATGACTAGACTATGACTAGACTATGACTAGACTATGACTAGACTATGACTAGACTATGACTAGACTATGACTAGACTATGACTAGACTATGACTAGACTATGACTAGACTATGACTAGACTATGACTAGACTATGACTAGACTATGACTAGACTATGACTAGACTATGACTAGACTATGACTAGACTATGACTAGACTATGACTAGACTATGACTAGACTATGACTAGACTATGACTAGACTATGACTAGACTATGACTAGACTATGACTAGACTATGACTAGACTATGACTAGACTATGACTAGACTATGACTAGACTATGACTAGACTATGACTAGACTATGACTAGACTATGACTAGACTATGACTAGACTATGACTAGACTATGACTAGACTATGACTAGACTATGACTAGACTATGACTAGACTATGACTAGACTATGACTAGACTATGACTAGACTATGACTAGACTATGACTAGACTATGACTAGACTATGACTAGACTATGACTAGACTATGACTAGACTATGACTAGACTATGACTAGACTATGACTAGACTATGACTAGACTATGACTAGACTATGACTAGACTATGACTAGACTATGACTAGACTATGACTAGACTATGACTAGACTATGACTAGACTATGACTAGACTATGACTAGACTATGACTAGACTATGACTAGACTATGACTAGACTATGACTAGACTATGACTAGACTATGACTAGACTATGACTAGACTATGACTAGACTATGACTAGACTATGACTAGACTATGACTAGACTATGACTAGACTATGACTAGACTATGACTAGACTATGACTAGACTATGACTAGACTATGACTAGACTATGACTAGACTATGACTAGACTATGACTAGACTATGACTAGACTATGACTAGACTATGACTAGACTATGACTAGACTATGACTAGACTATGACTAGACTATGACTAGACTATGACTAGACTATGACTAGACTATGACTAGACTATGACTAGACTATGACTAGACTATGACTAGACTATGACTAGACTATGACTAGACTATGACTAGACTATGACTAGACTATGACTAGACTATGACTAGACTATGACTAGACTATGACTAGACTATGACTAGACTATGACTAGACTATGACTAGACTATGACTAGACTATGACTAGACTATGACTAGACTATGACTAGACTATGACTAGACTATGACTAGACTATGACTAGACTATGACTAGACTATGACTAGACTATGACTAGACTATGACTAGACTATGACTAGACTATGACTAGACTATGACTAGACTATGACTAGACTATGACTAGACTATGACTAGACTATGACTAGACTATGACTAGACTATGACTAGACTATGACTAGACTATGACTAGACTATGACTAGACTATGACTAGACTATGACTAGACTATGACTAGACTATGACTAGACTATGACTAGACTATGACTAGACTATGACTAGACTATGACTAGACTATGACTAGACTATGACTAGACTATGACTAGACTATGACTAGACTATGACTAGACTATGACTAGACTATGACTAGACTATGACTAGACTATGACTAGACTATGACTAGACTATGACTAGACTATGACTAGACTATGACTAGACTATGACTAGACTATGACTAGACTATGACTAGACTATGACTAGACTATGACTAGACTATGACTAGACTATGACTAGACTATGACTAGACTATGACTAGACTATGACTAGACTATGACTAGACTATGACTAGACTATGACTAGACTATGACTAGACTATGACTAGACTATGACTAGACTATGACTAGACTATGACTAGACTATGACTAGACTATGACTAGACTATGACTAGACTATGACTAGACTATGACTAGACTATGACTAGACTATGACTAGACTATGACTAGACTATGACTAGACTATGACTAGACTATGACTAGACTATGACTAGACTATGACTAGACTATGACTAGACTATGACTAGACTATGACTAGACTATGACTAGACTATGACTAGACTATGACTAGACTATGACTAGACTATGACTAGACTATGACTAGACTATGACTAGACTATGACTAGACTATGACTAGACTATGACTAGACTATGACTAGACTATGACTAGACTATGACTAGACTATGACTAGACTATGACTAGACTATGACTAGACTATGACTAGACTATGACTAGACTATGACTAGACTATGACTAGACTATGACTAGACTATGACTAGACTATGACTAGACTATGACTAGACTATGACTAGACTATGACTAGACTATGACTAGACTATGACTAGACTATGACTAGACTATGACTAGACTATGACTAGACTATGACTAGACTATGACTAGACTATGACTAGACTATGACTAGACTATGACTAGACTATGACTAGACTATGACTAGACTATGACTAGACTATGACTAGACTATGACTAGACTATGACTAGACTATGACTAGACTATGACTAGACTATGACTAGACTATGACTAGACTATGACTAGACTATGACTAGACTATGACTAGACTATGACTAGACTATGACTAGACTATGACTAGACTATGACTAGACTATGACTAGACTATGACTAGACTATGACTAGACTATGACTAGACTATGACTAGACTATGACTAGACTATGACTAGACTATGACTAGACTATGACTAGACTATGACTAGACTATGACTAGACTATGACTAGACTATGACTAGACTATGACTAGACTATGACTAGACTATGACTAGACTATGACTAGACTATGACTAGACTATGACTAGACTATGACTAGACTATGACTAGACTATGACTAGACTATGACTAGACTATGACTAGACTATGACTAGACTATGACTAGACTATGACTAGACTATGACTAGACTATGACTAGACTATGACTAGACTATGACTAGACTATGACTAGACTATGACTAGACTATGACTAGACTATGACTAGACTATGACTAGACTATGACTAGACTATGACTAGACTATGACTAGACTATGACTAGACTATGACTAGACTATGACTAGACTATGACTAGACTATGACTAGACTATGACTAGACTATGACTAGACTATGACTAGACTATGACTAGACTATGACTAGACTATGACTAGACTATGACTAGACTATGACTAGACTATGACTAGACTATGACTAGACTATGACTAGACTATGACTAGACTATGACTAGACTATGACTAGACTATGACTAGACTATGACTAGACTATGACTAGACTATGACTAGACTATGACTAGACTATGACTAGACTATGACTAGACTATGACTAGACTATGACTAGACTATGACTAGACTATGACTAGACTATGACTAGACTATGACTAGACTATGACTAGACTATGACTAGACTATGACTAGACTATGACTAGACTATGACTAGACTATGACTAGACTATGACTAGACTATGACTAGACTATGACTAGACTATGACTAGACTATGACTAGACTATGACTAGACTATGACTAGACTATGACTAGACTATGACTAGACTATGACTAGACTATGACTAGACTATGACTAGACTATGACTAGACTATGACTAGACTATGACTAGACTATGACTAGACTATGACTAGACTATGACTAGACTATGACTAGACTATGACTAGACTATGACTAGACTATGACTAGACTATGACTAGACTATGACTAGACTATGACTAGACTATGACTAGACTATGACTAGACTATGACTAGACTATGACTAGACTATGACTAGACTATGACTAGACTATGACTAGACTATGACTAGACTATGACTAGACTATGACTAGACTATGACTAGACTATGACTAGACTATGACTAGACTATGACTAGACTATGACTAGACTATGACTAGACTATGACTAGACTATGACTAGACTATGACTAGACTATGACTAGACTATGACTAGACTATGACTATGACTAGACTATGACTAGACTATGACTAGACTATGACTAGACTAGACTATGACTAGACTATGACTAGACTATGACTAGACTATGACTAGACTATGACTAGACTATGACTAGACTATGACTAGACTATGACTAGACTATGACTAGACTATGACTAGACTATGACTAGACTATGACTAGACTATGACTAGACTATGACTAGACTATGACTAGACTATGACTAGACTATGACTAGACTATGACTAGACTATGACTAGACTATGACTAGACTATGACTAGACTATGACTAGACTATGACTAGACTATGACTAGACTATGACTAGACTATGACTAGACTATGACTAGACTATGACTAGACTATGACTAGACTATGACTAGACTATGACTAGACTATGACTAGACTATGACTAGACTATGACTAGACTATGACTAGACTATGACTAGACTATGACTAGACTATGACTAGACTATGACTAGACTATGACTAGACTATGACTAGACTATGACTAGACTATGACTAGACTATGACTAGACTATGACTAGACTATGACTAGACTATGACTAGACTATGACTAGACTATGACTAGACTATGACTAGACTATGACTAGACTATGACTAGACTATGACTAGACTATGACTAGACTATGACTAGACTATGACTAGACTATGACTAGACTATGACTAGACTATGACTAGACTATGACTAGACTATGACTAGACTATGACTAGACTATGACTAGACTATGACTAGACTATGACTAGACTATGACTAGACTATGACTAGACTATGACTAGACTATGACTAGACTATGACTAGACTATGACTAGACTATGACTAGACTATGACTAGACTATGACTAGACTATGACTAGACTATGACTAGACTATGACTAGACTATGACTAGACTATGACTAGACTATGACTAGACTATGACTAGACTATGACTAGACTATGACTAGACTATGACTAGACTATGACTAGACTATGACTAGACTATGACTAGACTATGACTAGACTATGACTAGACTATGACTAGACTATGACTAGACTATGACTAGACTATGACTAGACTATGACTAGACTATGACTAGACTATGACTAGACTATGACTAGACTATGACTAGACTATGACTAGACTATGACTAGACTATGACTAGACTATGACTAGACTATGACTAGACTATGACTAGACTATGACTAGACTATGACTAGACTATGACTAGACTATGACTAGACTATGACTAGACTATGACTAGACTATGACTAGACTATGACTAGACTATGACTAGACTATGACTAGACTATGACTAGACTATGACTAGACTATGACTAGACTATGACTAGACTATGACTAGACTATGACTAGACTATGACTAGACTATGACTAGACTATGACTAGACTATGACTAGACTATGACTAGACTATGACTAGACTATGACTAGACTATGACTAGACTATGACTAGACTATGACTAGACTATGACTAGACTATGACTAGACTATGACTAGACTATGACTAGACTATGACTAGACTATGACTAGACTATGACTAGACTATGACTAGACTATGACTAGACTATGACTAGACTATGACTAGACTATGACTAGACTATGACTAGACTATGACTAGACTATGACTAGACTATGACTAGACTATGACTAGACTATGACTAGACTATGACTAGACTATGACTAGACTATGACTAGACTATGACTAGACTATGACTAGACTATGACTAGACTATGACTAGACTATGACTAGACTATGACTAGACTATGACTAGACTATGACTAGACTATGACTAGACTATGACTAGACTATGACTAGACTATGACTAGACTATGACTAGACTATGACTAGACTATGACTAGACTATGACTAGACTATGACTAGACTATGACTAGACTATGACTAGACTATGACTAGACTATGACTAGACTATGACTAGACTATGACTAGACTAGACTATGACTAGACTATGACTAGACTATGACTAGACTATGACTAGACTATGACTAGACTATGACTAGACTATGACTAGACTATGACTAGACTATGACTAGACTATGACTAGACTAGACTATGACTAGACTATGACTAGACTATGACTAGACTATGACTAGACTATGACTAGACTATGACTAGACTATGACTAGACTATGACTAGACTAGACTATGACTAGACTATGACTAGACTATGACTAGACTATGACTAGACTATGACTAGACTATGACTAGACTATGACTAGACTATGACTAGACTATGACTAGACTATGACTAGACTATGACTAGACTATGACTAGACTATGACTAGACTATGACTAGACTATGACTAGACTATGACTAGACTATGACTAGACTATGACTAGACTATGACTAGACTATGACTAGACTATGACTAGACTATGACTAGACTATGACTAGACTATGACTAGACTATGACTAGACTATGACTAGACTATGACTAGACGAGATTATTTCTTGTGATCAATTGTAAAACAATCTTGAAATGTAATTGAATTTGAAAAAGGTTATATTGATTTACTTAGTGTTTCATTTGTAAATAAATAAACGTGTTAAATATTACTTGAACTTTATAAAGCGTGTTCAATTTAATAACTTTGTATTTTTATTACATCTAAATTAATTACAAATTCTTACATTCACCTAGACACTGAACAGAGTGTATAATTACATGGTCAATTAACAGCTTTTGCCGGCATCACAATGTTATTGGCAATGATCTTGTACTTGTAATAAAACACAATTAAAAACAAAATTTAATTTGATTCCAAATCTGTTTACAAGCTTAGCAGTCATAAACTGGTTTCTTTTACGAATCATCTTATTTTAAAAAGTTGTTTGTTGTGTGATGACAAATAAAATTAAACTTCCAGATTTAAAAATAATGTTATTTGAACAAGTTATAAGAACATTTAATTAATTATTATTCTTATTTGAGATGATGATTTAGATAACTATTATAGGTAGATGATGTTTTGTTTAGTTCAAAAACAGAAAAATATGTATAATTTTGAATAAATAACTGACGAATAAACAAATAAATTTTGAATTATATTATTGAAAAACTTAAAAATTAATATTAATTATAACAGCTATTTACGTGTTTTATGATTATTAAAATTTAGTTGAAAGTTATCTTATTTGCGTCAAAAGTATGTTTTTTAATGAGTTTATTTTTTTTATTTTTGATAATTATTTCGGTAAAGATTCTTTCAATAATAACATTTCTAATTCTAATTTGTTACAAGTCTCCAAATCATTCTTCTAAATAAAAAATGTGTGAATTTTTAAGTTTCTGTCTGCTCATAAATTGCAACAAACCAATTTAGCAATTTAAAAAGTAAATCGATAAAAATAATGATTATTTTTATTTTTAGGTACAACATACAGATAGGGTATTTTAATAGGGGCTTGCGAACTATGACTCTTGATAGCTGTCATATTATTGAAGCTACATATGTCGTTTTTTCTATCATTAATTCAGTTTGTTTTGCCAAATCACCATAGATGGACATAGCATTCAACAACACGTGCAAATGATAAAATTGTTTTATAAAAATGGGTGTTCTGTACCTAACATAGAAATTCATGAAAAAGCATGTTGCCTACTTAACAGTATTTTTATGAATGTAAATAACAGTGCTAGGTAAATTCTTTGCGAATTTTCAAGTTTTCCCTAATTAATTTGCCACCTAAAAACATAAGGCAGACATGTTATATATCAATGAATAGAGGATTTTGTCTACTTTTAAAAAATGTGTATAACTTTTGACAATTAAAATTTCATTGAATCCTTTTTTGAAAAACATGTGAAACAAGTAAGAGTACTATATTCGGCCTTGCCGAATCTTAAATACCCTCCACCTAAATATGATGGCATAACAACTGAAATAATATAACAATTGTTAGAAAGACTAGTTTACGCTGAAGATATTTTATTTCAAATGTACAAAAAATTGTATTTAATTCAGAAATTTATAATTTAAATTCCTATTAGAACGTATGAAATTTAACAATTTATATACATAATAATTAGTTAATACGTTTGGATCAACATTTTTCCCTTTTAACCTCAAGTGAAGAAACTGAGTATAAAAAAGGGTATACGAATATATTTGGTCAAATTTCAAAATATTTGGTTGTGAGACTTATATTGGAGCTATGACCTATTATGATTTGATTATCATAAAATATTTCAACGTGATTTTTATGGACTTATATGGGTGCTGTGGCCAATTATGTACCGATATTCACAAAATTCAGTATTATGATTTTTGAATACAAATTACTGATCTGTGTACTATTTTGGTTCAATATATGGAAGCTATGACCTATTATGGTCCTAAGTATTTGAGGGCTATTTTTATAGAATTTCATATAAACAGCGCTATTAACAAAAGTGGACCTTATATGGGAGCTATGCCGAATTATGGACCAATATTTAAAAAATCTTGTAGCACGATTCTTGGATACAAATTACTGATCGGTGTAAAATTTGGTTTCAGTACAGATTTTTTTGGATATTTGTGCAGTTTAATGTGTTTTCCGAAAGTGGTTCTTATATGGAGGCTATGACCAATAATGGGCCTACCATCATCAAATTTGGTACATCGATTTTTGTATATATTAAAAAAATTTGTTTCAAATTTCAACCTGATAACTATATTTGTAACAAATTTATGAGGATTTTAGTGATTTTCGGGAGTGGACCTTATATGGGAGCTATTGTTGAATATGGACCGTTATTCAAAAAAATCAGAAGTATGATTACTGGATACAAATTACTGATCTGTGCGTTATTTCATTTTGATATCGATATGTTTTAAATATTTTGTAAGGTTAATATCTTTTTCGGAAATGGTCCTTATAGGGGAGCTATGACCAATTATCGGCCAATCTACGTAAAATTTAGTACAGTGATTTATATGTAAATGCTTATTATTTGTGTCGAATTTTAGCATGATATAGCTATTTATAAGAGATTTACGAGTACTTAACTGATTTTCGGAAGTGGACCTTATATAGGAGCTATGGTCAAATATGGACCGATACTCACAAAATCCTGTAGTATGATTTTTAAATATAAATTAGAGATTTGTATTAAATTTTGTTTTGATATTGATATTTTTTAGATATTTATGTAGGTTAATGTGTTTTTTGGAAGTGGTCCTTATATGGGAGCTATAACCAATTATCGGCCGATCTTCATAGAATTAGGTACAGCGATTTTGGTATATATGGGGACTATTTATGACGAATTTCAACGTAATAGCGATATTTATAAGACATTTATGCTTATTTAAGTGATTTTCGGAAGTGAACTTTATATGGGGGCTATGGTCAAATATGGGCCGATCCACAAAAAATTTGGTGTTATTTTTCCTGAATTTAGTGTGGATACTATAATTTTGTAGGCATTTACAGACCATAGAACCATATTGCGGCAGGAAATTTGTATGGGGGCTAAAAGAAATCATGGACCGAATCTTATAATTTTCGCCAGAGTTAGTCCCTTTAACATAAAAATAACGTGTGTACAATTTTATGGTATTATCTGCAATATATTTGCACAAATAACCAAAACTATGTTAAAATTATTTAGTTTTTTTTAGGTTGTCTCACATTTTTGGCTCATAACTCTGGTTCCACTGAACCGATTTTGCTGATTTTCAATACCAAACTGCTTAGGAGAACAATAAACATTTTTTTTGCAAGTCTACCAACTTTGTTTGCCCATTTTGGACGTGAGGGTGTTTTACACAGTCACACAGACGGACATGGCTCAATCGACTTAGAATTTCATAAGGATCAATAATATATATACTTTGTTGGGTCTCAGATGAATATTTCTCAATGTTACACACGGAATGACAAACTTATATATACCCTCATTCACCACTTATGGTGGTGGAGGGTATAAAAATGTTTTTAAATTTTTATTTATGTTTTTAAATTTTTATTTATAAAAAGTTTTTAATGAAATTTCACAGTTATGTTGATCTTTCTATTTAAAATGGAAAAATAAAAACAAATTTTGAAATTTATTATCAGCAATCCCGCAATTACCAAAAAAGTGTTGAAAAATCCCAAAAATGGCAATTTTTAGTTTTTTGTCTATAATATCCATACCAGGTTCGGGGTTATCGGAACCCTTTACAAAATAATTAAAAACATATTGGACCATCTAAAATCGGTTACATTATTTTGATATCGAATACGCGATTTGAGAATTTTTGACCTAAAATTTGAATTTTACATAAAAACAAGTAAGGAAGTATGGTCGGTCAAGCAAGACAATATAATACCCTACACTAAGTAAATGTGCAAAAACATTTTTCTTTTAAAAATTTCAATAATTTATATTTTTGAGTGATTTTCGGAAGTGGGCCTTATATGGGGGCTATGACCAATTATGGACCGATCACCATGAAATTAGGTCGTGTGATTTATGTCTATATTAAAGTTTGCTATGTTGAATTTTGTGTGTATACCAAAATTTTTAAGCGATTTATGCACGTTAAAGCGATTTTCGGAAGCGGGTCTATATGGGAGCTATGACTAATTATGGACCGATCGTAATAAAATTTGGTGACATGAATTTTGTGTATATAAAACTTATTTGTGGAATTTGTGGAGATACATATATAAATTAAACATTTATGACCGATAAAGTCCAATTTCGGGAGGACATTTGTATGGAGGCTAGGTGAAATAATGGACCGATTTCAGCAAGTTTCAACAGGCTTGGTCCTTGAGCCGAAAAAATAATATGTACCAAATTTCACCGAAATATCTTCAAAATTGCGACCTGTACTCTGCGCACAAGGTTTACATGGACAGCCAGCCAGACGGACGGACGGACATCGTTTAATCGACTCAGAAAGTGATTCTAAGTCGATCGGTATACTTTAAGGTGGGTGTTAGACTAATATTTTTGGGCGTTACAAACATCTGCACAAACGCATTATACCCTCCCCACTATGGTGGTGTAGGGTATAATTATGCGTTTTTTTGATATCTCACACACACCCTTTGCATACATGCGTCAAATCTCATAAATAAAACTAAAATAAAAACTGTTTCAAACACGAATATTTAAGAAGAAGGTGTGTAACATACCGTGGTTGACCGAGGAATTACAACCAAAAGAAATAGGTGTGTAACAATTTTTATATTGCAAAATATATTAAACAACCACCACTGAAAATTGGTATTTAAAATTCCAGTTAAGAAATATTAAAGCTTTAATTTATTAAAGATTCAAACAGAAGGTAATTTTATATGTGACACCAAAGCCAAATATCCATGGCGCTGAGGGAATTCTTTGTGAGAGCAAAAGGGTATTGTATATTATGAGCTGTTGAAATCTGAGCCGATCATCACATGTAACCTGTATAGGGGGTATCATATGGTCGAATCTGACGGACTATACTTTCTTACTTGTTTATAATTGAAAAATCGATCCTTGAAAAAAAAAAAAAACAACACAATAATCTATACAAAAAACCGCCTTTTTTATAATATAAAAACATTAAAAACAAAACAATATCAGGCTTATTACACTCTCTTTGATAACATTGTAAAAAATTACATTAATTATTAAAAAAATATGACTTTTAAACGTATTTAAACACCTGTTGTGGGGGTTGATTACAAAAACAAAACAATAACACAGAAACAAATAAACTGCAAGGATATTATGGTCGTGTACATGTATAAAATGACAAGAAAATTAAGGTGAATAGAGAGAAAAAAAAATTGCAACCAATAATATTTTGATTTACCAATATAATAAACCTCTTTATAACACTCAATGTAACAAACACTTTGGTGTTTACTGTAGAATACACGCAGGCACCTCTACACTCACAGACCCAAAGGATAGTAGACAAATACGAGTACGTACCCTGCAGTTCACTGAGCTAGTTCCAACACATCGAATTATTTAGCCACTAAGAACTATCACTAGTGAATTTGCAACCCACGTGCAACATTATTGACGGGTGACTTTAACAAGGAGATGTTTGCAGTTGGCCGATTGACAAACTCTGCATAATGCTTCTGCATTTGAGAAAAAATAATTTGTCAGATTGCGGGG
This sequence comes from Calliphora vicina, assembly GCF_958450345.1. Taxonomy (NCBI): domain Eukaryota; kingdom Metazoa; phylum Arthropoda; class Insecta; order Diptera; family Calliphoridae; genus Calliphora; species Calliphora vicina. Next base: position 24,155,380 of record NC_088780.1, read on the forward strand.
TTGAACTTATACTCTCGTTTTGTAATCAAATATGCTAATTACTATACCATAGAGCACTTATTTGTTCTTTCCTCTATTTGGTATTAAGAATTGCATGTGAGTCTACTCTCAATTTTTGAATTTTCTACAGCATCAGTGAGTACCAATATATCAAAGACCACTTTCAGCATTAAATATGGTTATAGAAGTGGAATAATTTAAAAGATTTTATTTTACCTAAATCACTCAAAAAACATCAAACAGTGAAAATATCTTAACCAACAATATATTCGATCTATTGCACAAGTCAACAGCAAAAAAAGATTTAATACAAAAATGGTAAAATTTTTAATTCTATGGATAGATTTTTTTAATTTTTTTTTTTTCAAAAATTGTGAATTTTTTTAGATGTTTCTCCACATAATTTATGATGACTCAAAATAGGTTAGTCCGATATTATTGAAGTAAACTTAGAAAAGTTTAAGTTTACATAGCCTTTAATCTTTTTATATATTGCATTTTAATCGGCTCAGTAGTTCGGAATTGTAATAACAAATTGAAGCAAACAATATATTTTTTATATGAAAATAGCAAATTTATGTGTTTTAATAAACTCATGAAAAATCGAAGACGGCAGAACTTGTTCATTTTTATTACTTTGTCATAATGCCTAATTAAACTTCCAGATTTAAAAATAATGTTATTTGAACGAGTTATAAGAACATTTAATTAATTATTATTCTTATTTGAGATGATGATTTAGATAACTATTATAGGTAGATGATGATTTTGTTGCGCATATAATAGCAACAAAATGAGATATGGAAGATAAAAATCGACTTATCCTTTTCGAATTTATTCACAATTAAGTGAATTCGCTCATTTTCACAAAATTTTACTTTTTTGTTTGATATACAATAAAATGCAGTAGTTAATGTTCTTTTTTCGATTGCTTGAATTTTAAAAACATTTTTCCCATACTATATACAAATATATTGCGCTTTAATCATAAAAATCTATGGATTATTTTCGAATTTATTCACAATTAAGTGAATTCGCTTATTTTCAGAAAATTGTATGTGCTTACAAGCGCGTACTTCGAGTGTACATTTTACATGTCTTTTGTTTTTGTTAAAATTTTTGTTACAATAACAAAACACATGGTTTTCCCGCATTCAATTAAAAAAATTCAGAATGTTATTGTTCATCAAATTCAGTGTTACTTTGTTATTTAGTGTTTGTTTGTTGGCTTGTACTAACAAAGTAATATTTTATACTATATTCTTTGATAAATAACGTAATTAATAAGGTGGTTAGATTACTAACCGCTGTGACTGAAATACGTTTTATATAAAATGTTTCACTATGAACATTAAATTGAAGATATTTTGTTCGAAGGTAAACCTTCTGATTCTAATGTGTTTACAGTCTTAAGCCCGACGAAGAAGAGGATTATTAGGTGCAAGTCGATCTGATGATGGTGCTCGTTGTCACACATTCGGTGCTGCAGTTATAATATGATATTAAAATATAATAAAATTTGCTTTTGTTAGTGGCTCATCTACCCAAACTGCTGTTGTGGAACCAAAATGTTGATTGGAAGAGCCGGTTGATTACACTGAAAGTGGGGGTATACCAAATGATATAAAAGAATTGTAGAATATCTCACCTAAACAGCTATTTCGTTTGTATTGTTCAGAAATTTAGTCAAAATTATAGGGTTCAATAAGTCGATTTTTCGATTGTTCGAACAATCGACTATTTCCTGAAAAAAGACGAAAAGTCGAAATCGACTTTTTGGTCGGAAAAAAGTCGAACAATCGATTATGTTATCTCAAAAGTCGATAAAAGTCGAATAGTCGAAAATAGTCGATAAAAGTCGAATAGTCGATAAAAGTTGGCTTTTTAGATTGTTAAAAAAATATATTGCACTTGCATTTTTTGTAGTGTATGCTAATATATGTAAATAATAAATAAATAAATGTTTATAAAATAAAGCTTTTTTCTACACAAAATATTTACAACATTATTCTAACTATTATCGTCTTGATAAATTAAATTTTTATTGCTAAATATTACAAAAGCCGCATCAATAAATGTAGAAACCATGTATTTTTTACAAGAAATGGTAAAAAGTTGAAAAAAGTCGAAAATAGTCGCAAAGTCGAAAATAGTCGAAAAAAGTCGATTAACTAAAAAGTCGAAAGTTCGAAAAGTCGACTTTTCATAAACTACCAAAAGTCGAAAGTTCGAAAAGTCGACTTTTTAAAAAACGGAAAAAGTCGAAAGGTCGAAAACTCGAAAACTTTTTGTTTCAGCTATAGAACCCTACAAAATTATAGGTTTTCAAACAAATTTATACGCTACGAAAATATTTATCATAATTATTTTTAATGCCAACCGCCATGGTGGTTGATAAACTAACCACCTTATTCATAAAAAACCTTTAGCTGAATTTTTATTTTATCTTATTTTTCATAACATTTCAAATTTTTGGGAAAATGAGTTTTATTTATTTATTTCGCCCCCTTAAAAAACTGCATGAACCTGGAAATGGTTTCTTACTTATCAATAGATACATCTAACTGCCATAAGTCACCACTTTAAATGTTAAGGATGTTTGATATAAAACCATTTTAATATCGGAAAAAGAACCTTTTGTTAAAAAATAAAGAAAAAAAAGTACGTATTATTAAAAACAAAAATAAAAAGTATGTTTTTTATGCGTTTTTTTATAATATTTTAAATGAATGTTTTTAATCCTGATCTAATATATAAACAAATTACACATTGAAATTAAATAATTTTATTTTTCGTTTTATACCAGTGTTGTATGTTTTGTTCAGGATTTTTATCACTTTTTCTATATTTTATATATCGTACGGAATATCTCTTTTGTGGCTGAAGCAAAATTGTAGATAAAATTGTAGAATTGAGTCCCAAAATCATGTGTTGTACTATGTAAGTAAAGTAAAAATATAATTTTTGCAAGGTAAGTAACGGGAGAGCGTCCTTTATATGAAAAAAAAAGAAAATTGTTGAAATAGAATTTCCTCGTTTTATGAATTTCAGTATTTAAATAAAGACACGAACAAATAGATTTCGATTCACAAGCTATCCTATATGCCATATTGTCATAATGTTCTAATATTTCACGACTCGGTGGCTTGGCTTAACCGACTCTTATGCGTTCGGTGCAGGTCTCTGCTGGTTGGTTACGATAACACAATAAACACAGAATATAGAGTAGTATTATTTTAAATTTTTTGCTTGAAAGGTATTAACAACATTTTCAAACCATTGGGAAATATTAGAAAATTATGACAATAGTTATGATAGGATACCTTATTAGGACAAATTGCTTCTACTGCGATCCTGAGTATATTTTTATACCCTTCACCTTCGTGAGAAGGGTATATATGTTTGTCAATCCGTTTGTAATTTCCACAATATAATTTTCGACCCTATAAAGTATATATCTTCTGGATCCTTATAGATAGCGGAGTCGATTAAGCCAAGTCCGTCTGTCTGTTGAACTTTCCGAAGCCCGCAAATAACTTACATACACGATTCATACATCAATATCTCCGGAATTCTTCCGGCTCGGTTGCTGTTTAAAATCGAGAAAATGCGTCCACAAATGGCTGAGATATACAATACAATGGGTCAAAATCGGAAAAAATATTTTTTAACCCGAATTTTTTTTTTCACCAAAAGTTTTATTTTCACTAATATTAAAAAAATTGAAAAAAACAAAAAAAGAATTTTAAATTTAAAAAAAACAATTCGAAAAACAAATTAAAAGAACAACTTTGGAAAAAAATAAATAAATTTTGTTTACCTAAAAATAGTTAAAATTTTTATTTTGAAGTATAATTTGGTGAACGGTATATAAGATTTGGAACAGCCAAATATAGCTATCTTGCTTGTTAGAAATTTATCGAAATTTTGGTTTCTTTAATTATGAAATTGTTGGAAAGGAGCGATAGTATTAAAATTCTGTATTTTTGATTCATATCATTTGTTTAGACTGCTAAATTTCTTAGGTTTTATTTGATACCCAGGATGGGAATTATCCTCCCCCAAAACCGAAAAGTTTTCATATAAGAAGGAAAAAAGAAAAATGTAGAAAAATCTTTTTTATGATAAATTATTAGCAGCACCAGCGAACTAGTTTCTTGCACAACTAGTAATATAGTTAAAGTTTCCAATTGGCCCTTTTCAAACTGCTGGGTACGTACGAATATATGCGAATGTGTTTGAGAGTATGTGGGCGAGAGAGTGTAAGTATGAGGTGTAGTTGTGCTAATAGAAAAATAGCTTAAAGCCGCATAAGAGTTTATATTGCTCTAAAATGGAAAACAACAACGGCAGCAGTATGTAGCAGAATACACAAACAAAAATGTAAATAAATTGAGAGAGCAACATTATTTTTGTTATTTTTTTTTTATATTTTTATTTTGCTGCTTCTTTTTCAATTTTATTTTGTTCTATGTATATTAAATGTGTGTGTACAATGTATTAAAGCTGTTAGTGTTGTGCTGAGTTGTTTATAAGTGTGTGAAATAATTACACTGAGAAAAATCCAAATAAAGAAATGTATGCAACAATTTTTTTACATTTTGTATAAAAACAATTATGTGCTTCATCCGTCTTTGTTAATTTTATATTTTCAATTATTAAAAAATATCAATGACAAATTTCACCTTGATAAGTTCATATACTTAAATGTTATCAGAAACAGAATATGTATAGTGGTAAGTCCTAACAAAGCGTTTCATATATTTTGAGCCTTATGACCGATTTATCATCAACAGTGGACAATAGATCAATTAGATAGAAAGGCTGACATAGCTAGATCATCTAAGAATTTTATAAGTACTCAGAATTTAAATCCTTCGACCTATATACACTGAGGACAAAAGTCACCGTCATTTCCCTTTAGAATGTTTAAAGGACTGCCACGTTATAAATATAATAGAAAGACAAAATTTTATTTTTTCAACAAAAATAATAATTCATTTTAATTATACTTCAGTTAAAACAAGTCTTATAACTTAACCTAATTTACAAAAACGTAGCGTGGCGCACAGTGCTTTGTTCAATGGACAAAAATCAAAAACAAGATCATGTCTTTGATGTTAATGAAATTTATATTTTTCAATAGACAACTAAATAACTCATTCGTGTAAAAAATACTTTTTTATAAATATCTATTTTTGTCGTCACTAGAGGTCGCTAAAGTTAGTACATTTTCATCATAAATTTTATAGAGAAAAATATATTTTTTTTATGGTTAACTAAAATCATTGTTAAAAGTTTGTTTTAAAAGATATAAACTCGCAATTGGCTGCAAATGAAAGAATTTGAATGTGGAATTATGGAAAATTACTGTTTTTGTCAAAAAAGGTTTAACAGTTTAATCTGCGCAATTTTTAATAATTAACATTTTTTTTATTGTAAGCCTGAAATTCTAAAACTTTGTTGGAATATTAGTAAAATACGTGTTAATCTATTTTGATTATGTTTTACTATAGAATAGCCATAAGTATTATCTATAAGAAAATGTAATCATTAGTTGTCCTTTCGTATGAAAACTATTAAAATTTTGTTTTTGTTTAAATGTATAAATTACCATTTCGTAAATTTTCAATTTGATGGTTTGGGGAAATAGCTCCAGATTTTTGGTTTTTTATAAAATAATACCGTTTTTTCTTTTAAATAACTAAGAAATATTGCATTATTTAACAAAAGTAGTTTAATGGCATAAAGTGTATTAATAGGTCTTTATTTGGTTCTTGATGTTGTGTGTTTTTTTGCTGAAATCAAAAAAAAATTCCAAAGTTTGATTTAATTTTGAAAAAAAACATGTTAAACAATTTTAATTTTTCTTTAATTTTATGTAATGCCTATCTCTTATTTATTATAATGTGAAATCAATATTTGATGGCACCCATAAATAATACATTTTTACCGTATATGTAAGTTACTCAATAATTTAATATAACCTACATATCCTTAGATTGAGATATTAATATGAGCTTCTGCTGATATTATGAACACTTAAAGTATAATCCAACATCCAGTTTCTAATATTACAGCTGAACCATAAGGCTATAAATATTTGCAAATGTCCGTCCATCCGTCCCCGAATTTAGAAAATATATAAAATATTTCAGTATTTTTTTAAAAAAAGGATATATGGCAGTTATGTAAATCCTTGCTAGAATTGAAATGTTAATAACTAAATTAATCTGTTATTATAAGAGAACAATAATTTATGAAAATGAATAATTTAATTCAGGTTCATAGGTTTTTTAAGGAAAAGGATGTATGGCAGCCACCCGAATCCTTGCTGCGATTGTAATAAAAATTTTCACAAACAACAATAACTTTATTAAAATGATTATAACCAAATTGGTTCCAAAATAAGAAACGATTTTTACGAATTTTTAAAAAAAAATTGATGTCTTGGAATTATGAATATCCTTCCGATAAAATTTTCATAACTTTGCATCTAATATTATAAGAGAAAAATAATTTCTGAAAATTAATAATTTTATACAGGTTTATAGGTTTTTTAAGGAAAATGATGTATGGCAGCCACCCGAATCCTTGCTGCGATTGTAATAAAAATTTTCACAAACAACACTAACTTTATTAAAATGACTATAACCAAATTTTAAAATGTTAGGAGTATAACTGTGAATTTTATTCAAAATTATATGTTCAGGATATATGGGAGGTACCCGTGTCCTTTCACAGATTTTTTCAAGAATTATATTTTTTCTTAATCTTACCAAAAGGTAATATTCCACTAATTTTTATTCGTCTGCAATAACTCCTTCTATTTTTGTCCATTGCCTATATGAAAACAAAGCACTGTGTGGCGGTCCTTTATACATCCTAAAAGGGAAATGGTGGTGAATTTTGTCCACCAGTGTATGCCTTCAATCAATATTTCGATGTGTTACAAACGGTACAACAAATTCAATATTTATGCATACTTGAATCTAATTTGTGTTCAAATATTAAATACAAAATTTTATATTTTCAAAATGTTTTTGAAGCGAAATTTCAAAAATGTAAAAAAATCGATTTCAAATCTAATAAAAGCTATGTAAATGTGGAATATATGTAAGCAAATTTAACCGATTGTATATGTTATGAGTTAAGGTAACAAAATTTCATAAAATTATCATATTTTTTTCCATGAAATAGAGGTTTAAATAAGGCTTAAATTCTGAAAAAAATTAATATAAATTATTTCCATTATTGGTACAAATTTTTCTAGAAATTATTTGGGCTGTCAAATTCGTCGTTTAACATTACTAATGGTCTCATTAATGAGCGAAATTTCTTTAACTACTGTATTTTTGACTTTACGTTTTCATGGTTTAATGATAAAATCGTAAATAGGTAACCAAATTAAACTATCTAAAATTAAATATTATCGGAAAAGTTTGGTATTAATAAAATTGGTAAAGTATTACCAGAGTTATGGACCCAAAAGTTAGACAACCTCCAGAAAAGTTAATGTCTAATGTTAATGTCTTTTAACATATTGCAGACAATACCATTAAATTTTGTTTATATGATAAAAGGACAAGTTCTGTAAAAAATGGTAAGAAGCGGTCCATGATTTCTTCCAGTCGACATAAAAAGTTACCCGGAATACACAAATGCATATATAATAGCAGCAAAAATAAGTTACATGTAAAAAGAAATCGCAAAACGAAAATCACTTAAATACTCTTAAATATTTTTATAAATATTGTTATCAGGTTAAAATTTGCAATAAATAATCGTAATATATAAAAAAAAAATTGTAAATGGCCCCCATATAAACCACCATATTGATTTTGTAGTTCCCTTTGTAAAATATTTAAATCTGATCATAGAATTAAAAAGTATATATATTCTGGGTCGTCATAAAATTCTAAGACGATCTAGCTTTGTCCGTCAGTCTCTCTTTTGATAAAACTATAAGGAGCTAGTTGGCTGAAATTTTACACAAATACTATCCCTTGATAAGGTTTATTTGGTGTGGAAAATGAGCAATAGCGATCCATGAATTCACCTAGCCCCCATACAAATGTCCCCCGGAATACTGTTTGAGCAGACATTTAATCAATGTCTGCAATCTGCGGCAATCCTGATGAAATTTTGCAAAAATTAGTTCTAAGTACTCTGAAACTATATTGTAAAGCAGGGACGTCCAAAGCTAAGACTGATAAAATATTGGTTAGAGAAAGAGAGTTGCACTGAAAGAATAGTTTAGTAAAGTAAATAAAAGATGTCAATAGTTTTTAAGGCTTTATTAGTTAACAGTAATCAAGTCAACAATCTTAATCAAATTGTCCGCGACATATTATCATAGCTCATTAATTGAGAGTTCGATCTTAATCATTTTCGAAAAAATTTTAAATATTTAAAATACGTAAAATATTTTTTGTGATTATTTTATTACGTTGTTTTGATTAAAATCTGAAAAAAAAGTTCACAGAAGTAAATTGATGTGAAAACCAGACAACACTTCAATGATTTTTTAAAGTTCTAAATATGTATAATAAACAAACCAAATATTTCTTTCAGTCATCATGAACAAAAATTTAAAACAATTAAAAAATAGCAATACATCCGCTTAGCGTGTACATTCGTCGTTGTCTCAGTGAATTACACAAAAGAGAAGAATATGTGTGTTGTTAATCAGCGCGAAATCACAATGAAATGTAAAGTATGGCGCAATCTAGCAAAATTGGTCCCTTTCTAATTGTCTTATATCAATTAATATCGTGATGAAATTGGACATAAACAATATAACACTCATATTTGTTTTGGTATCAAGTTATAGGGGATTTACAATAGACGGCCTTACAATTGACTTGTATGTCATTTTGAAATGTATATATCTGTCACTTATTCTCTTATTGAACATTATAGTGTAAACAACAAAGTTTTTTTTCTTCTAAAATGTCGAATTTTGTTAATTTGACAAAAAAGTGCCGCTGAAACACAACTGTTAAGGCGTAATCCTTAACCAGCGTTCATAATCTAAATAAATAATTTTTTTTAATACAAAATGAGTTTTTGTTTATATATTCAAATCTTACTTTAAGCTACTTTTACTGTATTACATTGTAATAGAATTACATTAGATGTTGTAGGGAAAAATGTTACCCTTGAAGTTCAATCCTTACAAAATATGGGTTTTGAATTTCCATTTTTCAAATTAAGATTCATTGTAAAAAATCTGAAGAGGCAGCACGACATGCTATGAATAAAAAATTTGTATAATTCGAAAAGTTCCTGACTGATCTTATTTTTTCTACCATAAAAAACCGACGGCTATAATCAGGAGGAATTTAAGAAAACCAATTTCGGCGAAATTGAGTATCATTTTTAATATTTCACTTCCATACAAAGGTTCCTGGAAGTGACTAACAACCATTGCAAACCAAAGCTTATGGTGAAGGTGATCCATCGGTTTCAACGTGCAATAGAGGATTTGTGCGGTTTAGAAATGGTGATTTTGACACGGAACACAAAGATCGCTCAGGCCTGCCAAAAAAGTTTGAAGACCAAGAATTGGAGGCATTACTCCGTGAAGATTGCTGTCAAACTCAGCAAGAGCTTGCAAAATTTTTGGGAGCTATTCAATCAGAAATATAAAAATGTTTACGAGCAGCAGAATTAATCAAAGAGCAGAGAAAATGGGTACTATACGAATTGATGCTGACAGCCCTTGAAAGACGATTTTGCATGTCTGAAACGCTGCTAGAACGCTGTAGAAGGAAATCATTTTTGCACCGTATCATTACTTACGATGAATCCATTACGATAATCCGATCGTATTTTAAGCCCGACCAACCAGCCGAATCGACAACAAAGCCTAATATCCATGGAGCTATGGTAATGTTCTGTATTTGGTAGGAACAAAAGGGTCATATCTATTATGAGCTGCTGAAATATGGCCCAACCATCAGAGGAAACCTGCACCGAACTCAACATATTTGTTTGAAGCGAGCATTGGCCGAAAAAATACCAGAATATGCGACCAGACATGAAACCGTAATATTCCATTATGGCAACGCTAGTTCACGTATTGCAATACCTGTTGAAAACTATTTAGAAAGAAGTGGTTGGGAACATTTGCTTCACCCGCCTTATAGTTCCGATCTTTCCCCGTCCGACTAATATTTGTTTCGATCGATTCAGTACGCTGTCTCTGGGATATGCTTCACATCAGAACAGAGTATCAGAAATTGGCTTGATTCGTTCTTGGCTTCAAAAGATGAGCGGATTTGCGCGGAATCCATATGTTGCCAGAAAGATTAGAAAATATCATAGCTAACAGCGGCCAATACTTTGAATAAATTTATATTTTAGAAATGTTTCAAAAAAAAATTTGAAAAATTCCAAAATTTTTATTTTTATATTTAAACATCTCACAATGCGGCCAAAGGGCACTTTTGTCCGGCCAAAAAACGAAAAAAAAGTTGGGGGTCTTTTGTCATTGGGTTGGTTAAATAAATGCTCTAGGAGATAAGAAATTATCATAGTAAGGTCCCTTGCCTCAAATGCCCTTCATAATTTCAGTTTGAATGAGGCCGTCACTACCGTAGGAAAGATCGACTAGTAGGAGTTTCCGTTAAACACATGTCAAAGTTTTTTTAAATCAAGCAAATCAAACGAAACAAAATGGATTCTACAGCTGAAGGTAAGTATAATACGTAAAATCAAAATCTGAATATAAATTTCTAAATAGTAAATTGTTAGAAAGTAATATGTAAGGACTACTTTTAATTTGTTAATCAAAATTGTTGTGATTGAGTGAAATTTTTTTCCTTCTTTTTCCTGCTCTCTAAGCTATTGGAGGTAAGTCAAAGTATTATTTAACACGTATTTGGAAAAAAAAAAATAAATTTGGCAAAAAAAATTAAATTTTGTTTTGGATAACTGCCTTGCGAAAATACTTACTAGAGGCTTTACGGCACATTTTTTTGCTTGTAAGGTGGTACGCTTTAATGTACATGAAATAACATAAAATACAACACCACATTTACATATATAAATATACAGTAAACTCTCGAAAACGTGAACTAAGGTAGAACTACACAAATACGTATGCATGTATTTGTTGAATGCACTCAAACATCGCCATATTGCATTTCCCCATTGTAAGTTTGTTAATTTTTAATAAATTTTCAATTATATACCCTAAAATATCAAAACAAAAACTTTTAATCAATTAGCAAATTCATTTAATTTTTTTTCGTATGAAATGACGCCATATTAGGTCGGCCATTTTGAATTTGCTAATTCTGATAACGGATTCGTAAACAGAGACCCCAAAAACCCCCATATACAAATTTGTGGATCATTTACACAGACATGACCCGGGAGAGAGTTCAACTACAGTATGTGAAATTTGGAGTGGCATGAAATTATTCTGTAACTTATTCCGGGAGGCCAGGAGAGGACGCAACGACATCATTAAATCGAAATGATTCCGAGTCAATTGGTAAAATTTAGTACTGATTTTTTTCAGTGTATAATGTAGAGTATATTTATGAGTTTGAATGAACATGTGGATACATACATATACATAAGTAAGTATCTGTGTGTATATATAATTTTATGTATTCTATGTTTGTTGGTACGTGTTTGAAATTTTATAAACACAAACTCAACATGACGTTATTGTTGATATTGCTCTTGTTGTTGCTGTTGTTGTTGTTCGTTAGGTCGGTTGGTCGTTGCTTGCTGTCGATGTTGTTGTTTTGCTTGAGCTTGAAGTGTCTATAGAGTACACAGAGAATTTTGGTCAGTAGTGTGTTTTATATGGCAAACGTTTTAGACTACCGTCAGTTGTCAAACAACCCTTGTGCAAAAACGTTCGTTTATAATAAATAAAAAAAAAAGAATTAAGAAAACAAAAAAAAAAGAAAAGAAAACACTTGAGAAAAAATTGAAAAAGCACAGAACACATAACATCAAAAGTTCTAAACACATACAAAAAAGCTAAGCAAAAAAAAACTGCAAGAACAATTATTTTTTTTCGACATTTCAATTGTTTTGTATGAATTTGATTTGTTTTCGTTGTGCACAACTGTCTACCTACAGAGAAAAAAACTACACTTTCAGAACATGTGAGAAAAATGTTTAGTTTCTATTGAAGTTACAAAAAAAAAAATAAAAGAATTATTAAGTGGCAACAAGTGCTTTAATAACAAAAATTTCCCAAACAATTGTGAGAAAAATTTAATATAAAATCTGTTGTTCAAACTGAACGAACGAATGAACTAAAGCAAAAAAGTGTCAAGTGTTGTTGTATTTTGATTTTTTTTTGCCTGTCTGCAAGTAGAAAATAATAACAGCAAAAAAAAAAAAGAAAAGAAAAGTGAAGAAAAATCAAACTCACATTTATTGATTTTATTTCGTTAAATTTTGTGGTTTGTTACCCTAGGCGTATAAGTACTTTTTTTTGCTTTGCTCAGATACTTTGGGTACTTTGTTTGTTTGTGTTTTATACTCGTGCCACAAACTCAATGAACAATTTTTATTTTGGAAATCTTTAATCTTAAAGTGTGTATTGTTTGTGCTTTTTTTTTTTTGGGTGAAATTTAAGCTTCTGTTGTTGGTTGGTTTGGTATATCGTCATGTCATTTAATATACCAATCGCTGAACAAATGCGTATAGCATTAAGGTAAGTGTGTAATAATACGGTAATTATAGGGAATTAGTGTCAAATATGAAGAAAATTTATTGAAAGTGTGCGTGTGGCATTTACCCGCCAATTTTATGTTTTCACCCCTCAATAAATTCTAGCGAAATTGTAGGTGATGCTGATGGTGATGATGTTTTGGGTCTCTGAAAAAACTTTTGTCATACCATTTGTAATGTTATAATGTTATTTTTATTGTTATTGGAAAATAATGGTAGGAGCTAAATATTTAAAGTTTGTAAAGTTGAACGAATTCTTTTCAATTTAGGGCGAATATAAACATACTAGTTACTCCTTTATTAATATGGATGATGTCGTGTCAAGTGAACCAACTTTTGAAACCCATGTAGGTTAGTCCTATTGTATAGTAATTTCAAGAAGATCGGTCAAGATCTATCTGATAGGGATTCAGAATTTGACATTTTGGCCCAACAGGTGTTAAAAAACATTTATTTTCATAGATATCTCACTCTCATACCACTAAGCGACCAAAAAGCTCTTAAAGGAAAACACCTAAGCTTTTTTGAGCAAAAAAAATTTGGAAAGGGTCCATTTTGAAAAAAAAAATTTTGAATTGGGCAAAAAAAGGCAAAAATTTTATATCTTGAGTTGCAAAATATTTATTTTGATAGATATGAAAAAATTACCATTTTGAAAAAAAATTAAAATTTTTTTTTTTTTTTTTTTGTAAGATTGAAGAAATAGCTATCTAAACTATTTGGGACACATTATGCTAAGAATAATATGAATGAGAAAAAACACCTATTTGGCGAAAATGTAAAATTTTGACCCCCTCTAACTCAGAGAGTTCTTGACCGATCTTTTTTGGACCGAATGGACTCGAATTTTTTCCGATAATATACAAAAGATTTCAGAGTATTCAAAAATTTTTTCTTTCTTAAAGACATGTCCTTCGGAATTTAACCCATTTTTGTTTTATCAAAATTACAAATTTTGGCCACATGTTCTATAATCCCAAAGCCGGAATTAGAAAACGGAAAGCAGCCTTGGAAACCTTGGTCCCTATTTATTCCCAAAGTATTTTCCCAGCCTCGAAGGAAATGTGAACCCTATGGGGAAAATTTAAAAAAAAACAAGTGCACCAAATTATACTTCAAAATAAAAATTTTAAATATTTTTATATTTTCTTTCCAAAGTTTTCTTAATTTTTTGGAAAATTTTTTTTTTATATTTTAAAAATTTTTTCTTTAAATTTTAAAATTTTTATTTTTTTTTGGTGAAAAAAAAGAATTCGGGTTAAAAAATATTTTTTCCGATTTTGACCCATCCAACTTACTATGTATGGTCTTATATACGTCGTTGCAAAGGTATTTGAAATATTTATCATTATATATCTATATTGCCTATATTTCTTAGTAATCCAGATATAGGTCAAAAATCGAGGTTGTCCTGGTTTTTTCCTCATATCTCAGCCATTTGTGGACCGATTTTGGTGATAGCATGTCTGACAGAATTATTGAAGATTTGGATTTCGAAGATATCTGGGGTCTTCAGAAAATTGATTTCAACAGACAGGCGGACATGGCTTAATCGACTCCGCTATCTATCCAGGATCCAGAATATATATACTTTATAGGGGCGGAAAATTATATTGTGGAAATTACAAAGGGAATGACAAACAAACACGAAGGTGAAGGGTATAAACAATTTTTATACCCTACACCACCATAATGGGGAGGGTATAATGCGTTTGTGCAGATGTTTGTAACGCCCAAAAATATTGGTCTAACACCCACCTTAAAGTGTACCGATCGACTTAGAATTACTTTCTGAGTCGATTAAACTATGTCCGTCGGTCCGTTCGTCTGGCTGCACGCAGAGAAAAAATATAGTTGGGCATGGTTACTGTAACCATTTCAATATTGTTACAAGTTTTTTAACTATATTATAGTCACAGTAACCATTTACATGATTGTGGTCACCATAATATGGTTCACTTACGATTCACATGATTGTCTCAACCATATATATGGTTACAGTAAACATATATATGTTTATGTATGTCCTCGCGAAATTGGACTTTATCGGTCATAAATTTTTATTTTATAAATGTATCTACACAAATTTCGCTCCAAATAAGTTTCATATATACAAAATTCATGTCACCCAATTTTGTTACGATCAGTCCATAATTAGTCATAGCTCACATATAGATTAGCTTCCGAAAATCACTTAAACGTGCATAAATCTCCTAAAGGTATATACACAAAATTCAACAGAAATAACTTTCATTAAGACATAAATTACATGACCTAATTTCAAGGTGATCGGTCCATAAATGGCCCACTTCCGAAAATCACTCAAAAATATAAATTATTGAAATTTTAAAAGAAAAATGTTTTTGCTCTTTTACTTAGTGTAGGGTATTATATGGTCGGGCTTGACCGACCATACTTTCTTACTTGTTTTTTTTTGGATTTTCGCTCTAATTTTCTTTATGAATTGCGGGATTCTCTTTGATTTTTTGACAAGTTTTTTTACTCTTTGTTATTTAGAATGACAAATTTAAAAAACTTTGAAAAATTTATTGAGTTTTGTTAATAAACAAAGATTTTACTACATATTACATTTTTATTGTTTCTAAAACTAAAATATGTATCAAAATTTTAATAGGATTGCAAAAAATAGGAACAATTCGATCAACATTTTTGTTTAGATAATTTAATTTTTGGTCATACAAAAAAATTCTTGTCAATATCTAATTAGAGTTTATTTTTGGATATCTTTTATATATTATTGTGTAACTAACATTCAGCCAAAAGGTACGCCCAAAATTTTTAAAAAAGCGGACCAAGGTATGGCACAATTTTAAAATTTTGAAATACCTATAACTCTGAAATTATAAGAAATAAATAGGGCCTAGCCAAGCGCTTTCCAAAAATATAAAAATCTTTGAAATCGGATATGAAACAAAAAATCTGCACTCTGTGCGTTGGATTGAATAACACAGTACAACATTTTTCAGTTCATTGCTTTGGGACTCAATTCTGACAATTGCACGTAAAAGTAGCCCCAAGGATAAGAACTTCTGCATCATTAGTTTTGTCAAGTTGGCTGCAGTAATAATTTAATGACCATACGAATTTTTTTTCCTCAAGGTGGATTTTTATCACTTTTTCTATATTTTATCACGGTTATATCTCGTATACCGTACTGAATATCTCTTTTGTGGCTGAAGCAAAGTTGTAGATATTGAGTAGTAGAAAAAAAGTACGGAACATACCTACCCGAAAAAGGTGCACCCAGTGCCTTAAAAATCGGAAAAATGCCCATTTTTAAATTTTTTTAACCAATTTTTCACCTTTTTTGCTCAATAACTGGATTACAAATCCAATTATGGACCGATCACCATGAAATTAGGTCGTGTGATTTGTGTTTATATGAAAGTTATTTATCATGAATTTTGCTTGTATACCATAATTTTTAATAGATTTATTCACTTTAAAGTGATTTTCGGAAGCGGGTCTTATATGGGAGCTATGAATAATTATGGACTATTAATAATAATACTTTTTTCAATCATGTGTATTAATTTAATGACGATCGGTTCATGATTTCTTGACTTCCGAAAAATTATTGAAGTTTTAAAAAAAGAAATGGTGTCTGCTCATATAGTCAGGGTAGGGTATTATATGGTCGGGCTTTATCACCAATATTTTCTTATTGGTTAGATGATGGGGAACGAGTTTAGATCTTAAGAGCATCGAGGAATAGAAAATATCAAATATAAGGTCCATTCTAATATACCATATTTACTGTTTTCAAATCCCTGATGGTGGTTAGGAGAAATGGGCGTTAGGAGAAATAATGGACCGATACCAAATTCAATAAGCTTAGTCATTCGGGCAATTTGTACCAAATTTTGTCGATTTATGTTTAAAATGGCGACCTGTAATTTGGTGTTTACATGTACGGACGGACAGACGGACATCGCTTAATCTACTCAGAAAGTGATCCTGAGCAGATTGGTATACTTTCATAATTAGGACAATATTTTTGTACGATGCAAAAATCAGTACTAAAATAATGCATATCAAATATTACTAGAATCACAAGAGCAACTGAAATAAAAGTAGTTACATTTCGGGAGAAACATAAACAAAATCAACATCTGTTCACCATAGCTGCGAAGTAATATAAAATACTGAATTTAACTGAATGCATATTATAAAGAATTAATATGACTAAGTAATTCTCCGTGTGAACCACGAATCGGTCACTAGACTTTATGCAGAAATCATCGGTTTTCCTTCTAGGCTTTCATTTACCTTCAAATATCTCTCAGCAACTACATTTAACAAAATTGTATACATATTAAAGTACATAATGACGTATTTCAATAAACACATTTTCTTTTACATAAGTAAAACAACAGCTACACAGTAACATTTGTTAGTTGAAACTTATACACCAGTTGGAAGGTTAAAAAGTTTTAACCCCACACTTATTGTTACTACACAACCGCCACCTTTGTCTTAGCAATTTTATAATAATTTTTGTAATTTAAAACTTTCTGTTTTTTCCCCTATCATAAAATTTTCTATTGACTTCTTACACCTTTCAAAAAAAAGTTGTGAAGAAACTTAAACTTTAAATGAATTACCTATTAAAACCCTTCGAAATATGTCGGTAGTACTTCTTTATAGACAACATATTGATGTATCTAAGTACTATGACTTAAAATAAACTGTACAGTATTAAAGCATCTCAAAATTTTATGTTAATTGTTGTCAACGTGCAGCTTTTGTCGTTGCTGCTGTGCATGTTTGAAGTACTTTTGTGAGTCGTTAACCGAAATCAATCAATTGTAAACTGAATGAGTGAATGAATGAATGAACGAACGCTTATGCTGCTGATGTTAAATAATTGATTTTCCTTTGAAAATAATAAAAGGTGTAAATGCATGTAATATGATACAACACGCCATTAAAATTTATTTAACATTTAAAGCGAACCTTCCCCATTTCTCCAGCATTTCTTTAATGACATAAAAAATTAAGGTGGAAGAGGTGTGTAAAATTTAAATTTTATTAAAAATTTGGAAAAGTTTTTTTAAAAGTTTGAAAGGAATTTTGATATAGATGGATTTGTAATGTAAGGCAATTAAAAACTTAAAAATTCTAATGAAAGTTAAATAAATTAATATGTTTGGCCTTAATAATAAATTACGTTTTTTGAAAGAGGTTATTGGCACAACAAGAATATTTGTATTTTAATTATTTAGTCTGTCTTATGCACACTAGATTTAACAAAATAAATGTCATTCACTTAATATTCCTTGTAGGTGTGGGGTTAATAGTTTGATGACCGCAGTTACAAGACACAGTGGCTTTTACTGCTTTGTTTATAAATTATAGGGTGTTGTTAAAAGATATGTAAATAAATCTGTCATCTATAAATGATTCAGTGAAATTCAATGAAATTGTTCAATCTTCGTTATCAATGACTAGTCCATGATTTTCTGCCAAAAGAAACCACATTGCGTCCCCAATCCTCATTTATTCAGGGCTGGGTAAGGTTTCACACCATCTCTAAAGATAAGGTTTCACACTGTCTCCTACACCCCTTAACCATCTTCTTCCATTTAATATGCTACCACATTTGAAAAAAAAAATAATTTTTTTTTTTCCGAAATCAAAAACTTTTTTGACTTTTTTTAAAATGGTCCTTTATTATCTTCAAGTAAAGCTTAGATAATTTCCTTGAAGACCTATTTGGTCGCTTAGTGGAATGCGAGTTTGATATCTATCAAAATAAATGTTTTGTAACTCAAAACATGCAATTTTTGACTTTTTTGCAAAATCAAAAACTTTGTTGTCTATTGTTTTCAAAATGGACCCATTTTTATTTTTTGCTAAAAAGAAAGCTTAGACATTTTCCTTGAAGACCTATTTGGTCGCTTAGTGGGATGTGAGTTTGATATCTACAAAATAAATATTTTGCAAAATCTAATTTTTTTCAGAATGGGCCCATTTTTGTACCCTACACCACCATAGTGGGGATGGTATTATGCGTTTGTGCAGATGTTTGTAAAGCCCAAAAATATTAGTCTAACACCCACCTTAAAGTATACCGATCGACTTAGAACCACTTTCTGAACCGATTAAATGATGTCCGTCCGTCTGGTTGGCTGGCTGGCTGTCCAAGTAAACCTTGTGCGCAGAGTACAGGTCGCAATTTTGAAGATATTTCGATAAAATTTAGTACATATTGTTTTTTCGCCCCAAGCCTATTGAAACTGGCTGAAATCGGCCCATTATTTCACCTAGCCCCCATACAAATGTCCTTCCGAAATTGGACTTTATCGATCATAAATGTTTAATTAATAAATGTATCTCCACAAATTGCGCTCCAAATAAGTTTTATATATACAAAATTCATGTCACCAAATTTTGTTACGATCGGTCCATAATTAGTCATAGCTCCCATATAGACCCGCTTCCGAAAATCACTTTAACGTGCATAAATCGCTTAAAAATTTTGGTACACACACAAAATTCAACATAGTAAACTTTCATAGAGACATAAATCACACGACCAAATTTCATGGTGATCGGTCCATAATTGGTCATAGCCCCCATATAAGGCCCACTTCCGAAAATCACTCAAAAATATAAATTATTGAAATTTTAAAAGAAAAATGTTTTTGCTATTTTACTTAGTGTAGGGTATTATACTTCCTTACTAGTTTTTTTGTGGAATTTTGTTCATGTTTTTGTTGTGTAAAAATGTAAAAAAATCAGAGTGTAATTTTCCATTTTTTGAAATGAATAACCTTAATAAGTAGTTAGCACTTAGCTCCAATATTACTAGGTGGGTATTTACTTGGGAATTCATTAGACTAATGATCGTTCCATTAATCGAATAATTTCTTACATCGAAAAATAATCACACTAAAATTAATTTTTGAAAAAGATTTTTTTTATTATTCATTTAAAACTTGATTACAAAATCTTAAACGGTCAGTTTTAAATGAGCTCTGAAATCATATTTGAGTTTAAAATAATGTTCTCAACACTCTTTTTATAATTTGTTCTAGTACAATTCTGCTGAATTCATAAAATATATTTCACAAAAAAAAATTATCGTTTATCTGTCTGCTTCTTTACTGCTTAAAATTATTAATAATTGTGTTAAAAAAATTAACACTACGCTACATACTAATGCCAGCAATTTTATTTATTTATGTGTTTATTTATTTAATTAGCATTTTAAACAATAAAATTCTGAATTATAAATATAAATCATGGCTAAAGAAAAACCCCGCTAGTAAAAAATAAAAAAAAAATTATACAAGTTTTTAACTATTAATCCGATTGTATAAACACTTGGTTTATTTTAATAAATTAAGTACTAAAGTACTTAATTTATATAGTAAAAATGTTCTTAACTGATAAGACTTAAAACAAAACTATTTTTATTCTAGTTCTTCAAGTACTTTGTATACCACCTAAGAAGGTCTTATCTCTTGAGTAATTGATAATTTTGTTTTTACTTTAGTACAAGAAACTTAAGTGTTGTCTTTTAGTTATCAACATATGTATATTCTCTTGAACTTTGAATAGTCCCGGTTATCATGTAATTCACCCATGTGAAACGCTAATCAATAAAAGTAATTGTAAAAAATATTCAAAATATCTGCTTTTGGAATAATATGTACTTTAATTGATAAAATAATAAAAAAATACTGAATAAATTAGTAACCTAGTTTTTTAATAAGTTTTTTTTATTTATCTTATAACTAATAATTAAAAATCTGAAATCGATTTTTAGCCACTCACTGAGTGTTTTATTTTAAACACACATGCGATTAATGATTAACATTATAAGTTATGGCGATAAGATTGTATTCCCAGTAGTACATAGTTTTATGATCGTCTAGTTTTGATTTGCTTTATAAAGTTATGTAAAAGACAAAAACAATTTTTGCATTAATAAAATAATAATCATAAATAGGCTAAAGAACATAAATAAGTGCGTGTTAATATGAACCAAAATGATTATTATAAAAAACAACCTACATACTTCAAAAATTTGAGAAACAATTACTTAGGAAAAACTTGAAATTACTGAATGACATACCAATAAAAAACGTATGTTCTCTGCAAGGGAGAGGATATGCGGTAAAACTAAAAGTATATGAAAGTGATTCAGACAAAGCTTAAAGACTCTCGAAATTACAATTTTCATTGTAATGGTGGTCCTATCCCACTGTTCCGAATACATCAATACTAAGCCTAAAGACTTTCACAACTACTGTTCTCCAAACATTCGAAAATAATTAATTCAGTTCGTCACATTTTCAGCCAACTGCGTAATGAAACAAATCCTTCAAAGTTTTGTGGATTTCTGTAATACAGTTCAACACATATTTCATGTTCCATTTCAACGAATAAGAAGCAGGCCAATTTCAGCCAAATTTCTCAAAATTATCAAAAAATGTTTTAGACAAAGTTTGAAGAATTATACAGATATTCAAAATTGACTATGTACTTTGTACCCACTGTTTCGATCAAGATCGTTTTTAGGTAAACTTCGTACAGTGCACTATGGCCGAATTTCCAAATTTTGCGACAAAAAGTCGATTTTCAACATCATATTTTATGGAATGAAAAAATAGTATAAATAATGAAAGTTGACAGTGATAAAAAATTTATTCATAGAAAGTTTAACTCTTCGGCAATCCTTGGGTCAATTTGACCCAATTTTGGTTTTCAAATGCAAAATTTTTCCGTTTAATTATAAGATATGAACGTGCAACTTTAATTTATCCATTACAGGCACGAAAACTATGCTTTTAAAAGAAAATAATAAAATTAAAATTTTTCCTCCCCCCTCCACATTTTAAAACACGATTTACACACATTTAATATCCTTTGGGTCAATATGACCCAACAAGCGATATTGCAAGTTTTTTCCTATTGAATATAATTTAATTGTGTTCATCTTCATTCAGAATCATCGACCAATCATTTTTTCAGTAAAATAATCAATAAAATCGCTTTCATTGAATATTTTTTCATTCAAAATTTTATTATCATCCAACTGTGGGTGAGGTTTGGAGAATTTTTTATTTTATTTTCTTCTAGGGGATGACCCCTACTCATGCAAATCATTGTGTTGGAACTAGGAAAATAGGTTATGGAAATGAGGAAAGAGGGAGTAGTTTTTGTGGACATTCGTTTTGAACTTTGAAATGACAGGAAAGACTTCAGCGGAAAGTTTTTTCCACATACTGACATAACGCCTAAAGAACGAATTTTCCCTGTAGTGTATTGTGCGGTCCACTGCCTAAGCGACCACAAAGATATGTGTTATTGATGAAAAACGTGTATTACGTAAAAATCTGCGGGTTCGACACTTGAAAAATGTATTTAGACCAACGGATATCACATAGTATTTTCATGCCCAGAACATCAAGAGCATCTGATTCCACAATATTTACACCATACATAAATACAGATGAAGCAACATAGTATGTCGTTCGGTTTTGTGTCAACATGCAACACTGAGTCTTGTGAGCGTTGAAAGCGACCCTAATCACACGACCCCATTCAGAGATTGTCACAAGGTACCGATTAAGGGAATCATTCATGTTTTGCCTGATTGCAACAATCTCCCACAGGCTTGGTCTATACCTGAATGAATATGAATGTCAAATGTTGCTGTCGTCTGCAAAAGAATAGATAGAGTTGGAAGTTTTACGTAGAAACAACGGAGCCTTGCGGTTTTTTACACGACAGCGATGCAGAAGACGAATCATATTCATCATCAAATATTAGAGTTGAAAGCGTGGAGGTGGAACATGTAGTAGAAATAGATCACATCACTTCAGTTACATATTTATCTTAGGACAAAAGTGTAGCTTGGAACAGCCACCACTTCAAGCAGGCAGGTTACCAAAAATCTAATTTTATTGAATAAGCCTGGACCTACAAAAAGAGAAAGATCTATGGTTACAGATATAAAGGATTGGTTAAATTTGTTTATAAAGATCACATGGTCACATTGTGTATAAATTGTCACAAAAATTCTTAAAATTTTATTCAAAAACTAATTTCCTTAACAAAAATTATTCATATAAATACTTTGTCCAAGAAATTAAGATGTTTTGATTGGATCATAATAGCTACACTGTTCGGATCATAAATGGATTTTCGACGATTTTTTAAAAAAAAATGTGAGAGCCATTTTGCGTGTAATTTTTCTAATTATGCTTTATTTACAACTTTGGTGTCTTTAGTGACCCCCACTGAAATTTTCCGGCAAACATTTTCGTAGAATAGTTTAATCCTTAAATGTCCTTTTTAAAAGGACTTTTTTGGATTTTCTCGAAAAAAGAGTCACATTGACCCCTAAAGAGAGGAGATAGAGGTTTAAGATCTTCCACAAAAATTATCCCCATAAAATTCCTCAATATAATTCTGACAATATGAATTCTCTCAGACATTAACTTACAACATTTTTTCAGTTAGTATAATTAAAACTTTGCCCAAATTAAAAAAAAAATCAGACCAGCTAGACTATAAGTTTATTCTACAAAAATAACCAACCCAAATGCTCTTTCAGAATTATAGGCTCGCTATTATATAGTTAAAAATATTTAATTTTTTGAAATTGAAGAAAAAACCTTTTTCCAAATACTTTACAATAAATAGTTAGCAAAAACAGTTTGCAAAAAGTTTAAAATCGAAAGTAAAATTTATTATGTTTTTTGGAAAATATGTTAACATTGCTCATAGATCGATTGGTAGAATGGGTAGTTTTGACCATTAATTCGTTCGTTCATTCTTTCTCACAACAATATGAGGATTTCAGACTTTACTTCTACAACTCTCATTATAAAAGCCGATTATAGCACTCAAACTTGTTGTAGACTTAAAATATTTTGCAAAGTATTTCAACCTATTATTTGTTAATCTATTCTAACATTTAATATTCTTTTTATATGCCCTCTTCAAGTAAAGGTGCAGTGCAGCTTTATTTGGTTATAATAAATGCCATATCAATCTGATAGCAGACAAATATGCAAATTTATTCGTTTTTTGACAAAGTATTTATCTTTTATTTATGCTCGGCATAATAGAAAATAAAATCCCCCATAATATTTAAAACAAATTCTACAATTATTATAACATCTTAGCTCATCACAAATCATTTAAGGTGGCAGAAATAAAAACAAATAAGTATGTACTTTAAAAATCCAAATATTTTCATTATACCACCACTGCGTTGAAAAAAATGCCATTATTTCTATAATTAAAGTGTCTGTCTACGACATATACATATACATAAATACTTAACAGTTCAACGCCACAAATTTTTCATTCCCTCAAGAACTCTGTCTCAATTTACTGATAATAGACCGAAAAAGAAAATATTAAGGCACACAAAATTGATAAACTTAAGCTATTAGAGCATCGTGTGTGTAAGTTAATGTAGTGTGCAGCGGCATCATATTCATATGTATGTATATTTACATAGATACATTCCAATCATAATGATTCAATAACGAATCATTAATTTTAAACGCATCCCATAAAGACAGGCTGATTTGTTTTTGTATGACTTGTTGAATGGTTGACTGCTTGAGTGATAGACCGACTGGCTGTCTATACGTATGTCTGTCTGACTCTGTGTAAATTATTGTGTTAATAATACAATAAACCGGATTTGTATTTCTATAATCTATTTGTAGAAAAAAATTAGTATGCCATTTGTTGTGATAAGCTAAGTAAATGCTGTTTTGTTGTTGTAGTTTTATACAAAAAAAATTAATTTAATATGAATTAAATTAAATTAAAATACAATAGAAATACAGCACTTTAAGTTTATTTAGATGTTGTTTTTTTCTTCTTTCAATTCATGTAATTGTTATGATATGACTATGAGATGGTTGTACAGAATAAAGTATACTATAGATGTCATAATATAGTCAGAAATGGAAAATAATTTAATGCTTAATGAATAAGGTACCTCTTGATTTGCAAATTAATTAGGGAAAACTTATCAACTCGCAGATAATTTACCTAGCACTGTTATTTACATTATTTACTTACATGAAGATGTTGTTATGTAGGCAACCTGTTTTTTTATGAATTTCTATGTTAGCTATATTCTCTGCGAGTTGTTAAGTTTTCCCTAATTAATTTGCCACGTAAAAAATATAAGGTTGACATGTTATATATCAATGGATAGAGGATTTTGTCTACTTTCCAATAATGTATATAACTTTAGACAATTAAAAAATTCATGGAATACTTTTTTTTAAAAATATGACAAAAAAATGCTATTTCTTGAGTTTTTGCATAGATACAAATTTTTCAAATTGAAATAAAACTTTTAGTTTTGAATATTTTTTCATGAAATTTATATAGATTTATATAGATTTTTTTATTGAAAATGGAAAAATAAAAACAAATTTTGAAATTTGTAATCACGAATCCCGCAATTCCCAAAAAAGTATTCCAAAAATGGGATATTTTCGTTTTTTGGCTATAATATCCATACCAGGGGCGGGGTTATCGGAACCCTTTACAAGATATTTGAGAACATATTGGGCCATCTGAAACGGGGTTTTATATTTTGATACCGACTATGAAAGTTGAATTTTACAGAAAAATAGGCGTTTTTTGAATGGACCTGGTTCCCTCGGTATCAAAAATTATAATTTTTTTTTCACTTAAAATATTTGGTGTAAAGTTAGATTTTCAAAAAGTAAAAATATATTATACATCCTTTTAGAAATTTGTTAGATAACTTAAAAAGAATAAAAGTACTTTTTTCTCAAAAAAAATAGCGAAAAATCGGCTTTTTTAAATTTTTTAAAATTCAAATGCATTTAACTTTGGACTTAGTGACGATTTTTAAACCATTCATTCTTTATTTCATATATAGTTCCGTTGTTAATCCTATAAAAGAAAAACGGAGAAAATCGGGAAATATTTTTAACCGTGGTCGTCAAAAAACTGGTGGGTAAAAATGTTGAAAATTTAATTTTCAAATTCGAATATCTGCTAAGCTATAAGGGATAATTGATAACTATGACGTGGTTTTATATAGTGCTCGATGAGAGGATTCTATATATGTATTTTTTGAAATCGGAACACAAACGAAGAAATAAGATCATTTTTAAAATTGACCATACCCGAGGTGTCCTAATTTGGGGACCTCTGGCCCCTGGTGGGCTCATGAGGTCCAGACTTGAAAAAAAGTAGGACACCTCCGATATGTTAAATTTTAAAAATGTTCCTATTTCTTCGTTTGTGTCCCGATTTCCAACAAAAAGCTATCACTTATCTCTTACAGCTCATTTGAAAATTAAATTTTCAAAATTCTTATCCATCTTACTCCAGTTTTATTTATAACAGCGGCTCCAAATGTTTCCTGATTTTCTCCATTTTTTCTTTATTAGACTAACGACAAATGTGTCGTGAAAAAGGTGATTTTTCGCTAGTTTTTTTTGGTAATAAAGTACTTTTTTCCTTTTTAAGTTATCTAAAAAGTTTCTACGAAGATGTACAGGTAGGCCTCCATTTACGCGGTTTGTTGGACCCAAAAAAGTAGCGTGTAAA
Source organism: Calliphora vicina (assembly GCF_958450345.1). Lineage (NCBI taxonomy): Eukaryota > Metazoa > Arthropoda > Insecta > Diptera > Calliphoridae > Calliphora > Calliphora vicina. The sequence goes on from NC_088780.1 coordinate 24,181,681, forward strand.
CCAAATTCGCGTAAAACGAGGTTCTAATTTAGAACGAAATGCTTTTGTGGGACCAGTAATTTTTTATTTCGGATAAAACAATACATCAGTCACATAACAAAAAAGATATTGGGATCTAAAAATCTCGGACGTAACTACACAAAAAAACAAGTAAGAAAGTATGGTCGGTCAAGCCCGACCATATAATACCCTACACTAAGTAAAAGAGCAAAAATATTTTTCTTTTAAAATTTCAATAATTTTTATTTTTGAGTGATTTTTGGAAGTGGGCCTTATATGGGGGCTATGACCAATTATGGACCGATCACCATGAAATTAGGTCGTGTGATTTATGTCTATATTAAAGTTAAGTATGTTGAATTTTGTCTGTGTACCTACATTTTTAAGCGATTTATGCACGTTAAAGTGATTTTCGGAAGCGGGTCTATATGGGAGCTATGACTAATTATGGACCGATCGTAACAAAATTCGGTGACATGAATTTTGTGTATACATTACTTAAACATATATGCATACATAAATTAAACACATATGACCGATAAAGTCCAATTTCGGAAGGACATTTGTATGGGGGCTAGGTGAAATAATGGACCGATTTCAGCCAGTTTCAATAGGCTTGGTCCTTGGGCCGAAAAAATAATATGTACCAAAGTGATTCTAAGTCGATCGGTATACTTTAAGGTGGGTGTTAGACTAATATTTTTGGGCGTTACAAACATCTGCACAAACGCATAATACCCTCCCCACTATGGTGGTGTAGGGTATAAAAAATATTTGATATCGAAAATTAAGGAAAAAATTTAAATTAAAAAAACAAAATATTCCAATGCATAAACATAACAAAAAATTTATAAAAATTAACGATGTTTTCAAAAAAGAAATCTGTTATTCGCTTGTGTTTTTTTCGTTTTTTGTTGTTTGTATCTTCGCAAAAACTCAATAAAAAGATTTTTGCCATATTTTTCAAAAAAAGTATTCCATGAATTGTTTAATTGTCAAATGTTTTACATATTTTTGAGAAATAGACAACATGTATCCTTATGTTTTTTACGTGGCAATTAATTAGAGAAAACTTAACATATAGCAGAGAATTTACCGATTTGCAAAAAACTTTTTCACAATTACAAACAAACAGCTGTTTACTAAATGCAAAAACTGTCGTCTGTCAGGGTTTAATTTTAATTCACATTAGTGTACTGTTAATGCAAATTAACTCTGTCGTCTGTCTACGGGATAACTCTATATTTATTCAAATTTACACAACAACAGTATAAACCCAGCAGTTCTAGGAGTGATTTTACCCATAATTTAGGGTGTGAACTAGCTACTAGCTACCAAACTGGTTACTTGATCAACTACATAACTATATATTTTAACATGTACCGATGCAAATTGACCTCAAATAGTCAGCCAAAAAGACATCATGGACTGTCCAATAAACGATTGCTTTTAAACAAACATTTCCTTCGACAACTCTCCAATAGATTGCTTCTTTTAGATAAAATAACTAAATTTTTTAATGAGGTCTAACTGCAATAATAGCCCGTGGTTTAGGACATTAAAATATGAGATCTTCATATTTCACATTTTTTTATTTTCTCCAATCAAATTATTTAATTCTTTTACATATCTGCTTATTCATTGTTCTTCCTTTCATCCAGAGCCATCATCTATGTGAACCTATACACATCCAATAGAAATATTAAATAAGATTATAATAGAGAATATCATCTGTATGCAAATGATCCATAAAATAAACACTAGTTGAATTATATTTTTCTACGCATTATGCTTATTTTAACGATGCTATTGATATTTTGTTTCTTTTATTAATTCAATGAAGGCAAACATCTGCTTAATATGACATTCAAAGAAGGAAATGGCAGTGAAAACAATAAAAATAGCACAAAGTTAAATTAAAATCAAATCAAACAGTATAAATAAAATCAGATTTAAAGTATTTAAGTATTTGTAGTTCTTGTGCTAGGTAATGTATTAATTTAAATGAAATAAAGGCACAGTAAGCATAATTAACAAATTGTTATCACTAAAGTTCAAAATCCAGCTTTAATATTTCATTGCTATATTTAAAATGAGACTCAGTTGTCTACTCTACTAAAGCTTATCAGGTTCGTGTGCCATAAATAGTCAAAGCGGACCTACATTTTTAGCAATTAAAGTCTGCATAATGACGTATGTGACAGACTTAATAAAAAGAATTCTATAATAAATGTAAACAAATATTATTACTATTGCGTCTTACAGTCCAAATTTCAATCGTTTCAATTTGTATTAAACAAGTTTAATTTTCACATCTTTAATCTGTTATCTGGCAATAAAATTTATAAATATTTTAATGAATAAATAAACAAATTATCAGCAATAATGAGACAATAAAGAGACAATAACAAATAACTATAATTTTTCTCATTTCTATAAATGCAATTTGCTAATCATTTATTGTAAAGGTCAGTCAGTTCAATATTAAATTAATGAAGCGAAAATAATAAAATTCTAATTTCAAATAAAACTAATATATTGTTTTTAAACTAACACATTAACAAAACATTTCCCAATCTCCATTTATTTGCAGCTACGTCAAGTTCAAAACTAAACAAAAACGTTTACGTACAGACGAAAAGGTCATTGTCGACACTATATATGGCAAAATTAAAGGTGTTAAATGGCGTTCCCTATATGGCCCCACCACATATTACAGCTTTGAGGGCATACCATTTGCCAAGCCTCCATTGGGGCAGTTGCGTTTTAAAGCACCCGTCGAACCAGAACCTTGGACGGGCGTAAAACGTTGTACACGTGTTCGTGCCAAACCCTGCCAATATAATATTATTATGAAACAAGTTCAAGGACGCGAAGATTGTCTGTATTTAAATGTTTACACAAAAAAGGTAGGTTGTAAAGGATTGAATTTCATGTTTGCGTTTTTATTACAAGTTTTAATAACAATTTATTTATTTTTTTTTTAATAACTATACATAAATATTCTTTGTTTCATTAATATAGTTAAAGCCTACTAGACCAATGCCAGTTTTGGTATGGGTTTATGGTGGTGGTTTTCAAATGGGTGAAGCATCCAGAGATTTGTATAGTCCAGATTATATAATGATGGAAAATGTGGTGCTGGTTACTATTGCGTACAGATTGGGACCGCTTGGTAAGTTTGGGCATTTTTTTTTATTCACTGAAAATTTTGGCTTTTTATGTAAGCCTAGTTTAGCTGCAATTGAAGTTCTTTATATAGTCCAAGTTTATCTTCAATAGTAGGTTCATGCTCTAATTTTGGCTCCATGTTAAGCTTCAATCGTACGTCTTTATATAGTCTAAGTTTAGCTTCAAGTGGAGCTTCAATGGTAGGTCTTTATATTTTGTAAGTTAAAGTCCAAGTTAAACTTCAATCGTTGGTCTTTATATAGTCCAAGTTTAGATTCAATAGTAGGTCGTTCTATAGTCTAAGTTTAACTCCAAGTTAGCTTCAATTGTAGGTCGTTTTATAGTCAAAGTTTAGCTCTAACTTAAGCTTAAATCGTAGTTCGTTTTATAGTCTAAGTTTAGCTCCTAGTTATACTTCAATTGTAGGTGTTTATATAGATCAAGTTCGGCTTCATATTAAGCTTGAATCGTAGGTCTTTAGACATTCCTAGCTTAGCTTCAAGTTAAGCTTCAATCGTTGTTCGTTCTATAGGCTATGTTTAGCTCCAAGTTAAACTTCAATCGTAGGCCTTTAAATTGTCCAAGTTTAGCTTTTGTTGAGCTTCAATCCTAGGTCGTTTTATGGTCAAAGTTTACTTCCAAGTTAAGCTTCAATCGTAGGAATTTATATAGTCCAGGTTGAGCTTCAATCGTAGGTCATTTTATAGTCTAAGTTTAACTCCAAGTTGAGCTTCAGTCGTAGGTCGTTTTATAGTCTCAATTTAGCTCCAATTTAAACCTCAATCACATGGATCTATATGTTCCAAGTTTAGCTTCAAGTTAAGCTTCAATTGTAGGTCTTTATATAGTAAACGTTAGCTTCAATTTGAGCTTCAAGCATATGTCGTTTTATAGTCCAAATTTAGCTTCAATCGTAGGTCGTTTTATAGTCTAAGTTTAGCTCCAAGATAAACTTCAATCGTGGGCCTTTATATAGTCCAAGTTTAGCTTCAAGTTGAGCTTCAATCGTAAGTTGTTTTATAGTCTAAGCTTAGCTCCAAGTTAAGCTTCAAACGTAGGGGTTTATATAGTCCAAGTTTATCTTCAATTAATCTTCAATCGTAGGTCTTTATATAGTCCAAGTTTAGCTTCAATCGTATGTCGTTTTACAGGCTAAGTTTAGCTCCAAGTTAAGCTCCACTTGTAGGTATTTATATAGTCCAAGTTGAGCTTCAATCATAGGTAATTTTTTAGTCTAAGATTAGCTTCAAGTTAAGCTTCAATCATAAGTCTTTTATTTGCAAATTGAACTTCAATTGTAGGTCTTTCTATAGTCCGTACGATCGTACGTGTTTTTTTGTGGTCAAAGTTTAGCTCCGAGTTTAGCTTTAATCATATTTCATCATTAGTTTTGGTTAAGGTTAGATACATAGTTTAAGTTTAAGTGTTTATTTATCCCAATTTAGTATTAATCATAGGTCTTTCTATTGTCCAAGTGTACCTTCAACCGTAGCGCTTTATAGATAGAAATTTAACTTTCAATATAATATAAAAATTGTATAAAGTGTATATTCCCTTCTCTTCACCCTGCAGGTTTCCTTAGTCTTGGTGACGAGGGCTGTGATATACCTGGTAATGCGGGCTTAAAAGATCAAGTATTGGCCTTAAAATGGGTTAAAAACAATTGTCATTTCTTTGGAGGAGATTCTGAAAATATAACAGTTTTTGGCGAAAGTGCTGGAGCAGCGTCCACACACTATCTGACCTTGACCGAACAGACAAAGGGATTATTTCACAAAGCAGTAGCCATGTCAGGCTGTGCCATGGTACCATGGGCCATGATACCACATTTAGATTGGGCATATCGTCTGGCCAAAGTAACCGGCTTCAAGGGAGCAAATACAGATACTGAAGTATTGGATTATCTAAAGCAATTGAAACCGGCTGCAATGTTTAAAGCCTGTGATGATTTATTGACCACACATGAGAGACAACACGATAGATTGAACTTTAGTTTTGGACCCTGCATAGAGCCATATAAGACACAGCATTGTGTTATTGATAGAGAGCCTTTGGAAATGTTAAGAAATAACTGGGGCAATAATATACCATTACTGATAGGTGGCAATTCATTTGAGGGACTACTGGCATTTTCAGAGGTTAGAAAGTATCCTTATTTATTAAATGAAATAGGAGAGGGAGAAAGTTTGCCGCCACAAGATGCAAATTTGACGCCAGAAAAACGTTTGGAATATGGCCGCATGTTAAAACAAGTGTATTTTGGTGATCAGCAATCATCTTGGGAGACTATACTGCAATACAGTGATGTAAGTTTTAACTGATAAATTTAACAAAAATTAAACAATATTTTTGTTTAAGAGGCTAAAAAGTGTTTTATTAAAATTATTTTAATTGTTTTTTTTTGGTTTATTTATTGGTTCTTTAGCTTATTTCGTATAAATGTTTTTGGCATGGTATACATCGCACACTGCTGTCACGACGTCAATATGCTACAGCGCCCACCTACTTGTATCGTTTCGATTTTGATTCGAAACATTTCAATTTAATGCGCATCATCACGTGTGGTCGCAAAGTACGTGGTACCTGTCATGCCGATGATCTATCATATCTTTTCTACAATGCGGGCGCAAAAAAACTCAAACATCGCACCGCTGAATATACAACAATACGTCGAATGGTAGCAATATTAGTGAAATTTGCTGAATGTGGTGATCCCAATATACCGCTAACGGATGCGGTTTGCTGGCCTTCATTAAATGGCTGCATCAGCAAAGGCAATCACAAACAAAAGCAACACCACCATCATGAGCCTCAGTTGCACACTGGAATGGATACTGTTCATAATGATAAACAACAGCATGAAGATGATAATGATGATGATGCAATTGCTAACGACGATGATGATGATAATGATGTTCCTTCTGTGCATGATGATGATGGTGTTCATAGCAATGGTGTTAATGATGAGGACGATGATGTTGATGACGGCATAGTTAGTGATTGTGTCAATAATGATGGCAATACAAATTTGTTGTTGCAACAGGATGAACAACAACAGCAACATCATCATCAGCAGCAGCAGCAGCAACATCAATATTGGCCACCGATTACATGTTGTGATGACACAACAACATTCAAATGTTTAAATATTTCGGATGAATTGGAAGTGATTGATTTGCCAGAAGCTGAAAAATTGAAACTCTGGGATGCAATGTATGAAGATAAATCTTTATTATATTAGTTTTAGAACAACACAACTGTTATATAAATAAGTTAAGAATTACATACACACATTATACATACATATCTACATATGTATGTATAAATATCAAAGTGTATGTGATTTTTATTGTAAATTTCATCACATTTCGTAATACCAAAAAAAAAGCAAATAAATACCAAAATTGTCGATATTACTATAGAATTTAATACAAAAACTTTGATATTATTTAATTTTGTTATTAAACCTTTAAATTGTTTACAAACTATAAGTTTTTTTTTTGAATTTTTTATTGTACTGTTCTTTGAAAGAACTGTTTTTGTGTGAATATTTTGAATGTAGTGTAAAAATTCCAAGAATTTTTTTTAGTTAGTAGTTTTAGTAATTTTTTATTACCTAATAAATATTTTATTTTTAATATAAAAATATTTGTTGTTTTATTTGGTTGAAATTTTATTGAAAATATTTGGGAAATATGCAGGCAATATTGTATTATAATAATAACACGGTGCTACGATGGAAAAAAACTTGGAAAACGACCAAGCGTGGGTTATAGGTCTTGCTGAGTACATTACAAATTGTGTTTAAAAATTTCGAAACCATCATCACATTCAGAATTTATTCTAAAAAAAAACATTTTCAGTGATGTTCGTCAACTTATCGATCTTAAATCAGTCAGTTTTAGTCCGACTTCAAATTGTTTAACGTGTTTGGAAAAAAAAACTTATTACGCTTTAAAATGACGCTTAGACGTTGTAGAGTTTATGTTATATTTTGCTTTAGTTTCATCAAAATCGGCCGAAAAATAAATAACATTTCTATATCTTTAAATTAGAAATTCCAAATATTGAAACATTTGATCTGTGACCTTCACGATTTAAGGTTTAGTGTTCCGCAATTTTAATAAAACTTTCAGAGTATATTTATAATTATCTGGACTATAAAATTCATAACAGTAAGGAAATAAAGCTCATTCGCCAAAAAATGGCCAAATAATTGGTTTTTCTCTAAAATTTCAAAATTTAAATCGCAGGTACGGTAAAACTATAAGAGATATTTTCATAATTTTTTCACATTTTTATTCCCATTATATTCTCAATAAATCACAATGAGATCATCAAACAATTCTAAAATTTGTTTAACAAAATTTTTAAAAATTTGAAAATGGAGTTTTGAAACTGTCGTTAAAAATTTTTATTTTTTTGGTCATACCTGCGAATAGGTCAACGGTATCCTACGAAGACAAAAACTTATATACAAGTAACTATGGATATATTCTAAGTAAAAATGTACTTTTACTTTAATATTTCTCAAAATATGTTAATTTTGTTCCTATATTTCTTGTTCTAGTTGCCTGAGACCCGTTAATGGCCTGGCGAATTTTTAATAACTTTAACATTTTTTGACCAATTTCAGTTTTTTATGTCTCATTAGAACGACAATTACGTACACACTTCGATTCTTTTAAATTATATTACAAAAGTAATTTTTTAATGGCAAAATTTTTACAAAAACTGAAAAAATGCATTTTTTCCCCTTGTAAATGCATCTCAAAACTTCAGAGGGCTTGCGGTACGTCTTAACCTCAACCGATTTACCTAAAATTTTTTCTGGATGATTTCTTTACTAATGTTCACCAAACTGGGGGGTGTGAATGGCCAAAATCTAACTTTCGTTTATTAAGGGCCACCCTAGTCTTCATAGAAAAAAATTAAAATAACTATTGTTAAATTTGAAAAATTACGAAAAATATAAAAAATAAAGCGAAACTTTTTATAAAAACTTACATAATTTTTTGCAATAAACATTTTATGAAAGCTTAATTCTATCCATAATAGTTTAAAATTTAGAAATGGGCATAAAAGTTTGTGAGTTAGAGGTACTAAAGTACTTACGACCTACCCTAAAACAGTTTTTTTCAAAATAACTCAAAATTTTGAGGGTGTTTCAAAATCTTTGAAAACTGTTTTAGTATGTCCTCACCTCATTTTGTAGCAGAGTGTAGTTTTTTATGCCGTTACATTTTTTTAATTATTAACTAACATTTGAAGAGATTTCATATAAGGATGACTAAAGCCTAAAGTGTGGCATGTATGACCCAATCTGCAATTGAAAATATTTTTAGGTGAACATTTTATATATACCTCAATTTACACTTTAGTTTTTTACACGAATTCGCCTTATCACAAATTTTTTGTTTCATGAATTTATTAATTTACTGATTTCTTTAATTTTTTGTTAAATTTATTGTCATTAAAACAAATAAATTTATATTTAAAAATTACTTTAAAAACCTGTATTTGTCTTTCTTCGATTTACACGATTATTCATACAAAAGTTTTAGAATTTAATTAACACAATTTTTTCAGGAATCTATCTACAGCTTAAATCGAGGATGCACTGAAATTGGCTGATTTTCGAATTAGCATTCATTTCAATAACGACTAAATGGGATCCTCACAGGTGTCCTTGAATAGGTCGACCAGCTCTCAAAAGGGATGCGTTAGAACCGTGTGCAGTTTCCATAATACATGCCGTTATAGAGGACCACAGCTGCAAAACTGTATACGATTTTCAATAAAATAAAATTTAAATAACAACAAGTAAGAAAGTATGGTCGTTCAAGCCCGACCATATAATACCCTACACTAAGTAAATGAGCAAAATAAATTTTCTTTTAAAATTTCAATTATTTATTTTCGTGAATGATTTTCGGAAGAGGGCCATATATGGGAGCTATGACCAATTATGGACCGATCGCCATGAAATTAGGTCATGTGATTTATTTCTGTATGAAAGTTATTTATGTTGAATTTTATATGTATACCCACATTTTTAAGATATTTATGCTCCATAAAGTGATTTTCGGAAGGGGTCCTTATATGGGAGCTATGACTAATTATGGACCGATCATCATAAAAGTAGGTGACATGTTTTCTGTATATATAAAACTTATTTGGAGCGAAATTTGTGTAGATACCTATATGAATTAAACATTTATGAGGGTGACCTCATTTTAATTTTTATTTCTATTTTGCACTATTTGTTTTCACCTTTGGTGTAAAAAAACTAGTATTTTGCATTAAAAACAAAAAAACCGAGAAAATTTTCTATGTCACGCAAACGCAATGGATTACTTAATTCATGACGAATTACGGAGTTTATCCGTAAAATTTCTGAAAGGCATGGACTCTGTCTGAGAGGAGAGAGTGAATGAAAACAAGACAGCTTTAAATAAATCGCAATGCAAATGTAATAAATTTTATTTTAGTGTGAATTCCGTTTACGTTTTAACCCTATCTCTGGCATTATTTACATAGATATGTAAATATCTTGAAAATAAATTTCTAGCCATTTATTTATTTCTTTTTCTCCAATATCTGCCACTATTTACATATGGAAATATTTTAGTTTAGTAATATTCTGAATCATAATAGATAGCATAGTCGATATAGCTATATGAGTTTGTATATTTAAATCAACTACTTATGATATACCATTATATAACCACCAATAATGGTGAATGAGGGAACTCTTTGTTGGAATTTGATTGAGTTGAATGATATCAATAACATTATTTATTGATATCATTCAACTCAAATAAATTCCAATTCAATAAAAATAGGCCTGAAATACACAGAAACTACTTTACACCATTTTATGTGGATTAGTGCACTATGATTAAAAGGTCCCATATTAGACCTATGACCCAAAAATGTTTTATCGAGACAAATTTTAACAGAAATTAGTCCCATTTAGGTAGAAATTATATTGATGGATTTTGTGACTATCGGTCCATAATTATACATAATTTCTATATATAAGCTTAGGTATTTTCCTTGAAGAGCTTTTTGGTCGCTTAGTGGTATGCAAGTAAAATAAATGTTTTGTAACACAAAACATAATTTTTTTTTTTTTTTGCAAAATCAAGAAATATATTTTCTTTTTTTTAAAAGTGGACCTTTCCTAAGAGCTTTTTTGTATCAGAGTGTGATAAGTATTAAATAAATGTTTTGTAACTCAAGACATAAAATTTTTAGCTTTTGCAAAATCAATTTTTTGTTTTCAAAATGAACCCTTTTTTATTTTTGTGCTCAAAAGAAACCTTTGGTTTTTTCCTTTAAGGCCTTTTTGGCCAAAAAAGTTTTTGATTTTGAAAAATTGTAAAAATTGTAACTTGGTGAGCAAAAACACAGGTAAAATTTTGACTCAAAGAGTTTTTGGCCGATCTTATTGAAAAATGATATCGAAATTACTATCAAATTTCATACCGATCGGAAGACATCAATTTAAAAAGTTATTTCACTTGACATGAAATCCCCCACTATTTGAAAACCCTTTTTTTGTAATACATAATCCAGGATAAATCCCAATAAAAAACACTGAATATATGTGGATATTCTAGTATTCATAACAATGCAGTTTCTATAATTCTGATTATATTTAAAATTCGGCACAGCCGAATGTAGTATGTGCTCTTACTTTTTTCTTCGATTATTTGAACAAGTCAAAATCCTGAAAAATTTAAATCTATTGTAACCTTCTGTCTATTGTAACATTTTTCATTATTCCTTTTAAATAGGAGATACATACAGTTTTTTTGTTCTCCTGAAAACTTGTGTTTTGTAAGATATATGGTTTTAAATAAAGTCCATCGATATAGTTTTTTGTTTTATAACTATTATCACAATTTTAAAGCTGAATTATCGAACATAACTAATTCCATCTGAGTTTTCTGAATTAGAAAATTACATTAAGTTATTTAAATTTTATGCATAGCATTTACACTAAAATAAAGACATCAATTTCAGGGGTCCCATGTTAGAAAAATGTCTAATTATTATTACGTTTAACATTGCCCCTCTATGTATGTTTTGATTCCATCTAATTAAACAACATAATAATTACAATTATTGTTTTATTTAGCCCTTATATTTAATTTAGTTCCCCTATAATTTACTTTCACCAATACTGTTGTACAATCACTCTCTAACACACAGTTATGCATACATACAACCATACAACCATACACAAAACACATACATTAAGAACTGAATATAAAAACATTAGAAAATACATATTTTTGTGTTTTCATTTCAATTCAACAGCCTTAAGTTATACAATAGAAATACATTATAAAACTAACTATATGTGTATATATTTATATTTGTGTTTGCCTACATTTAGGCAACCGAAATAATAAATGTGTACTAATGGCTAAACACCGGGTACTCGACAAACGGCTGAATGATTCAATATTACATTAAAATGAGTTAAGAAAGTTAAGGTTAAGGATTTTTTGGTATTTTTATATTTGGGTTGAAATCTGGTAGAAAAAAATCAATTTCCCAAAATTTTTAAATTTTCAAAAAAGTATCATTTGTTCTACGGCTCTTCAAATGTATTGAAATGTATAAATTATTAATATGTATGGAAATATTAGTAAAATAAGATTTTTATTAAAAATTATTATTAGAACAAATAAATGTTAGCAACAATAAGATATAAGACATATAAGAGTGTTTCCAATTATATATGTCCTTGAGATTTAGATCTCCAGCCGTTCACTTGTGTAGCAGTGCATAATTATAACCAGTACACTAATTTAACAATACACTCATACCAATAAAAACTTATTCACATAACCCTCACACTTTTCTACATAATTACTTAACACATATACACGTATTTTGTATAAAATGAAAATATATACACACCAAAAAAAAAAAATTGTTTTAAGCTACCGGCAAAAAAACGAGAAAAAAATATACAAAAATTTGAAATTAAAACTAAACATACAAATTATAAACTTAAAGACAAATTACAGTTTGGGGTTCAGTTAAGGTATGTTACGACTATTTAAATAAAATGTTGGCAACTAAAATTTATTACAATACATACTCAATGTATATAACACACCCAACAAGGTTGGCGATAGATCGTTGAAAGGCGGCAGGAAGTGGTGAAGGAATATTCAAGGAAAGCATGAAGCACAAAAAACATTATTTCTAACATTTGCTAATTAAACCTTACCGACTTTACATAATTATTTCTAAAAAAAATAAAGGATGTACTATATTATTATTAGGGAGGCTCTTTGAAATGCGCATAGGAACTAGCTTATCCACAACAGTAAATTTCAGTGAATTTATCAATACATATATTGGAAATTTAAAACATTAAAACTAAATATAACTAAAAGAATACATTTCTATATAAAGTATATCGATATACAGAGGATACTTATATTGCTGTAAGTTCCTCATAATTGGATTCCATATGCCAAAATTGTTTTAAAACTGTCTTATAAGGAGTGACTAAGTGGCGACTTTCTTGGAATTCGTAAATTTTCAATATCCTACAGATTTAAAATTGTTTTCCGTCATCTCAAAACCAAATGTTGAAAATTTGAGCATTATCAGATATCGTTTAAATTTACTTGAAGTTTCGAGTTTTGGGTCAAAAAAAAATAAATAAATATTGAAAAAAATGCAAATATTTTCATATATAAAAGAATAACATTACTGACTCAATGACTGACTGATTCATCATCGTACAGCCCAAACGGCTGTAGCTAGAATCATGAAATTTTAACTGTGGGTTCCACCCTCCCCAAAACGATTTTTGGAAACTCGAACGTTTAGGGGGTAAAAAGGGCAAAAACGGGTAAATTCGGTAACCTTATATCTTCAAAACTAATAAAGATACAAAAAAAATTAAAATTGCATGTTACACCATTACTTTTTTGGCACCCTATGTATCTTTTAAACCAATAAACATAGAAACAAATTTTAAATCGTATTCTTTACTTCTCAAAAAACAAAAAATATAGGTTTGGTACTTTTATTAAATTCGAACCCTTAAGGGATAAAAATTGTGTTTATTTTTGGTACTTTTTCATAAAATATGTTTTTTTTATAATTTGACAAAGACATACGAATATTTTATTACGAGCTCCCTCGATACAGAATCATATTTAAATATAATTTTCCAAGGCAATGGCGATAAAAAAGTACCAAAAAAGGGATAAAATCTGGAAAATACATTTTATTTGAAATTATTAAGCCAAATTTGAAAATTTTTTTAACATTGGTTACTGGATTCATACAAAAATTCACTAACAGGGTGTTATTTCGAGTGCCAAGGAATTGGGCCAAATCCGGGTAAACAGTTTGGTACTTTTTTTAAAACATATTTTTTCTTTGGCACATTAACACAAATTTTAATCTTTTGAGACATGTCTATAGATTAAACAATTTTGGCAAAATGGAATATTTTTAAATTTCAAGGAGAAAAGGGAAATTGGTACTTTTCTCATAATGGTACTTTTTTTAATATTTTAAATTATTTCACTTATCGACATTTAAGGTAGCTGATATGTATCTGAGTGAAGTTAGTATTGGGAATAGGGGATAATATTTAGGTACCATAATGTGAGAACTGAACTATAGGTACTTTTTTATTCTTGTAATGGTACTTTTTGAATTTTCTATAATAATGGACCTAGAAATATGAAATTAAGCATTTGTTGTCCTAAGTGAGAGAGAATTCTAGGGGGAGACTTTTGGTACCTTTTTCTTTATTCCAATGGTACTTTTTTGTAATTTCTGCACTAATGAACATAGAAATATGAAATAAAGCTTACATGGGCCCGAGTGGGTGGTAATCCCTACTTTGGTACTTTTTCTATATTCTAAAGGTACTTTTTGAATTTTCTATAATAATATGCACCTAGAAATATGAAATAATGAAAATTCAAGCGGATACTTTATGGTACTTTTTCTTTATTATAATGGACTTTAATTTTATATAACAATGGACTTAGAAACATAAAATTAAGCATACATGGTCCTAAGTCAGTGAGAATTTTAGGGAGAGACTTTTGGTACTTTTTCTTTATTCGAATGATACTTTTTGTAATTTCTTCACCAATGAACCTAGAAACATGAAATAAAGCTTATATGGACCCGAGTGATTGGGAAACTACAAGTGTGGGCTTTTTGGTACTTTTTCTATATTCTAATGGGAAACGATGCTCGGAAATTTTTATATTTTACATTTAAACATACGTAAAATAAACATAAAATACATGTATATTTAAATTTTTTTTTTTGACATTTAAATTTTTCAATTTCTTGCAAAATTTTTCTGTTTTTTGTCACAAAACGTGAAACTTCAAATAAAATTTACCTGCTCTAAATGTTTTTTGATTTTGCTAAAATTTTCTGCTTTTGATTTTTAGATGACATACTTTGGTAGCATCGAAATTCGAAAAATTCCATTACAAGGGCCAATCTAATGTACATAAATACAATTTATACCACAGACTAAATGAGTTTTATAGATGTATTATTTATATACGTACATTTGCATTTACATACAAATCGCACTCAAATGTAAACGTCTGTAAATGTAAAGTATGACTATAATTTTCGGTATTTAATTACAATTAGTTTAAACATTTATAATACTTGGGGTTGTTGCATTAATAGAGTTATAAGAAAATTTATAATATTTTAAAAATAAATGTTAAAAGTATTAGGACCAAGAATCAAGTGTGTGTTTATGTGTGTCTTCGTAAGATAATGCTTGAATAAATTATACACATTTGTAAATGTCAATTTTAATTAGAAAGTTGTACATGTAAACGATTTACTGCCAGAAAATTGTAAACTGACATAGAGAAATTTGAAAAAAAAAGTAAAATATTATTATTATTTATTTAATAAATTCTAAAACTAAAGTAATATTAAACAAGCAAATGGGGATATAATCGGCTATGCCGAATCTTGTATACACTTCACCTAAGAAACAAATTTAAGTTGACAAAAATTGTAGTGAAAAAACATTTGTTGAAATTTTTTTTTGAGTTTTTTGCTTATATTTCAGCCGATTGGTTGCCGTTTCATTTTAAGTAAATATTAAGAAATTGCTGGTTTAGTCCTGCTATTTTTGAACTAAATAAAGCTATGATTTAATATAGAATTTCAATGATTTTCCTTATTATTTTATATTTAAAAATGATTAAATAGTGACCTCTTCTTTAAATTGAGTACAATTCTTCTGAAGTCATTAAAAAAATAGACAAATTTTGAAAGTGATCACCTATATAACTGATCATTCATCACAAATTCAATACATTTATCACATTATCAGCAAATAATTTGACAACTGACTGGGAACAATAATTCCCAATGGTTATTGTAAATAAATATTTAATATAAATAACACTTGATAAGACTATATTTAAGTACTGGCATATAGCCAGGAAATATGACTCAGTTATGAGGTAAGAAACTTGTGATTTTTTTTTTTTTCAAACAAATCATAACTTATTGTCAAGTCTTTTCTAAAGAAGTATAAATAAATAACTACAAGTACTATATTTAATTAAAAATAAACATCATTATAAAAAAATCAAATAAATTGATAAAATATTTAAAACAAGTAAGGGTGCTATATGGTGTAGTGCTGAATCATAAATACCCTACACTTTAAATAAAAAAACATTTTTTAAGAGAAACTGCTTTTTTATTAAAGTTTTTGTCCAGTATTTTATGAAAATCTGCCGATATCTTTGGAACTTGAGCAGAATCTTAATATCTTGTGTACTCACTAAGTTTATTTAGAATTTCTTTTCAGTCTTCACAAGTAGGGCGGGATAAATTATATTTTTTCCCAAAATTTTTCATTGTAGGAAAAAAGTTCAAAGTTGAGTTATATTTTATTGGAAAGGCCTTTTGGATTTGATAAAAGCTTTATGCATATAATGTGATATGCACGATATATTTGTAAATCTAAAAACATGCCACAAACCACAGCGTCCACATTTCGCACGATGTTATATTCCATACATAATGGCATTGATAGGCCTTTCAAACGTATACCTAATTTTGATGATGACACTTTTATTTAAATTTAATGACAGGAATCGCTTAATGAAAGACCAATTAAAAGTCTTATATTTTTCTAAAGAAAAATTTAATTATAAGGTTGTTAATTCTTCAAATCGTAATTTTTTTAAGAGAAAGTATTATATGTACAGGTAGCCCTCCATTTACGCGGTTTGTTGGAACCAAAAAAATAGCGTGTAAATCAAATTCGCGTAAAACGAGGTTCTAATTTAGAACGAAATGCTTTTGTGGGGCCAATAATTTTTTATTTCGCGTAAAACAATACATCAGTCACATAAAAAAAAAGAAATTGGGACCTAAAAATCGCGTTAAATAGAAAACAAATATGTACATACATAAATATCGTCACCTTAAATGAAAGCGGACGTAACTACACAAAAATTCAAAACCGAGTTTTTGATTGATTGAACAATTGCCAAGAATACTCTATTATTATTGATTTTATAGCTTATCCTGTAAAAACATTAAAAATGTAGTTACGTCCGTTTGCATTTACGGCGAAGATATACTTTAAGTAAACTTATTTTATTTCTACTTCTAAAAACTTACTTAAAACAAAAGTGAGGTAAAAAAAACTCAACTAAAAAAATTATTTCTTATCGAAAATTAAGGAAAAAATGTCATCTAAAAAACCAAAATATTCTAATACATAAAAGAGATCAAAACATAAGAAAAAAATTCATAAAAATTAACGAAGTTTTCAAAATAGAAATCTGTTATTCGCTTATGGTTTTTCGTTTCTTGTTGTTTGTTGCCGCGTTATATAAAAATCGTGTAAAAATAGTAGCGTATTTGAAAAAATGGTTGCTAATTTGAGTTCGCGTTATATCGAATTCGCGTAAATAAAGTACCGCGTAAATGGAGGCTTACCTGTATTTCTTGTTATGATAGATCAATATTACTCATACGCTTACATGGTCATGAATCATGATAAAAATTTGTAATTGAGAAAAACAGAACAAGTATCAATAAATAATAATAAATATTGTTAAGAAAAAATGTTGTCTACTGTAAATCTTATAATTTTGTTGTATCCTAAAATTTCCTAAAAAGAATTTAAAATTTTTGATCAATTAATCAGGTCAACAGCAAAAAATGCTTCACTAACTACTATATAGATTTGATGCATCATGGTTACCTAAGTAAAAAAAATGGTAAAATTGATTTCTATGGATAGATTTTTTTTTATTTTTTTTTTTTCTAAAATTGAGAGTTTTTTTAAATGTTTCTTCACATAATTTATGATAACTCAAAAGGGTTAGTACAATATTACTGAAGTAAACTCAGAAAAGTTTACATAACCTTTAACCTGTTTATATATTTCGTTTTAATCGGCTCAGTAGTTTCGGAGTTATAATAACAAATTTAAGCAAAAAATATATTTTTTACATGAAAATAGCAAATTTTTGTGTTTTAAACAACTCATGAAAATTCTAAAACGGCAGAAATTGTTTAGATTTGTTACTTTATTGCAAAGCCACAAGTAGTAGGAAGAAAATGGGATATAGTTCAAAAAAAATCGATGAGTTATTTTCGAATTTATTCACAATTAAGTTAATTCGCTCATTTTCATAAAATTTTACTCTCTTGTTTGATATACATAAAATTTTGTAGTTAAAATGTTCTTCTTTCGATCGATTGAATTCTGAAAACATTTTCCCCATGCTATGCGCAAATTTTCATATATATATTGCTTTTTAATCGGCTCAGTAGTTTCGGAGTTATAATAACAAATTGAAGCAAAACATGTATTTTTTATGTAAAAATATAATTTTGTTTTGTTTTAAAAAATCCTGAAAAATCTAAAACGCCAGAAATTGTTTAGATTTGTTACTTTATCGCAAAGCCCCATGTAATAGGAACAAAATGAGATATCGATCATAAAAATCGATGAGTCATTTTCGAATTTATTCACATTTAAGTGAATTTGCTTATTTTCAGAAAATTTTATGTGCGTACAAGCGTGTACTTTGAGTGTAAATTTTATATGTGTTTTGTTATTGTAACAAAAATTTTGACAAAAACAAAACACATGTAAAATGAAATTAGAGAGTTTCCAAATTTTTGGGGTACTTTAAAATAAAATTCTTAATAAATGCGAAATTAACCCTAAACATTTTATGCGGATCGATATACAACACTATACAACAAAATCAAATTTTTTCAAAAATTACAAGGTCCGACCAATAAATTTTGATAGAGGACACAAAAAAAAATTCAACCAGAAAGTCAGAAATAAGACACTGACTTTCTGGTTGAATTTTCCGTTTTTGTGTATTCAGAGACTTATAGTAAAATTTCACGGATAATATTTTTGCGGAACATTTTAACCCCTTAAATCCTTGTTTTAATGTTTTTGTTTGCTCTTTTTTATAAGAAAGACAAAAAAGACCCATGCCTTGAGGATTTAGAGGGTTAATATATTCTACAAAATTGTTCTCCATAACATTACTGAACATATTTTATACCTAAAATGTAAGGATCACTTGGTTTCTTATGCCGATTAACAATAAAAATGTGCCAGAGTGGGGAAACTTTAACCTTCCCTCAAATGAAATTCAGATGTAGACTTTCAAAAGGCCGATACACGTGTCTTTTTATTTTGTGTTCTCTATCAAAATTTATTGGTTGGACCTTGTAATTTTTGAAAAAATTTGATTTTGTTGTATAGTGTTATATATCGATCCGCATGAAATGTTCAGCTGCGATTTATTTGTATGTAGAACTTATTCATAGACAGATTTTTGTGGATCGCGATAAAGTCCTATTTCGGGAGGACATGTTTATGGGAGCTAGGTGAAAGAAAGGACCAATTTTAACCAGTTTCAATAGACTTCGTTCATAGGCCGACACTAATCCATGTGCCAAATTTTATCGTAATGGAAAATTTCAGCTCATTTCGTTTGGGCCGTATCGGGTTTTCAACAGACAGACGGACATAGCCAGATCGTCTTAGAATATTATGAGGACACAGAATATATTTGGTTCTACAACAATATTTTACAAACGAAATGACAAAATAGATATTGATGGTCTGAATAAAAATATGCAGGGATTATGAAGCAGCAATTCTCTCTTGTGGGAGTCCGTAGAGTGCGGAAATACTTATAGTTTTTCCCTATCTCTTCGTTTTATTGATTTAGCTGTATTTTTAATGTTACAACTTCAGAACCTCATAAATTGCAACATTTGAAATTCATTTTAAATTTGTTTCTTTTGTTTGAAAGATATGAGTTATACTTTTGAAACAGAGAAAGATTTGTATAAATCGTTAACTTAGCTATTATCCTATTGATTTTCAAAAATTCTCTTCTGTAAGGAAAATCAATTAGCATTTTTTCGGGAACTCAAGTTGAAAGCAAGAGTAATTCCAGCAATGAGTCCTGCGTCAAGCAATTGAATTATAGTTGTCATTTTAAAATTAAATAGAATATCTTTATTTTTGACAAAATCTATTATTTTTTCCTCTTCCAATAAAGATAATTTATTTTTTTATTTATTTTGATTTTCTTTAAATTTAAAAAAAAAATTATTAAAATAATTTCCTTGCAGCAATTCTCTCTTGCGAAAACAACATACTTGAAGTGGTTTCGTTCCGGACCCAAATTTTTCGTTACTGATCGGTGTCGTTTCGTTCCCAATTTTCGTTGCAGATTTCTGAAACGAACTTTTTTTGGTACAAATGTATGGAATTTCGTTTTCGGTGCCGATTACGGTGTATACGGAAACGTAGCTTAAGAGGAAAACATAAATTCAATCCACATTTTTTTTTGTTTGAAAAATATTTCATTTTCCATAGAAGTCAAATTCCAAGAAAATATTCAAGTGCTTGATATTCTACCCAATAAGTATTTTTGCTGGAATTCATGTTGAAAACAAGTGTAATTACAGCCATAAGTGCAGCATCAAGCAATTGAATTATAGTTGTATTACACTTTAAATCAATAGCATTCTCTAATAAAAAGGAAATATAAATTCAAACCACATGTTTTTTGTTTGAAAACCATTTAATGCCAATAAGCATTTTTACTGGACATCAAGTTGAAAATACATGTAATTCAAGCCTTGAGTTATAGTCAAACAATTGCATTACAGTTCTATTACACTTTATTTCAACAGCATTCTCCAGTAAAAAAGGAAACATATATTCGAGCCTATGTTTTTTTTGAAAAATATTTAATTTTTTTTAAAATATTTTTCAAGTTTAAAACACAATTGCATTCATGTCAAATTAATACAGAATATTCAAGTGCCTGAATTTTTGGTGCTTATTGGGTTTTGTTTGTATTCAAGCCAAATTCCAACAAAAGCTTCAAGTGCTTGATTTTTTTTAGGTATTTAGTGTCTAATAAAAAAAAGTATTTCCGAACTATATCGACTCCATATAATATAATATATACGAGAACCGCTGCATATTTTTGGTGTAGAACAGTGTAATCTAATAGAAACTTAACATCTAAATATTGTTGGGAAATTACAGACAAGTGCCATATAAGGATTGGTTTTATGTAAATGACTAAAGGAATTAAATATATTGAGAAACGATGAACAGTGAGGCAGAATCGAAATTTTTTGAAAATAAATCTGGCATTTCTAAACCGCTGATCCGATCGGGATAAAATTTTAACTGGACGTAGCTAAGGAGTATTCGAGTTTAAGTTATTAAAATGGGCTCTACAAATGCTCCAGGGGCGGCGCTATGAGGGCTCAAAGTAGGGTACATTCAACATGTAGAATTTTTAAACACGTGCCATTTTTTTGTTTCCCATCCAATTTCAAAGAATTTTATATTTTGGACCATGCTTGCGTATGCTATTTATCTCTTATAATTTCCTAGTTATAAGCATTTCAAAATTGAAATTTTAAAATTTTGCCATACCTTGGTCCGCTTTTTTAAAAATATTTTTTTGTTAGTTAGACAGCTAAATTACCAACAACATACAAAAGATTTCAGAGCAATATCAATTACGAATCCAAAAATAACCGATTTTCAATTTAAAAATTCAAGAAAATAGTATATTTTTGCTGTTTTTTGGACAAAAAGGTGACTTAAATCTTTTTTTTATTAAAAAACAACTTTCTTTAAGAACATATAACGATTTTATGTTTTTCTATAAAGTTTCTTTACGGAGAACATTTTGATATAAAAAACATGTCCTATTTTTCAAAAATGTCGGCCCTACGCCCTTTGGGAATTGATATATTTTTTATCAAAATTTCAATTTTGGGCCACATGTTCTAAAATCCCAAAGCTGGGATCAGAAAACAGAAAGCAGCTTGGAAAACCTTGGTGTATTCCCTATTTATCGCCAAAGTATTTTCCCAGCCCCGAAGGAAATGTGGACCCTATAGGCAAAATTTTAAAATATTCCATTTTTGGGATTTTCGCTCCAATTTTTAGGAATTGCCGCATTCCCTTTGACCTTTTGACAAGGTCTTTCACACCTTGTTATTTAGAATGACGAACTTAAAAAACGTTGAGTTTCGTTAATAAATGAAGATTTTATTACATATTACATATTTGTTGAGTTTCTAAATCTAAAATTTATATAAAAATTTTAATAGGATTGCAAATATTAGGATCAATTTTTTTGTTTAGATAAGTTAATTTTTGGTGTTACAAAAAAAGTCAAGTCAATATGCCACCTTAAAACTCCGTCCTTCAGAAATATTGCACTTTTTCATACCAAAACAATTTTATAAATTTTCTTAATGTGACTGACTCAGAACCAATTACTTCATTTCCAAAAATTTCGATTCTGCTCCACTATTTGTATACGGTGGACCATTGATTAAGCTGAAATATATATAATAAAAAAAGTACCGAAATTTAAAAAAAAAAATATATTAATTTTGTAGTTTTTTTTTATCTGTTCCAAGATGGAAATTATATCACACAAGATATTTGACAGACTGTCAAATTAAATCAATATGAAAAAGTTATTCGTGTTTGTTTAAAGTTTTGAAGTTTATTTGAGTTGAATAACTTAATATATAGTATATTCTACAACAAATAAAACAAACGGTCATCTCATATAATTTTCTGCTGTTAGCAAATATCCAAAAAGCTTTTCAAAAGCTTCGTGGCCTTTGTTCATAGTCTGCAAAATAAAATATTAAAGCTTCATGTGTTCATATAAGCACATATGTCTGTACATTAGACAGCTGATTTTTAAAGCTTATTTTCAACAAAATGTTTTTATCATTCTTCCTTCTTTTGTTTTGTTGCCACATTCGTAAACGAAAGCAAATAAAAAAACCAAAACAAATATAGAAAAAATAGGTTAACAGTTTGTGTGGCACGCTTATACACTTTTGTTGTGTAAGTTTTTTTTGTCGATGTAGTACATACACCTGTGTTATGTACATTTTTATGTATAACTATTGGTTGTACATGTACATACATATGTTTACATATTTTCTCACGCATATGCACGCGTGTACATAATGAAACATGTTTCCATATGCAATAATTTTCATGCTCGTGTTTGGCCTAAAACGAATGAAAAAAACTAGTGGTTGCTATAAATTTGATCGTGTGCCCTTCTTTATGAGCTACTTTTTGAAAAGTAATAATATTAGAAAGATTAAACAATATGCTTCAATTCTGTTACCAATAGGGGTCATATTAATAGATATGATATAACATAATAGAATTTTAAACAATATGGTTCCAAATTACTTACAGTTTTAGAGTATAATTTAAAATTAAGTGGGAATGAAAAAACTTTACCCATTCCAAACTCTTCAACTAACTTTGTAGTATTCACATGATTCGTCTTTATCGCTGAAGACTCTCTTTTAGATTTCATATTAAAATATTTACAACTTATTGTGTAGGCAGGTGGTTTACACACACTTAAATTGCTATTAATTTCAAAAATGATTTCATATTGCTTGTGGTGTTGGTGTTCTACTTTACAATTTAATCACATAATCACATGTAAATATTAACTGATGGCGTGTGAATTTATTATTACACAAATATATGTATTAATTCTTTACAATTGTGTCTAGACTCTTGGTTTAGTTGAGAATACTTATTTATATACTACCCTAAAAATTAAGAACAGTGATGAATTGGTCATTTTAATTAATTAATGTGAATTGAAATCTGCCTTCCATGGTCAACTTAAAAAATTCGCTATACACACTGACTAAAAGTGAAAATTTGGACTGACGGAAGATACACAAAATTTCAAATACTACATTTGGTAGATCCGTATCTGCAGTACTCGATAACCATAGTCCTATTTTAATTACTTTCCAGGAACTTTTGCAAAATGAACCACTAAACATTATAATAAGAGTAGAAATTTAACAAGCAAATGCAATCACTTTTATTGTAAAGGGTTAATATTTCACGGTGGCAAATGAAATTTAATTGAAATTTCACATAGGTCTAGCACAGGAGTATTCGAGTTTAAGTTTTGACAAGGAAATTCACAGACCCTATAGAGTGTCAAAGTAGGGTTATAAAAGTTCGGAACCTCACCTATCAAACAAAATTGTAGAATTTGGAACAATACCAATCCACATGAGATCCAATAGTGTCCAATGCATCACGAAAAAATCACTGTTTGGTGTAGATTTTGGGCTGGCGATGTCATCGCTCCATATTACCTTGAGAACGATGTTGGCTAGACTAGCACTGGTAACGACGGGCGCTAAAGGAAGATAATTACTAACATATTTTGGACTGAATTGGATTATATGGACACCAACGACATGTGATTTCAACAGGGAGGCGCCAGGTGTCACAAAACTCATGGGCATTCCTGGACATTCTGCATGAGCGAAATGCACGCGAGGGTAAAGTGAGTCGCAGATCTATGCGATAAGCCAAAAACTTCGTTATCTATACCATCCAAAATTTCTGCACCGAAGCATTACTTGCGATGAAAAATATATTGGAATGGAGGCAATCTATGAAACAATCTATGAAGATTGTTGTCAAACTCAACATGAGCTTGCAGAACTTAGTTGGTATCTTAAGTGTAGGTTTGACCGGCGGCGTCATTGCATTCCATGTTCTTTACATTCTCTGAGGAGGTATCGCCTTTGTTGTCGCTACGGCAGACACGCAGGATGATCATACCAAATCCATAGTAGACCTTTCCTTATGTCTTCCTTAGCGGTCCCAGAGAGTCCTTATTCAGGACAACGATCGCCTTTCTGGAAGTCCCCTCAGCGTCCGTATCCTTAACAACTTTCCAATCGTGAGTTAGAAGCTGTGGATTACATCACTGGGGGATCTCCAAGATCTCCACCTGGCTAGATGGATCAGCTAGAATTTTGGATCTGGTACTAACCAGGGTCTCGCATTGAGGACACCAGAACACCAACTTTTGTTTCTTCATATCCCAATTTGATTGAGATTGGCACTCCGATCTATAACCGCCCTAACAATCTCACAAAGGATTTAGAGATCTTTGTGCCGCTTTGGGCATTTTGGGTCCCGTTTGCTGGCTCCTGGCTGTCGCATCCTCCTCTGAACGCTGCTGTTTAGGCACCGCTGATGACTAAGCAGAAGGAGGAGCGGTCTTGAGACCAGAACTATGAGGATTCGCCCATGTTGCTCCTTTGTGAGGTACTCGACTTTTTTAGAGCCGAAAGGCGAAACCTTGACGATTTGGGCTTTAGCGGCTTTGGAGGTACTTGGGGAGAAATCCAGAGGCACCTCGCCGCTTAGGTCACTACCACCTATAGGAATATGTTTTTTTTAAATTCAGTCAACCTAAGTGTACCTGCGTGACCTCATGCGACACCAGTAGAATGCAGTTTGGCCCGGTGTGATCACCCCACTAGCCTGGGTTCCGACTCACCACAGTCCATTACCATCGCTGTGGGAGTATGGTCATCGGATATTATGAAGCCCCAGACCGGGTACATGGGGCATGACTTGCGACCTTCCATTGTGTCCATACGGACAAGTTTGGGTTGCATTTTATACCTGCTGCCAGTTGTTGAATAACTGCCGCCCCACTGTGGATTAACAGACGCAGACCACCAGCCGCCCAATATGGGAAACAGAAGATGGTGGATTTCAGACGAACAATTAAAGAGGCCTTGCGGACCGATGGGGCCATAACCATCAAAGCCACCCCTCTCAATGATGGTAACATGGCTTGGTGGAACACCGGATAGCCGCTCCAATTGGGTGGGTAGTTCTTAGTGTCATGCTCACAGCCCTTCTGGAATGGGATACCCTACCAGAGACAGCTAACTCATGTTAAACTGTCCCCTCCAGCTAGACCAAGACTACATCGCACCCATCCTTAAATACAGAAGGAATTTAAATGAGTGTAATAACTTTTCAATTCACTTTAACTAGTATATAGGTTAAAATACTTCTATTTTACTCCTCTTTTTAAAAACACACTTATAATTTACTTCTACATTTACAAGTTAAGTCGGAATTCACAAACAGTTTAAAATACATTTTCTATATACCGCCAGTAATCAATCCATATTAACATCAACTCCAGTCTCAATTATAATAATCTTCGTGGGAGCTTTACTTTACTTACATTTCTTTCTTCAACTTAATAAAAACTTACCTCAGAATTCATAAAAAGTTCGAAATGCGTTGCCATTGTTAGCCACTTTAAGCAATTAGTTAAAGTATATTGACCTTTATAACATTTCTTTGTATTCCATGCACGTGACAATAAATTCATATTTAATTCAACAAATTACACATCTATATAAAATACATTTGAACATGTACTACATGATGGACAGACGTTGTGTGTAATACTCACGAGACTCATCAAATTATATGGTATTAGATAATGGCATTCGAACTTATTTTAGTTAATACTTGGGAAAGTACATAACATTTCATTAGTGTCTTAGTACACACAATTGTAGGAGGTAAGAAAAAAGTTTTTTTTTGAGAACCGGTAGTAGGTGTTAATATTTTATTAGATTAACCAAAACTTACATCGACTTAATAACTAAAAATTTCTTATAAGTGTATAAAGGTTGTTTGAATTAAATTAATCTATAATAAGGTGCATAAAGCTGACTTCTTGAGGTATTTCTCAAAAAATTAAATAAAAGAAAATTTATTTTAAAAATTTCTAAATAAAGGTATTCTCAGTACTATAAAGGCATCTATATGACTAATTATTGACCGGTCCGCATAAATGTTTCCTATATAAATCACACATTTATGACCTATAAAGTCCTATTTCCGGAGAACTTTTGTACGGGGCTAGGAATAATAATGGACAGCTTCCATTTAAATTATATAGGTTTACACGGACAGACGGACATCGTTTCAGAAAATTATTCTGAGCAGATTGGTATTCTTTAAGGTGGGTTTTGGGTAATTTTGCCCATTACAAACATATGCACAAATCCATTAAGCCCTCACCACTATGGTGGTGTATAGTATAATAAAATGTTCTCAATAATACTATAAATCGAATCCTTTCAATTCACACATGAACCTATTCAAGGCCAACTAAACCAAATAATAACAAAAAATGATACAATATCAACCAAAAATTTACATACGTTCTTCTATTATTTTACTTAAGCCAAAAACTAAACACGTTTAGTGTTCAATACACAAATGCTTAAAATCGGTTAGCTTCCGCACCCAGAGCTGCCAGTATATGAGTGTGACTAAACCGCAGTTTATAGTTACTATTTTTATGTTAACACATATATTTATACTCGTATCATAAAAATAAAATTGCTTACCTAATACATTTTTTTATTTTGATAAAATAAATTCCCAAGCAAATAAATAAAATATCAAAATAAAAGAATGCTGCTCCAAATTCAAAGTAAATGTTCAAAAGCAAACGTATCAAACACAGAAAAAACCACAAATCAAAAGCACAAAAAAAAACGAACCAAATAGAATCACAAATATGAAACGATAAAATTTCAAATGTAACAAACTTGACTTTGAAAATTTGCCGCCATCAACAAACTGAAAACAAACCTACAGAAGAGACATACATACACAAAAGTCATAACAAACAAAAATGTCTTTAAACGCCAAAAAAAGCTTTTTAATAATTCTATACGTTTTGAGGAATGATGGCAACTGGTAAGAGCTGAAAAACTGATTACAAAAAGCGCTTAAATATCCGTAAAATTAAACATTACACCATTATTGGCGAAAGAAGTATTTACCGATTTGGGTGGATCGATTAGATAAAATCATAGTGAGCCCTAATGAAAAAAATATTTATTATAAAGATTGGGGAGGATCAACGCTTTATTCCATATCTTATAGTTTTTTTTGAAATACCTACTTGATCGTTTCGACATTTCTGTACAGATTGTTCGAGCTTTTCAAATTCCTGATTTTTGACCCACCGATATAGAATATTTGGATGAAATGTTCTGAAATAACTGAAAGTCTTAGAATTATGTAAGGAACTTGAATATACATATGAGGAAAATCAAAAGAGAAAATCTTCAATTTGACTAAAAATATTTTGTAAAAGTTGTATACGCCGATACTAGAGTAACCTAAAGCTGTTCGCGTTATTAAATTAATACAATGAAATTCGAAATATAATATGGAATATTTAACAAAAATGTTAGTCCTTAAAAACTTTAATTTGACACTAATTTTGATGGTATTTTACATCGCCGTAGTTGTCTGTTTTCATATCACCACATTTATTCAAAACATTTGGATCAATAAGTCCGCAACTTTTTGAACTTCTTGGCTCTTAACTGTAAGTTGACTCAAAATTTGAACAAGCTGCGTCATTTAGTTTGTGTTTGACAGCCATTAATTCGACTTTGAGAGAAATTATTATTTTTTGCGGAAAAGAACCATCACTTAGATAAAGAATAAGCTTGATAAATACTATGGGAACTCTCCAACATCAGTTATTTTTTAAACAGTTTTTTATACCCTTCACCTTCGTGAGAAGGGTATATATAAGTTTGTCATTCCGTTTGTAATTTCTACATTTTTCATTTCCGACCCTATAAAGTATATATATTCTGGAGCCTTATAGATAGCGGAGTTGATTAAGCCATGTCTGTCTGTCTGTCCGTCTGTTAGTTGAAATTAATTTTCTGAAGACCCCAGATATCTTCGGGATCCAAATCTTCAATAATTCTGTCATACATGCTTTCGAGAAGTTTTCTATTTAAAATCAGCAAAATCCGTCCATAAATAACGGAGATATGAGCAAAAAACCGGGACAACCTCGATTTTTGACCTATTTTTGATCTATATATGGATTACTAAGTCATTAATATAGACAATATGGATATCTAATGATAGATATTTCAAAGTCCATTGCAACGATGTAGATATGGCTATAGTAAGTTGGACCTACAATGGGTCAAAATCGGGAAAAATATTTTTTGACCCGAATTTTTTTTTCATCAAAAAATTTTTTTTTTCATAATTTTTTTTTCCAAAAAAAAAATAAAATTAAAAAATTTTTTTTAAAAAAATTAGAAAAAAACTTTTTTTAAAAAAAATTAAAAAACAATTTCGAAAAAAAAAAAATTGAAAAACAATTAAAAAAAAATTAAATTTTGTTTACCTAAAAATATTTAAAAAAATTTAATTTAAAGTATAATTTGGTGAAGTGTATATAAGATTCGGCACAGCCGAATATAGCTCTCTTACTTGTTTTTAATTTATATGTTCAAAATCGGTCTTCAAATGGCTGAGATATAAGGAAAAAAACATTTTTGACCTATATCTGGATTTGGATATCTAATGATAGATATTTCAAAGACCTTTGCAACGACGTATATAAGACCATAGTAAGTTTGACCTACAATGGGTCAAAATCGGAAAAAATATTTTTAACCCGAATTTTAAAAAAAAAATTTTAAATTTTAAAAAAAAAATTGTAAAATTTAAATAAAAATTTAAATTTAAGAAAACTGTTCGAATTTTTGTTTCCAAAAATGAAAAGTACAACTTTGGAAAAAAAAAATTTTGTTCACCTAAAAATATTTAAAATTTTTATTTTGAAGTATAATTTGGTGAAGGGCACTGCCGAATATACCAATATTTTTAAGAGATTTTTGCTAGTTAAAGTGATTTTCTTAAGTGGACCATATATGGGATCTATGATTAATTATGGACCGATCGTCACGAAATAAGTTTCATTTATATAAAACTTATTTGTGCTGAATTTGGTTTGAATATCTATATAGCTAAGATATTTATGAGAGCTTAACTATTTTCAAATACGGCAATCGTATGGGGTCTAGTAGTAATAATGGATTTCATGGGCGGACAACGATTACTCGACTCAGAAAGTGATCCCGAGCAGATTGGTATACTGAATTTCAAGCAGATTGATTTACTGAATTTCCAACAAGCACGGAAGTTTCCGAACATTCTGGACACACAGTTGAGGTCTCTATAACCGGAGATTGAAAGTGCGAGAGATTGCGGAAGCCATAGGCATCCTACATGACGCAGTAGTTTACAGAAAAAAATGTGACTCTAACGATGAAATCATCTTACAAAAATACTAAATTACTCGAAGTCATCAACTCAACAAATCATATTTTTTGGATGGGATAAAAAAAAATTGGACAAACGTTGGACAAAGGAGACTATGTTGAAAAAAAACAAAAGGCGGAGATATAAACAAAAAACCGTGACTACCTTAATTTTTCATCCAATTTTTTTCACAAATTTTCCTTAATTTTTTTCAAAAATTTTTTTCAATAGTTTTCTTAAAGTTAACTTTGTTGGAGGGTATATAAAATTCGGCATGGCCTCTCTTACTTGAATTTTTATTAAAATTAATTTATTCACATTATTTCCAATAAATATCTGTTGTTAATGTGAAATAAATTAAAATTTACTTGAAATATACATATCTAGCAATATATCAAAAAAAAAGTTTTTTCCAACTTAAAGTTGTTTATACCAAATTACGTCTATTCATTGGGGGATACATTCTGCTACCTCAAACGGACATTAGGGTGACCCTCATTTATCAGTTGTGTGAAATATAGGTTGATATTTGCGACTTTGATTTTTCAACATAATTCGAATTAGACGCTGTAGTTTTTTTTTAAATTAAAAAACCATTGGTTTTAATTTTCGGATTCTTAGTTAGAATAGCAATCTTTCGTTTAAGAAAAAAAATTGCTGAAAGAATTATTTGAAAATGGAGAAATCACAAATGGCACTAAAATGACTAAAGTCTTTTATGCCAAAATTACTCGTTCTAGTTTAGAACTTCAATATCTAATCCGCATGACGATATAATCTTTTTTTCGGAAACAAATTGAACAACTCTAAAGAATAACTGAAAAACTGTAACATTCTTAGTTTTACTGACATTTCGATCAAAACTCTTCAGCCGTTTTTGTGATATTTAAAAAACAAACAAGCCTATTTGTGATATTTTTGCTTTTTTACATGGTGAACCGAGCATGATGTACAATACAAATGTGAACAGATCATATCATATATCAATTGAAAAATCTTTAAAAAGCTCTAAGGGCCATTGACCTTAAGTATGCCGTTTTAGTATTTATCCACCAGATCACTATTCCTACCAACCTAATGTACCAGCGTAATGTCCGAAATTAAACTTTTGCTAACCTTAGAGAAATACATAGGTCTTCTCGTTATAAAAACATTGATATATCATACTTTAAAATCCGACTGAAAATGCCATAAAACATAGGCTATGTTCGAAAAAAAAAAATATATAAAAAAAAATCCGTAACTGCCTTGCAGAAATACTTTATATGGGGGTGTACGGGGATTATTTTTTTGAGGTGCGGTCTACTGTACCTATATGGGGGATTTCATGTGATCGATGTCTTCCGATCGCCAAGATTAGTCCTATTGAATAGTAGTTAAGACACAATTTTTCATCAGTATCGGTCAAGAACTCTCTGAGTTAGAGGAGATCAAAATTTGACATTTTGGCCAAACATGTGTTATTTCTCATCCATGTATGTAACTTATTACTTAATGTTCTTAGCAAAATTAGTTCCAAACGGTTTGATAGCTATTTTTTCAATCATTCGAAAAAAAATTTAATAAAAAGTGTTTGATTTTATTTTTCAAATTAAAAAAAAATCAAACTGTTTATGATTTTGCAAAACAAAAAGTCAACATTTTTATACCCATCGCAATGAGTGACAATGAGTTATTTTTTTGGTAGTTTTATAATATTTGGGTTAAAATCTTCTAGAAAAAATCAATTTCCCAAAATGCGGCTCCTCTTATAAGATTGTCATTCAGTTTGTAATTTCTACACAAAGTATATATACATATATCTTCTGGATCGTTTTAGATAGCGAAGTCGATATAGCCATGTCTGTCTGTATGTTGAAATCAACTTTCCGTAGCCCCCAAATAACTTACATACATGATTCATACATCAATATATCGGGAAGTCTTCCGGCTTGGCTCACAAAAAACCGGGACAACCTCGATTTTTGGCCTATTTTTGATATATAACTGGATTACTTAGTCATTAATATAGACAATATGTATATCTAATGATAGATATTTTAAAGTCTATATTTAAAGGCTATAGTAAGTTGGACCTACAATGGGTCAAAATCGGAAAAAAATATTTTTTAACCCCATTTTTTTTCATCAAAATTTATTTTTTTCAAAAAAAAAATTTTTTAAAAAAAAAAAAATTTTTTCAAAAAATTTTATTTGTGACAAATTTGGCTAAATAAAAATTTGTTGATTTGACATAAAATTAAATAACGTTGAATAAAGTCGTTTGATATTAATAAATTTAATTATAAAGAAAAATAGATTCGGTGTAGATACTATTAATTACTTTTACGTCTAGATTCCTTATTTTTTGTCAGAATTTCATCACTGATACTTCCTTTGGAAGGTTTTGAAATTATCTATTTTTCTGTTTCACCAATTCTTGCTAAAGGTGGCCTCAGGGTGGCAGCAATGAAATTTTTCTTATAAATTTAAAAAAATACCTTTTATTTGGATTATTCTCGATGTTGGTACATTCAGACAAAATGTACATCTAACAGTTCTGGATAAAATTGCGGAACATTGTCAAGCCACATTTTTTTTGTTTTTAGGGTAAAAAGACGATTTTCGGTGGTAACATCAAAATAACGGTATCTTTTCAAAAAAATCATAAATAAAAAAGGTCGTAGAACATACATAATTTCTGATATCCCAGAGATTAATTTTATATAATAAAAAAGTTCTTTTTCGCATAAAGTCGATTTTGAGATATTGTTAAATAAATGATGTAAATGTCAGTGCAGTCTAAGTCCAAAAAATCCGTCAAATCTGTCAGACTTTCCCGGAACATTAGTCAATTGAAGCTAATGGATAGATTCAGAGCAAATTGAAGAATATTCTGTTTCTTTTGTTAAAAGCGCTACATAGACAACCCTGAAGCGGTATAGCATTTATAGAACTTTTCAGTTCTGGTTTGTTTATGTATTTTCGCACGAACAGAACACACAGCAAATCAACGAACAGAAATTGCAGACTAGCAAACGTACACACAGATACAAACACACGCACACATACAGAATTTTACACGGAAAAGCAGAAACATAAAGTAAATCAGTGAGCATTAGTTTAATGATAGCAAAAAACAGACAAACAGTTGACGAGTTGCCTTCGCTAAAGGCACACACTACACACAAAAAAAAATAAATAAATAAACAATTGTTTGGGCTGCAAAGAATACAAAATTAATTAATAATAACTATAAAAATAAAAGCTTAAGTCAAAAGAAGTAAAATAAAATAATTGTGATTCATTTCAAAAGAATAGTTGATAAAAAAAAAAACCAAGATTTAATCTTGTAAATTATTTAAAAAGAAATACATATATATTTTAATTAAGTATATAAGAAAAACAGATAAAAGCTTTTATAAGATTACCAGCCAAAGTGGAAAAGAAATATATATTTTGAAGGTGCTTTTACCCAGATTGTTTGTGTTTTTGTTGTTATAAAAGTAAATGACAGTGTATGTGTTTTGTTTATGTACATAAAAGAAAGGATATTGAAAAGCTTTCAAGAAGGATTTATAGGCTACATATACAAGAAAAGCTTTTCATTTAGTTATGAATGATATAAGTGTTGAGAATTAATAAAATATTTGAAATTTGTCGTGTATGTGTTTAAACAAATAAAAGAATAATAATAAAAATATTTGTTATATAAAATATAAGAAATTAATAAATTTCAATAAAAGTTAAAATAAATAATATAATTAATAAATCTACCCAAGATAAGAGAGTTTGTTGAACTAAATTCCTGCAATATGGGTACGATGCCTACACTGGAACAAATCAAATTGGGCTTTAAGTAAGTAATTTTTCAATTTATTTTTAAAAATTCTTTACTATTAAACGTTTAAGACTCAGTATAGTATGTCTAGTAGTTTAATAATAAAATTAGTAAAATCTTTAAAATTTCTGTTATTTCATCATTATTATTGTTTTATACTAGATGTTTAGCATTTAGGTATCATTTTTTTTTGTCTATTTCTACTATAATTTATTTTCGTATTTAATTAGTGTTTATTATTGTTTTAGAACATTTCCGCTTTAATAAAATTTTTGTTTTTTTTAGGAAATTTATATTTGCTTTGAAAATACATACATATATCTAAACATATTTATATATTTATATATATTAAATATAATTTATTATCTCTGTTTTAAGCAAAATTTTTATTGTCAAAATAATCTATATTTATCTCAAAATACTACGTATTGTCATTCAAGAAAATATACAGAAGCACATAAAAAAAGCGTTCGTAATGTTTGACCAATCATGTCAACAGTGGAGTGGAAATATATAGTGGGATTTTTAAATGTGAGGATTTTATTTGTATAGAAAATAATTGATAGAAATTAACCTAAATAAAAACCTTCATATAGATTTATATACTACAAAGATATGCTTTAAATGAGGAGTTTATAAGTTTAGTTCCAACAGTTTATTGAATCGTGTATTTAAGAATTTTGAATTGAGTGATATTTAAGAATTTTTTTTTCAATAAAACTGTAATTCCCCTGTATTTTTTCCAAACTTTGCTTCTATTTACAATATAATTTCCTCAATGG
Source organism: Calliphora vicina (assembly GCF_958450345.1). Lineage (NCBI taxonomy): Eukaryota > Metazoa > Arthropoda > Insecta > Diptera > Calliphoridae > Calliphora > Calliphora vicina. The sequence goes on from NC_088780.1 coordinate 24,216,044, forward strand.
TGTAATGATACATTCGTTTATCCACTTGTAGGCAATAAACTGCCTGTTTATTCTATTATATTTCTGTGTAGTTTAGGTGATATTTATCTGAGACTATACTATATTAGAAATTTCCATACAGTTTAATAAAGCAAAATATGAATTGAAGAGCTAAATGTATGTATGTTGTATGATCAATAGAAAATACAAAATGTTGTAAATTATACAAACAAAAGCAAAGATTTCAACATGACAACTATCGACAGAAATCCATATTATTCCATTTTAGTTAAATAAATTGCTTTAAAGTCTTATGGTCAAATAAGCAATTTTTTGTATTATTCTTGATGTACTAGCAAACGAGCTGTATTCTTTTGTCGCGTTAATCATCGCATGCTTATTGTTAATATATTGTAAACCTTATATATGGGGCATTTCATGTCAAGTGAACCAACTTTTGAAATCGATGTCTTCCGATCGGGATGAAATTTGCACCAAGGTTAGCTCTATTGGATAGTAACTCAGACACAATTTTTCAACAACATCGGTCGAGAACTCTCTGAGTTATAGGGGGTAAAATTTTGACAATTTGGTCAAACAGGGGTTTTTTCTTATCCATGTAACTTATTACCTATTGTTCTTAGCAAAATGTGTCCCAAATAGTATAGATAGCTATTTCTTCGATCTTTCGAAAAAAAATATTTAAAAAAAAAAATAAAAAATTTTTAATATTTTTTTTCCGAAATTTTTTTTTTAAAATGCGTCCTTTTTTTTTTTTTTTTTTTTTTCTTAAAATAAAGTTTAGATATTTTCCTTGAACACCTACTTGGTCGCTTAGTGGGATGCGAGTGGGATATCTATCAAAATAAATATTTTGTAACTCAAAACATAAAATTTTTGACTTTTTTTGCAAAATCAAAAACTTTGTTGACTTTTTTTTTTCAAAATATATATATATTTCATTTCCCAACTGGAAACTTTGACTTATCGATAATGTTACAAATACGAAGACCTACATTTAAATCTTAACTCTGACTTTATAAATAACTTAAACTGATGTCAAACTTAGCCTAAATATAGAACAAACTAATCTTAGACTTAATAAGGATCTATGATTGCCAAACTTTCTAAAGACCTATAATTGAAGCTACACTTATGCTATATAAAGACTTACATTTTACGTTAAGATGAAACGATACAAACCATTATGATTGAAAAGAAGCTTAGACTATAAAAAGAACAACGATCAAATCTAAACTTGGACTATATAAAGACCAGCCATTGAAGCTTAATTTATACTATCCAAAGAACTACCAATAAAGCTTCACGTATACTATATACAGACCCACGATTGAAGCTCAACTTAGAGTATATAAAAACAAACGATCGAAGCTAAACATAAAGTAAATACAGACCTGGGATTTAAGCTTAATTTAGACTATATAAAAATGAACTACTGAAGCTTAAATCAGACCATATAAAGACCTACGATTGTAGCTTAACTGAAACTATGTAGAGAGCTACGATTGAAGCTTAACTGAGATAAGCCAAAAGGCTTCACAGGACTAGATTTAAGAACAAATGTCAATTAAATTGTATAATAAAAAAAAATTGAAGCTTAACTAAGAGTATGTACAGACCTACGATTGAAGCTTAACTTAGACCAAATAAATAATAACCACTGAAGCTTAACTTAGACTATATAAAGACATACGATAGAAGTCGGACAGATACTGTAAAAGGACCTACGAATTAACATTAACTTAAGTTTAACTTAGGCTACATAGAGAGCTTCGATTGAAGCTTAACTGAGACTATGTAGATACCTACGATTGAAGCATAACTTGGACTGACTTAACAAAAAAAAAAAACGAGACCTCCGATTGAAGCTTAACTGAGACCATGTAGAGACCTACAATTGAAGCTTAACTGAGACTATGTAGATACCTACGATTGAAGCTTAACTTGGACTGACTTAACAAAAAAAAAAAAAAGACCTGCGATTGAATCTTAACTGAGACCATGTAGAGACTTAAGATTGAAGCTTAACTTTCACTATATAAAGACCTACGATTGAAGCTTAACTGAGACTATGCAGAGACCTACAATTAAAGCTGAACTTTAACTATATAAAGACCTACGACTGAAGCTTAACTGAGACTATGTAACATAGATTTATAAAGAACTACGATTGAATCTAAACTTAGACCAAATAAATTCCAACCATTGAAGGATAACATAGACTATATAAAGACCTACGATTAAAGTTTAACAGAGACTATGTAGAGACTAACGATTGAAGCTTAACCTGTACTATGTAAAGACCTACGGTTAAAGCTTAACTTGGACTGACTTAACAAAAAACAAAAAAAGACCTGCGATTGAATCTTAACTGAGACCATGTAGAGACTTAAGATTGAAGCTTAACTTTCACTATATAAAGACCTACGATTGAAGCTGAACTAAGACTATATAAAGACCAACGTTTGAAGGCTAACAGAGACTATATAATTACCTACGACTTAACCCTTAAATGCATATTGTTGCCAATTGTCTATATTCCAGGTCCACTTAATTTTAGACGAATATAAGCTGAATACTAATTAAGATTTTCTTTCAGCAAAATCAAATGGAGTACGATAAGTTTCAGATAAAGAAATTCTACATCGAACTAAAGCTATAGGAAATATAATAAATAAAAATCAAATAAATATTTGATACTTTATAGAAAAATAAGAGTAAAAATCAGGCATTTAAGGGTTAAGCTTAACTTAAGTTTAACTTAGACTTAGACTATATAAATACCTACGATTGAAGCTGAACTTAGACTATGTATACGACCTACGATTGGATCTAAACTTATATTATATAAATACCAAACATTGAAGCTTAACTTAGACAATATAAAGTAGTACTATTGAAGTTTATCTTAGACTGAAAAACCTTCGTTTTTATGTTTAAAAGTATTTTGCTGTATTTTGAAGAGCTTTTCTGCTCAAAAAGTAAAGCAACCATCAACTCTTTTCCAGACGTGTTGCAAATATAACTAATAAAATTTACAAAAATTTTAATTTTTAATTTTATCTTTTTTAGTGCAATTAATTTTCTTGATAAATAATATTTGTTTACGGCTTATATGTTAACATTAATACCCTTTTAAATCAAGCTGAATCATTGCACTCTATGAAAAATGTGTCATATATTATAGATATAAAAGTTTTACCATTCCTATCATTAGTTTATCAATTCGCAATAAATCGATCTAATACTTAAATGATAAATTTATATAATATTAGTTTTTTTTTAAATATATGTGTAGTTTACATGTTTACTACAATATTGTAGGTATATGAATAGTTTTTTTATTACACCCTCCACTAGAATGATGAATGTGGGTATTCAAATGAAATATATCAAGAAATATTTATATTTTAGATTTGCTATATCCGAGACCATGATTAACCACTTTTTTTACGATTATAACATACTAATATTTCTTTTGAAATCTTCTGTTTATAAACCATTAGTTTTATATTGATTCCTGTAAAATTTTTTGAGCAATATTTTCTGTAAACTCCAAAAACATTTGGAAATAATCATTACATTTTTAGGCTGCTCTGCTATTTCTGTGTGTCGCACTGTTTATGCAGCCAGTGAATGTTTTTACATCGCAACAGCAAATGTACATTTTTCTCATGACAATTTTCTAACAACTGTTTTTTAAGTTTAATTTCTTTTGTTTGTAAACATTTATGAACATGTGTGTCTACATGTATTATAAATATGTTAATATTTATTATACACACTCGTGTAGATATGTATCCAAAAACGTAAGAATCTAATCAAACAAGAATTTAATTTGGTAATAATGTAAATACAAGTGTTTAGACTAAACAATTTTTTGTTATGGCTACCTGTAGTAGGTGGCCATCATAAAAACATATCATAAAATTTAGGTTAATTAAAAAAAATTAGAACAAATTTCCAGAAAATATACAAAACTATAAATGCAATTTAGCTATTAGACACTTAATTTAATATCATTTGGAAATGCTATAAAAATTCAACGAACAAGTTCAATCAATTTAATTGGTTTAATTTACTTTTGTATAAAACTTCTATGAAACCAGTAATTAAAGGCAATTTTCATTTAGTTGTAGCAATACAAGAGGAGCACGAAGCCAATAAAAAATAACTCAACAAAAAAAAATACTGTCATCAACCCACTCCAACAAGTCACCTGCTCACATGGGGTTGATAAAATTATTTCCTTTTTTTTTGTTTTTGTTTATAAAAATGGAAAATATTTGATTAAAAAACGTCATATAGTTAATTAAGGTAGTCACAGTTTACTTTTTTATAGCAGCTTGATATTTATAGCAGCCGTAATCAAATTAAATTGATTTTGTTTGCTGGCTTGCTAAGCAGGGGGTTAATCAATTAGAATGTTTGCTTGAAACTATTTTTGGTTTCATAAAAAACTTTTAAAATGAAAGGAGAGTTGTAGACATGTTGGGTTTGTTTGTCCATTATTAAAACTATAGTAATAATTTCGAGAAAACTTTAAATTAGTGGCATTGTCCAGTAGATTCAGGAAGTATTTCATTTATAACAAAAGCCTAAGGACAAAAGAAATAAATTCCATACAATAATATATATTATATATTAACCAAATATATTATCAAAAGTAATTTCATTCAAATAAATATGGTCTAAGTAAATGATGTATACTCTATACATATGTAGATTAGAAGTATGTATGTAGTTTATTATTATGATTTCTTTTTTCAAACAAAAAAAAAAACAATTCCTATAGATTAGCTCACCGCGCCGTCGAATTCCCACAACACCATAATAAACTACAAGTAACATGTGAATATTTTGTTCGCAAAAATGTGCAAGATAATCAAAAACATCAAGAAAAAAAAAATAAACACTTTTATTTATTAGAACTGAACACCACTCAAATTTGCTTGGAAATTTTATGTAGATTATGGACAGTGTGCCAGAGTATATGTAGAGTTTTTTTTTTCATTAAAATTTTGCAATAATATTTTTTTTTCTTTATATACAAAACAAATCAAATTTGATTACATTTCACATACATAAATATATTCATATACATATGTAGACGTATATGGGAGCACACATTTCAATAATAAATAATAGTGTGGGATGTAGTTGTTCATATCAACAGACAGGTCAAAACGTCAGGCCGTCATTTAGACAGACTGAACAAAAAAAAAAAAAAACAAAATGACATCAATCTATTTAATTTTTTTAAGTGTTTATATGGCTAAACTAAAACACGTTATTATAAGCATGATTATCATTATTATTTTATATAATATATATGGAAATTGATTATTTCATTTCCCAGCTGGAAATTGTGTCTTATAGACAATGAGACAAGTGATTCTATATGTTTAAGTCATCATTGCATCAGATGCAGTATCTGAGACTATATAATGACATACGACTGATGATTATAGCTTGAAGCTAAGCTGAGATTATATAAAGACCTACGATTGAAGTTAAGCTGAGACTATATAAAGACCTCCTATTGAAGCTAATCTTGGACTATATAAAGACCTACGATTAAAGCTTAACTTTTACTATAGAAAGACATACGATTAAAGCTAAGATGAGACTATAAAAAGACCTACGATTGAAGCTTAACTTGGACTATATAAGGACCTTAACTTGGACTATATAAAGACTTCCTATTAAAGCTAAACTTGGATTATATAAAGACCTACGGTTGAAACTTAACTTGGACTATATAAAGACCTACAATTGAAGCTTAACTTGGACTATAAAACTACCTACAATTGAAGATAAACTTGGACTATAAAAAGACCTACGATTGAAGCTAAGATGAGACTATAAAAAGACCTACGATTGAAGCTTAACTTGGACTATATAAGGACCTTAACTTGTTTAAAATTAGCTACAATTGTAGGTCTTAACATAGCTTCTGCTTAGCTTTAATATTAAGTCTTTATATAGTCTCAGATTAACTATAATCGTAGGTCTTAATTTAGCTTAATCTTAGCTTCAGTCGTAGGTCTTTATATAGCTTCAGCTTAGCTTCAACCTTAGGTCTTGGACTATATAAAGACTTCCTATTAGAGCTAAACTTGGACTATATTAAGACTTACAATTGAAGCTTAACTTGGACTATATAAAGACCTACAATTGAAGCTTAACTTGAACAATAAAAATACCTACAATTAAAGATAAACTTGGACTATAAAAAGACCTACGATTGAAGCTAAGATGAGACTATAAAAAGACCTACGATTGAAGCTTAACTTGAACTATAAAAGGACCTTAACTTGTTTAAAATTAGCTACAATCGTAGGTCTTAACATAGCTTCTGCTTAGCTTTAATATTAAGTCTTTATATAGTCTCAGATTAACTACAATCGTAGGTCTTAATTTAGCTTAATCTTAGCTTCAGTCGTAGGTCTTTATATAGCTTCAGCTTAGCTTCAACCTTAGGTCTTGGACTATATAAAGACTTCCTATTAAAGCTAAACTTGGACTATATAAAGACCTACGATTGAAGCTTAACTTGGACTATATTAAGACTTACAATTGAAGCTTAACTTGGACTATATAAAGACCTACAATTGAAGCTTAACTTGAACAATAAAAATACCTACAATTGAAGATAAACTTGGACTATATAAAGACCTACGATTGAAGCGAAGATGAGACTATATTAAGACCTACGATTGAACCTTAACTTGGAATATATAAAGATCTAAAATTGCGGCTTAACTTGGACTATAGAAAGACCTACCATTGCAGCTTAACTTGGACTATATAAAGATCCACGATTGAAGATAACCTTAGACTATATAAAGACCTACGATTGAAGCGAAGATGAGACTATCTTAAGACCTACGATTGAAGCTTAACTTTGACTATATAAAGACCTACGATTGAAGCTTAACTTGTACTATGTAAAGACCTAAGATTGAAGCTAAGATGAGACTATATAAAGACCTACGATTGAACCTTAACTTGGAATATATAAAGATCTACGATTGCGGCTTAACTTGGACTATAGAAAGACCTACTATTGCAGCTTAACTTGGACTATATAAAGATCCACGATTGAAGATAATCTTAGACTGTATAAAGACTTACGATTGGAGCTTAACTTGGACTATGTAAAGACCTAAGATTGAAGCTAAGATGAGACTATATTAAGACCTACGATTGAAGCTTATCTTGGACTGTATAAAGACCTACGATTGAAGCTAAGCTAAAACTATGTAAAGACCTACGATTGAAGCTAATCTGAGACTATATAAAGACCTACAATTGAAGCTTAACTTGGACTATGTAAAGACCTAAGGATGAAGCTAAGCTGAAGCTATATAAAGACCTACGACTGAAGCTAAGGTTAAGCTAAATTAAGACCTACGATTGTAGTTAATCTGAGACTATATAAAGACCTAATATTAAAGCTAAGCAGAAGCTATGTTAAGACCTACGATTGTAGCTAATTTTAAACTATATAAAGCTCTATGATTGAGCTTATCCTTGGACTATATAACGAGCTATAGACCACTATGGAAGCTAAATTTAGAATATATCAAGACCTTCGATTGAAACTAAAACATCTTCCAGAAATCTGCAACTAGTTTATAAATAAAATCGTTTGGAAATAAACTAACAAAGGAAATTGTAAACTAAATTTCCTGAAATAAAAATCTTACTAAGATTTTGGAAATATATTTAAAAAAGGCAAGCCATCTATAAACTTTCATTCAAATACTGTAGACAGTTTTGTACAATAATATTTCATTACTAAGACCGTAATATTCCGCTATATTTTCCAAACATATATGATTCATCTAAAATGTAAACAATTTTCACCCAAACAGTCTCCTTACTATTCTTGATAAGATATAATAGCAAAACTATGATTAATTCTTATACATAGTTATTACAAAAAATCTCTCATAAAACTAACAATATAAATTATGATTTTTGTTAAATTAAATTCTAGATATTATTCATTTTATCTGCCTTAATTTCCACATGCATGACAAATACTACTTATATAAAATGTGTATCCTTTTTATTATGATGAGTTCTTTTGATTAAAATCTTTCATAATTCATATTATTATAGTCAAGAGATACACATAATATACTTTCAGATTTCAAGGTTTTTCACTAACACAACTTACTCAAAAAAAAGCTTTATTTTCATTCATAAAATTTTATAATTTTATTAAGATGTGCCTGCACTGCAAGGATTACAATAGCAGTAGTAAAAGCTTTTCGTCCTGCAAAAATGTGCAGAAAGTTGGAAAAAACTCAATTTTCATTTTAAGTATTTTACCATAGAAATAAAATAGCAACAAAATTATGTAAATTAATAAGCATCTTTGACAAAGGTGCCAGACTGTGTGGTGCCTTCTTAGAAAAGCTTTTGTTTTTATACACAAAATTTGTTTCAGGTCATTAACAGTTAATGTTTCGTAAATTTTAAGTGTGGTAAATAATTCTGAAGATTAATTTATAATGAGCAGAGTTGAAGGAACTAAGTATACTAAGGTGTAATGACATTGATGTACTTTTTTATTAGAAATAAATATATATCTGTAATTTCTTGTATATACATAAATTATAGATAAATTATCAAACTATATAAGTCGAACTCCTATAATATAAAAAGTACCTATGATTGAATCTAAGCTGAGGCTTTCTAAAAAACTTTGATTGAAGATAAACTGAGACTATATAAACTCCAACGATTAAAACTAAACTGAGAATATATAAAGACTTACGATTAAAACTGGATTGAGTCTATATAAATACCTATGATTGAAGCTAAATTGGGACTACATAAAGACATATGATTGAAGCTAATCTTTCGATAAAAGCTGGATTGAGCCTTTATAAAGACCAATGATTTTATATAATTGAGACTATATAAATAAATTGAAGATCAACTGAGATTTTAAAAAGGCTACGATTGAAGCTGAAGAGAGACTACATAAAGACCAATGGTTAAAGCTAAACTTGAACCGTGAAAAGACCTATTGTTAAAGCTAAACTTGAACCGTGAAAAGACCTATTGTTAAAGCTTAGCGTAGATAATATTTAATAGTAAATTTTGCTGACAACTTGGACAATCTGACGATAGTGTTCGACGTTTCAACAGAAACTGCAGTTTAGACATCTAAAGCGAAATCTTCTCTATTTTGTAGCTCGTGCGCCTACTTATTATACCCTTCACCTTCGTGAAGTTTGTCATTTCGTTTATAATTTCTACATTTTTCATTTCCGACCCTATAAAGTAGATATATTCTGGATCCTTATAGATATAGCGGAGTCGATTAAGCCATGTCCGCTTGTCTGTCTTTTGAAATCAACTTTCCGAAGCCTCCAAACAACTTAAATACACGATTCATACATCAATATCTCCGGAATTCGTCCACAAATGGCTGAGATATAATTAAAAAACCAGGACAACCTAGATTTTTGACCTATTTTTACCTATATATGGATTACTAAGTCATTAATATAGACAATATGGATATTTAATGATAGATATTTCAAAGACCTTCAAAAAAAAATTGTTTAAAATTTAAAAATTTAAAAAAAAAAATTTTAAAAACAATTAAAAAAAAAATTCCAAAAAATTAAAAAAATATTTCAAATTTTTATTTTGAAGTATAATTTGGTGATGGGTATATATGATTCGACACAACCGAATATAGATCTCTTACTTGTTTACATAATATTCTCTATGGACTGGAAATCTTGAATAGCTCTTCCTTATACTGTCTGGTTCTTTATAAAATATTTAATTTTGCGTAGAACTTTGCATGCCTGAAAGATACTAGTTTTAACTGGAAGACGTATTGAGATCATTAACCCTAGTGCATCACAAAATACACAAGATCCTACGCCACATTTAATCAGTTTAGTCAGTAGTTTATACTCTTATGTTAAATCCATGTTTACATGTTATCCCCAATTCTCGTTTGAAAAGAGTAATTTAATGGTTTTCTTTACATGGAGTAATATTGAAGACTATACGTTCTGATTTATCTACAGTGAATGTCACTTAAAATCGTACACCATCGTAGTCAAATTTTATTCATTAGTTTTAGAAAGTTGATGTTTTGGAAATATTTTAAAATGCTATTTTTATATTGTGTGTGCTATTACCTATCAGAAAATTGGGTATAATTTTAATTGCCCTTATCCACAAATAAAATAATTGGGTAAGACTGTCGGTGCCCAGAATATCAACGCTTCATTTAAAATCGTAAAGGCACTAAAAAATAGCAAATTATACCCTACAAAGTATTAGGATTATTTAATATTAACATTTTTTTTAATTTTTAAAGTTTTAATTATAAATTAATATAATTGTACGAATTTAAGTGAAATATGAATTTTGTGATGTTCTTTAATTTTCATCAATATTTTTTTAACGAATTGAGGTTTTGTTAACTTTTTTGTTGAAATACATATTTTTTGTTCCAATTAATAAAATGACTTTTAATTTTTTATATAATCACCTATTATTGCCTGTATAATTTCATAATATTTAAAAAAAAAATATGTTGTACGATTTTGAGTGACACTCACTGTATCTTTGGGAGCATGAAATTTCGTGTCTTTAACAGCTGATATTCTGCTTCACACAAAGAAAACAGATTCTCTTCCAATCGAATGATTCTACTGTAGTGTGCTCTTTCAGCGTAACCAACGGCAAACACTGCCGGTAACAAAACAAAATTTAATATTTCAATTTATATTACATGACGACCCTGTCACCTTACATTACTTAATTACTACCTTATTGAACCAATTTTCCAGTTGTGGCTACAAAATTTTTGAAGGGGTAACAAAAGTTTGATAACTTAAAGTGAAATTCTTCTTTATCTAACTGACTTTCTGTTGATAGAATCGAAAAATTCTATGTGTACAACCGAATCATACGATTGGTAAGAAATTCGGTTGCCACTACGAATCTATTTTCTCTGGTTAAACTTTAACCAGCCTCAAACAGTATCCAATTATGCTCTGAAAAATACCTCTAATCTGTTAATCGCTACTTATCGATGAAATCTAGGTCGAGTCAGGAAGCCACTAATCTTAGACCAGCTTCAAACAGTATCCAGTTATGATCTGAAAGAGACCTCTATTCTTATACTCTCTACTTATCGATGGAACTTAGATTGAGTAACATTTACCATAGATAAATGTAGACCGACATTACAACAAATTCAATTTGAAAGATTTAAATTTTAAATTTAGCTTGAAATAAATGTGCATTTTATGAACCGATACTGGCATAAATTTGTTGCCCTTTTAAAAAATGTATTATTCATCCGTTCAAGTTCAGATTTATCTTTGAATTTCTTAAAAACTTGGGAAATTTTTTGTCAGACAATAAATTTCAATGTATGTATAGGTATGATTTAGAAATATTATATTATAATAACTTAATAATCAATACAAATACGCCATAATTTCAATAATAATATATTAGTACTTAATCTTTAATTATCACCCACAACTCATATGCATGATTTAAGAAAACATCGTCTTAAAAATTCGAATTTACTGTTTATCTCGTGTAATTGAACTTTGTTTGGGACACAGAGATTGGCTGAAAACAAAAACAAACCAAATTATTCAGTAGAAAAATTAACAGACATGTGTTTTCTATCAACATTTTCATATGACTAATAATATAAATAAACAAATGAAATAGTAATTTTTCCGTTGAATTGTTTATTTACCCAATTGATTATTTAATTTATAGCATTCTAAGAGGAAAAACTATTATTTTATGTGTAATAGAAGTGATTTTTAAAGTAGTCCAAAATGAATACAAATCTCTAGGAAAGATTTAAAACAATTTGCAAAATGTTTATTTCAATTTCAACTGTATGCATGTGTGTCTAAATGTTTGAAAGTATTTTATTTATTTACTCACGTGTTAAAATTAATTTAAATGGATTTTATTTACTCGTACCACAAACATACTTTGAATTTAAATGAAAATTGAGAAAAAAAATGTTTCATGAAAACGAAAATGTTTGGATTTATTTATAGACACTTTATTTTTATTTATTTGCTTGCATTGTTCGTTTGTACTACAGTGTTAAATTGTCATAGGTTTGTGTTGGCCAAAATTTTTAATTGTATCGCTTTTAGGTATTTTGGTAGCTGTTTGTTTATTTTTGTTATTGTTGCTGCTGACGATGATTTTGATGATGCTGAGTTTGATGTTATTTATAGCTTTTTATTATTATTATTTTATCCGTTTATTTAGTATATGAATTAGTACGGCCACATTGATCATGATCATGATGAAGATGATGATGCTCATACCGGTTGTTTGTTTGTTGTCGTCACAATTTTGGCTTTCATTCAAATAATTTCATATATTTTGTGTTTATTTGTTTTTTGATTTCATTATTGTTCGAACAGCTTAACAAATGACTAATAAAAGTTACTCGTTTTTCAATTATTATTAAAAAATGGTTATGAAATGATTTTAAAAAATTCTATAGAAAATCATAATAAACAACTAAACATATGAGCTGCATTTTTATACTTACCGGGACTGGGCAGTAACAGAAAATGTAATTTGTAAAATATTCAAATTTGGCAAATACATCTCTAGTAAATATCTAAAGTCTAAATCTCAATTGATCTAGCTATTCATGAGTTGTAGGGGTATAATAAGTTTGTCCTTCCGTTTGTAATTTCCACATTTTGAATTTGCATCCCCATAGAGTATAAATATTCTGGATCTTTATAAGTAGCGGAGTCAATATAGACATGTTGTTCTGTATGTTGAAATCAACTTTCAGAAGCCACCACATAACTCACACACATGATTGATACATTAATATATCCGCTTTAGTCCAAATCGGCCCTCAAATAGCTGAGATATAAACAAAAACCCGGTACTGCATCGATTTTTCTCCTATTTTTCACCCAAGTTAGTTTTTCAACAACAGTTTTTCACCAAATTTCTTTCAGAAAATTTTTTTTACCTTAATTTTTGTCTCGCCTAATTTTTTTTTCAACTCATACTTTTTTGGACCTTTTTCTAAAAGTATACTTTGGTGAAGGGTATATAAGATTCAGAACTGTTACTTGTTTTCACCTCAATTATTTTTTTCGCCCAATATTTTTTCTCACCTAATTTTATTTCACCAAAAAATCTTTTTAATACTTTTTTAAAAGTATGCTTTGGTGATGGGTATAGATTCTATACTATAGAAGATTCGCTGCAGCAGAATATATCATTCTCACTTGTTAAATATCCATTTGTTGCAATGTATATCTTCAATTTGTTTGCTCTATATAAAGTAAATCAAACATTTATTTATTTTTAACACTTGTTAACCAAATGCATGGTATTATTTACACTCAATGGACAGCCAACAGATGCGATATACACTTGATTATTTGCCATTACAACTTGACATATATTTCAGACCATTTCTTACACCATATACATGTGTAAGATGGCCATTATGTAGAATAGAATGCACTGTGCACAGACTGCAAACAAATTATTTTAGTACAACAAATTTGATTCAATAAACCATGTGTTCTTAAATGGTATCAGTCTTTTAGAAGATCGAATTTTATGCAATTAGCTATTAAAGCAAGTGCAAGCAATTGTGACCAACGATCATTACGTTAAGTAAAACACAAGAATTAAGAATTTAAAGATGGGTATCATAGAGATTTTAAAATAAAAATTAATTAAACAAATAGATACATAGATACATTTCAAAATCATAAAATTGTTATCAAATTAATTGCGAAATTTTTAAATTCGCGTTAAATAACAAAAAGAGAATAGTCAGTTAAAAGACATCCCATAGACAGTCCAAAAACCGATTGCGGGTAAAAAACCTTCCTTGTACAACTCTACAATAGATTTGATTTGGTGGGTAAAATAACTTCAAATGTTAACTTTGTACTGCACTTTAGAAAGGTGCAGTACAAAGTTAACTTTTGAAGTGACTACACTCTAGGTTACTTAAAGACACTAAAGTGACAATTGACTATACGCTAGGTTACATGGGATGTCAGTATACATAAGTATCACGAAAATAAACTATCAACACAATTTTTATAAAAACAGTTTGTACGAATTACTCAAAAAATTATGTATAAAATCATAATAATTAGACCCCTTTTACTTTCTTTATTAGTTATAAGTAGGGTATTCAATTAATCGGGTTTCTGGTTTAATCGGTTAATCGAGCAAATAATTAATCGGGGTTTAGATTTAATCGGTTAATAATCGGTTAATTTTAAATTATTCGATTAACCGAATAAATTATATTTAAATGTTAAACTGAAACTAAATCACGAATTTTGTGTACTTTTTGAAGTATTTTATTAATAAAAAGAACAAAAACATAAAAAATAAACAAAACATAACATAACAATTCAACCAAACAGTAAATAATTTTCTTTAGTTTTAATAAAACTCGACTTGGAAAAAACACTCACGCTGATTGTAGATGTTGGAGAAATCGAAAGTAAGACAAGGTAAAGAATATTCAATTTGTCAGTTATTTTTTTAGTTTTTTCTAAGCATATAAAATCCTCCATTATACCATTGGAGTCCTTTTTGGACTATTTAGATTTTAAATACTTTTAATAATTTCGATAAGTTGTGAAAAAAAAAACTTATTTCAGTAGTGTCTCCAGTTTCGTCTATTATTATGTTCTCATCCGACAATTACATGTAAATTAAATATATCAGTTATTATAATACTCACTAAACATATTTCTTGAATGTTCGAAAAAATATGTAATTTTACTTTGACATTTGTATTTGAATTAAAATGGAAAATTAAAAACAAAAAAATTATGTTAAAGTGCAAAAAAAGAAATTTCGGTTAATCGGTTAACCGACACAAATTAATCGGTTTATTCGTTATTACCGACCAAAATTAATCGGTTAACCGATTAACGGTTAACCGATTGAATACCCTAGTTATAAGCGTTTAAAGATGTTACTAACACATATGCAAAAACGTGTACATGTGAACCTTAATCTAAAAAGTAAGCAAGCATTGCTTTGTTTACTTTTGTATTTGTCCAATTTGTTGTTGTAAATAAATTAGAGAAACAATTAAACAGTATTGATTTCGTCCACTATGAATCCAGTGGTGCTAACCGATTTTTTAGGTTAGCTTTTGTTTTTGAGATATACCATTATTTCGAAAATGGAGGAGGTTGGACAACATATTCGCGTAACTCTAAAATAATTCAGTTTATTGAACAGGTGCAGTGAAATAAGGCCATAGGCAATAAGGTCATATGGCCTTATTACACATTGTGTTGAGAAATAAGACCATATGACCTTATTTCCATGGAAAAAGTGAAATAAAGCCATTGCAGCTATTGCATCTTAGACAATTTTTTGTTTGCTTAAATGATTATTTAATTTGCCAAGAAAAAAAAGTTCAATCAAAAATTAAAGAACATCCACTCCAAATAAAAGTATTTTTTAATAATTTATTTACAAGAAAGGCTTTATTTTTTATTGGTGGCCGCTCTTAGGGACTTTCTCCTCCATGGAACGATGCAGGCGGCATCGCTATATGAAGACTTTCTTGCAAATGATTGTAAAATATTTTTTTGTCGCGGCACTGTCTATCACTCTAAAATAACTATACATATTTATATAATTACTAGTTGACCGCCCCGGCTTCGCCCGGTAGCATTTACTAATATTAGTTCGTCAAGTTTCTCCAACCCTGCCTGTTCTTATTTATTTGCAACTAAAATATATAAATTTGTACTAAAAAAGCCCCTAAAGTAGGCATTTTTATTACAGTTGACTGGACTCAAAAAAGCCGGTTTTAGCCGTAATTTTTTAATTTTTTTTCTCTACAAACCATCTAGCTCTAGCCGTTCTCACGTGATGACATTACATACATGGACCATTTCATTTATATATATATAGATAACAAGCAATTTTACACAGATATGACTTTATTTCCAATTTGGCCAATAATTGATTGTGACTTTATTTCACTCCCATGGTGGTAATAAAGTCATATGGTCTTATTTCTCAACACAATGTGTAATAGGGCCATATGACCTTATTACCTATGGCCTTATTTCACGTCACCAATTGAATAAGGTCCGAATTCCGCAATAAAATTACCTTCAAGCAAGACTAAAACCTTTTTTGGTCTGCGCAGTCGGTTTAGAAACATAATTTTTTTTTGGCAAAAAAAACGGACATTTTGTTCTAAAATTGTTTTTGTGTTGGACCGATTTTGCCAATTTTCAATAACGAACATGTTTACTATAAACATTTCAAAATAATTTAAAAGTTTTTAACAATATTATTGACACTCTAATTTCGTATATGCTTGTGGTAAGCATAATATGTTTACGTTACCATTCACATGATTTTTGCAATCATATATATGATTGTAGTAATTAAGTATATGTTTGTGGCAACCATTTTTATGATGCAAAACTTCGCAATCATATACACAATTAAAGTCTTAATAACAATAGCTGCTTAATTTATTCTTAAAATAACCTTGAGAAAACTATGTTTATAATCAATTTATAACAATTATAATAAACGAAAAATTAAAGCCCAACGTTAGTGATATTATAAAATGGGGTTTTCTCCTTCTATCGGAATAGACGAAAGGAGAAAATCTAAATAACTTAAAGGCGCTGAAAATAAGTTCTGAGAAATTTAATAACATATTATTACCTTAATATAGAAACTCCCTAACTAGTGTTTTTTTTTAGCTGATTATAATTCAGTAACAGAAAACAATTTGTTCATGTATATTCAAAATAGTATTGGTCCAATTACCGAGCCTTGAGCTACAACCGAATTTATTCGTCTCAAATTCTGTTCATGGCCATATAAGTAGGATTTGTAAAACTTTTAAAAATGTTGAAATGGTAAACATGTACTATATTTTTCCCTAGGTTTAGGTTGTCGCCTCTAGACCTTATCGTGATTTCAACACATGGACGACATAGCTAAATCATCTTACCCCCATAAACCGATAGATTAGACGATAGTGTGCTGGATCACTGAAGGTTGTGGGTTCGATTCCCTCCAGAGATTCTGGGTGTATATGCAGACGAGCAAAACGCTTTGCAATTCGTGTTTTTATACCCTACACCACCATAGTGGGGAGGGTATTATGCGTTTGTGCAGATGTTTGTAACGTCCAAAAATATTAGTCTAGCACCCACCTTAAAGTATACCGATCGACTTAGAATCACTTTCTGAGTCGATTAAACGATGTCCGTCCGTCCGTCCGTCCGTCCGTCCGTCCGTCCGTCTGGTTGGCTGGCTGGCTGGCTGGCTGGCTGTCCATGTAAACCTTGTGCGCAAAGTACAGGTCGCAATTTTGAATATATTTCGATAAAATTTGGTACATATCATTTTTTCGGCCCAAGGACCAAGCCTATTGAAACTGGCTGAAATCGGTCCATTATTTCACCTAGCCCCCATACAAATGTCCCCTCGAAATAGGACTTTATCGGTCATAAATGTTTAATTTATCTATGTATCTACACAAATTTCGCTCCAAATAACTTTTATACATACGAAATTCATGTCACCAAATTTTATTACGATCGGTCCATAATTAGTCATAGCTCCCATATAGACCCGCTTCACTTTAACGTGCATAAATCTCTTAAAAATGTTGGTATACAGACAAAATTCAATATAAATAACTTTCATAAAGACATAAATCACACGACCTAATTTCATGTTAATCGGTCTATAACTGGTCATAGCTCCCTTATAAGGAGTACTTCCGAAAATAACTTTAACGATCATAAATGTCTTAAAAATATAGGTATCCAAATTAAATTCAACACAAATAAGTTTCATATATATACAAATCATGTCACCTAATTCTATCACTATCGGTCCATAATTACTCATAGCTCCGATATAAGGCCCACTTCCGAAAATCACTTTAACGAGTATTAATGTTTTAAAAAAACTGGTATCCAAATAAAATTCAACACAAGTAAGTTTCATATAAACACAAATCATGTCACCTAATTTTATCACGATCGGTCCATAATTACTCATAGCTCCCTTGTAAGGATCACTTCCGAAAATAACTTTAACGAGCATAAATGTCGTAAAAATATAGGTATCCAACTGAAATTCAACTAAAATAAGTTTCACATATACACAAATCACGTCACCTAATTCTATAACTATCGGTCCATAATTAGTCATAGCTCGATATAATGCCCACTTCCTAAAATCACGTTAACGGGCAATATTGTCTTAAAAAATATTTTATACATATACAATTTAACACAAATAAGTTTCATATAAACACAAATCATGTCACCTAATAATGGTGTTTGTTTTATATGTGGACTCCATGAAACAAAATATCCTATAAATTGCTTTCAGAGTCCTCAGACCGCATGTGGGCTTGAAAATTGTTTGGCTGTGGACAGTTAACGATCATAAAAATGCTTAAAAACTGTAGGTATACAAATAAAATTCTTCTCATGAACTCCAAAATCAGGCAAATAATTAGCACGTGCAAAATAAGTGCCCAATTACAGATATATTTACCTTTCTGTAAAACAGGTAAATAATTAACACGTGCAAAATAATGCCTAATTACAGGTATATTTACCTGTATATTATTCAAACGAATGACATATTCCTCAACAGGTACGGCTATAAATTAAGTAGTACCTGCTTAAGGATAGGTCAAAATTCCATAATTACCTGCAATACACATAATATTTACCAAAGGTGATGGAATTTTTGGAAAACAATTCAGTTTCAATTTAATATTTCAAAAGGAAAGACGTACTGCGGAAAAAATTAAAAATGCCAAGAACACGTAAGCAGAGTGCCGAACACCGCCAAGTTATACAAAGGAACCGAATGCAACAATTACGACTTGCCGAAGAGGCAGAGGGCAATATATTACATTCTGTTGCAAATCGCTCAATTCAGAGGAGACCTGCTTCAAACATGCAGAGGTCTTATAACAGTGCTTGGCGTCGCAATCGTCGACAAGACGCTGAATTTCGACAAACAGAACAGGAACGTGATATTGCTAATCGACAACATAGACGTAATGATCCTTCATACCGTCAAATGGAGCTGGAGCGTGACGATGCCAATCGACAACATAGACGTAATGATCCTTCATACCGTCAAATGGAGCTGGAGCGTGACGATGCCAATCGACAACATAGACGTAATGATCCTTCATACCGTCAAATGGAGCTGGAGCGTGACGATGCCAATCGACAACATAGACGTAATGATCCTTCATACCGTCAAATGGAGCTGGAGCGTGACGATGCCAATCGACAACATAGACGTGATGATCCTTCATACCGTCAAATGGAGCTGGAGCGTGACGATGCCAATCGACAACATAGACGTAATGATCCTTCATACCGTCAAATGGAGCTGGAGCGTGACGATACTAATCGACAACATAGACGTGATGATCCACTGTACCGTCAAATGGAGCTTGAGCGTGATGATGCTAATCGACAAAATAGACGTGCTGATCCATTATACCATCAATTTGAGCTGGACCGGGACATGTCTAATAGACAACACAGACGCGCTGATCCATCTTATCGTCAAGCGGAACAGTTCCAGGATACATTGGCACATCAAAACCGACGTTCTTATGTATTATACCAACAAGAAGAGCAAAGACGAAATACTATGGAACACCAAAATAGACGCAATGATCACGAATATAGAGTGCAAGAGCAAGCCAGAAACACAGCCGAGCATCTCAGTCGAAGAAATGATGATGACTATAGATTACAAGAGCAAGCCAGAAACACAGCCGAGCATCTTAGTCGACGAAATGATGAGGAATATAGATTACAAGAGCAAGCCAGAAACACAGCCGAGCATCTTCGTCGACGAAATGATGAGGAATATAGATCACAAGAGCAAGCACGTAATACGGAACAACATCGAACAATGCGAGATGATCCACAATACCATGCATTAGATCAGTCTAGGAATACGTTGCGTCGTTCGTTGCGTCGACAAAATATGCAATATAGAGCATTGGAGCAACAACAAAATACTACACATAGACATCTAATACGTACGATGGAGCGCCAAAGCCAACATGATGTACAAAGAAATGGTCATGATAGAGTTCTTCGTCATAGACGTGATGATACCAACAGAGAAAGGGAAAGCAATCGCCAAGCACAACGGAATAGACAAATCAGGGAGGAACTACCTGAAGAATATTTGGAGGAAAACAGACGCTTATTAGTCGTAAACCGAAACTCGATGCGATTCAGCAGGTACAATGACGTCATTAAACAAGGGCCAACATTAGTATGTACCTGTTGTGGAGGATTATGGTTCAAACACCAAATAGAGCAAATATCACGGGATCGAATTAATGTAAGTACTGATTTTATTAATGATGTTTTTTGTCTTGCAGAAAGGTTTCCCTCCGAAACTAATAAGTATTACTTTTGTAAAACTTGTAGCAGGTTAATAAAAAATAAGCGAAGGCCAAACATTCGACTATCTAATGGACTTGATTTCTCAGACATACCTGAATGCCAAAAAGACTTAACGTCGATAGAAGAACGCCTAGTAACGGCAAGACTACCATTCATGATAATTGTAGCTCTTGGATATGAAAGACAAAGTGCAATACGAGGAGCTGTTGTAAATGTTCCTATTTCAGTTAATGAAACAGTTACAGCTCTACCGAGGACTTTTGACCAAGCACAGGTTATTCAGCTTCATCTGAGACGCCGTCTTGAATATCTTCATGATTACATGACTGAAACAATAAGACCAGCTAAAGTTATTGAAGCTGCTAGACACTTAATAACGACCGATTTATACATTAAACACGGCATAACTATCGACTCCAATTGGTTCGATAGTTTTGCTTCTCAAAATGTTGTACCATTTGTTGCCGATCGTCAAGATGAAAATATAATCCACGACATTTTCAACAATCAAAGAGACGATGATGGTAACAATGATAATAATGTTGATGAGTTTAATGTAGAAAATCTTAATCCAGGCGGACAAGAAACTTTGCTCGATAATGTTCCTGTTGAAAATGTTCCCTTACAGAGGGTAATAATGGCTCCCGGAGAAGGACAGCGACCTCTGGATATTGCAATGGATGAAGATTCGGAAGAACTATCATTTGTTACTATTTATGGAGGAACGAAGAGAACGTGTCCGGAAACATACAGCAAAATTATTAGGTCAGAACTTCGTAGATATGATAGACGTGCATGTAGAATTGACAAGCTACTGTACAGTTACAAAAAGCTGGAACTTTTATCTATAAAGAGTGCTACATCCATTGCTTTACGCAAGCATACACGATCGACAAATGTCACAGCGGGTAATGCACTTAACGATGCATATATGAACAACCTAATACAACATGATGATGGGTATCGAATTTTAAAAGGTGTTCGTTCTTCTCCAGCCCATTGGGAAGCAGAGAAGAAAAAAGCTATTGCAATGATACGACAATTTGGCCTTCCCACATTTTTTATAACACTTTCTGCTGCAGAAACAAAATGGACAGAACTTTTAGTTATTTTGGCAAAAACTATTGACAATACAGAAATAACTGAAGAAGATGCTTCTAATCTGAGTTTTTCAGAAAAGGCTAGACTAATACGTAGTGATTCAATTACTTGTGCACGTTATTTTGATTTCAGATTCCGACAACTCTTTGCACTTTTTAAAATGGATAATGGAATTTTTGACAGCCACCATGTAGAAAAGTATTACTGGAGAGTAGAGTTTCAACAAAGAGGCTCTCCACATATACATGGTATGTATTGGCTAAAGGATGCTCCAAAAATTGATCTAAACGATCAGGTCACATTCCCGGCTGTAATTGCGTTTATTGATAAGTACATAAGTACTAATGGTAGCGATCCAAATGTTAGTCAATACATAGATTATCAAAAACATAACCACAATCGGTCCTGCACAAGAGAATACAGAGGAGAAAGAATTTGCCGGTATGGTATCCCATATCCTCCAATGCCTCAAACGGAAATTCTCACTCCTCTTCCAGAAAGCTTTGAAAATTTAGCTCATCATAAGGAAATGTATGACAGAATACAAAGTCTCCTTAATTCAAATTTGAGTAATGAGGATATATCTAATTTGAATAACTTTGAACATTTTTTAAGTGACGAGCGGATTGATATGTCGTATGAAGATTATAAATTAGCCTTACGTTCATCATTGAAAAAACCAAAAATTTTTTTACATAGAAAATTCGAGGACAAAATGTTAAATGCATATAATCCTACAATATTACCACTACATAGAGCAAATATGGATATACAATTTATATTGGATGCATATGCATGTTGCAGTTATATCGTTAATTATATTAACAAGTCCAATCGCGGAATTTCCAGAATTTTACGCGAAGCTGTGGATGAAATAAGAGGTGGAAATTTTTCCATTAAACAAAAACTGCAACACATTGGCCATAAGTTTATTTCGGGATCTGAAATTTCAGCACAAGAAGCTGTGTATTGTTGTTTGGGAATGCGTCTCTCAGAAAGTAGTAATGCTGATGTATATATAAATACAGGTAAACCCGAAGAAAGAGTTTTAATTTTAAGATCTCGTGATCAGCTGCAAAATTTACCTTCTGACTCTACAGATATTTATGTAACAAGTCTGTTAGACCATTACATACAACGACCTGATGAATTAGAATCATTATGCTTGGCAGATTTTGCAGCATATTATAAGTTTTCTCGAACTGCAAGAAATGTTCAAAATGAAGAAACTTATGAAGAGCACGATGATCTGGAGGAAAATGATTTATCAGCCCGATTCTTAAGACTCAAAAACAATAGCGGATTTATCAAAAGGAAAACAAAGCCCAATGTTATTCGATATAGACGGTACAATGTAAATACTCATCGAAGTGATTACTTCAGAGAGTTAATTATGTTATATTATCCCTGGAGGAATGAGGAAGCCGAGCTATTGCAGAATGATAACGATGCTTTTTGTAACATTCATAAAGATGCCATTGAATCCAATAGGAGAAGATATGATGTTTTCGAAGAAAGAGAATTGGAATTTGTTCTTGATCATCTAAGAAATGAAGATGAAAATAATGGCAATGAAGAAGATGAAAATCCTGCTATTGATAATGAGTTTAGAGTTCTTGGTGTACCTGAAATTAATCCAGACATTAATGTACTTAATATACCAGAAAACGAACCAACCGAAGAGTCTCCAGAAGGTTCGATTCGTTTAATTAAACTTCCACCTCTTATAGCAGTAGCCGATTTGTTAACAATGGTGAGATCTTTAAATAACAAACAAAAGATTTATTTGAGCCATTTGTTACATAATGTAAAATCGGGAAATATATTTCACGAGTTTGTAGGAGGTGGTGCTGGAGTTGGTAAAAGTAGATTAAAATCTGCTATATATCAGTCAGTCAATTACCGATATAATTATATACCTGGTGCAAACCCAAACCAAATAAAAGTTTTGTTATGTGCTCCTACCGGAAAGGCAGCATTCGGCATTGGAGGAGCTACACTTCATTCAATGTTTTCACTACCAATAAACCAATCTTCGGGAGAGCTAAGACCACTAAGCAATGATACAGTCAATGCTTTGTACTCAAAATTCATTGATTTAAAACTACTTATCATTGATGAAATTTCAATGGTGGGGTCAAAAATGTTTAGATATCTGGATGCTAGACTAAAACAGGTATTTAAAACATCCACACCATTCGGAGGAATTTCGTTGGTAGTGTTTGGGGATCTAAGACAACTTCCGCACGTAGGTGATAGTTGGATATTTTCGGCACCCTCAAATGATCCATATAGTATTATATATGGATCTTCATTGTGGGATACCTTTAAATATTTTGAACTTACGGAAATTATGCGCCAAAGAGAAGATCAATCATTTGCTAGAGCTCTAAATAATATGGCATGTGGGAAAATGACTGAACAAGATATCTCTCTAATGAAATCACGGGAAGTTCTTGAATCCAATGTTCCTGATGAAGCAATTCATTTGCTTTCTACAAATGTCGAAGTTGATAACTGGAATACCATAAAACTTAACAGGATATCTACTGAAGAAATAATTTCGTACGCCGATGATAACGTGAAATCAGTGGGACTTTCTCGAGACAATAGGAACCGCATTTTGGAAGGTGTAAAAAGCTTTAAGACCTCGGAGACGCAAGGACTTCGGTATGAGTTAAAGCTAAAAACAACAGCTAAATATATGGTTACTGTGAATATTAACACTAGCGATGGTTTAGTCAATGGAGCAACAGGACAACTTATGCAAATTGACTTTAACAATGATCGCAAACCATTTACTTTGTGGATTAAATTTCCCGATGCTTCTATTGGAGTTTTAGCTCGGTCACAAAAGCGACATCCAGACGAAGTTCTTTGGACTCCTATAGATATGTTAGTTCGGTCTTTTCAATATAAACGCAATGAAAGTGTAAATATTGACCGTAAACAGTTTCCAGTTGTACCTGCAGAAGGTATAACTATCCATAAGAGCCAAGGTGCAACATATACAAGTGTAGCTGTTCATCTTAAATCGGGAATGAAACGCTCTGCTTTATATGTTGCATGCAGTCGAGCAACAAGTGCTTCGGGACTTTACTTAATTGGAAAGTTCCCAGCACATTTACCAAATATGACAACAAATAATGACTTAGTCCAGGTGGAGATGAACAATCTTCAAAATAGCAAAAAATTAATAACTAATTTTGATTTTTTGATGGATAGAAATTCAATAAATATTGCTTATCATAATGTTCAAAGCTTACATGCCCATATTGAAGATGTTCGCAATGATAAGCTATTGTTGGAATCTGATATCCTATGTTTCGTCGAGACATGGACTTTAAGTCATGAAAATTATGATATTCCAGGGTTTAGCATTTTACCTAGACTACGATTAGATTCAAACGAAAATGCTAACAGACGATGCAAACGTGGAATAATTGTTTACGTAAAAAATGAAATTGCAAATTTATTACAATATTGTGATAGTAAACAAGTTCACGTGGCGAATAAAACGTTTGAATATTTAATATTTAAATACCAGGACTTGCACATTATGGTTTTGTATAGAAATAAAACTTTTCCAGCAAGTACCTTAAGTAGAGAGTTAAACGAACTATTTTCTCACACTAACTATTTTAATGAAAAATGTATTATTATTGGTGATTTTAATATATGTCGAAGAAATGGTTGCTGTGAAACTGAAAGGCAGCTCAAAGATAGAGGTTTTAACTCACTACTTTCGACGAGCACTACAAAAAGTGTAACACAGATAGACTGGTGTCTATCAAATATAAACGAAAGCACAATTCGTGCTAAAACTTATGAAACTATTCATAGTTACCATGACGCAATATGTGTTAGCATATTAAGGTAGTTTATTTATAATATTTCTAAAAGTTTCAATAATTTTAACAATAAATGTATATATTGACTTAATATTCTTAAATGGAATGATAATAAACAAATAAATGTAAACAATAATCACATATTAATTTTTAAGTGTATACATTTTTTTTGGTATTTTATTTATTTTAAATAATTGATTAATTTCAACTATTTTAAAGCAATTTATTATACTTTTATTTCATGTAAATTATACATTTCGTAAAACGATGTTTACGATCATGTTATAATAATACGTAATACGCAAACCATTTTACTGAAAACATAAGTATATTTATTTTGAATATATTTACTGAATTTCAAATTAAATTTACTTTTCTCTCTACCTATAATAACTTAGAGATGAAAAAAGATTAATAATGGTTATTTTTACTTTACCAGACTTTGAATATGATAAATATCATATTTACTCTCCCTTAGAATAAGCCGTGACGTGGCGGGAGGGCTTCAGTACTTCTTAAATTTGTATTAAATTGCAAAACTTAGGAAGGAAACTAATTATTCTGCGAAATACACTGTGGTGTAGGGTATAATATGGTCGGGCTTGACCGACCATACTTTCTTACTTGTTTAAGTATGGTTATGTGTTAACTAATAGTTATACTAATAGTTTAATGAGGGTTAGAATTTAATAAAGAACCAGAATTTGGAAATTATTACAAAGATAAATTAATTAATACTCATATGTATAGCTCTTGGCTATGTTTTAAATGTCAACTATTTAAAATGTTAAGAGCTAACGTTTTTATATTCATACAGTTAGATTGAATATTTGTATGTCAAACTTGTTTGTTAAAACTTGATAAAACGTTTAATTGTCTATGACGTATTTCTATCACGAGTATTTTAAACAGGTATATTTCAAGTATTAGATTTTTTTAAATTTTACTTTTATAAAAGGTGGTAATACATGAAAGCTAATCTTACCATAAATACTAAAACTTAATCTTGCTAAACCCTCCCTTGAATTTAAAATATGACCGATGGCCGATTAAAAATCTAGATAACTTAGCTATAGTTTTTATAAACAATGCCATAGATAAAAGTAAGGGCAAAAAATCTATTGAAAAAACAATATGCAAGAGATTAGAAAGCCAGACATTATGACATACTCTAATTCATAGCAGACGGCATTACTTTTTATATGGTTTTATAAGTGTAATTGACCAGACGGCATTACTTTACATTATCTGTGTAATTGAAGTTTTTTCCATCAAATACTTAGTTCTACTACATACATATTTCTATAATATAGTCATGTGATAACGAAAACGCACTGGAAAATTTGTTTTATTTATTCTCTACCCTCACAGCAAATTGACCTTGAACTGATTCTTATAATATAGAAAATAATAATATAAAAATACAAATCCAAAAAGTAAAATAATCTCTAAACGCTTAATAAATAGCATGTCATTTTAAGAAGAAATCTAATTTAATTTGAAACGTGAGCTGTTTGTTAAAACTCAAATACAATTTAAAAAATTTAATGAAAGTAGGCGTGTTTATAAATTAATAGATTTTATTAAGAAATTAAATAAAATATTCTTTTTTTAAAGATTATGAAATTGTGAGATTTTTTCTTTTCAAAACAAAACGTACAAAGCATACAAAAATCTATAAAAATAACTAAAATAATTTTTTATATTTATAGATTTTTGTATGTTTTTTTATACCCATTATCAAAAAAGATGGTTGATTTTGGCTTAAAAATGCAGGAATTTTTACAATATTTTGAAATATTTGTACAACATAAATTCATTCACAGTATTAGACATTGTAAACTATGACCTTATCCCATCTTTCTGGCAGCATAAGGAGCTAAAATAACTGCTTATCTTTTGTGGCCGAGATCGAATCAAGCCAATATCGGATACTCTGTTCCAAAGTGAAGCATTTCCCAAAGGAGCGTTCTACTTCGATTGAAACAAATAGTAGTCGAACGGGGAAAGGTCTGGAAAAACTTCCCAACCTCTTCATTCTAACACAGAAAAAATTATATTTCAATTCAAACATTTATCCCATATTGAACTGGTTTCAATTATTTCATAATTAAATCAAGTATTCATTTGCTCAAAAACAAAATTTCTTGATATTTTATATTGAATTTTGAGTTCTGAATTTGATTATTTTGACAATTGAATATACAATTTTCGTTATTGGTTGAATTTCAAATACAAAAATTATTGAATAGATAATTTTCGTAATTGAATCACAAAAAATAACAAAAATGTGTTTTCAATTACGAAAATTATCTATTCAATAATTTTTGTATTTGAAATTCAACCAATAACGAAAATTGTATATTCAATTGTCAAAATAATCAAATTCAAAACTCAAAATTCAATAGAAAATATCAAGAAATTTTATTTTTTAAGCAAATGAATACTTGATTTAATTATGAAATAATTGAAACCAGTTCAATATGTGACAAATATTTGAATTGAAACGGCTTAAGAAATAATTTTTTCTGTGAAATAGTTTTAACAGGTATTGCAACATGTGGCCGAGTGTTGTTATAATGGAATACTACAGTTTCATGTCTGGCAGCATATTCTCGCCTTTGTTCTATCAATTCTCGCTTCAAACGAATCAGTTGTGTACGGTACATGTTCCCTGTGATGGTCTGGGCAGATTTCAGCAGCCCATAATAGATAATTTTCGTCGCACCAAATACAGAGCATTACATTAGAGTCATCGACATTTGGCTTTGGTGTCGATTCCGCAGAGCTTCACATATGATTTGTTACATTTCGGCTTATCATAATGGATTGCTTATTCATCACAAGTAATGATTCGGTGCAAAAATAATTTCATTTTATAGAGTTCAAACATCATTTCGGACATGCAAAATCGTATTTCTCGGCTTCAATTCATATGGTACTTAATTTCCCTGTTTTTGAATGAATCCGGCTGCAAATGTTTTTAAATTTGCTGCTTGTATAGTTCGCAATGATTTTGCAAGCTCTTGTTGAGTTTTAAAACTATCTCCGTGAAGTAAAGCCTTCACATCTTGGTCTTCAAATTTTTTGGCCTGGCATGGGCGACATTTGTCTTCCTTGTCAAAAACTCAAAAACATTGGTGAGCAATCAATGCACTTAAGCGGCACTTTTTTCAAATTAAAGCAAAAGTTCTCGCACAAACTTCGACATTTTTGAAGCAAAAAAAAACTTTGTTGTTCAATAACTAAACGAGAATAATGGACAGATAAATACCCTTAAATATGACATATAAGTTATTAAAACCACGTTGAAAACATACGCCATCTATTGTAGATCCCGCATTTTTAAGTCATAACCCCTGTATTTGTAGCGGACCCAGAAGATTATGAGATGATCTAGTATTGAAAATGGGTATACAATTTTCTGAGTGAATTCACTTAATTGTGAATAAATTCGAAAATAATCCATCGATGGTCAATATCTCATTTTGTTCCCATTACATGTGGCTTTGCGATAAAGAAATAAATCTTAACAATTTTCGATTTTTAATGATTTTTTTAAGACAAAAAATTTAGCTATTTTCACGTAAAAAAATATATTTTAGTTGCTTAAATTTGTTATTATAACTCCGAAAGTAATGAGCAGATTGAATCGCAATATATATAAGATTATTAACTACTCAATTTCATGTATGTATATCAAACTAGAAAATTAAAATTTTGTGAAAATGAGCGAATTAACTTAACGATAAATAAATTCGAAAAGAATCAATCGCTTTTTATAGTCGATATCTCGTTTTGTTTATATTATATTTGTGTTTGCGATAAAGTAATAAACTTGAATAATTTCTTCCGTTTTCAATTTTTCATGAGTTTTTTAAAACTCAAAAATTTGATATTTTCACTTAAAAAATATATTTTTTGCTTCCATTTGTTAGTATAACTCCGAAACTACTAAGCCGATTAAAACGCAATATATAAACGGATTAAAGGCTGTGTAAAGTTTAACTTTACTAAGTTCATTTTAATAATATCAGAGTAACCCTATTTGAGTTATCATAAATTATGTGGAGAAACGCTTAAAAAAATTCACAATTTTACCAAAAAAAATTAAAAAACAAGTAAGAAAGTATGGTCGGTCAAGCCCGACCATATAATACCCTACTTTATGTAAAAGAGCAAAAACATTTTTCTTTTAAAATTTCAATAATTTATATTTTTGAGTGATTTTCGGAAGTGGGCCTTATATGGGGGCTATGACCAATTATGGACCGATCACCTTGAAATTAGGTCGTGTGATTTGTGTCTATATAGAAGTTTACTATGTTGAATTTTATGAGTAAACCGACATTTTTAAGCGATTTATGCACGTTAAAATTATTATTTTTTTATGGACCGATCGTAACAAAATTTGGTGACATGAATTTTGTATATATAAAACTTATTTGGAGCGCAATTTGTGGAGATACATATATAAATTAAACATTAATGACCGATAAAGTCCAATTTCGGAAGGACATTTATATGGGGGCTAGGTAAAATAATGGACCGATTTCAGCCAGTTTCAATAGGGCCGCAAAAATAATATGTACCAAATTTGAGCGAAATGTCTTCAAAATTGCGATCTTATACCCTCCCCACTATGGTGGTGTAGGGTATAAACAACTTCTCCATACCATTTAAAATTTGGAGCATATTTATAATACTGGAACCACAATACATCAAAATTGTGTAGTGTTTTAAAAAGTGTTTAAAATTTTTTCGATTTTGTTGCCCTGTGTAAAAATTTAAATGTGTTTTTCTCGTGTTTTCAAAAAATGGATTTACCTAGTTTTTCCAAACTACCAAAGATATAATGATTTTAACATAAATTTCAATATAAGTCTTTTAAAGTTTTAAGAAATTAATCACTATAAAATTCTGTACTGTTCGAACCATAACAGATTCAAGTCCCCATAGAAGGCCATAAATACATATTGATGGTGGGTATACAAGATTCGGGAAAGCCGAGTATAACACACTTACTTGTTTCATTTGCGTTCAATTATCTTCAGTTTATGTATTTAAGCATTATTTTATGCATGACTACAACTGTCATTTTTACATAGTATTATGATTTTTTATATATATACATAGGTATAGGTATGTATTTACTAGCACATACTTTTATAAAATAATAATTTATAATATTATCATATTAACGTGATTTTATTAAAATTATTGTATTTATTATCATTAGTATGTGTCAAAACAATTAAAAATGTTATAATAATAGCGTTTTTATAACGTTCTGTTTAATATATATTTTTTTTTATAAAAACAAATATTTTAGTTTCAGTATCTTGATGAATCGTTAATTTCATTTAATTGACAGTTCGGTTTTTTACATTAAATTATTTATATGTATGTATATTTTAATTAAAAATAATTAATAAATTTGTTTTGTTTGGTAAATTATAAACAAAAATATTATCTGAACAAGGGGTTTTATAGATATTATGCACCAAAAATTATTGAATTTAAATGACCTCTATGTTCGGTGGCGCTTGTGTGACTTCTTATCAAAAGGTAATTCATTATATCCTGGAGTGTTGCTTTAAATCATCCAAATCTTGGTGGTTTTGTAAACTTGCTGTTTGCAATAACCCCACTTTAGGTATTTCGTACGCATCTAATAAAAAATAAATAAGAGAGCTATATTCGGATGTGCCGAATCTTATATGGCCTTCACCAAGGTAAACATACTTTAAAATAAATATTTTTAGATACATTTTTTTAAAATTTTTTTTTAAAAAAGTTTTTTCCAAATTTTTTAATTTTTTTTTATTTATTTTCAACAACCTAGCCTTATTGGCCATAACCGGTTATAAATTTCTACTTAAGAATTTAAAAAATTTTTTTTTTAAAAAGGATTTATGACAAGAACAATTTTTTAATTAAAAATAAATTTGGGTTAAAAAATATTTTTCCCGATTCCCGTATGTCCAACTTTCTATAGCCTTATATATATCGTTGCAATGGACTTTAAAATATCAATTTTTTCGAATTTTTTTATAATTTTTAAAATTTTTCGAGGTTTTCCCGGTTTTTTCCTTATGAGCCGATTTTGTCTATTTTATATAGCAACCGAGCCGGAGGAATTCTCAATATATTGATGTATGACATGTAAGTTATTTGGGGGCTACGGAAAGTCGATTTCAACATACATTTCCATCTGTATGTTGAAATCGACTTTCCGTACGATCATGTCTATATCGACTTCGCTATCTATAACGATCCACAATATATATACTTTGTGGGATCGTAAATGAAAAATGTAGAAATTACAAACGGAATGCCACTCATGGTGAAGGGTATACTAATCATTTTGAATTCATATAAAAACAAATGAAAATTTTTAAATTTTTGGAGAACCTTAAATATCATTTAATTCAGAAGAGTAAAATTTCAAAAATTCTTTTTTTTATTTAAATTTTTCGTTTCGTCCCCTTAGTATATTTTTATAATTAAACTCACAAAACAATTTCCCTTTCTTTACTTACAGAATGGTAGATTTTAAAGTTCAACAGCGCCGATATCGCAGCAAAGAAAAAACCATTGTATCAACCATTTATGGACCCGTCAAGGGAGTAAAACGTAAGTCTATATACGGTGATGTTTTCTTCTCCTTTGAGAAAATTCCCTTTGCCAAGCCACCCATTGGCGAGTTGAGATACAAGGCACCACAACCACCAGAGCCATGGACAGAAGTCAGAAGTTGTACGTCGGCTGGACCGAAACCCTTACAAAAACATTTTGTCTTTCAAATGACCGATGGCTCGGAGGATTGTTTATATCTAAATGTATATACCAAGAATGTAAGTTAGAAGATAGCAAAGATTTTAATTTATTTTTTTACTAAATTAATTTTTTATTTACTTCAGCTGGATCCCATTAAACCCTTACCGGTAATGGTGTGGATTTATGGTGGTGGTTTCCAGTTCGGTGAAGCTTCTCGTGACCTTTATAGTCCAGACTATTTGCTACGAGAAGATGTGATAGTTATTTCCATTACCTATAGAGTGGGACCTTTTGGTTTCTTGTGTTTACAAGATTCCAGTTTTGATGTGCCCGGCAATGCGGGTCTCAAGGATCAAGTAATGGCTTTGCGTTGGATTAAGGCTAATTGTGCTAGATTTGGTGGTGATCCTAATAATATCACTTTATTTGGCGACAGTGCTGGTGGAGCTTCTGTACACTATATGATGTTAACCGAACAGTGCAGAGATCTTTTTCATAAGGCGATTTGTATGTCCGGCTGTGTTCTATCACCCTGGGCCGTAACACCTCAGCACAATTGGCCTTATCGTTTGGCTGTAGCAGCCGGCTATACGGGCGATAATAATGAAAAGGAAATATTTGAATTTCTCAAGAGTGCCAAAGGTTCGGATATAATTAAGGCCAATGAAGATTTGTGCACAGATGCGGAAAAGAGAGAACGTATTGGTTTCTCATTTGGTCCTGTCATAGAACCCTATGTAACGGAACACTGTGTGGTACCCACTAAGCCAATTGAAATGATGCGTACAGCTTGGAGCAACAATATACCCATGATTATTGGTGGTGTTTCGAATGAGGGATTGTTGCTGTATACCGGTAAGTGGTGGAGAAATGTTAGTTATCATGCTGGTATTTCATTAAGTGATTTTTATTGTAGAAACCAAAAATAATCCAAAATTATTAAATGAATTGGGTGACTGCCGCTATGTGGTGCCCTTGGAATTGAATATGGATCGTGATAGTGAGTTGTGTAAGGAATATGGCAGCCAATTAAAGACAACATATTATGGTGATAAAGAGCCAAGTCTGGAGACTTTACATGAATATTTGCTGGTGAGTTTAATTCAATATTTAGAATACTAACATTCTAAAATTGTATTATGCTTTTGAAAGCATAGAAGTTTACGATAATACATCTCAAGACTTTTATTACTTATTGTCTTAATATTATGAAAGCTTTAAAAATAAAAAAAGCTTTTAATTTTTTAAAAGTCTTTTGAGCTATCATGACTAACTATATAATGAGTATTAATAAAAGCTTTTCATATTGTTTAAGCTAAATAAGAGTCCAAAGTTAAGGTCTCTATAGCTTTTAATTTAGTGCCATCATGCAAATAATAACAATATTTAAAAGCTTCTATGGCTTAGATAATACTTTAACAGTTATAAAACAGCTAATCTAATGAAAACATAACAAAGCTTAAGATTTAGCTTTGTTAAAAATAAAAATCTTTTTATAAAAATGTTTGATGCCTGCTTTGCTAAAGCTTAAAAAATTTAAATTAATCTGAGCATAAAAAATTTAGATTTTCAAGTTAGTTATAAAAGCTTTCACTTTAAATTAAGGTCATTGAAGCTTTTAAACTAGAGTCAACAAGAAACTAATGAATAAAAAAGCTAAAAATATAACCTTAAAACACAGTACAAATATATTGTAGAACTAAAAAACTTTGAGCTTTAGCTTTCGTTTGTTGTAGATAATAAAACTTAAAATTCTTTAATATCAAAAAACTTTTAAAAGTTATAAAGCTTTTCAGAAATAAATACAAATCTTTCTTTACAAAGACTTCTGAAATAAAGCTCTCAAAAGCTTAATTTAAAATAAACATAGTAAAAAGCTTTTATTATTTAAATTTCTTGAATATAATAAAACTTGAAATCCTTTAATTAATGATAAAAATCTAAATTTTCTTATTTTTCTTTGAAATATTCTGAAATTAATCTGTAAAAAGCTTTCAAATTAAGCTTAAACATAATAAAAAGCTTTTATTATTTAATTTGTTGAATATAATATAACTTGCAATCCTTTAATAAACGACAAATTCAAAATTTTCTGATCTTTCTTAGATAAGATTTGAAATATTCTGAAATTAATCTCCAAAAAGCTTTAAAATTTAGCTAAATATGAAAATATTAGCTTTCTAAACTCCTTTTAATTGCTTTTACTCTTAGATGTAAAAGCTTTTGTTTAAATTTAAATACAATTAATATATTTTACATTCATTCATTTCCAGATGGTCTCCCATGAATATTTCTGGTTCCCCATCTATCGTACAGTATTGTCCCGCATGGAGTATGCCACCCCAGCCCCCACCTATTTATATCGATTCGATTTTGACTCAAAGCATTTCAATCACTTGCGCATTTTAAGTTGTGGCAAAAAAGTACGCGGCACCTGTCACGGCGATGACCTCTCCTACCTATTTTACAATTCGGTGGCCCGTAAGCTAAAGAAACATACCAAGGAATACAAATGCATTGAACGTTTGGTGGGAATGTGGACCCATTTCGCAGCCTGCGGTGAACCCAACTACGATCCCGAACACAGTGATTTGTGGCAACCGATAACTGCGGCTGCCTTGGAGAAGAGACAAATCAAGTGCCTTAATATAACGGATGAATTAAAGGTTATCGATGTACCAGAAATGAAAAAGTTGCTGGTATGGGAGAGCTTTTTCACGCGCAACGAATTGCTATGATTAAGTTAAATGTGGAATTAAAGCCAAATAGTTAAAGATAAATTTGGTAATATGAAACACATATATTTTTGTACTTTCCTTTTTAAGAAAAAAGAAAGCTTTTTTTGGTACACAACAGCTTGTGTTATAGTATAACACAGGCTTTTAATAATTATAAGATAAATAACGAAATTTGAGTATAATGTCTTGCCATATTTATTGTTTGTCTTTAAAAATTGTTTTGTTATTTATAGTTTTCTTAAAAAAAAAGCTTGAGAGCTTTTTTAAAAAATTAACTCTAGGTCGCGTTATATTTATGTTTTTTTGCAATAGTTGAGCACAGAGAAAAGCTTATTTTACTTGAGAGCAAAAAGCTAAAAGTTTTTATATAAAAAAAACATATAGATCTGAAGCTATTTTTGTAATTATTTGTTTATTTTAAAAAAATAGTTTTGTGTTGAAAGCAAAGAGCTTTTTAAATTAAAACCAAATAGACTTCTATGAAGCTTTTGATATATTTTTTGTACAATAAAAACAAATTTTTAAGGATTTCA
Organism: Calliphora vicina; assembly: GCF_958450345.1. Taxonomy (NCBI): domain Eukaryota; kingdom Metazoa; phylum Arthropoda; class Insecta; order Diptera; family Calliphoridae; genus Calliphora; species Calliphora vicina. The sequence goes on from NC_088780.1 coordinate 24,251,554, forward strand.
AAGGAAATTTTAAATATAAATTATATTTACAATAAATCTAAAAATAAATTAAATATAAAAACCTCAGCTAGCTAACTTTAAAATTGTATATTTTATAAAAAAGCTTAGGTTTCTTACAAACGGAAATTAAAAAGCTTTAACATGGAAATTTTTTTACAGTAAAACATGTTATCTAGATAAGCTTTCAAGATCAACTTATTACCAAGCTTTAATTCTACCAAAAATATTAAATATTGTTTATTTTTTTATAAAAGCTTTTTTATAAAAAAATTAATTATCTTTATTTTTATAAAATATCTAAATCATTTAAAAAAAAAATTTATTTATTAATAAAAAGAATAAGCTTTTCAAAAGCTTTCCTGGTTTAAAATTATAAAATTCTATTAGAAGAACTTTTAATTGGCAGACTTTTGCTTAAATCTTAAAAATTATATTTAAATATATTACAAATTTTAAAAAGCTTTTTTTTTAGAGTAGACAGAGATATATTGAAAATATACTTAAGAAACAAAGTTTTGTTGGGCATGTAAGAAGACAAGTTATTGTGATTTAGGAATGAGTTAGAATGGAAAAGTATAGAAAGCTTTTTAGTTATTAAACTAATAAATTAACAAATAAAACTTAACTACTAAAGCTTAAGAAATTAAATTAAACATAGAAGACGCAACTTAAGTACCTTGGAAAGTTAAATATTGAAAACAAACTAAATTGTTTTAATTAAAGAATATAAAAATTATAACTATAAATTAGTGTTTATAAGATTTACTGTTTTCCATTTATCAAACCTTTAATCTTCCTATACTAAAACTACTACATCTGCTAAATTTCCTCTACTAAGTCTCCAACTCTTTCATAATTCTAGGCTTAAATTAACTTAAATATAGGTTATAAAAAATGACCCAAGGCCATATAAAAACTTTATATAAGTTAATTGATTTGAGTAAATTATAATTTTAAGCATTAAAATAAATAAAAAAAAATATTAAATCTATGAACATACTTATACATAAATATTTGTTAAACTATTTCCATTGTTAATTTATTTATTAAGTAGCCTTATAAAAAATTCAATTGAATTAAGCAAACTACAAACAAAAAACCAATAATAAAAAACCAAAACCCTCCGTAAATTTAAAGTGTTTAATAAACGTTAAAGTCAACCAAACTATTGAAACCGTGAACTCCGTTTAAATCAACTATTTTGCATAAATATTGTTAAACTGTCACAAAATACCACACACTTTAGTAAAAAATAATTCTGCACAAGGAAAACAAAAACCTAAATTATAGATGTATTTTTATAAAAAAAACAAAATTCAAAACAATAAAATAAAATAGTTATATTATAAAATTATAAAACTTTTAAATCTTATCAGGTATAAAAAAACAAACAACATAAATTATTGTAAAACTTAAATTGCTAAAGAAATACAATTTTAATTAATAAAATATGAAGGATTCAAAATTACATTTTGAAATAAAATTGTTTTAAATATATAAAAAAATGGGTTTTAATTAATTAATGGCCGTGTGCTCATGCCCAGGTAAGTTAAGAATACACCCATATCACGAATAAAGGAATACACAAAGAAAATATATTCGTAGCAGCTACCGAATTTTTTGCCAATCGAATGATTCGGTAGCACACAAAGAATTTTTTGGTTCAATCAACAGCAATTCAGTTGACAAAGAAGAATTTAGGTTGAAGCAACCAAACTTTTGTTACCTCTTCTAAAAAGCAGGAACACTCGATTGGAAACAAATTCGTTTGCAACTACGAATCTGTTTAAAGTAAAAACTAATTATAATTTCTTCTGAAAAGGTTTATTGTTTCTTGAATATAAATTGTTCATCTTCAAACCACAGTTTCTGGACAAAACTTTAATTTTTTTATTTAATTATTATTTTCCTAGCCTATTAGCCATAATCGGTCATAAATTTCTACTTAAAATTTTAATTGTTTGTGTTAGTTCGGTTTAACGGTTTAAAATTTGTCAACTTTAACGGTTTAAAATTTGTCAATTGTTCTTTGTTCGGAACAATTTTTTTTTATATGTAGTTTGAAGTCTCTCTCAAAAATAGAACGTCAAACTACATATAAAAAAAAATGTTCCGAACAAAAAATGTTTCAGAAACTCATGGGTGAATTCAGCTTTAGAGGCCAACACCTCGTATTAAAGTGATATTTCCCTTTCTCTGGAGGTGTTACAACTAAAACCGATCCCTACTAAATACCAAAGAACCAGTCACATTACTATTTCAGCTTCGCTTTACCAGGAACCTTTAAAGGGAAAAACTTATTTCCGAACTAATTTATATATAAACAAGTAAGATAGCTATATTTGACTGTTCCGAATCTTCACTAAATTAAATATTAAAATATTTTTTTTTTATTTTTTAGGTAAAAAAAATTATTTTTTAATTTTTTTTAAAAAAAAATTATTTTTTAATTTTTTTTAAAAAAAAATTTTGTCGAATTTTTTTTTTGGTAAATGCCTTTATGACAAAAAAAATTTTTGGATGAAAAAAATATTCGGGTTAAAAAATATTTTCCCGATTTTAACCCATTGTAGGTCCAACTTACTTAATTATATATATCGTTGCAATGGACTTTGAAATATCTATCATTGTTTTTAAATTTTTTTTAAAAAAGTTTTTTCCAATTTTTTTTAAAAAAGTTTCAATTTTTTTTTAAATTTAAAATTTTTTTTATGGAAAAATAATTTATGACAAAAAAAAATTTTTTGATGAAAAGAAAATTCGAGTTATTTTTCCCGATTTTGAACCATTGCAATGGATTTTGAAATATCTATTATTAGATATCCATATTGTATATATTAATGACTTAATAATCCATATATAGATAAAAAAATAGACTAAAATGGTTGTTCCGGTTTCTTCCTTATATCTCAGCAATTTGTGGGCCGATAATGTCGATTTTGAATATCGACCGAGCCGATAGAATTCCCGATATATTGATGTATGTTAGTTATTTAGGGGCTACGGAAAGTTGATTTCAACATACAGACGGACAGACGGAAATGGCTATATCGACTTCGCTATCTATAACAATCCAGAATATATATACTTTGTGGGGTAGAAAACTATAGATAAAATATTGCAAACTTAATACAATAGCAGTGTTTCACACATTTTTGATGTAGGGTATAATTATCTGTAAAAAATATATGCGGTGAAAAAACACATTTACCACATTAATACATCACTCATATCTGTGTTTCCAATAATCAGAAATGATAGGGAAAAAACATACGCACACGTTTATTTATCACTATAATTTAATTAATGAAATAAAATCCAATCATATTCATAAGTTCGTGCGTTTAAAAATAAAAAAATTAGAGTGCTTTATATTCAGCAATGCCGAATCATATAAGCCCTTCACATTAGAATACTTAAAAATATAAAATATTCCTAATACCCATGTAAACTTCCATGTAAACTTTGTAATCAAATTTCAGATCGCAACATTGAAGCTAATTCAATGAAATTAGATAGAATATATCGCACTCGTTCAACAATACTGTATTAACTCAAAATTTTGAGATGTTCAGTAGAGGCCAAAAACTGTTTGTGATTACATTTTAAGAGTATTTGAAAATCCGAACACATCATATTAAGCAAATTCCATTTGAAAATATATTTACATTGTTTTTCTTTAAAATTTTTGAAATTATTGCAAAATAAATCTGAAACTTCTCAATATTGTTTTGTATTAATTTATCAACAAAACAGTATCAACTCAAAATACAACCAAATTTAAATAAAACAATTTGATTATTTTTAACTTGAATAAAGGCTCAATTCAAAATAATAAGGGTACTCATTTAAACGCTTAAGTTTCCCATTTGTGCTAATGTGCAAATTTTGCGCGACGTGTTTCATGAACTCACCTTTTCAATTTTGTGCAAGTTTATACAGAAAATTTATATTTGATAAAAATGTCAAATAAAAATAAATTCAACAAAAGCTTTTAAAAAAATTTGTTCAAATTGCATACATTTTAATTTGAAAAATGTTGAATGAAAGTTAAATCTTTGGAACAAATGGTGGTATACATAGTTTGGAAGATTTTGTTTATATTCTATCTGTTGGTTAATGTTCTCAGACACAATGCCATTTAATCCAATCATTCTGTTCCAAAGTTACACAATTTTCACATGCACAAAATTTTTATATTTTTTGATTTTTATTTCTTATAAATAAAAATAAACAAAAGCAGCTGATTCATCAAATGCACAATAAATTCAAGTTTGCGAGTCTAAATTGACGCGCAAACTTATCGGAGTTGTGCAAACGAATTTCCATACATTTTTTGACAGTTCATTTGCGAGAGTGTAAAAATGCACAGATTGCACAGTTTGCGAGACATATAAGCGTTTACATGAGGACCCTTAATAATTTTTTTATGAAAATATACGATGTATTTCTATTTAAATTTTTGTATTAACTCAAAATAATACATTTTTGTTGATACAAGGTAGTCACTAATTATCACGAAAATGGTGTCAAATGTGGTTTTCGAGATGAAAAAGTAATCGGAATACGTTGAAATTTTTACAATAGATAGATATTGATGTTGTTAGTTAATTTCTTTCAAAAAGTGAATTTTTAAAAATTTTGAGTTAATACAGTATTGTTGAACGAGTGCGATATAGAATCAGTGCATTATTTCTCCTAGCACCCATACAAAAGTCCTCCTGAAATAGGAATTTATCGGTGATTTGAATGAAAATTGACAAGCGCCAAGAGTGTTGTAAATTTTGAGTTTTGAATTGGGACTTCAAAGTAGGACACCTCGGACGAAGAACGGAATTTTATAGTGGCATATTTTTTAATCTAATTAAGATATTGACTTGAAAAATATTAACTTATCTTAACCAAAAAAATAGTTCGAAATACATTTGGATCAAATTGTTCCTAATATTTGCAAGCCCATTAAAAATTTTATACAATTTTTGTTTTTGAAACTCAATAAATATGTGTATAATAAAATTTTTATTTATCAAAAAAACTCCAAAAAAATTTCAACGTTTTTTAAATTTGTCATTCTAAATAATAAATTGTAAAAATTTTTTTTGGCAATTTTGCTCATTCATTCGAGGCTGAAAAAATACTTCGAGGATAAATAGTAGGGTGGGTATTCATTCGACTAATGATCGTTCGATAAATCGAATAATTTCTCAGGAATAATTATTCGAACAATTTTATGTAAAATAATCGAATGAAACGAATAAATATTCATATATATTTAAATTTATTAGATTGCTTAAAATTTATCATTATTTCAAATATAAATAAGTAATAAGACTCACAAAAATTTTATTGTTTCTGCAATTCGACAAATAACTAAAGACAAAGGGACTTTCGATCACTCTAGATGAGTGTTCCGATAGCTCCTTCTATAAATATATAAATATTACTGCAAGAAGTTACAATTCTAAAAACAAATGAAATGAACCAATGCAAATAAAAGGTACGGAATAAAATATTTTTTATTTAGCTGGCGAAATATTAGAAGAATCGCAATTAATAATTAAAATATTAACTTAGATTAAAGTGGAGTTGAATGTGATGGAGAATGTGATTTTGAAACGGTCATCGAAAGTGATATTGAAGATGACATTTATAATGATTACATTGAAATAGATGATGGCCATGATCTTAAAATATATGTATATAAGTGATGTTATTAACCGCGTATGTAAGGGTTGCAAAATATTTAATAAATCGAATGGCGCACAGTGGTATGAGAATAAAAAAAGATGGAAATAAATCTGTAACTTCTAAACCCTTACGCCGATTTGAATGAAATTTCACATGCGCAAAGAGGAAGTGTAGTCGAGTTTAAGTTTTGAATTTGGACCTCATGAGCGCACCTATTTCCTATTTCTTCGTTTGTGTTACGATTTAAAAAAAATTGCACATTTAGAAGTTACAGATTTATTTCCCTCTTTTTTTCTTCTCATACCACTGTGTGGCGTTCGTCTTATACATGATTTTGAACATCTTTGTCTAACATGGTAATAAACTTTTTGTGCATTTGTAAATGCGTCAATCATGCACTGCCTGACTTCAAATTAGCCACATTCACTGACAATGATATCAAACTTTAGACAGATTCCCTTTATTGTGTAATTTCCCAAGACCACTTTATTAAGCAAAGATTTGGCAACGTTGATAGAGCTTGATGTATAATACAATTTGTTATAAATAATTTAGAAATAGTGAATAATTAATTTACTAAAGTATTAGTTACTCAATTTAAAACCCGAATTAATGAACGACATAAAAAATATCTTAATACGTTTATATTGTATTCAGGATCATGTCCAACTAGCTAAAAAAATTTAAAGTATAGCACACTGTGGTAAATCACAAATCTAGCTGGACAAAATTAAAAAATAAATGTCTGGCAACATTCCTTCTGATCATTTAATGAGCTTCTCAATACAAATGGGAACTGTAATTCATGTTTTGTTTTTTTTTGGTTTTTAGCTCCGATTAGGAAAAACTAAGCTTCAAAGTCAGTTGTTGTCTACAGGTACATTAAGATTTCAAAGATAGAGGTATTTTTTGTGTGACTTTGGTTTATGATTAAAAAGGCTACGGTGATTTTATTGTCATAATTTTTTTATATTATTATTAAGCTCTATTTCGAGGAAATATGCAACAATTTTCATTTAATTATTTCCATTGTAACTATTAAAAAAAACAATTTTTTTGAGAAGATCAGAAATTGGAAAAAATAAAATATTTCCTTTTTTCAAGTAGAGTTAAAGCTGTTTATTCCGCATAGTTCCGCTGTAAAACTATATTTGGGTTAATCTGTCAAGTGTTCACTTTAAGGTAAATCAAAAACATCTTGCGCATTTTTGCGACCGCCATACATTTTTTTTTCACTTTGCCAGTATGACCTACACAAAGAAAAAATAAAATATTTAATTTTTTCTAGTAGAGTTAAAGCTGTTTATTCCGGATAGTTCCGGTGTAAAATTATATTTGAGTTAATCTTTCAAGTGTTCACTTAAAGGTAAATCAAAAACATCTTGTGCATTCTCTCGACCGCCATAAATTTTTTCACTTTTCCAGTATGACTTCTACTTTTTCACGAAAGAAAATTTTTGAAGAATGGGTAAAAACTCCCAAAATACATTGCGAAAAAAAAGTTGGTTTTTTATAATCGTTTATATATTTGAACTAATTTTTTATATGATTCATAAGTGAGAAGTGAACCCAACGTGATTTATTAATTTTGTCCAGTTAGATTTGCGATCCACTACCACACTGTGCATAGCTCCAAAACGGAAACTAAAGGGTTTGCTAGTCAACTGTTTTGTAGATTGTTCGGGAGTTAATCTGTTGAAAATTTAATGATTTAATTTTTTAACATTATCAATACTTGAATTGTTAACTTTAACCTTATTTTTAGTTTTTCTTTAAGAATAAAATATTAAAAACAACGACATTAAAATTTCATTCTTTACTTTTTTATAAAAAATTTAAATTATTCGAATAATTCGATTAATTTTAAATGTGTGATCGAATTATTCGAACATGTTAAAATCTCTTATTCGAATTATTCGAACATGAGAAAAATCTAATAATTCGAATACGCTAATAAATAGGGAACACATCAAGGTTTCCAAAGCTGCTTTCCGCCTTATGATCGCGGCTTTTTGATTTTAGAACATGTGGCACAAATTTTAAATTTTGATAAAAAAAGTTGGTCAAATTCCTAAGGGCTTAGGAGCGACATATTCTTGAAATAGAACATGTTTCTTATACCAAAATGTACTCCGTAAAGATACCTTACAGAAATATATAAAATTGATATATTTTCTTAAAGAAAGTTTTTTTCGCCTAAAAAAACCGTATTTTTTTGAATTTTTAAATTGAAAATCGTTTATTTTTGAATTGATAATTGATATTGCTTTGAAATCTTTCGCATATTATCGGTAATTTAGTTTTCTAACTAACAAAAAAAATTTTTGTTAATTCGGTCCAAAAGTACGCCCTATATTTTTAAAAAAGCGGACCAAGGTATCGCAAAATTTTAAGTTTGAAATGCCTATAACTCGGAAATTATAAGAGATAAATAGCTCTCGCACGCACAATACCTATCCGTTCGCTTTTCAAAAATATAAAAACCTTTGAAATCAGATGGGAAACAAAAAAATTACACGTGTTTAAAAATTTTACATGACGAAGATACCCCTGAAGCATTTGTACGGTCCATTTAAATAAATTGTACTCGAATACTCCTTGGCTACGCCCACGTCAAATTTTATGCCGATCGGACCAGCCGTTTAGAAATGCCAGATTTATTTCCAACAAATTTTGATTCTTCCTCACTGCAGTGATGTTGACAGTTTGGTGCACCAAATCAATATAAATATTGGTGTTTGCGTACAGCTTGTATTTATACTAAATCTGTAAACGAAATTTTCAAAAAACCTAAGAAATTAATGCGCATGTCCAAAAAATATTTGACTTGTACGCTGACAAAGCAGTACTTAAGCAAATACAAAACAGTTGATGTCGATTTAAATTCTTTTTTGTTCAGGCATGCGCAGTAATGGCCAAAATTCTATTTGTGTAAAAGAAACACAAGTTTGTGTATCTGTTAGCAAACAATTTTCGCTTGTGCATCAGCTATTTATACTAAAACTTTAAACCGAAGCGAATGGGAATTTTTACGTTGACAAAGCAATACTTAAGCAAATACAAAACAGTTGATGTCGATTTAAATTCTTTTTTGTTCAGGCATGCGCAGTAATGGCTAAAATTCAATTTGTGTAAAAGAAACGCAAGATTATGTATCTGCTGAAATTTTACGCCTGTGCATCAGCTATTTATACTAGAACTTTAAACCGAAGCGTATGGGAATTTTTACGTTGACAAAGCAATACTAAGCAAATACAAAACAGTTAATGTTGAAATAAAAAGTTTTTTTGCTCAAACATTCGCAGTAATGACTGAAATTCTATTATTGAAAAGAAACGCAAATATGTGCATCAGCTATTTATACTAAAACTTTAAACCGAAGAGTATGGGAAGTTTTTGTACTAAAGTGATGAACGAAAATATTTGTTTGTTTTTTATTAAAATTGGACTATGCGTTTAGAAGTTACAGATTTTTTCTATAACAGCTTAATGTGTCAATGTACGACAAAATGTGCAAAAACAAATTAAATTTTAAAATTTGTTTTTCTTTTAAATTGATAAGTATTTTAAGTTTTTTTTTACTTCCCAGAAATAGATTTCTTTTAAATCAAGATTATTGGTCTTATAATATGGTTTTATGGGGCTACTTTGGAAAATATAAATCAATAAAGTAATAGTAAAGTTTATTGACATCATAAATCTAGTGTTTTTTTTTATTCCTTGGTTCTAATCACATACAACATTGCTAACTGTCCGTTTTTAAAAGATTAAATTCAACATAAAGGTAAATAATTACTAAACTATTTTACTCTAATGACATCAGTCATGTTCATGTTCAAGGTAACATTTGTAATTTCCAGTTTTTTTAAATTAATTATTATGATTATGTTATCGTTAATGCAAACAAAATGTTGAAAGCTCTAGATAAGTTTGTTGTATTCTTGTATTATGTTCATTAGTAAATCATACTTAAAGCAGTTAGAATTATTAACCCACTAAAAGGCAAATGATTTGAAAATTTAAAACTATGTTTTGTTAAGAACTAAATTTGATTTTAGTGTCATTTCATACAAAAATAAGAAATGAATAGATACTAAAATCAAAAAAGTTAATAATTTTTTTTTTATATATTCTTAACAAAAACAATACTTATAACTCACAAATATGTATATCAAAAAATTCACGTCATTTTCTAGACTAATAAGTTTTCTTTCTAAACCCGTTAAAAAATTTAAAGTCGGAAAAAAACTGACTGAGTTACAAGTTGACGAACATCACAGAAAACGATTTTTTCAGAATAACTTCAGAATTTGAGGGTGTTTCTGAAATTGACACAATTTGTAATGTACAAGGTAGAGTATTCAATTAATAGGGTTTCTGGTTTAATCGGTTAATCGAGCAAATAATTAATCAAGGTTTAGATTTACTCGGTTAATAATCGGTTAATTTAAAATTATTCGGTTAACCGAATAATTTCTATTTTCATTTTAAATTTAAAATACAACAACGAATTTTGTGTAAAAAAACATAAAAAACAACAAATAAGGTATTTGAGACATTTTTGTAAACATATCGCCTATTTGCTGCAACAACGTCATAACTCAAAATCCGTGTTTTATGAACTGAGTAATACAAATAATACGAATTATGACGTTGTTGCAGCAAATGAGCGATGTGTGAGTTTTTTAGGGTTTTAGTGAGATCTTCTGAAATAATCTTTTATAAAAAGAATATAATTTAAACGATTTTTTTCTTTAGATTTAATAAAACTTTTCATCGAAAAAAAACTCTCGCTGATTGTATGTGTTGGAGAAATCAAAAGCATGATAAAGAATATTCCTTTTTGGATTGTTTTAGATTTTGATTAATTTAATAGTTTCATTTAGTTATGATAAAAGACTCATTTCAAAAAAAAGTTTCGTCTATAAATGTAAATACAAACAAATTTGCAAAGACATATAAAATAAATATGAGGGGGTTAGAGCACAAGGGGTTCAAGTGCCTTTTTTTCTCAAATTGAGTTAACATATGGAGTTAGTAGGTGAAGTTCATAGCACAAGAGTTGAATGTGGGATTCTCATCCGTTAGCGAGATATGGCGACCAATTCTAGCACTTGTCATTAAAATACCTGTTTCGGTTGGAGCACATGGGGTTCATGAGCACTTAAACCCCTTGTGCTCTAAGCAAATATTAAAATTAATTTTTCACATGGACTGATTTAGTGAATTCAGATGAGTGATCAGCTAAAATCTAGCAATTAATTCCATCACTTGTTTTCAAAACACATGTTTCAAATACATTTGTGGATTATTTTCCAAAAAACAAAAAGTAACATAAAATAATGGAATCGAGTATATTGATTTTTGATTTTTTATTATTTATGGTACGTAAGATCATTAAAAATAAGTGAATCTGAAAATAATATTGACGAATTTTCTGAATCTGCTCATCTTATACAAAGATGATCTTATGAATGTGCAGGAAAACTTCACCAAACTAAATCTGAAAGCTCGAAATGTTGACCGAGTCGTGTAGTTACTACCATAACTTCCTCCAAAAAACAGCGTCAAAACAATAATATTCCAGAAATTCAAGAACCTACAGGATCTTCTTTGCTGTATACCACCAATTTACCACGAATGGTTTAAAGCACTTCCTCAAATTGGAATGGAATAAATTCCGGAAAGAATAGAAAGTCAAGGTGAGGATGACCCCGATGATGTCATCTGATTATGACGACTAAAAAATGTAACAAAGAACCATAAAAGCTTTTCTTAATTAAATGTTAATAAAAAAATTGAGTCTATGTGGTTTTCTTATTAGGTAATTCAGAACTTTGAAAAAAATTAAAGCACAAGGGGTATAAGTGCGGCTTTCCTCACTTCAAAGTAAATTTTTTGTATTTGTATATATAAAATATGGTATTCTTTTATCATGTTAGATTAAAATATATCTCAGGATCTCTATTAATTAAAAGGCAATATTCCAGATAGCATCTATAATTTTTTATTGTAAATTAACTTTAACCTCATTTTTCTCGTTATTAAACATTAGTCACTTGAATCCCTTGTGCTCTAAGCCCCTCATATGTGAGTTGTTATACATACTCACTAATCATGTTTATTGGATGTTCAAAAATATCTAATTTTAATTTGAAATTTTGTATTTGAATTGAAACGGAAAAATAAATACAAAAAAATTGTTTAAAGTGCAAAAAAAAGGAAATTCGGTTAATTGGTTAATCGAAACAAATTAATCGGTTTATTTGTTATTTGAAAATCGTCAATTTCAAATTATTCGAACAGTTAGCCGTCCAAAATTAATCGGTTAACCGATTCAATAGCAATATAAAAACTTTTTTTTTATAAATTTTGTCCAAACAGGTATTTTTCTCATCCATGTAACTTATTATCAATTGTTCTTAGCACAATGTTTCCGAAATATTTGAGATAGCTATTTCTTCAATCTTTCGAAAAAAAAATTAAAATAATAGGTATAATTTCAATGTTTCTAAAATATAAAGTTTCTGTAATACTATGCGTTGCACACATATTTTTGAACGGTTTAAGAAAACACTGTAAACACGGCACTAAATGTTAAAGTTAAAAAAATTTCTGTTGTATAACATAATGTAGAAACAGATAATCAAAGCTCTTCTAAAGCTTTTTATAAAAATGCGATCATTGCATGCTAAAGATTTTTTCTTATATTATTTGACTGAGTTGCCATATTTTAGGTAAATTATAAAATTTAATGATTCGTGAAATAAATACAGATTTTCCATTTTTTAATAAAAGAAATTTAAGCATGGAAGCATATAAACCAATCATAATTTTAAAGTAAAATCTATCATTTCCGTCCCCACAAAGTATTCATATTCTGGATTTCTATAGACAGCAATATATCCGCTATAGTTCAATATAGGTTTCTGTTTAAAATCAAGCCAAAATGGCTGAAATATAAGCAAAAAACCAAGACTACTTCGATTTTTTCATAGTTTTGTTCACCAAATTTTTTTAACAGAAATTTTATTCCACCAAAATTTGATGTTCAACAATTTCCTTTTTTTACTTTTAACTACTATTCAACTCTTTTTGTGAGTAATTGTTAGACTTTTTCCGTCCGTATGTTTCATATAGAAAGAAATAACGCTACCTAATTTCATGGCGATCGGTCCACAATTTGTAGTAGCTCTCATATAAGATCCACTTCCAAAAATTACTTTACCAATCCAATACAATATAGTATACATAAATCCTAACCTAATTTTGTCATGATCGGTCCATCGATCTTCCAAAAATCAAACATGCATAAATATTTTATAAGTATTAATTAATATCAACATATTCCAAAATGTAACTGAAATAAGTTTTATATACACAGAAATCTTGCTACAAAATTTTTGAACGATCGGTCCATATTGAAACAAATATAGCTCCCACTTCAGAAAAAGGGAATTTTTAATAATTTTACAACATTTTGTACAGATTCGAAGGTCGAAATGCATTTTGACTTTTAGTGTCATAATTTGTGAAATTTTGTGTGGGATTTTTTTTTTTTAAATCAAAGTGTTACTAACTTTAAGTCAACCAATCTATTCGAAATATTTTGTTCTTAAAGGTAAGATATTCTTCTTTCAGTCTATGCATTTGTAAATGTTAAACAATTAACAAAAAGTGTGTTGAGAACGCAAAAACTAAGGGTTGCATCAATCCACTGTTGCGGCTAAATTTATCGGCGTGATATATTTCATGGTTTCTTACTTTTATGTTATATAAAAAAATGAATTTTGAGTGTTGAATTTGATAATTTTGACACAATTTTCGTTATTGGTTGAATTTCAAATACAAAAATTATGGAATAGATAATTTTCGTAATTGAAAACACAAAAAATAACAAGAATGTGTTTTCAATTACGAAAATTATCTATTCCATAATTTTTGTATTTGAAATTCAACCAATAACGAAAATTGTGTCAAAATTATCAAATTCAACACTCAAAATTCATTTTTTTTATATAACATAAAAGTAAGAAACCATGAAATATATCACGCCGATAAATTTATTATCTATTCAATAATTTTTGTATTTGAAATTCAACCGATAACAAAAATTGTATATTCAATTGTCAAAATTATCAAATTCAAAATCATAGAGAATAGACATAGAGCGGAAACTCTGCTGTCAAAGACCTAACTCAGTTGTCAGAAACCTAAGTGATGAGAATGTATTAGTAGAAAAAACTATGTGAAAACAAAAACAACACTCGTATGTGTGATAATTTTGAGTAATTTTTTTTTTTTGAGTTTTTTTCTAGTTTCCGCTCTATGTTTCTCTATGTTCAAAATTCAATAGAAAATATCAGAAAATTTTGATTGATTTAATTATGAAATAATTGAAACCAGTTCAATATGGGATAAATGTTTGAATTTAAATATAATTTGTTCTGTGTGATGGCTGTTCTGAGTTTATTGGGTCGCAACTTTGTTCAGCTTTTTAAAGTTTGGGTAAAAGATATGGGCATTTCCACCGAAAAGTCCACCCAGACCAACAAATTAAAAACTAATCAATTCAACTAAAATTTGGAGTTATATATACGGAAGTCATGTCACGTAATTTTGTTATGATCGGTATCGGTTAATCATAGCTGCCGAAAATAATTTAACGAGCATAAATCTCTTAAAAATGTTGGTATCCACATAAAATTCAACAGAATTAAGTTTCATATAAACATAAATTAGGCGAGCTAATTTCATGGCGATTTGTAATACGAAAATAAATTATTAAAATTAAAAAAAATATTTCTCATTACTTTATTACTTGTTTTCTTTTTCTTATTTTTTTAAATATATGAAATGGAAATTCAAGTAACATAACGTCACGTCACATACTAAGGCTAACAAATAATAAAGGAGGAAGGATTTTAAATTTTATAATTTGAAAAATAGATCTATATTATTCCAAATCCTACAACAAAAGGTTTTATAAAAAAAGTCTTTCCCAATTCGCAGAGTTCAGCAATTTTGTAATGCAAGTTAAACCGCTTTTCTGTTTTTGGTAACGTCAGGCAATGGCATATTTTTGCTATATCTTCAACTCCTTAGGGTCAATTGATGTAATATTTTTTCTGAATAAAGTGGTACTTAATTACTTCGTAAAAAACTTTTTACAAATTTGACTTTTTCATTATTTTTTTAACATTTTTCGAACAAATGTCACGTCACGCCCATATAAAAAATCGTACTTGAAAATTTTATGGAAAGATCATAATTGTTCATTGATCCCACTTGATCGATAATAGACTCAAAGTTTATTAAATGACTAAGGCCGGGAAACTTATTAAATTTTAAACATAGTTAAACTTAATCAATTTTTAAATATTAGTTTTTGTATGAAAAAAATATACTTAAACATTGATTATGCCTTAACTATGTTTAAAATTTTGATAAGTTAACCGGCCTAAGGCTGGGAATCTTATTAAATTTTAAACATAGTTTTATATAGCTGGGAAACTTATTAAATTTTAAACATAGTTTAGGCTTAATCAAAGATAAAATTTATTTAATTTGTATTAAAAATATATATTGTTACGAAATTATGCTTGAATTCAAATATAACGATTTTAAGGGCTGATTTAAAAGTAGCATAATGCTTTCAAATAACAGTGCTGTAATAGCAAACTGTAACATATCTGTGGGCATTATTAAATAAAAGCTTTCAGTTGATTTGATCGTAAGTTGGCAACGCTATATTCGAATTCGTATATTCAGTTAAAGAACATTGTAGAAAGTACACCACAGATGGCGTATGTATTAGTAAGATCTAGAATATTCGAATTTTGACAGTTAAAGAACAATCTAGAGTGCAGATGGCAGTGTTATAAATAGTGGCAACTGAGTGCTATAAAGTGTGCTGTCTTTTTCAATTGAATTTGTGTACATTATAAAGTGTGTCTTTATTTCTGCGAATTTATAAACGTGTGTAAAAAACACTGAGTGACTATTTAATTCTGTTATTATACATTCTAAATAAATAAAGAGTTGTTAAAATTTTCAAACTACTAAACGGCTTTTATTTGCAATCAAAAGTATCCGGTTTATTTAAAGGAAATAAACCAGCGTTTTGAAAAGGTTAAAAACGTAACAATATGTTAACATTGATTAAACCCGACCTAAGAGTCTAAGAGCCTTTATTAGGAGTAATGCTTTAATATTGTATAAAATATATATTTGTGTTAATGTGATATACGACAAAATGTGCTACGCGAAATCAAATAAAATTTTAAAAGGAAACTGTTTTTATTCATATACTCGGAGTAGCGTATTATACGGTCGGACTCGACTGTAGTTTAGAAGATAAGTATCATCAATTATCATTTGATTTGTTGTTTATTCACTGTTTATTGTTTACATATAGGCAATTCCACGACTGAAAACCCAGAAACCCTTGAAACTTTTTTTCAAGATGATTTGAATAGGAGATAACACTAAACTATTACTATGCATAAGTATTTAGAGCTTATTTCAACATTTTATTGGCAAAAATAATAGCTTAGCTGACTAAATTTAATTTTTTAATTTAATTGGCGTGTTTTAGGCTAAAATTGCGGTTAAAACTAAGGTCCCAATTAGCATATAATGTGAAATGAATTTGACTCTGATTGTTTATTTGCTATTATAAAATTGTTTATTGAAACCGAATGTATATTTTCTATTAATTTTTGTAGTTTTGTATACATATATTTACAGAATATATATTGTTTTACTATAAGAGAAAAATCTGTCACGTACGACTATTAATTTTTATTTATTATAAAATCATCCAAAGATTATTTTTATTAAAATATGACGGATTGTAAAGGAAAAATATTTCGTTTAGTGTAAGAAATTAAAGGAAAACATAACAACTTTTACGATTCGAAAATTTTCGCATATTTTTTTTTGCTCGATATTTTGAACAACAATGTTTCGAAATCACTCTTTATTATTTTAAAATATAGTACCCTCTGAATGGAACATAAAGACCAACTTATTTTTCAGATTCTCTTATTTTTGCAAAATCTATTCCACTCTATAGGCTTACAAATGTCACGTACGACTATATGGAATTGCCCATATGTATTTTACACAACAATTTAACAAGTTGCCTAATTTCTATCACATCTGGCAACTTTATGTAAAGAGCAAATGTAAACAATTCCCACCAACTATGCTCTGCTCTCTTTCTCTTTTCATTTGCTGTTATTACATTTTAACATTAACAGCTGCTTGATATACTGTTAACCGGAAATGACATGTTAAACAAACACGATCATTAGCTAAGTGAAACCGGCTCACCCAATTAAATGCAATCAACAAAACTAAATATTTAGATAGATATTCTCTTTAAAAACAACTTTCTCTTCAACCAAACAGTTATCAACAGACATTCAAAACGCCCAGACGTAGTAACGGATAGTGATCGTACAATTCGTTAATTTTTTTTACAAAGTAAATTTACTAATTTAAAATAATTTTCTTATCTATATGTGTAAAAATTAAATAATTAAGATTAGATTGTAAATAATAGTTTAAATTTTCAATAAATTTAAAAAAGAACTCTACAAGTTTGAAAGAAAAAAATCAAATATTCAAAAAAAAAACAAATAAATAATTTACAAAATAAAACAAAAGAAATTAGGTAGACCCATTAAGCATTTGAAAAACAAACTCAAAAATTATAAAAAAAAATGAATGCGTTTTAACAACACCATTTACCTATTTGTTTTCATAATATTTAATTTGTTTTTGGTGTAGAGTTGTTGTAGTTTTTATTGTTGTTCTGTGTATCTTTTGTTGTGGTTTGTGAGTGTAACTACCTGTTGTAATCATGTGGTGTATCTATGAGTTTTGTTGGATTTTTTATTTGTCTTTTTTTTGTTGAATGTTTTGAGGAATGAGTAGTGAGTGAGCTCTCACTACAAACATTTGATTTATTTTCATAAGTGTGTGTATTGTATTTATTTTATATCTTTCTGTTTATATGTACATATTTGTATGTAGATATGTACAATAGTTTTTCGAGTGTTGCAATCTCCTTATATTTTTTTGGTGTATTTCAAGAGATATATTTTGTAAATCTTTTTTTTTTTACTTATGCAGATTGTATTTTTAATGAAAACATTTTAATATAAACAAAAGATTCAACAAAATAATAAAATTTTAAAAGAATTTAAAACGTGTTTGAAAGTTAAAATAGCTTACAGAGATTTTTAATTAAACAAAAACCATCAAGAAGCAACAGAGAGAGAGTGTGCATCATCAACAAACTTTCAACATGAGTAACATACGTCTTTGGGATATGTTAAAAATTAGCGTCAAGTGAGTATACACAAAATTTCAATAAAATTATGCTAAAATTTTATGTCTGCTTTATAATATAAAGTTTATATGAATGAAGTTTTTATTATACTAGTTTAAAAAAACAATTCCATTTCAAATTTTATTTATAATAGAAATAGTTAATTTGTCTAAAGAACTGTAGGAATGCTTTATTGTGACCCACTTTTATACATACTCTTCTTTGCTGACATTTTTCAATAATTTCTAAATGCTTATTGTTTTCCAAAAGATCATATGAGTTTGTTTATTTTTCATATTTTACTTTTCAACAAACCACTTTAAGTAGGTTGCAAATGTGTTTTCTTTACTTTTTAAAAATTTTATTAAAAAATCTATTAGTTTAATCTTTAATTAAAAACTCTGTGCTTGTTTCTCTTTTGGCGCATAATTTATGTGAGCTTTAAATGACATGTATGTATTACACAATTGAATTTACAAATTACATTGAATCAAAATATAGCTTTCTGATAATAAATAAAGGGGGTCTCAAAATAAAATACAAGATTGGAACAAGGAAGAAATTATGGTCTGTCAGAGCAAAAACATTTTTCTTTTAAAATTTCAATAATTTATATTTTTGAGTGATTTTCGGAAGTGGGCCTTATATGGGAGCTATGACCAATTATGGGCCGATCAGCATGAAATTAGGTCGTGTGATTTATGTCTATATGAAAGTTTTTTATGTTGAATTTTGTGTGTATACCAACATTTTTAAGCGATTTATGCACGTTAAAGTGATTTTCGGAAGCGGGTCTATATGGGAGCTATGACTAATTATTGACCGATCGTAACAAAATTTGGTGACATGAATTTTGTATATATAAAACTTATTTGGATCGCAATTTGTGGAGATACATTCATAAATTAAACATTTATGACCGATTAAGTCCAATTTCGGAAGGACATTTGTATGGGGACTAGGTGAAATAATGGACCGATTTCAGCCAGTTTCAATAGGCTTGGTTCCTGGGCCGAAAAAAACATGTACCAAATTTGATCGAAATATCTTCAAAATTGCGACCTGTACTTTGCGCACAAGGTTTACATGGACAGCCAGCCAGCCGACCAGACGGACGGACATCGTCTAATCGACTCAGAAAGTGATTCTAAGTCAATCGGTATACTTTAAGGTGGGTGTTAGACTAGTATTTTTGGGCATTACAAACATCTGCACAAACGCATAATACCCTCCCCACTATGGTGGTGTAGGGTATAAAAAAGTGTAAATAAATCATGAACTTCTAAACTTCTATATCAAAAATTAAAAATGATGTCAAATTTTTGTTCTCGATTCGATTTGAAAGATTTTTATACATGTAGAATCTACTAAAAGAGATCTACAAACACATTGCTATAGCTATATATTATCTCTTGTAGTCTACGAGTTATTCGTTATTAAAATTTAGTGGTTTTACCTACCTTAGTTTGCTTTTTGCTAATAACGTATCCAAATCCATACCGATATTCTTGAAATGTCTTTTTTTTAATTAGCAGCAAATTTGTTAATATTCTTTAGAAACAATTGTTTAAATGCCCTACTGAGTCAAAAGTTACGTGCATTCAAATTAAAAAAAAAATAAAAAAGTAGTTTTTTCGCGATTTTTTTTTTGAAAAAATTACTTACGTTAATGTTTAGTTATACAGAAAATAAAAACTAAATAAATAATGTGTTTATAGTTTTCTAAAAGGTAACATTTTGAAAAGAAGAAAAATAATTTCAAAATTTGTATTATTGCGAAGGTCTAGAGCCTTCCGAATTAGACCTATTTTTTATGTAAATTTGAAATTTATGCTATTTATGCAGATACCAATAAAATTCCATGGATATGTCAAATCCATAATTTAACATTAAACTAATTTCTCAAATCAAAAAAAAAAAATTTAAATTTTTTCTTGAATCTAATAAATACTATACAGAGAAAATAGATTCATGATGGCAACTGATTTTTTAGCCAATCAAATTTTGACAGTTGCATGCACTATCACAAAATTCTATTGTAATAACTCAAAAAATATGATACACATTACTGATTTATACCAACCACCAAAAATATTGGTGGTTGTGTTTTATACCCACCATCGAAATATTGGTCGCAGAACCAAAAAGTATATAAGACAATCTATAAATTCCCGTCCGTCTGTCTAATGTTGGCGCGATAGAACATCCAGGGAAGAACGTGATAAACGGATAAACGTTTCCCCAAATGGACAAAAGCGGTTAAGTAGGACCAGAATTACGTATCAAAACGGCAAGCTTCAAAAAGTTGATATGTTTCAAATATGTTTTTTTATTTACTTCAAATATATTGCATAGAACATCATATAATTTTTCACACATTGTTCTTTTGATTAAAAGCCAAGGTACCTGTCTTAACAATTCCATTAAACCACTCAGCACGAAGTAATTACACAATGATTCAAACCAAAATGAAGTGGTACTAGTTTGGTTTTTCGTACATTTATTCACTTATAAGCCAGTAACTTAGTTAAATATCAAATAATTTTAAAAATGTTGCCGATAATGTAACCTTGCTATGCATTATTTTTTCCAGCAAACATATTTTTTTTCAATTAGTTCTCAATATTCCCAATTTGCTTACCTAAAGTCAAGAAATGTTAAATAAAATTAAAAATATCTTACAAATTTTACCAGATAAAAAACCAAAAAATCAAAATATCTCGTTTGGAATTATAACACTATGCGACAAATAGTAGGGTCAGTGATCGGCGGGAGTTCTGCCGTCTACGTATCCCGGCGTTTTGCTGGGTCAGTTCTAGGAATCGAGATATATCGATTTGAAATTAATATGCATCGTATACGGAATTTTTTATTTTTTTGCCTTTTTCATGCATTTCCATCTAAATGTCCGAATATTGCAAAGTTATGTTCAGTAAAGTTGTTAAGCTCAACACCGGCTACAACACAGTCAATAAAGAAAAGTGGTATTTTTGATTTTCATTGAATGGGACCCTGGAAATCAGTTTTTCATAATTTTTTTCGTTAGTTATCTTACAAAACTCAATTCAAATCATCTAAAACTATACTCAGAAAAGAAATATAGTTGTACATGTTATGTATGTATATATGATTGCGGTAATCATAATATGTTCAAGTTTACCATTCATATAATTGTAGCAATCGTATATATGATTGTAGTACCAAGCGAAACGCCGGGACAGGTATAACTTTTTTTACCGACCTAACATTTCCCGGTGGCAGAACCCCCGCCGATCACTGACCTTACTATTTGTGGCGCTACGAACGAAGTCCCCAATGAACAAAGTCCCCAAACCGAAAATGAACTAAGGCCCCAAAATTGGGGGTTTAATTCATTATGAATTAAAAATACTGCTTATTTTTAACATAATTATGATTTGAATTAAGTCAAAAATTTAAAAAAGTAGAAAGAAAATATAAGAATTTTTTCTGCTATTAGAAAATATTCATTTATGAGCACTGATAAAAATTCTACAGAAATCAATTTGTTATTTTTATCGTTTGGTGGCGAAAATGTGTTAGGCAAACATACAAATAAGTACAACTCAGCAGTTTTAATAAAAGTTAAAATAACGTTTAAAAACATTTTCTGTTATCTTAAACATATAAATACGTGATATTTTGTATCGACTAAATTATTTTCGATCTATCTAAAAATAAGTCTGAAATAATCAATCAAGAAAGCAGAACAATCGAAAATTGGAAGTAAAAAATATAAATAGCCCAACACATTTTATCGCAAAAGACTTAATTACGTCACTGAACTACGGTCAGCAATTTTAAGTAAAATTTTAAATATTCTCAAACCAGCAAGAGAAAAATTTGGGAACAAAATCATGTAACAAAGTTCGATTATATGTTATCTGATTTAAAAATGTATGATTTTTTAAAAATTTTAGCTTTTTTTTGGAACATTTGTATAATGTCAATTTATTCAAAGTATTAGCTATGTGTTAGCTATGAACTGTTCCCATCATTCTGGCAACATATGGCTTCCGAGCCAAAAAAAAACTGTTTATCTTTTGAGACTAAGAACGAATCAAGTCAGAGACAGTATTCTACATCGATCGAAACAAATATTAGTCGGACGAACAAGGTCTAGACTATAAAGCGGGTGAGGCAAAACTTCCCAGCCACTTTTTTCTAAATACTAGTAATTTTTATTAGACACTAAAAAGCATACTATTGCATCTATGGTTTCGTCTGCCATTCTGGAACGAATTTTGTTTCCGACATATGCTGCTGCAGAAAAATATCTTTCATATTGTCAAAGCCGTTTGCAAATACTTATAACAAATCTGCAAGTATTTTCCTCATGTTCCTTAAGAAATAAAGTGATCTATTTCTTTTGCAAGTTGCAAATCTACATTATAACCCACTCTAGGAAAACCAAAAACACCGCTTTCCTTTATTAACTATGTTGTAGCAGGAGTTGAGCTTAACAACTTTGCTGAACATCACTTTGTGATATTCGGGCATGTAGAATGTCAAAATGCATAAAAAAGGAAACAAATATGACAATTTCCCCTATTTATTTATGAAAAACGGGATTTCGAAATCCCGAAAATCCCGGGATTTAAAATTAAAAAATCCCATGCTTCGGGGTTTAAGAAATCCCGAAAACTCCGAGATTTTCGGGAACGGGATTCCCCGTTTGCCATCTCTAATCCTGCTGCTCGCACACATTTTGATATTGCTGCTTGTATAGCTCCCAATGATTTTGCAAGCTGTTTTTGAGTAATGCCTCCAATTCTTTATCTTCGAACTTTTTTGGCTGGCCTGGGCGATCCTTGTCTTTCGTGTCAAAATTACCACTTCTGAACCGCACAAACCATCTCTCGCATGTTGAAACCGATGAAATACATTCAGTCGGAAAAGTAAAACAAAACTTCCCGCATATGATCGCATTCAAAAGATACGTCCAGCGTTTTTAAGTCATACGCCCAATTTTTTTTTTTTTTTCGTTTATTTATCAAAAAAAAATTATTAACTTAAACTGCAAATAAACAAACAGTTAATAAAATACATTTTTTGCAAATATAGTCCCAAAATCGGGCACTCAAATGCGTTTAATATTTACATATTTACAATATTTATACCCTACACCACCATAGTGGGGAGGGTATTATGCGTTTGTGCAGATGTTTGTAACGCCCAAAAATATTAGTCTAACACCCACCTTAAAGTATACCGATCGACTTAGAATCACTTTCTGAGTCGATTAAACGATGTCCGTCCGTCCGTCCGTCTGGTTGGCTGGCTGGCTGGCTGGCTGGCTGGCTGTCCATGTAAACCTTGTGCGCAGAGTACAGGTCGCAATTTTGAAGATATTTCGATCAAATTTGGTACATATTACTTTTTCGGCCCAAGGACCAAGCCTATTGAAACTGGCTGAAATCGGTCCATTATTTCACCTAGCCCCCATACAAATGTCCCCTCGAAATTGGACTTTATCGGTCATAAATGTTTAATTTATCTATGTATCTACACAAATTTCGCTCCAAATAAGTTTTATATATACAAAATTCATGTCACCAAATTTTGTTACGATCGGTCCGTAATTAGTCATAGCTCCCATATAGACCCGCTTCCGAAAATCACTTTAAAGTGCATAAATCGCTTAAAAATGTTGGTATACACACAAAATTCAACATAGTTAACTTTAATATAGACATAAATCACACGACTTTATATAGACATAAATCACGGTGATCGGTCCATAATTGGTCATAGCTCCCATATAAGGCCCACTTCCAAAAATCACTCAAAAATATAAATTATTGAAATTTTAAAAGAAAAATATTTTTACTCATTTACTTGGTGTAGGGTATTATATGGTCGGGCTTGACCGACCATACTTTCTTACTTGTTTTTAAATAGTTTTGTATAATATTTTACTTATAAGTATTGTTAGGTTTAAATAATTATTATATAATGTGAAGCAAAAGTTTTTTCAAAATCTTCACCAAATTATAATTGTAAGGTTATTAATAGTCAATAAGTAAAAGAGAATTTTTTTATTTATTTTATGGGATAAATGCCAAAAATGTGGTTATCACAAGTTTATTGTTTTACGAATTTTAGGTAGACATTTTATGTCTTGAATATATAGCTAACATCAGATCGGGAAGAAAATCGTTTTCGAAAAATTCAATTAAAATTCGAACTAGATTGAATTTGGTAAAACGGAAAAATCCGGTTCGGCTATATTTATGTATTGTGTCTAGAACGAATCAATTTAAACTAAAAATTTACACTTTTTGGAAAAAATTATAAAAGTTCGAATAAGTTTGGGGTTACACAATAATTTCATATATGTCTTTGAAAGCAATTATAAAAAACCATTCAACTAATAGCATGATAGATGAAGAAATCATAAAAACCTTAAGAAGTACCAAAGAATGAACGCAGCACCAAATTTTTAAGAAACGGTATCTAAGCATGAATTAAACTTTTTATTTGGGAACATCCGGGGCCCACCCTTCTGTAATTTGTCTTATGAATAAAACGACATCTGTAAAGTAATGTTTCTTGAAATATTTATTTCAAAATAATTGTTTTTAAATTGCTGATTTATATAAATTTAACTCATGATTATACTAATATATCCTTTCAGTTCCCTACCTTCCCTTACAAAGATTAATTGATTTTTCATTTGGTCTATAAAAGATAAAATATTTTTTTTATACCTTTCCAAGACCTCAATAATAAACACAGAAGTACCCATATCTATTCACAATGATACGCAAACTTTTACCACATGCATAAATGATTCATAAAATATTTTGTTTTTTTATTATTAACATTTTGTACCCTCACCAAAAATTAAAAACAATACATCTTCAAACAATTTAAATAAATTTCATATATAGAGTTGTTTGGCTGTATTATGATATAGTGGTGAAGAATGACTATTCAATTTATTAAGTTGTTTTGGCGGGTTACAGTCAGTCTTGTGTTTTTCGGTATGTCTTTTTGCACAGCTTATATTCAAGCAAAAACGCAAATGTTTGTTTGTGGTACATTTCCATTTTTCGAAACAGCACAAAAACGTGGTTTTGCAAGAAATTTATGCCAAGAAAACAAATAAAACAACATAGTAGAGTTTTGGCTAAATTGGGATTTTGAAAAAAAAAAAAAATGATGTTGCAAATAAATGTGACTAGATTTTGAGACATATTATTTTTTTGAATAAAAAAAAAACTATAAAACTTGTTAGTCTCCCAATTAGACTTTGGCTATTACAAAATTTTTGAAGCTGGTTTTTATAACCCATATTTGCAAAAAATTTCCACTATCATTTATGTGGATAAACGGTAAAATATAAGGGGTAGACGGCATGGGAACAATTTGAAAGATTAATTTATGACTTACTAGTGTGTGAGTTAGACTTTTCTAAAAAAGAAAGAAACATTTATCTTCTATCTATCTATATATATACATATATATAAAAATTAAATGGTCCATGTATGTAATGACATCACGTGAAAACGTCTGAAGCGATTTGGCTGATTTTTCTTTTATTCGATTCAAAATTTTCAGGAGATGGTTTGTAAAGAAAAAAATTAAAAAAAAATCCAGGTAAAACTCTTAAATTTTTTTTTGAGTCCAGTCGACTATAATTAAAAAGCTCCCTAAAGTATGCAGTACAAATTTAGATATTTTATTTGCAAATAACTAAGTACAGGCAGGTGTATGTGGGTTGTAGAAACTTGAAGAACTAACATTAGTAAATGCTACCGGGCGAAGCCGGGGATGTCAACTAGTTTATAATAATTTTTGGCGCAAAAACCAAAATTATTTAAAAACTATTTTTAAATCTTCATTTTATTTATAATAAAATATTTTTATTAATAAATTAGACTTTCATACGCAGAAATAAATAACAACAGTTTTTAACATTAGTAAATGCTACCGGGCGAAGCCGTTCGGTCAACTAGTTTATAAAAATTTTTGGCGCGAAAACCAAAATGATTTAAAAACTGTTTTTACATCCTCATTTTATTTATAATAAAATATTTTTATTAATAAATTAGACTTTCATACACAGAAATAAATAACAACAGTTTTTAAATAATTAAAAAAATTGTAAACACTTGACTAACTTTTGTAACAATGTTTTTAATTAAATTATTTGTAAATTGTTATATTAACAATTTTTATTATTTTCTTATCAAGTATTTCATTTGTTAAATAATTCATTTCAATAAATTTAATAACGCCAAAAAGAATAATTAAATTGTAAGTTTGTAAAAATCTATAAATAAAATATTAATTTTTAGTAATGGAAATTTTCGCGAATTGAATACAAGTTGGGTTTTTATCCCGGGAATTTTGCCAATTTTTCACTACACGATTCCCGGGATTTTTAGTCGGGAATCCCGGGAATTAAAAAATGAAGAAACTTCAAAGAAAACAGCCATTTTTTATCAAAAAATGGGAAAAAGTTTTTTTTTACAGTTTTTATTTGGGTTTTTCGAATGATACAATAATTTAAAAAGACATACGGACATCGCTTTATCGACTTAGGTATTTATAAGATGCCAGAGTATATACATATTCATATCCTTTATGGGGTCGCAAAATAAAATTTGACGAACTACACTTAACGCTCATGGTATAGGTTTAAACAGCCGTACGTAAAATCATGTTTTTCTTAAACTGTATGGATCTAATATTTGATAATTTATTTTTCTGAATACGTACTGCTGACGTAATAAATATCTGTTGGTAACAATGAAAGCAGACATTTTATTATCAAAATTCATAATCGTCTTGATTTTGTTAAAAAAGTTCACCCACAAAACGCGGTAAAGTTTGGAGATAATTTTTTTTTATCCAAAAAAACGGAAATAGTTTTTTATCAATATATCAACCTGGCTCGAATCTTTTTTTAAAATTCGCTGTTTTACTATAAAAAAAAATAATAAAAATTTGAGAAAATTTTGAGTTTAAAAAACCGTTTTTGTGGGTTAGTTGTTTTTATTATATAACATACATAACAAAGGATAGAAAGAATTAATTAATTCATAATTCCATTTTCGAGACAAAATAAATTGTGTCTCTTAAGAATTCAGTTAAATGTATTGAATTCATTCCTTAGTGAATTTATTTATTTGAGAATTCATTATTTATAGAATTAATTTCTTATTAAATCTTTATAAATTTCTTCAAATCCATAACAAAATAGCTTAAAAAATATATTAAATGATTAAATTTTTTCTTCAATGCAAATCGATTACAAAAAGTCTTAAGACAATTTTTTTCAATTCATTTTGTAAATGATTAAATTAAATAAACCTGAATTAAGAAAAAAAATGTAAACTCAATTTGTAGTAGATTTGAATTAACAAAAATTTAATCATTCAAAGTTTGAATAAATTCTGTTATTAATTAACTTCAAAATTAATTCAATTTAAAATATTTAAATAATTAGATGTTGGGAATGGACTTATGGAATGAAAGGCTGACATTTTTTAATTACGGATTAAAATTTTAATGAATTAAGCTCAAATTTAATTAATTAATACGAAGCTGCGATATATAATGATTTCAACACTATGTTTTTATATGAAATTTGGCATTAATATTCCTCATTTACAGTATCATTATATATTTCGCGAATAGCCGGGTACTCGGGAATGTAGAAAAAAATTTCCCGATTCCCGGGAATCAAAAAAATTCGGGAAATTAAAAACCATATATACAAGGTATGTTTATTAAATAAGTTGTTGTAACTTTTAAGCGAATAACGTTGGACGAAAAATCATTTAAAGAGATATTCTTTCCACAGGGTTCACATACAAATCTAAAAGAGCGTACAATGGTTCAAGCGTACAATGGTTCTACGATTGATCATCTTTGAATAAATCTGTATAAAATGCAAGATTCCATCCAACATTATAAAAAATTATACAACGATCACATGTGTTGTTGCCCCAATGCATTCTTCCAAAAATCCTCTATAAAGTCCAAAGTCAATACCTGAAGTATAATCATTAGATCAATGTTCTATTATATCCACGATTGTCCGACTTAAGTAATAGAACTCAGCCAATAAGATTGGGATGAAACAGCTTAGCATAGAAGCAAGAAAAACTCCCTTTTCAATGTAATTTTAAGATTAAAACTTGTAATTATTAATAAAGAATCACATAAGTAAACCCTTCATTGTTTTTCTTAGTATAGGAAGGTCAATAAAATAGTAATAATATCTTTTAAATCCAATAGAGAAAATGTAATTAACTGTTAACAACAATATTGTTTAAGATGATTATGTTAATATTTCAATATAATAGTTGATTGTTAATCAATTAATTACTCAATAACACAATCTTGTAGTTAAAAAATATTGTTGAGTGTTAACAACTTTAAGTAACAATTTTTTTTTTATATTTACAAAATCGATTATTGGTGCTTTTTTAATTAAAAAAAATAAATGTATTGACGAATTTGGTAATCAATAAGTCAATTGATTTGTCGTAATTTTTTTCTATAGAATTTATAATTATTAGAAAATTGTTCAAATGTTTTAATTCTATGTGTTAAACATTTTGTTTTTGTAGCTTATCACATTATTGCACTAAGATATTCAATTGAATCCTACTAGACTTTATTTTGTATTAATTTTCTATATAATTCTGATCATTTAATTACTTATATATACATATATTATCAGCAATAATTCTGTTAATTTAATTGGAATTAAAATATTTTATTCCATTATATAATTTCATAGCAACTGGTTCATTGTTGACACTTTTTATAGCGCAATTTGTTAAGTGAATCACATTCTTCATGCTTAATGATTTTAGTAGATACTTATTGTATATGTATTAAGAAAATTATATTAAATGATATTTTTATAAAATTAATTGTAAAACAAGTACTTGTTAAATCTATCTTATGACACCTTAAAATACATTTGGTTAATATATATTTCAATTGTTCAGGGGTGTAATGAGATTTTAAGGTAACTTTAAGATATAACTACGAGAACCAGATACCCTGTATGTTAAATTGTTTCACCGATTACATTTTGTGAAAGCCTGTATTCTAATCTACGATTTGCTTGTACTTCATTTTGCAATCAGACCTGCAGTTTAGAGTATACAGTTTTATTACCACTTTTTTCCGATCAAACAAAAGTCATAAATTTCCTCGCCTTCTACTGTTATTAAATCTACTACTGATTTAATAAATATTTATCAAGTGTTTAGATTTTATTTGTATAAATTTTAAGTGCAATTTATTACATTTATTTGTACAGTCATTTAATCTCTAACAATTTATATTCTAATACATAGTACAACTGACCTTGTACTTTGTAATTTAGAAAAACGCTTTAAAAAACTGCAAATATTACACAGCATTTAAAATATATACCTACGTATTTATTTTTATATCAGGAAATAATTTGTTACTATATCATACATTAATCAAATATCTACGTTTAAATAGTTAACCACCTTTATTTGTTTTTAATTTTATTTGTGTCGTAAAAGCAGTTAGATATCACCATGACTTGCTTAAACACATCAATTATAATATTTGATATTGAATAAAATGATTACCATGTAGTTAAGTTAATATTTCTAAGATTAGAATTTCTTTGCAGTGCCAAAATAAATCAACCTTTGGTAATTCTAAAAACAAAACAATGGATTTTAATAAAAAAATTTTGCAATCATCATCATGACCTATTGATCTAGTATTTCTTAAAATTTATTTTACATATCTGCAATTTATTTTGACGGCATACAAAGTCTAACTGTCTGGAATAGTAATTGTTAAAATTAAAATGAAAATTATTGTATGACAATGTGTTTTTGATAGATAACAAACATGTTAATAAAATGTGAAAAATTGTTTAGAGCCGGCATAGGTGACTTAAGTTTTAGGATTTTTTACTACTTCATTGAAGTGCATTTTTCACACTGCCCGAAAAAGTGCTTTTAATCTTAGGTTCTTTGAAAATTATTTGAACTTTTTAAAGAAGTTCCAAAATTATTCTCCGTCATCTTAAAATCAAATACTGAAAATTCTAACCAAATCTCATAATCTTTATAGGTTGTACATTTTATTTAAAGTTTCGAGTTAAAGATCATTTCAATCAGGATCAATTCCAATTAGAAATTGTTTTTGAATTCATACATCGATAACTCATTACAATTTGATACCAAACAATTAACAGAGCAATATTCGGCTATGCCGAATCTATATACCCTTCACCAAATTATACTTTAAAATACAAATTTTAAATATTTTTAGGTAAACAGATTTATTTTTATTCTTTCAAAATTGTTTTTATAATTTTTTTTACAATTTTTTTTTTTTTAAATTTTTTTGGTAAACGAAAAATTCGGTTTAATATATATTTTCCCCGATTTTGACCAATTGTAGGTCCAAATTACTATAGCCTTGTATGTTGAAATCAACTTACATACATGATTCATACATCAATATATCGGTAATTCTTCCGGCTCGGTTGCTATTTAAAATCGGCCCACAAATGGCTGTGATATAAGGAAAAAACCGGGAATACCTCGATTTGTTATCAATATCTGGGTTACTAAGTCATTAATATACACAATATGAAAATCGAATGATAGATATTTCAAGTCAATTGCAACGATGTATATAAGGCTATAATCAGTTGGACCTACAATGGGTCAAAATCGGGAAAAATATTTTTTAACCCGATTTTTTTTTTCATTAAAAAAAAATTTTTTTTACATAAATTCTTTTTCCAAAAACTTAGAAAAAAATTTGAAAAAATCTTTTTAAAAAAAAATTAAAAAGTTATTTTGAAAAATTAAAAATTTTTAAATTTTGTTTATCTAAAAATATTTAAAAACAATTTATTTTAAATTATAATTAGGTTAAGGGTATATAAGAATATATATATATATAGCTGCCTTACTTGCTTTAAACAAAATTTACAAAAAATTAAAAAAAATATTTTCGATTGAAATTCTTAGCTTTTATTTTGAAACATTTGTACAATATAGTTAATTTATTCAAAGTATTGGCCATTGTGATTTATATTTTATCAACTTTCTGGCCACATATGGATTCCGAGCCAAAAGAACTTCTTATCTCTTGACCCAACAACGAATTAAGCCAATTGCGGGTACTCTGTTCTGAAGTGTAGTGTATCCCAGAGAGAGCATTCTGCATCCATCGAAACAAATAGTAGACGGATGGGGCTAGGTCTGGACTATAAGACGGGTGAGGCAACACGAACCACTTCTTTCTAAATACTTTTTAATAGGTATTACAACATGTGGCCCAGCGTTGTCATGATGGAAAATTACGGATTTTGGGCGATTTACGGTCAATACTCGCTTCAAACGATTCAGTTGCGTTCGGTATAGTTTCCCTGTGATGTTATGGTCAGATTTCAGCAGCTCATAATAGATAGGACCATTATAGTCCCACCAAATACAGATAATTGCCTTATCGCCATGGATATTTGGCTTTGGTGTCGATTCGGCTGGGTAGTCGGTGTTCACATACGATGTCTTACTCTTCGGGTTATCGTAATGGATACAGTTTTCATTGCTAGTAATAAGTCGGTGTAAAAATTATTTTTTTTTATAGCGTCCAAGCTGCATTTCATACATACAAATCGTTTTTAAAGTTCTCTTAGCTTCAATTCGTATGGTACCAAATTTCCTTCTTATTTTATTCTCAAATTAAAGAAGTAAAACACAACATCCCGCATGATACTTTGATGGAACAAAATTCGATATTTTCAAAGCAAAACAAGTAAGAAAGTATGGTCGGTCAAGCCCGACCATATAATACCCTACACCAAGTAAATGAGGCCTTATGTGGGAGCTATGACCAATTATGGACCGATCACCATAAAATTAGGTCGTGAGATTTATGTCTATATTAAAGTTAACTACGTTGAATTTTGTGTGTATATCAAAATTTTTAAGCGATTTAAGCACGTTAAAGTGATTTTCGGAAGCGGATCTATATGGGAGCTATGACTAATTATTATGGTGACATGAATTTTGTGTATATAAAACTTATTTGGAGCGAAATTTGTGTAGATACATAAATAAATTAAACATTTATGACCGATAAAGTTCAATTTCGAGAGGACATTTGTATGGGGGCTAGGTGAAATAATGGACCGATTTCAGCCAGTTTCAATAGGCATGGTCCTTGGGCCGAAAAAGTAATACGTACCAAATTTGATCGAAATATCTTCAAAATTGCGACTTGTACTCTGCGCACAAGGTTTACATGGACAGCCAGCCGGCCAGCCAACCAGACGGACGGACATCGTTTAATCGACTCAGAAAGTGATTCTAAGTCGATCGGTATACTTTAAGGTGGGTGTTAGACTAATATTTTTGAGCGTTATGGTGGTGAAAGGTATAAAAACTTTGTTGTTTGCAGTGTAATATGTTCAATAACTAAATGAGAATAAATTACAGATATATACCCTTCAAAATGACATTTAAAAACAAAAACCGCGTTCAAAAGATACGCCATTTATAGTTAATCCATCATTTTAAGTTAGTCATCCAATAAATATTAAAAAATAAGCTACGAAATATATTTTTAAGAAAAATGTTTGATCCAATTTTGTCTAAGTTTCCTCGAAATCCGCCTATAATAACACTATACAACAAAATCAAATTTTTCCCAAAATTTCAAGGTCCGACCAGTAAATTTTGATAGAGGACACTTTTTTCTCAAATTAAAGAAATAAAGCAAAGCAAAAGTCATTTCTGTAATTTATTCTTACAATAGCTAAGTAAGAATAAATTACAGAAATGTACACTTCCAAATTGCATATAAAAATAAAAACCGCGTTTTCCTCATTTTTAAGTAATGCACCCAATAAATATTAGAAAATAAGCTACGAAATGTATTTTTAAGAAATATTTTTAATCAAATTTTGTTAAAAAACTAAGTTTCCTCGAAATCCGCCAATTGCGAATCGGTCTTATTATCGGGACAAGTGTTTGCCATTTTAATCGTTATTTTGCATTTATTAAAATCGAAATAATTTTTTTTTTAATTTCGTTTAAAAGAATTTTGAAAATGCTTGAATTGATTTTTGTTGGGATCAAATTATAATGTGTTATCGGTGTGAGAAAATTTTTATATTTTAAATTAAAATACAAAAATAATTTTTAATTCTATTTTTTCAACATGTAAATTTTTTTCAAAATATTGCTTCTTTGATCCAAATTCGAAACTGCAAACACTAACCATTATCCGATTTTAATAAAATTTTCAGTAGTTGGCTTTTACAAAAGTGGCAAATAAAGGCCACTTTAATACATATTTAAAATTTAACTTTTCTTAAATGAAAATCTTTAGGGTGCTCTTAAGTCTTAATTTAATAACATTTAATTTATTTTCTATTAACTCTACCCACAAAAGCATACAATATTTAAATCTTATTTGTAAAGTGTAAATAAAATACAATAAATTTAAAGCAAACAACATGTTATGCATATAAATAAACACCTTAAAAATTTATTAAATAAATAAACAAACAAGCCAACAAACAAAAATATATATTAATATTTGAAAATGTCACTTAATTTAAACTGTTATGCGAAAAAAGAAAAACGAAGCAAAACAAAAATAAAAAACAAATTAAACATTAAATAATTACTCATACAACAATTAGGTTGACATATTGAAGATTGTTTTCATTTTGATCAGCAACCGGCAAAAACCGGCAATTGTATACAAAATATTACACAATATGTACTTTGTTAAGCCAAAAAAAAAAACACAAAACAAAATAAGAAAAAAAATTACAATAATTTAAAACACAAAACAATAAAATATAACACTACACGAATGTCACGTTCTGTAGTAATAATAATACTGATTTTAAATTTCATTCATGTACTACTATTTACTTTTGTTTTTTCTTTGTCATTTCAGGGCTATCGATTATAAATTCGAACAATACCGTTTAAACACAGGCGCTACAATTGTTGTCAACACCACCAAGGGTCAAGTTAAGGGTGCCAAACGATTGTCAGTATGGGGTAATTCATATTTCACATTCGAGGGTATTCCCTTTGCTAAGCCGCCTGTTGGTGAACTACGCTTTAAAGCTCCCGAACCAGCTGAACCATGGCAGGGAGTTAAAGATTGTACGGGACCAGCTGAAATACCCTTCCAGTCGAATTATATTTTCAAGAAATACAAAGGCTCTGAGGATTGTTTGTATTTGAATGTGTTTGCAAATGAGGTTAGTATAAATACTTGAAAATAAAAGGGTGCATAAATGGTGGTTTTAAGCCCGTTAGAACTTTCGACAGGGTTACCTGTCAAACGTGCTGTCATACTGCTGACATTTATGATTAATACTCTGGCAAATCATCATGAATAGATTAACGACTGAAATTATCCAAATTTACTTTGAAAATCAGGCATCGAATCGCGCTACTTATATACGACTGTTTTATCGCAAAATTGTGTACAGCGATGAGGCTAATTTTTGGCTTAACAAGTTAGTTAAGAAACAAAATTGCCGCATATGGAGTGAAATCAATCTACAACACACCCTACAGACTCCAATTCATCCAGAAAAATCATCATCGGACCTCATTTCTTCAAAAATGTAGCCAGACCTCGCGTTACGGTAACTGGAGAACGTTACCAAACCATGATCAATGATGTTTTGGTTGAAAATAAGGATGACATTGAATCGGGGAGACGCCTTCGATGCCAAAATTTTTCGTGGAGAATGCTCCTCCGTAAAGAAAAGCCGCGGCCAAACAAAATGTTTTTGATTAAAATTGACCAATCTTGTTGAAAAATTTTCTAAATTACTGTCCAATAGGACTAGTGTGTGCAAAAATTAATAATTACTTGTCAAAAAATTAAGGAAAAAAATACTAATAGGAATAAGATCCATTATTTTATAACTCTACTATCAAAGGGTAGTAAAACCCTATACTTAGCTTGTCTAATTTGGTGACTCATTTTTTTTTATAGGCCCCCAAATTTCTGAAAATCAGTGGGCTCTCAAAATATTCTGTCATCAGAATTTTTTTTTTAAATAGTATGATCAAGTCAACTCTTCTGTGTTGTGCTATATTATTATTTTAATATTATTACTCGGCTGAGGTGTTTTCTAGTTGATTTAAAGTTGTTCAGCTTCGAAGGCGGAACGGGAATCAGTGGGTGGACCTACAAAGTCTCATAATTAAAAAAAAAACGCCAAAAATCCATTTACGATCCGAATGAGCTGAAATTTAAAATATAGATAGTCTTGAGAAGGTCTAAAAAAATATGCTTACATTTTTCCAGATTTTATGATCTGGAAAGAGAGCTTAATGCAAAAACGTATAAAGTAAAACTTTACTAACTTAAGCGGACCTTGTCCCCCCAGACCTATCCAAACTTATCCAATTTTGAAACAAAATTTTAGGTTTGAGTAAAAAATTCTAAAAATGCAAAGCACCGATCCTCAAAAACTCTTCATATTTTATAACCCTATATGTTGTTTATATACATACATACAAAACGTTTTTACTATAAAGCCTAGTACTCTGTTCATATTTGCGAAAAAATATGGTTTTTTCATGCGAAAAATTTTATATGCTGTTTGACAGTTTTAATTTCGTGCGAAAGAAGTGCTGCTTATGTTATTTCGTGTGGAAAAATAAGGTTGCCAGATGTATTTCACATGTTTTCCACAATAAAAACAGAGTACTGCTTTTGCGAAATTATTTCGCATATATTTCATTCCAAATATTTTATATGTAGTTTGACAGCATTTCGCACGGAATTTTGAACAGAGTACCTAGCTTAACACTGTAAATAACGTCAAAGTGGGCACTTTTCTAAAAAATAACTCAGTTTTTGGAACACATTTTCCCCGTTTTAGGAATTTTGGAGTTTGAAAACAAAGAAAGACAACAGTATTAATGACACTGACTTTTGATATCTGTGACCGTTAAAATTTTACATTCAAAGTTAAAATTTTCTTGATGGAAAATCACCATATTTAAATCTTTTTAGTTTTTATGGTAGTTGACGTCCGAAAAAAACACAAAATTATTTCGTTTCACTAAAATGTCAATCCTCAAATCCTAAGGTTTCCACCAACGTCAAAAACTTGTATAAGAAGCTTATATTACTCTTTAGAAGCTCCAAAAACCTTTTTCATACCTTGCATCAAGCCGGTTATGCGTGATCAAGATTGGGTTCGTGATGCGCCTGTGTCATACCGATAATGATTTGCCCATTATTCGTTATTGCAGCACAATACATTCGAACATACAATTTTAACCAAAAATCTTTGTTTTAACGCCAAAAAATTTAAAAAAACGAAAACTTTTAAAGTACAAAGTGATTTTTTAGAGTACCTAGTAGGGTATTCAATCGATTAACCGTTAATCGGTTAACCGATTAATTTTGGACGGTTAACTGTTCGAATAATTTAAAATTACCGATTTTCAAATAACAAATAAACCGATTAATTTGTGTCGATTAACCGAAATTCCTTTTTTTTTTGCACTTTAAACATTTTTTTGTATTTTTTTTTCCCTTTCAATTCAAATACAAATTAAAATTAGATATTTTTTGAACATCCAATAAACATGATTAGTGAGTATGTATAACAACTGGCATATTTAATTTACATGTCTCTGAAACTTTGTTTGTATTTACATGTATAGACGAAACTTTTTTTTGAAATGAGTCTTTTATCATAAAAACTATTAAATTAATCAAAATCTAAAACTATCCAAAAAGTAATATTCTTTATCATGCTTTTGATTTCTGAAACATATACAACCAACGAGAGAGTTTTTTTCCAAGAAAAGTTTTATTAAATCTAAAGAAAAAAATCGTTTAAATTATATTTTTTTTATAAAAGATTATTTCAGAAGATCTCCCTAAAACCCTAAAAAACTCACTCACCGCTCATTTGCTGCAACAGCGACATAATTCATCACTAAAACCCTAAAAAACTCACTCATCGCTCATTTGCTGCAACAACGTCATAATTCAAAAAAAGGCGTTTCGAGAAAAACGTCTTTGAATGTTTTATGATATTTTACTATTTCTTAAATAAATTTTCAACAAATCATGCGATTTCAGAAATATAAATAGTAGATGTTAATACTTTTCTAATCTATATTTAACCCAAACTCTTTATTTATCAAATATACGAGAAAACATGAATTTTAATTTTGATGTTTACAACAAAAAAACACTCTCATACAAAAAATAATTGACTTTTTTGAAAACTGATAAAATTATATGAAAGATTATAGAACGCCGCATATTTTGTATTACTCAGTTCAAAAAACACGGATTTTGAGTTATGACGTTGTTGCGGTTTACAAAAATGATCTCAAATACCTTATTTGCCGTTTTTATGTTTTTGTACACAAAATTCGTTGTTGTATTTTCAATTCAAATTAAAATTTCAATTTAAAATTAAAATAGAAATTATTAATTTTTATTTTGAAATTGTTTTTTAATTTTTTTTAAAAAAAGTTTTTTCCAAATTTTTTTTTTAGTTTTTAAATTTTTTTTTTTGGAAAAAAAATGTATGACAAAAAAAATTTTTTGATGAAAAAAAATTCGGGTTAAAAAATCTTTTTCCCGAGTTTGACCCATTGTAGGTCCAACTTACTATAGCCTTATCTACATCGTTGCAATGGACTTTGAAATATCTATCATTAGATATCCATATTGTCTATATTAATGACTAGTAATCCATATATAGATCAAAAATCGAGGTTGTCCCGGTTTTTTGCTCATATCTCCGTTATTTATGGACCGATTTTGCTGATTTTAAATAGCAAACTTCTCGAAAGCATGTCTGACAGAATTATTGAAGATTTGGATCCCGAAGATATCTGGGGTCTTCAGAAAATTGATTTCAACAGACAGACGCACAGACAGACAGACGGACATGGCTTAATCGACTCCGCATCTATAAGGATCCAGAATATATATACTTTACAGAATATTAATTCATTAATTACAGAAAAACAGAAAATGATCCAAAAAATAAGCTAAAACATTTTTTAAGGAAATTCTGTAAATATGTATGATTAATCTGAATCACTGAATAATTGTCGGCATCGTTTTGGAATTAGTTCAACGTCACTTTCATCACTAGATGATATAATCATATTGTAAAATATCACTTTCATCACTAGAATTTAAAGAAAACATATAAAATTTTAAAATCTGTTAAAATTCTAAAAAAATCGTTTATTTAAAAATCGCATAAATTTGAATCCGCATAAAACGAGACATGCGTGTGTATCCCACTCGCATGCCACTAAGCGACCGAAAAGTTCTTCAAGGAAAAGACCTAAGCTTTCTTTTGAAAAAAATATTGCCCATTTTGAAAAAAGTCAAAAAAGATTTTTATTTTGAAAAAACAAAAATCAAAAATATTTAATTTTTTTATTGAAAGATTGAAGAAATAGCTATCTAAACTATTTGGGACACATTTTGCTAAGAACAATTGGGTAATAAGTTACATATGAAAAAAACACCTGTTTTCCCAAAATGTTAAATTTTGACCCCTTCTAACTCAAAGAGAGTTCTGGACCGATCTTGTTGAAAATTCTAAATTACTATCCAATAGGACTCATTCCGATTGGAAGACATAGATTACAAAATTTGGTCGACTTGACATGAAATCCCCCATATATATATATTATATATTTAAAATCCAGTCATGGAAGAAAAATATCAATATAAAACTACAGAAGATAAAAAACAGAAGATAAACTGTATATTAACATTTCTGTACACTTTGTGTCGTAAAATTAATCATTACATGTCAAATAACTTTTATAGAAGATAATTGAGGACATCAAACTAATAGATCCATTATTTCTAATTTGCTGACATCGACTATTTCTATTCAGGGGCAATAATTTGGTCAATATGCAAAATATGTTATTGTAGGCTAAGTAGTTTGGTGAACAAAATTTTTAATATTATGGTGTAGTCTAGTTTAATAAAAGTAATCTTAGAAAATTATGGTAAAGTTTGCCAGAAATGTATGCTAAGGACTTTAAAAAAGATATATAGATCATTGAACCTTTTTAAATTATACTTTTATCAGATTTTTAAATATAGATTTAACAAAATTTTAAAACGCATTTAAAGTAAACGATTTTAAATATAACACCAATTAATTGTTCTTCATACTTTATATTTATATTAGTCTTTGTCAATGAATAAGGAAATCAATATCAACTTATCATAGATCTATTGGAACTACTTTTACTGATAAAAACTTATCAACCGAAAAATTAACACAGTCATTATAATATAAATTTGCTTTTCGGCAATCTATCATATTTCGTACGCTGGTAAAAGTCTAGATAGTCTAAAAGTACTAGCCCAAAATTTTCGGATGATTTAGCATTATTATGATATTTTTATATATTCTAGCCTAGTGATTGTAATTTCTGCAATTAATAGCGAATCTATAAATTATGTATTTTCTGGAATATTATAATTATTTGTTTCGATAGATAAGTCAATTTAAACCCCTGTCTATACTTGACAAATATTTATCATAACAATTAATAACGTTTGTTGTCAACACAAAGTTGTCTAAGTAAAAGCACTAACAATTTTGTCATAACGAAGCAATAATACTAATAAATGGAGACTATACCAGATAATATTTTATCATGACAACCATTTTCACGTTTATCATGATACAAATTTATCAGGTATATGCAGGGGGTAATGATGAACTTACATAGGTTAAAATCAATTTCGTAAATTGAAATTTGATCTTATCTTTCAACAAAAATTATAATTTTATGAAAAACGAATAAAGTTCCTTCTAAAATATGGCAAATTCTATATATTTTTCAAACCTAGAGGAAAGAAATCGACACAGAACTATTCGCATTTCTAGTCTTGTTTCCTCGAGATTAGAGGTCTTCAGAACTTAATGAGTAATGGAACTGTCACTTTGTCATGACGTTGACCAAAGAGTTGGTAAATTGACACTTTTTTGACTCCCTCTGACAGACCATTCAACTAACCCAAATTAATTGTTTTTATTTTATTTATATTTTTAATCCAAAATTCCTTTACACTTTCAGATTACCTCCCCTACACCCCGACCTGTTATGGTATGGATCTATGGCGGTGGTTTTCAAATTGGTGAAGCTACACGTGATATGTACAGTCCCGATTACTTTATGTCCAAAGAGGTTGTTCTAGTGACAATATCCTATCGTTTGGGACCATTTGGTTTCTTAAGTTTTGATGATCCCAGCATCAATGTGCCCGGTAATGCAGGCATTAAAGATCAAATTATGGCTTTAAGATGGGTGAAGGAAAATATATCGGCTTTTGGCGGAGACCCCAATAATGTAACAGTGTTTGGTGAAAGTGCCGGTGGGGCTTCAACACACTTATGTATGTTGAGTGAAAGCTCTAAGGGTTTAATAAACAGAGGTATAGTAATGTCGGGCAGTGTTTTGTGTCCCTGGGTATTGCCACCACCTAATCAATGGGCTTTGAGATTGGCCCAGGCGTTAGGCTATAAGGGCGAGGATAAGTCGGTAGATATATATAAATTTCTACATGCAGCTGCTGGACCTGATATACAAAAGGCTGTGTCAACATTATTGAGCAAAGAGGAGAAACACAATCGAATTTTATTTGCTTTTGGTCCAGTGATAGAACCTTATAAATCTAAAGATACCATATTGGCTGAAGATCCTTTGGAAGTGTTAAAGAATACCTGGAGTAATGATATACCCATGATGATAGGTGGCACCAGTTTTGAGGGCTTACTATTCTATCCCGAAGTGACAAGACGCAAGGCTACCTTGAATGAAGTGGGTGATTGTGAGAATTTATTGCCAATGGATGTGAAAGTGGAGCGCCATAGTATAGAAGCCAAAGAAATGGGTTTGAAAATCAAAAAAGCCTATTTGGGTAATGAGGAATGTAAACCGGAAACCATGATGAAATTTTTAGAGGTTAGTTATAACAAACTGTTTTTGTTTAAGTTTATAAATTTAAAATTTCTTCCTTTTCAGATTGAAAGCTATAGAGAATTCTGGCATCCCATTTATCGCACTGCTTTATATCGTCTGAACTATGCCAAGGCTCCCACTTATGTATACCGTTTCGACTTTGATTCAGCCGATGCCAATGCCATACGCAACCTCTTGTGTAACCGTGAAGTGAGAGGCGTGTGTCATGGCGATGATTTGTGCTACATCTTCCGTTTCATATTCTCCCATCGCTTGTCTGTAGATTCGGCAGAATATCGCACCACTAAGGCCATGATAGATATTTGGACTAGCTTTGCCACCAACAGTGATCCCAACTGTCCCTCACTGCAGGATGTTAAATACGAGCCTCTATCAAAGGACAAAACATTTAAATGTTTAAATATTTCCAACAAATTGGAATATATTGATTTGCCAGAATTGCAAAAAATACAAAGTGTTTGGAATACTTTTTATCCCCCGGGCAAATTATAAATATGTAATTGGAAACGAGACGCATTTAAATAAAATTGAGTGTGTTTTATGTAGTATATAGAATGAAAAAGGAGCCGGCTACCTCATGTACATAAAACAGAAGTGAAGAGAATGGCGTTCATAATTTGATTGTGCAATGCATTGTTAATTATTTGTCCAGTTAAATGTAATTAAATATTTATAAGGGTATAATGGAGTGAATGGTTATATTACATTTTATTTTTATATTTATAAGGTGATCAATTGTAAATTACGATTAAGTATTTGTGATTTTTGTATTGTTGAACAGATTTATTATTTTTGTTTACTTTTATTGTAATATGAGATTTGATATGACTATTGTAATGTGAAATTATTATTGAAACAAAATTAAATTATTGAAAAAAAAAAATTATTTAAGGGTTTAAATTATAGCAAAATTTTAGGCAATAAATTATTTAAGAAAGATAGTATTGATATGTTTTTTGTATTCCTCCAGAAAAGTTCATTAATTTGCACACAAAATTTGCAATTTTATGATTTTCGATACTCCCAAGATCTAAAATTGTTCTTCCTTATCTAAAAACCATATTCTGAAAATTTCAGCAAAATCAGATAAAGTTTAGAGGTTTCACATTTTATTTGAAATTTCTAATTAAATTCTGAAAAATAAATATTATAACATTTTTCTTCTAATCACTAATTTTACATTTTCAAAATTTATTTAAAACTAAATTAAAAAAAATTGTTCGAGCAGCCATAAATATGTTGATTATGCGGCAATACTGATACAATACATTGCACCAATTAGTTCTAAGTTCTCTACAATTATACTGTAAGGTATGGTGAAAATAGGGCAAAATTTGTCAATAGTCCCAATACAAGGTCCCCATAAGAAAATGTGAATTTGTGAAAAGCTGCTTGAAATGTGTAAAAATAGTTAAAAAGAGAAAAAATCGTATTTTTGAATGATAATTTTTATTCACATATGTAGGTTTGGGTTATGTTTGATTTACATTAGATTTGAAAATATGTACAATGAATCTTATGGTAATAAAATAAAATATACATAGAATCGTTACTGAGAGACAAAAATCCTAAACCTGTTGTGTCATGCATTAAACACATTGAAGACAGAAGACTTCCGACTTCAATCTGTCAAAAATAGAATACACATGTTTATATGAAGACGATTCTTTTGACGACAGCACAACTTCACGACGACACGACTTCATTTGCTGCTGCTGCCCAATTAGGTTAATTTCTATTTTTGTCAACTTCAAAACAGAAATAGTGTTGCTAATATAATAAAAAATGTAAATCAAATTAGTGCTTAAAAAAATATATTTTTTTTACTTAATTAAGAGAAGTTTCTGATAACCATATTGAAATAAATTAATAACAGGTACATAAATTATTACCACATATATAAATTTACTCAAAATAATTGTTTAAATCTTAATTACTTTGGAATTTTGCACGGTTATTTTTTATTAAAGTGATACCACTGAATTATAAATCAGCTGTTTACTTTGAAGCTGTCGTCTTTGAAAGAATTCAGCGGCTGCCGCACGACTGCAATTTCAGCCAGAAGCATTTGTATTCGTGAAGTCGTGAAGCCTGCTGTCTTCAATGTGTTTAATGTATCAGTCATAAAATTTGTGAGAGAGTAATTACTTTTAATCTCAGCTTACTCACAGTTGCTCCTCTAGTTTACATTATGATTGAAAGGTCGATGTTCAGGTAACCAATTAAAACAAGATAATACTTTTTTCGATTGCCTTCCAAAAACGTAGCTACAATTCCAGATGAAGCAAGTGCAATATCATTCAGGGAGCGTATCATTGCAAAAATTAACGCTTTAAAAAAGTTTGTCCAGTTCCACCGGGAGCGTCCAATAAAAAATCCCTAAAGTTCCATTTTTCACAACATTCATAAGAGTGTCGTACGCAGATTTTCGTTGTGGACTTGTGAGGGTGACTGTCTAATTATTATCTAAAATTATTTAAATTTACCTTTAATTATTACTAAATTTTTTGTTGGGTGTAGGAAATTTAACTTTGTAAGGGAATACTAAATTTTATTTATTTTGATTTTTGAGTTGGCTATGAATTTGTAATTTCTAAATTGTCAGGAAAATTTAAATTTTCATCATATGAAAAAATTTGTTGATTCGAATAGTCGCCGTTAATTTTGAATTTTTGAAACTAGACATTCAACTGGATTTAAGAAAGGAAAAATTATTACATTGTTTTTTAAGCAAATTTTAAAGGTAATGATTTTATAAATTGTAATGGTTTTTAGTGGTCTAACTTGTTAATTATTTTAGGGTATTGGGCGTTGTTTAGAAGGCATTGCATTCAAGACCATTGATTATAATAATTGTGTCGTACAGTTATCACTTCAAGTAGCAATTTTGTGAAGAGAACCCAGTTTAAACGGAAGAGTTTATTAAGATTTGATGTTGGAAGCAGTTTGTTTTATAATTGCAGTGATTTTTTTGTGTATATTTTGACTTACGTCTTCCCTTAAGGGAAGACACAAATCCCAAACCAATTTTGTGTGTTACATATAAAGGTGACCAGATCTTTAAATATTTTGATTGCTCCAGAAGTTCTGTTTATTGAATTTGAACAAAATTTTTATTGATCGTAAATTCATATTTAAGCATTTTGCTTTGTTAAATTCAAAATTCTTCAGATCCTGATCCTGAATTTCAACATTGAAACTTAAACCTAACATTTGAATCCCAAAATTAATCTTTAAAATCTAAATTCAACAATTCCTTAATTTTGCTTAATATTTTAACTTTTTCTAAATTCTAAAATCTATAATTTAAAACCAATTTTAATTCTTGTTTTGCATTCAATTAAATTTTATAACAAATTCTTGTCAAAATTAATTAAATTCATTCAAAAGTAATACGGTCACCTTAA
Organism: Calliphora vicina; assembly: GCF_958450345.1. Lineage (NCBI taxonomy): Eukaryota > Metazoa > Arthropoda > Insecta > Diptera > Calliphoridae > Calliphora > Calliphora vicina. Next base: position 24,296,031 of record NC_088780.1, read on the forward strand.
TTACTGTTTATATAAATTTTAACTCCTTAAAATATGCTATAGTAAAATTACACTTTGAACACTTAATCTATACCAACACCTAAAAACCTACACTATACACTATATTGTGGATTGTATTGTATAACAAATTGATTTTAAACTTAATATTATAATACAATCCATACTTAAATACATACATTAATACGTAATACAAACTCTGATTAAATACTATAATTGTGATTGAGAAACTTTATAAATCATACGCAACCGTCTACTGTCATCCGGCGCCTGCTGACATCGATGAATAATAAATAAACGTAAGTTGTGAAATTTTATTTAATTATTTGACATTTATTTGAAACACTCTCATTCACAATTTTAAATACACACATATAATATGAACAATTTTGCATTAAATTCTTATACGGCTACTAGAGTTGCCATTGTATTTTAATTTGTATTTTATTACATACAAAATTTATAATTTTAAATGTTCATGTTATATTTGTTTTTGAACTCCACAACTTTAACAATTTCCTCTCATTTCTTTTAAACATAAGGTCACCTAATTTTCATAATTTTGAATAATATTTACATTTACCTAAATTAAGGTGACCAATTTTTTTCTGTGCTTTATATAATTATATTTAAATTCAAATGAAACTAATTTTATTATAATTTAATTTTAATAAATATTTTTAATATTGTATAAACTTTTCAATATGGAATTATAAATCTGTTTTTATTTTCGCGAAAAGTGAAGTCAAGGGTATGGGTGTAGGTAGATTTATTTGATTTTATTTTAATATTATTTTATTTTATTGGGCTGACAGTCGAATCTAAATTTTGTCAGCATGGAGGGAGGGCTATGGAACAGTGTAGCGAATTCCAGCTAAAGCTACACATCAACCTTATACCGCTTCTCCTTCTCTACTTTGGGAATTATTTATTTAATTAGCTACCTAAAGTAAAGTCAATGTAACGGATTCAAATATTTTAGTTTTTTTTTAGTTAATATGGGAACACACCTCACCCCCCCACCGACGAGCACGGCCGTATTAATAGGTAGCACCGTTCCTATAAACAAACCACCTCATGAAAGAATCGTTACAGAGATTTTTGGCGCCCAACGTGGGGCCTCAGTAGTCGTATTTTTAAGATTTTTTTTTGTGCAATTTTCACCTAGATGCTGAGGACTCTGAATCTTTTGTGGGTTATGATTTTCACTGTAGACTCTTTAACTATCATATTTTCATTTATCCTTTAACTTTTGTTTCATTATTTTATCGCTGTGGACTTATTTGTTTATTGTGGTTATTATAAACAATTCCCGGTCTGATATTTAGTGGGTCAGAAGTTTATCAGGGCTTGGGTTCGAACTTGAGAAGTTGATCTGGTGGTTATCGGATACAATCCTCGTTCGACACATTCCCTCTTCTAAATCTGTTTCTATTTAATTTTCGATTCCTTCTAATTCTTCAAAATTTACTTTTCTTAGTTTGTATTTTTCGTTTATATGGACTTAAAGTATCTGAGTTTGTAATCGGTTACTTTCCTATAACGAAAAATCAATCTCTTATTATCTTTCTGAAACTTATGGTTGTTTAGGATTTGATTCTTTTGACGTTTGTCGAAAGTATCCATCAGCTACAAGTTTTCTTTTTCTTTTTCATACTTTCTCTATTTTCTTGCGGTATAGGATGATTGATTTATCCGTATTTTTCTTTTGTTTAAGTTTCATTTTTAGTTTTCTTATCCTTTTATTTTTTTTTCCTTATACCCTACCTTCAGACTTCACCTAGTAGTGATATATTTTGACATTGTTGCTACATTATAAATATTTTTGTGCGATTTCCTTTTGTGATAGATTTTTTTTTTACAATTTATTTTAACGAATATACAGTTTTTATTTACTTCATTTTTCTTCAACTGTTAGAAGGACATAGATTTTGAGCTATAGATTTTTTTTGTTAGTTTTATCGTAAAAATGCCACTAGTTCGTAGTACGGGAGATATACCATCACAAGTGGAACAGGATATATTAGATCCTGAAGCTGGTGGTGATGCACAGACGCCTGCGAATTCAAATCGAAGACCAATGACTCGTATGCAAACGCGTAGGGAAGCCATCGAACAGGAAAATGTTCAGAATAATATTCGTCGTATAGTTGACCATTCTTTGCAGGAGTTTAGAACTGAAATGACAGATATGATTGCGGAAGGTTTTAGGAATTTTTCTTTAACCAATCGGGAACCAGCCGTAGGACAGCAGAGATTAGATAGGACTGAACAAGTAGCTCCGATTCGAACGGAACATCGAGATGATAGAAGCGAAACATCGAGAAACCATCGAAATGGACCGGAAAATCGCGAAGATCGATATCAAGATAGGATTTTTGGTGGGAATTCGGAAAGAGTTTTAAACATAATCCGAAATTGGAAGGTTCGTTTTACTGGTGATTCTTCGGAAATTACCGTAGACGAATTCATATATAGGATAAATACCTTGACGAATGCGAACCTTAGGGGTGATTTCGGACTTCTTTGTGGACACGCCCATATTTTGTTTGAGGGAAAGGCGTTAAAGTGGTTTTGGCGATTCCACCGCAGTTGTGTTGACATGGACTGGGAAGATCTATGTGACGCAATGAAAAGACAGTATAAGGATGGTGGAACGGATTTTGACATTAGGGATGATATAATACGAAGAAAGCAAAGACATAACGAAACCTTTGACGAATTTTATGAGGCAATCATGGTTCTGTGTGACAAACTTCGTACTCCTTTATCTGAACACGAGTTGTGTGAGACTATACAACGAAATTTAAGACCGGAGATCAGACATGATATTCTTCATTTGGAAATATCTCGTGTTTCACATTTACGTCGTGCGGTACGTAGACACGAGAAATTTGTCAAAGACATGGCATCGACTAACTATACCAAACGAGAGTACAAAAAGACACAGGTTTCTGAAGTCATCGTCGATAATGATGAGTTTGTTAGGGACAAACATTTGGTTGAGGATGATACGGAAATATGTATGATCATTAAAACGGGAAAATGTTGGAATTGTGACAGAATTGGTCACAGTTTCATAGACTGTTTAGAACCAAGGACTATCTTTTGTTACGGTTGTGGGGCGAAGAATATTTTCAAACCCAAATGTCCTAATTGTTGCCTCAAACAGGGAAACGTATCAAAGGGTGTCCGTGCGAAAAAGGACGGACATCCGAAAATAAATTGAATGATATTTTACACAACACTAAACCTGACAAAACTATTTCACCTGCTAATACGAATACACTTGATATAACAGACCAACTAGAGAGGAAACATTCACCGGATATGACAAATTTTACTGAGATTTCGATTACTCATCCGTTGCAAAGACCATATCATATTCGCCTAAGGGAATATAAACTTGCTAGAGCTAGAATTTTTAATGGATCAAATAGTGAACGGACAGTCAACAGATCTATTAAAAGGCTGCGTGAGTTCTATAAGAATAGGAAACAGTTTAGCAAATATTCAATATCATCATTGGTAAATAGGGAAAATGACAACCGACCTTATGTTAGGTTAAATTTGCGCAATGGAAACTACTTTGCATTATTAGACAGTGGGGCAAACGTTAATGTCATAGGCGGAGAATTGTGTTCCGAAATAATTGAATGTGGTGACTACATACGGGGTATTGGTAATGTGAGGACAGCCGACGGTCAACGCCAGCGTTGTCATGGTACAGTAAGTCTTGAAATAGGTTACAATGGTCAGAATAAATCGATTGAATTTTTGTTAATACCTTCAATCACTCAGAATATTATATGTGGCATGGATTTTTGGGATAAGTTTAGCATTCAAATTGTCACATTGAATTCGGTTAATGAAATCGTTTCTGACGAAGACTCGGATAAAATTCCCTTAACATTATCGCAGAAACGACAATTACAAATCGTTGTTGAATATTTCCCTAACTCCGAACGAGATGGTCTGGGATGTACCACATTATTGGAACATAACATAGATTCAGGCGACTCAACCCCTATCAAACAACGTTATTACCCGATATCACCGGCAAGGGAGAAATTGCTATGTGGCGAGATAGACCGTATGTTAAAGTTAGGCGTTATCGAAGAATGTCCGTCATCTCCTTGGTCATCGCCTGGTGTTTTAATTGTTAAACCAGGAAAAGTACGTTTTTGTTTGGACAGTAGAAAGTTAAATTCCGTTACGAAAAAAGACGCCTACCCCATACCAAACATAGACGGACTAATTTCGAGGCTTCCTCCAATTTATTATATTTCTAAAGTGGATCTTAAAGATGCATTTTGGCAAATTAAATTGGACGAAACCTCAAAACAAAAGACAGCGTTCACAATACCCAATCGGCCCTTGTACCAATTTACAAGAATGCCGTTTGGATTATGCAATGCACCACAGACAATGTGTAGATTAATGGACCAAGTCATTCCGTATAACTTAAAGACTAACGTTTTCGTTTACCTTGACGACTTACTGATTATTTCGAAAAACTTTGACGAACATCTGAAACACTTAAAGGAGGTGGCGACACAACTTCGGAAAGCTAACTTAACTATAAATGTTAAGAAGAGTAGTTTCTGTATTCGTCAAGTCCAATATTTGGGTTATGTCGTGGGTGAAGGTTCATTGAAAGTAGACCCCGGAAAAGTTAATGCAATTTCCCAATTTCCGGTTCCTAAAACGGTTAGACAACTCAGGCAATTTCTTGGTATGGCCGGATGGTACCGTCGATTTATCGATGATTATGCTACTATTACATTTCCTATGACGGAAATATTGTCGAAAAGAAAAGCATTTGTTTGGACAGATGATGCACAAAAGTCCTTCGAGACCATTAAGGAGAAGTTGACTACAGCACCCATTTTGGTACATGCGGATTTTGAAAAACCGTTTATAATCCAATGTGATGCTAGTACAGTTGGTGTTGGAGCTGTTTTAGCTCAACTTGATGACAATGGCAACGAAAAGCCTATCGCATTTATGTCCCAAAAACTGAACAAGGCCCAGAGGAATTATTCAATAACAGAACTGGAATGTTTGGCTGTGATTCTGGCAATCAAAAAGTTTAGAGCATACATCGAAGGTCATGAATTTAGGGTGATCAGTGACCATGCCAGTCTCAAATGGCTCATGAGACAAAAGGATTTATCTGGTCGATTGGCCAGATGGGCGCTGAAATTACAAGGCTTCGACTTTACCATAGAGCACCGAAAAGGTAAAGATAACATTGTTCCGGATGCTTTGTCGCGTGCCTTTGATGATGATGAGACAGTAGCCGAAATTGAATTACAAACATTGCCTTCCATTGATCTGAATTCACCAGCCTTTGACTCACCTGATTATACTCAATTGAATGAATTTTCCAAATCAGACTTACCTGATTACCGTGTAATTGGTAAATTTATATACAAAAGGACAAACTTTACATCTGGAAACCTCGACGAATCTGATAATTGGAAACTATATGTTCCTTTGGAACTACGTAAGGATGTTATTTTCGCAGCACATGATATACCAAATGCCGCACATGGTGGCATCGCAAAGACCGTACATCGTGTTCGACAATTTTTCTATTGGCCTAAATTAGTGATTGATATCAAGGAATATGTTACCAATTGTTTATCTTGCAAAACTTCAAAAACACCAACTATGTCACTTAGACCAATTATGGGTCAAATGGTGGATACGGTAAGACCTCTGCAGCGTTTATACATTGATATCATTGGACCTTTTCCACGTACTAGGAAGGGAAATATAGGAATTTTGATAATTTTAGATCATTTTACAAAATTTACTTTTTTAAAGCCCTTGAAAAAATTTATAACCAAGCCAATTGTCGATTATCTTCAGAACGAAATTTTTTGTTGTTATGGTGTTCCTGAAATTATAATTTCAGACAACGGAAGCCAATTTAAATCTACGGAATTTAAGAAACTTGTTGATAAATATGGTATTGAACATCAGTTTACGGCAATCCATAGTCCCCAGTCGAACGCGAGCGAGAGGGTAAACAGATCGATAAATGAAGCTCTACGCTCTTATTGTCGCAATGATCAACGACAGTGGGATGAGTTTTTGCCAAGTGTTAATTGTGCAATTCGCAGTAGTTTTCATCAGACAACAGGTCGGACTCCGTACGAGCTTTTATTCGGACAGACAATGGTAACTCATGGTCAAGATTATAAGATTTTAAGGAACTTGAAACTTTTAGAGGAGACAGACACCGAAATTGAAAGACAGGACAATTTTAATTTATTACGTAATTCTATTCGTACTAAGATAAAGGAGGCTTATGACAGAAACGTTAAATCTTACAATTTGAGATCGCGGAAACGAGAGTTTAATGTCGGACAAACAGTCATACGTCGAAACTTCGCCCAAAGTTCTTTGGTTGATAATTTTAATGCTAAGTTAGCACCTACTGGTGTTAAGGCAATTGTTAGGAAGCGAATTGGGAACGTGAATTATGAGCTAGAGGACGTACATGGCGGTTATACAGCAGTTTACCATATCAAGGATATATGGGTATGAACTCGTTTTGAAATATGAAGTAGTCTGCCACCTTTTTCAGATAAAATTCTTCAGCATGCTTTGCTTTTTATCTGCTTTGTGAGGGTGACTGTCTAATTATTATCTAAAATTATTTAAATTTACCTTTAATTATTACTAAATTTTTTGTTGGGTGTAGGAAATTTAACTTTGTAAGGGAATACTAAATTTTATTTATTTTGATTTTTGAGTTGGCTATGAATTTGTAATTTCTAAATTGTCAGGAAAATTTAAATTTTCATCATATGAAAAAATTTGTTGATTCGAATAGTCGCCGTTAATTTTGAATTTTTGAAACTAGACATTCAACTGGATTTAAGAAAGGAAAAATTATTACATTGTTTTTTAAGCAAATTTTAAAGGTAATGATTTTATAAATTGTAATGGTTTTTAGTGGTCTAACTTGTTAATTATTTTAGGGTATTGGGCGTTGTTTAGAAGGCATTGCATTCAAGACCATTGATTATAATAATTGTGTCGTACAGTTATCACTTCAAGTAGCAATTTTGTGAAGAGAACCCAGTTTAAACGGAAGAGTTTATTAAGATTTGATGTTGGAAGCAGTTTGTTTTATAATTGCAGTGATTTTTTTGTGTATATTTTGACTTATGTCTTCCCTTAAGGGAAGACACAAATCCCAAACCAATTTTGTGTGTTACATATAAAGGTGACCAGATCTTTAAATATTTTGATTGCTCCAGAAGTTCTGTTTATTGAATTTGAACAAAATTTTTATTGATCGTAAATTCATATTTAAGCATTTTGCTTTGTTAAATTCAAAATTCTTCAGATCCTGATCCTGAATTTCAACATTGAAACTTAAACCTAACATTTGAATCCCAAAATTAATCTTTAAAATCTAAATTCAACAATTCCTTAATTTTGCTTAATATTTTAACTTTTTCTAAATTCTAAAATCTATAATTTAAAACCAATTTTAATTCTTGTTTTGCATTCAATTAAATTTTATAACAAATTCTTGTCAAAATTAATTAAATTCATTCAAAAGTAATACGGTCACCTTAATTACTGTTTATATAAATTTTAACTCCTTAAAATATGCTATAGTAAAATTACACTTTGAACACTTAATCTATACCAACACCTAAAAACCTACACTATACACTATATTGTGGATTGTATTGTATAACAAATTGATTTTAAACTTAATATTATAATACAATCCATACTTAAATACATACATTAATACGTAATACAAACTCTGATTAAATACTATAATTGTGATTGAGAAACTTTATAAATCATACGCAACCGTCTACTGTCATCCGGCGCCTGCTGACATCGATGGATAATAAATAAACGTAAGTTGTGAAATTTTATTTAATTATTTGACATTTATTTGAAACACTCTCATTCACAATTTTAAATACACACATATAATATGAACAATTTTGCATTAAATTCTTATACGGCTACTAGAGTTGCCATTGTATTTTAATTTGTATTTTATTACATACAAAATTTATAATTTTAAATGTTCATGTTATATTTGTTTTTGAACTCCACAACTTTAACAATTTCCTCTCATTTCTTTTAAACATAAGGTCACCTAATTTTCATAATTTTGAATAATATTTACATTTACCTAAATTAAGGTGACCAATTTTTTTCTGTGCTTTATATAATTATATTTAAATTCAAATGAAACTAATTTTATTATAATTTAATTTTAATAAATATTTTTAATATTGTATAAACTTTTCAATATGGAATTATAAATCTGTTTTTATTTTCGCGAAAAGTGAAGTCAAGGGTATGGGTGTAGGTAGATTTATTTGATTTTATTTTAATATTATTTTATTTTATTGGGCTGACAGTCGAATCTAAATTTTGTCAGCATGGAGGGAGGGCTATGGAACAGTGTAGCGAATTCCAGCTAAAGCTACACATCAACCTTATACCGCTTCTCCTTCTCTACTTTGGGAATTATTTATTTAATTAGCTACCTAAAGTAAAGTCAATGTAACGGATTCAAATATATTAGTTTTTTTTTAGTTAATATGGGAACACACCTCACCCCCCCACCGACGAGCACGGCCGTATTAATAGGTAGCACCGTTCCTATAAACAAACCACCTCATGAAAGAATCGTTACAGACTCAACAGTGGAACGTTCCATCATGACATTTTTGAATTTGCTCCTCAAATCAGTCGGTTTGGATGGGAAGAATGATGAGATAATTACACTGATCAACAACATTTTTGGAACAGAATAGCGACCCTATAATTGTGAAAATGTTATAAGTTAATGTCTAAGAGAATTCTTATTGTAAGAGTTATATAGTGAAATTATATGAGGATCATTATTGTGGAATATCTTAACCCTCGAGCTTCTCGCCTTAGGGGCGACATTTAAGGATTAATATATTCTATGACAATATTTGCGGGAGAATTTCAGTAGGGGTCACCAAAGATACAAAAGTTGAAAATAAAACTCTTTATGATTAATTAGCAAAATTAAACGCCACCTCGGGACTCACAGTTTTTAGAAAAATCGCCAAAAATCCAAGTATGATCCGAATAATCTGAAATTTAAAATGTAAATAGTCCTTAAGGAGATCTACACAAAAACGTGCATACATAAAGTTATCTGTTTTAGTTCAAGAGATATTTGGGTTTATTTATTTATTTTTTTTAATTCTGCTCGATCTTTTTTGGGTTTTTTAGATATGTCGCACATTGGTTGAAGTTCATACAACGAGCGGCTAAAAATAGAAGAAGTTGTCGAAGGACAATGAAACTTGGCATATAGGTAGTTTTTGTTTGAATCAAGAAAAATTGGAAAAATCGAAATGATCCGCCCACTTTTACGCCCACCTCCCATACAAAGTGAAAATTAAATTTTGACCTACGGCATTGTTTTTTAGCACATAGCATTTTTAAACACTCAGAATCATTTGTGTGAAATTTGAAAAAGTGGCATAACTCCCTTGATTTTTAATGCATCAACTCAATTTTCCCAAAAAATAAATATTATAATTGTAGAATGGGCTCCTGAAAATATATACCTGATCCGCCCATTTTTACGCCCATCTCCCATAGAAAAAACATGAATAAGTAATTTAAGCATAAGCTTTTAATAATTTTTTAACATCATTATCGTACTCCAATTTTTTGAATTTGCAGCTTTGAGCGAAATCTATTTATAAATGGGTCTGAAGACAATAATATAATGCATGTTTTTTTTAATAATAAAAAATAATACTAAAGAGGACAGATTAAGACTTTTATAGTCCGATTTGTCCCTTTAAACAAATAAATAAATAAATAAAAAGTATTACCCAGCTTTGACGTTGATCGACTGGCTTGGATTTACTTAATAATTTAAGTATAAAAAATAATAAAATAACAAAACACCCAGGAAAGAAGATAAATTCCTTATTCCTACAACTAAATAATTATGGCAACAACAACATGCATGAACGAAAATTCATGTTTTGTTACTTTATCACTTTATAGTTTTTACTGTTTTTTTTGGAAAGGAGCAGGTAGGAGCAGCTGAATTTTTTTTTAACTTTTAGCTGAGACTTCAAGCTGTAATTTGACATCTTTCATTAAACAGCGCTCCACAGCGCTAAAAAGATGCAGTCCACTGAAGTTGATGAACATTGACATTTTGATGTTGTTTATATTTTGTTCTACGAAATTTTTTATATAGCACTTTTTCCAACTTTTTTTAATGCAAATTGCCATTTACGAAAATATACATCAAGGTCAAATGATAAGTTTACTGTGATTGTACCAAAAGATTGAATATACAGTAAATTTGCATGCCATTTTAAACAAGCGAACATATATGAACTTCTAGCGTGTCTGTCCAAACCAGTGTTGCCAATTCATGGTGAACAAAAAGGGCTAAATACTTAGAAAAAAAGTCTAAAAAAGGGCTAAAAAAAGGCTAAAAAGGGCTAAAATTTTTAATTAAAAAAATACATACATTTGACACAAAAAACAACTTAGAATGTCGAATAGACAAACAAAAATGTATGAATATAACACACGTTCAAATGCAAGAAAATAAGCATATTTATTCCTGTATGTTGATCCTTAACTTTAAAATAACTTAATATGGGGCCACACGTATATCATATGCCGATGTTTTTAAAGCCTCGTATTTATCACCTGGCCTGCAAAATGCTCAAGACAAATTATGTATAAAGTAATCCTTTGTGATAACTTCGATGAAGAATATTTTGATAAGTGAATATATGGCAAATATGCCTCTCATGTAATGCAGAAAAAAAATATTCTAAAAATTATACACGTCGCCGGACAGAATTGATTTTCATTGGCAAAAACATAAATTTTGCCATTAGTTAGTAAACATATCAAAACTAAGGTAGCCAAAATATGTAAACATAAATATTTAATTTAAATTTGGAAAAAGTTAATTTTCTATATTTGATCAGATAAAAATGATCACCCCTAAATTATTATCGATAATGAACTGAATTTTTCTTTCTAAATTGGTTGGATTGTAGTCTTTGAAAACGGTATACTACATTTCATGTGTCATAAAATATTTGTTAAAGTACTATATTTACTTCAATACATCGCCCAGATAAAGTTAAAAGTATTCTCTTTAACCCTATATATGATTTTATAAACGCCCGTACTCGCGCGTAAAACATTAACATATTTATTAGCAATTTTTATTTAAATAACGTACATTTTCTCTATATTAGTTATGGCCTGTTTTTAATGTATGGAAGGTCCAACCATTTGTATGTGCTTAAATTGTTTACTGGTTCAACATTTTTAGTTAATTTTTGACATAATATCCCTGCCAATTTTTTTGAACTGATTTTACTAATTTTCAACAGCAAAAATTTCAGATCATTAGAGTAAATATATAATTTTCATTAGAGTAAATATATATGGCTAAATGAAAATAAAAAAGGCTAGAAAAAAGGCTAAAGGCTAAATTAATTTTTTTGTGGCTAAACAAGATTGAAAAGGGCTAAATTTAGCCCAAAAAGGGCTAAATTGGCAACACTGGTCCAAACAAATAATAAATATATCAGCCTAATATTTAGGAATCATAATATTCAGATATCTGACAACAAAATACCAAAAAATTATCCAAATCAGCGAACATGAAAAAAATTAATTTCGGCCACTCTTCAACCATTGTGTGTCGTGCCTACGGAGGTTCGAAGTTTTTTTTTTAAATAGCATCGAATACATTAAAAGCAGCTTGCAAATACTTATCTCGTCCCTATACAAAATTGGAACATATAAAAATTACCGTATTTTTTACGTTTTTCCAAAACACATTTTGCATGGAATAAATAAAAAAAAGTTAAACATTTTCAAAGGGATCAAGCTTTTTATACAAATAATTGGCATTGGTGAAAACCCTAGGACTTGGAGATTAACAGCTTAGTAAAATGAAATAATTTTATGTATTTTTCAAACGTCATTTACTAAAAAATTATAATATAGGGATTTTTCATGAACAAAAATATTAAATTTGAATTAATGTATCATTTTAACCGTTAAAAATATTATAACAAAGTTTGGTAATAATGTAGATCCAAATGTCCTTAAATCAATGGCATTATAATTTTTGACATTTCTTATTCTCAAATACTAAAATTCCTAAAGAAGGGAAATGTGTTCCAAAAACTTAGTTTTTATATAAAAGTATACAAAAATGGAGCTTTTTGGATTTTTTTTACTCAAACCTAAATTATTTTTTTAAGTTGCCAAAGTTTGGATAGGTCTGAGGACGACTAGCTCCACTTAAATGTTTTAAATTTTACTTTACATGCTTTTGCATTAGGTTCTCTTTTCGGATAATATAAAAATGTTATATAGTCCCGAAGAAATTTTTTTTTTACAAAAGAAAAAATAAAGCAACTTTTTTGGGAGAAATCGTAAAATATACTGCCATTTTTACATGTTCCAAATCTTGATGCATGTAACTTTTTATAGATACGAGATAACTGTTAGCAAGTTGTTTTGATTTGATTCAGAATTTTATTGCAAAAATAGCTGATATTTTAAAAGAAAATGTCGACCCACCATAACCCGCCATATCTAAAAAACCAAAATAAGATCGAGCAGAATTAAAAAAAAAAATAAGTAAATGAACCTAAATATCTTTTGAACTAAAAGAGATTACTTACATATGTATGTTTTTTGTAGAGCTCCTTAAGGACTATTTATGTTTTAAATTTTAGCTTATTCGGATCATACTTGGACTTTTGGCGATTTTTCTGAAAATGTGAGACCCGAGGTGGCGTGTAATTTTGCTAATTAAGCATAGAGAGCGTTATTTACAACTTTTGTAGCTTTAGCTACCCCCACTAAAATTTTCGTAGAATATTTGAATCCTTAAATGTCCTTTTTGAAAGGACATTTTTATATTTTCTCAAAAGAAGAGTCAAATTGACCCATAAACTGAGGAGATAAAGGGTTAAGATCTCCACAAAAATTATCCCCATAAAATTCTACTATATAACTCTGACATAAGAATTCTCTCAGACATTAACATTTAGTGTAATGCTCAATTCGACCAAAAATGAAAACTTTGACCTACTATTTTACAAAAACCCGAAACTTTAACTAAAATGTGGAACCTAAACACGACCAATTGAGGTATCACCCTAGTGTGAATGTATGTTTTAAATTTCTAAATCTAATTTCACAAGTTTTCACCTTTATCCAAACTGTTAACAAACAACAGTGCTAAACGAAAAAAAATAATCATATCATCCACCCAACCTCAACGAATTGTATGTGTCCCTTATGGACCAATACAAAATATATACAAGTAGCTGCAAAAAAAATCACTTTTCCCATAACAGCGACAAGTGGTGTAAAGATTTTTTGTAATTCCTTTTTTAAAACTAAATTGTTATTCTTTTTTTTTAGATTGTTGCCAAAAATCCATCATTCGAGAAAACAAATTAAAAAAATAAAACGAACTAAATAACAAAATGTTAATGGATTTTTTTGTTGTTGTTGCTGTGATGGGCTAAAAAAGGATACACAAAACTAACAACAACAACTAACTATAGATAAACATATATAACATTAAAAGGGATTACAGATACACATCCTCTTACAAGCTGCATTCATGGTGACATTAAGCACAAACATGGACACATGAAAAAGATTTACTATGTTCTACCTTGTTTATGTTCATCAAGTTTGTTTTTTGGGTATTTCTAAGGGATAAACTGTTGGAATCACAATAACAACAACAAAATATCGAGATACGGTACACATCTCTTGTTTTAAACCATAATATTTAAAATAAATATCGTTTCTATAGATATTGGATTATGGACTTAATGACAATGAAAGGCAATTTAATTGAAAAAGTAAGAGTGAGAATATATATGAGTACTTCTATGGTATATGAAAATTTGTAACAGCATTTGTTTTAGTGAATATTACCAGATACAAATAGAAGAGTTTTTGTCACTTTTCACTGAAGAAAATATTCTGGATAAATTATGTAATAAAAGAAAAATAGGACATATAATTGAAATTCAATAAAAAATGCAACATCATAATTGGCGGCTTAGATTTTTCAATCAACATTCCCATGTCCCACATAATTCGGTATCTCGGGAACTATTGTAGGTATTTTGCATGCAATGTATCAAAAAACTTACAAATTTTTCAAAGAGGGCAAGGTTTGTGGAACTTCTGAGAAGTATGCTAAGGTGTTTTATATAAGTATTTATTATTGGTGAAAACCCTAGGACTTGAAGATTGATATTTTATTAAAATTAAATAAGTTTATGAATATTTGGGATGCCATTTACCTTAAAAACTAAAAAAATTATAATATGGTGGTTTTCCACTATGAAAAATATAAAATTTGAATTGATGTAAAATTTTAACTGTCCTTGATTCAATGGAATTATAATTTTTAACATTTTTTATTTTCGAATACCGAAATTTTTTAAACTGGGAAAATGTGTTCCAAAAACTGATTTTTTTTTAGAAAAGTACCTACTATGACGTTATTTACCGTGTCATAGAAAAAATTATTTTTAGTTGTTTAAGAAACATAAGGTTATTCAAATATGGAGCTCATTTGCGGATAGCTTCTTTGGTTTTTTAGAATTTTTAACTCAAACTGATTTGTTTTTTTTTTCAATTTGGTCAAGTTTGGATATGTATGGGGGTGGTGTTATGTCCGCTTAAGTGAGTCATATTTTAATTCAGATGCTTTTGCATAAAGTTATCTTTCCGGATCACATAAAAATTGTGTATAGTCCCGAAGAAAATTTGTTTCTACAAAAGAAAAAATATATGGGCTTTTTTGGGAAAAATCGTAAAAAAATACGAACCTATTTACATGTTCCAACTTTGGATGCGTATTAATTTTTAGAGGGACGAGATAACTGTTAACAAGATGTCTTTATTTTATTGAGAACTTTATCGCCAATATAACTGATATTTTAAAAATAAATTTTGGCCCTACATAGGCCCGCGATATCTAAAAAACCATAAAAAGATTGAGCAATTTTGAGCAAAAATTAAAAACAAATAAATCAATACACCTGAATATCTCTTCAATTAATAGATAACCTTCACATGTTAGCGTGTTTTTTAGATCTTATTAAGGACTATTTATATTTAAAACTTCAGCTCATACGGATTATAAATGGATTTTTGCCGATTTTTTTAAAGCGCTAGGAAGCTGAAAAACCGTAAATCAACTCGAAAACACCTCTGATCCAACCATGTGAAATTTTGTAGCAATGTATATAACAATTCCCGAGATACCGAATTATTTCCCAAAAAAAAAAAAACGTTTCTAAACCCCAAATAACCTGTTGTTTGTCTGTTTGTGCACAATCCAGAACAAATATTTAAATTATCACTCGATATGATAATTCAATAAATAAAAATGTTAACGAATTTTAGAACCAACAACTAAATAATTATGAGGACCTTTAATCTGCTACACTGGTGCATATTCCTTTAAGCACACTTAATTTGTTTCTGTATTTTTGTTATATCTTTGTTGTTCTCATCCTAAACCAAAATTTAACTTTTTAATGAGGGACAACTGAACGGTACTTTTTGAAAGTAAACAATTTTTTTTTTCTTATTTTTGTTGTTTGCCTAAATTATGCGATCTAATGTTCTTGGTGCTATTTTAAGTGGAAGATTCGTATAAACGCAGACGTGGAATTTGTTTTTAAAAAAGTTACCAAAAATAAAATACTATCAATTTTAGTTTTTTTTCAACCAAAGCTACGTTTCTAATAGTAACATTTCAATTTACTGCAACTTTTTCTATTTGAATCAATAAATTTCATCACTTTTAAAGTTGCCCAAGGGAACTTTTTTGTCTGATCAAGAAAATATTCAAATTAAATTTTTTCACGACCAAGGACGTTCGGAAAGTGTGGTGCGAAATTTCTTGAAGAAAGGTCAAAATTATGGAGTTCGCAAACCTACAAAGGGAAATAAAAAACTAACAAGAAGACAACTAAATCTAATAAAACAAGAAGCAACCCGCAACAAATTGATTTCCACACAAATAAAGAATAAATTGAATCTTCCAGTGACTTCCAAACATGTTGCACACATTTTACGAAACGATGAAAACATAAAATGGAAAAAGCCGAAATGTGAACCAATGCTAAAAAAGCACCTTAAAGAAAATCGTCTAAAATTCGCAAGAAAATATATGAAATGGACAGATGAGTGGAAAAAAAGTAATATTCTCTGATGAACAAAATTTAATTTAGACGGACGGATGATATCGGCACGATTTGAGAACAAACGATGTTCGTATGTCAAAACGCAATTTTGGTGGTGGCAGTGTTATGGTTTGGGCAGCGTTTTCTGCAGTTAGCAAGTCGAAAATGTGTTTTGTTCCGACAAAAATGAATAGTGCGATTTATAACGAACTGTTGGAAGATGCTCTTCTCTCATTTATGGATGAAGATTGCATATTCCAACAAGATAATGCTGCAATCCATGTTTCTATGCAATCGAAATCTTGGTTTAATGAACATTTCCTTCCTCTGTTGGACTGGCCGGCTTGCAGTATGGACTCAAATCAAATGGAGAACTTGTGGGGATAGATTGCCCGTAAAGTTTATGCAAATAATGCTCAGAATGAAAGCATAATGACTGTGGCAGAGCTGAAACTAAGAATTAAACAAGTCTGGGAGGAAATTGATTCCAATCAGCTTAAAAAATTAGTGGAATCAATGCCGGGCCGTATTTTTGAAATAATCCATAACAAAGCATCATCCACACATTATTAATAATGCTACAGTGGCCCATAAATTAAAGTGCGTTTATAGGAAAACACCCTTAAAAATGGCTGTTAATCTAGAAATTTAAGGAAAAAAAATAAATAAAGTACAAATGATTTTTTTTTGTAAACAATATTTTAATTGAAGTCTTAACTAATTTAACAAACAAATTTGTAGCCCTCTAAATATATTCATGTTTAATTTTTACAATCTTTTTAAAAAAATATAGTGCGCGTTTATAGGAATACCCACCAGTGTAGCTTTTTGCATATGTGCGAAAAATACATAGGTTCCAAAATTGTCAACAGTCGAACCCTATACAAAAACTTCTAAACATTCAGACAATCAAATCAAAGAAAAATCCTTTCTTTGTGTTGCACATTGGGGCAGAGTCAAAATTTCTGGCATTTCTAAACGGCTGGTCCGATCGGGATAAAACTTGACGTGGGCGTAGACAAGGAGTATTCGAGTTTGGTTAGCATCCAATTTCAAAGATTTTTATTTTTTTGGAAAGCGCTCTCAAATTGGTATTTTTTACAATTTAGCACAAAGTTGAAATTTTGATAAATTCGAAAAATAGGAAATATTTTTTATGCCAAAATATTCTCCATAAAAATAACTTACATATCTGAACGCTTTTCCAAAATATAAAAATCTTTGAAATCGGATGGGAAACAATAAAATGGCACGTGTTTGAGCCTCGATGGCGTCGCACCTTGAGCATTTGTAGGACCCATTTTAATAATGTAAACTCAAATACTCCTTGGCTACACCCGCGTAAAATTGTATGCCGATCGGACTAACCGTTTAGATTTATTTCCAAAAATTGTTGATTCTGCCCCACTACTTCAAACAATTTGACTTCTTGATTGCTTTAGGTATTAAACAACGAACTACCTAAAAACCCTAGTAATGAGTTGATTTCACATAATTATTGTTTGACAAAACTTGATTATGAGTTTTGCTATTTCCCCCTTTTTGACACCATTGTTCTCGTAGTTAATACAATTATCTTACTTACTGGACCTTTATGTACTTATGTACTTAAATGTATTCGCTGTTAATGCTATAAGAAAAATCGTTTCACATTGCCTAAACATTACTAAAACAGACGATTTTTTCATGTACAATCAAAAATAAAGTAATAAATTAAGGAAACATTTTAAGCTGTTAACCTTTTATGAACCTGGTGCTAGGAAATTCTTTGTATATGACCATTTTAAAAAACCAAATTCCTTTAATTTAGACATTTTCCTTAATTTATAATTTATTTTACATAATAAATTATTGTAATTATTTTTTATATTATTCATTGAACGCATTTACTGGGTTAAGTCTTTAATTTTGTATTTTTATTATGGTTTATTACATTAGACATTTTGCTAAAAGCTTAAAATATCACAATGAATTATGGACTTTTAAACAAAAATAAATTATATTTTAACATGGTCATACAGTAATTATATTGTAATTACAAAATGTTTTTAAGGGACATGGCACAATATTTTACAACAGCAAAAAAAAAAAAAACATACACTTACTTGTATAAAAAGGTGTTTTAAAAAAAGCTAAAATATTCGCTTAATAGTAATTCAAAGAGAATGATAATAGTAAACACAGCAAAAGGATAATTAATATGTAAATTTTTAAAGGTTTCTGAAAGGTATATTATAATAATATTTGTAATAGAAATTATGTATTATTTCATGGAGTTTAAATTAAGCAATTAAAATTGTCTGAAAAGGATGAATTTAAAACTTCAGGAGGATTTCCACATTGTTACAAAGGAAAGCAGAAGTAGAAGGTCCTAGAAAACTTAGTAAAGTATAGAAGGTTAATCATGTATCTTAGGAAACTGCACTCATTTTTCTTAACGTCAGTGATTTAGTTAGGATTACACAACTATAGATTGTAAAAACATGAATCTATGTATAGTACTATGGGTGTAATCTTCTATTTATATCACCATATCACCATAGACTTACTTTGTTTACCCATGTGTGTGGTTTTTCACACATACGGTATATCTATGTATTATACACTAGCAATATCACAGCGGGTAAAAGATGCAGTAAAGAGGCATTCTTAAAGGCAATATTTTGCAGACACAATGACTGTCAGCCGCGTTTCAATTTTTCATGGCTTGTTATTGGGTGTCAAGGCCTTGTCTACTCGCTTCTGTTAGAGGGCTGATAGAAATCCTACTAAGGATAATGCTTAGTATTTAATTATTTGATGTATACTTTTTTATTCAATCACTTGTTATTAGAAGGTGGTTCGTATGCCTTCGAGCTTTTTAGAGATATAAAATATTATTCCCACTAGAATAATATTTTTTTGTAGTAAAAATCATGTATTGCCATCACTAAAAGAGCTGTTTGTCATCATATTACTTTATTTTCAACACACTTTTGCACAAATATTTCGTTTATGAGTCTGCTTACAAAAAATGCACATCTGACGACAAAAACTGCTGGTCCTAGTGCAAAATACATATAACTAGGGTAGCAAATATGTTTGTTAATTATTCGAGTTTTGTTTTAATCGAATAAAAGTTTATATATTTTTTTATTCGAGTGATCAATTAATTTTTGAAATTTTCTCGATTATTCGAATAAATTAATAAAATATACAATACATAAAACCAGAAAAATTTTCAAAATTAAAAAAAACATTTATGTTTTTCTTAAGAACTTTTCAGGCGAGCAAAAATATTGTTTATTTGCGTCAATTTGTTTTGTGCACTTCTATTGCTTACATTGTGTTTAATTTTTTGAGTCATGGAAATATAACCATATACGGACACCACTACGTGATAAAAGACCAAAATAAAAAGATCCGTGTCTCCCAGTTTTGCCCAAAGTCATGCACTTTTTTTATGGGCCCCCAAACATTTGGGGCCTCGGTGTAATTTTTGCAAAAGAGTGATAATTTTCTTAGGGTCATATCTTGCAAACCGTTCGGAATTTTGATTTACTCTCTGAGGCAAATTTGTAGCCCTTGTCACAAAGAATTAAAATTGTGAACACATAAAATCAAAAAATTTCATCTTCAAGATAAAAATCGCAAAAAACTTTGAAAAATTCGAAATAAATTTAGAAACAAATTTTTTAAAGCTGCCTAAAAGTATGCTTTAGTTTATAATAATTTAATAGTTTAATAGCAAAACACTTAATTTCTTTTTTATACCCTCCACCGCCACAAGAGGTGAATGAGTTTGTCATTCCGTGTGTAACATTGAGAAATATTCATCTGAGACCCAACAAAGTATATATTTTCTTGATCCTTATGAAATTCTAAGTCGATTGAGCCATGTCCGACTGTCTGTCTGTCCGTCTGTGTAAAACACGCTAACGTCAAAAATACGCCAACAAAATTGGTAGACTTGCAAAAAATATGTTTATTGTTGTCCTAAGCAGTTTGGTATTGAAAATAAGTAAAAACGGTTCAGTAGAAAAAGAGCTATGAACCAAAATGTGAGACAACCTAAAAAAAATTGACAATTTTCATATTATTGCAGATAATACCATAACACTTTACAAACGTTATTTTTATAATAAAAGGACTAACTCTAATGGAAATTATAAGAATCGGTTCATGATTTCTCATAGCCCCCATACAAATTTCTTCCCGAAATATGGTTCTATGGTCTATAAATGCCTTCAGAACTGCAGTATCCATACATAATTCTATATATAATTCTATGATGATCGGCCTATAATTGGTTATAGCTCCCATATATATCAACCTAAAAAATATGTATGCAGGTGGAGAGTATTTAAGATTCGGCAAAGCCAAATATACCGTTCTAACTTGTTTCTTACTAACTTATATTGACCTACCTATATGGTGTTAAGATTCATTCCTAGGAAGTTCTAGAAATTTATTGAGATTTTAGGTACATTTTTGTAGTTGATTGTTTCCCTGAATTTTGAACGGTTTGCTACTTATGGACTTGAACAGGGGAAAAAAGTAAAAAAAATCGAATATTCCATAGTATTACACTACCATAAAGAGGAGTATATTATGCGTTTTTTGCTAATGTTTGTAGCACCCAACCGATAGACTTAGAATCGATAAAACAATGACCGTCCGTCTGTCTGGCTGTCATATTGATCGATATTTTGATAAAATTTGGCATATATATTTTTTTCGGTCCAAGGACGAAAAAACCTTTTCAAACAGGTAAAAAACGGTCCACTAATAAGTTGTATATACAATTAAATGCCGCCATAAAATTGTATGCAGATCAATTCACAATTGGCCATCTATATAAAGTCGACTTTTGAAAATTACTTTAAACTGCTTAAAACTCTTAAAAATGTTGGTATCCAAATTAAAGTTCATATTCAGATAAAATTCACATAGAAATACATTGCACGACCTAATTTCATGGCATCAGTCAAATATGTTTTATCCTTGAATAATCGAATAGTTTTTATTTAAGTAACAAACCGTAACAACTTCACCATTTAAATATCTGTGCTAAATTGATACGGCAGGAAATGAAATGAGTAAATTTCATGATTATCGCTTATAAAACTTTATAACAATTTAAAAAATATTAAATTAAGGCTCATATGACGGTAAAATATTTAAGAAGAGGTATTTTGATTCTAATTCTATCAACTGCAAAACAGCTTTGCTATCCTTTAAAATAAAATTAAATTTAAATTGAATCATTTACTCTTTAAAATTTATTGAATAATCCTTAAATCCACCACATTTCAGTTATTTGAAACAAAGCCAAAAAACCAACCAACAGGCTTTAAGTTGAAATTCAAAGATTATTGACTGGGGTGTTGTTATTTGGTTTCTGGTTGGTTGGTTTTCATTTAAATTCTTTTTTTTTTTTGAAACTTTTTTTTATTGCATATAAGTGCATATGTTGTTATAAGTTGACCAAAATCTGTTTTACATCTCTACCACAACATAAAGCATTAAATGGTTTATTATATACATGTTTTATTTTAAATACACTTTTCAACCCGTAGTACTTAATATTTATTAAAAATAAAAAAATAAAATTAAAACAAAATAAAGTTATTCCTTTAGGCAAATATATAAAAATGTACATGACCTACCACACCGTGCTAAAGTGTAGCATCAGGCTATTCCTGGCCCAGCCTCCTGCTCAATGCAGGGTTTCGCTTCTTTTTTTTGGTTTAAATATATGACAATGTTGCTGCTGTTATTTGTTAAAAATTTTGTAGTCCACAAACTGCTTAACTACAAGCATAAAGTAACTTGCTATTGTTGTTTTTACTGCTGCTGCTGTCTCTTTTTTATTTATTTTTTTTGCCATGTACTTTTTTTTAATGGTTAGTAGAAAGTTAATGTTTCTGACAGATTAAATGCCTTTTGGGTTGGTGGACTTGTGGAAAAAAGTAGTCATATTTAATGGTAGAATGTTTTATTGTTTTAAAATAAATACAAAATTAAATTTAGTCTTTTGTAAATCAAAAAAATCTTTATAAAATGCTGAGGGGACATTTTTGCTGCAGCTAATGTTTGCTGCAAGTAAATGTGGCAAATTATTCTTAACATTTACTGTCACACAATCATGTTGTTTTGTGACAGATCCGGCATAAACTTTCATTTTAAAGACCTTTGAAAACTTTCTGCTGTGTATTTTAATGAATGAATGAAAGTAATTCATAGTAAAGAGTCCTTTGAGGTTACAAAGTAACAAATTTTCAAATTAGTTGAAAGTAGCCTGAAAAGGGCACTAACTGAGGATATAAATAAAGAAGATGGCAAATAAATAGTTTTATAGTGAAGTAATATAAAATTAAATATTAAATACAGGGGTTAGTCAGAAACAATTTATAAACACGATTTACTTTTATTTTATTATCAAATAGAATTTAATTTGTAGATTTTACCAGTTGTAAAACTATTTTTTCAATTGGTACATATTATTTACCAATTACCAATACTCAACAATTTTCGCATAAACTTAATTTCAATCGGGCCTAAGATTGGAAGAAGCGCAGCATTTTCCATTTGCTCTAAAACCGAACCTACTTTGTGTCGTTTTGTGTTTGTTAGATTTTTTATACGAATTAATATGAAAAATAAGTAAGAAAGTATGGTCGGTCTTTTAAAATTTCAATAATTTATATTTTTGAGAGATTTTCGGAAGTAGGCCTTATATGGGAGCTATGACCAATTATGGACCGATCACCATGAAATTAGGTCGTGTGATTTATGTCTATATTAAAGTTAACTATGTTCAATTTTGTGTATATACTAACATTTTCAAGCGATTGATGCACGTTAAAGTGATTTTCGGAAGCGGGTCTATATGGGAGCTATGACTAATTATGGACCGATCTTAACAAAATTTGGTGACATGAATTTGTGGCGATACATATATAAATTAAATATTTATGACCGATATAGTCCAATTTCGGAAGGACATTTGTATGGGGGCTAGGTGAAATAATGGATCGATTTCAGCCAGTTTCAATAGAATTTGGACTTCATGTAGATCCAAATGTGCTTCAATTAGTGGCATTCTAATTTTTGAATTTTTTTTATTTTCAAACTAGTAAAACGGGGAAAATATGTCTTTAGATGATGAACTATCATGATTTTAGTGATTTAGAATTATATAAATAGAATTATTCTCTAGTCTAAATGCGCTTCCTTTAAATCTTAAAAAATGTGATCGTCATATTTTAATTACTCATTATTTTATGAAGAATCAAATGTTGCATTCAGCTTTCTTTTGAGGAAAAAATTTACACAGAGAAAACAGATTCGTGTTCACAACCGAATTTGGTGCCAATCGAATGATTCTGCCTTAGTGACCGAATTTTACAGTTGTGGCTACAAAATTTTAGAAGTGGCAACAAAAGTTTGGTTGCTTCGATCGAAATTCTTCTCTATCCACTGATTTTCTGTTACTAAAACTGAAAAATTCTATGTGTACAACCGAATCATTCGATTGGCAACAAATTCGGTTGCTATTACGAATCTGTTTTCTGTGTGTATGAATTTGAAAAGTTATTTTGAAAAAGTTAGATTATTTTTTTTTTATTTTTATTTAATATTTCAATAGATTACAAGCCTTTAAGGCCAATACATCTAGGAGATAAATATGACTATATATTAAACAAATTCATAATAACAAATTTTAATATAATTTTAGTATCTTTATAAATAAGATAAATCTAATTTTAAGTAAATTTTATATTAAAAAAAATGATGAAAAAATTATAAAATAATTCTTTTGCAAAAAAAAAACAAAAATTTTATATCTTGAGTTACAAAATTTTTATTTTGATAGTGGGATCTATAAGCGACCACAAAGGTCTTCAAGGAAAATATCTAAGCTTTCTTTTGAGCAAAAAAAAACAAACAAGATTTCGGAAAGATTAATGAAATAGCTATCTAAACTATTTGGGACACATTTTGAACAAGAGGTAATAAAAAGGGCCCATTAACCCATTTCGCTTCGACATAAAATTTTTATTTATTTTTTAAAAATAAATAAACTTTTTAGTGTGATTATGACCCCCTGATTGCAAATATCTGGTCAAAAATATTTTCCGATTTTTCGTTTTCCCAGAAAAGCCAGTTCAAAATTTCGAACAGTTAAGTTTACACACATGTAAATCGTGGTTTTTATATTTTATGAAACAGCTACATATGTTGGCAATAATTCCTCATGTTTATTATTTTAATTTTATTTTTTTTACTATTTTTAAAAATTTATTTAAAAAGTGTCTATTTTTATAATTTCTTTTTTAATTTAATGTAATTGCAGAAATTTGCCCCAAGCAATGAGGGGGAGTTGTATGGTCACGTCGGTTTATAGTTTTTTATTAGCTAAAGGATGAGCCTTAACATTCGTACAAAAATTTTTCAGAAATTCCACCTTTTTCACATATAAACATTTTTTTGAAATCTTTTATTTTTACTGTTCGAAAAATCGAACAGCAGAGCGAAATGGGTTAAAAAAAATGTCAAAAACAAAACAGTTTTTGATTTCGAAAAAAAAATATCAAAAATCTTTTTTTTTAATTTTTTTTTTAAAGGTTGAAGAATACCTATCTAAGATATTTGGGACTTATTTTGCTAAGGATATTTCTCTTTTCAATGTTTGGACCAGAAAGGGACAAACAGGGGAAAACCGGTAAAATTAGTACCTTGAGTTCTTAAACAATAAATACTAAATGGCTGAACCGATTTTATTGAAATTACGAACATAGATAGATTATTACTTGGATCATCAATAGGCCATACACTTTTTCATAACTTTGACCATAAAGGGATAAAAACGGGAAAAATGGGGAAAAATAGGTACCTTTAATTTTTAAATATTGAATAATTGTTTAAAAGGAAAACATGTTTAATTTAGATCACTATACTTACAAAAATATGTATTTAGAAAGTACCTTTTCAAAAATCTACCTGCAGGGGGTTAAAAGCTGGTAAAATTAGGAATTTTGTGTTTATCCATATTTATGTCTATTTATTTGTTTGTTTGTACCTTATAGGAGCCTAAACCACTGGTCCAACCCTTTTAACATTTTTACTCTATATTTCTATATATTTGAAACGACCAATAGAATATTTTTTATTTTGAAATTTTAAGAGGGCGTGGCACCTCCAAAACATTGTGAAAGTCACAAAACTTCGCGGGATTTACTTTGATACCATTGTGCACGGCTTTCCTTAAAATGGGCGGGATTGTATAAATGGGCGTGGCACCACCCATATATAGCAAATAGTTATTTTAAAATATCTGCAGAACTATATTTAAGACAATACTCAAACTTTATAGAAATCCTTTTCTTATCACTACATCAATTTTAACCGAAAACGGGACGGATCGGAACAGGGGGTGTACACCACCCGTACAAAGTAAATAATTATTTTCAAATATCTGGAAAGCTATAATTGTGGAAGTCTTTAAACTTTGTCCGAAGAGCATCTTTTGCATTTTGGCTGTATTGAATTAGTGGGCGTGGCACCTCCCATACAATGTAAATTGTTTATTACCAACATCTGTAGAACTATAATTGCAAAAGTATTTAAACTTTGAACACATTAATTTCTTATCACTAGGGGGCGGATTTATATGCAAATGCATGTATTTTCTCGAACGTCCAAAAACAATGTAGACTAATTATCTATCCGAATCGCACATTTTGCTGCAAAATGGCATCGATTTGTTAGTGCATATTTTTGCATATTTTATTGATAATGCATATTTTGTTATATTTTACTTCAAAATGCATATTTATATGCATATTATGCCAATTTTTAATAAAAATATAATTTTTTGTCGTTAATGGGCAATACATTGTTTCGACCAAAAATTTGTTGTCGAATTTGTTATAGAAATAGCAGTAAATGTTATCGACTAACTTCTTTCGACATCGAGAAACTGGCATTAAGTTCTTCATTTCTCTATCAGTAATTGAAAATTATCATTTCAAAACATTATTCTTCAAAAAAGTTTAGTTTTTTTAAGTATCAAAAATTCATTAAATGTATCGAAAAACATTCATATTTGTTTTCATTGCAAATTCGATTTATTATAGATTTCGTTATCGAAAGATTTTGTAACTTCACATACACAGTTACCGTTCCTGACAGTCTTTTCTAAGCAGTTCTACGAGACTGTCGTAAACAAGTGATTTTGGATAACTTAGAGACAAATGCACTACACAATTAACGTTTAACCTTCGCTTTACCAATACCCACCCGGGTGACCACTTCGTTTTTATTGGTTTAATATTTTTTTAATTTTGTTTCGATTTAAATGAAATTTATACTCACTGAACTAATTTTAGAGTTCTATAGAATATAATAGAAACATTTTAAACTTTTTATAAGGTTTTTTTAATTTTTAAAAATTTTGTTCGTCGCATATACTATGTATAGAAGTGCAGGACCACCCGGTTGGGTATTGGTAAACCATGTACATAAAAAAACCTTTGGTAAAGCGAAGGTTAAAGTCCCTACTCTCTGCATTACAAATAGCACGTCAAATGACCCAAAATATATAAATTGGAGTCAGCCAAGTGATCAGATATTATTAACATTTTCCGTCTATAAGGGATACATTTACTAATTGCTTAATTGCTGGGTTATTACGAGATAAAAATTAAAGTTAGATGCTACTTACATCACGATCAAAATATTGATGATTTTAAAAGGAAAGTCACAATATAGAAGCTATAAAGATTATGGCTTTAAACTACTATTCATACCAAGATATTACAATTAATATATCCATCGTTTTTTCAGTAGAAAAATTATTTTAAAAATAGTTTTAGAACTTTAATTGTTTAATTCCTGGTATAATTTAAAGATTTCTAACTGCTGGCAACAGTGTTATGCATTTTTTGGACATTTCGAAATCCATACTTAATTATTTTATGTTTCTGCATAAAAATATAAGTGCATATTTTTTAAATTTTTAGGTCATATTTTGATTTTGTTGAAGCATATTTTAGGCGCATATTTTCCAATAATAAATGCATGAAAATCCGCCCCCTACTTATCACTATACGGAATTTTGCTCATTGTATTAATAGTCACAATCAAACAATATAAATAGTTATTTTCGAATATCTGGAGTACTATAATTGTGAAAGTCTTCAAATTTCATACGAATCAATTTGTTATCACTGCATGAAGTTCAACGAAAATTAGTATGGATCGGAAGTGGGGGTGAGTCACCTTCCATAAAAAGTAAATAGTTATTTGTAAATATTTTTAGAACTATAATTACGATATACTTCAAACATTGTCCGAATATCTCACTTATAGTTTTCAATAGTCTGGCTGAGAATTATTTTTGTGGCCGAGGCCCCTCCCATTCAAAGTATTTTCGAATATCTGCAGAACTATAATTGTGAGTCTTCAAACTTTATACGAATCAATTTCTTTCACTGCATACGGTTTAACCAAAAAAGGTAGGGATCGGATCAGGGATGAGTGCCCTACCAAACAAAGTAAATAGTTATTTCTAAACAACTTGAAAACCAAAATTACAATATTCATCAAACTTTACATAAATTGTCTGAAAATTGACGGAATTCGACCATTTGAAAGTGAAAAATTAATTTAATATATTTAGAGAACTGTAACCGTAAAAGTATTTAAACTTTGTGTGAATTCATTTATCATCACTGTAATAGGAACAGTGGGTATGGATACAAGGTACTTAGTCAATTTTGAATATATGAGTAACTAAAATTGCATGATTCTTCAAACTTTCTCCGAAATATTTTTTTATTTTACTCTGACAGGGGTAGCGAAGCGCACCGGGTCAAGCTAGTTTATTATAAATGTTAGATCTAGATTTAAGTTTCTAGTTTGTAAGGATTTTTCGTATCCATAGAGTAAATAAATAAATAAAATATCGACCTTAGCTGTATCGAAAAAGTCTAAAATAAGGGTCACCTTAATAAGCATATTAAAATAAAATTTTTACTACTTACTACTACAGCAAGCATTTATTTAAATAAACTTTATTAATTATAATAAATTAATGTTAAAATTTTAATTGAAATAAATGAAATTTAATAGAATAAACAATAAGATGTCAGTGTTTGTTCTTAATATAAAAAAACCCCAATGTTAGTATTTGTTTATTATTATTTCCAAAATTCGAAATATAAATAAATAAATTTATGCGGTTTAACAAATA
This sequence comes from Calliphora vicina, assembly GCF_958450345.1. Taxonomy (NCBI): domain Eukaryota; kingdom Metazoa; phylum Arthropoda; class Insecta; order Diptera; family Calliphoridae; genus Calliphora; species Calliphora vicina. Next base: position 24,324,540 of record NC_088780.1, read on the forward strand.
ACAATACAATAGAGGTTTTAGTGGTCATAAATTGAAATTTTATAAAATCAATGCATTATGTACAACAACTAAACTTACATAACTATACAATTAACCATAAATATAATGAACAATAGTTTAATATATTCAAAATGATAAGATTCATTTTATAAAGGGTTGTTTTTAAGCAACATCCACTGTCAATACTAATCCACTGATGCAAATCCATGTGTTACTGTTTATTTAAAGCTTTTCTAAACAATCACATATTTTTAGGCGTGAGTTGGAAAAAAAATGAACAACAGTTTTGTACATAATAATAAACTTTAAAAAAATGCTAAAACTAAGTAAATTATTAATTTTTTTTTATATGCATTAATATTAAATTTATTTGTTTATTAATTTTAACATAATGTTTTGTGGTTTTAATGTTACATTGTTACTTGTATTCGTTCGTATTTATAAACCTATATTTTTTAAATTAATTACTAATACTGCTGGCACATTTATTAATTATTTTGTTTGTTATGTGTTTTTTCCCTTTTTAAAAATTCTAAATTAATTATGTAGAACGTGTAAATACTCGTGCGCTTGTTGTTTTTTTTTTAATAATTTGTTGAATATGCGGTTTGTTATTATAGACTTAAATTGTATTTATTTAAAAATTATAATTATTTGTTCTTTACATTAAATTTAGAATTGAGTTGGTTAATTATTAAAAAACTACTTAAAGTTTGTATTAGAAATAAATACTTCAATTATCACACATATGTATTAAGTTTAGTAATTTTGAATTTATTTATGACAAAAACTAATTTATTTCATAAAAAAGTTAGAAAGTATAGTCGGTAAAGCCCGACCATATGATACCCTACACCAATCTAATTATGGACAAATCGCCATTAAATTAGGCGGCATAACTTGAATTTTATTTTAATACCAATATTTTTCAACTTGCGATGAATAATGGATCCATTACGATAACCTGAAGTGTAAAAGATCGTACGTGAAGCCCTGCCAAACAGCCAAATAGACGCCAAAGCTAATAGCAATGGCGCTAAGGTAATACTCTGTATGTTGGGCACCATACGAATAGAAGATGTATTTCAGACATACCAAATGTCTGAAATTCTGCTTGAACGCTACAAAAGAAAATAATTTTAGCACCGAATGATTCCTTACGATGAATAACACCGTCCGACAAATAGAGAAACAAATCGTTAGACACGAACCAGATGATATACGTCTGAAACTATAAATTTAATGGAGAAAACTGTGTTTTCAGTTTTTCATTTCGTGATCCTGTGCCCTTTTTTAAGGACTTCAAAGTTTCAATGAAGTACACTTTTCAAAAAATATTTAAAAATACTCCTGCTATTCCAACATTGACAAATTGTATGTCAAAAGAACAACAAGAGTTGTGAAATATTTTGTATTATCTTTATTTTATCCTGTAAGGATCAAAAGATGTCAAAAGTATCCTTTAAAATGTTTATCCTTTAATATCCTTTAAGACTGCCAATAAATTCCTTTTAAAAAAATAGTGCGTTAAAGACCCAAATATTCTATATTAAATCTCAAAATTTCATCCTTTATTTATAAAGGTCAAATTAAAATATAAAAAAAATTTATTAGTATACAAAAAAGTTTTATTAAGAAAAGTGCATGTTGATAAACTACACCACCATAGTGGGGGAGGTATAATGGGTTAGGGCTGTTGTTTGCAACATACCAAAATATTGCGCCAACACCCACCTTAAAATATACCAATCTGCTCAGGATCTCTGAGTCGACTAAGTGATGTCCGTCCGTCTGTCCGTCCATCCATGTAAACCTTGTAATCAAACTACAGGTCGCAGGTTTAAAGATAATGCGAAAAATTTGGCACAAACCTTTATATTGCCCCAGGCTATTGAATTTGGTTAGAATCAGCCCATTATTTATCCTAGCCCCTATACAATTGGCTTATTTGAAAATAGTTAAGCTCTCATAAATATCTTAATTATAAACATATTCAAACCAAATTCAGCACAATTAAGTTGTATGTATGCCATACTCTCACGACCAAATTTCGTGACGATCGGTCAACAATATTCCATAGCTCCCATAGAAGCAACATTCTCGAAAATGTCATTAATATACATAAATCTCTGAAATATGTCAGTATCCAAACAAAATTCAATACAAATATGTTTCATATATTCGCAATTCATCCCACCAAATTTTGTGACGATTGGTCCATAATTAGTCACAGCTGCCCACTACCGAAAATGTGTGTATTCAAATAAGATTCAAAACAAGTAAGTTTCATATCAAAAGAAAACTCTTTATAATCATATACCCGGTGTAGCGTATCATAAGGTCGGGCTTACCAGACTATACCATTTTAATTGCGTATTAAAAAGTCTTCTTCATTGCTTTTCACAACGCATTTTGTTATATTTTTTTCGAATGAAATATTAAAATAAAATATAAAAAATCAAATAATTCAAATTTTAAATATTTTTTAACACTTAAGTAGTTAAGATAGAAGGATAAAATTTTGGCATGTGGTATTCAATATTTGGATCTTTAACATACTATTTTTTTAAAAAAAAATTATTGGAAATCTAAATGGATATTCAAGGATACAAATTTGAAAGGACATTTTTGACATCTTCTGATCCTTACAGGATAAAATAAAAATAATACGAAATATTTTACAACTCTTGTTGATCATTCGACACCAAACTTGACATAGTGGAATGATCAGAAGTATTTTAAAAGTATTTTAAATTTTAAGTCCTTTTAAAAGGAAACAGGATCACGAAATGAAAAACTGAAAACGCAGTTTTTCTCCATTTAATTTATTGTTTCAGATGTATATCATCCGGTTAGTGTCTAATATTGAATATCGTACGGTGTAATCGATACATGAGAAGCCCGGCCAACCAGCTGTATCGATATCAAAGCCAAAAATCCATGGCGCTAAACTAGTGCTCTATATTTGGTGGGACCAAAAGGGTCGTATTTATTTTGAGCTTCTAAAATCGGGCCAGACCATCGCAGGGCACTTGTACTGAACACAACTGATTCGTCAAGAATATGCTGCCTTATATGAAACCGTAATATTCCATTATGACAAGAAGCGGTGGGGAAGTTTTACCTCACCAGCCTTATAGTCCTTACCTTGACCCGTACGACCACTATTTGTTTCGATCGATGCAGAACGCTCTCTCTGACATACGCTTCACTTCAGAACTGGAATCATTTTTGGGCTACAAAGTTGAGCAGTTCTTTTGGAGCGGAATCCATATGTTGCCAGAAAGATGGGAAATGGTTAATATTTTGAATAAATTTATATTGTACAAATGTTTCAAAATAAAAGCTAAAAATTTAAAAAAATGGTGCATTTTTACTCATACTATAAATTATATAATTTTCTGCCACAAATTCATTAAACGTTAATAACCATCAACATTTAATTATATCTACATATTTTGAAAAGGAAATAAAAAGCAACAAACATTAGTTTTTTTTGTTAACACCTACACTTACAAACACACTCTTACATTCCAGCCTAAAATCATGCTGTGAAAAGTATCACGTCCTTTTAATATTTTTTTCACACCAGCACTTTGTTTGCTTTCTTATTTTTTTAGCTTTTTGTATTTGGCTCTTAACATATTTCATGCCAACTAATGATTTGTAGCCATACTTATTGCCGCGGTCAGGAATTTTTTTTTTTTTATTGGCATTTTTGCCTCCTTTTTAACTGCAATTCTTTTTTTTTTTGCTTTAGCATAATTTCTATTCCTTTTTGCTCTTCTAATACATATTTTTATAATTTGTAAAGGACTATAGGTGAAGAAACACCCAATTCCAGTATTTTTAAATATAATACACATACGTTTAGGGTATATGCAGGAAGTAAGTAAAGCATGTTTGCTGCTCTGTTGGTAATATTTAAAGTAAAGTGGGAAAATGTGAAAATAATTTGTTGGCATATTATTTAAAAAAAAATATGTGTTGGAAAGTGGAGTTAGCAGAAGTACTTAAACCGGTGTAAAATTGTGTTGTATTTATACTTAGGACATTTTGAGCTACTTATGTTGCATTAGCAATGTTTCGAGTAGTTAATTTTGATTCTACGTTAATATTGTTCTTGGCAGTTCTCAATATCATCGTCATATCAATTTTGATATATTTTTTGTCAGAATTAAATCATTTAAAATGCAACACTATAAAACACTTGATTTACTTGATGCCTTTTGCATTAATAGTGGACCAAAAATAAGTAAAATTTTGACTGCATGGTTCTCATGTAAAATCTGGTTTGCACACAAAATGGTTTCCCCAAAAGCAATTTTTTACAAATGCCGTTTTTTCACAGATGAAGAGTATATAATATTCTATATGATCGAATATAGAAATCCTAAATATTTTTTTCCTGCTTGCTTAATAAAAAATAAAATATTTTTTTTGTTTTCTAAACATGGGTGTTTTATGAAATTATCGTTGTTTTTTCTTTCATTAGCTGTACGAGGGAAGACTGAAAAGTGCGAATGAGCATAAAAAATATATTTATTGGAGATCACGTTTTGCCTACCGATTTTCAATACTAAATTCTTAGGTCAGTTATAATTATTTTATGTAATTTGGACGCACGAGTGTTTCACAGAGACAGAGATATGAGAATAAGGACAAAATTTCAGAACAATGAAGATATATACTTTGTTGGCTCATATTGAAAATAGACATTATAGGTGCATGGTTTACGCTAGCACTCACAAAAACGTCCCCCCGGAATACTGTTTGATCAGTAATAAATATTTTAATTATGCGGCAAATCTGCTAAAATTGTGTACACATTTATGCTAAGTACTCTGAAATTATACTGTAAAGTGTGGCGAAAATCAGCCAACGTTTGTTTTAAGTCCGTCTCAGAAAATTAGCTGATCTTTTGTATTTATTTTCTAATAATTAATATCGCAATGAAATTGGATACAAACTAGTTTTCTTTCTACCAACTGTTGTGAGGATCGCTGAATAATTGACCATATAACATTTTTATGTTAAATTATCAAAAAAGGATCACTCACATTTCTGAACAAAAATCGATTTTTTATATAAAAACTCAAAATATCTAAATTCGCTAATAACTTGGCCAATAAGCGTTTAATCAAAAAAGGAGCTCGATCTGTGATCACTCATATTTCTCAACAAAAATCGATTTTTTATATAAAAACTCGAAATATCTAAATTTGCTAATATCATGGCCAATAAGCGTTTAATCGAGAAAAAGAGCTCGATCTGTAATCACTCATATTTTTGACAAAAAATCAATTTTTTATATAAAAACTCAAAATATCGAAATTTGCTAATATCTTGGCCAATAAGCGTTTAATCAAGAAAAGGAGCTCGATCTATGATCACTCATATTCCTCAACAAAAACCGGTTTTTTATATAATAACTCAAAATTTTTAAATTCGCTAATAACTTGGCCAATAAGCGTTTAAACATGAAAAGGAGCTCGATCTGTGATCACTCATATTTCTGACAAAAAATTGATTTTTTATATAAAAACTCAAAATATCTAAATTCGGCAATATATTGGCCAATAAGCGTTTAATCAATCTGTGATCACTCATATTTCTCAACAAAAATAGATTTTTTTATATAAAATCGCTAATAATATGATCACTCATATTTCTGAACAAAAATCGTGTTTTTATATAAAAACTCAAAATATCTAAATTCGCTAATAACTTGGCCAATAAGCGTTTAATCAAGAAAAGGAGCTCGATCTGTGATCACTCATATATATTTCAGACCAAAATTGTATTACTTATATAAAAACTCAAAATATGTACACTCAGGTCTCGTTTTATGCGATAGATGCGTAAATCGCATAAAACGATACTCTAGCTTCATATAAAAACTAATGATTCGTTCCAAAATTCTGAAAAACCGCATAAATTCAAATTTTAACTAAAAAATTAGAACAAAATCGCATAAAAAAATAATATTTATTTAATTTACTTAAACAATAAAAACAAAATACGTTAAAAAAAATAAACCAAAATATAATATTAATTCATTAATTACAGATAAAGTGAAAATGGTCCAAAAAAATGAGCTAAAACCATTTTTCAGGAAATTTTGTAAATATGTATGATTAATTTGAATCACTGAATGTCTCCATCGTTTTGGAATTGGTTCAACGTCACTTTCATCATTAGATGATATAATCTTATTGTCATCATATGGTAAAATATCATTAATAAATCTAGTAAATAGGGGACTACATCAAAGAATTTTTAGGGGCTTCAATTGGAAACTTGGTTTAAAAAAGCTTTAAAAAACATCTAAAATTTCAAAATTCTAAAAAAAAAAATTTATTTAAAAATCGCATAAATTTGAATCCGCATTAAACAAGACCTGAGTGTACATTGATTTACATGTATTCTGTTGTTGCAAGACTTTTCAAAACGCTTCTCACAAATCGAATACAAGCATTTTTTTTAATTTGGACAGGACAACGTCTGTCGGTTCAGCTAGTTGTCAATAAATACTTACATATTAAATCGTGAGTATGGCAAGATTCTGCACAACCGAATATACTACTTTTATTTGTTAATTTTTTACTTCCATATAACCTAGTTTTCACTTTCATACGAATTTGATGTCTGTGATATACCTGAGTAAAGCTAATTTCTACATTATCATTTTACTTCCCGCATTTTAAATAAAGTTACTACTAAAAGGTATCTCTCACTAGTGACTGTTAAGTGTATTTTAAATTAAAATGTTTAATTGAAATTTAACACCGTTTGGTTTTTTAATTATTATTATAATTATTTTTCAGTTTTATCTAAAAATCACAAAAGTTTTTTGAAAATAAAAATATTTTAAAATCAGCCTCATACATTGTGTAGTTTTCCATACAATTTCCTATTTTCTTTGCATTCTTATTTTGCAGAACAAAAAAAAAACAACGCAATAATTTATCTGAAATTGACACTTAATGAAGTATAAATATGACCTCATATAAAAATGGTTTTATACAGCTGTTAAGAACAAAAAAAAAAAAAACGCAAAAGGAAAATAATTTTTGGGGGAATGTAGAGAAATTCTATATGAATTTATGGGCTTAAAAAAACAACAAAATTATGAAAATATTTTATTGCTCTAATAACTTGACCCTTTTTAAGTTTTTTTTTGTGAGTTTTCTTGTTACCAGATACAAAAGATACAAAAAAATGTTATTTGATATTTTAAAATATTTGTAAAAAAAATTCACGTGCCTAAAAGCAAACTTAATACTTAGTAGCAAAAAAAACTAAATAAATAGAAAATACCTTCAACATATGTTCATTTTGTGTCCTTTATTCTTTGGTTAACTAAATAGTTCAGGGATTTTAAGTGGTTAAAGGGGGCTAGTATATATCTAGTAGTTGAAAGTTTTTCTTTGATCTTTTTTAGCAAATAAGTACCATTTACATATATGTTGATGTCTTAATGTCTTTGCAAAAAGGCGTATGTGGTTTTTAACATTTTTTTAGGACAAAAAAAAAATATATTTTTAATATAAATTGGCACATGATCCTTTGTGGTAACAGAGTCATTGGAAATTGAACATCTAGGATGTGTGCCTCTAAGCTACATTTTAACCATGCCATTTTCAATACTTAATGGAATAAAGACATTTGATGTTTATATTTTGGACTAAAAGACACAATGAAATTGTTCATGGTTAATTATAACACTGTGTGTAATTTTTTGAGTCATGGAAATATAACCATATACGGATACAGTTTTGCCTATAGTCATGTCCTCTTTTTTATGGGCCCCCAAAGATTTGGGGTCTCGGGTCTCGGTGTAATTTTTGCAAAAAAGTTATAATTTTCTCAGGCTCATATCTTGCAAACAGTTTGGAATTTTGATTTACTCTCCGAGGCAAAGTTGTCGCCCTTGTCATAAAGAACAAAAATTGTGAATAAAATAAAATCAAAAAACTTCATCTTCAAGATCAAAATCGCAAAAAACTTCAAAAATTTCGAAATAAATCAGTTTAAAGCTGCCTATAAGTATGCTTTAGTTTATAATAATTTAATAGTTTATGGCTCAAAACGCTTAATTCCTTTAGTTTTTATACCCTACACCACCATAGTGGGGAGGGTATTATGCGTTTGTGCAGATGTTTGTAACGCCCAAAAATATTAGTCTAACACCCACCTTAAACTCGATTTAGAATCACATTCTGAGTCGACTAAACGATGTCCGTCCGTCTGGTTGGCTGGCTGGCTGTCCATGTAAACCCTGTGCGCAGAGTACAGGTCGCAATTTTGAAGATATTTCGATCAAATTTGGTACATATTATTTTTTCGGCCCAAGGACCAAGCCTATTGAAACTGGCTGAAAGCGGCTCATTATTTCACCTAGACCCCATACAAATGTCCTCCCGAAAGTGGAGTTTATCGGTCATATATGTTTAATGTATATAGGTATCTACACAAATTTCGCTCCAAATAAGTTTTATATACACAAAATTCATGTCACCAAATTTTGTTACGATCGGTCCATAATTAGTCATAGCTCCCATATAGACCCGCTTCCGAAAATCACTTTAACGTGCATAAATCGCTTAAAAATGTTGGTATACTCACAAAATGCAACATAGTAAACTTTCATATAGACATAAATCGCACGACCCAATTTCATGGTGATCGGTTAATAATTGGTCATAGCCCCCATATAAGTCCCACTTCCGTAATTCACTCAAAAATATAAATTATTGAAATTTTAAAAGAAAAATGTTTTTGCTCTTTTATTTGGTGTAGGGTATTATATGGTCGGGATTGACCGACCATACTTTCTTACTTGTTTTCTTACTAACTTATATTGACCTACATAAGCGGTATTAAGAATCATTCCTAGGAAGTTCATATGTTCCAGAAAGTTTTTTATTGAGATCTTAGGTACATTTTTGTAGTTGATTGTTTCCTTGAATTTTGAACAGTTTGCTACCTATGGACCTGAGCAGGGGCAAAAAGGTAAAAAATATCGAATTTTTTAAAGTCTTTTTAATTTGGTGGGATGACTTTTGTATCATATTTGTGTTGAATTTTATTTGGATACTAATATATTTCAGACGGACGGACTGATGGACATCGCTTAATTGACTCAGAAAGTGATCGTCCCCACTATGATGATGTAGGGTATAAATACTATACACTACATTTTCATAAGACATTTTTAATAGTTTTCAGTTCACTAAACCTGTTAGGAGTTTCCCCTTCATTTCATAATAAATATGTTATTAATCATTTATAAAACTATTTTACATTATCTATGTGTAGCGTTTGGTAATTTGTAGTTTTTTTCCATCTTTCATTTTGTTAATAATGCGACTCAAGTTGTCTACAAAATAAAATTTAAGTTTTCTTTCATGTGCGTCTGCTTTTTACTTAAATATATTTTATGGCAGAGTTAAGAGAGTTAAACAATCATTCCGCCTGAATGAATTTTCTACTTTTAAATAGTTTCTATTTTTTCCAGCTTCTTTTATGCCCCAGTTTGGTTAAAAACTCCGCAGCAGAAATACGACAGCAACAGCATACAACATGAAAAAAAACTGAATTTATAAATATATCTTGAGTTTCTTATAAATTTTCTATACTTTTGTGGTTAGTTATGGTTTGTTAAAAAATAAAATGATAAGAAATTGTGATGATGAAACCAACTTATGACTCCCCAGAGAGCGAGAGAGAAAGAGATAGTTAAACGATTTCAAGAACACTTAAACAAAGTAAGGCAAAATGCACTCCCACTAAAAATATAATGTATAACTCTATGTACAAAAATCTTAATAAATGAATATGGAAAAAAATAAAAGGAAAATTACTAAAAATAAAATAAAGAAAACGTAGTAAAATAAACAATATTGTAAGGGTACAATTTTTACTCCAGCATCTTAATAACTACAAGAGAAATAAAGAAAATATTCAACTGCTTTGCTTGGCCAAGTGGAAAATTAGAAAAAAAACCCTAGTTTTTTTGTATAGAAACACGCATAGGAAGTAATACCGTTGTTTAACTTTTTTTGTTAAAACATTTTAGTTAATCAACAAACTATTTTATTTTGAATTAAAGTTGTATTTGTTTGTCCTTAACTAGTTTAACTTAGAATTTCTTATATTTACAACTCAATAAACAATTAATATTAATCATTCGCCTGTATGTTTAAATAATTATATTTTAAATTTCCATATGATTATTTGCTTCCGGTCATAATTTGCATGACCTAATTTCATTATGTCCTTTTAGTCTTGTACACAAAAACAAAGTTCTCCTCTTTATATTATTTGAAGTTTTAAAAAAATTATAAAAAATAAAACTTCTGCTGTGTGTTCAAAAACTGCTGCAATACTTTTATCTTTTATAAAGTGTTTAATATGGCAAAATGTTAAATATTGTTATTTCAAAAGTTTTTTGTCGTTTTTAGGTTGACTTTTAAATACACTGCTTTATCAATTAAAAGTATAAATGTGCATTAAATGATAATGATTTAATAATAATAATTTGTAATTTAAGAAGTTTGCTAGGATGAGATTATAATAAATATGGAATGTGTAACTTAAAAAGAGTTTTAATTCATTTTTGTGAAATTCAGTGGGAGATGACACTGTTTAATACTGACGAATAGATGTACAGTAGCTATGCAATGTGATTTTCAACAGCACTGATTTTGCTCAAAAAGGTATCCAATTGTCCACATCTGCTGTTTATACCCTACACCACCATAGTGGGGAAGGTATTATGCGTTTGCGCAGATGTTTGTAACGCCCAAAAATATTAGTCTAACACCCACCTTAAAGTATACCGATCGACTTAGAATCACTTTCTGAGTCGATTAAGAGATGTCCGTCCGTCCGTCTGGTTGGCTGGCTGGCTGGCTGTCCATATAAACCTTGTGCGCAGAGTACAGGTCGCAATTTTGAAGATATTTCGATGAAATTTGGTACATATTATTTTTTCGGCTCAAGGATCAAGCCTATTGAAACTGGCTGAAATCGGTCCATTATTTCACCTAGCCCCCATACAAATGTCCTCCCGAAATTGGACTTTATCGGTCATAAATGTTTAATTTATATATGTATCTCCACAAATTCCGCTCCAAATAAGTTTTATATATACAAAATGTATGTCACCAAAGTTTGTTACGATCGGTCTATAATTAGTCATAGCTCCCATATAGACCCGCTTCCGAAAATCACTTCAACGTGCATAAATTGCTTAAAAATGTTGGTAAACACTAGGGTATTCGAATTATTCGATTTTTCTCTTGTTCGAATAAAACGAATAATTCGAATAAGAGATTTTAACTTGTTCGAATAATTCGATCACACGTTTAAAATTAATCGAATTATTCGAATAATTTATTTTTTTTTTAAAAAACAAAGAATGAAGCTTTGATGTCTGTTTTTTAATATTTTATTGTTAAAGAAAAACAAAAATAACGTTAATGTTAGCAATTCAAGTATCGATAATGTTAAAAAACGTTCGAAAACAAAGTCCATCATTAAATTTTCAACAGAAATATTGTGATCGGTTAACTCCCGAACAATCTGCAAAACAATTGACTAGCAAACTCATTAATTTCCGTTTTGGAGCTATGCTTTAAAAAAATTTACCTTGCTGGACATGATTCAAATACAATATAAACGTTTTAAGAACTTTTTTATGGCGTTCAATAATTCGGGTTTTAAATTGCGTAACTAATTCTTTAGTAAATTAATTATTCACTATTTCTAAATTATTTATATCAAATTATATTATACATCAAGCTCTATCAACGTTGCCGAATCTTTTCTTAATAAAGTGGTCTTGGAAAATTACACAATAAAAGGAATCTGTCCAAAGTTTGATATTATTGTCAGTGAATGTGGCTAATTTAAAATCAGGCAGTACATGATTGACGAATTTACAAATACGCAAAAAGTTTATTACCTGTTAGACAAAGATGTTCAACGATGTTCAAAATCTTGTATAAGATGAACTACATGCTTTTCTTGCAACAAAACGTTAGTTTGCAATATATGTGTTTATCATTCGATTTATTAAATATTTTGTAACACTTACGTACGCGGTTAATAACATAATTTTTATACATACATATATTTTAAGATCATGGCCTTCATCTATTTCAATGTAATCATTATAAATGTCATCCATAATATCACTTTCGACGACCGTCTCAAAATCACATTCTCCATCACATTCAACTCCACTTTAATCTAAGTTAATTAATTGCGTTTCATCTAATATTTCGCCAGCTAAATAACAAATATTTTATTCTGTACGTTTTATTTTCATTGGTTCAAGTCCTAAGTAACTTCTTGCAATAATATTTATATATTTATAGAAGCAGCTATCGGAATACTTATCTACAGTGACCGAAAGTCTTTAGTTATTTGTCGAATTTCAGAAACAATACAATTTTTGTGAGTCATTATCACTTATTTAAATTTGGAATTATGAAAAATTTTAAGCAATTTAATAAATTTAAATATATGTGAACATTTATTCGTTTTATTCGATTATTCTACATAAAATTGTTCGAATTATCCCTTATTCGAAAATGGCCATTTTTAAATTGTTCGAATAATTATTCGTAAGACATTATTCGATTAATCGAACGATTATTAGTCGAATGAATACCCTAGTAAACACACAAAATTCAACATAGTTAACTTTAATATACATATAAATCACACGACCTAATTTCATGGTGATCGGTCCATAATTGGTCATAGCCCCCATATAAGGCCCACTTCCGAAAATCACTCAAAAATATAAATTATTGAAATTTTAAAAGAAAAATGTTTTTGCTCTTTTATTTGGTGTAGGGTATTATATGGTCGGGCTTGACCGACCATACTTTCTTACTTGTTTTATATTCTTATTGATCATAGGCAATTATTGTATGACATTTTGTCCAATATTTTTTTACATAAGGATAATTATAAAATTGTTAGTAAAAACAGTGGTACAAAATGCAACTCTAAGAAAATTGACTTGATTTTTAAAATTTTGAAAAAAATAATTATAAAAAATTGTTAAAAACTATAATACTGTTACAATACAGTAATTTACTGTAAATACTAATAAATCCAAGGATATGAAATCTACAAAGGATAACAGAATTAACGAATGATGCATTTTCTGTTCAATAAGGTGAATTTTTCGAAAACCAAGAAAATTTTAAGAATATTTATTTATTTACCAATTTGGAATCTTGCGCATATTCTCTATGAAAAGGAAATGACATAATTATGGTGGTGTGCCTAAAACTGAGTGTATAAGAGCTCAAAATCAAAAGGATATGACTAGTTAATGTTAGAAGGGTGCTGAAATTTAATGTTAAAATAATATTTTCATAATCATATGACATCATGTGGTTTTTTACTATTTCAAATTTAATATTTAGGGGAATATCTGTGACAAGACGGCCTGAGTAACAGATCGAAACTATCAGACACGAATAAATTAAAATTATGTTAATTAACCTTCCATATCATACGACTGCATCATTTTAAGCATGAAGGTCCTGCTTCGAAAAGCATAGGCGCTTAATTTATTTATGTAAATAATATATGGTTTATTGAATTGGTTTCTCCTTATTATATTTGCATCATTAAATTATCTTTTGAAGGTTGCAATAGTCATAAATGTCCACATGTGTTCGTTTGGGTAGCATCAAATATATGATGTCACCTTCCATGGATCAGGTAACACAGCCTTGATTACTTCAATGTCTAACATTTTAGTTTTATTTCAATAAAATCCAATTCAAAACTAGTCATCAAAATTATTTCGGCACTCTAATCATAACACAATTCTTAATTATATCTAAATTTTTATATACTCCTAGTATGGCGTTTTTTTGGATAAAATGTTTATCCTTTTGAATTTTAATGTCCTTCAATTTGTTTGTATTAATAGTAAATGATGGTAATGCAACATTGTTATAGTTTTTAGCAATTTTAAAATCTTAACCAATCCTACTTCAGGTTTTTAATAACATTTTTTGCGTTTTAAGTTATCTAAAATGTTTCTAAGAAGATTTATAAGGAATTTATACCTTTCGAAAAGCTAATTTTACATTAAATATTTTAAATGAAAACGAATTTGAATTTTTGATACCTTTTTTACATTTTTACATTTTTTTTTTATGTAAAAATTCTCAAATTGCATAGTCGATATCAAAATATAGTAAAACATTTTAGATGACCCAATATGTTCTCAATTTTTCAGTTATCGGAATTCTTCCGATAACTGTGACTCTGTTATGGATATTACAGCCAAAAAACTAAACACTCCCATTTTTGGGATTTTTCAAAACTTTTTTGGGAATTGAGTTATTCCTGATACCAAATTTTAAAATTAGCTTTTAGTTTTGAATTAGCAGTAAAAAAAATCTATTGAACTGTAAACCTTCATTAAACAGTATTCATGAATAAAAGCTTAATTTCTAAAAATTTTGAAAATTTAGTTTTCAAATGCGAAATCTATGCCCGACCCGGGGATTCTATTAATGTATTTTTTTTTAAATCGTAACACCAGCGAATAAATAGTATCGTTTTAAAAATTTAACTTAACCGAGGTTTCCTACTTTGGAGACCGCTAGCCGAGCCCCTGGTGGGCCGATGAGGTACAAAAATTAAACTCGACAACACTACCCTTTGCGCATGTGAAATTTCATTCCAATCGGATTAACCGTTTAAAAGTTATAGATTTATTTCTCTATTTTTGTACCCTACACCACCATAGTGGGGATGGTATAATGCGTTTGTGCAGGTGTTTGTAACGCCCAAAAATATTTGTATAACACCCATCTTAAAGTAAACCGATCGACTTAGAATCACTTTCTGAGTTAATTAAACTATGTCCGTCCGTCGGTCTGGTTGGCTGTCTGTCCATGTAAACCTTGCGCGCAGAGTACAGGTCGCAATTTTGAAGATATTTCATATAATTTTTTCGGCTCAAGGACCAATCCTATTGAAACTGGATGAAATGGGTCCATTATTTAACCTAGCCCCATACAAATGTCCTCCAGAAATTGGACTTTATCGGTAATAAATGTTTAATGTATATATGTATCTCCACAAATTTCTCTCCAAATAAGTTTTATATATACGAAATTCATGTCACCAAATTTTGTTACGATCGGTTCATAATTAGTCATAGCTCTCATATAGACCCGCTTCCAAAAATCACTTTAATGTACATAAATCTCTTAAAAATGTCGGTATATACAAAAAATTCACCATAAATATCTTTCATACAGACATAAATCACACGACCTAATTTTATGGTGATCGGTCCATAATTTGTCATAGCCCATTTCCGAAAATCACTCACGAATATATATTATTGAAATTTTAAAAGAAGAAGAAATTTTGGTTTTGAGCAAATGTATACTTGATTTAATTATGAAGTAATTGAAACCAGTTCAATATGTGACAAATATTTGAATTGAAACGGTTTAAGAATTAGTTTTTTCTGTGTACACAGAAAAAATTATATTTCAATTCAAACATTTATATCATATTGAACTGGTTTCAATTATTTCATAATTAAATCAAGTATTCATTTGCTCAAAAACAAAATTTCTTGATATTATCTATTGAATTTTGAGTTTTGAATTTGATTATTTTGACAATTGAATATAAAATTTTCGTTATTGGTTGAATTTCAAATACAAAAATTATTGAATAGATAATTTTCGTAATTGAAACACAAAAAATAACAAAAACTTGTTTTCAATTACGATAATTATCTATTCAATAATTTTTGTATTTGAAATTCAACCAATAACGAAAATTGTATATTCAATTGTCAAAATAATCAAATTCAAAACCCAAAATTCAATAGAAAATATCAAGAAATTTTGTTTCTGAGCAAAACAAAATCAAATTGTAAGGGCTAAAAAACTGTACAATGGCGGATCTCGATTTTTGTTCTTGATGAATTTCGAGACCCCGGATTTCATTAGGACGAAGTCAATTTCGTCAATTTTCACAATAATTTTGTAAATTTTCCCAAAAAATTCCATGAAATCCAAAAAAAATTACGACAACGTCTTCTGGCGGCACTCAAAAAAAAATTCTTTTGCCTCTTGAATTGAAAAATAGCTATTTTGAAAATCCAGAACTTCGAAATTCATTTTTGAGCTGTGGTTTCTTGTGTCCTTATAGTAGTTTTAGCACTCTGTACATAGTACATATTGGCTTTTTACATTTTATGCCTTTTTGGATAGTGCTCTCTTCCTTTTAGACTCTCTGTAGTACTTTTAGCAACTCCAAGTTAGCTTGATTCGCCCTGTAGCATCCCGTTGTGCATCTACGTTTGCTTCAAATAGATAATCATGGCTGTGTGCACGGATGGGTTCTCCTAACAAAAATTTAATGTAATGAGATCACATACAAAAATTTATTCATAAAATCGTCGCACAAAATTTTATAAAGTTCGTCCCATAATTTGTCATATCTCCCATAAAAGGACATTTTCGAAATACATATTAATATATGGGAGATTTCATGTCAAGTAAACCAACTTTTAAAATCGATGTCTTCCGATCGGAATGAAATTAGTACCAAGATTAGTTCTATTTTTCAACAAGATCGGTGGAGTCAGAGTCAGAGGGGGTAAAAATTTTACATTTTGGTCATTCTCATCCATTTAACTTATACCAGTTGTTCTTAGCAAAATGTGTCCCAAATAGTTTAGATAGCTATGTCTTCAATCTTTCGGAAAAAAAATTTAAAAAAAATTTTTTTTAAATTTTTTTCCGAAATCAAAAACTTTTGGGCTTTTTTTCTCAAAAGAAAGCTTCGATATTTTCCTTGAAGATCTATTTGGCCGCTTAATTGGATATCTATTAAAATAAATGTTTTGTAACTTAATTTTTTTGCAAAATCAAAAATTTTTTTTTTCAAAACGGACCATTTTTTAATTTTTTTTCTTTTGCTTAAAAGAAATCTTAGTGCAAATTCTAGTATATTCTCTAAATCCAACATAGCTCTGGGTTAATACATATAATTCACAACATTTTTATAAAAATTATATTTTGTTGATTTCCAACAAACAAACAAATTGAATTATTTATTTGCTAAATCCAAATAAAGCAATGCCATTGACTTTAACTAGAAGCAAAGAAAAACAAATAAACAAACAAAGAATCACCTAACCTAAATGCCACTTCCTGGTCTAAACATGCATTTAAGCAATTAGATTTACAAAGTAATTCTAATACTAATGCCTTAAATATACAAAAAAAGTAAACTATTTCTTACATTTTGTTGTTATCAAAAGTAAAACACATGTAACAACAGGAACTCTTTGTGTAAAATAATATGTACACATACAAAAGTGAAAAATGTTTTTGAATGTATTCACAAAACAAAGTAGTTTTACAAAAAAAACAAAAAGAAAAAAAAAACACAATTATTTTAAAACGAGAAACAAAATAAAAGAAAAAAAAACTAAACACAAACAACAAATTTCATTACATTTTAAACAAATGCAACCAATTACAAATACAAAACATTACATTACTTTTAAAAGAAAACATTGTTTGACTTTTCTACAAAATTCTTTGGGAATACGAGGAAGTATCTTGAGAAAATAGAAACAAATTTAAAAAAAAACAAAAAAAACTACAAGACGGAAACTATAGTATAATTGTTGGCATACATGTTGGAAAATTAAAGAAAAACTAACAACAACTACAACAATAAACAGAAAAACTTAAGGCAAACAAAATACTCAGCAAACACAGACATGCAAATACTTACAGAGACAGACACAAATATACTCACACAAATGCATACAAATCTGTTTATGTATTTGTTAAGGCACATTTTACAAGTTCTATGTATTTTTCTCTCATTCCTTAACGCTTAATGTCTGTGTAGTTAGATATCACTTACATTAAGTTTGATATTATTTCCGTTTTCTTCACTACTTTGTATGTGTGTAATAGGCTGGCCCTTATATTGCACCTTTTGGATATTCAATGTTCACAAGGTCTTAAATTGCTCTAGGTCTTCCGAAAACCAAATGCTGACAATTTTATCAAAATCGTATAATGTTTAGAGGCTGCACAAATTTACTGAAGTTTTGAGTTTTGGGTCAAAGAAGTAAAATTTTCAAAACAAAAAAAAATCTTAAAAATATACTCCAAGAAATCGATGTACACTGGTCGTATCTACCCACTGCACGGTGGGGCCAATGACAGGTTTTGAGGCAAAAAGTCCTTTTTGCAAGTCAACCATTTAAAAAAAATAATAACGGAATTTTATATTTTACACTTTGAAACACTCAAATATTAAAAAATTAAAGTCAGGTGGCAACTCATGGCGACATGCCGAGCTGCCAAAGTTGCCAAGTTTTACTTTGCTACATTTTCCGACATTAAATCATAATGAAACAACAAAGGAATTTTAGTCGTCAAACAAAAACTTTTATTACAAAAAATTTGTAAAATGGAAAACACTTGAAAAGGTGTGTAAATTAAAATATTATTAAAAATTTCAAAAAAAAAGTTAGATGTAGTAAATAATTTTTTGCTGTCGTCCATATATTCTTTGGAATAGAACTTTGTTTATCCGAGCGTATCCGTGAAAAAATATATGTGTGGGGAAAGGTAATAATGTGTACTATAATTTTTTGGAAAAACCATCTGCCGCCATTTGCCGCTGTTTATACAAATTTATTTCCAGATAGCGTATAACTTAAAAATTTGGATATTTATACCCTAAACCTCCATAGTGGGGAGGGTATATTGAGTTAGTGCTGATGTTTATAACAAGCAAAAATATTGTTCCAACACCCACCTTATGGTGTACCAATCTGCTCAGGATCACTTTCTGAGTCGATTTAGCGATGTCCGTCTGTCCTTCTGTCAATGTAAACCTTTTAATCAAACTACAGGTTCCAATTTTAAAGAAAATTCGACAAAATTTGGTACAAGCTTTTCTCTTGTCCCAGGGACAAAGCCTGTTGAATTTGGTTAGAATCGGTCCATTATTTCTCCTAGCCCCCATACGATTGCCCTATCTGAAAATAGTTAAGCTCTCATAAAAATCTTATTCATATAGATATCCTAACCAAATTCACAAATAAGTTTTATATAAGACGAAAACGCACCACCAAATTTTGTGTCGATCGGTCTTTAATTAGACATAGCTCCCATATAAGGCCCACTTCCGAAAATCACTTTTATAACGATCCACGATGGGGCCAATGACAGGTTTTTGTAAAAAGTACTTTTTTAAAGTCAACCATTTAAAAAACAAAATAATAACGGAATTTTATATTTAACACTTTGAAACACTCAAATATTAAAAAATTAAAGTCAGGTGGCAACTTATGACGACATGACATTGAGCACGAAGGGATTCTAGGGAGCATAATATAACGGATGGTTTTAACAGGGCCCTGGATACTTCTGACCCGTTATTATCAAGCATATATCTGAAAAATCGTCTTTCAAATAAGATAAGTTTGCAGCTTCCAAGAGAAGTTATTTCTCTTTTAAAGATTCCTGAAATCCCTGAGTGTCAACTGCCAAGTACGTCAAGTGCAGCTATAAGTAAAGATATTTCAGATTCTGAAGAGGATACAGAGGATTCATTTCATTTTAATTTGGAATTAGAAGTGGATGAAACAGAAAATTTTCAAGTAAGAATTTATTACAAAAGACAATATTTTGTAAGTATTAATTAAATTTTTTCTTTTTAGTATGATTAAATATTGATGATACAATCCAAACTCCCAGTATATAGTGAACACTCACACAGCAAGAATTTTATTATTTTTTTAAGTAATTTTCTTAAATGTATTAATATGAATTATTTTGTTTATTTAAAGTAAGTTTCTAAATAAATGTATCTTGAACAGACTGATGCAATGATCGCTTAATTTCAAGATCCGACTATAGCCATGCATATATTTCGTGTCACTAGAGGTGGGTGTGGCAGTAGGCGGATTGACTTGAAATGATTACTAAAGTCTTAGGTGAGCATTTATGTGACCTATTTGAAACTCAGAAACTTATTATTTCCAGGTGATCATCAACCGCAGTAGTACTTTAATCCACCTACTGGAAATGGGCGTGGCACTGCCCGATTGACTTAATTTTTTTACTGAAGACTTAAAAGCTCATCAATTTGAAAGGTCTAGCAGTTTCCTGTGATTTATTGCCTCAAAAACTGGTCATTGGCCCCATCGTGCACTGTAAAACTCTTACATTATTTACTCTACTCTTTCGGCCAAAAATACAGTTGTATACCTCTTCAACTTTTTCATTGTATTAAAAAAAAAATGGGTTTTTGCCTCTACTGAAAATTTTTAAATTTTGAGTTATTCTCTTTAGAGGAACCAGTAAGGTATGTTTAAATATAAAAAGAAAAATATTCTCATATCGTTAACCCATTATAAATTGATACAATATTTTACATTTTCCAAAAATTTTTTAAACGAAATTTCAAAAAAATAAAAAAAAATAGTTTTCAATTCTAATAGATACTAAAACACTGTAACTATTATAGGTTAGCGTACCCACCAATTTGAATACGTCGGACTTCGAGGAAATTTTAGAAATAATTTTAACAACTAAGACCAGATTATTTGTTAAAATTATTTCTTAAAAAAAAAACTAAATTGATCAAGTTAGGAATGTTAGACCCATAGAGAATTATACATAGAGACGAGACACTCCGATTTGTCAAGCAAAAATACAACAAAGCATATGTCTGATACAACAACAAAATACATTGACTAGCATTTATTTTGTTGTTGGCAGAGATAGGTTTTTGACAACAGACTTAGGTTTTTGACAATTACGTCTCGTCTCTATGTTACCCTATGGTTAGACCTCTACACGAAAAACTATTAAAAATACATATCTTTCATCATGAGTGGCAAGCGTATATATAAGTATGTTATTCCGTTTGTAATTTATGTATATTCGATGTTTGAGATATAAGGAAAAAACCGGTACAACCTAGATTTTTGGCCTATTTTTGATCTATATCTGGATTATTAAGTCATTAATATATACAATATGGATATATAATGATAGATATTACATATTCCATTGCAACGATGTATATAAAGCTATTGTAATTTAGACCCAAAATGTGTGAAAATCGGGAAAAAAAATTTTAACCTGATTATTTTTTAGAAAAAATTGTTGCAAAAATTTTTTTTCGCTAATAAATTAAAAAAAAAATTTAAAAAGACTGTTGCAAATTCTTCAAATCGATCCATTACTTCACGTAGCCCTCATACAAATGTCTCTCCACAAATAAGTTTTATATAAAAGGTAATCACATTTAATTAATTTGCATGATTTTCTTCTACAAAAAACTAATTTCTGATGAAATTTTTGGTGGGTTCCAATGTTTTTAAGAGAATTAGCGCAATTATGAAAAAAAATTCCCTTGGAGTCTTTTCCATAGAATTTGAACAGGAAAAATGAGAAAAGGGAAAAAACTCCCGGGGTTTTTTTTATAATTGGGCTAAATCTCTTAAAAATATTGGAACCCACAAAAAATTTCATTAAAATTTTAATTTTAATGAAATTTAATAACACTGTCAAACAAATTGAGACTTTTTGATTGGAACAGAACAGCCTATAATTCTGAAATGGCATGTTGAGTAGATCATTTGGTAGAATAAATTTATAGTCCAGCTGGTCTGAATTTTTTTTACAGTTGGCCAAAGTTTTAATTTTTTTGATCGTAGGTAGCATTATACTAAGGAGTGAGATCGAAAAATTCTTAACATACATATATGTTTATAAAAAAGAAACCACTAAACTTACAGCTTTAATTTTTTTTTTATTTGATTGAAATTATTATTACAATTTACAAAAAAAATTATTTTTATAGTTTTAATCACTAGTGATGAAATTTTGAACCTTTTTCGGAAACCCTTCCATTAACGTTTTTATAGTGCTTTCTGTCACTTTGCTCGAACATGTAGTCCATCTCCGTTTAAAATCTACCACACTTTTGGACACCTTTTTTGTACTCTTCAATTCTCTTTTAACAAGAGCCCAATATCTCTCCACTGGCCTTAGCTCCGGGCAGTTTGGAGGATTTGCCTCTCTTGGTACAAATACCACATTATTGTTCTTGTACCACTCAAGGGCTTGTTTGCCATAGTGACAGGATGCCAAGTCAGGCCAAAAATAAGTGGACACATTATGAAGTCTTATGAATGGAAGCAGCCTTTTTTGTAAACATTCCTTGATGTAAATTTCGGTATTTATAGAGCCCGTTGTAACAAATGAGTGGCTTCTTTTGCCGCAACTGCATATTGCTTGCCATACCAAGAACTTTCTGGGAAATTTTGTCTGCTTTTGGGTCCTAAACTTTTCTTCAACATTCCCTCGAGCATCAGCAACATAAAATTTTTGACCTGGAAGTTGCGAAAAATCTGCCAGAACATACGTTTCGTCATCCATTATGCAGCAAGAATATTTTTTTATAAAACTTGACTTCAATTTCCGTGCTCTGTTTTTGGCCTCTAAATTTTTAGTAGCGTTCCTGTCAGGAACTTTTTGAGCCTTGTATGTTTTTAAACCTGCATTAGCTTTAACTTTTCGTACCAAATAGTCCGAGCACTGAGCTAACCGGGCTGCTTTCCTACCGGATGTGTTGGGAGCTCTTTTGAAAATGCGTTCTATTTTTTTGGCTTTAGAAACATCATGTGGACCATTCCTTCTACCTGAACCAGGTTTTCTATCAACTGACAAGTTCTCCCGGTACTGTTTAATAACATTGGAAACAGTTTGACGGCAGACCTTTGTATGCTTGGCCAACTTTTTGTAAGACCAAGTTGGGTTTTGTTGAAAATATTTAATAATTTCAGTACGCACTTTTTTCTGGTCACTCATTTTAATCAGATTAACAAAAAAATTAATATAATTGACATTACACATAATAACTGACATGTTTTTCAAAGGTAACTTGATCAAAAAAAAATTCAAATAATACTTGGGTTAAAAAATGTAATGAAAAACGTGTGTTAAGAATTTTTCGATCTCACTCCTTAACTGAAAAAAATGTTGTAAGTTAATATCTGAGAGAATTCTTATTGTCAGAGTTATATTGTGGAATTTTATAGGGATCATTTTTGTGGAAGATCTTAATCCCCTATCTCCTATCTTTAGGGGTCAAATTAGCCACTTTTTCGAGAAAATCGAAAAAAGTCCTTTTAAAAAGGACATTTAAGGATTAAAATATTCTACGAAACACAAACGTTGTAAATAGAACCCTTTATGCTTAATTAGCAAAATTACACGCCATATCGGGTCTCACATTTCTCCAAAAATCCAAGTATAATCCGACTGAGCTGAAATTTAAAATATAAATAGTCCATAAGGAGATTTTCAAAATATATTTAAATATATATATTGTTATCTCTTTTAGTTCAAGAGATATTTACGTTTATTTATTTATTTATTTCACTTCCGAAAATCACTTTATGAGCATCAATCTCATACATAGACCTAATTTCAGGACTATCGGTTAAAAATTGGTAACAATTCCTATATAAGGCCCAATTCAGAAAATCACTTTAACGAATTTATACCAATCTTTTATAAAATTTTAACTGTAAACATCGATAAAAGACAAACTAAAGGAAACTTACAATTTTTGAGCAACTACATATAAAGAACTTGTGTACGAAATTTTATCAAATATCGAACGTGTAAGGTTCTATGTCTTGCTTAAATTATGATTGGATTTTTTCACAACATTTGAATAATTTTATTTTACAAATTGCTACTTTGACCAAAAACTTAAAATTTTAAACCAAATGTGCAACCTCTACACGTTATCGGATTAAGCTATAATTCTCAGCATTTAATTTAAGGCCATAAGGAGCATCGAAATCTTAAAAGTCCAAAAAAAGGGCCAACCTAGTATTTAATAGTAGCCATATTACACATAGTTTGTAGTGGTGTTAGTGAGAGCGGTAATATCAGTAGAAGTAGCAGTGGCATTAGTATTTGTTAAATACTAGCAACACACACAGTTTATACAGTTTCTTACTAAAAAGACAATTATCTTAACAGCACAAAAAAATAAGTAAAACAAAATAGTAGGAAAAACACTCTGCTCTTCTTAAACTTCATTTCCTTTTATGCCTTCATACTACAGTCGTTTTGGCTTCCGTATTTTAGTTATATTTTTAATATTTTTGCACATTATTGTAGGCATTTGGATTTGTTAATTTGGGGACATATATGTAACAGTTTTAATATTATATTGTACAGGCAGCTTAGTATAAGTAGTTAGAAGCAGGGATCATAAATAACGGTTATCCAGAAAATTTTAACTCAAAAACTCTCCATGTTAGAATGAACTGAGACTTATACTGTCATATACCAATAGATAGTGCTCTTTCAGAATGTATGGTGATATTAAAAAAACGATCTCAATTCCACAGTTAACAATAATTTTTCAAGCTAAAAATAAAAGTTCGAATGAAAATTTTAAAAAGAGAGTTTTAATTAGACGTCGTTAAGAAAAAAACTCATTTAAGTAGTTTTATTTTTACCGTCAAAAAATAAAACTTATTTGAAGAGTTTTATTTTCCCGCTCATAAAAAAAATTATTTGAGGAGTTTTATTTTTCCCGTCAAAAAATAAAACTCATTTCGTTTATTTGCTCTTTTTTTCAGTATCTTTCTTTATAGAGTATATCTGATATAATATGAGTAGTAATTTATTTGTTTAAGAAAAAACAACTAAAATTTAATAATAGGAATCAAATAATAATAAATTGAAATCCCACTGGTTTTTATTTCAATGATGATTTATTCAATTGCAATGCAAGGTGCTTTACAAATTGTAATGATCTGACCAGCTCACAGTGGTATGGGTTCATACATTTTTTTGCAAAAAGTAGAAGGAGTGCTCCTTGGAACACTTGGCTAGTTTCATATGGAAAAGCTAAGTCTAAAAATGGATAGTCCCTAGGGGTACCTCCCATAGAAGGGTCCTACCAAAATAACTTTGTATCAGTCAAAAACTCTTAAATAATGCATCGATCTTTTTTAAATTTTGCATATGTTAGTCCCAAGTTCCCAGATATCATACTACAAAGTATGAAGAAAATCGGTCCTTATTTTAACCTAGTCCACATATAGGTCCCTTACTGAAAATAGTTTTATCGTTCAAAACTCACATAAAAATAATAGTATATTGATGAAATTCGACATAAGCAAGTTTTATATAAACCAAAATCTATCTGTTAAGTTTCATAAGGATAGGAGCATAATTGCTCATATCCTCCATATAAAAATTAAAAGCCTAAAAGTATGCAAAACCCTTTATTGTAAATATGAATTGCAATTTATTGTAAATATTCATAAAAAAATACGTGACTTTTATCACAAAATTTATAAGTTTGTTCAGCGATCGCAAAAAGTCGAAGAATTTTTTTACATAAAATGAAAGCAAATATTCCAAGCTTTCATTTAGTAGTAGTACTAATACGGATGTAAACCGAGCTAACATCTTTTTTTTCTAATGAAAACTGCAAATGCTAAATTTTTTGGAGCCATTTTGATATGCTCAGATCTCTTAAACTATATATTTAATTTCAATATTTTTACTTTCCTGTTAAATCTAAAGTACTATATTTTAATAAAAATGCTATAAAACTGTTGGAAGTTGAACCATATTTGTTTTATAAAAAACTGAAATGTAGTAACATTTTCAACAGTTTGCGATGTACAATATTTATATAACTTTACCACACTCTTTTTTATACAAAATTTTATTTTTTTTGAAAACAAATCATGGTTTTCTACTAATGAAAAATTTCTCTACAGAATTGCATCATTAGATTTCAAAAAAATAACTGTACAAAAATTTACTTTTTGCCAAAAAAAAAATACCACTGTGCAGCGCTCTACGGCGGCAATCATTAGGTGTTAATTTACATTATTAGAGTTTAATTTTCTGACGGTAAAAATAAACTCCTCAAATAACTTTTATTTTATGACGGGAAAATAAAACTCTTCAAACGAGTTTTAAAATAAAACTCCTCAAAAGAGTTTTATTAAACTTCTCAAAAGAATTTTATTTTATGACGGCAAATTAAAACTCCATTTTAACAGTTTTATCCGAACTTTTATTTAAACGTTGAAAATAACTATTTTAGATGCATTTCTATTTTTAAAGTTACAAAATAACTGTTATAAAATAACTGTTTATAACATGTTATTAAGATTTTACAGGATGCAACATATTTCTAAAATTTTTAACATAACTGACTGTAGTGCACATTTGCTGCAGCAATGCACGCAAAAAAATATATATTTTGTTTACACTATTTTTCTTCATTTTATTTTATTTTACTTTTGCGAATTTTATTTTTTCTAAGAATTTTATACGTCTGTATGCTACAATTTAAGTTTAATTAACCTAAAAGTGCCAGTGCACTGTTTTCCTTATTTCAGTTGAAATAATGTTAATTTTAAAGAATACTCGTACTATCACAGTTCGGTTCTCTACAAGTTTCATTTCATTTTATTTCAACAGCTTTGACTATAAAAAAGACAATTTTCAGTTTATTTTTGTTTAACGCTTTGCTGCCTGTTAAGAGCCAAATAATAAAAAAAAAACAGAAGAAAACAAAAAATAAGAACTAGAGACAAATAAGTGAAATTGCAGAAATAAATTAAATGAGAAACATTTTGTAATGATATTTAAAAGACAATTGCTTACATCAGAAATTGTTTGGTTGAAGCATTATTATTATATTTTGGTTTATTTTGCAGTTGAACTGGGCGTATGATGGTTATTCATGTTAATTGCATTAAAGCTGAAGGTGGTTATAAAATAATGAAAGGTATTTACATTGAAATTTATTAAATCAACCATTAACTGTTAACATTATAGTGTTAATATTTTCATATTACATAAAATGTTTTTAAATTTAATATTAATCATACGCAACCCCATCAAAGCAATAAAAAAACATATAATGTTCATACGCTACATTGAACGGGCAACTGGCTGGTTTTTTTTTGTTTTTTTAATTTTAACATTGTTGTATAACCAACTCATATATAATTAATATTTGTTTATTTTTATTATTTATTTTTTTTTTTCAACAAACACACAACATTCATTTAAATATAAATAGTATTAATAACAATTAAATGCGTTGACATAATACCACAAAAACATACAAATATGCAGACATGCACATTTACATTTACATTTAACTTTGTTTTATTTTTTTCCAAAGGTGAAATAAAAAAATAGGAAAATGTTGTGAACAAAAAGTTAATGAAATAAGTGGCAATAAACCACAATTTCAATGCTGCATAAACCATTAAAAACTAATCATTTTATGCTATAAAGTTTTTGTTGTGCCACTAGAAATTAAATGTGCAATTGGTTAATAGAAATATTTATTTATATGCCTATAATTTATATGCAAAAAAAATAAAAAAATATAAATAACCTTAATTATAGACTAAATATTAAGGTAAGTGTTTTATTTATATTTAACCGTTTTAGTGGTAGGTATAGTTTGCCAGTATTTTATTTAGTATTTTTTTTGCGTCTAAACAATTTATTTTATTTATATTTATTATTGATATAAAATTGTATGCAATGATTTTGAATTTATGCAATTGACAGGTTAATTAATTTAATTACCAAACTTAATGGTATTCGTTTTTACATAAGTAGTGTAATGTTATCGCTTATTTGTAATAATTATTAGTTGAAATTAAAGTATTTTCCAGCATGATATTATGAACTGCATATACGTATGTATATATTTCCTAAACAGTTTCAATTCAAATATTTATCACATATTGAACTGGTTTCAATTATTTCATAATTAAATCAAGTATTCATGTGCTCAAAAGCAAAATTTTCTAATATTTTCTACAGAATTTTGAGTTATGAAATTGATAATTATACCCTACACCACCATAGTGGGGAGGGTATTATGCGTTTGTGCAGATGTTTGTAACGCCCAAAAATATTAGTCTAACACCCACCTTAAAGTATACCGATCGACTTAGAATCACTTTCTGAGTCGATTAAACCTTGTGCGCAGAGTACAGGTCGCAATTTTGAAGATATTTCTATGAAATTTGACACATATTATTTTTTCGGCTCAAGGACCAAGCCTATTGAAACTGGCTGAAATCGGTGCATTATTTCACCTAGCCCCCATACAAATGTCCTCCCGAAATTGGACTTTATCGGTCATAAATGTTTAATTTATATATGTATCTCCACAAATTCCGCTCCAAATAAGTTTTATATTCACAAAATTCATGTCACCAAATTTTGTTACGATCGGTCCATAATTAGTCATAGCTCCCATATAGACCCGCTTCCGAAAATCACTTTAACGTGCATAAATCGCTTAAAAATTTTGGTAAACACACAAAATTCAACATAGTTAACTTTGATCGGTCCATAATTGGTCATAGCACCCATATAAGGCCCACTTCCAAAAATCACTCAAAAATATAAATTATTAAAATTTTAAAAGAAAATTGTTTTTTGCTCTTTTACTTAGTGTAGGGTATTATATGGTCAGGCTTGACCGACCATACTTTCTTACTTGTTTTTATATGTAATTGAATATACAATTTTGGTTATGGGTTGAATTTTAATAAAAAAAATTATTGAATATAAAATTTTCGTAATTGAAAACTCAAGAAATAACAAAAATGTGTTTTCAATTATGAAAATTATATATTCAATGATTTTTATTCCCTTCACCATGAGTGGCAAGGGTATATATAAGTTTGTCATTCCGTTTGTATTTTCTTCATTATTTATTTGCTACCCCACAAAGTATATATGTATGTATATTCTGGATCGTGTTAGATAGCGAAGCCCTGTTCGTCTGTCCGTCTGTATGTTGAAATCAACATTCCGTAGCCCCCAAATAACCTACAAACATTATTGATACATCAGTAAATCGGGAATTCTTCCCGCCCACAAAGGGCTGATATACAAGGAAAAAACCGGGACAACCTAGAATTTTGGCCTATTTTCTATATCTGGATTACTAAGTCATTAATATAGACAATATGGATATCTAATGATAGATATTTCACGGTCCATTGCAACTATGTATATAAGGCTATAGTAATTTGGACCTGCAATGGGCGAAAATCGTGAAAAACTTTTTTTAACCCAATTTTTTTTTTTTACAAAAAATTGTTTTTGCCATAAATTTTTTTTAATAATAAATTTAAAAAAAAAATTTTAAAAATTAAAGAAAATTAAAAAAGAAATATTTCACAAATTTTGAAAAAGAAAATAAAATTTAAAATTTCCAAAAACAATTTTGAAAAAAAAAAAAATTTTTAAGTTGAGTTTGGTGAAGGTTATATAAGATTCGGCACAGCTCTTACTTGTTTTTATTAAAGTTCAACCAATATCGAAACTTGTGTATTCAATTATCCAAATTATCAAAATTAAAATACTGTAGAAAATACAGAATTAAAATTCTGTAGAAATATGTAGGGTATTATCAAGCCCGACCATACTTTCTTACTTGTTTTTTTTATCAAAATGGGCCCTTTTTAGTATTTTTTTTTTGCTCAAAATAAAGTTTTCAAATGTTGGTCTCTTGGTATGAAATCCTCCATATATATACAGGACTTTTTTAAAGATGAATCTTATCAATCAATTTGGATTACATTTTTCTACAATTTCAAAAATTTTTTTGGTTATATTTTATTTAAAATACAAGGCTTGATTGTACTTATTTAACATTTTATGTCTTCATATGCATACCTACAAGCTTAATTACAATTTGTAGTGTACAGATAATAATGAAGATTGAAATCAATTTTCCTGTTTTTCTTTTCCAATACTTTTTAGAACAATATTTGATTTTGCAAAATTTTATTAATAGATTTATAATGATCTCAAATTGAACTTTATTTACACATATATTTTCATTTGCAAAAAACATATTTATTTAAAAAGTTTTTAAATTCTAAAGAAATTCCTTTTATACCTATCTATTGATTTATATCATTTAGTTACAGTATTTGCAAATCTCTATCTATATTTATTAATTTAATTTATTTTTTACAAAATGTTATATAAAAATAACTAATTCACTTAAATTGTTTGTTTTTAATCTCTGAACGATTTGTATATAAATACAATAGTAAATAATTAAATTTCTGTATAAGTATGTTTATTTTTTTTTTTAACTTAAAACACAGGTATTAGTTGGTAGTAAAGTTGCTAGGGAGTTTATTGCAATTATACCATGAACATACAAGTATTTTTAACACAATAAAACAACAAAAGAACAAATGGAAAAAAAAATATTTTAAAAACAGAACAAAACAAAACAACTACAATACCCAAAGGAGTAAAATCTTTAATTAAAATTTTTATTTCTTGTTTTTATTTTTCGTTTATGACTAAAGTTTTTCTCTTTGTTAAACATTTTGCTGAAATCAAAATAATAAAAAAAATTACTTTGTAGTTGTTCATTTATTACAGGGTGTTGGTAATGAAGGAGTATGTGGGTTTAATTTCGTGTATGAATGTGTAAATATAGCAATTTGTAGACATATATGTTCATTAGAACGGTGAATAGGGTGGACCTTATGTTGAACTTTTCAGATTTTCGATGCTCCAGAAATTTCAGCCATCTAAAAACAAAATATTCAGAATTTGAGCTTAATCGGACAACCATTGGTATTGTAGATTTCATTCGAAGTTTCGAGTTTGGGGTACGAAAAGAACAATATTAAAAAAACTAAAAAAATTGTTTGTCATCGATAACCCATTATGATACAAAAACAATCATACAATTACATATATTATGCATTTGAGCTTATGTTTATAACGCCCAACAAGATAAGCCTAATACTCAACTTAAAGTAACCCTGCCGGCTCGACAATGTCTGTCCGTCTGACCTTCTGCATGGCTGTACATGCAAAGTACAGCTCTCAATTTTTAAGATGCTTTGATAAAATCGGGTACATTTGTAAAATGAAAAAGTTGTAAACGATGTGATCGAGAAAAACGAACTTAATGGACTCCAATAAAACATAATTGCTATATTACTCTGCATACTTTTGGGGTTGCTAATGTTGATCATAGCCCTCATCACAATTTCAAAAATGTGTTATGTTACGCTTTGATTTATCGATAATAGATTCTAAGTTTAATAAATGGCTAAGAACCTTAGAAACTTTATCCACTAATATATTTAGAAACAAAATCTTATAAATTTTCAAAACGCTGAATCAGATTTTAAGTTTTCATTTATCAAACAATGGCCTCTTTTTAGAACCTCCCAAACGCAAAAATAATTTATCATAACCTAAAAAAATAATATTTTATTTCATATTGTTGGTTTAATTTTTTTACCCAGCATCAAAAAAGATGGGGGTTTATTGATTTATTCATTCCGTTTGTAACATATCAAAATATTAGTTGTAGAACCAAAAACTATATATATTCTGGATCCCTATAAGATTCTAAGATTGTATGTCCGTCTGTGTGTCTGTTGAAAATACGATACGACCCACACTGAACGACTGAAATTTTCAACAAATAGTTGTTTGTTTGATTTCACCTAGCTCCCGTGCAAATGTCCCATGGTATACTATTATAGCAGCTACATTTATGCTGATTATGCGCCGATCCTGATAACATTTTGCACAAATTAATTCGTAGTAGGGTAGAAGCGGGACATAGGGCACTTCTTCAAACAGCGATTAACTTGAAAACAGAGCAATCGATTAGGTTACATTACCAACTACTTGTTTTGGAGGTGTGAAAACAAAGTATATTAATGTGCAGAACTTCTCCTGGGGCTCATACGCCAGATGCCTGATGGGATGGTTTCGCCCGGTATTATTCTATGGTAAAAGGACTTCAAATTTTCAGATGAGTACATTTTTAAAAAAATGTTTTAAAATACTTCTGATCATCCTACTATGTAAAATTTGGTGTCAAATGAACAAGAAGAGTTGTAAAATATTTCGTATTATTTTTATTTTATACTCTAAGGATCAAGAGATGTCAAAAATGTCCTTTAAAATTTTTATCCTTGAATATCCTTTTCGATTACCAATAATTTTTTTTTTTAAAATAGTGAGTTAAATATCCAAATATTGAATACCACATGCCAAAATTTCATCCTTCTATCTGAACTACTTAAGTGTTAAAAAATATTTTAAATTTGAATTATGTATTTGATTTTTTATATTTTATTTTAATATTTCATTCGAAAAAAATATAACAAAATCCGTTGTGAAAAGCAACGAAGAAGACTTTTTAATACACAATTAAAATGGTAAAGTCGGGGACAAGCCCAACTTTATGATACCCTACACCGAGTATATGATTAAAAATAGTTTTCTTTTGATATGAAACTTATTTGTGTTAAATCTTATTTGAATACACACATTTTCGGTAGTGGGCCTTATATGGGAGCTATGACTTATTATGAACCAATCATCACAAAATTTGGTGGGATGAATTGCGAATATATGAAACATATTTGTGTTGAATTTTGTTTGGATACTGACATATTTCAGAGATTTATGAATATTAATGACATTTTCGAGAATCTTGCTTATATGGGAGCTATGGAATATTGTTGACCGATTGTCACGAAATTTTGTGAGACCGAGAGTTCGGCTTACATAAAACTTAATTGTGCTGAATTGGGTTTGAATTTGTTTAAAATTAAGATATTTATGAGAGCTGAACTATTTTCAAATAGGCCAATTGTATGGGGACTAGGATAAATAATGGGCTGATTTTAACCAAATTTAATTTTTGTCCTTGGGGCAATATAAAGTTTTGTGCCAAATTTTGTCGAATTATCTTTAAACCTGCGACCTGTAGTTTGATTACAAGGTTTACATGGATGGACGGACAGACGGACGGACATCGCTTAGTCGACTCAGAAAGTGATCTTGAGCAGATTGGTATACTTTAAGGTGGGTGTTGGGACAATATTTTTGTATGTTGCAAACAAGAGCCCTAACCCATTATACCTCACCCACTATGGTGGTGTAGTTAAGCACTTTTCTTAATAAAACTTTTTTGTATACTAATAAATTTTTTTTATATTTTAATTTGACTTTTATATGTATAAATGATGAAATTTTGACATTTAGTATAGACTGCACTATTTTTTTAAAAGGAATTTATTGGCCATCTTAAAGGATATTAAAGCATAAACATTTTAAAGGAAGTTTTTGACATCTTTTGATCCTTACAGGATAAAATAAAGACAAAAAAAAATTTTTACAACACTTCTTGGTCTTTTGACAAAGAATTTGTCATTGTTGGAATAGCAGGAGTATTTTTAAATATTTTTTTAAAAATGTACTTCTTTGAAACTTTGAAGTCCTTAAAAAAGGACACAGGATCACAAAATGGAAAACTGAAAACACAGTTTTTCTATATTAAATTTATATATCATACGATTTATATATTTATATATCATATATCATACGATTCGTGTCTAACGAATTTTTTCTCTATTTGTCGGACGGTGTTATTTTTGCTTCGCTGTACGCAGAGAAAAAACATGGTTGGACATGGTTACGACAACTATACTATGTTCTCTGTAACAATATATTGTTGTCGTAAATATATAATCATTGTTTTAATTTAATTTCAACAATATTATAGTTACTGTAAACGTTTATATTTTCATCGCAATTATAAATATGAATATGGTTTACGAACAACTAAATAATGATAATTAGGTAAACATATTATTTTTATGTACAACCATTAAATGTTAAGTTTATATCCGAGTAGTCATAATATGTTTAAGATGTGAACAGAATATGTTTACAACAACTAAATAATAATAAATGTAGTCATAATATGTTTAACATGCAAACAAAATATGTTTACTTTTAATAGTCTGTTTTCCCACCATTTGTGAGTGTTGGTGTTTGTCTAAGGTATGTTATTTTTACAAGTAAATTTTGAGTGTCTGTAATTCAATAACAATAAATTTGATTTAATCAATAATATTTTAATTGTGAATTTAGTACTTTAAAACTAAAACCTATTAAAATTTTGTATTTCCAAAAATAAATTTTAATAATAATATGATTATTTTGGATCATAATATGATTTAATTGTATCATACTATGATTTAATTGGGTCATAAATATGATGACTTTGGGTCATATTATGATTGATTTTTATCATAATTTGATTATTTCAGAACATATTATGATATTTTATGATACTAATAATGATCATAATATGTTTTGGACTACAAGCAAAAATCTGATCATAATATGTTGCTCTTAGTTTATGGTTACCACAACCATGTGTTTTCTCTGCGTGTGTGTATAATTAAAATGAGTTACTTATTTTTGCTTAACTAATTGGTTTAAGCAAAAAAAATATAGTTATATATTCATAAATGTTTGTTTTATTATACTTTTGACAATTCTATACCCCAAGGATGGAGCGCTATCGCCGTTTTTGGTCACTTTAAATATTTAAAAATATGTTTAATAAGAGAAGGTAGGCAAGATCGAAATAAGTAAAGCTAAAGCCAACATATCTGAGTATTTAAAACAAGAACAAATTTAAGAATATCTTTTATCGTTTGTAAAAGAGTGCATATCAAAAGAAATTGGTAATGGTCCCCGTTCTACCCTACTCTGAAATTAAACTGTAAGGTTTGGCGAAAATCGAGAAACAAGTGTCCCTAGTCACCATACAAATTCACCCTCAGCAAATGACTTGAACATTGCTAAGTGTCTTATCTATATATATAAAAATTAAATGGTCCATGTATATAATGTCATCACGTGAGAACGGCTGAAGTGATTTGGCTGTTTTTTTTTTATTCTATTCGAAATTTTCAGGAGATGGTTTGCAAAGAAAAAAAATCAAAAATTCCAGGTAAAACTCTGAAATTCTTTATTTTGTGAGTCCAGTCAACTGTAATAAAAAAGCTCCCTAAAGTATGAAGTACAAATAAGAACAGGCAGGTGTATGTGGGTCGGAGAAACTTGAAGAACTAACATTAGTAAATGCTACCGGGCGAAGCCGGGGCGATCAACTAGTATATAAATAAAATTCTGTACAGTTCTGACCATAACTGACCCAAGTCCCCAGGAAGGACTTTTTCCGAAAATAACTCATATATCTCATATTACTATCGAAACTGTAATGCAAGAGGTTCATTGAAACATTTCAGAAGATGTTAGTGTGATACCTCTTTATTATACCGTCCGACAAATATAGAAAAAATTCGTTAGACACGAACCAGATGATATACGTCTGAAACTATAAATTTAATGGAGAAAAACTGTGTTTTCAGTTTTTCATTTCGTGATCCTGTATCCTTTTTTAAGGACTTCAAAGTTTCAAAGAAGTACATTTTTAAAAAAATATTTAAAAATACTCCTCGTATTCCAACAATGACAAATTGTATGTCAAAAGAACAAAAAGAGTTGTAAAATATTTTGTATTATCTTTATTTTATCCTGTAGGGATCAAAAGATGTCCTTTAAAATGTTTATCTTTTAATATCCTTTACGATTGCCAATAAATTCCTTTTAAAAAAAATAGTGCGTTAAAGACCCAAATATTCTATACTAAATGTCAAAATTTCATCCCTTATATATATAAAGGTCAAATTAAAATATAAAAAAAAATTTATTAGTATACAAAAAAGTTTTATTAAGAAAAGTGCATGTTTATAAACTACACCAAAATAGTGGGGGAGGTATAATTGGTTAGGGCTGTTGTATGCAACATACCAAAATATTGCCCCAACATCCACCTTAAAGTATACCAATCTGCTCAAGATCACTTTCTGAGTTGACTAAGCGATGTCCGTCCGTCTGTCTGTCCATCCATGTAAACTTTGTAATCAAACTACAGGTCGCATGTTTAAAGATAATTCGACAAAATTTGGCACTAACCTTTATGTTGCCCCAAGGACAAAGGCTATTGAATTTGATTACAATCAGCCCATTATTTATCCTAGCCCCCATACAATTGGCCTATTTGAAAATAGTTAAGCTCTCATAAATATCTTAATTATAAACATATTCAAACCAAATTCAGCACAATTATGTTTTATGTAAGCCGAACTCTCACCACCAAATTTCGTGACGATCGGTCAATAATATTCCATAGCTTCCATGTAAGCAATATTCTCGAAAATGTCATTAATATTCAAAAATCTCTGATATATGTCAGTATCCAAACAAAATTCAACACAAATTTGTTTCATATACTCGCAATTCATCCCACCAAATTTTGTGACGATTGGTCCATAATTAGTCATAGCTCCCATATAAGGCCCACTACCGAAAATGTGTGTATTCAAATAAGATTTAACACAAATAAGTTTCATATCAAAAGAAAACTCTTTATAATTGATATTAGAGATATTAGAGAAAATTGATTTTGCAATTCCGTTTGTAATATATCAACATAGTTGTCGCAGACCCACATTATTATAACTATTGTGAGGATATGACCA
Source organism: Calliphora vicina (assembly GCF_958450345.1). NCBI lineage: Eukaryota > Metazoa > Arthropoda > Insecta > Diptera > Calliphoridae > Calliphora > Calliphora vicina. Next base: position 24,361,093 of record NC_088780.1, read on the forward strand.
TAATTGACCCTACCACTCATATAATCATTATATCAGAAAAATATTTTTTTTTGTTTTTTAATAAATAATTCAAATAATGATGTTAACATACATTTCGACATCATAATCACGCTATCAAATTCTGTACAGTTCGGGCCAATAGTACATATTGACTGTTTTGTTTTTAATATATTGCAACTTTAACACAAAAAATGAAACCTGTAATAAAATGTGCAAATTCAGCGTTTGGTTTTGGACTATCGAAAATGCAAAAAGTGTAAATTAAGGATCACACTAATGAACATAGTTAGTTAGTAGTTAAATGTACTACATATATAGTTTTTGAATGTGTATAAGTATTTGTAATCAATGAAGTGCAAGACTTGTTTCTTTTTGTAGTTTCTGGTTTATTACAGGAAAAAAAGTTTTAACACTTGACTGCCTGTTAATCTCAATTACACGAAACAAAATTAGTGCTAAGCCGCCATGTTGGTGTTTACAGACAGCGAAATACAGTGAACAATAATTTAGTCATAGTATTTGTAGGTGGCGGGTAGATATGGTTATTTATAGATAAACTATTAACTCTTTCATGAGAAAAGTTTTATAAATTTGATAAATTGATTAAGGTTCAAAATAAACATGTTACTTTAAGAGAAAATTAATAAAGAAAAGACCTGATAGAAATTGATTTGCGGTATTTATCAAACTGGCACTGGATCAAAATAATGCTAATATTTCTGAGTAAACAGCCTTCTATGAATCGTGCAATTCTTGTGCAACAGCACAAAGTATTGTTTAGAAAAAAAAAATCCAGCTACACGCTATAAACCATTTATCTCTTTAAAACTCACTCAATTCTTTCACACACAAAAAACACTTAAAAAATCTTTCTCTCAAAGCCATATTTTTCCTATTGGCAGTTTATTTTTTTTTTTTTTTGTTTGTTAGCACACATTTTGTTTAAGGCTCTTGCAATATTTATTTCTTAGCGCATATAATTTTTAACCGAAAAACTTTTATTTTTTTTTGGAAAACTTGTAAACTTTGTAAAGTGCATGTGTGTTAAAAAAAACGAACAAATAAATACTGAACAGTGAACCAAAGTGAGGGTTGGCCCATAAAAAACTTGCTGCATGGGCATAAGAAATTATGCACTCAACGGGAAAAAAAATACAACAAGAATATAAAAATGTACAAAAAAAGTAAATAAAACAACAAACAACATAACTCTTGGCTACTTCAAGGAACATTTATTGAGAGTAATCACAAAATACATGTAAGTACGAACAAACATACGTAATGTTATGTACCAGAATAGTTTTTCCGCCTTTTTATATATTTTTTTTTGAAAAATATATGAGCTGCAGTCGAATGAAAAGTGGGTGTATAATATGAAAGAGCCATAAGTAAGAAATGGCTAACAAACATCAATGGCAAAAGTACAAAAGCAACGACAACAACAGCAAAGCGTGTTTAGTTTTTTTTTAAAGGAAAACAAAGTTATAAAGGGGTTTTGGTAGCAAAGAAAATAAAAAGGACTGTGATAATTTAAACTATTCTATTGAAAATGGAAAAATAAAAACAAATTTTTAAATATAAAATGAAAAAATCCAACAATTCCCAAAAAAAAGTATCGAAAAAAACCCAAAAATCTGAACTTTTTGTTTTTTTGATATAATATCCATTCCAGGAGCGGGGTTATCGGAACCCTTTACAAAATAATTAAAAATACATTGGGCCATTTAAAATGGTAAAATATAATTTGATATCGACTATGCGTTTTGAAAATTTTTGACGAAAAAATTTAATTTTACATAAAAATAGTCGTTTTTTGGATGGACCTGGTACCTTCGGTATCAACAGTTTTGAAATCTGTTGTCATTTGAAATATTTAATGTAGAGTTAGCTTTTCAAAAAATATAAATTTCTGACATATTTTCTTCGAAATTTTTCAGATAACATAAAAAGAAAAAAAACCTTTGGTTGACTAAAAAAATCGACTTTTAACATTTTTAAATTCAAATACATATAACTTTGAAGTCAGAGCTGTTAGTCCAATAAAAGAAAAATTGGGAAATATTTGGACCCGCTGTTATCAACCAACTACAGTAGGGTGGGTAAAAATGTTGAGAATTTAATATTCAAATGCGAATATCTCCTAAGTTACAAGAGATAATTGATATCGACGACGTTTTTTGTATTGCCCGACGAGGAAATTCTATATACATATGTAATTCTTTTTATTATCGGAATACACAAAATTCAAAACCTAAAATCAACAACACTCCTTTTTTCCTCATGTCAAATTTCATTCAAATCGAACTAGGATTTGTTTCCCTCTTTTTCTATACCACTGTGCAACGGCGTTTTCAAGGAAATAGAGACCGATTGTCATCCCAAAATCCGCACCAAACAGTGATTTTTTCGGGTTAAATTGGTTGCTATTGGATCTCTAATATATTGATATCGTTCCAAATTCCACAATTTTGTTTGTTCTTGAAATATGCCCCAATTAAGGTCAGAACAGAACATTAATTTTGATAAAAACAAGTAAGAAAGTATGGTATAATATAATATATAATACCCTACACCAAGTAAATGAGCAAAAAGATTTTTCTTTTAAAATATCAATAATTTATATTCGTGAGTGATTTTCGAAATTGGCCTTATATGGCAGCTATGACCAATTATGGACCGATCACCATGAAATTAGGTCGTGTGATTTATGTCTGTATGAAAGTTATTTATGTTGAATTTTGTATATATACCGAAATTTTTAAGAGACTTATGCACGTTAAAGTGATTTTCGGAAGCGGGTCTATATGGGAGCTATGACTAATTATGGACCGATCATAACAAAATTTGGTGACATGAATTTTGTATATGGGGGATTTCATGTCAAGTGAACCAACTTTTGAAATCGATGTCTTCCGATCGATGTCTTTGCACCAAGGTTAGCTCTATTGGATAGTAACTCAGACACAATTTTTCAACAACATCGGTCGAGAACTCTCTGAGTTATAGGGGGTAAAATTTTGACAATTTGGTCAAACAGGGGTTTTTTCTTATCCATGTAACTTATTACCTATTGTTCTTAGCAAAATGTGTTCCAAATAGTATAGATAGCTATTTCTTCGATCTTTCGAAAAAAAATATTTAAAAAAAAAAATAAAAAAATTTTAATATTTTTTTTCCGAAATCAAAAACTTTTTTGACTTTTTTTTAAAATACGCTATTTTTTTTTATTTTTTTTTTTTTCTTAAAATAAAGTTTAGATATTTTCCTTGAACACCTACTTGGTCGCTTAGTGGGATGCGAGTGGGATATCTATCAAAATAAATATTTTGTAACTCAAAACATAAAATTTTTGACTTTTTTTGCAAAATCAAAAACTTTGTTGACTTTTTTTTTTCAAAATGGACCCTTTTTTAATCTTTTTTTTTAGGTCAAACAAAAGCTTAGATATTATCCTTGAAGACCCTTTTGGTCGCTTAGTGGGATGCGAGTGGGATATCTATCAAAATAAATATTTTTTAACTCAAGACTTACAATTTTTGACTTTTTTTTTTGCAAATACGATTTTTTTTCCAAATGGGCCCTTTTTTTAAAATTTTTTTTGTAGTCAAAGAAAGCTTAGGTCCATTCCTTTAAGATATTTTTAGTCCCTTAGTGGGATGCGAGTGGGATATCTATCAAAATAAATATTTTGTAACGCAAGACATACAATTTTTTAATTTTTTTTTGCAAAATCAAAATTTTTTTCCAATATGGGCCCTTTTTTAATTTTTTTTTTGCTCAAAAGAAAGCCTAGGTCCATTCCTTTAAGATATTTTTAGTCCCTTAGTGGGATGCGAGTGGGATATATATATAAAACTTATTTGGAGCGCAATTTGTGGAGATACGTTTATAAATTAAACATTTATGACCGATAAAGTCCAATTTCGGAAGGACATTTGTATGGGGGCTAGGTGAAATAGTGGACCGACTTCAGCCAGTTTCAATAGGTTCTTGGGCCGAAAAAATTATATGTACCAAATTTTATCGAAATATCTTAAAAATTGCGACCTGTACTCTGCGCACAATGTTTACATGGATAGCCAGCCGTTTACATGGACGGACATCGTTTAATCGACTCAGAAAGTGGTTCTAAGTCGATCGGTATACTTTAAGGTGGGTGTTAGATCAATGTCTTTGGGCGTTACAAACATCTGCACAAACGCATTATACCCTCCCCACTATGGTGGTGTAGGGTATAAAGTGTGAATTTACTGAGTAACTGATAGATTCATCATCCCAGCCCAAACGCAAAAAGGTAGATACATGCAATTTGGACTTTTTCATATGCAGGTCCAATGAACAGAGATTTTTGGAAATTCGAAGGTTAAAAAAAACGGTTAAATGCCTTACCATTATATCGTCTATACTAATACAGATAAGAAATTAAAATGCTTCTTTAAAAATTAGTGAACAGATTTTTGGTACATTTTTCAAATAAATTTAAAAATAAATTTTAAATGTTTGACTTCTCAAAAATATTATATATGAATTTGGAACTTTTTGATATTTTAAGGCGCAAAAATTGTCATAATTTTGGTACTTTTTGCATAAAATGTTTTTATATAAATTGAAATATATGTACATAAGAATATATTATTTTGAGCTCCCACTACGACTCTAAAATGTATTTCAATAAAATTTGTATCATCTCAATGAAAACAAAAAAAAATACCAAATGAACAACAATGGACATTAAACATTTCTTCCTCCAGTCATACAAAAATTAACCAACAGGTTGTTATTTGGAACTCGAATACGATATTGTTTCTTTGCTTTAGCACAAGACGGCAGATTTGAATCGTTTAAGACATAAGGAGCGATATCGAAAAAATCTTAATATACATAAGTGTTTATAAAAAAGAAACCACTAAACATACAGTTTCGATTTTTTTATCATATACTATTATTACAACTGACAAAAAATATTATTTTTATAGTTCTAATCACCACTGATTAATTTATGAACCATTCCGGAAACCCTGCCATTAAGGTTTTTATAGAACTTTCTGTCACTTTGTTCGAACAGATAGTCCATATCAGTTTATAATCTACAACACTTTTGGTCACCATTTTTGTGCTCTTCAATTCATTTTTAACAAGAGCCCAATATCTCTCCACTGGCCATAGCTTCACGCAGTTTGGAGGACTTTGCAATACCAAATTTCTTGCTGCAAATACCAAATTATTGTTTTTGTACCACTCAAGACCTTTTTTATCATAGATGTCGAATCAGGCTTATACATGGAAGCATAATTTTTATCATCAATTTTATGAAAATTTCGGTATTTATAGAGCGCATTGCCATATCATGCACTTTTTTGGGTCCTAAACTTTTCTACAGCATTCCCTCGAGCATCAGTAACATAAAAATATTGACCCGGATGCTGCGAAAAATTTGCCAGAACATACGTTTCGTCATCCACTATGGATCCAGCATGTATATTTTTTATAAAGGTTTACTTCAATTTCCGTGCTCTGTCATTTTTAGAAGGGTTTCTTTCAGGAAAAAGCTTTAACTTTTCCGCTTTCCTACCGGATATGTTGGGAGCTATTTTGAAAATGCTTTCTATTTATTGGCTATAGAAACATCATGTTGACCATTTCTTCTACCTGAATCAGCTTTTCTATCAACGGACAAGTTCTCCCGATATTGTTTAATAACATTGGATATTTGATTATTTGGCCATCTTTTTTGTAGGACCAAGTTGGGATTTGTTGAAAATATTTAGTAAGTTTAGGACGCACTTTTTTCTTGTCAATCATTTTAATCTGATTAATAACAAATGAACATAATAGACATTAAACATAATAACCGACATACTCTTCAAAAGTAACTTGATCTAAACAAAAAAAAATCAAATAATATTTGGGTTAAAAGTTTTAATGATAAACGTGTGTTAAGGTTTTTTCGATCTCAATCCTTATGTAAATAGATCCATTCTCAAAATTATAATTTTTTGTGAATAAATATATGTATATGTTTAGTTTATGTATAAATTCGTTTGAGATATAAATATTTGTTTTGTGTATTTATATTCAAAAAATTCTTTATTGCTAAGTTTGGCACAAAATTTACAACTAAATGAAATTACCATATGTTGGCTGACCCCAGTCCTTAACATATATTTGCAAATGCATAAAGTCAAAAACTGCCAACATAAAACACTCAATGTTTGAATAAAAAACAAACAAACACAACAAAAATTTCAAACACATACAAACGAAACTCTACAGGGCATAATAGTGAAATATTATTTTACAAGTTGAGTAGAAGTATAATTTCCTCTTCTTTTGTCCTCACTACCTCTATCAAATATGTAGTATTGTATAGCCGTTTTATGTATTTACTTCTTCTACTTGCTTTAGTTGTAGTAGTATCAAGTAGTAAAAATTACACAACAGTCACATACACACATACATACACAAAACAGTTTATGTGTTTATTGCTCTACTTGGAACACTTGCAAATAATTGCGCGACACACTTTGTTTATGTGGAAATCATGGTTATACATGAATGTATTTAAAAGAGTTCATGTTTACAATAATACAAGTACTAACACATACATACACACTCACACACACATACATACATAAACAACAAACAAACGAGCAAGCAACAAAAACAACATTAACAACAAACAAACTATAATTTTTAACAAACTAACAAGGCTATGTATGTGTATGTAATAGTTGAATACGTAAAAACATGCGAGAGTAATCGGAATAGTGATTTCAAAATAGTAGAGGCTTTAAAGTTTTTAAAAAAAGCTTTTTTATGTTAAGTTCTACATGTAGAAATTTATAAAATTATAGCTATTCCTTATTTTGCACTTTTGAGATTTTCCATACTTCTGTGGACGAAAACTAGGTAACTGCACTTTTTGCGAAAATTGAGATAACACCAAAAATGTATAGTACATTCTATTTACTATTACTCTGTAAGATCGAGTAATAGTTATTTTTATATAAAAACTAGCTAACTCCATGCATTTTTTGAAAAAACAAGGTAACTCCATTATTTCTTAAAAAAGCAGACAAATTATAACGCCTGTTCCACATAACATACATTATATTATATATTTTCTGAAATATGTTCAAAACTTTAAATTCTCTTAAAACCAAAATGCATAAGATTTGAGCAAAATCTGATAAATTCTATATAATTAAAGGAGCACCATAAAAAGAATTCAAATTAAAGGTTGAGAAAAAATTCCACTCATGAATAGTTTGCCTATTGTATTTACCCATAGGTATTTAAATATAAAATTAAAACTTTAAGGCCGTATTCATAAACAAATTTTAAATTTAAACAATGTTTTAAAATCCAATTTTGTATGGAAATTTTACTTTAAAACATTGATTAAATTTATTTTTTTTTTTTAATACTGGTGTTACAATTTATGTTTGTTTGTATCAATTCTAAGATCATGTATTTGTCACTTTAAGAATTTATTTTTGGTTTATCCAAACAATCCATAGTTTTTTTAAAGCCTTTTGGGAAAAGGTTTCCTGATGATCTGGCCTAAGCAACCAGTGAAATGCGCATAGGAACTAGCTTATCCCCCAACAATAAATTTCAGTGAATTTATCAAATTGAAAATTGGGAATTTTTAGCATCAAAACAATTTTACTAAAATACTAATTTTGTATTCCCGAATAACCTTTTAACAATGCTAAAAATTCTTTTAGCCGAAAAGTTTAAGAAAATTGTATAATGAAACATTTTTGGATTTAAAAATGTTTCATGAACAAATCCATGGCCATATTTATTTTTTATTTTATTTATGTTGAGGGATATAATATATAAGTATATGACAACTTCATTAGAACCATGGCAGTGATTCTGGGGAAATAATTACTTAGTTTCGACAACGCTCACATCATATTGCAACTGCATTTTGATACAATCCGAAGACTTTGAAAGTTTAAATTCTGAATACTGAAAATGTAGTCGGATTTTTTTCATTTCGTCTGCGGTATAGATAAGATTATATACTAAATTAAATATGTATATAAATCAACGGCTGACATTCATTAAATTCAATTTCAGTTGCTGGAAAATTAAGTTTAAATTACATTAACTAATTGGAATTTCTGATATAAGTACACTGAAATCTCATAAAAATACAATAAATGCTTTTATTCCTCCATGTTAGAACTCATTAGGGTAGAAAAATACCCTCAAATACTGTTTGTCTGAATTTTCATCAAAATCGGACTGGGAAATCGGGGGTCTAGCTTTAATGGGATAAGTTCTTAAGCAGATATCAATGGAACTTTGTTGACAATTCAAACGATCATTCACAGAGGCTACACACACTACACACTACTCAAATACTCTTTGTCTGAATTTTCATCAAAATCGGACTGGGAAATCGGGGGTCTAGCTTTAAGCAGATATCAATGGAACTTTGTTGACAATTCAAACGGTCATTCACAGAGGCTAAACACACATTTAGTCCAAAAAATTGTCATTAATTAATGCACTACAATTGTAATCAAATTGTTTCATTAGTAACTGTTTGCATGATTCACGGTCAAATACATAAATGTCCAGATTTTTTGAAATCCTTACATTTGAAGGAGTCCAAAGTACGAGAAATTTCGAAAATTCCAATAATATTTTCAACTGACTTTCCATTCCTACCTCCGATCACTATTAAGACTCTTTGTTAGCTAAAATACACTCACTCACATAAACACATACACGGCGTATCAGCTAAAAGGCTCATAGAAAGTAGTAGGTCAAGCGTATAAAAAAAACATCAACATATGCACTCACATACTCGTACCTCTTTTACATACAAAATTATGTGTGAATGTTTGTGTGTATGTGGATGTGATTTGTGAAATTGTTTACAAAATTATAAATGTACAATTTTTCTGAAAAAGTCCTTGTTAAACAATCTTCATATTTAATGGAAATTAAAATTGTAATTTTTTTAGTAAGAGCAATGAAAATGATTGAAGCACTTATGTATGAATCTCATTTTCATTAATAGTGTGTGGGTTAAAGTCACAGGTTAAAAGTTGTGTGTGACTGTAGGTCAAATGTAAATAAAATAGTTCTCTTGATAATGTTGCCATAGAAATAATTAATTCATAATTTCAATATGAAAAATTCAATTTAGTATGCAAAACTGTTTCGGCTGAACAGCATGAATATTATTTTTAGTGCATTTATGCATAATTTGAAATAAAATTGTATAAAATTATCCAGGAAAATTGTTGGAACTAGTTCTAGAACGTCTGTAATCAAAACTTCTTCAGATTCTTTGGTAGCATCCATAGAATTTCAATATCGCAACTTGCTCTGGAACCAGCTGTGAAGAACAACATTGATATTCTTAAGAAGTTCTATAAAATTTAATAAAAATTTGTTTTTTAGTACTAGTTAATATAGAAAAATTTTGAATTTTGATTTCGAAAAAATTAAATTTGAATATATTCTACTATAAACAACTATAAACGCATCTTAATCAAAATCTTAAAAGTGTCAATGATGATACTGATAGACTAAGTTGGAGGCTAGAAATCTACATCAAGTGGATTCAATAAGTATGCTACAAGCCATTTTATGAAAACCATTTACGAACATAATTATTGAATTTAGTTCAAAAGTGTTTATATCTGCAAGATATAGAGCATAAAATGAGTCCAATAGACTAAAAATATAAAAGCCTATGGCAGCTCATAAAATTACTTACCTACACCAGTCAACAAACTAGAAAGACGTACGTCAAAATACTTGATTCTTTTCCATTAATTATAATTAATTATTTTCATAACTTTTATAGTTTTATGTGATATTTCATTTTGAACATAATTTTATGGTTATTGGATCGAATCTAATTTGTATTTGGAGAGATCTGCTGAAGAGACAAAGCAGCGAGTTTATATAAATGTAGATCATTTTTTTGTTTAGATTTAATACTTATGATTTTTCCTTAAATCTACTATTGTTCAGAGATATGTTATATCCTGGGATAATATATCTGACTGGGTTTTTTAAACGACATTGATTGGGACTTAATATCCCATTGGTAGCATTTCTTTCAGAATAATAAAATACTGGTTTTATATTTAGGTTAAATTATTTGTCATTTTATTTATGGAAGTTCCCAAAACATTATAAACACAATTACTCTTTTCACATTCATCAAACATAATAAGTTCATTTTTCCTTGTTCATGGAACTACAAAGTTTTGTTTGCTGTGTTAAATAATTATGGCCTTTTGTTGTAGATATCCTTTTGCCTTTTGTCCCAGCTCTGCCTTGCGACCTCTTTTTTCATTTAGAAGGCTCAAATGTTCATTTGTGCATTGCATAATAAAAATAGACAATGATTCTGGAAATTAACATTTCGAGACTTAGAACTCAGATGAATTTCTTGTAATTGGAACCATCAGAATGGGGTCCTTCTCTTCACTAATGGAAAATCGAGGACGAAATAATTCCGATGGTTCTCCCATACTGCTGAAAGATTGGAATTTTCATTGGACTACACTGTTTCAGTATTATTATCGTCTAAGACTTCATTAGATTCGCACGAAGGTTCATCTATTTCATTCTCGGAATCAGAAATATATTCGGAATCAGAAGCACTAAAAACAATGAGATCAGAGTCTTCCAGACTTAATTCCATTTTTTTTCTATTCATCCTGCAAATTATTAACCATAAAAATTGCTATTACATTTTAGTTTCGGAAATGAACATCAACTGAACAGTATATCCCGTTTAGGTTTCATTAACAAATCTGGTGGGATCGATTATCCTAAATGGAAAAATCCCTACATGGTGGTTTTCAAAATAGGTTACGTTCCATTTCCTTGTTTTTGGAAAGCGCTCAGCTAGTTCCGAGATATGTGCATTTCCAAATTAAAATTTTGCCATACATTGGTCCTGATATAGGGCATACTTCTGAACCTAATGGACTCGAATTATTTCATTAGCTAGACAACTAAATCGCCAATAATATACACAAGATGTTAGAACAATATCAATTATGGATCCAAAAAAAAAGCTATTTTCAATTTAAAAATTAAAAAAAAAAGTAGATATTTGCTGTTTTTTGGGCGAAAAGGTGAGCTAACTCTTTCTTTCATATAACAATTTTATATGTTTCTGTAAAGTATCTTTAAAAAAAAACATTGTGATATAAAAAACATGTCATATTTTTCGATTAAACTCCAAAAAATCTCCTGGTATTGATAAAATCAGTAACAAGATGCTCCTCGAGCTACCCCAAATTGCATTAAGAATAATCCTATTTATTTTTAATGCTATATTACGCCTTGAATATTATCCACCAGAATGGAAGGTTTCTTTAGTTACAATGATACCTAAGCCGGGAAAAGATCACAGTAAAGTAGAATCATATAGACCCATTAGCCTATTGTCAAATATATCAAAGCTATTCGAAAAACTGTTAATGCACAAGTTAAAGCCGATAGTGAATCATTTTGCTTGTATTCCAACTCATCAATTCGGATTTCGAGAAAAACATAACACCATAGAACAAACTCAGAGGTTGGTAGAAATCATATCCATGACATTTGAAGAAAAAAAATATTGTTCTGCACTCAAAGTATGGCATCAAGGATTATCGATAAAAATAAAACAAAATTTACCAGTGAACACACACAAGCTTCTAGAAAGTTATTTAAGTCATCGAAAGTTCGTTCTTAAAGAGGAAGACTTCATAAGTCCACCACAGCCTATTGAAGCAGGCGTACCCCAAGGAAGTATACTGGGTCCCTTCCTATATTTGCTATATACTTGTGATATGCCTACAAACAGTCGAACCCACATATCTACTTTTGCTGATGACACAGCTATACTAGCCATTCATGAAAACCCCCAAGAAGCATCTGTACTTTTACAAGACCATGTACTCGACATAGAAAGGTGGTTAAAACAATGGAGAATAAAAGTAAACGAGCAAAAATGTATACATCTTACTTTCACATTGCGTAGAGAATCGTGCCCTCCAATCCTAATAAATAATCATATAATACCTCAACAAACTGAAGTTAAATATCTAGGTCTGCATCTAGACCGACGTCTTACCTGGAAAAAGCATATTGATACGAAATTGACTCAAATGAAGTTAAAATTACTAAAAATTTACTGGCTAATTGGTAAAAACTCGAGATTGAGTTTAGATTGCAAACTTTTGCTGTACAGCTCAATAATAAAACCCATATGGTGCTTCTAATATTGAAAAAATTCAAAGATTCCAAAATAAAATATTACGAATGATAACAGCGCCTTGGTATGTGAGAAATATTAACATTCATAAGGACCTAGGTGTCTCCCTGGTGAAAAATGAAATAAAAAACAAGCGGAGTCATATTTGAAAAAGTTAGGAGTTCACCCAAACCCACTTGCACGAACATTAAGGAGAAGTAATGGCTACATCCGACTAAGAAGAAGGAATCCAACAGATGATAGGATCTATAAATTAATCATAATTTTTCGTCCAACTGTGGTGGGACGTAAATAAAAAAATTAATATTTAGATTTAAGATTTGAACAAATTATTGATAGTTCACATTATTTTGTGAAGATACAATAAATAAAATATGAAATAAAAAAAAAAATTAAATATTTTTCGAATATGACGGCCCTACGCCCTTTGGAATTTGACCAATTTTTTTTATTAAAATTTCAAATTTGGGCCACATGTTCTAAAATCCCAAAACTGCAATCAGAAAACGTAAATCAGCTTTATAAACCATGATGTCTTCCCTATTTATCTCCAAAGAATTTTCCGAACATCGAATTAATTGTAGACCCTATGGGCTAAATTGTAAAAAAATAACATTTTTGGTTGGGATTTTCGCTACAATTTTTGGAACTGCGGGATTCCCTTAGACCGTCCTTCGTCCAACAAAAGTACAATTTTAGCAAATTTGAAAAAATAAAAACCAACATCAATCTCTTCTTACTTTATGTAAATGTATTTATGAAATTGAAGCAAATTTACAGATAAACAACTTTAGTCATTTCAACTAAAACTGCGGATTTTCTTAACAGAATCCTACCATTATTTACATCAAAGTCTTTGTTATAAAATCATAATGCATTTACAGAATATAAAGGTTTTGCCTCGTTCAATTTTTGTATAAAAAAAGGTAAGCAAAATTTAAAAAATAACAATATGCACGAAATTGACAATTTTTTTTCTGTCAAGAGGGGAACCCAGTGGCTTTAACTAATTCGGGTACGCTGAATTCAGTGGTGCTAACCACTTTTTTAGGTTAGCTCGTATTTTCGGGATATACCGTTATTTCGAAAATGGAGGAGGTTGCACAACATACATATATTCGCTTAACTCAAAAACAGTTTAGTTTATTGAATAAACTGAAAAAAAACGAAATTTCGTTGCGGAATTTCAAGTAAAGCTTAATACGTTTATAATCTTCGCAGTCGTTTTAGAAATATAATTTGCTACATCGTGCAGTGCACAGAGACAAAAAATAGGGAAATAAATCTAAACCCTTCTTCCGATTTGACATGTGCAAAGAAGAAGTGTTGATGAGTTTAAGGTTTGAATTTTGACCGCATGAGTCTACCAGAGGTGCGGCCAGGGGTCCCCAAAGTAGGACTCGGGTATTATAAATTTTTAAAACGATCTTCGTTTGTGTTCCGATTTCAAAAATTTTACACACATCACCTCATCGAGCACCATCGTGTCTATCAACTATCTCTTATAGCTTAGGAGATATTAGCATTTTAAAATTAAATTATCAACCTTTTTACCCACCATACTCCAGTTTTTCGATAACAGCCGGTCCAAATATTTCCCGATTTGCTCATTTTTTCTTTTATTGGACTAACTACAAATGTACGTGGCAATCAAAAAAAGAATTGTTTACAAATCGTGACTGACTCCAAAGTTATATGCATTATAAATTAAAAATTAAGAACGTATATGCATTTTCAAATTTTTAATGCCGTTTTAAAAACGAAAAATTTCGAAATTTTTCTAAAAAAAGAATTTATATTTCTAAAATGACTGCGAAGATTAAAAACATGTCAATACTTGCTTAAAGGTAATTTTGTTGCGGAATTTCGGTTTTTTCAGTTTGTTCAATAAAATAAATCGTTTTTGAGTTACGCGAATATATTTTGTACAACCTCCTCCATTTTCGAAATAACGGTATATCTCGAAAATACGAGCTAACCTAAAAAAACGGTTAGCAGCACTGAATTCAGCGTACCCGAATTAGCTTAACCCATCTCGAAAATACGAGCTAACCTAAAAAAACGGTTAGCAGCACTGAATTCAGCGTACCCGAATTAGCTTAACCCACCCCCGCTTGACAGTTTTCTCAACTAGCACAGTGTAATTATAAGTTCGTATTTGAAAATTTTGAATTTGTTATGCTATGAATAAAAAAATCGAACAAAATGGCAATGTTGGTTTATGAAACATTTAGGAAATTTAATTAGCTTTCTAATGGACGTAACTAGGTTCAAATGCGTTAAGAACTGCTTGAGTTAGAGGCAAATTACTTAAGCAAGATTTTTTAATTTTTTTGGAAAAAAGGCATTTTGCCTAAAAAACGATTTGAGAGACCACTTCCCGTTCATCAATATTTAAGTGTTATACACAAAAATTTTTCGTTTTTAGAGTAGAAAAAGTTTTTTTAAGGGTAAAAATCTTGAAAATGGTTTGACCAAGACCAGATTCCATTTTTTTAAACTGTCTAGAATCTATCTATCTTTATAATAGAATCTGAAATATGAACAAATCCCTTTTTCAGTTTGCTTGAATAAAGGAGCATATTTTTTTAAATGCAACAAAGGTAATACTTCGACAAATATAGTAGCCAATTTAAGGCTTTGGGAGCATCGAAAATAAGAGCATTCAAAGAGTCACAAATCTGCGAAAATTTAGAAATGATGTTTTCCAAATTATATTATCATATAAATTTATATTGGAAGATAACACATATATTTAGTTATCAAAGACCATAATATGCAAAATAACGGTACAAAAAATGTTAATTTGAAACTTATTTTTTACTTCGAATTGTAAAAAAAAATTATTAAAAACAAGTAAGAGAGCTATATTCGGCTGTGCCGAATTTTATATACCCTTCACCAAAATATACTTTAAAATACAAATTTTAAATATTTTTAGGTAAACAAAATTTAATTTTTTTTCCAGTTGTTTTTTCGAAATTGTTTTTTAAAATTTTTTTTTTAAATTTTAATTTTTTTTTTTAATTTAAAAAAAATTTTTTTTTAGTTTTTAAATTTTTTTTTAATATTTAGTGAAAAAAAATTATGGTGAAAAAAAAAATTCGGGTTAAAAAATATTTTTTCCGATTTTGACCCATTGTAGGTCCAACTTACTAAGGTCTTATATACGTCGTTGCACAGGTCTTTGAAATATTTTTCATTAGATATCCATATTGTCTATATTAATGATTTAGTAATCCAGATATCGGTCAAAAATAGGTTGTCCTGGTTTTTTCCTTATATCTCAGCCATTTGTGGACCGATTTTCTCGATTTTAAATAGCAACCGAGCCGGAAGAATATTGTGTATGGAGATACTGATGTATCATTCGTGTATGTAAGTTATTTGGGGGCTTCAGAAAGTTGATTTCAACACACAGACGGACAAACGGACATGGCTATATCGACTCCGCTATCTATAACGATTCAGAATATATATACTTTGTGGGGTCGCAAATGAAAAATGTAGAAATTACAAACGGAACGACAAACTTATATATACCCTTGCCACTCATGGTGAAGGGTATAAAAATCGAGAGGCAAATAATTTCATAAAAGTTAAGAAAAAACTGTATTTGATGCGTATGACTACTTTTTATTTCGAAGTAGTAAGAAATCAAGTATACGTCACATATGCTAATCAGTGTTACTTACATATGTACATATGTGGCGTATACTTATTATGGATTTATTAAACAATTAAATATAAATTATTTAAATTTAAGAGAAATTCTTTAAATTTTTAATAAACAAAATTAGTAATCTCCCATATAAATACCATATTTTAACACTATTCAAAATTAAACCAACTTCTGCTACAAAACATTTAATATATTTGCGTTTATTTAATTTACAAAAAGACATCAACATTTATACGCTCAACAAACTAGCTTTTAATCATGTATTATTACTCTATTCATTATAATTTTCTATGTTAGATTTTGGTTGAAATATTTATTTCTCCATTGCAAATATCAGACACCAGTTAAAAATGGCAACATGTTACACAAGCGGTTTTCCAACTAAAATAGTACGCCTCAACATATTTTGTTGCAAGTTTTATGCAAAATAGTTTTTAGTTAATTCTTTTTCGTTTTGTTGTTACTGCCTTTTGCTGCCATTTCATTCTTCTCCTAATATTTGTGGTTTTTTCAATTGTGCAGGCCACACCACTAATTTATCTGTGTAGCAGCATTGTCAGCTGTTTCAAACTTTAACAAATGGCTGCAAAATAGAAAATTACTTTCCTAAATGACTTATGATGGTATTCGAATCCATGGGTGCACAAGTGTGTGTGTGTGTTAGAGACCACTAAATGTGCAACAAGAATAAATGAGAGTGTATGTATCTATGAGTGTTCTGGAATATATGGAATATTTATGCTTGCGTTAGAGTAGATGTGTGTATTTACTTAGTTGGCTATAACAAATGTTTTAACATAAATTTACTAATCAATAAGGAAAGCAAATGTAAATATTAACATGAATAAGTAGAGAAAATGAAGACGTGGTTATTAGAGTGCATATAATGCAAAAATACGTATTTAATATATATTGTAGCTGTCGGTTTAATGCTTGAAATATTTGATGAATATTTATTAAACATTTCTTATATTTAAGGACTTTAAATAATTTGTTTCAGTATTTCCAGTTCATATCTGCAAGTATTTTGTAGATAGTCACCGATTTGAATAAAATTTGGTGAAAAGGTTTAGGAAAGTTCGCTAGCTGGTCAAATTAATTATATTCCCAATAATTTTTAAAATTCTAATTAATTATATTCCCAACCTTATTGCTTTGAAAATTAAATTAAAAATTAAGAACTTCGTTAAAAAAAAACCCATAACTTTTGTTGTATGAAAAATTTTTTTAATTTTGTATTATTCGCAAATACTTCTGCTTTAAAAAATTTAAAAACCCTTTTAATATTTATCAACTACCTCACCATAGTAAAGGGGGAGAGAAGGCATATTATGTTTGTGGTACAGTTAGTCTAACAAAACATTTACTGATATCGACTCACAGTAACCGAATTGATTTAACGATGTCATTCCGTCCGTCTAGCTGGCTGTTCATATAAACATTGTGCGCAAAGTACAAGTCGTAATTTTAATGATAATTCCATAAAGTTTGGCACATGGACAAATAATGTTGAAACTGGCTGAACTCGATCCATTATTTTACCTAGCTTTCATACAAATGTCTTCCCGAAATAGAACTTTATTTTCATATCCACGCAAATTTCTCAACAAATAAGTTGTAGATGCAAACTTATTTGTTGAGATTTTCAAATAAGACATAAATAAATTATGCGCAATAATGTCATAGCAAACGTTCCATAATTGGTTATAGCTCACATATAAGGCTCACTTTCGCAAAGCACTTTAAAAGGCATAATTCTCATAAAAAAATTTGGTTTGAGTGATGAAAGCTGTGTGAATCTAAAGAAACAATCTATTATTGGGGGATTTTTTAAAAATTTTGGTTTATATTTTGAAACATTAGTACAATGCAAATTTATTTCAAGAATTGGCCATTGTTAGCTAAAGCCTCTTCCCATCTTTCTGGCAACATATGTATTGCGATTCAAAACTCATCTTTTGAGGCCAAGAATGAACCAAGCCAATCAAGATCGTTCTGCCTCTATCGAAACAAATAGTAGTCGGACGGGCCAATGTCTGAAACTTTCCGATCACTTCTTCATAAATAGTTTTCAACAGGTATTGCAACACTTGGCCGAATGTTTTCATGATAGAATATTACCGTTTCATATCTGGCCGCATATTTTGGGAGTTTTTCAGGCAATGGTCACTTCAAACGAATCAGTTCCGAACGGTAAAGGTTTCCTGTGATGCACAGTGGGGCAGAATAAAATTTTTTTAGAAATAAATCTGGTATTTCTTGTTGCGTAGCCAAGGAGAATTTGAGTTTATGTTATTAAAATGGACCCTAAAATTGCTCCATTTAGGTGTCGACTCCATTCTACACCTAAAATGTTTAAAAACATAAAATTTTTTTGTTTCCCATCTGATTTGAAAGACATTTATATTTTTGGAAAGCGCTTGGCTGCGTCTTGAAAAACATGCAAAACATGCGTATGTTTTGATCGAATGGACATGATTTTTTTTGGTAGTTAGGCAACTAAATTACCAATAATATACAGAGGATTTCAGATTGTGGATCCAAAAATAAGCCATTTTCAATTTAAAAATTAAAAAAATTGTAGACTTTTTCTGTTTTTTGGCCGAAAAGGTGACTTATCTTTATTAAAAAAACATTCTGTAAGGTATCTTTATGAAGAAAAGTTATAGTAAAATTTATAAGTTTCGATTTTGAAATGCATATAAATGAGAGAGAAATAAAGCATGTGTTTTCAAGTCCTCGCCGAGCGCTTTCCAAAAATATATTGCAATCGGATGGGAATAAAAAAATGGAACGTGTTTAAAAATTTTACATGTCAAAGATATCCTATTTTGAGCCGTGATATGAGGGTTAGAGCATTTGTAAGGTCCATTTTAATAACATAAACTCGACTACTCCTTGGCTACGCCCACGTCAAATCTTATGCCGATCGGACCAGCCGTTTAGAAATGCTAGATTTATTTCTATTTTTGATTCTGCTCCACTATGGCTAGATTTCAGTAGCATATATTAGATTTGGTCCCACCTAATACAGAGCATTACCTCGGCGCCATGGATATTTAGTTTTGGTGTCGATTTGGCTGGTTGGCCGGGCTTCAAATATAATTTCTTACGAATCGGGTTATCGTAATGGATCCTTTTTTCATCTCAAGTAATGATTCGATGCAAAAATTATTTTCTTTTATTCAAGGTCTCTTAGCTTCAATTGGTATGGTACCCAATTTCCCTTGCAATCGTTTTTAAATTTATGATTGAGAAGCTTCCAATGATTTTGCAAGATCTTGTTGAGTTTGACTACAATCTTCAAGGAGTAGTGCCTCCAATTCTTGATAATGCATCCGTTACCTTTTTGGACGATGTGTTATAAATTGGACATGTCCTGGGTTACATTTTCTGTGTTCTTTAATTATCTTTTACAAGAGTCCAATACCTTTCCACAGGCAGAAGTTCTGGACAGTTGGGTAGATATGTTTCCCGTAGTACAAAATTGGCATTATTGTTTGAAATATGAAGGTAGTCTCTTCTGTTTTAAGAAAGTTAAAATCCGTTTTTGTAGAGATTCCGTAATATATATTTCTGTGTATATCTGCAATTGGCTTGCCACACAAGCAACTTCTTGGGGAGTTTTGTTTGCTCGATTTGAATATTACCTCAGCCATATAAAAATGTTTATCTGAAAGTTATGAAAAGTGTGCCAGTATATAAGTTTCATCATCCATCATACAGCAGGTGTATTTATTTAATTTGACCTAAATTTTTTTCATTTTCTTTTGCTTCAAAGTTTTTTAAGGTATTGCGATCTGGAACTTTTTGAACTTTATACAACTTCAACCTACTGGCTCTGAGCATAAAATAAAAGGAGCATTAAACTTTACGAGCTGCTTTTCTGATATAAGTGTTCGGTGCTCTTCGATAGAGTTGTTTGAGTTCCTTTGCCTTACCATTATCTCTTACAACTTTTTTTCCTGATCTAGATTTGCTTTCATTGTTCAAGTCTTTATTATACTGCTTAAAGGCTTTTAAAACAGTGTAATGATGATTTTTCAAATGTTTTTCTATCTTTTTCAAAGTCCATATTGTATTTTTTTGAAAAGTTTTAAATATTTTGTCACGTATTTTTTTCTCTCTGTCCATTTGAACCGAAATAACGGTTGTAAATTATTGTTTTAGAAAATAAATCACCTACAGTGATTAAAGAAAATAATAAATTGTTGGAGCAAGGATAAGTTTTGGCCTGAATAGTGTGTATAAGTTTTTTGTGATTCACTCTTTTTCAGATTTGTCATAAAAATGTTTGCGTGTTCTTTTTTTAAAACATAGCTGACAGTATTTTACATTTACATCTGGCTTTTGCTAATCTTTTGGGTTTCAAAGGTAAAACTCGTATCTGTCAAACAAAAGAAAAAAATTAAAAAATTAGTTTCTGAAGAACATTTATTTGTAACTTTATGAATTCCTTTACTTCACTTAAAAGAAGTGATCAAGAAAACCTAAATCTATCACTCCAACATAATATAATTGTTACATGAGAACCCCTATATATATTTTTTATATTTTTTCTTTCCCTTTTGTTTTACTGTATTATTGCTTCCTCCTATATATTAAAATTAATTGCAATTTTTTCTTTCTGTAACTTGACCTTCCATTATCTACTTGTATGTTTTTTATTGGCTTGCATTAAATTTCTTGTCTAGCATGGCCTTTCAATTGCAACAAATCTCCTTCTTTAAGTTAAATGTCTACATGTCCAAAAACTTTTTAACAATCTTGTAATGAGAAAACTTTTGAATACAATTCATTTCTGGTAGATATTTCCTAATTTTTTTGTGTTTTATTGTAGATTGTCTGCGAAACCAACATATAAGTTTTCGGTACAAGTTCTGAAACTTTTTTCCTCCTTTCTTTCTATTGTTATTTTATTGTTTGGTTTTGAAAGTAAAAACAAACAATAATAACGCAGGAATTGCTCAAATAATAAATAAGACAGATACAAATGAATGGTGAAGGTCGAATATACATGAAGGCTGCAGAATGACAAAAATATTAACAAAATTTATTTAAAGAAAATACATTGGAAAAAAATAATACAAATCTGACTTTATGTATCAAAAATTAGACCATATTTGCTATTAACTCCTAAGAACAGTTTAAACTTACACTACCTCTTCAAAAACTGTAAGTTTCTTTACAAATATCAATGAAAAGATAACAAAATATACAAAACAAGACAATAGCAACAATAAATATTTAAGTAATCAAAAACAAATAAACTGCATCTTACAAAAATCAAATGTAATAATAAATTGTAATTATTATTATAATGAAATTTGGAAATAAAAGCATTAACTAGACATATTTATATAGCAATACAAACAACGTTTACATTTACATATAAGGCTAATGATAAAAAGATTACATTTCAAAAGATATGATTATGATTTATAAACAATATTAAGAATATTATTTATATTAAATAAATATTAAATTGTATTAATAACATCTTTGTTCATATATAATTATGTATATCTTTGTGTGGCAAATAGCAATAATAATAAAATTAATATTGTATGCAGTTGTATTTGGAAAATTAATATTTTCGGGTGATTTTTATTATACCCTACAACACCATAGTGGGGAGGATATATTGGGTTTGTGCTGATGTTTGTAACGGGCAAAAATATTGTCTCAACACCCTTAAATCTGCTCAGTATCACTTTCCGAGTTTCGAGAAAATACGAACAAATTTGATTGTTGAATTTGGTTGCAATAGGTTCATTATTTCTCCTAGGTCCCATACAACTGCCCTATCGGAAAATAATTAAGCTCTAATAAACATCTTAATTATACAGATATTCAAACAAATTTCATCACAAATAAGTTTTATATACGACGAACTCTCACTACCAAATTTAGTACCGATCGGTCGAAAATTTTCCATAGCTTCCATATAAGGACCACTCTCGAATATTTATTGAGAACAAATCTCTGAAATATGCTAGTACCCAAATAAACACAAATTCAACACAAATATGTTTCGAATACACTCAGGGGATGGCCAACACTTATGCAATGCATTGTGTTTGAACTACGAAAATTTGTTATGGGATGGAGGAATTTTCCTGTATTGAAAGGGATATGGGACTTCATGTGGAATAAGATTCCTCATACGGACAGAACGGTTAAAGAACGAGTTTCCACTTGTGTGCTCCAGTGTCCAGTCTACAACGAATTAATGAGCCCTTGCAAAGAACCCACATTGCGACGATGATCCAGTGAGTCAATAGACCCTCTCCTATACGTGACACAGAGGGATGGCTTCATACAGTTTTTGGCAAAAATTATAAGGAGTGGTCGTAGATGAGAATTATATTCACCAAACTAAGAAAAAATTAAATTTTATCAAAATCGACCACGCCCACTGCCCAAACAATCCAAATAGATTTTTCGGCATAAAATTTTTCCTATCCAAGTAAAAGTCTAGAAATTCGGTAAATACATTTACTGAAACAAAACAGGAACGCATGCCAAGTTTCAATAAAATCGGTCATGCCCACCGCCCACGAAACCCCTAAAACTTTTTTTTTTTAATCGAAACAAGACACTCCCACTTTTCATTTATTAAAAAAAACAGCTTGGGGGAAAGTGGGGCTTCATTTTTTTTCTCCATGGAAAATCAAAAATAAAATAATTTTTGATATCCCCATAATTTTTTTTTATTGATCGAGAATGTTATTTTTTTCAAATATGTTAAAGTTTAATGGTATTATTAGGAAAATTATTACATATATAAACCACTGAATTGCGTGAAAATATAAGTAAATTTTTGCTTAACACACTTCCGTGGACTTTACTTCAAATTTTTAAAAATAAAATAAAATTCTTCTTAAAACTATAAGTGTACATTTCATCTTTAAACATTTCTGTACAAGACTGCATCATTTGATTTTTAAAATTAAGTGTTTGACACCAAAGTCCCTCTGTGCGTGGTCGAGTAACTCCGAATTATAGAGTAAGTTCGGGTAATGTGCTATAGGCGGGTAATGTGGTATAGCTGCTTTTCTCTAAAACTAAGAGCATAGGAGTAGCTCAAGAGTTATATGATCTCAGAAAAATCACATTGGGTGAGTCAGTTGAAAAAAATCAGCATTTACTTATGGTAGACTTTATTTTATGACCTGTTAAAATTTATTTTTCTAAAATCACGTGTTTTAAACATCATTAATTTAATTTTAAAGTTAAATGGGAATATTTTGCTATTGAAGAACATATGTAACAATATAGCATATTTAGTGTATATGTTTAATTTTATAATAATTACAATAAACCACATGGTCGGCTAATGTGGTATAGCCAAAGAATTTCAAGCAAATAATATGCCAAAGAAATGTGAAATTTGAAGAACGCTATCTGAGGTATTAGAAACAACAAATGGACTTTTTTTTCGCATTAGTCATTCAATTTCTCCTACGAAGCGAAGAATGTATTGAGGAGCTTCTGGTAAGCTTTGTCAGCCGCCAAATCTAACCGCAACCATGGAAGATGATTTAAATAAAACGAAACTCATTTACAAATTAAAATACTATGCATGGGTTATGTGGTTTAGCATACAATATTAAAAGAACATTTTATACCACATTACCCGCCAATTTTTTCAATGGCTTGTTTATGGACTTTTTATCTTTTTCCAAAATTTCTCTAAAACTTGAACTTAAAAGACTTTTTTAATTTCATGGATGTAAACCTAACACTTGTAGTAGAACACCAGATGAGAACTGTTCAAATCGAATAAAGATTTTAAAAATTATAGTCAAATAAAAAATAGGTATACCACATTCCCCGAACTTACTCTACTTCGAAGCACCGGCCCACATGAGATTTGAGATTTCATTTTTGGTCAGACTTTAGTGGTGTAAATAGTAAGGAAATCAAATGGAGAGAAGTATTTCCTACAACATTTCAGAAAACCTAAATGCTTGAAAAATGAGTTTTGTACACTGCACATCGTATTGAATATCCATGGCTAGAACATCAAGTGCTTCTGATTTCTTAATACAACATTGAGTCTTAAGTGCATTAAAATCTACTATTTGTACAACCCCATTCAAGATCTTGATTAAGCGCATCACTCATGTTTTGCTTCATTGCCCCAAATTTCTGACATGTTTGAAAATAAATGGCAAATATTGCTGTCATTTACAGAAGACTAGATTTTGATGGAAATGTAAAGTAGAAGGTCGTTTAGAAATATAAGAAATAGAGTAGGAAAAAGTACGGAGTCATGCGGTACCCATGAAATGATCTTGAATTCGTTTGATGAGATTCCATCTATAACAACTCTTATAGCGCAATCTCTGAGAAAGCTCGATATAAGTAAATCGAGATAATTTATTACCGACACCAAAGAAATAAGTTTTGATAATAGCGAACCAACGCCTAAGAAATATCTAGAGCCACCACTTTACGTTCGCCAAAACGGTGTATGGAACGACACCAATTTTCCAACCATAAGAATGTAAAGAACCTACTGTAATTTCACATCAAAATTGAACAGCTAACTTTAATTTAATTTCAAAAACAATATAATGGGATATTAATATTTTATTATGATTATTATTTACAATACCTAAGGCATATAAACTTTATGTAAACACTTTATTTAAATTTGTATAAATACAATTGTAAATTTATTGCAGTTTATATAAATTTTACAATAGATTATAATGTGTGTTGATGTAATAATCTCACTAAAATGACACACCCTCTAGTTGGAAAATAAGCAAAACTGTATTTAATTCGAACAACAAATAAACATAATTAAATAAATATTTTTACGAGTGGAAAAAGAAAATTGTTAATATTATAATGAAAAAGAACTAGTTGTGTATAATGAATAGTTTCATTAATGAGTTGTTAGTTAAATGTTGTGTAAGATTTGTTTAAACAGTTTTAAAAAGGAATAATTAATATAGTTAATAAAATTATTATTATTATTAAAATTAAAACCAAAATATTACTATTTACAAAAGAACAACAATTAAAATGTATTTTATTTATTTTAGTTTGTTTATATAGACAAACTACACTGAAAAACATAATTGGTAGATTGATCACATATCTTCGTAACCGGCTTTTAAGCGTTAGAGGCAGGTCTCTGCTGGTCGGTTACGATAACACAATAAATATAGCAACACGAAAAAAAATAACCATATACTTACACCTCTACATGATAAAAGACCAAAAAAAAAAGATCCGTGTCTCTCAGTTTTGCCCAAAGTCATGCACATTTTATGGGCCCCCAAAGATTAGGGGCCTTGGTGTCATTTTTGCAAAAAAGTGATAATTTTCTCAGACTCATGTCTTGCAAAGATTTCGGAACTTTGATTTACTCTCTGAGGCAAAGTTATAGCTCTTCTCATAAAGAACAAAAATTGTGAACATATAAAATCAAAAAATTTCATCTTCAATATCAAAATCACAAAAAACTTTAGAACAAATTTAGAAATATTTTTTTTAAGCTGCCTAAAAGTTGCTTTAGTTTGTAATAATTTAATACTTTATTTCCCAAACACTTAATTCCTTCAGTTTTTTGTTACTAACTTATATTGAACCTACCTAAACAGTGCTAAGATTCATACCTAGGAAGTTCATATGTTCTAGAGAGTTGTTTATTTAAATCTTAGGTACATTTTTGTAGTTGATTGTTTCCTTGAATTTTGAATGGTTTGCTATCTATAGGAATGAACAGTGGAAAAAAGTTTAAAAAATCCATTTTTTATAGATTTTTGCGATCTTGATCTTGAAGAAGAAGGTATTTTTTATTTTATATCTTCACAATTTTTGTTCTTTATGACAAGAGCTACAATTTTGATTCAGAGTGAAAAAAATTCCAAACGATTTGCAAGATATGAGCCTGAGAATATGATCACTTTTTAGCAAAAATGACACCGAGGCTCCAAATCTTTGGGTGCTCATATGCATTAAGCTCCAAAACAACTGCTCATTTTTTGAGGCCAAGAACAATTCAAGCAATTTCGGATAATCTGTTCCGAAGTTAAACGTATCCCAGATAGAGCATCGATTGAAACAAATAGTATTCGCACGGGACAAGGTCTAGGCCACTTTTTCCTAAATAAATTTAACATTTATTGCAACATGTGGCCGAGTTTTGTCATGATGGAATATTATGGTTTCGTGTATGGCCACATATTCTGGGAGATTTTTTGCCAATGCTTACTTCAAACTAAGCAGTAGTTTTCGGTATACATAGTAATCTGTTGGTCCCACCAAATAGAGAGCAGAACTTTAGTTTCATGAATATTTGGCTTTGCTGTCCATTCGGGTTATCGTACTGTATACATTTTTCATGGCAAGTAATAACTTTATGCAAAGTTTTTTTCTTTTCCAGCGGCTTGAACGCTGGTAGTTTTTCAAGTTCTTTCGGATTCAATTCGAATGATACCCAATTTATCTGCTTTTAGATGAATCAGGCTACTCGCAAATGTTTTTAAATTGCTGCTTGAGTAGCTCCCAATGATTTTGTAAGCTCTTTTTGAGCTTGAAAACAATTTTCATGGAGTAATGCCTACAGTTCTTGTCCTCATTATAAAAATCACCACTTCTGAACCATACCAACCATCTCACGCACGTTGAAACCTATGGAACACAATCACCATAAGCTTTCGTGAGCAATGAATGAGCTTCGCAGGAACTTTATTTCAAATTAAATAAAGAAAGCCAAACTTCCCACATATGATGCTTTGTTGGCACAAAATTCGACATTTTAATAATACCCTACACTAAAAAGAGCAACTACATTTTTCTTTTAAAAGTTCAATAATTAATATTTTTGAGTGATTTTCGGAAGTGGGCCTTATATGGGAGCTATGTCCAATTATGGACCAATATATGGTCGGTTTTGAACGAAAATACTTTCTTACTTGTTTTCCTTTGCATATTATATCTAATTTTGGTTTTTCCATAAATATAAATAATAAAATATTCCCTTTAAACTAAATAATTTTAGCTCTAATTCGTTAATATTTTTCTAAACAAATTGCTCGTAATTATTTTCCTGAAATAATTGCTGATAAAAATAACCTTTGCTGCTACTGAAATAATTTCACTCGCAAACACCATGCACGCAAAAACAACAGGGGAAAACAAACGAGAACAATAAAATTTATTACTGCTAATTTTATTACATTTTGCTTTTTCTACATTTTAACTCTTGCTAAAACCCTTAAAATATGAACTTATATGTTTATCAACATTTATAACTATAAGAATTATAACTCACTTTGGGACATAAGTTTTGTAAAAAAAACGCCACACAAAAACATTTTCTAACCCCTTTCTTTTCTATGTAGTGTAATGTGTCTTACATCAAAGTTAAAATTCTTAGTTGCTGTAACGAAAAACATTTACACATACTCATTCCCTGGGGCAACACACCCGCACCCTTTGGAAATACGCGAAGAGACAAAAACACTGACAACTACCTAACATACTGTGTAAATAATTTATAAGATCACATATATAGTTATATGTATTAGAGTACATAAGTGTGAAGAACTATCTTTAAAAAGGAAAAATAAGCTAATCCACCATATTATTTTCTATACACAAAAAAAAGACTTATTACAGTGTAAACTGTGAACATAAAGAAAGGGAACAACAATTTTTCAAAGTTTTATACTGGAACGCTTTTTGCTTGAGCACAAATTAATAACTAAAAATATAATTTTGCAACGACCCACTTAGTCAGAGAAACAAAAAAATCACATTTATGCTAAAACTAATCAACCCATTAAAAGTTCCTAAACTTGAACCCATGAAAACTTTTAAAGCAAGTATATAGTGCAAGGTTTGTAGGAGAGGATGCCGATGAAAATATGTTTATTTTTTCTCAACTAAAAATAAAAACAAAGGGAATTTTGAAATCAATGGATGAATTTGGCATAACAAAGCTATATGGAGTCAATATTTATTTGTTAATTTAGCCTTAAAGGCAGAGTTAGTCTTTAGTTTCCGTTACTGTTGCGTTCTGTTCCGAAAAAGTTCGTCCGGAACAGAACAGAAAAACTATCTACTTATACATGTTTTTCATGTACAAAAGAAAAACAGCTGATTCGGAACGTAACAGAACGTAAAGACTAATTCTGCCTTAACTCCGTATGTAAAAAAAAATAATAATTTTAATCAAAATTCTATGTTTATATATTTTTATTTCATATTTAACGCTTTTCATGATTTTTTACCCACACATTTTGTCTAAAATTTCAATAATTTATATTTTTGAGTGATTTTCGGAAGTGGGCCTTATATGGGGGCTATGACCAATTATGGACCGATCACCATGAAATTAAGTCGTGTGATTTATGTCTATATTAAAGTTAACTATGTTGAATTTTGTGTATATACCAACATTTGTAAGCGATTAACGTTAAAGTGATTTTCGGAAGCGGGTCTATATGGGAGCTATGACTAATTATGAACCGATCGTAACAAAATTTAGTAACATGAATTTTGTGTATATAAAATTTATTTGGAGCGGAATTTGTGGAGATACATATATAAATTAAACATTTATGACCGATAAAGTCCAATTTCGGGAGGACATTTGTATGGGGGATAGGTGAACTAATGGACCGATTTCAGCCATCATGTATCAAATTTCATCGAAATATCTTGAAAATTGCGATCTGTACTCTGCGCACAAGGTTTACATGGACAGCCAGAAAGCCAGCCAGCCGACCAGACGGACGGACGGACATCGCTTAATCGACTCAGAAAGTGATTCTAAGTCGATCGGTATACTTTAACGTGGGTGTTAGACTAATATTTTTGGGCGTTACAAACATCTGCACAAACGCATAATACCCTCCCCACTATGGTGGTGTAGGGTATAAATACTATAATGTTTTTGTAAGCTTAAACAAAATTCCAATACATAATTTCATTAGTTCATCTTACCTAACAGACAAATATATAAACATTTCGGTGGATGACTTACCAATTCTTTTTTCTAATTTTTAGCTTTTGCTTTGAAATAATTGTGTAATATATGCAAAGTATTGGCCAAAGTATTGCTACGACACACAGTGGCGCCATTTGATTTTTTTCGTTGCAAAAATCATAACTTTTAAACCAAATGAGATAATCAAACAATTTAAAAGGCTTATGATAGATAATTGATCATTGTGGAAAAATTAATTTTATGGGAAGTAAAATAAGATATTTTTTAATTTTTGATGTTTCTTCTAAAATTATTCCAGAAAAGATTAAAAAACTATTTTTTTTGAAAAAAAAAATTTTTTGGTTGGTTTTTCACGGTCTATGTCATTTTTGAAACAATGTCTTTTTTCAAATTATACCTCTAGCTAAAAATTGGACAAGAACGGGCAGCTGGAAATTATTGCATTATGTAAAGGAATAATAAAAGAACTTATTTTGAATATATGGCAATTATAGAAATTGATACTTTTTTTATTTTCCTTCAAAGTTGAGAAATATTGAAAAAAATGGATAGTTGGTAAATATTGATTTACCTGAACAAATACAAAGCAAACAGTACAATTTTAATAAATATATCTATCAAAAGAATCAAAAACATTGGCAATCAGTTACATAGTTTTCGATATATTATATCTGAAAGCGGACCAAATTACCTAAACATTGTCTGTTTTTTGAAAACTGAAAATCAGTCAAATTTGAAGGGCTATATCTTCTGAACCAAAAATCTGATTGTAATAAGAGTAGCATTTTTGAAAACGTTGGACAATTTGCTGTAAAAGAGGTTTATTCAATATTTTTTAGGGATACACGAAATTTTGGATTTTTTGCAATCTCACTTGTTCTACGGGCGCCACTGTGTGACGTTTTCTCATCCTTTGTGTAACATATGGATTCCGAGCTCGTATTTTAAGGTCAAGAGCGTTCTGCATCGATAAAAACAAATAGTAGTCGGAAAGGCAAGGTCTGTATAAGCCGGATGAGGCAAAACTTCCCTACCACTTCTTTCTAATCATGAGGCCTAGCGTTATAATAATGGAATATTACGGTTTCATGTATATTCTGGGCTTTTTCGGCCAATTCTCGCTTCAAAAGAATCAGTTGATTTTGGTACAGCTTCCTTGTGATGGTCTGGATAGATTTCAGCAACTATTAGCAGATATGATAGGACTAAATAGAGAACATTACCTTAGCGCAATGAATATTTGGCTTCGGTGTTGATTCGAGTGATAGGCCGGGCTTCACATTCGTTATCGATCCATTTTCATCGCAAGTGCGGAAAAGGTATGCTTTTATAGCGTGCAAGCAGCATTTCAGACATACAAAATCATCTTTTGAGGTCTCTCAGCTTCAACTCGAGTGGTACCCAATTTATTATAACCTACACCACCATAGTGGGGAGGGTATTATGCGTTTGTGCAGATGTTTGTAACGCCCAAAAATATTAGTCTAACACCCACCTTAAATTATACCGATCGACTTAGAATCACTTTCTGAGTCGATTAAACGATGTCCGTCCGTCTGGTTGGCTGGCTGGCTGTCCATGTAAACCTTGTGCGCAGAGTACAGGTCGCAATTTTCAAGGTATTTCGATCAAATTTGGTATATATTATTTCCAAGCCTATTGAAACTGGCTGAAATCGGTCCATTATTTCACCTAGCCCCCATAAAAATGACCTTCCGAAATTGTACTTTATCGGTCATAAATGTTTAATTTATAAATGTATCTCCACAAATTGAGCTCCAAATAAGTTTTATATATACAAAATTCATGTCATATATACATAAATCACACTACCTAATTTTATGGTGATCGGTCCATAATTGGTCATAGCCCCCATATAAGGCCCACTTCCGAAAATCACTCAAAAATATAAATTATTGAAATTTTAAATAAAAAATGTGTTTGCTCTTGTACTTAGTGTAGGGTATTATATGGTCGGGCTTGACCGACCATACTTTCTTACTTGTTTTAGATGAATTTAGCTGCTTGCAAACATTTTGATATTGCTGATTGTTTATCACCCATTGATTTAGTAAGCTCTTATTGAGTTTGCCTCCAATTATTGGCCTTCTAATTTTATTGGCTAGCCAGGGTGACCTGAATCACCACCAAAATTAAACACATTCTCTACTTCTTTAATTTGAAAAAAGTGCCTCTGAAGCACACCGATTGTTCACCAAAGCTTATGATGTATGTGTTCCATCGGTTTCAACGTGCGAGAAGTGGCGATTTTGGCGATAAAGCCAAACAATTGTTATTATAGTCAACAGAGCTTTTAAAATCGTTGGGAGCTACGCTATCAGCAATTTCAAAACGTTTGCTATTTGCAGGATACATCCAAAGGCGGGGAATTTGGGTATCATACGGAACTGAATCCGAGTGACCTTGAGTGTCCTAAATAATGCTTGAACGGTATAAAAAAAAACATTTCTAAAAAACCCCGCATTTTTAATTCGTACACCCAATATATTTAGGAATGTATCTAACATAGAATAAGCGCATAGAACGGAAGGAGAGAGTAAAATATTACTCTCTTTTCACACATACGGGCAAGGTTGCCAATTTAGCCATTTTCCGGCTAGATCTAGCGATTTTATTTTCATTTAGCCATAAAAAAATGGCTAGATTTAATCTAGCCGGAAGATCTAGCCATTTTATTTAGTCCTAGCCTTTTTTAGTTTAAATTTTCCTTGGAATTTTTTAAAAAATAAAACAATATTTTACATCAAATGACAAAGAAATAGTCTTTTTTAAAAAAATCTTATGTAGAGGATTTTATGAGAACAGGTTGCGAAATTGTTTTCAAAGCAAACACATCAGTCATATTCAAAAATCAATTTTGCATTTATTTAATGGATCCGATTTTGTTTATAAGTGCTCAGAAATTTGTTTAATTTATCAAAAAGGAACCAACTTTTATTGATATTACAAATTTTTAATCTGCTAAGAAATGTAATATTTTATATACTAGTAAAGTCGATCTCACTAAATAAAAAGACAATATTTATGAATTTGAATTCAGTTATTTTGGGTTTTAGCCATTTCTAGCCATTTTTAATTCTAAATCTAGCCATATTCTGAGCTGAAGAATTGGCAACCTTGCATACGGGTGATACAAGAACAAAGTACATGCAATACATTCTCATGAATTAGGTTTCTGACCAGAGTATGAAAACAAACAAAACATTTCACAAACGTTTGCAAAATGTACAAAACAAATCAAAATTTTTATATTGTATTGTACATGAGCAAAAACAAAACAAAAACTTTTCAAGTGACAAAGAGAGAAAACGAAACGATTGGCTTTTCACTCATCTGCATTATTTAATTTACAGTTGCAATCGTACATTTGAGTACAAAACAGATAGAGAAACGTATTTTTTATTAGTTTTGTTTTTTTTGTACTGTGTTCTCTATTATAATGAGTAAATCATTTACCAAACGTTTGTAAAACGTTTTTTATCAGAATGTTTCAATATTGTTCTTACTCTTCTCTTTCCTAGCTGCGTACAATACAAAACAAAATGGGACAATCATTCTCATTGTTTATGTTTGGTTTTTGTTTTACTCACTGCAAAGAACTAAACAAAACGATAGCAAACGTTTTGATTTGTTTATTTCCGTACTCTGTTTCTGACAACAGACTTAGATTTTTGGCTCTCAGTTAGTATCTAATTTCAAACAAATAAAAAACATGAAATTGAGAATTTTTTATTTTTGAAAAATCCCAAAATTGAATTTCATTTTAAAATTTTGTAAGATAGCGCCATTTGAAAATGTTTTCGAGCAGTAGGATTCATTCAAAAGCAGGAAAATTAAGTACCATATTAAAGGCGATAGAAGATAAAAGAAAATCTTTTTGCACCGAATCAGTACTTGCAATGAAAATGTATCAATGGCGATAACCCGAAGAGTGAGGGCTCGTGTATGAAGCACCAGACGATACCTAAAACAAATATCCATGGCGCTAAGGTAATGCTCTGTATTTTATATCAGAAAAAGCGTCCCAGCTATTATGAGCTGCGGAAATCTGACTAGATCATCACAGGGAAACTGTGCCGAATGCAAATGATTAGTTTGAAACGAGAATTGGCAACAAACGACCACAATATGTATCCAGAAATAAAACCGTAACATCACATCATGACGCTCGGCCGCATGTTGCAATACCTGTTAAAAAGTATTTAGAGTGAATACTTTTTTGCCAGACCTTGCCCCATCCAAGTACTATTTGTTTCGATCTATGTAGAACGCTCTCTCTGGGATACGCTTCACTTTGGAACAGAGTATTCGATACTGACTTGATTCGTTCTTGGCCCCAAAAGAAGAACTGTTCCTTTGGCTCGATATATGTATGATGCTAGGAAAATGGGAAAAGGTCATAGCTAACAATGGCCCATATTTTGAATAAATTTATATTGTATAGATGTTTCAAAATAAAAGCTAAAAATTTTAAAAAATCCTGCATTTTTAAGTAATACACCTAATAGATTAATATTTCTATGTATTACATAAAACTCGTTAAAGAAACAATTTTCAAATAAATTGCTCATAAAAAGATTTTTCTTAAAGAAATTTTTATTTTCAAATTTTTTTTTTTTTAAATTTTGTATTAAAAATGTTCTTTTCCATTGTACCCAAAGTACAACTACATTAGCAAATTTATATTCAACTACTTACAGTCTTATTATTATTGTTGTTGTTTTTTTCTATGTATCATACTTTGGCTTGTCTTTAACACATTTGACATTCATTAAAAAGGTCGTCTAACCGTCTTAGCGAAAACTGAAAGCAAAAAAATACAAATATTTTATAAAAAAAAAAAGAACATAAACTTTTTACCCGTTTCTTTTATGAACGGCAACCTTGGTAAAAATACAAGAAGAAAATGGAAAAAACAGATTTTACTCTTAACTCTATTAAGTCTTTTACTTATTTTAGTTTTTTTTGTTGTTCGTTTGCTAAATGTTTATAAACGTTCATACTATTTAGTATAACGTTAGACATACACTCACATGCATAAATCTATGTATATTAGGGTGGCCTGATTTATTTAAACATTTTTAATTGAACATTTTGTTTTCAATATTTAATTTTTTATTAAAATTTTGCTATATTGACCCAAAACTCGAAGCTTAAAATTAAATGTTATACGTTATCTGATTTTACTTAAATTTTCTACATTTGATTTTTAGATGATGAATAACCATTTTAGACCTAGGGAGCATCAAGAATCGGAAAAGTGTCAAATAACAGCCACCCTAATATATCTAAGCAGCACGTAATACTAAGTGGCGTTGTAGTAAAGTCATTTCGTTGTAGAAATGTTCATATGTGTGTTACTAGATTTACTAGAATCTTTATTTTTGTGTGTATGGTTGTCTATGTTGTTGCATGGCTCGTAAATTAAATAAAAGTTCAAATGATGGCAATTAATAAACTTAAAAAGTTAATATGTGTAACTTGCTCGAACATGGCACACTAACAAAAAATTTTTTGAAAATGAAAAAAACACTAAGCAATTGCTGTAGCAGTTGCATTAGCGTCCTTGTTATATTTGCTGTAGTCGTCGTTGTATTTGTTATCAACTATTACGTGCAAAATATTTTTTTATAGTTTTATTTGTTTGTTTTGCACCCTGAATGCAGTGTACAGCAGTACTTCGTTAGTATTATAAATTTAGTGAAATGTTTGTAACAGAATTAATAAAAATCAAGTGGATGTGATTAATGTGCAAAAATATTATTATATAAAGGTAACAGCAAAAGTCTAACATTAATCTTCTTTATAATTTTGTAGAAAGTATTACGCAGCACTACAAAAATTTAAAAATTAGTTTAACACATGATAAAGTCCATACACATTTGAAACTTTAGAAAGACTTTTAATTTTCAAAGGAATTGAGATTTGAATTTCTGTTTTTTTTATTGAGTGTGTGACCTAAAAATTGGGATTTACATTAGATGGCGTATCTTTTGAATACGTTTTTTGTTTTTAATAACTTAATAACCAACAAAGAGTCATAGCCTTTGCTTCATCAATATGAAAAAAAGTGCCACTGAAATACTCCGTTTGCTCACAACAGCATATGGTGAATGTGTTCCATCGATTTCAATGTTCGGGAGGTGGTTCGTGCTTTTCAGAAGTGGTGATTTTGACAGGGAAGAAAAAGATCGCTCAAAAAGTTTGAAGACCAAGACTTGGAGGCTTGATAATTGCTGTCAAATACAACAACTGCTAGCAAAAACATTGGGAACATCTCAATCAGCAATTTCAAAATGTTTATATGCAGCAGGTTGCATCCAAAAGCTTGAAAATTGGGTACCATACGAATTAAAGCTGAGAAACCTTAAATGATGATTTTGTATGTCTAAAATTCTACTTGAACGCAATAAAAGAAATACATTTTTGCACCGAGTCATTATTTGCGATAAAAAATGTATCCATTACGATAAACAGAAGCGGAAGAGATCGACGCCAAATCCAAATATCCATGGCTCTACGGTAATGCTCTGCACTTGGTTGTCTGGCTGAAATCTGACAAGACCATCACAGGGTATCTGTACCGAATGGAATTGATTCACTTGAGGCAAGCGCTCACCGATGAACGCCCAAACTATGAGGCCAGACATGAAACCCTTATGGTAATCATGACATTGCTGGGCCTCATGTTGCAATACCTGTTAAAAACTATTTAGAACGAAGTCGTTGTTTAGAAGTTTTGCTTAAGCAGCCTTGTAGTCCAGACCTTACCCCGTCCTACTGCTATTTGTTTTGATCGATGCAGAACTCGCTCTCTGAAATAGGCTTCTCTTTATAACAGAGTATCAGAAATTAATTTGATTCGTTATTGGTCTCAAAAGCTGAGCAGTTTTTTTGGCGTGGAATCTATATGTTGCACAGTGGGTGAACTGAAAAATAAGTGGAAATAAATCTGTAACTTCTTGACGAATAAGTCGATAACCCGAGGCGGTATTTATAATTTTATTTTTTAAATTTTAGCTTATAAAACCGACCCACAATGCCCCAAAGTGGGGCACCTAGTGTATATCAAAAATTAAAAATGACGCCAAATTTTGTTCTCGATTCGATTTGAAAGATTTTTATATTGTATATAGAATCTACTAGAAGAGATCCACAAAAAACATTCATTCAAGGTTTCTCATTCTTCTTTGGTTATTTGGTAATTGCATCAGTTGAGAACGGCCGGACCGATTTAGACAATTTTTTTTTAATGTTGGTCGTAGTCCAACTTAGGTTCTTACGAAATGAAAAATTTACCACGCCCACTTTTGCGTCCACTTTTTACGATTTAGTTAATTTTTTGTTTCAATGTTCATAGTAATCCAATTTAAGATTTTACTGAAAGAAAATTTGGCTATTTTTTAATGTTATTAATATTAAATAAATATTGTCCACGTCCACTAATACGTCCATTTATTAATATCTTAAATCATTAATAATTGGCCAATAAGCGTTTAATCAAGAAAAGGAGCTCGATCTGTGATCACTTATATATCTGACAAAAAATCGATTTTTTATATAAAAACTCAAAATATATAAATTCGCTAATAACTTGGCCAATAAGCGTTTAAGCAAGAAAACGAGCTCGATCTGTGATCACTCATATTTCTGAAAAAAAAACATTTTTTATATAAAAACTCAAAATATCTAAATTCGCTAATAACTTGGCAAATAAGCGTTTAATTAAGAAAAGGAGCTCGATCTGTGATCACTCATATTTCTCAACAAAAATCGAATTTTGATATAAAAACTCAAAATATCTAAATTCGCTAATAACTTAGCCAATAAGCGTTTAATCAGGAAAAAGAGCTCGATCTGTGATCACTGATATTTCTGAACAAAAATCGATTTTTATATAAAAACTCAAAAAATCTAAATTCGCTAATAACTTGGCCAATAAGCGTTTAATCAGGAAAAAGAGCTCGATCTGTGATTACTGATATTTCTGACCAAAAATCGGTTTTTTTTATAAAAACTCAAAATATCTAAATTCGCTTATAACTTGGCCAATGAGCGTTTAATCAAGAATAAGTCTAGATATGTGATCACTCATATTTTTCAACAAAAATTGATTTTTTATATAAAATGTCAAAATATCTAAATTCGCTAATAACTAGGCCACTAAGCGATTAATCAAGAAAAGGAGCTCGATCTGTGGTCACTCATATTTCTGAACAAAAATCGATTTTTTTTATATAAAAACTCAAAATATCTAAATTCCCTAATAACTTGGCCAATAAGCGTTTAATAGAGAAAAAGAGCTCGATCTGTGATCTCTCATATTTCTGACAAAAAATCGGTTTTTTATATAAAAACTCAAAATATCTAAATTCGCTAATAACTTGGCCAATAAGCGTTTAATCAAGAAAAAGTGCTCGATCTGCGATTACTGATATTTCTGACAAAAAATCGATTTTTTATATAAAAACTCAAAATATCTAAATTCCCTAATAACTTGGCCAATAAGCGTTTAATCAAGAAAAGGAGTTCGATCTGTGATCACTCATATTTCTGACAAAAAATCGTTTTTTAATATAAAAACTCCAAATATCTAAATTCGCTAATAACTTGGCCAATAAGCCCTTAATCAAGAAAATGAGCTGATCTGTGATCAGTGATTTACAAAAACAGCAGAAAAATTAAAATTATCCCTATATAGCACTTGGTGTTAAAATGACCCCAAACATCTAAAACCATAAAAAAATTATGATTTTAAAAGTTGGGGGCCATTTTAACCCCAAGTGCCATTAAACGTTAATTTCCATTCTTGTGCTGTTATTATAAACCCTAGAGTTTATGTTATATTTTTGTTAAATGTCATCAAAATCGACCCAAAAATATACAACATTTCGAACATTTCGGAATCTTTCCAAGAGAAATTCCAAATATTGAAAAATTTGATCTTTGACCTTCACGATTTAAGGGTTAGCATTTTCCGATTTTAGTAGAAGTTTCAGAGTATATTTAGAATTATCTGGACTATAATATTCTGAATAAGTTTGGCTTAAAATTCATAAGAGTAAGGAAATAGAGCTCATTGGCCCAAAAATTGACAAATAATTGGTTTTTCTCGAAAATTTCAAAATTTAAATCGCAGGTACGGAAAAACTATAAGAGATATTTTCATAATTTTTTTACATTTTTATTCCCTATTATATTCTTAATAAATCCCAATGAGATGATCAAAAACTTCTGAAATTTGTTTAACAAAATTTTTAAAAATTTGAAAATGGAGTTTTGAAACTGCCGTTAAAAAAAATTTATTTTTTTGTTCATACCTAAGAATAGGTTAACGGTATCCTACGAAGATAAAAACTAATAAACAAGTAAATATGAACATATTTTAAGTAAAAATGAGCTTTTATTTTAATATTTCTCAAAATATGTTAATTTTGTTCCTACATTTCTTGTTCTAGTGGCCTGAGACACGTTAATGGCCTGGCGAATTTTTAATAACTTTCTCATTTTTTGACCAATTTCAGTTTTTTATGTCTCATTAGAACGACAATTACGTACACATTTCGATTCTTTTAAATTAAATTACAAAAGTAATTTTTTAATGGCAAAAGTTTTACAAAAACTGAAAAAAATGCATTTTTTCCCCTTGTAAATGCATCTCAAAACTTCAGAGGGCTTGCGGCACGTCTTAACCCCAACCGATTTACCTAAAATTTTTTCAGGATGATTTTTTTACTAATGTTCAGCAAACTGGAGGGTGATAATGGCCAAAATCCAACTTTCGTTTATTAAGGGCCACCCTAGTGATCACTCATATTTCTCAACAAAAATCGATTTCTTATATAAAAACTCAAAATGTCTAAATTCGCTAATAAATTGGCCAAAAAGCGTTTAAGCGAGAAAAGGAGCTCGATCTGTGAACACTTATATATCTGACAAAAAATCGATTTTTTATATAAAATCTCAAAATATCTAAATTCGCTAATAACTTGGCCAATAAGCGTTTAATCAGGAAAAATAGCTCGATCTGTGATCACTCATATTTCTGACAAAAGTTTGATTTTTAGTATAAAAACTCAAAATATCTAAATTCGCTAATAACTTGGCCAACACAAAATATCTAAATTCGCTAATAACTTGGCTAATAATCGTTTAATCAAGAAAAGGAGCTCGATATGTGATCAATCATATTTCAGAACAAAAGTGTATTACTTACATATATAAAAACTCAAAATATGTACATTGATGTTGTTGCAAGACATTTCAAACCGCTTCTCACAAATCGAACACAAGCATTTTTTTAATTTGGACAGGACAACGTCTGTTGGGTCAGCTAGTTTAAAAATAAAATTATAGTTTTTTTACCTACCATAGTCTGCTTATTTGCTAATAAAGGATCCAAATATTTCCCGATTTTCTTGAAATGTTTTTTTTAAATTAACAATAATATTGTTAATGTTCTTTAGAAAGGAGTGTTTAAAAACCTCTACTGAGTCAAAAGCTATGTGTATTTAAACTAAAAAAATTTCACCATTTGTTTATAAAAAATTACTTACGTGAATGTTTAGTTTTTTTTCTGAAAGACAACATTTTGGGAAGTACTATAGAAAAAAAATTTAAATATTTGTATTATTGCGAGGCCCAGAGCCTTCCTTTTATGTAAATTTCAATTAATTCAATTAATTGAAACCTCTTTTGTGTGATATAAATATTTTGCAAAGGGAATTTATAGCCAGAGCCTCGGTACCGTCAACAGAGTCAAAAATCTAAAAAATACCATTTTTGGTATTTTTGAAATTTTTTTTTTGGATTTGTGGGATTATCAAAAATAATTTACTAATTTTATTTTCACTTTTAAATTTTGATAAAAAATGTCTATTCTATTATTATAAGTAAGTTTAAAATTTCATCATAAACGTTTCATAAACAAAACTTTGATTGCACTTAAAAAATTAATCGAATAATTTAAAATTAACCGATTATTAACCCATTAAATATAAACTCCGATTAATTATTTTCTCGATTAACCGATTAAACCAGAAACCCTATTGGAAGATTTAAAATTATGTATTGTTTCAAAATTTAAAAAAAAAATGTCAACATCTATGTTTACAGGACAAGACTCTTAAAATAGTTTCAGGATTCGAAATGCAGATGACCAATAGTTTTACTAATAAAATTTACTTAAATATATCCAGTAGTAGCTCACCAAATAGTCGTTTAACCTCTTTGCTCTATATTTTCTAACTTGTTAGCTTTCACATATATCCAATAGCTATAAATACACCTACATATCCTCTGTATCCTTATCCAAACATATACGACTTTAAATAATTACTTTTTGGCATTATATTACTACTATTCGTGCTTTACTTTTATTCACCCGTATTATAACTTCTATTACCAATGCTTTGTTCGGTTCTATGTATGTACGAACCAATGACTCCCTAGAAGTGTTTGCTGTTAAAAACGCTAATTGCATTTTTTCGTTTCTTCTCTTATTGGTTTTTCATATCTAAATGTTTTTTATTGTTTTCTAGTAATTCTAGTTGTTGCAACTAAAGACGCGGTAATCTACAGTTGGCAGAATGTTGTTTGTTATGAGCTAAAATTACATTGTTGTGGTTTTTATTTGTTTTAGTTTTTATTTTTTCTTTGCAATTTTTATAACGGTGTTCTTTTCTTGTAATATCTTTATAAACATTTTGTGGAAAATTATAATTGGTTTTTAGATTAAAACATTATTGTTAAGTCTTAATAGAACTAGTGTGTGTATGTGAAGAGGAACTTTATGGCGCGATAATATGAAAACACAGTTTAACAGGAAATGAAACTCAAAATAAACACAATATTACAAAATATTTTTCTTTAATATTTGTATGATATATGGAAAAATTTGATAATCGATTTGAATTTTCCATTTATTGCAATGACAGGTTGTTATTTTGGAATAAGATGCTTATCGTTTTATTTAAAAACACTAGAACAGTATACTGAAACAGACCATTTCCAATAATTTGAAATAAAAAATAACATTTAAGTTTTTTTGTGTCATACTGAAATACTGTCTGTAGATAAGATTTGTATGGTATTGAAAATTTGCAATATTTCACCAAATCTCCATGCTAAGATTTATATGAACCATAATTTTTCTACCAACTTTTGTGAGTATCGGTTCCTAATTCTACGTGTAGGAAATTGTTTTATTTTCAAAAAAGTATAAAATCTTTAAGAATTAAAACATTAATAAAAGAATTTTTTCAAAATATTGGATGAATTTTTGGAAAAAATTAATTTTTAAAATGCAATAAAAGTATTGTTTATGAATCGTTTTACACTTGTATAAAAACTTTTGATCAAAATCTAAAAAAGAAAAAGAAATTTTGTGAATTGGTAATGACAATTCCCAAATAACTTTTCAAAAATCGTTAAAATGCTATTTTTTAGTTTTCTTACTATGTAGACGGTACCGCGGCCAGGGCTATAAATTTCCTTTGCAAAATATTAAGGGGACATAGAAAAGAGGTCTTAATTTTTTGAAAAGAGAAAGTGTTGTCTAGAGTTGAAATTTACATTAAAACTGGACCACGCTCTGGACCACGCAGTAATACGAATTTTGCTATTATTTTGCCTTTATAGTATTTCCCGAAATGTCTTTAAGAAAAATATAAACACAGTATTTACATTTTTCTTATTTTCTTATTATCGATTTACACGATACTTTTTTTACACGATTTCACTTTTACACGAGTTTTTTGGTTTTCGTATACATCAAGGGATGTGGAAATTACCTATTTATACGATTTTTTTGAATATTTTTAGCAAACATTTTCAGTAAATTATCAAAAATATTTATCTATAACAGATTTGTCACAGATGCACAAAATTTACAATATTAGATTGCGTAAAACATGTTGCATTGATTTGTACTGCACTCTGGAAATCAATGCTCAAAGGATGTTGAAAAAAATTGTAGCCAGATTTAGGAGAAAATGTTATACTATATTGTCAATCCTTGGAGTTGGCACATACATTGGCAGGAGAAGGTTTTGATAACTTTTGTGCAGGTGATATTGAAGAATTAATAATAAATAAAGAATTAGATGTTGACGATTTTTTTAATAAATATGATGACCGAAATAAACGACAACGAGACTGAAGATACATTTCATAGGGATTTTAAGGAAGTTTATAAGGACTTAAACAATAAATCAACACGTTCTAATTTCAAATTATATTTCCAAATCTCTACGAACTGATGTTATCTCCAATTTATCAAGTATCCTACCAGAAACCCATGAAAAATTATCTAGTGAAGAATGTCATATGGCGTCTTCCAAATGATACGATCAGTAGTGGAAGACACTGATAAAGAATTGATTGGATGTTACGACTGATACATAATATAAATAATAGAAATATATTCCTGATTGTTTTTTTAATGAACTGACAAGTTTTCTATGAGTTCCGTTTTTTATTAAATGCTTTAACTACAGCGTATACTTTACTTTAAAATAAATGAATTTTTTAAACAAAATTTTTAATTTATTCTTATTTGGGTCTTTTTCGGTTTACACGATTTTTCATACAAAAATTTTTCATTTCGATTTACAAGATTTTTTCAGGAACGTATCTATCGTGTAAATCGAGGGACAGGTGACTTTTTTCGAAAAAAAAATAACGAAAAAACTACTTTTTTATTTTGTTTTAATTTGAGTGCACTTAACTTTTTACTCAGTTGAGGTTTTTAAACAGTTCTTTCTAAAGAATATTGGTAAATTTGTTGCTAATTCCAAAAAATTATATTTCAAGAAAATCGGTAGATTTGGATCAGACTAAGGTAGGTAAAACAAGCAAGAGTGCTATATTCGGCTGTGCCGAATCTTATATACCCTTCACCAAATTATACTTCAAAATTTTAAATATTTTTAGGTAAAAAAAATTTAATTTTTTTCCAGTTATCTTTTTCATTTTTTTGGAAAAAATTTTTTTTTCGATTGTTATTTAATTTTTTTTTTTTTAAATTTAAAATTTTTTTTTTTAAATTAAAATTTTTTTTTTTTAAATTTTAAAAATTTTTTTTTTTGTTTTTTAAATTTTTTTTTTTTGAAAAAAAAATTCGGGTTAAAATTTTTTTTTTCCGATTTTGACCCATTGTAGGTCTATGGTCTTATATACGTCGTTGAAAATGTCTTTGAAATATCTATCATTGTCTATATTAATGTCTTAGTAATCCAGATATAGGTCAAAAATTGGTCAAAAATCGAGGTTGTCTTGCTTTTTTCCTCATATCTCAGCCATTTGTGGACCGATTTTGCTGATTTTAAATAGCAAAATTTTCGAAAACATGTCTGACAGAGTTATTGGAGATTTGGATCCCGAGGATATCTGGGGTCTTCAGAAAATTGATTTCAACAGACAGACGGACGGACATGGCTTAATCGACTCCGCTATCTATAAAGATCCAGAATATATATACTTTATAGGGTCGGAAATGAAAAATGTAGAAATTACAAACGGAATGACAAACTTATATATACCCTTCTCACGAAGGTGAAGGGTATAAAAATTAAAACTAAATAAATGTTTTTTGTAGATCTCTTCTAGTAGATTTCATATATACAAAAATATTGCAAATCGAATCGATAACAAAAATTTGGAATTGTTTTTAATTTTTGATATACCTTAGGTGCCTCTTTCCCTGCTACTTTACGGTTGCTTAAAGATTTGAGACGATGGATTCCTATTTAAGGCACGATGAACTTCTTAAGGATTAATGCCTTTGTCTTCCACATATCACAACTAGACCGATGCTGGGAAACATAAATGTGTGACTATTTGATATGGCTGTCTGGTTAACCTAATTTTATGTAACCTTATCTACACTGAGAAAACAGATTCGCACATATGAGCAATTCCATGTCATCGTACGTGACATTTGTATGCCTATGCAGTGGAATAGATTTTGCAAAAATAAGAGTATCTGAAATATAATTTGGTATTTATGTTCTATTCAGAGGGTACTATATTTTAAAAAAATAATAAGTTCCTTCAAAACATATCCAAAATATCGAGCGAAATAAGGGTATATCGTACGTGACATAAAACGGAAATAATTTTGAAGAATTTTCGTGAGAGACGTTAGTTTTCTTTTAATTTCTTACACTTAACCAAATATTTTTCCTTAACAATCCGTCATCTATCACGGCATCACGTGAGAATGGATGGAGCGATTTGGCTGATTTTTTTTTATTCGATTCGAAATTTTCAGGAGATGGTTTGTGAAGAAAAAAATTCAAAAATTCCGGGTAAAACTCGGATTTTTTTTTTTGAGTACAGTCAACTGTAATGAAAAAGCTCCCTGAAGTATGCAGTACAAATTTAGATATTTTATTTGCAAATAAATAAGAACAGGCAGGTGTATGTTGGT
The DNA here is from genome assembly GCF_958450345.1 of Calliphora vicina. Taxonomy (NCBI): domain Eukaryota; kingdom Metazoa; phylum Arthropoda; class Insecta; order Diptera; family Calliphoridae; genus Calliphora; species Calliphora vicina. The sequence continues at coordinate 24,405,455 of NC_088780.1, forward strand.
TGGAGAAACTTGAAGAACTAATATTAGTAATTGCTACCGGGCGAAGCAATTACTAATATTATTAAAAATAATCTTTGGATGATTTTATAATAAATAAAAATTTATATCGTACGTGACATACAGTACGTGACAGATTTTGCTCTAATGGTAAAACTTAAAACTAAACTAAAAAAATAAATAGAAAATTTATATTCGATTTCAATAAACAATTTGATAATAGCACAATAACATTCAGAGTCAAAATACCTGCTAATTGCGGGCTTAGTTTTCACCGCAAATTAAATAAAGTCAGTTTAAACTATTTCTGCCCTTAAAATGTTGTATTAAACTCTAAATAATTTCACTTAGTAACATTTTAGTGTTTTATCCTATTCAAATCATCTTGTTAAAAGTTTCAAGAGTTTTTGTTTTTTCAATCGTGATTGTCATTCTCTTGGAATTGCCTATGTAGACTTTTTTAGTTCTATCAACAGAAAGTTAGTTGATAAAAAAGAATTTCAACTTTTGTTCTAAAATTTGGTAACTACAATTGTAAAATTCGAGTGGCAACAAATTCGGTTGATATCACGAATCTGTTTTCTCTGTGTAATTTCCAATTTCAATAAGCTCTTTTCTTCACCGAGTTTAAGATATTTAATCTATACTTTGATCACCAGTTTTAAATAAACAGTAGGTTAACCTTAACTTAACCTAGACATAAGGTGATTTATTTAGAGTTTTTACTTTAAATAAAACACTTAAAACACAATAGACAAATAATGGATTTAAATAAAAAACTTATATAAAAAATATAACCTAATAAATTCCAATATTACATGGGCCGAATTGCCGCATTCGATATCGAGTTAAATCGATCGTAATTTACTTATTTGAGATTTCGGCATTCGATATCGAGCATTAAATTTAGGACATTTTCTTATAATTACGATATCGAAATTATTTTTCGATACGATAGTTCATTTGATCACGAATTCCATAATTCGGCCCCAGAATTTAATCAAATTTAAATTTCCAATAAAAGCTTTAATAAGTTTTCTTATTTCAAGAATTCTTAAAATTTTTTAATCATCTTAAATATCTTAAATTTAAAGTTTCATTACATCCTTTATTTGCTATAAAAAATTATTTACAAATTACCCTGAAAAACAACAGAAAAAAAATTTGAAATATAAATAATCTAACATATTATTCTCTCGAAGTAATTGCAAATTCCTAGAGCAAGACAATGGTCAAGTAAGTATGAATTTCTAATGCAATATTTTTCTAAACATAAATCATAAATGCTTTTAGTACTCGGAAAAATTTAACAGTTTCTGCTTCCAGTCAGCTACGAGTCATTGAACTTTTCTAACAACGTAATGAGAGAGAAGTAAAATATTTCGAGTTCTTTTTTGTTGAAAATTCTACACATTTTACTTCATGCTATATTTATACTGTACGGGAGAGAATCATACTCAAGCGGTGTCAAGCGTTGGGAATTACATTATTTCTTTGTCCTTTTAGATGCCATGAAATAAAAACAAAAGGAAATTTACGAAAAAAATCATACAAGCACATTTGTAGAGTGAACATTAGCAAGGACCTTATTATGCACTTATAAAATTGCTCTTTCTCATGTTATGATCCAAAGCACTCATATATGACTACATTGTTTGTGAACCAATGAAATAATATTAAATTCTAAAAATTTCATTTGTTTTATATTTATAATTTTTGGTTAGAGGTCCAAATTTTCTGTTTTGGACAGCTTTGACCCCATATCTAAAAAAGATAACAATGTACTCTAAAATTACATGGGATTGCGAGCTTCAAAAATCCCAAAAATTACAAAATAAGTGCCACCCTAGTTAACATATATGAAATCCCATTTATACACTGACATTACATTATAAGATTACAACACTTGACTATATTAGACGTGTTTTTTTTCCTCTTTTTTTTCAAAACACAGACATACATGCATTCACACATACCCACTCATACATTACGGCCATTCATACATATCAGCCTGCTGAAGTGGTTTAGATACATACTTATGTAAGTAACACAGGCAACAACAGCAAAACTAACTTAGAAATACTTTTCTTGTCGCTGTTACCACTGCCACTGTAGCTTTACCATCAGCTTTAGTCCCTGTCTTGTCTTAAGATTTCTTGTGTAACATGCATTTAAACTAGATTTTAAATGACATTTGATGGTTTTTAAATGGGTTTTAGCCAACGGTGTAAAAGATGGCTGTTCAGCAGCATAACAGCAAAAGAAATATGTGGAAAAAATCACCTGAGACATATTAAAAGGTATGAATTTATAAAGAATGTGGTTACTCGTACATTCTGGTTATGTTACATTTAGTGATTTATGTTTATTTAAGACAAATTTTAAATATTGTATGTACTTACCTTGTGACAAAATAAGAAACTTAAATTTTATTTATTATTTTAAATTTGAAACCTTAAATTGAAAATACATAAGTAAAGAGAGTTTTTTTTGTTGTTCTTTACTAAAAGTTTATTTATGGGTTTATTAAATTTTATTTATTTATTTTAAATTGCCTCACAACTCAATATTAAGTACTTTTGTTTTGCCCTACTGTAGGTATTTTGGTAAAAGATGTTTGCAGGAGTTTCGAAATAATATAAATAATATAAATTCAGGTCTAAAAATTTTTATTGTTATAACATTTTATTAGGAATAAAATTTTCTGAATAAATTTATATTTCTAAAAAAAGCTTTAAAGGCTTTTAAAACAAGTAAAAGAGCTTTATTCGGCTGTGCCGCACCTAATATACCCTTCATCAAATTATACTTTAAAATAAAAATTTTAAATATTTTTAGTTAACAAAATTAAAAAAAAACTTTTTTGACCATTTTTTTTCTTAGATGTTTGCTTTTTTCCATTTATTAGTGAATAAATTTAAATTCAAAAAAAAAATTTTAAATTTATTTTTTAAGTATTTTTGTTTCAAAAGTTTTTTTTTAATTTTTAAAAAAAATTTTGAAGGAAAAAAATTCGTGTTAAAAAATACTTTTTTCCCGATTTTGACCCATTGTAGGTCCAACTACAATGACTTTATATACCGTTGAAAAGGTCTTTAAAATATTTATCGTTAGATGTCCATATTGTCTAAATCAATGTCTTATTAATCCAGATATAGATATCCTTATATCTCAGCCATTTTCTCGATTTTAAATAGCAACCTATCCGGGTCTACATATTGAATGTATCGATATATTGATGTATGTAAGTTAATTTCAACACACAGACGGACAAACGGGCATGAATATATCGACCCTGCTATCAGATTCAGAACATATAGGTACTAGTGTGTCCCAAAAAAAGTTTTTTTTCTTATTTTCATGGGTGCTCAAGCATAATTTGAAAGAGTATAGCGTAGAGTATTTTTAAGATTTTTTTCAGATTTTTCGGAAGTGGTTTAGAGATCGCTCAAGTCGAGTTTTTGCCAAAAATCGGGTTTGTCGTCCTTTTTTGAGTTTTATTTATAACTTTGTCAAGACCCACGATTTTCATTACCTTTGAGGACACAGTTTAAAAGAAATATGTCCGTGCTTTATTTTTGTGTGCAAATATTTATAGTTTTTGTAATGAATTGGCTCATTAAAGTGCCCAACATTACAAATTTTCGAAATTTTTCCATAAATTTTATAAATAAGGCTTAATAACTTTTAAAAATTTTATGAAAATGAAAAAAATTAACAATGCAGTTTGAAAGATCAATAAATTCTTAATAATTTAGAGACAACAATTTTTGAATTTGCTTTTACCGTTCCTGAGTTATATAAAGCAAACGAAAGATGTTATGTACACAAAATGATTTTTATATCCTACACCACCATAGTGTAATCAAACTACAAGTCGCAATTTCAATGATACAATTCGGTACAAGCTTTTCTATTGACACATGAAAGATGTATATTGAATTTGGTCGGATTCGGTCCATTATTTTTATAGCCCCCATACGATTGCCCCATCTAAATATAGATAAGCTCTTATAAATATCTTAGTTATAAAGACATCTAAAACAAATTGAGCACAAATAAGTTTTATATAAGCTAAACTCGCACCTACCAAATTTTGTGACGATCGGTCCATGATTAGTCATAGCTCCCATATAAGGTCCACTTCCGAAAATCACTTTAACTAGCATAAATCTCTTAAAAATATTCGTATTCAAATAAAATTCAACCTACATATTTTATAGATATATAAAAGTCATGTCACCAAATTGTACAACGATCAGTCCATAATTAGTCATAGCTCCCATACCAAGCCCACTTCCGAAAATCATTTTAACGAGCACAAATCTCTAAAAAAATGTTGGTACATTTTAAAAGAAAACTGTTAAAAGAAAATTGTTGTCCCTAGATTATTAAGAATTAATTAATTTTTCACACTGCATTTTTAGTTTTTTTATTTTCAATATTTACAAAATTTATGGAAAAATTACGAAAAATTGTAATGTAGGGCATTAGTAAGCCAATTCATTGCAAAAACTAAAAATGTTTGCACACAAAAATAAAGCATGGACATTTTTCTTTTAAACTGTGTACTCAAAAGTGATGAAAATTGTGGGTCTTGATAAAGTTATGAAGAAAACTCAAAAAAAGGCCGACAATCCCGATTTTTGGCAAAAACTCGACTTGAGCGACCTCTAAACCTCTTCCGAAAAATCTGAAAAAAATCTCAAAAATACTCTACCATATAAGCTTTCAAATTATGCTTGAGCCCCAACAAAATTTTTTTTGGGACTCCCTAATAGGTACATATACTTTGTGGAGTCGCAAATGAAAAAAAAAAACGTTTTTTTGACCACGAAAATTAATCTTTGTCAAAAAAGATTTTTTCACAAAAGATACTTAAAAAAAAACATTTTTTCTAATTTTTTTTAGCTTAAAATTTAAGCAACACAATTTTTTTAGTAAATAAACTCACAAATTATTTTATTGCTTTTCAAGAAAATTGTTCTTTCTAAAAAGCCATTTTTAGAAAGCTTCTTATTATTTTTCATTAATCAAAGATTTTTCCCCAAAAATTTGTTTGCAAGAAAAGCTTTCTTTACAAAAACTCCATTTATTATAGCTTTTTATTACAAATATTCATAATTATTATTATTTTTCAACTACATTTATCTTTATTAAATAAGGGTTTTACCCAAAGAAATGTTTTCAAGAAAAGCTTTTTTAAAAGAAGCATTTTCACAAAAACCTTTTTTGATAGACTGTTATTTAAAAGAAAGTTTTTTACGAAAACCTATTTAAAAATGCCTTTTTTACAAAAAACATTTTTTAAAATATATTTTTCACAAAAATTAACCATTTTTTTTCGCAAAATATATTTTTAAGTAAATCAGGCTTTTTTCACAAAAATCCTATTTTACTGAGAAAAAGCTTTTTTCACTAAAATCTTTTTTTTACCTCAAAGAGATAACCCTTTTTATAAAAACTATATTTTATTTCAAAAAGCTTTTTTCCATAAATAAATTGATTTGCAGACAAATTTTTATTAAGAAAAACTTTAAAAAAAGATTTTCCAAGAGTTTTTTTTTTTTCACAAAAAATTTACTTTTTTCTAAATGAAATAATATAAATGCTTTGTTCCAGGAATAAAATTATAATTTTATTTTGGTACAAATGCTTTTTCTACTTAAAAAATTTTTAGAAAAAATTTTTTTAATTAAATAAAGTTTTTTCACAAATACTTTCTTTGATTAAACTATATCCATGACTATTGTACAAAATCTTTTTAAGTAGATAAAGCTATTATAACTTCCTTAATCAAATAAAGTTGTTTCCACAAAAACTTTGTTAATTAAATAAAGCTTTTTTTTTTAAAAATGGTTAATAAATGAAGCAATTTTACATGAATTCTTTTGAAAATAAATTGGTTTCTACTAATAAAAAGAGCTTTTTCATAAATACGTAAATTTACTAAAAAACATTCTTCCCAAAATCAATATTTTAATAAAAAGCTTTTTTTATTTTTTTTTTTGATTCTTTTTTACAATAAAAATGATATTCATAATTTTTTACTAATCTTTATGAAAAGGCATTAATTGGCTAAAAAAAGGTTTTTTATATAACGTCAATTTTTATGTTTTACAAATAAAAATTTAAAAAAAATTGTAGAAAGCTTAATGAAGTTACCTCGTTAAACTTACGACTAGAACTTGAACTTGTGGCGATTGCAATAAAAAATCTTTTGCCAATTACAACTAGTGTGGAATCCATGTGGGTCTATATAAATTTGTCTCAATCAATATCTATACTACACTCTTGTAAACTTATGTATCTAAACAGTCGGCTTAAGCTTCATATTTCCCAATACACTTGCATTTTGATTTGATACGTTTTGATTCTATATCCATCAATTTCCAATTTCAAATGAATTAGAACGAGAACAAAACAAAAAAATAACTCCAACGAATGACAATTTCTATACAAATACTGATGTGAGTAGATACACACATGGAAAATGTATAAAGTATCTTAAATAACAATCAAACTGTGCTATAACCAAACCAACAAAAAAAAAAGAAAAAACTAACAAATAACAAAAACTACAAAAACAACAACTAAACTAAAATCAGGAAAAAAAGAACATTGACTTGTCTCTTTAGCTGTTTGTCTCGTTATATGCCATCAACAATGCAACCAACGTTTGACATCAATGATGAACTTTCATTTCAGTTAAACTGACAGTCACTATTAGATCAACTATATGGAACACAACGGAATACAAAATACTACAATACAATACATGAACAACAATATAATACACAACCTTACATACATGTGAATGTTTCTGTTTGTATATATGTTTACTTATGTATGTGAGTAGTTGCACACTCACAATTGCACTTGTATTTCTTTTATCTGAGCTGTCTTAAAACATTGATATAGAAATGTTGAATTTCTGTAGCAACTCTAGTAAATCAGCTTAAAATAACAACGACTACAAAAAAATATTTATCGAGCATTTTTTTCTTTATATATTATTTCAATAACATTTGATATTTCAGAATTTATATAAATTTTTTCTTTATTTTTAATTTGCTTTTAAAAATGCTGTAGATAAAAAATAATGATTTGATTGTCTTATTTGATTTTTTGACAAAGAAAGATTTATTTATAGTTTTTGATGGATTTTGTCGTAATACAAAATCTAAAATTAAATAATAATTGTATTAAACTAAAATGGCATTTTAGTTTAAACTAGTTTTGTCATAAGTAATATTTCATAAAATTTCAATCAATAGTTAATTAGATATTGTTACGTTTTTACATTTTAAAAATAAAAAGCAAATAAATGCGCCAAGTAGTTCAAAATTGTAACAACTCTATTTGTTAAATTTTAAACAACAATTTATATAGGCAATCTGATTTAACACTCACACTTATCTTATCATTAAAGACATACTGGTAATACGGTTAATGTTAACTTTAACAGCGAATATGATATACCAACTCACTTACAAATCACTGTTAATAATACAGGTCATCAGAATTATATACATAGATCTGATGCATATGAAGTACAAAAATAGTGCAATTTTACAATTCTTTGGATAAATTTTTTTCATAAAAATCGATGGATTCTTTTCGAATTTATTCACAACTAGCTGAACGATGTTTGTTCAGAAATATGAGTGATCACAGATCGAGCTCTTTTTCTTGATTAAACGCTTATTGGCCAAGTTATTAGCGAATTTAAATATTTTGAGTTTTTATATAAAAAATGGATTTTTTTTTGAGAAATATGAGTGATCACAGATCGATCTCTTTTTCTTAATTAAACGCTTATTGGCCAAGTTATTAGCGAATTTAGATATTTTGAGTTTTTATATAAAAAATCTATTTTTTGTCAGAAATATGAGTGATCACAGATCGAGCTGCTTTTCTTGATTTAACACTTATTGGCCAACTTATAAGCGAACTTAGATATTTTGAGTTTCTATATAAAAAATCGATTTTTTGTCAGAAATATGAGTGATCACAGATCGAGCTCTTTTTCTTGATTAAACGCTTATTGGCCAAGTTATAAGCGAATTTAGATATTTTGAGTTTTTATATAAAAAGTCGATTTTTTGTCAGAAATATGAGTGATCATAGATCGAGCTCCTTTTCTTGATTAAACGCTTATTGACTAAGTTATAAGCGAATTTAGATATTTTGAGTTTTTATATAAAAAAAGATCGATTTGTGTTCAGAAATATGAGTGATCACAGATCGAGCTCTTTTTCTCGATTAAACGCTTATTGGCCAAGTTATTAGCGAATTTAGATATTATGAGTTTTTATATAAAAAATCTATTTTTGTTGAGAAACATGAGTCACAGATCGAGCTCCTTTTCTTGATTAAACGCTTATTGGCCATGTTATTAGCGAATTTAGATATTTTGAGTTTTTATATTAAAATCAATTTTTGGTTAGAAATATGAGTGATCACAGATCGAGCTCCTTTTCTTGATAAATCGCTTATTAGCCAAGTTATTAGCGAATTTAGATATTTTGAGTTTTTATATAAAAAAAATCTATTTTTATTGAGAAACATGAGTGATCACAGATCGAGCTCCTTTTCTTGAATTTTGGTGTGAAATATGAGTGATCATAGATTGATGTATTTTGCAAATGTATTTAATAAGTTGACGTTGACAATTTTTATATCGAAAAAAAATTGGGTTGGTCAATTTTTCTTTCAGTAAAAACTTAAATTGGATTACTATGAACATTGAATCGTCGTAAAAAGTGGGCGTGGTAAATTTTTCATTCCGTAAGAACCTAAGTTGGACTATGACCAACATTTAAAAAAAAAAATTTTCTAAATCATTGCGGCCATTCTCAACTGATGCAACGAACGACATTTGATTTTTATTTATATAGATTAAATGAATATGCTCAATACTATTTTCATGTAAAAATATTTTTTATTTTAATAACATCGGAGTAACCATTTTTGAGTTATCATTAATAATGTGGAGAAACGTATAAAAATATTCACAATTTTAATTAAAATTTTTTTTAAAAAAAAACCCTTCATAGAATTTAAAATTTGGACCATATTTGTAATTAGGTAGACATGATGCATCAAATCTATATAGTGGTTATTTAAGCCTTTCTGTGCTGTTGACCTGTGTAATCTAATGGAAAAAATATATGCAATGATCACCTAGAGACTTTAAAGCTGCTTAACAATTAATGTTGTAATTTATATAAACAATGTTAATAACAGCATGTTATAAACATTGTTGATAAGTACTCGTAGAAGTGTCACTGATGGAAATGTTTATAAACATAATGAATGTTACAAGCAGCCGTTCGTAACAATATATTTCTCAAAATATATATTTTAATAAATTGTTAGCATGAGTCCTATTCTATACAAACTTCGCTATTTAAGAGTTATAGTAGGCGTATGATTAATATGAAATTGTTATAACAAGTATACTTCTTGAGTACACCAAGCTGTATTTCCGATATTAAGAAATAGGGATATTCTTTAAACTTCTGTTCAGATATTCAAATTGGTATTTCAAACCTATTAAACACTACCCATTAGGATGGCCCCGTTTGTATACTAAAACTAAAATGAAAGTTTAGTTTGTTTGAGGGAACAATTTCTCAAAATGTTTATTGTGGCGTCAGTATTTGGTTAGCTGGATCAAAGGATAAACATTTCCTTTCTGAAGGATTTTATCTTTTCATATTTGAAGTGAAACCAAACGTATTTAAGTTCTATGGCAAAACAAAAAATTCCACTTTCAAATGAAAAAGTGTAATTAAAAATTTCAAAATTAAGAGTGCCAAATATTTTCTTATATATGGGTTACAGATCCTCGAAAAAGTTAGTTCTATCGTGTTATGAACAGACAGACGGACGGACATAGCTAAATCATCTTAGAATTTCATAAGGAACCAGAATATATATTCATTTGTGGGTCTGTGGCAGATATTTTGATCTGTTGCACACAGAATGACAAATTCAATATTCCTCTTCTGATGGTGTAAATAAAAAAACATTTTAAAATAATTAAAGCATAATTTCAGGAGTGACATATAAATATTTCATTCATAAGCATGTGAAGTTTTTGTAGAAGAACATTTTTACGAAATTTAAAGAAGCAAAACCAAAACGTTATTCATTGGAACATACGATTATTTTCACTTTTATCCAAGTTTTCATATGTTAAATAATTGTTTAATACATATCGAAGGACTATATTCAAAACCCTCTATCTTTGGTTTTCACGAAAATTACTTTTTGATGGTAAAATGTTCAGTAAAACAGCACTCATCTATGTTGTGAATTTCATAACGAACGTATTTTTTTTGCTGTTTCATTTCAATTTTTGTTATTTCTCTATCTTACAACATTAATTTTTTCCGAATGCAAAATCCTTTATCTTTTCAAATATTTTTTTGGAATAATTTCTTCTTGCAATACATGTTTTCTTATTATTTTTTGCATGATGAATATGAATTTTATATTTTTCAATCATTTATCAAAATAGCGAAAGCCGATTCTGAATTGAATTACCATTTTACCTTTTTGTTTTTGGAAAATATGAAGTCCATGGAATAAAAATAAATGGTTAAGTTGGAATTTGCTTAAACTACTTGCTACCAAAACCGCAACCATTATTTAGCTAAAGCTCTATCTAATTTTGCTGCGTATAATAATAAAGTTATTGAACAGAAGTTCTTAGAGAAGATAGAGATTAAATTGTAAAATCAATCTATACAATTGCCAATTGATTAATTTGGAATTACTAGAGAAGCCAGGAAGACTGTTCAAATTCACAATGAGATCGTAAAAAAGCATTTGATGCAGAATATTTAAATTATGATTTCTTTAATAATTACAATTATGTCAAACTTATGTTTTTTCTTCCATTAGACCAGGACGAGTAAACAACGATCCTATAGTATTTTATTTAAGATCTCTTTTATAATTTCTAGATGATAGCATAAAATTAAATTAAATTTTGATACACATCATATTGATTTGGATGTTCATATTCAACACTATACAGAACATCTCTATATCCTTGACCACTATCAATACAGCCAAATAAGTGGAAGAATTTGCAAGATTTGAAAGCGTAATATCACCGGCATACCATTATTTTTATGATAATTTACACCAATCAAACTTCAAAAAAACTTTTTTTCTATAACTTTTTGTTTAATATTGTTTATATTTTTTATCTTATGTAATTATTAGCATAAAACGTTCGACAAACTAACCACTAATATTAAATTGGCCGTTATCTTAAATAAATTATGTTAAAAATGATAGATGGCATAAATGAAATCAAAATAATTTATTTTTATTAAAATGCAAAACCCTTATCTGATCATATTCATACATACACATTGAATATTTTTGAAAAGCAAAACCCTCAACGGGAAAAATAAAAGTCATCAAATGACTTTTATTTTATGCCGGAAAACATAAAAGTCCTCAAATGAGTTTTTTTTCTGACGGAAAAAATAAAAGTATTCAAATGAGTTTTTTTATGACGGATATTTAAAACTTTTTTTTTTATGAGTTTCATGCGAACTTTTATTTTTACGTTAAAAAATAACTGTTAACTGTGGAGTTGGGATCATTTTTTTAATATCACCTTAGATTCTGGAAGAGCACGTCAATACGAATCTATTGGTATATAACAGTATGGTCTCCGTTAACTCTAACATAGTAATTTTTTGGATAATCGTTATTTACGGTCCCTGATAAAAATATTGTAGAATACCGAATTTTAATAACTCAACTAATACGCGAAAAAAAAAAACAGATTTTTGGCTCTCCTGAAAAGTTGTGTTTTTCAAGATAGACGGTTTTGAATACAGTCATTCGATATGTACGTTAATGTATACAGAGTTACATACTTAACCCAACAATATCTTTAATTTATAAATGTATGTGTATATAACTAATTTATTTTACTGTCACAACTTTTCTCACAAATTTTCACCATATTTTATTAACCATTCTTTGTTAAACGAGTATGTGATTTTCATGGCGTATCATAACAATGAAAAAATATATGGCCTTAATATGAATTTCCTTACATTAAGCAGATAATGTAAAAGTTTTTTTTGCTAAATTTTAAGGAGTACGACTTGATTATTTAGTACACATTTCAAAATAATTTGCTTTGGAGCTTACAAAATAAAATGTTCATACTAAATTACTTTTCTAAACCGAATTTGGATGCTGACAAAAATTTACTGTAGTCCAATAACCTTTCTTTAGACATGAAATCCTCATATAGATGATCTTCTCCCCTAGCGCCTACTCCCGTTATTGTAAGTTTAACAGTGTAGTGTGCTTTAATAATGGCTTATAAAAATTTTGAAGAAATGATATAAAGATTTTTTTCATTATAATGGTTTTTTAGATATGTAATATTTAAAATTTGCTTCCTATGCGGGTTACAGCTCTCATTGCTCCTACCGAAATATTAAGTAGCCTATAGCTCCTTTCAGATATATAGGAAGATACTGTACAACTTACATACACAAACACATTCTTTTCTTTAACTTTTTTATTCATAAATTTTGCACAAAATATCTGACTTTGGGTCAGAAAAATAGCTCTGGTGGACATGGGCGGAAACTGGCGTATACACAATGGGGCATAAGAGTGTAGAGGAGGGTTCGGACTATAAGCAAAAGCATGATTTGTTTTTACTTGGTTTGATGCGAAGGAATTGTGCTCTATCATGTAGGAAATTTTCAAGCAATTCGGACATTAAAAAAAATACAATTTCTAAAAACACACAAAGTCTTTATCTTTTTAGCACTAAAAGCCTATAAGCCACATAATTATACAAAATTTATTATGTTTCAAAATCTTTTAAAACAAAAATGGTATATTGTAGCAAAATACTGAGATAGATGAGATGTTTGCTATGATATAGTTGAAGTAGAGTTATAATTTTTTGACTCCCGAGTTCACTAGTCTCTACTTTTAAATGAATAACATTACTTTAAAATCGGTAATCATAAAAAAAATACTTTTAACAGCCTTCTCGTGAAATGGCTAACTTTCCATTTTCATACAAATATAGTAAAAAACATAACAGATTGAAAGAAATTTCTAAATAGCAATATCACAGCCAGTCATGTCACAAGTGCCGCTCCCAACATGTAGTTCCATTATTAAATTATTATGATCACAAAGTATTAAATTATAATTGTAACATTTTTCCAACACATCAACATTACATTAAAATACTAAAAGCATAAAAGTAAAATACTTACTTTCACAAAAGCATTAACGCGATAAAAAAATATCTAACAATGCCACAATAATGTAAAATTTTCAATGATGTATTCCATTTTATACTGCTGCGTCCTGTTGGTAGCTTTTTTTATGTGAATTTTTAACAGCGCATCATTGACATCGTCATCATTTGGCGGTGTATCATTTTGTTGATTTATGACAAATACTTCACATGTTTATGAGTTTGTTTTGTTGGTAATTAAATTCTTTCTAATTTTCTTTCTTATTAAACATTTGTTTTTTTTTGTTATTTTTGTTACCCAACTTTATGTGGTATTTGCCTTGTTGTTTTTTTGCACTCATTGTTGTATTTATGGTCGTTGTCATTATTGCCATTTTAAGCATTAAAATACATAGAATCAAAATCAGATTGAATGAAAAATAAATAGAATTTATTTGCTTGATCATTTATGCAGAATAATGAAGGAAGCCAATCAGCAGAACAAGGCCAAAGACAGCAACAGAGAGAAAAAATTAGAAAAAAAATGAAAGAATAATATTGGAGATAAAACATCAATCAATGTCATTAAAAAAATAAGGGGGTACTAATATCAGACGGCTTAGGTAATCATACTCTCAAGTGTATACATTATGGTGGCATCTGATTATAGTATTTGTAGTGACTGACAAGGTTTGAAAACTTTCCTGATCTCAGTTTCAAGCCACTGCACTGTTTTAGTGCCAAACCAGAATTTCCTAGAATTCTTCGTATTACGTTGCTTTTAAATTTATTTTTAATTTAGTTGAAAACTTAAACCACTTAGTACTGAAAAACTTAAACAAAATTTATTTTCTTATATCGACTTGATACCATACTAATATTTTTAATACACACACTACCACAAATATACATTTATTACTCATACACATGCCTCTATATGTTAGTGTGTTTGTATGTTAATATGTCGTCTGTTATTTTTTCCCATATTGCACATATATCTCTTTATTCCTTTAGGAATCAAAATACTTAAAACTTATGGCATGTTGTTGAAGACAATTGACCCGAATGCAAATGTTTAAAAATCATTACAATCGACTCATACTCACTCAAATATACCGACATACAACTCACTGACAATATCAGTTGATGTAAATAAGGGTGGCCCTTAGTTTGCACCTCTTAGATTTTCGAAGGTCTACAACAGTTTTTTAGTTATTCGAAAACAAAATGCTGAAAATTTCTGTCGTAACTGTGACGAATTGTATGAGATAAAAGTTTTATAAAAACATGGATGTTGAAAAAATCTTCAATTAAAAATATTTTTTGTATTTCAGATATCGATAACCCATTATGTTTAGTTTGGAAGGGAAATGCACCTCCAATCTGAGACCATAAAGTCCACTGTGATTACCTTCAAGAGTCCTATAGAAAGAAAAAGTATGCCCTTCCTGAAAGAGGGGGACATGAAGATAAGAAAGAAGAAGAAAGGTAGTGTCTTAAAGATAGCAAAAGGAGAATCAAAAAGATGAATCCAAATCTGCATGAAGAGAAAAAATTGATTACGGGTTTGAGGTCACTGTAAAATCTCCTTTCAATAGCCATTTTGTTCACCTGATAGAACTTAATTTACAGCCTCAATTTACAGCTAGCAACACTCCCAAGTTGATCTATAAATATGTTACCTAGCAATTTAAATCTATGACTCTGTCGTCTCGGGCAGTTGCACATAATGTGCTCTATTGTCTCCAACTCCTCTACATCCCCAGTTTTGGCCAAAAGGTCTTCGACATTTGACAATCCGTCCTACTATTGCAGGATTGATTGGTGGAGTCACGGAATGTTTCAAATATGATCCTGTAAGTGACAAATCGGAGGTCTTATTCTCCGTTTCTTAGTACGATGGTATAGATCAAAGCCATGTGTGGCCATTTTCATGTATGTTACAGTAGGTGTCCCTTAATAAAAAAAAGTTGGTTTTTTGCAAGTCTCACCCACCAGTTTGGTGAACATTGGTAAAAAAATCATCCTAAGACGTGCCGCAAGCCCTCTGAAGTTTTGAGATGCATTTACAAGGGGAAAGAAATGCAATTTATTCAGTTTTTTAAAAGAATAGAAATGTTTACGTAATTGCCGTTCCAATGAGACATAAACAGAAATTGTTTAAAAAATGTTAAAGTTATTAAAAATTCCCCAGGCCATTAACGTGTCTCAGGCCAATAGAACAAGAAATGTAGGAACAAAATTAATATATTTTGAGGAATAATAAAACAAAAGCTCATTTCTACTTAAAATATATTCATATTTACTTGAATATGAGCTTTTTTGCTTCGTAGGATACCGTTAAACTATTCGCAGGTATGACCAAAAAAATTATGTTTTTTAATGGAGTTTCAAATCTTCATTTTCAAATTTTTAAAGAAATTTTACAACCTATTCAGAATAAATATACTCTGGAAGTTTTACTAAAATTGGAAAACGTTAAACCTCAAATCGTGAAGGTCAAATTTTTCAATATTTGGAATTTCTAATGGAAAGATAGCGAAAAGTTATATAATTTTGGGCCGAGTTTGATGAAACTTAAGACAAATATAACATGAAGTTTAGTATTTATAATAACTGCACAAAAATGGAAATTAACCCTTAATGGCAATTGGGGTTAAATGCCCCCAAACTTTTGAAATAATAAGTAGTAAGTTTAAGATTATTTTTAAGACAGCCTGTAGGGTTATACCCAGACATGTACAATGGAGTTCCTTGCATGTATAGTGGACATTAAGGCCCTTCTTTAATCTCTCCTGAGTTTTCCATGACAATTTGCTATCAAGAAAGGTCCTTAAATACTTGGATCCCTCTGATAAAATCAGCTCAACGCCGTTTAATATCGGCAAATTGAAACTCTCCACCCTGTATTTCCTGGTAAAGGTCATAAATTCTGTCTTCGATTTGTTAACACCAAATCCGTTTGTTTTTTCCCAGGACGAGAGATCACTTCCTGCATGATGTCACTGATAGTGGACAGAGACCTTTCTTCAAACAGAATCACCATGTCATCCGCATAGGCGACTATCTTCCTATATTTACAGTCAAAGAATTTGAGTATAGATTTTACCGCCAGTAATCACAAAAGTGCAGAAAGAACTCCATCTTCCGGTGTGCCCCTTGTAACTGGTCTTCTGATCTTATCGTCCCCTTAGGTTGAATTGATAATCCTGCTATCTAGCTTTGAAACTATTCAACTCACCAGGAAGTCGATAACCCTAAGTTCCACCAACGTATCCCTAATAGCCCCTATCTTTATATTATTATCTTAAAAACGCAGCTAAAGCATGCATCAATCTTTGCTCTATACAAACAAACACCTCATGAAGTGCATTCTAAACATGCTAAGCGTTACTAATAAGGTCTATCTATATTGCTTCTTAGATGTAGATCTATCAGTTTTCTAGTGTCTTCAAGAGAAAAGACGATATGCTAATAGATTTAAAAATCTTTGGTTCCGAGAGGCTGGCCTTACCGGCCTTTGGTATGAAAACTACCTTAACCTCCCTCCACCCACTAGGCAGATATCTCCTACTGAGACGAATCTTGAAGCTATCCGCCAAAAGAAACAGTCCGTGATGTTACATAGCATAACACCGTCCAAACCCGGTAATTTATAATGATCAAAAGTTTTAACTCCCAAAACTATTTTCGCACTAGTAACTATTTCTTCAATTTGTATAGAATAATGACTAATACACTCCGGCACAATATCCTCCTGGTTTATCCATCCCTATTTTCTGTCCCTACACAACCAGGAAAGTGTGTTTCCATAAGGAAAGAGGTTGTTTTCGAGCTGGGATCTGTTCATGAGTTGTCCTCTCTTTGAATATAACATATGTCTTTAGGGTCTTTCCATACACAGAGAAAAAATATAGTTGTGCATGTTTACTGTAACCATTTAACCCTCGGAGGTTAACCAGGTCTGTGCAGACCTTTTGCATATAAAAGTGTGTATAACTTTATTGTTTTTCGTGTTAAAGACAAATCCTTTCATGACTTCCTGGAGCAACATTAACCAGGCACTATGAGGAAAAAAATCAAACCAATTGTGGTTCCGGATTCGGTTTAATCCAGATTTTCAAATATTTTGGTTCAAACGACATAACCAGGTCTGTGCAGACCTATGAACAAATTGTGTGTTAATTCCAGTGACGGAAAACCAAATATATGCTTTTATTTGTCTTACTTTGTTTTCCGTCATATTCGGGTCAAAAAATCAGCCTGCTCCTAAGTTGTGGGACAATAATGGAAACCCAATCTACCAGGTGACGATATCTGTTATCCGTACATGATCCGCTCGACTAGTAGAAAGTAAATCGGCTACCATCGGCGACGTTTGGAACATGCTCATGAAAAAGTTGGAGCGTCGATATGTTCCGGATAGCCAGATAACACTTGATGAGCAATTGTTTTTGTACAGAGGCCGCACGCACTTCTTCTAATATATTCCATAAAAACCAGCGAAATACGGAATAAAAATATGGTGGATACACGACTCCAACTCCAACTACCCACTGAAAGGAAAAATTTATATTGGAAAACTATCAAACGAAGCTCGTGCGGCAAATCTAGGCGAGAACGTTGTTCTGAAATTGGTGGAAAAATATTGTGGTTCTGACGAAAAATGCATGCTGATACATTTTTTTGGAATATGAGTTGGCCACGATTTTGATGACAAAACGATTGGGTTATGTAGGAACCATGCGAAGAAACAAAGCCAGCATACCCAAGGAGATGTTGGATCCTTAAAGAGAGATATTGAGAACATTATTATGTTACCACAACAATAATTTCGCACTTATGTCGCACTCGTAGACTCATCGAAACCAACGCAGAAGCCATTTAAAATATTGGACTACAATAAGTTAAAATCCGGAGTGGACACCATGGATCACAAACCGATGGCCGTTAGCCTTGTTTTTCAATATGTCGGACGTTATTCGGTGTACAGGTCGATAGATGACCAACGCCGTATCCTCTTCAAGTAGTCCATCGTGCTCACTTTGTTATAAATAGGACAAAAAACAGCGAAAAAGCACGGTTTTATTGCATATATTGCAAAAAGCCGGTTTGTTTACAGCATTCACATGCCAGATATTCGCATATAATATACTGTAACCATATTTATGATCAAAGATCGCCCAGGTCAATCAAAAAATTTTGAAGACCAAGATTTGGAGGCATTACTCCATGAAGATTGTTGTAAAATTCAACAAGAGTAGTGTTTATAAAAAACCGACTTTTTAAAAAACCGGTTTGTCGGTTAACCGAAAATTGGCCTTTTTTAGAAAACCGGTTTTTCGGTTAACCGACATCGACAAAACCGGTTAAACCGGTTAACCGTCATATATGTGAAGAAAGCATTAAAATGTCCAATACAGTATATACAGCTTTAAAATTTTTAGTTTTTAGTAGTCAGGAATGGTTAATATTAAATAACTATAAATATACAAAAGTGCTAAGTCCATTTTATTTTATAAAAATTTCAAAATTATTATCTCTGTCAAATGGAATTGAGTATAAATATGTTAATAAATATATAATACTTGTTTTAATTATTGGTTTATTCATTAAATTTCAACCAAAAAATGTAAATCAATTTTTTAATTAAATATTTGACAATTTTGAAATTAATTATCACCTCGACTTTCTGATATAGATAGAAAATGTTACAAGTCCCAGACCTATAGAAGCAAACGCACTTCTTCTTAGCTGTGCTTATTTGTCATTATAAATCATACCAAATAATTAATAAAACTCAATTATCAGATTATATAAATATTTAAAATTATGGATTTTAGTCTCTCCTGTAATACTTCTGAAAAGTACTTTGTACACTAAGCTAACGATAAAATAAAATTTTAAGAACAAACCACACTAATGAAGTCAAATTGATTGAAAGAAGGTAAGCACACCAAATTTTACTTAACGTTTGGTTTAATCATCACTAAGTTTATAATGAATCATTATTAAGATTTAGCTTAACTTCTAGAATTATGCGGAATTTAATTTTTAATAGTTTCATTATGTGCAATTTATTCTGAAAAAGTTTTTAAAGTAAACTCATCGTCCTCTACTATTTAGAATCATTATAATTCTTAAAAATATCAATCTAAATAGGTTTGTAATGTAAATCAGCAGTATAGGTTTCAAATCACACCAATAATGTGTGTACAATGAATATAAAAAATGCACAAAACCATGAGATTTCCTAATTTTAGACCTAAATTTTAAAAACCGGTTAACCGAGTGATAAAAACCGGATAAACCGGTTAACCGAAAATCAACATTTTAAATTAACCGGTTCGCAAAAAACCGAGATTTCGAAGAAAAACCGGTTTTTCGGTTAACCGGTTAACCGGTTTATAAACACTAAACAAGAGCTTGCAAACTATTGGGAGTTACTCAAGGAGCAATTTCTGAATGTTTGCGCGCACCAGGATTCATCCAAAAGCAGGAAAATTGTGTACCATAGACTATTATGCATGTTCGAAATGATGCTTGATCGCTATAATTGCACCGAATTACATTCAATGAAATATTGATCCATTAAGATAACCTGAAGCCCGGCCATCTATCCGAATCCACACCAAAGCCAAATATATATGCCGTTAAGGATATTATCTGTATTTGGTGGGAGCAAAAGGGTCCTGCTGAAATCTGAACAGACCATCACAGGGAACCTGTACCGATCACAACTAATTCGTTTGGCGCGAGCATTAGCCGAAAATTCCCTGATATGAAACCCTAATATTCCATTTTAACAACATACGGCCACATGTATCAATACAAGTTACAAAGAATTTAGAATGAAGTGGTTGAGAAATTTTACCTCACCCACTTTATAGTCTAGATTTTTAGCATTTAGTTTTTAGGTGACGGACAATTTTCATTCTTGGAAATTTCGAAGACCTAGAAAGTGCAAAATAAGCGCACCCTAATGTACATACATAAATAGTTGTAGCAATTGTATTAGTGACAGTAGTAGTGTCAGTGACAGTATTGGTATTAGTAGCATATCTACAGTAGCAGTTTCTATAAGAGTATAAGTCAAATACACAAACACAGATGACAGTGCTGATTTGGATGATTCCTCTCGTTGTTTTTTATTCTGTTACAAATTGACATTTGATACGTGTCTCTTTAATAATACTCTAGCGTTACAGATATCATAAAAAGAAGTTAGAAAAACAATAGAAAAAGAACTATGCCATAAAAAGGAAAAACAATAAGGCATTTGCATTATGACTACCACTGTTACTAACAAAACTACATTTACTAATACTAATGATTATTACTGTTGCCTTTAATACTGTTATTACTACTGCTACATATTATAATTTGAAGTTATGATGAAATAAAAGTTGCTAGCGGAAAATATATTGAATGATCTAAAAAGCAAATACAATAGTTGTTTCATTCTATGAACAGAAAACTAGATTATTTTGAAAACCATTTTCTGCGCAAATCTACAGAAAATGCCGTAAGCCAAAACCGTTCATGGGTGGTGAAAACCCACTTCCTACACGAGATGTATATTTCTGAAGCAGAACATGTCGGATCTAGAGCGGATGCTTGATAAAAGCTTACTATTTTTAATGATATCCACACACGTCCCTGGACCGAATGGAGCTAAATTAATGAGTATACTAATAAGGCAAATTCATTGTCAAAGTAAAATGCTTCTAATACGCACTTCAGTGTCTTTTAATTCAACTCTGTAATCATAATCGTAGTCAAGTTAGCTAAATCTAATTTAGACCTCTTAAGTCCCCTGGGATGAATGGTATTTATCCACGCTTCCTGCAACAGGGTCGTGACGTACCAGATCCTTGGCGAGAGGTTCAAGGGTTCCTTATACCAAAGGCTAGTGGTAAGTCTAAACAACTGCCAGAATCCTACAGTCCAATCATTTTCCAATCATTTTGCTATCACGAATCTGTTTTCACTGTGTAGGAAGAGCGTTCCTACGAGTATTATAATCGACAGCATATTGCCGACGATATTATCAAGAGTCATTAAATTTGACTTCGGTGGTTCATTGAAGAATATACAATAAACTTGGATCTGCCCACAAGACGGTATACGAACCTTCTGTTCTCCCGCCTTATATCTTAAGTGATCAGTGGTAAAGTAAGGACTCTGTGAAAATGTCGAAAAGATGTCATGGAGAGTCTGGTGCTTATGGGTCTTACCGATACTATTTCAGGCGCATAGAAAATAAAATAATCTAAATAAGATAGAAGCGATAGGACCAACCTTTATTCTAAACATACAGGTATGTTCTGCAAATCACATTTTATAAAAGTGGTTTGAAATCACATAAGTGGTGTTCTGAGCACATAATTTTGTGATTTTAAAACGTTCAACAAAGTCACTAATGTTTTCAAATCACTTGGTTATTTCTGCGGCTATTGAATGGAAAATATTAAAATAAATTATTTAAATAAATTAAACAATATGTCCTTTATTAATTTTTTTATAGAATTACTTGTTTTATTAAAAAAACACCTACAATTTAATAAAAATCTAGAGACACCTTTTCTGCTGTAATAAGTTTATTTGCTTTTGTGGTTTCAGGTTTGTTTTCAGTTGTCAGCTGTTTATGATTTTCGAAAATACATGGAAGCTTGCCGGACTAAAATTTTTTAATGTTTGTCTAAAATATGTTCAATATCTTTAAATTAAGTATAGAATTCGTCATAAAATTTATAATATTTGTTAGATTATATTATAAGTTATCAATATGCGTTAAGTTTTTTGCGCAAATTGGAAAAAAAAATGCAACAAAGTTGAAGCAAGTGGTAACCAAAAGCAATTGTGTACTGTGGCAGCTTTACTGTTTTGTTTTCTTTTTGACATAGTGGTTGAGCTTGCAAAATTTTTATAAAATGTAGTTCCATTCTTTTTAATTCCATTAAAGATATAACAGAAGCTCCAGGCATTTTTTTATTTTAACTTTAATATTTCTACAAAATTATTAGCAAAACAAAACATTTAAAATAAACGAATCAGCTGTTTTCTTGTGCTTTCGAAAATTTAAAATCACACCGAAAAATATAATAACAGTGTGATTTACAGAACAGGCACAAATCACATGTGTGATTTTAAAACGGTATGTGATTTGAAATCACGTGGATTACAGAACATACCTGTTAAATATGCATCCTCCTGATACAAGTAGCTTTCCTCAGACGTTTTTCCTTGCACAGTGAAGCAGAATCAAAATCGTTTGGAAATAAATCTGGCATTTCTAAACGGCTGACGTTGGCGTAGCCAAGGAGTATTCGAATTTAAATTATAAAAATGGGTCCTACAAATGCTGCAGATGTGGCGCTATGGGAGCGGAAAGTAAGGTACCTTAGACATGTAACATTTTTAAACACGTGCCAGTTCTTTGTTTCCCATCCGATTTCAAAGATTTTTATATTCTTGTAAAGTGCATCCTGCAATTCCTAAAAATTTTCAAAAATGGTATTTCTTACGATTTTTCCCATAGGGTCCACTTTTCCTTCGGGGCTGGGAAAATACTTTGGGAATAAATAGAGAACACATCAGGGTTTTCAAAGCTGCTTTCCGTTTTCTGATCCCAGCTTTGGGATATTGGAACATGTGGCCCAAAGTTGAAATTGTTATAAAAAATAATCAAATTCTGAAGGGCGTACACCAAAATTTTTTACGTAAAGATAACATACAGAAAACCATAAAATTGTTGTATGTTCTTAAGGAACGTTTTTTTAAATAAAAAAGATTTAAGTAACCTTTTCGCCCGAACAACAGCAAAAATCTACTATTTTTTTGTATTTTTATATTGAAAATCGTTTATTTTTGGATCCGTAATTGATATTGCTCTGAAATCGTTTGTATATTAATGGTAATTTAGTTGTCTTACTAACAAAAAAATTCGAGTATATTTTAACCCTTTGACGACGAAGAATTTTCCGCTGGAAATGTTTAGAATTTTATTTCGGATTCTTACTAGGAAAGGTGACATTAAGAGATTCCTTCTACGAGAAAAATCATGGGACATATGTGTCCCATTCGTCGTCAAAGGTAAGAATGTGGGAACAAATGCATTGAACAATTAAGACCTTTTTTCGTTTTAAAAAGTAGAGTACTGATTTATTTACATTGCAAAAGCAATAAAATCGAACAATGGGAAAAACTGTTCCCAAATTAAAGCCGTCAAAGAATTTTTGGTTAAATTTCAGTAGAAAAAAGCCAATCTAAATTACGTTTCGAAAGCTTATACCGACCCTGATTGCATATACGGGCAGGTTTTAAACCCAAAGATATTTTAGAAGTGTTTAATAAAGTTTGAGAGTTCGACACACTAATACATAATTCCCAAAACGAAACGTTCTTGTGAGCAGAACGGTATAATATTTACCATAAGTATAGAAGAATGAACAAATTGGCAGAAATAAGACTGTACTGGTCTACGATGGAATATATTCAGTACCGTTTATGTCCAAGGTTATAATTTGAGACAGATTTGAAAATATCTATCAAGCTTACATTTTGCTAACAATGCTGAACAGCTAAGCCGTCGACCCATTATAACATTGAGCCTTCAAAATACGACTAGGCAGCATTTGGAAAAACTTTGACTAAAGGCAAATAATTTTCAGTCAATAGACGAGCATATGGTAAAATTTAAGGTCTGCAGTATATGAAAGACAAATTCATAAGCTGGAGAATTATTACGAGTTTAAATTGGTTATTTATATAAAACTGACATTGGCGAATCCGTGGTACAAGATATGATAGCAGACCTATAAAATGTTATAAATATTTCGATAACATTTCCAATAATACAATCAATATTATTATATAAACTTATGATCAATCGAAGATCAGATTTTATGTTCGTCTGTTTTTTGATGGATGTAGCTGGCCATTATCAAACAAGATAGAATGCAGGAGTCAGGACAAAGAACTGAATTGATAGTGGAACAAACATAATTTGTTTCACATGTAAAAAACCAATATGCTTTCCTGGAACAGAAATTGTTTTGAATTTGATCACAACTAAGTTCGATTTTGATTTAGATTTTATGAACCATTTACAGTATCTCATAATTTTAAATGAATATTTTGTGTTTTTTACTGAATTGTTTGTGTTTTCATTGTTTTTCAATTATAAAATATTAATAAAATAAAAAAATTTAAAAGAAAAATCTCCTTTATTTTTACCTTTAACGACTAATGGGACACATATGTCCCATCATATTTTCAGTTCCTCCGGAAAAGGCTAGAACCGATTCAAAATGTGTTGGTCAATAACTTTACATAAGGCATTGGTGCATCTAATACTAAAGGTTTATCCAACAGTATCAATTAGAACTCGAGATATAAGAAAAGAAATACATATTTCTGACTTTGAGAAGCCTTAAGCATAACTGAAACGACATAACCTTAGTTTTAACACGAATACCAAAGAAAACATTCGTTTTCTATCAAACAACACCGCTTAGATCAAAATCCAATAGAAATTGTGGCTGCAATGACGAAAAACGTGGGACGTATGTGTCCCATTCGTCGTCAAAGGGTTAAAAAAAAGCGGACCAAGGATGGCAAATTTTTTATATTTAAATTTTCAAATGCCTATAACACGGAAATTATAAGAGATAAATAATACACTCGAGCAGGTTTTTTGAAGATCTAGCTGAACGTTTTGCTAAAATATAAAAACCTTTCAGATGGGACAAAATTAACGTATTTCAGCAGTTTAGAAATGCCAGATTTTTTTCCAAAAAAATTTGATTCTACCCACTGTGCCTTGTTAAATATTTCTCAGGAATGTTATAAATAGAAAGGTGGTGAGAAATACAATGAACTGAAGAAAGCTTTTTTTCAATAAATCATCTAGTTCGACGACTTTGGCAAATATGCGATGCAGAGTTATTTTACACATGACAGAATTTCTTGATTCACCTAAAACTGTGCTTCGAAAAATAGTAACACCTTCATTGAACCAATCTGTTCATACCACGCATTTTGAAATGATAATCTTACAACCAATCGGTTGCACTTCGGAGCCTACTTTACAGTTGGTGTTGCAAAACCTCTATTGCATGTTTTCGCTAAAATCATCATAAGGTTAATGTTAACAAGAGTTAACACCAATAGTTGTGGCATGTTTAGGAAGTCCCACTAAAGGTCCCATTTTAAAACTTTTACTGAAATATATCTCTTCTAAAGACAAGAGATATTTTATTAAAAATTGGACTATTTAGCTGTCGAAATTAGCAGCCTGTTTTTGATTTATCTAAGTACAACAATCCTTTACTCAACAAAAATAATTATGAATTTCTAACGTTCATTGGTTTAGTTATTCTTAAAAAATATAAACTTTCGAGGGGTTAATAAAATGAACAATCCCTGAAAAATGTCTAGTTAAAAACGATGCTGTTCATTGCATATAGTTACTATTGTTTGTTCACATCAAAATCATTGCAATTAATAATCATCTACGATTTATCCTTGAAAAAAAAACTCATAAACATTAAAATTATCATTGCTGCTTGTAAACTGTATGTTATAATTATTGTAACAATTGTAATCATTAATGTAACAACTACTAATTTCCACATTTATACATGTATTTCCTTATGCAGATTGTGAGCTACTAGTATTACAGAGTACTAGTAGTGTATTAGGTTGGACCATATTTTGCACTTTTTGCTTTTTCGATGCCCCAAGGTCTAAAAACTTGTCATCTAAAAACCAAAATTATCGAAAATTTTATGACAATCGGATATGTTCTCTCACTTCTAAATGTCAACGTTTGTTTACATTTTCTTTGTTAATTTAAATTTAAAGTTTTTGTTTCTTTTCAACATAGCCTCGCTTGAGCTCTATGCACTTTGTTAAACGTTTTTCCAATTTTTATTCCTTTTCAAAAATTATGAATTGTCGAGGTCATCAAAATATGTATTTTTTTAGATGCTTTCATTGTAGGAGTTAAATCCGCCGAGACATTTTTTCTGGTTTGAAAAAAAGAAATAGTCACTCGGGGCTAAATCCAGAGAATAGGGCGAATGGGAGAGCATTTCGTAGCCTGTTGAACATCCAATTGTGAGCAAATGCGGCTTCCTCAATCTCTCGCACTTTCAATCTCCGAACGGCCAACACTATATCGATTTTTTTTTCAACTGTTTCGGGAGTAGAGACCTCAATCACTTTTTACCATTGATATTGATGGTTCAGAGTTCCCATAATATTTATCTAGCTTTGCCTTTATTTGAGTTATGTTTTTTTTCTCAAAAATTAATGCTTAATGAGCACAGGAAATTAATTTTTTACGTTTTATCTTTCAGTCTTGAGGTAGTCTGCTATCAAACACAAACTAAATGACGCAGCTTGTTGAAATTTTTACAGGAGCCAACTATCGATGCCTATTGAGAAGTAAATTTCACATATCTATTTATTTTCAGCCAAGTTTTTGATTATTGAAGTCCTTTAGTTGCTTGACAGATAGGAAATATCTTTACAAAAACTAAAATCAAGTTTTATGTTGTAGATTGTATTTGTTGTTTCCAGCTTTGAGTCAAAGTATCAATTTGATTTTTATATAAGGGCCACCCTAATGTATATGGACGTACTTCTTTACGTTGCTTGTAATACCTCTGTGAATTGTGAGATTCTGCATTATCCACTTGTAGGCAATAAAAACGAATGCATTTTACATTTGTTATTAGGAGCAGGAAAAGTAAAATGTTATTGTTACTTTTAATTTTGAATCTCATCATTATGCAGTTTTATTCACTCTGTTCATCTTGTTTGTTTCAAATGAATTCGAGTATTCAAACTGTATTAATGACAGAATATTGCATTTTTATTCTTTTGTCAAGTAGATTTGACATTATTAAAGGGTCCTTATGTTCATTTGGGATTTAGTGAGTATATGATCAAAAGTTTGTGTTTTGGAATGTAATTAGCCAACTTGATTGAATGTACTTTTTGAAATACATAAACATTTTTCGAAAAACTCTATTATATATGTATAAATTAATATCAAAATCTGGATACGAAAATGTTTTCTAATCGAGTTGCACAAAGAATTCTCTATAGAGAATACATTGCACATAGGTCTAGAAATACACAATTTATGGCCAAAAGTCAAATCTTGCGATGACATTTTTGGTATTGCAATGTTGAAGTAAACACTTGAAATATACTTATTTGGACTTTTGTTTTTTGAAAAACCTACTACACTTTAAACCGCGATGAATCAAAAATAAAATATTTTTCGTAAATTAAAAAAATATATATATTCCAATAATGTTGGTACTGTGCTTATCCAACAGATTTTTTAGTTAAATAAATTATTTAGATTATAGTTGATGATATATAGTTTATATGTCAGAAGTTAAATCTTAAAAAAATTTGCTGATGTACAGAATATATTAGATATATTTTATTCATTATTATTATTTTTATTTTAATACAGACTTCAGTTAAGAATAAAACAAAATGTTTACAAGTGTTGAAAAAATTATCAAACAGCGAAATTAGGGCAATATGTTAGGAGTTATTTGCAATCAATATATTTTGCCATAACTTGTCCGTTTCGTTTAAAATAGCAATTTCTTAAGATTCGTTTTGCTTCAAAAATTTAGTTTTTTTCAAAAATTTTATTTACATTCATTAAAACTTCGACTTTAATTAAGAATAAAAGAAAATCATTAAGAGTGCACAGAAAGAATTATTGCTAAAATATTTTCAAACAATCGCCTGTCGGAAACTAATTTTATTTTCTATTAATATTTTTATAGATTCTATTAATGTTTTTGTTTGATTTTTATTTTAATACAACACTTGGGATAAAACAGCAACACAAGCAAATAAATAAGGGTGTTTGTTGTTATCAGGTGCATATTAGTCACATTGGGTAATTTCGTTTGCATGTGTGTTTTAATGAAGTGTGGATATAATTCTCATTTGGTTAAAAATACTTTATATATAAGTAGTTTTGGTTTTGTCAAAGGCTTACAAAAATATGTGAATTGTCTGATAAACAGATAATAGCATTGTTTAATGTTTTTATTTTCTTTACTTTTCTATTTTCTTTTTTTATTTGTAGTTTTTTTTTATTTTTATTTTCTGACATTTTTATTTTTAACAAATTTTTTTATTGGTAATATACCAATATTGTTTTAAAATATTATTTTAAACAGACAAACTTTTCACTGAATCAGTAAAACTAAGAAATTCAAGAATATTTGTTTGAAATTGTGTGTAAATTCAAAAAACATTTTTATTCAGGTACATATTTTTTTAATTGAAAAAATATTGTTTTTTTTTTCAATTAATTTTTTTCAAAATTTTGTGTTAGAATTTACAAAATTTTGTGATAGGTCCTAATTCAAACAATATTTTGTCTGATTGGGTGAATTTCTTGATTGAATCAGAAATTTAATTCTTTCTGTGTGTTAAAAAAACCCAAAATTAGGCAAATATGTTGGAAAATTTTTTGCAATTAAATTATTTTTTTTGTTAATAATGGACATTAAAGCAAATTTTTACTTAAAATATTTTTTTGAATTTTTATATAGACTTTAAATAAAAACAAGTAAGAAAGTATTATATATAATACCCTACACTAAGTAAAAGAGCAAAAACATTTTTCTTTTAAAATTTCAATAACTTATATTTTTGAGTGAGTTTTGGAAGTGGGCCTTATATGGGAGCTATGACAAATTATGGACGATCACCATGAAATTAGGTCGTGTGATTTATGACTAAATTAAAGTTAACTATGTTGAATTTTGTGTGTATACCAACATTTTTAAGCGATTTATGCACGTTAAAGTGATTTTCAGAAGCGGGTCTATATGGGAGCTATAACTAATTATAGATCGATCGTAACAAAATTTGGTGACATGAATTTTGTGTATATAGAACATATTTGGAGCGGAATTTGTGTAGATACATATATAAATTAAACATTTATGACCGATAAAGTCGAATTTTGGAAGGACATTTGTATGGGGGCTAGGTGAAATAATGGACCAATTTCAGCCAGTTTCAATAGGCTTGGTCCTTGAGCCGAAAAAATAATATATATCAAATTTCATCGAAATATCTTCAAAATTGCGACCTGTACTCTGCGCACAAGGTTTACATGGACAGCCAGTCAGCCAACCAGACGGACGGACGGACGGACATCGTTTAATCGACTCAGAAAGTGATTCTAAGTCGATCGGTATACTTTAAGGTGGGTGTTAAACTAATATTTTTGGGCGTTACAAACATCTGCACAAACGCATTATACCCTCCCCACTATGGTGGTGTAGGTATAATAAAACAAAATCGTAATAGTGTTGAGAAAAATATAAAAAACCGAAATTAGACCAATATATTGGGAATAATTTGCAATAAATTTATTTTATCATAACTTGTCCGTTTTGATAAAAATTGCACTTTTTATAACGGCTAACTTTTTCTAAAAAATATAGTTTGAATATTTATACAGAAATGAGTATAAACAAAATCGTTAAAAGTGTTGAGAAAAATATAAAAACCCAAAATTAGACCAATATATAAGAAAATATTTGCAATTAATTTATTTTATCATGCATTACCCGTTTTGTTAAAAATTGCACTAAAAATATAGTTTGAATATTGATGCAGACTTTAAACAAAGATAAAACAATATGGTTAAAAGTGTTGAGAAAAGTATATAAACCCGAAATTAGAGCAATATGGTGGAAAATATTTGCAATCAATTTACTTTACCATAACTTGCCCGATTTATGAAAAATTAAATATTTTTAAGCAAATTATTACTCAAAAAATATATATTTTTTTGGTCATAAACATTTTTTGGTTCTAAATTTTAATACAGACTTTAATTAAGAATAAAACGAAATATTGAAAAGTATTGAGAAAAATATTAAAAATCGAAATTAATCCAATATATTGGGAAATATTTTCAATCAATTTATTTTACCATAACTCGACCGTTTAATACAAAATTTACATTATTTAATCTAATTATTACCTCAAAAATTTATATTTTAAGTTATAAAATTTTTTTTGATACAGACTTTAAAATAAGAATATAACGAAATCTTGAAAAGTGTTGAGTGTGAAATATTAGCACATTAATAATAAATTATTTAATTAAAATTTTTTTTTTCAAAATTATTATTGGTCACAAAAGGGTTAAAAATTGCTAAAACTTATTTCAACCTCTCACTTATTAGTATTCAATTAATTTTCAACGTAAAAAAGAAAGTATATGGTTTTGGCCAAAAAAAACTATACTCTAGACATATGTGCATTGAGAGTCATTAGCAAAATTGTTTGTACTTCAGGGTGTGTCTTATTATTGAATATTGTTAGTGCATAGTTTGGTCTTTACAGCTTATTTTTCATATTTTACGCATAGTTTATTTTTTATCCAATGATGTAATGTTTGCATTGTAATTTTTTTCCAATACTTTGAAATATACTTTCCGTTTACTTTACAGATAGAAGTTTCATTTGGAATTAAATTATACGACCTAATTTTATGGCGATCGGTACATACTTGGTCATAGTTCCCATATAAACACCACTTCCGAATAATACTCATGAAAAAAAAATATGGAAATTTTTAGAGAAGAAGGTCGGGCTTGACCGACTATATTTTCATACTTTTTTTTTTGGGTTTGTTCTGAATTGTTTGCCCATTTTAGATATTAAACAGCAGCGAAGTCGCTTTCTCTAGACACTAAGCTATTCTCATAACTAGATCTTATTTGGGGGTATGACCAATTTGCATGATTTTTGCAGACATACAACTGAATTTGTTTGAGCTATATGGGAGCTGATCTTCATAACACTTTAAATAATATGCGCAATCTCTACCCGTTATCCGATTTACTTCAATTTTCATTTAGATGCCGGGTAGCAATTTTAGACATTGGCATCATCATTGGCCACACTAGAGTACCTTCTTATATTTCTTGAAATATTATGAAGAATTTCCAAAATGTAATAAATTTTTTATTATTTTGTTTTCTACAGTCTTTCAGCACCTTTTATTTTAATCTTTTTTTGTATTCAAAGAAAGTTTAAATTAAATTTTTAAATTAATATTCAATAAAATTTTATTAAAATATATTATTTAATACCTTCAGCAAACTTTTCACCTGTTTCTGAAAATCTAAATAAAATCTACAACTTTTTAATGCAGAAAAGGAAATTGTTGATCCTTTTCCAACAACCTACAACTACATGTATATAACTTCGGCCACAAACAAAAATAATACTTCTCTACTGGTTTTAAATTTGTTGTAATCTTTCTCATACTTGTTATTGAAAATAGCAACACTACAACCAACAAAAAAAATAAATAAATATTTACTAAAAGAATAATGAGTTTTTAAATTATTTCAGTTTAAACAACTTGTATACAGATATATAGAAAATGGCTTAAGCTTTATGCTAATGGTAACGCTTTACTTTTTTTGGGCCACATAACAAAATAAAAAGAATCCAAAAACTTCAAAATATAATTAAAAACCTCAGGGATTTTATACAGGCAGCAGCAGAAAACAACAAAGTTCTACTAAATGGAATGAAAACCAGACTATAAAGAAGCATCGATGTGGAAGCTAAATTACATAAAACGAAATACTCGTTCATTAATTAAAACATGAAATCAATTAAAAAAGTTGCTTAAACTCAATATCAAAATGAAAGAAGACCTCAGACACTTTTTCGCTACTTCCTATTTTTTGTATTTGGTTTTGTTTTAGGGACTAAATAAAGCATTTAAAAATGTTAACCATTTTATTTGATGATATTACTTAGTTAACAGCTGAAAGAGTTGAGAGGATATATATAAAAGGGGAAATTTACAATTTGTAATTGAAATAATGATTAATTGCTTCGAGTTGGAGTGTAAAGTGTAAATTATTTGAAACTTTTTATTAAACTTGATTAAGTAATTTAGAATATGTGGTTTTAAAATTATCTACAATGTATTATAACAAGTAGTTCCTTTAGATTTTTAGACAAAAGTTGTAATATTGTTAAACAATGAGCTTCACTTTGACAACCATATATTGGTAACTTGGATTTTTCACCAAGAGTTAATTTGCGTATTCACAAACCTTAAATAATAACATAGTGATTTGCCCTCTCTGAGTGTTAGGAATTATTAATTATACCCTTCACCTTCGTGAGAAGGATATATATAAGTTTGTCATTCCGTTTGTAATTTCCACAA
This sequence comes from Calliphora vicina, assembly GCF_958450345.1. Classification (NCBI taxonomy): domain Eukaryota; kingdom Metazoa; phylum Arthropoda; class Insecta; order Diptera; family Calliphoridae; genus Calliphora; species Calliphora vicina. The sequence continues at coordinate 24,437,968 of NC_088780.1, forward strand.
TATAATTTTCCGACCCTATAAAGTATATATATTCTGGTCTGGTCTGCAGATTTTGTAAAAATGAGTTTTTGATGCCAAACTATTCCCCGTTGTGCACTTTTCTTATGCTATGAATTTATTGATTTGTGTGCGACTTATTCATATTATTTGTTTGGTTTATCTACATACACACTTTTTTTTGAAGGCAAAAAGGTTTATCTACAATGTATTTGCAAGATTTTCATAGCAGTCGTATATTAAAAATCTGTAAGAACGTAATTATTTTCAAACGTATTCAACTTTTCTAATGAATATTAATACGCTGATTTAAATATGTTTTCAAATGTTTCTATCTTCTCACAGTTTAACGAAAAAAAATTTCGATAATTGGGATGTGAGTTTATTACTTTAGCCAAACTTATTACACATAAGTTAACATAGTGTTTATATAATATGTAAATACATATGGCATCATTTTTGTCCTCAAATTTCATCTTACGACACACAGCCTAATGGGTCAATCGGAACCATTTTGAATATTCTCAATAGAAAACAAAAACAATTTATTGAGCAAAAATATCTGGAAAAGGGACACACTCAGATGGAATGTGACAGTGCACAGGTAAAAATTTAAAAAAAATTGACGGATCAACCCATATATATAGCTCTTGATTATATCAATATAAAAAGTGTAATAGTATGTGCCAAAAAAAATAATCAAACCGTTTGATACCGAATACTTAGAATACAATTTTTTCAAAAACGTCAGCGATGAAAATATTATACGCTTTTCCATAATTCGTCCTACGTAAAATACAAAGTCAGTTGTAATGATGAGTACAAAGATCTTCCAATACGAATGAAAAAATACCCAGGATATATGAGCCAGAATCACTTCATCAAGAATATCTTCCAATATCCACAAGTAAATGGAAGCATCTACAGGAATTGAAATCTGTAATAAATAATGAATATCATTTTATGATAATCTTCATTCAAAATAAATGTAATTTATTTAATAAATATTAACAAAAATCCTAACATTATCGGTCATAAATGTTTAATTTATAAATGTTTCTCCACAAATTCCGCTCCAAATAAGTTTTATATATACAAAATTCATGTCACAAAATTTTTTAAAGATCGGTCCATAATAGTCATAGCTCCCATATAGACCCGCTTTCGAAAATCACTTTAACGTGCATAAATATCTTAAAAATGTTGGTATACACACAAAATTCAACATAGTTAACTTTCATTAAGACGTAAATCACTCGACCTTATTTCATGGTGATCAGTCCATAATTGGTCATAGCTCCCATATAAGGCCCACTTCCGAAAATCACTCAAAAATATAAATTATTGAAATTTAAAAAAATGTTTTGCTCTTTTACTTAGTGTAGGGTGTTATATAATCGGGCTTGAACAACCATATTTTTTACCGTTTAAAGGACCGAAATTACAAAAAGTATCAAGTACTTATGATATTTTAAAGAAGTAAATAATGTGATTTAAATATTTATATGTTCATATGCTGTGTTTCAAAGAAGTACCGAAAACCCTGTGTTAAATATTGAAATAAAAATTTAATGAATTGTGGAAATATATATATCGCTTACAATTTTAGTTTGTTTTTATATGAACCCAAATGAAACGCTGTACTTACAGACATAACTACGAATTTTCCCAAAACTTGTGTACCAGTACTATACTATATTTACAACTGGTAAATAATTTTGTTTCTCGAATCTAGTTTTAATCATTTGTTTTTAATACATACATATCTATATACATCCATTCATGTAGATAATTTTACTCTAAAAATTTAATTAAAATTTCCAACTTTTTATCTTATTTTGTGACAGCATAAACATCAGTGATGTTTTGTATCCATTTAAACATTAGACAAAACTCAATATGAGATATCTTATCAGAGTTCAAAACATCAAAACTCACATTTCCAATAATGCACACAAAAAATAACATTAAAAACCAAAAAGATATAAAATTACCAAAACAGTGTAATAAAGTTAAATTTAAGTCTAATCGGTTACCAATTATAAAAATTCAAATTTTATAATCTTTAGAATACAAAATTCCCAAAGTTAAGAGAGACAAACGAAATATGTTTAATGCTAACCATTTCAGTTATTTTCTATCTTTAATTAAAATTATTTTTCATTGAATTCAGAGTATCTTACTCTCTGACTTTTGTCTTTAACCCATTAACGCCGAATGGGCAGAAAAATACCCAAAACTAGAGCAATTTTAGAAAAATTCTAGAAAATTCTAGGAGAGCGATATCAAAAATCTTTTTTCTGTAATATATAAAGTATGGACCTTGCTACTTAAAATAATTTTTCCGGTAATATTAAGTCATTCCGTAATGGGGAACTAGTGGGCCAAAGTTTAGCAATTTTACAAAATCACAAAATTCGAAAATAAAAGGCTCTAGAAAACCGGGGAAATGGAAGTCCCCCATGACCTCCATGTGTCTAGTAGTCTTAGATGTCCTCTATCAGCAAACAAAATAACCAAGTGATTAGACCAACTTTCTTAAGCTACAAGTACGATTTTGTGGATTGAGTATAAAAATACCCACTTCGGCATATTTGGGTTCTAAAACATATAAAATATGAATTTAATTTTTCAAGTAAAAATTTAGTTTTTTCATAATAAAAACATTTAAACATGACTATATAAAATATTTAGATGATGAAAGGTTGACACAAAATAACTAAAAGTGTTTCGACCATGAAATAATGATGCCAAACCTGTACTTTTATATTAATGGTGATTACCACAATTAACTTATGTTGAAAAAATAGTATTTATGTGTGTGTAGGGGTTTTTAGACCCCACAGGTCATGGTGACAGTCTGAAACTTGCAATCTAATCTACTTTCAGGTTACCAATAGCCACAGAATTAGTAGACTTGTCCTAGGAGGAAGTCAATTGACACTTTGGGGGACAATATCTACATTCTGTCGATTGCAAATGGACAATTTACTCTGCATTCTAACTTGTGATAATAGGTTGAATATCTGCTTTCTGAAGTACAATACAAAAAAACAAGTGTCAAATGTCCCCATCTCTAGATTTCTTAGGACCAGTAAAGTGACGACTGCCTCCGCCATGCAATACCTGGGAATGTTTAAGTAACAACCGTCTCCACTCTGCATTACAACGAGTACATTCTTGACGAATGACCCAATACATACAAGTTAGAGTCAACCAGGTGTTTAGACAATAGTGAAAATTAGTGTAGTTTACGGATGTATTGAGTTCTTGTCAAACTACTGGGTAGTTTTAGAGAGTTCCATTCCTCCGCAATTTGTTATTCATTTGTGAAAACTTTACCAGAACCATTATTAAGTTACCATGTTGCCATGGTCTTAATAATAGTCATAGAAAAGTTGAATAGGAGTAATAAAGTGATGCAGAAATTCCCAATAATCCCATATATTTTTTATATAATGTTTCCTAGACTTTCTTTTCATTAACAAAGATATGGTCCTATATTATGGAGACCAATATTTCCATTATTTTCAACGTCAATATACAACTTTGTATCTTATAAATACACTCCATCTCAGACTTACCAGACTTTTCATTAGTTATTTTAATTTCATCAGACATTATAATATTTTCTAAAAGTATCAACCTTATCTAATGGAAAATATGTGTGGTTTGCGTCGTTATTTTCCTCATATATTTATATTTCTTAGCCAATAACTGTTAGAACTTTAAGATGTTGAAGAATTTTCGAACTTTGTCAATTTTTACCGACTTATTATTGAATTTCTTTTACTCTATCAAAAAATGTAACAATATTTTTTGTCAAGCCAGACTTATGAAGGTCTATTGATGGTAAATGGTTAACATAACAGTTACTCCTATTCTATATGAAAGCTAGGCTGGCGCGGATCCAGATCCAGTTTTCGGGGGGAATTCCTATTACCCACTCTGGATCCGCGTCTGTAGCTAGGTATTGATAAATCTACAACGTAATCACCAAAACATCGAAAGAAATGCGTTAATGGCTTCCTTCTTCTAAGTAGCTAATTAAAAAAAAACATACATTTTAGAACCCATATATGCCGAAGTGCAATGCAATATAAATGCCTTAAGTACTGTCTGTATAAAATTTCATCAAAATCGGACGACGGATTCTGGGGTCAGGCATTAATGGGTTAATTGTGTATTTAACTATTAAATGGTTTTTGGTAATCGATTACTTATCTGCTCCAATGCTTGCTGTATTTAGGAAATCAACTAAGCTTTTTGTGCGACAAAATCAACAAAAACAAAACCTATGGTCATGATAGCAACAAAATCATAGCAAATAAACCGATTTAATTTCGTAGCAAAACAACCGGATATTTTAATGGACGTTGTAGAATTTTATTTTAATATGCATAATCTAGTGCAATGGTCATGCAAACATTAAAGACAATTCTGGAAATGAATGAGTGAGCAAGGAAATGGGTAGGTGTTACTATGTATGTGGACATGGATGTGTGGACACTTCAAAAGTCATTGTTGCACAGTGGGGCGGAATCATAATATTTTTATATGAAACTTTACAAATACGTTGAAACTATGAAAGTTTATATATACATAGAAGAAGAGTACTTAAGTGTTTAAAATTTTTAAAAATTCATAAATTTGTAACAATAAGTTTTGATGTCATTTGCTGAGATCCTATAAACTGCATGAAATAAAATACTTAGTTTGGTAGACAAATTAAAAGAACTACAATTCTCCTGCTGCAGCTAATATACCAACTCCTCTGATTTTCAAACAGATCGGAAAATAATAAATATGGAATTGTAAACTTTCATTATTTATTATTTTATTTACTTCTTTTTCAATCCTACCCATTGTGTACTGTAACTTAATGTTATGTGTATGCTTTAACAACAGAGTTCTGAAAATATTTGAATACAAAATACACTCAAACTTTTATAATTACACACATTCATTCATAGCAACACATAAAAGTCGTTTCAAACTCTCTGTATGAATTTTAAAATTTTAACATTGTGTCAGGGCTTTGAGGCTTCTTTTAATACAAATCATTTGAAAAAACCAAAAGCAAACCTAACAAAAATGAACAAAATAAAAAATATAAAAAAAGTCGGCTACAAAACTAACATTCAAATCAGTAAATATTAGTTGGAATGCATAAATATACATTAGTGTAACCCCTATTTTGCACTTTAAAACTAAATACTTTAAATTTGAGCAAATATTTTCCCTATAATATTTTTCACCAACTAAACATTTTGTCTTTAATTTACAAAATCTTATGAAATACAAAAAATTATAACTTGATGCTGAAAAAAGCATAAACGTAAATGCAACCCCAAAATTTTCAATAAAAAATTTAAATTGTATTCCTTGGCTTAAAAATGCGGTATTAACAATAACATAACTCACGTGTATGTCCTTTTGAAGGGTACATATCTGACATTTATTCTCACTTTGTTATTGAGCATTACAGAAGTGGTGATTTTGATATGGAAGATAAAGATCTCGCGGCCAGCATTACTCCATGAAGATTGTTTTAAAACTCAACAAGAGCTTGCAAAATCATTGGGAGCTACTCCAGCAGCAATTTCAAAACGTTTACGAAGACAAAGATCGACCAGGTCAGCCAAAAAAGTTTGTAGACCAAGAATTGGAGGAATTACTCCATCAAAATTGTCAAAGTCAACAAAAGCATTCTAAAATAGTGGGTGCTACTCAAACAGCAATTTCAAAATGTTTTCGAGCAGCAGGATTCATCCAAAAGCAACGAAATTGGGTATCATACGAATTGAAGCCGAGAGATCGTGAAAGGCGAAACAAACGTCCGAAATACTGAAAAAATTATTTTTGCACCAAAGCAATTGTTACAATAAATTCAATTTAGCTCGAAAATCGCATTAAAATACTTTAAATCCACTATGAAAATTTTGGTTCTGTTAAAATTACATTCCACAAGGGTTTCTGAAAAAATCATCTTTTCAGACGAAGCCCATTTTCACTTGTCAGGGTATGTCAACAAGCAAAATTGACACATTTGGGCTTCTGAAACTCCTAGAGCGATTATTGAGAAGCCTTTGCATGCTCAACTTGTCACTGTATGGTGCGCTATGTGGTCTGGAGGCGTGATTAGGAAGTTTTTTTCCGAAGATGTGGCTGGAAATGCGGTAACGGTAAATGGATCTAGCTATCGCGAGATGTTAGCAACTCAATTTTGGCCTATTATTGATGACGTGGATATCACTGACATGTGATTTCAACAGGACGGTGCCTCAGGTCACACAGCTAATGAAACGATCAATTTATTGCAAACCAAGTTTCCCGATCGCATAATTTCACAAAAATTATATGTTAAGTGGCCAGCCACATCGTGTGATTTACCACCACTGGATTATTTTTTGTAGGGCTATGTTAAGGATAGAGTCTATACGGAGCAAATCGAATCGATTGCAGTCCTAAAACTCAAAAAGTGATACAAAATTTTGACGAAATAATCGACATATGTCAGCGTGGTCTTGGTGGACATTTGCCAGATATCATTTTTCATTCATAATTGCCGAACTTTTTTCTTCGTAATACAGTAAAAATTTGAATCAACTTCACATAATTTTGTTTTAGAAAAAGTTCTTGTTGAAAAATCCTTTATTTAGAAAGAAGTGGTTGGGAAGTTTTACCTCATCCACCTTATAGTCAAGGCCTTGCCCCGTCCGACTACTATTTGTTTCGATCGGTGCTTAACGCTCTCTCTATGCTACGTTTCACTTCAGAACGGAGTGTGAGTAAGTGTCTTGATTCGTTCTTGGCCTCAAAATATTAGCAGTTCTACTGGCAGATAGAAGATGGGAAAAGGCTAAAAATGGACATTACTTTAATAAATTTATATTGTACAAATATTTCCAAATAACAGCTAAACATTTAAAATAAATTCCGCATTTTTAAGTCATACACCCAATGAATGAATGCAAAATACCTAAAACAAAACTGTTAATAACGTTAGAACTTTTAATCAGATGATCTTATATTAAAGCAAATGAATCGTAGATTTTAATGTTTTTTTTTTCAAAAATATATAGGATATAACATGGAAAATCGTCATTGAGCAAAGGATATCACAAAAGAGCGACCCATTTTCTAAAGATTTTTCTTAAATATAAGTTATTGCACGATTACGAACATATATAGATTTTAGAATGGGGGATTATCAATCTATATATATAAATATGAAATGGTCTGTGTATATAATGATATCACGTGAGAACGGCTGGAGCGATTTGGCTGATTTTTATACCCTACACCAGCATAGTGGGGAGGGTATTCTGCGTTTGTGCAGATGTTTGTAACGCCCAAAAAATATTAGTCTTTCTGAGTCGATTAAACGATGTCCGTCCGTCTGGTTGGCTGGCTGTCCATGTAAACCTTGTGCGCAGAGTACAGTTCGCAATTTTGAAGATATTTCGATCAAATTTGGTACATATTATTTTTCGGCCCAAGAACCAAGCCTATTGAAACTGGCTGAAATCGGTCCATTATGTCACCTAGCCCCCATACAAATGTCCTTCCGAAATTTGACTTTATCGGTCATAAATGTTTAATTTATAAATGAGTCTCCACAGATTGCGCTCCAAATAAGTTTTATATATACAAAATTCGTGTCACCAAATTTTGTTACGATCGGTCCATAATTAGTCATAGCTTCCATATAGACCCGCTTCCGAAAGTCACTTTAACGTGCATAAATCGCTTAAAAATTTTGGTATACTCACAAAATTCAACATAGTAAACTTTCATATAGACATAAATCACACGACCTAATTTCATGGTGATCGGTCCATAATTGGTCATAGCCCCCATATAAGGCCCACTTCCGAAAATCACTCAAAAATATAAATTATTGAAATGTTTTTGCTCTTTTATTTAGTGTAGGGTATTATATGGTCGGGCTTGACCGCCCCCTAAATTATGCAGTACAATTTAAATATTTTATTTGTAAATAAATATGAACAGGCAGGTGTATGTGGGTTGGAGAAACATGAAGAACTAACATTAGTAAATAGGTACCGGGCGAAGCCGGGACCGTCAACTAGTATTATATAAATATAGGGATATATTCGATAAAAATATATTTAAAATTTAGTACTGTAGATAAAATTTTAATTAATCCTGCACACAGTGGGATATAGAACGTTTAAGTAGACATCAATTGATTTTGTTTGTTTTGTTTTAATGTTTTTAATTGAAGTAAAATTAGAACTGTATTTTTAATTTAACAAATTATTTATCCAAAATCAGGCTACCCTAGGTACAACTATATATTTTTTTAGCGTTTATTAGAATCGAAAACAAAACTATTTTTTTTTTTGAAATTTCGTTATAAAAAATGTTTGAATAAGTAAAATTTGGAATTTGAGATAAGCATGAAGGGTATTTTGGGTATCTAGCTATATTGGGTTAACGATGTTATGAAATTTCTATTTGCTATTTTCCCACAATACTCGAAATTTCAAATAAATTGAACAACGTCTAAACGTTATCAAATTCAGCTCACATTTTCAGCACTTGCTTTTTAGATGACGGAAAAAATTTTGGACCTTGGAAAAATAGAAATAGAGACCAATATAGGAGTCACCCTAATAGATATACATATGTGAGTATGTTTATTTGAAAGTATTTTATACACACATAGACTGTTTTTGAAAAGTTTACAAAATAACAAACAAAACATCATGTAGACTGAAAAATCAACACAATAAAATTGCATCGAATTTTTATACAAAAAAGGCAGGAAAATACATACAGCATAAAAATGTAAAAATGACAAATTTGCTAAAATTAAATGTTTTTCTCTATATAAAAACAGATGAGTTGAAGACTGAAATCGTTTAGTTCATTAAGGTTTTAAGGGCTTGCTATTATAATCTTAATGGAAATATGTATATGAAATTATTTAAAACCAGTAACTCTAAATTTAGGAAATAGATTGTAAATGTAAATATATAAAAGTGTTTGATGCTGTTAAGTAATATTGCTAATGTGGAATCAAGATATGAGGGCAAAATAGTTTTAGGTATTCCATTTTAAATAAACTTTATTAATATTTTACTGTTTTAAAATTCTGTTTTATCCCTCAAAATTGATTTTATTTTTATATTTTTTTGTTAACTTTTAGCTGGTGTTACCAAATTGCCAAACTAAAATGTACATAATGGCCCAAAGATATGTTGATGTATGTGGTAAATTATGGAGCAATGTATTTTATTTAAACAATACATTAAACATTTTTCTGTAGACACACTTTTTGTGTGTTTTATTTTTCAACACACCAAAAAAAAGCTAAAATATTTCCAAAACTATAGTGCACCCTATAAAGTGGAAAATTTATTACTTGTACTAAATTTTTATATTTTATTTTGTCTAATATTTTAACATTTGAGTATTTTGTGTCGTGTGTCCTGTTTGAACCAGCAAACAACACAAATATTACTAGAAATTGTAACAAACATTGTTGTTGAAGGAAAGAAGAGTAGGAAGAATAAAATAGACAAACAAAAAAAAATTAACAAACGGAAATGACCAATTTGGTTTGTTTAGGTCGTTGCCACTTGAAAGTGCAATAAAAATAATAGTAATATCCAACTCATACATTTATATCTATGTTCATGTAAGTGTATATACTTGTATGTAAGTAAGTATACTTGCAACATGTCTTCAACAATTTCTGTATCTATACATATGTATGTATCTCTATGTAGTTTAAATCTCGTGTGTGTATATTTGTTAAAATATCGTTGTAGTAAACCTAAATTATTGTATAAAACGTTTAAAGTAGGAAATTTGTACAGTCTTAATATTTGTTAGATACATATGTAAGTGTATGTATTTGTACAGGTATTAGTGTATATATTCGCCAAAAAATACCCGACAGTTTTAATGGAAGAAATTTTCCACTTTATGCAGAGGAGGTAAATGTATACCTCTATATTACACTGTGTGTAATTTTTTAAGTCATGGAACTATAACCAAATACGGACACCACTACGTGATAAAAGTCAAAATCGCAAAAAACTCGAAATAAAGAAATAATTTTTTTAAAGCTGCCAAAAGTATGCTTTAGTTTATAATAATTTAAAAGTTTATGTCCCAAAACTCTTAATTCTTTAGTTTTTTCTTACTAACTTATATTGACCTACCTAAACGGTATTAAGAATCATTCCTACGAAGTTCATATGTTCTAGAAAGTTGTTTATTGAGATCTTAGGTACATTTTTGTAAATTTTTGTTTCCTTGAATTTTGAACGGTTTGCTACTAATGAACCTGAACAGGTAAAAAAAGGTAAAAAATCGAATTCTATAAAGTTTTTTGGGATTTTGATCTTGAAGGGTGCTGTGGCTTGGAGGGTGCTGTGGCTTAATTGGTTAGCGCGTTTGATCATTAATGGTATGGTATTTGTGGCTTGGGTTCGATTCCTAGCCGCTGCCAATCAACAACATCAGTTTATAATAATTATTAGTTTACTAATAACTAATATTTATCACAGCGCCCTCCTTCGTTGGTATAACACTAAAACGCCACCGAAGTAAAATAATAAAATAAAGGTTGTTGGCTTGACTAAGGCGCCATCTCACCACCAGAGGCGCTGCAACCTGCACTAATAACAATCATAACGCGCAATTGCAGAGTTGTTAAATAAAAGCTTTTCTTCTCCTTTCACCACCTTTTCCTCTACACTCTATCCCCTTTCCAAAGAAAGTAACACATTTATATATAGGCATAATTAAAATTAAATTAAAAGATATGAGCCTGAGAAAATTATCACTTTTTTTCCTTCAAAAATGCCCCACCGAAGCCCCAAATCTTTTGGGACCCATAAAAAATGTGCATGACTTTGAGCAAAACTGGGAGACACGGTTCTTTTTTTTTTGGTCTATTATCACGTAGTGGTGTCCGTATATATTTATTTTTTTTTGTGTTGCACTGTGTTACCTTTCACCAACAAAGTCACTTGTGCGTTATCTACATCAATTTGATAACAAAAACCGCAACCAAAACCCGATAGAGGATAGATTGAAAATAAAATAGATTAAATATAAATTACTTGTTTTCAATCTTGAACAATATTTCGATATTAATTTTTTTGTAATTCTGTTTATTCGAAGAATTTGAGCCATATCACAGTTGTCTTTTTCGCATGAAACATGTTAGCGTATGAGTTATATTGATAAATCATAACAAGTATAATCAAGGCTAATTGCGAGTAACCAGTAAGACAAATAGGTATATGGGGCATTTCATGTCAAGTGAACCAACTTTTGAAATCGATGTCTTCCGATCGGGATGAAATTTGCACCAAGGTTAGCTCTATTGGATAGTAACTCAGACACAATTTTTCAACAACATCGGTCGAGAACTCTCTGAGTTATAGGGGGTAAAATTTTGACAATTTGGTCAAACAGGGGTTTTTTCTTATCCATGTAACTTATTACCTATTGTTCTTAGCAAAATGTGTCCCAAATAGTATAGATAGCTATTTCTTCGATCTTTCGAAAAAAAATATTTAAAAAAAAAATAAAAAATTTTTAATATTTTTTTTCCGAAATCAAAAACTTTTTTGACTTTTTTTTAAAATGGTTCCTTTTTTTTTTTTTTTTTCTTAAAATAAAGTTTAGATATTTTCCTTGAACACCTACTTGGTCGCTTAGTGGGATGCGAGTGGGATATCTATCAAAATAAATATTTTGTAACTCAAAACATAAAATTTTTGACTTTTTTTGCAAAATCAAAAAATTTGTTGACTTTTTTTTTTCAAAATGGACCCTTTTTTAATCTTTTTTTTTTAGGTCAAACAAAAGCTTAGATATTATCCTTGAAGACCCTTTTGGTTGCTTAGTGGGATGCGAGTGGGATATCTATCAAAATAAATATTTTTTAACTCAAGACTTACAATTTTTGACTTTTTTTTTGCAAATACGATTTTTTTTCCAAATGGGCCCTTTTTTTAAAATTTTTTTTGTAGTCAAAAGAAAGCTTAGGTCCATTCCTTTAAGATATTTTTAGTCCCTTAGTGGGATGCGAGTGGGATATCTATCAAAATAAATATTTTGTAACGCAAGACATACAATTTTTTAATTTTTTTTTGCAAAATCAAAATTTTTTTCCAATATGGGCCCTTTTTTAATTTTTTTTTTGCTCAAAAGAAAGCCTAGGTCCATTCCTTTAAGATATTTTTAGTCCCTTAGTGGGATGCGAGTGGGATATCTATCAAAATAAATGTTTTAACACAAAAATTGTATGTCTTGAGTTACAAAACATTTATTTTGATATATATCCCACTCGCATCCCACTAAGCGATCAAAACCATCTTAAAGGAATAGGCCTAAGCTTTCTTTATAGCAAAAAAAAAAAATTACAAAAAGGGCCCATTTTAAAAAAAAGTCAAAAAAGTTTTTGATTTTGCCAAAAAATCAAAAATTGTATATCTTGAGTTACAAAATATTTATTTTGATAGATATCCCACTCGTATCCCACTAAGGGACCTAAAATATCTTAAAGGAATGGACCTAAGCTTTCTTTTGACTAAAAAAAAATTTTTAAAAAAGGGCCCATTTTGAAAAAAAATTCGAATTTGCAAAAAAAAAGTCAATAATTGAATGTCTTGAGTTACAACATTTTTATTTTAATAGATATCCTACTCACATCTTCCTAAGTGACAAAATAGGTCTTAAAGGAAAAGACCTAAGCTTTCTTTTGAGCAAAAAAAAAATTTTAAAAAAAAGTCCCATATTGGAAAAAAATTTCGATTTTGCAAAAAAAAATTAAAAAATTGTTACAAAATATTTATTTTGATAGATATCCCACTCGCATCCCACCAAGGGACTAAAAATATCTTAAAGGAATGGACCTAGGCTTTCTTTTGAGCAAAAAAAAAATTAAAAAAGGGCCCATATTGGAAAAAAATTTTGATTTTGCAAAAAAAAATTAAAAAATTGTATGTCTTGCGTTACAAAATATTTATTTTGATAGATATCCCACTCGCATCCCACTAAGGGACTAAAAATATCTTAAAGGAATGGACCTAAGCTTTCTTTTGACTACAAAAAAAATTTTAAAAAAAGGGCCCATTTGGAAAAAAATCGTATTTGCAAAAAAAAAGTCAAAAATTGTAAGTCTTGAGTTAAAAAATATTTATTTTGATAGATATCCCACTCGCATCCCACTAAGCGACCAAAAGGGTCTTCAAGGATAATATCTAAGCTTTTGTTTGACCTAAAAAAAAAGATTAAAAAAGGGTCCATTTTGAAAAAAAAAAAAGTCAACAAAGTTTTTGATTTTGCAAAAAAAGTCAAAAATTTTATGTTTTGAGTTACAAAATATTTATTTTGATAGATATCCCACTCGCATCCCACTAAGCGACCAAGTAGGTGTTCAAGGAAAATATCTAAACTTTATTTTAAGAAAAAAAAAAAAAAGGACCCATTTTAAAAAAAAGTCAAAAAAGTTTTTGATTTCGGAAAAAAAATATTAAAAATTTTTTATTTTTTTTTTAAATATTTTTTTTCGAAAGATCGAAGAAATAGCTATCTATACTATTTGGGACACATTTTGCTAAGAACAATAGGTAATAAGTTACATGGATAAGAAAAAACCCCTGTTTGACCAAATTGTCAAAATTTTACCCCCTATAACTCAGAGTGTTCTCGACCGATGTTGTTGAAAAATTGTGTCTGAGTTACTATCCAACAGAGCTAACCTTGGTGCAAATTTCATTCCGATCGGAAGACATCGATTTCAAAAGTTGGTTCACTTGACATGAAATGCCCCATATATGTACATGAGAGGACCAAGTATACTCCCTTGGGGAACTCCTGCTGCTATTTTTCTTGAGTCTGAGATGAGGATTTATACTTTACTACAAATAAGCGATATAATAAATAATTTCGAAGAAACTTGTGGATGTTTTGGGGTAACAAGGTAAAAGCCCACCATTCCAGACTTTGTGAAAGGCTTGAGAAATGTCTATGAAGAGTGATGCGCAGTAGTGTTCGTTCCCAAAAGCCACACAGATAAGAGTAACTATGCAAACAACCTAATCCTTTCGGAATCCAAACTGATGAACTAGAATTTTGTGGTAGTCGTTCAGATATAAGGTCAATACGTTTAAAAATAATTTCCCAAGGACTTTGATAAAATTGACAGAAGGTTTATCGGTCGATAAGATGACACTTGGCTAGCGTCAATGTTGCATATACGCAACATCCTGTAGCTCTTGAACCAGGACTCCTAGGACATAGAGATTTGTATCAGTTGATATTGAGATCAACTCTATCTTATATGTCAACTCAAAAAAATTTTAGCAACGCCCATTTTAATTCGGTCATGAAAACAAGGTCTTCAGTAGCTAGTAAAGTTATGCCTGAGCTAGAAATATTAGGCGTAAACACTCTTTCGAGGTGATCGCTAAAAACTTCGGATTTATCATTATGAGACCTAGTCCAATCGATATATCTAGTTGGGTTTTTAAATTCCATAATTGACAAATTGACTTTCACCAGTATAAAACTCTTAAAAATGTTGGAATCTAAATAAAATTCAACTGAAAAAAGTTTCATACATGTATATGTAAATAAATCACAGGACCCTATTTAATAAAAATCGGTACATAATTTGTACCGAAAATAAATTACTGGCATTATAAAAGAAAAATGTTTTTGTGGCCGTTTTTTGCACTTTTTGGATTTTTGATTAATATTTAAAAATCAAATTTCAGCAACTTCGGATAACGTTTAGATTTTGGAAATTTTTCCAGTTTTTGCTCAAAGTAGCAATCATAGAGAACATAGAGCGGAAACTCGAAACTCAAACAAAAAAATTACTCAAAAAAGTTACACATACAGTGTTGTTTTTGTTTTCACATAGTTTTTTCTACTAATACATTCTCACCACTTAGGTTTCTGACAACTGAGTTAGGTCTTTGACAGCAGAGTTTCCGCTCTATGTCTATTCTCTATGGTAGGAATATTTTAAAAAGAATAATAAACAAAATAATAGTTGAAAAAAAAATCAATTAATAATTGTTTTTTATTTAAGTTTTAGAATACATATAAACATTGAAGAATATGATTAACGTGTCACTGATATCTTATTAAATTTTATGGAATTTTTCTTCAAAATTGACAATTAGCCTTTTTACTTTTCGTATATGTATTTACGTGTTTCAAGATTCCAGATATCTATGTTAAATTGTGATACACAATGTCTTCAAGTGTTTCTCAGCATATGCCTCCGCAAGATCTTACGGATTTTCTGGCCTGTTTAAATAAGAAAAGCCTATTAAAATAAGAAAACCAGATGATGACATTGTCAAGAAAAGCTTAGATTGGAATACGAAGGGAAGCAGACGAGTTGTTAGTCCTTATTATGACCCCATGTACCCTCGGGGAGTGAAAGGAACATTCATATAAATATAAGTTAAATTGTTTAACCCATTCCTGCCTAATGGGTATTTAAATACCCAAAAAAGTGACGACAGTAAAAAAAATCTAGCGAGAGCCATATTATAGATTATGACTTCAACTTGCGTTTTTATTTAGAAGAAGAGATTGATTAGCCCAGAAAAAATTAAAAAAATATTTTTTTAACTTTTTGACTTTATCTTCCGTATAGATAAAATGGTGATCTTTTTCTATGTCGGAAAATTCTCGGGAAAAGCGTTGCCAAATAAAGGAAAATGCGAAAAACCAAAAACACACGGCGGATTTAGATAGCTTTAACATCCCATCTATAATGTAAAAAAGTAAAAAGTAGTTTGTAAACACACTTGCTCCACACACTGTGTATAATGTAAATGGGTATTTAAATAAAAAGCAAATTTGTATTTTTTTATTTATTTAATTAAAATTATAAATTATTTAGCCTTTAAAACTTTAGATTTATCTGGAGCTGCTCCATTGTGGTAGTGCTGGATGTAAATTCACCTGGCACTTCCATATTCCATATTCGGTTTTCCATTGTAATGTGGACAACGATGACGAGTGGATAATTTTCCGATTAAATGATCAATGCGATCATACCTAAGCCCCATTTATGCCCCGGAAGTCAGCATTTTCCCGGGATTTTAATGATTTGATTTCACCATACCTCTACTGGGAAATCAAATTGCGACATTTGGGACCAATTTTGCGAGTCAGATTGTGTTCGTCGTGCAACAATTGCACATTGTCATTTAATTTCAAATTGTCACTAATGACATCGATATCATCAGGTGGAATTATATTGATATCAACAGTATCTGGTTGTTCGCCAAAAAATGTTCTTCTGCATCAGACCAATTTTCAATAATGTCTTGCAATTCGGCAGTAGTAAGGATTTTCTGATGACGAATCATTTTTATAAATGATTTGTTTTACGCCTATCCAATTTTTCACTTTTTATAGTTATATTGTTTGCTTTTTTACACAGAGATACACTTTTACAATTTGCTTTACTAAGATAACTATTTTTAAAATATTAAAAAAAATATCTCTTTAAAGCCTGTTTCCTGTCCTATCCCGGGTATGTAACGAGGTAAAATTTTTGTTTCACTCCAAACAACTTTTACGAGCCACCAGGTACATTTTTAAAAATTTAGTTAAAATCGTACGAGCGGATCTATGGTCAGGCATTAATGGGTTAACTAGGTAACCTATTATTCCAAGAACTGCAGGATACTACAACACATTTACATGTAAAATTGTTTTTAGCATTTTAACGTATGGCACGCTCTGTTGTCTATGTGTGTATGTCTGTCTGTATTAAAGTATAAAAATCTATTAAGGTTTATAGACCATGTCCAATAAACTATAGCTTAATACCATGGGCATTATAAGTTTATTAAGGTGTTTACGACGCCTCCTCCCCCCATTAATGTATGTATATTAGATTGTTTTAAGCATTTGGAGATTATAAATCAATTTTATATGGAGTTGATTTAAAATAGAACACAAATGGCGAAATAACACAAATATACAAAAAAATATTTCTTATTTCAGGATGATTTTCTTTTACTAAAATTCACCAAACTGGGAAAAATAAAAATTTTCTTTGTTATGGGCCATCCTACCACACTGTGACACATTTCAATTAAATTATCTGGGTTTTTAGGACCTGCATATGATAGGAGACTATAGTTGGAGTGTCGTGAGGGATACAAATGAAAATGTTTATAAAAACAGAATTTAGAAACGGCCATTTTTATAACTATTATTTTATTTAGAATTATAACACCAATATAGCTGATACTTTAAAAATAAATTTGAACCATCCATAGCCCCGCCATTTCTAAAGAACCAGAAAGAAAAAGGTCGAGCAAAATTAAAAAAAAAAATTAATCAATAAACCTAAATATCTTTTCAATTAATAGAGATAACCTACACAACGACAAGCATTTTTTGTAAATCTTCTGATGGACTATTTTTATTCTAAACTTCAGCTCATTCGGATCAAAAATGGATTTTTATCGATTTTTTTTTAAAATTTAAGACCGGAAGTGACCAAATTTGCGGGTCACGCACTGGTCTCCATTAGCTCTAGAATGCTGAACAAACATGAATCAACTCGAAAACACCTCAGTTCCAACCATATGATATTTCGTAACAATATCTCCAATATTTCGTAACAATATCTCCAATAGATGATTACCCAATCATTTGAAATAAAGTTTCTAAACCACTGTGCACTGTTCCGTTTTATGTTTTTGTTTAAATTTTAATGTTATTTTCAGTAAGAAAGAATTCTTACTAAATATCCCACAAGCTAAAAGTTTTGGATTAAACAAAAACCTGGTAGAATAGTGTAATTAACAGCAGTATATCGATTGGGATAAATGAAAATAAAATCTCTTTAAAATGTCAAATATTAAAAAGGACTTAAAACCAATATACAAAATTCAATATATATTTAAACGAGCTATTAAATAAGCTAAATATAGCTCTTTTTAGTATATTTTTATTTTTAGTTTTAATTAAACAAAATATTTCCCTTTTTACAAGTTTTTTCAATCAAAGACATTTTAACATATTTATGATTTTATAAAATAAATTTTTTTATTAAATTCAAAATTCTAAATATTTTATTTATAACAATTTTAACAATTAGTTTGCATAAATATGTTTTTAATTAACATTGTTCTATAATTAAATTCAATTTTAAAATTTTTAATAAAATACAATAGCAATCAGCAAACAATAATTAAATGTTTACAATATTTTTTTGTTGTTTAATTTTATTTATAACTTTGTGTTTAATTTTGATGGCATTTCTCTGTATAATTAATTTATTTCTATGCTTTTAAAAGCAACTTTTATAAAATAATTTTATATGGAAATTCTTTTTTTAAGTAAACTTTTTCTTGTTCAAAGAAATAAACAAAATTACAGGAAACTTACAAGATTTTTGTATATATACATATATATTTCGTTTAATTTGCTTGTTACCTGCCACATTATGTAGCACCACAATTTAGAACAACAACTAACTAACCACCCAACTTATTTAACAAAGTCAACAACTCTACAATATCAGTAAAGTACAAAATATGTAACAACATTTTCTTTTTGCTTTGTTTTTGTTTTTTTTTATTTGCATAATTTTCAGTCCAAAAAGCAAGTGTACAGTACAATTTTTGAAAACCTTTTTGCTTTCTGCTCCTCCAGCAAAACTAAAAGAAAAGTTTTTGTTTCAATTCGCAACTATAAAGCAAAACAACAAGCCAACACTAAAATGGCCAAATAACTAGTATAAAAATGTCAAAGTGGAGAAGTGGAGGAAAAAGGAAACACAAACAAATAATAAAAGAATAAAAAATAAAACACACTGCCATTAACAAAGTAAACAATTAAAGACATTTTGTCATGCTTTGTTGTTTTGACGGGCTTATTAAATTTTCGTTGGGCCAATAGAATTTTGGCATAAGTAGGAAAAAATAAATTAAAATATAATGAATTACCTATTGATATGAGTTTAGTACTGGGGTTGTGGGTTGTCATGCGAATAATCGAGGAAAAAATAATTTTTATTCGAATGAATAAAATTTTTCAGTTTAGAATACAAAATTATTCGAATAATCGAATAAATTTGTGACTCAAAATGCGGGACTTTTTAAAATTTTAACTTCACGTACCCCTTCACACTAAATAATTTTTAGCAGGTATAGCAACATGCAACCAAGCATTGTTATGATAGAATATTACGGTTTCTTGTCCTGTCGTTTTTCGGCGAATTCTCTCTTCAAGCAGTTGCATTCGGTACAGGATCCCTGTGATGGCCTGGTCAGATTTCAGCAGCTCATAATTGCTCCCACCAAATATGCGGCTGGTTGGCCAGGCTTCACATACGATCGCTTACCCTTCGGATTATTGTAATGGATCACCTTTTCATCGCAAGTAATGATTCGGTGCAAAAATTATTTTACTTTATAGCAATAAAAATGCAAAATCGTACTTTAAAGTCTCTCTTCTTCAATTCGTATGCTACCCAATTTCCCTGATTTTGGATGAATTCTGCTGCTGGTTTAGTAACTCCCACTGATTTTGCAAGCTCTTGTTGAGTTTGGCAACAATCTTCATAGAGCAATTCCTCCAATTCTTGGTCTTCAACCTTGTTTGGCTGGTCTGGTCCATCTTTGTCTTATGGTACCCAATTTCCCTGCTGTTGGATGAATCCTGGTGCTCTCAAACATTTTTAAATTGCTGCTTGAGTAGTTCGCAATAATTCTACAAGCTCTTGTTGAGTTTTACAACAATCTCCATGACTAATGCCGCCAATTCTTGGTCTTAAAACCTTTTTGCTGGCCTGATCGAACTTTGTCTTCCGTGTCTATCCAACATGCATATTTGGCTTTGCTGGGGATTGGCATGTTCGCCAGACATTACGTACGATCGCTTAAGCTTCGGATAATTGTAATGGAAACATTTCTCATCGCAAGTAATTAATGTGTGCAAAAATGATTTTCTTTTATAGCGTTCAAGCATCATTTTAAGGTCTCTCAGCTTCAGTTCGTGTGGTACCTAATTTGCCAGCTTTTGTATGAATAATGCTGCTGGAAATCGTTGAGAAATTGCTGCTTGAGTAGTTCCCACTGATTATACCCTACACCACCATAGTGGGGAGGGTATTGAAACTGGCTGAGATCGGTCCATTATTTCACCTAGCCCCCATACAAATGTTCTCCCGAAATTGGACTTTATCGGTCATAAATGTTTAATTTATATATGTATCTCCACAAATTCGGCTCCAAATTAGTCTTATATACACAAAATTCATGTCACCAAATTTTGTTACGATCAGTCCATAATTAGTCATAGCTCCCATATAGACCCGCTTCCGAAAATCACTTTAACGTGCATAAATCGCTTAAAAATGTTCGTATACACACAAAATTCAACATAGTTAACTTTAATATAGAACTAAATCACACGACGTAATTTCATGGTGATCGGTCCATTATTGGTCATAGCCCCCATATAAGGCCCACTTCCGAAAATCACTCAAAAATATAAATTATTAAAATTTTAAAAGAAAAATGTTTTTGCTCTTTTACTTAGTGTAGGGTATTATATGGTCGGGCTTGACCGATCATACTTTCTTACTTGTTTAAGCTCTGGTTGAGTTTGACAGTAATTTTCATGGAGCAATTATTGGCCTTCAGACTTGTTTGGTTGGCCTGGTCTATATTTGTCTTATGGTATCCAATTTCCCTGCTTTTGAATGAATCCCGCTGCTCTCAATCGTTTGGCCGGCCTGGGCCATCTTTGTATTCCATGTCATAATTACCAATTCTGAACCGTACAAACCATCTCTCGCATATTAAAACCAAAGAAACACATTCACCATAAGCTTTAGTGAGCAATTGGTGTACGTAAGCGGCACTTTTTTCAAACCAAAGAAGTAAAGCTTAACTTCCCGCATATGACGATTCGTTGGTACAAAATTCTACATTTTCGAAGCAAAAAAAACTTTGTTGTTTACACTATAAATGTTCAATTATTGAGTGCACTTCAAAATTACATAATTAGAAACCTAAACCACGCTCAAAAGATACGTCATCTATTCTAAATCACGCATTTTTAAGTAATACTCCCAATATAATTTTTTATTTTATATCCACAAAATAATTTGTCTGTCCATATGCAACATAATATGTGTCGGCCAAACATAAATATTGAATAAATTGTAATTGGAATTTGGTTAAAAAAAAATTCCATAAAAATAACTTAAATGATTTGTCTACAATGCCTATTTTTTGTGTAATTCACACATACATACATAAATATAAATATACAAATATTTTTCCGCTTTTTTTCCATAATAACACATTTAATGGTTTAATTGTTTATCGATTTTACAATGAATTATAAATCAACCAAAAAAAAACAGAACTTAACTCAAGTACCGGGCAATTGGATCTTGAATATACAGAATAAATTTTATTCGAATACTAAAAAAAAAAACATTGTTAAAAAAGCGTAAACACACACGAAAAGGAAATAAAACACAATTTCGAGTGTTTGCATACAAATATCCACAAATATATAGTAAAATATACAAATTTATATATATATAAATTTGTATATTTTACTATATATACTATGTATATATACATAGACTTTAGAGGAAGATAAACGTTATATTTAAATATACTGTACTACACTGGTGCATATTCCTATAAACGCACACTACTTGTTTTTAAAAAGATTGTAAAAATTAAACATGAACATATTTAGGGGGCTACAAATTTCTTTATTAAATCAGTTAAGACTTAACTTAAAATATTGTTTACAAAAAAAAATAATTTTTACTTTATATATTTTTTTTTACTTAATTTTCGAGATTAACAGCCATTTTTAAGGGTATTTTCCTATAAACGCACTTTAATTTATGGGCCACTGTAGCATTATTAATAATGTGTGGATGATCCTTTGTTATGGATTGTTTCTAATTTTTTAAGCAGATTGGAATCAATTTCCTCCCAGACTTGTTTAATTCTTAGTTTCAGCTCTGTCACAGTCATTATGCTTTCATTCTGGGCATTATTTGCATAAACTTTACGGGCCATGTATCCCCACAAGTTCTCCATTGGGTTTAAGTCCGAACTACAAGCCGGCCAGTCCAGCAGAGGAATGCTATGTTCTTTAAACCAAGATTTCGATTGCTTAGAAACAGGGATTGCAGCATTATCTTGTTGGAATATGCAATCTTCATCCATTTTTTCATCCATAAATGAGAGAAGAGCATCTTCCAACAGTTCGTTATAAATCGCACTATTCATTTTTGTCGGAACAAAACATTTTTTCGACTTGCAGAACTGCAGAAAACGCTACCCAAACCATAACACTGCCACCACCGAAATTACGTTTTGACATCCGAACATCGTTTGTTCTCAAATCGTGCCGATAACATGAGTATGAGTCAGGACCGTCTAAATAAAATGTTGTTCATCAGAGAATATTACTTTTTTTCCACTCATCTGTCCATTTCATATATTTTCTTGCGAATTTTAGACGATTTTCTTTAAGGTGCTTTTTTAGCATTGGTTCACATTTCGGCTTTTTCCATTTTATGTTTTCATCGTTTCGTAAAATGTGTGCAACGTGTTTGGAAGTCACTGGAAGATTAAATTTATTCTTTATTTGTGTGGAATTCAATTTGTTGCGGGTTGCTTCTTGCTTTATTAGATTGAGTTGTCTTCTTGTTAGTTTTGTATTTCCCTTTGTAGGTTTGTGAACTCCATAATTTTGAACTTTCTTCAAGAAATTTCGCACCACACTTTCCGAACGATCGATTTTACGTCCAATTTCTCTATTGGAGCATCCGTGGTCGTGAAAAAATTCAATTTGAATCATTTCTTGATCGGACAAAAAAGTTCCCTTGGGCATCTTTAGAAGAGATGAAATTTATTGATTCAAATAGAAAAAGTTGCAGTAAATTGAGATGTTAATATTAGAAACGTAACTTTGGTTGAAAAAAAAACTAAAATTGATAATATTTTATTTTTGGTAACTTTTTTAAAAACAAATTTCACGTCTGCGTTTATACGAATCTTCCACTTAAAATAGCACCAAGAACATTTGATCGCATAATTAAAACAAACAACAAGAATAAGAAAAAAAACTTAATTACTTTCAAAAAGTACCGTTAAGTTGTCTCTCATTAAAAAAGTTTAATTTTGCATTTGGATGAGAACAACAAAGATATAACAAAAATACAGAAACAAATTAAGTGTGCTTAAAGGAATATGCACCAGTGTATGTGTATAATATGTACCCATCTGTTCTAGCTAACTGTCCCAAACTAGTGCATTTAAACATCATTGGGTTTGCCACTTGTTACAGCATTAACGCTCCAATATACTTCTTCTGGTGGTTAAAAAACTAATTTCTAAAGTGGAGTAACAAAAAAAAAAAAAAAATTGACTACACCCTAGATTACTTAGAGACACTAAAATGACGCATGAAAAATATTTAAATTACAGTCAGCCAACTAATTTAATATCAGGCAAAATTATTATCTGAAAAGGATACATTGCCATCATTTGTAGTGAATGCAGTACTACTTGGTATTAAGTGGTAAACTGTTGCTAGCAAATATTTTGCTCAAAGAACAAATTTATACTTGTACTCGATTGTGTGTGGTAAACTGAGTATGTATCTTGGCAGGCCAAATGGTTATTGCTGAATGTAACTTTGGAAACAGTAACGTATTAATTTTTATCCGTATAAATTAATACACATTCAGTGAATTGAATGAGTATTTATGGAAGGATTTGGAGAATAATTGTTAAGATTTAAGTGTTTTCAATGACGATAGTTGATTCTAAGAATTGACAGAAACACGTGTATAAATATTGGAGGAACCATGGTTATTTCATTAGAAGATATAATTGCATTTATTATTAGTTTTAGCAATAGCTCTTGGTCAAAGCACTATAAGATTCTTTTCAGGCTGTTCTTTTTTTTACTGATAATTCTTATAAATTAATTATTTCTATACACCATTTATACGTCATATATGCCCATTAATGATGAAATAACTACAGCAACATATGCAGATGATACTGCTATATTATCATCCAAAGAATCTCTAGTTGAAGCTTCTGAAATGTTGCAAAACCAACTTAGATTGATTGTAACCTGGTTACAAAAATGGAACATAAAAGTTAATACGGAAAAATCAGTTCATGTCACATTCACACTGAGAAAACGTGATTGCTCAACACTTTATTTAAATGGAAATATTATTCCTAAGGCAAATAATGTAACGTATTTAGGACTCCATTTAGCCAGAAGGCTTACATAAAGACCATATCAACACGAAAAGAGAACAATTGAATATTAAAACCAAAAAGATGTATTGGCTCTTAGGACAAAAATCAGAGTTAAGTTTAGAAAACAAGGTTATTCTATACAAGATAATTTTAAAACCGGTTTGGACTTATGGTGTTCAACTCTGGGGAACAACTAGTAATTCCAACTTTTAAAACTTTAAGATTTTTGGCTAACGCTCCTTGGTTTATAAGCAACAATTGCTTACATAATGACCTTAGAATATCCACAATAAATGAAGAAATAAATAGTTTTAGTGAAAGAGATTTAGAAAGACTTAGTAATCATTAAAATTTGTTGGCTATCTCACTTTTAGACAATAGTGATGAGATACGAAGGCTTAAGAGATACCATGTTCTTGATCTACCTTTTAGAAGTTAGTTAATTAATATCCCAGCAAAAACTTTACTTACAAATAAGCCGAAAAATAAGGGGAATTTGACGATTCGACTTCTTATTTTTCTACTGTAAGAAGTCATTATTTTTGTTCGCGATGTCCCAAAAGTAATCCTTTTTATTTTGGCCGGAATTAAGTTGTTTTGTTAGTAGAGTTATTTATAGAATTTTGTATTTGCAAACAAGAAATAAAAAAAAATAAGTCGCAGGCAAGAGTCGAACCACCAACCATCCGTTTGCTAGTCTGTTGTTGTACTCACTACACCACTGCTTAGTTATTTCATTGTGCGTCAAATAATGGTTTTCACACAGTAATGCAATATTCTTTTCTGTTTTTCTAAAAATAAACATGCTTAAAAAATGGGCAAATTGAAAAAAAGTAACAGTTTTTTTGTTTTGTTTGTTTATTTTGTTTTTTAGGCTTTACTACTTAAAAAGTAAGTTATTAAAAAAGACATTATTAAAAAGACATTGTAGCTTTTTAAGCGAAGTTTTTGCTGGGATATTAATCATGTTAATAAAATAAGCTTAATAAAATAAGTTACTGTAATTTATTTATTATAAGTTTTGCTTAATATTTGTGTAGATTATTTTGGGCTTATCGGTGCTCTCAAGGTCTAAAATTTTTCTCCTTAAGTTAAAATTCTGATAATTGTTTTCGAAAGACATTTTATTTGAAGTTTCACGTCTTGTTTAAAAGTAGCAAAATTTTTAATAAAATTTCAAATTTTAAATATAAAAAAAAATAATATAAAGTATTGTATTTAATTTACCCAAATTTTACATTAAAAAGATTGATACATTAGAGGTTGATAGAAAATCTGGTTCCAATAAATAGAAAGCATTTTCAAAAGAACTTCCAACACATCCGTTAAGAAAGCAATCCGGTTAGCTCAGTACTCGGACTATTTGGTACGAAAAGTTAAAGCTAATGCAGGTTTAAAGACATACAAGGCTCAAAAAGTTAATGACAGGAACTCTGATAAAAAAAAGAGCACCGAAATTGAAGTCACATTTTATAAAAAAAATATAGCTACTGCATCAGTTGGAAAATTCATTTAAAATATATTATGTTGCTGATGCTCGAGGGAATGTTATAGAACAGTTTAGGACCCAAAAGCCGAAAAATTTCGAAAAAAGTTCTTGGTACACTGAGGGAAAAATGACGTTGCAAAATCGACAACGGTTGGTGTCACTTTTTTCGACACCGTACGTTTACAATTTGTAAACAAATGGGTACGAATCGACAACGCAATGTTGTTAAATTAATCGCCGACGCATCTCAACGTGAGTTGCTGACAAGTTATTGTCAAAGTGTTGCGGCGAAACTTTTTGCTCTGCTTTGTTTTTATAAGTGAAGCAGTGCCACAATTAGGGATGCTATTTGAAATTTCACATACGGGAACTCCGACAATTGCCACCAATGTTTTGCCACATTTAAACATGAAATTTATATGTATTTTATATTTAAGTATATAAGTATTTATTCGTATTGTATTTAAAAATAAATGTAAAACATAAAGGAATTATTCTTTATTTTAATTACCAAATCGTACACGAACGGTATCAAATCCACAACATATGGTTTCAAATTGACAACGGTCTGGTGTCAAGTCGTACACGAACGGTGTCAAATCGACAATGGATGGTGTCAATTCGGCAACTGAATGGTGTAATTTTTTCGTTGTCAAATTGACACCGTTCGTGTACAATTTGTGCACATACGGGGTTGATACACTATTGACACCGAATGGTGTCAAATCGTACACGGATGTGTTCATTTGTTACTATAAATACCGAAATTTACATCAAGAAATAAAAGAGGATGCTTCCATTCATAAGATTCTATAAATACCGAAATTTACATCAAGGAATGTTTACAAAAGAGGATGCTTCCATTCATAAGACATCTTAATGTGTCCACTTATCTTTGGCCTGATTTGGCATCCTTTCACTGTGGTAAGCAAGATCTTGAGTTGTCAAGAACAATAATCTGGCATTTGTACCATGAGAGGCAAATCCTCCAAACTGTCTGGAACTAAGACCAGTGAAGAGATATTGGACTCTTGTTAAACGAGAATTGAAGAGCACAAAAAGGTGACCAAAAGTGTGGTATATTTTAAACGGAGATGGTCTGCCTGTTCGAACAAAGTGACAGAAAGCTCAATAAAAGATTTTTTCGATCTCCCTCCTTAGATAGGATCCTGTTTCTTCCAAAAATTACAGAGAATTACCTTAGCGCCATGGAAATTTGACTTTGGTATCGATCCGGGCTTTTCATACGATATCTTACGCTTCAGGTTATTGTAATGGATTCATTTTACTTCGGAAATAATGATTTGGTGCAAAAATTTTTTTCCCTTTAAGCGTTCAAGCATCATTTCGGCCATGCAACATCGTCTTTCAATTTATATCAACTTCAATTCTTATGGTACCCAATCTCGCTACTACAATCTTACTTAAATAGCTCCTACTGATTTATCAAGCTCTAGTTGTGTTTTAATGGAGTAATGCCTCCAATAATAGGTCTTCAAAGATGTTTGGCTGTCCTGGGCGATATTTGTTTTCCATATCAACATCACCTCTTTTTAACAGCACAAACCATCTCTCTCACTTTGAAACCGATGCAACAAATTCACCATAAGCTTCGCTGGAGCACTCCAGCGGCATATTTATACCCTACACCACCATAGTGGGGAGGGTATAATGCGTTTGTGCAGATGTGTGTAACGCCCAAAAATATTAGTCTAACACCCACCTTAAAGTATACCGATCGACTTAGAACCACTTTCTGAGTCGACTAAACGATGTCCGTCCGTCCGTCCGTCTGGCTGGCTGTCCATGTAAACCTTGTGCGCAGATTACAGGTCGCAATTTTGAAGATATTTCTATAAAATTTGGTACATATAATTTTTTCCCAAGGACGAAGCCTATTGAAACTGGCTGAAATCGGTCCATTATTTCACCTAGCCCCCATACAAATGTCCTCCCGAAATTGGACTTTATCGGTCATAAATGTTTAATTTATAAATGTATCTACACAAAATTCGCTCCAAATAAGTTTTATATATACAAAATTCATGTCACCAAATTTTGTTACGATCGGTCCATAATTAGTCATAGCTCCCATATAGGCCCGTTTCCGAAAATCACTTTAACATGCATAAATCGAATGTGCAAGCAAACTCTAAACTTAATCCAATTTTACTCAAATTTTCAGCATTTGATCAAAGAGCACTGAAAATCTAAAAGTCCAAGGACCAACCTAGTGTACATGCATTTCCTGCATATCACATATTTTTTAAATTCTAAAGAAAATATGTATCTTTTCATAAACAACATCATTTATGTTTCCTTTAAATTTCATAAACATATCCATAAAACACAATATAATACTGTCTAAGACAAAGTAAAAAAAAATTAAACTAAACTCAGTAGAAAAACCATATCCGTTTTGTTCAGTAAATTGTAATCTTAATGCGTAAATCAAAGTAAAAGCATCATTAAATAGCTAACAAACAAACAAACTTACAACGCAAAAATATACACATTGAATGTCTTTCAGATTTAACTTTAGGATGTACTCGTTTCAAAGACAAAAAAGATACAAAAAGAGAACCCACCACATTTAACAAATAAATATCGACAATTTCTTTTTGTGCTTCTAGTAGTTATTTCGAAATAGAAACAAGAAACCAAAGTTAAATTGTAATCTCATGACTGGCATCGACATCATCAACTACTGGTGCTACTGTTGTCATCACCGAAAAACATCTAATTTCGTTACTGTATGAGTGCTGATGATGCGTGGGCTATTTAACTGCAAAAATTGTTAACTTTGGAGGATAAATCCGTTGACACTAAAATAAATCAATTAAAATCCTTAAAAAAAATTCCATTTCCTTATGGAAATATTTTAATATGTTTTTGATATTATTTATTCGAATTTTGTATCCACTCGATCTGTGATCACTTATATTTCAGACAAAAACTCGATTTTTAATATTAAAACTCAAAATATATAAACTCGCTAATAACTTGGCCAATAAGCGTTCAATCAAGAAAAGAAGCTCGATCTGTGATCACTCATATTTCTGAACAAAAATCGATTTTTTATATAAAAAATTAATATATCTAAATTCGCTAATAACTTGGCCAATAAGCGTTTAATCATGAAAAGCAGCTCGATTTGTGATCACTCATATTTCTCAACAAAAATAGATTTTTTATATAAAAACTCAAAATATCTAAATTCGCTAATATCTTGACCAATAAGCGTTTAATCAAGAAAAGGAACTCGATCTGTGATCACTCATATTTCTGAAAAAAAAAATCGATTTTTTATATAAAAACTCAAAATATCTAAAACCGCTAATAACTTCGCCAATAAGCGTTTAATCAAGAGTACCTCGATATGTGATCACTCATATTTCAGGCCAAAAATCGATTTGTTTATATAAAAACTTACAATATCTAAATTCCCTAATAACTTAACCAATAAGCGTTTAATCAAGAAAAGGAGCTCGATTTGTGATCACTCATATTTTTGACAAAAAATCGATATTTTATTGCGATTTTAGACATATCGAAAAAAATTGGCGTTTTCAATTTTTCTTTCAGTAAAAACTTAAATTGGATTACTATGATAATTTAAACAAAAAATTAGCCAAATCGAAAAAAGTGGGCGTGGTGAGTTTTTCATTCCGTAGAAACCTAAGTTGGGCTATGACCAACATTTTAAAATAAAATTTGTCTAAATCGTTCCGCCTGTTATCTACTGATGCAATTACCAACGAACGACATTTAATTTTTATTTATATGGATGAATTATTATTAACGCCTTTAATTTTTTTCTGTATTTTTGTTATATCTTTGTTGTTCTCACCCAAAAGCTAAATTTAATTTTTTTAATGAAAGACAACTTAACGGTACTTTTTGAAAGTAAACTAGTTTTTATCTTATTCTTGGTGTTAGCCTTAATTATGCGATAAAATGTTCTTGGTGCTATTTTAAGTGGAAGATTCGTATAAACACAGACGTGAAATTTGTTTTTAAAAAATAAATAAATTTCATCACTTTTAAAGATGCCCAAGGGAACTTTTTTGTCCGATCAAGAAAAGATTCAAATTAAACTTTTTTCACGACCAGGGATATTCCAATAGAGAAATTGGAAATTTCTTGAAGAAAGGTAAAAATTATGGAATTCGCAAACATAAAAAGGGAAATACAAAACAAACAAGAAGACAATTTAATCTAATAAAACAAGAAGCAAATTGAATTCTACATAAATAAAGAATAAATTGAATCTTCCAGTGACTTCCACGTTGCACACATTTTACGAAACGATGCAAACATAAAATGGAAAAAGCCGAAATGTAAACCAATGCTAAAAAAGCACCATAAAGAAAATCGTCTAAAATTCGCAAGAAAATATATGAAATGGACAGATGAGTGGAAAAAAGTAATTTTCTCTGACGAAAAAAAATTTAATTTAGACGTTCCTGGCTCATACTCATGCTATTGGCACGATTTGAGATCAAACGATGTTCGGATGTCAAAACGTAATTTCGGTGGTGGGAGTATTATGGTTTGGGCAGCGTTTTCTGCAGTTGGCAAGTCGAAAAAATGTGTTGTTCCGACAAAAATGAATAGTGCGATTTATAGCGAACTGTTGGAAGATGCTCTTCTCTCATTTATGGATGAAAAAATGGATGAAGATTGCATGTTCCAACAAGATAATGCTGCAATCCATGTTTCTAAGCAATCGAAATCTTGGTCTAATGAACATAGCATTCCTCTGTTGGACTGGCCGGCTTGTAGTCCGGAGTTAAACCCAATGGAGAACTTGTGGGGATACATGGCCCGTAAAGTTTATGCAAATAATGCCCAGAATGAAAGCATTGTGACTGTGACAGAGCTGAAACTAAGAATTTAACAAGTCTGGGAGGAAATTGATTCCAATCTGCTTAAAAAATTAGTGAAATCAATGCCAGACCGTATTTTTGAAACAATCCATAACAAAGGATCATCCACGCATTATTAATAATGCTACAGTGGCCCATAAATTAAAGTGCGCTTATAGGAAAATACCCTTAAAAATGTTTGTTAATCTCGAAAATTAAGTAAAAATAAATAAAGTAGAAATTAATTTTTTTTGTAAACAATATTTTAAGTGAAGTCTTAACTAATTTAATAAACAAATTTGTAGCCCCCTAAATATGTTCATGTTTAATTTTTGCAATCTTTTTAAAAAAGTAGTGTGCGTTCATAGGAATATGCCCCAGTGTAGATGATTTCAACATACAGACGGACAGACGGTCATGGCTATATCGGCTGCGCCATCTATAACGATCCAAAATCTTACTTGTTGGTTTACTCCCCAACCAACCCTCGCTTTGCACAGTAGTTGTTTTCAATTCACTGTTTTTTCCAGCATAGTGGTTATATGACGACAAACGATTTGATGATAATGTGCTGAAAGTTGTAATTTACAAAACAGAAAAAAAAACAAAAGTCTCATATAATCACAAATACACAGCTAAAAACAGCTACTACAAAAGAATGGTAAAAAAAAGTAAAATTTCCTTAACAGAAAATAAATGACAATAATGTCATAATAAAAACAAAATGCTTTAAATGAAATGAAGAAAACAAAATACTAAGATATATACTCATTGTTTAGTAGCAAAGAAATCAAAATACTTACAAAGCAGCTAAACATGAGCGAAATAAATAAGTAAATGCAAAAGAAGTGTAAGAAATTGACTTGAATTTAAGTGAATTTGAAATGCGCTACAATTGCAAGTAAGTGTTAAAGTACATTACAGTGTTATTTTAATTTTCATTTGTAAAGAATTTTTGGTATATTCAGTTTGTTTAATGGTTTGCTAGATGTAAATGTTTTAAAAATCGCATAACATTTACGTTTCTCAAATAATGTCGCCTACCTCCACCACTACTCACAAATACTATCATATAAAACAAATGATATTAACCCATTAATGCCTGACCATAGATCCGCTCGTACGATTTTAACTAAATTTTTATAAATGTACCTGGTGGCCGGTAGAAGTTGTTTGGAGTGAAAAAAAAATTTTACCTCCTTACATACCCGAGATAGGACATGGGTATTTAAATACCCAACAGGCTTTAAAGAGATATTTTTTTCAATATTTTAAAAATATTTATCTTAGTAAAGAAAAGTGTAAAGGTGTATCTCTGAGCAAAATTTTAAACAATATAACTATAAAAAGTTAAAAATTGGAATATTTGTTATATTCACCTTTATCGTGGTTGGCGTATGTGTTTTACGCCTACTACAGTTTCGTACTAGATTAAAGATAAAATGTAACATGTTTCTTTAATCTAGTACAAAACTGGTTTAGGCGTAAAAAGCATACGCCAATTACGATAAGGGTGATTATAAAAATGATTCGTCGTCAGAAAATCCTTACTACTGTCGAATACAAGACATTATTGAAATTTGGTCTAATGGAGAACATCATTTTGGCGAACAACTGTTGATATCAATATAATACTACCTGATGATATGGAGAAATTAGATGACAATGTGCAATTGTTGCACGCGAAATTGGAATAAGGAATGCGGTCGAGTGAAAAAGAGGATGTACCAGTGACCTCAACCTCTAGTAATGTTGGCCATACGTCGGCAAGGAGCTCTAGTATGGGTTCAATTCGACCTAAAATCGATAAGGGAACACACCAAAATGGTCTAGGCGACAAAGGTACCAGTTTTATAAGGTGCTTTTTGATGATACGGCGACCTCATATAAAGCTTTGTATGAAAATATACTATTCGGGTTCGGAAAAGATGTGGTATTAGCCATTGTTAACAAATGCTTTCGATGCAGCTACGGTAAAAGCATGGAAGCTACATTGTCTTTGTCGGAAATATGAGAAAAAGTTGCAAATGTCGCAATTTGATTTCCGAGTAGAGGTATGTGAGTCGATAATGGTGAAATTGAATCATCAAAACCCCGGGAAAATGCTGACTTCCGGGGCACATATGGGGCTGAGGTATGATCGCATTGATAATTTAATCGGAAATCTATCCACTCGTCATCGTTGTCCACAGTGCGGTGGAAAAACCGAATATGGATGTTTGAAGTGCCAGGTGAATTCCACCCAGTTCCATGCATCCAGCACTACCACAATGAAACAGCTACAGATATATCTATAATTTTAAAGGCTAAATAATTTATAATTTTAATTTAATAAATAAAAAAATACAAATTCGCTTTTTATTTACGAAAAAATATTTTTTTTTTGATATGGAAAAATTTGTTATATTTGGAACTCATTAAAGTCTGTTGGGTATTTAAATACCCATTTACATTATACACCGTGTGTCATGCAAGTGTGTTTACAAACAACTTTTAACTTGTATACATTATAGATGGGATGTCTAATGCTGTATAAATCCGCCGGTTGTTTTTCATTTTTCGCATTGTCCTTTATTTGGCAACGCTTTTTCCGAGCATTTTCCGACATAGAAAAAATCACCATTTTACATGTATGGAATATAAACTCAAAAAGCAACAAATTTTACTTTTTTATTTTTTTCTGGGATAATCAATGTCTATTTCGAAATAAAAACGTAAGTTGAAGTCTTAATCTATAATCTGGCACTCCCTAGATTTTTTTTACTGTCGTCACATTTTTGGGTATTTAAATACCCATTAGGCAGGAATGGGTTAACAAGATATTGAAACGATATCATCTACATAGATGATATCCATCCATCTCCGTTTAGAATCTACCACACTTTTGGACAACTGTTTTGTGCTCTTCAATTCTCGTTTAACAAGATCCCAAATCAATTGTCAAAATATTTGAATGTAAAAATAGATACAAATAATGAAAGTAACAACCCATAATTAGACATAAAATGCTGATAATAAGCAAATTTATTATATTTCGTATTATCAATTGTGAAGCAATATAATTTTTATTAAATAAAACGTTGTTTTACAAAATATACTTTCAGTAAAATAAATTTTTGAATATGGATTCTATTACTCGACGTGTGTATTTTTAACTGTTGTGAAGATATTTTGTAAATGTTTATATTTGGCACTTATTTTGATGTTTTGACTGAGTCATCATTTTGCGAAATTGTGAATTGTGTTATATTTTGTTTGTCTTTTGTAGAGTAGAACTCCCGTGGATAACAACCTTTAAAGGAGTATCCTACATGTAGTTGTTCGTGGGAGAGTAAGGTTTAATGCCATGTAAAATTTGTTTGCAAATAATTGCAAACTTACAACTTAATGCTGATTTTGCAAAAGGTAAGTTCATATGGGAGCCCCACGAAAAAACTGACACGACTTCCATAATTTTGACTAAGGTTTATAAAGGGGGAATTTTAGAGAGTAAGCATTAAATTTTTTCGAAAATTCCCCTTATGGGCGGCCCACTACAAAAAACTGGGCGTCGAACACCCATTTTTACTCAAATCGAATATTTTGATAGTAGAAGACTGCACACCAAATTTGGTGAGTATAGCTTGTCGGGAAATAGTGTTTGCCGCTACTTTGGGGTTTTCGGCCATAGTACGCTGGCCTTAGCTCCAGGCAGTTTCGAGGATTTGCCTCTCTTGGTACAAATAAAACATTATTGTCCTTGCACCACTTAAGACCTTGCTTACCTTAGTGACAGGATGCTAAATTAGGCCAAAAATAAGTGGACACATTAAGAAGTCCTATTAAATTTACATCAAGGAATGTTGACAAAAGAGGATGCATCCCTTTTGTAAACATTCCTTGATGTAAATTTCGGTATTTGTAACAAATGTTCCGCTTCTTTTGCCACAACTGCATATTGCTTGCCATACCAAGAACTTTTTGGGAAATTTTGTCTGCTTTTGGGTCCTAAACTTTTGTATAACATTCCCTCGAGCATCAGCAACACAAAAATATTGAACCGGTAGTTGTGAAAAATTTTCCAGAACATACGTTTCGCAAAACATTGTACAGCAGGTATATTTTTTGTATAAAATTTGACTTCAATTACGAATTTAGTTTTTATTTTAAATATTGTTACATTTTTACCTTTTAAAAATGGTGGTTTATTTCCTTTAAATAAGCCGGATACTTTTGATTGCAAACAATATTGCAACAACTCTTTATTTATTCAAATTTACATAATTCACAACTTAAGCTACGTTTCCACATATACCGTAATCGGCACCGAAAACGAAATTCCATACATTTGCACCGAAAAAAAGTTCGTTTCAGAAATCGGCAACGAAAATTGAAAACAAAACGGCACCGATCAGTAAGGAAAAACCTGTCATTTGGGGCCGGAACGAAAACAACTTCAAGTAGGTTGTTTTCGGTGCTGGAGGAACGAAATTATTTTAATTATTTTTTTATCTCAAATTAAACGAAAATCAAAATGAATAAAAAAATTAATTTTCTTTATTGGAAGTGGGAAAAATAATAGAATAATAGACGAAAAGAATTCAGAAACGAGACGGTGACGAATACCAACGTTTTTCAGTTTCAGTTTTCTTTATCGGTGCCGATTACGGTGTATGCGGAAACCCAGCTTTATACAGCACTCTTTAGGGCAGTTAATTTGTGTTATTTAACGATGCTTCAAATTAGACTGACTGGTCGATGTTCTCACGGCCAACTTATATACACTGCATTATCATCTAGATACTTCCTGAAAGCTCTATTTCTACAATGATCAACTCAAAGCATTTCTTCAATGTTGTATGTTCCACAGATATTTTAATAATTTCCACAGTTATGTTAACTGCTGTTAAGCGGATGGTAATCAACATTGTCCCCAATTAGAAGTCTCCAGAAATAGAGGTTGAGAAACATGATACAACTTTAAACCAGCTGTTAAACCGTTATATTTGAATAAATATGCAATTTCGTAATAATATAAATAAAAACAACCATATTAAAATATAGAAAGACCCTAACTAGCATTTTCCTTACTTTAGAGGAGAAGGAAACAACTTCATAAAACTTAAAGATCTGTAGTTGCAATTTTTTTAACACAGACTTTTATGAAGGGCTTCAACCAATTTGATGTTGTGACATTTAATTATATCCTACACCACCATAGTGGGAAGGGTATAATGCGTTTGTGCAGATGTTTGTAACGCCCAAATATATTAGTCTAACACCCACCTTAAAGTCGATTAAACGATGTCCGTCCGTCTGGTCGTCTGGCTGGCTGGCTGTCCATGTAAACCTTGTGCGCAGAGTACAGGTCGCAATTTTGAAAATATTTCGATAAAATATATTTTTTCGGCTCAAGGACCAAGCCTATTGAAACTGGCTGAAATCGGTCCATTATTTCACCTAGCCCCCATACAAATATCCTCCCGAAATTGGACTTTATCGGTCATAAATGTTTAATTTATATATGTATCTCCACATATTCCGCTCTAAACAAGTTTTGTATACACAGAATTCATTTCACCAAATTTTGTTACGATGGGTCCATAACACTAGTTTACAAGGTTTTTGCTCATGAATTGAAACATATGGGGATTTGTGTATTTAGGTCTTCTAACTTTGAAAAACATATTAAAAAAATTCCAGGACGTCAAACTTTTGAGATATTTATTAAAAACGAAACATATAAAAATGTACATTAAATTAGGACAACAAAATTAAAAGTGAAGTGTTTAGTCCTCTTTTTATAATTATTTTCATTTGTCTCCCTCACGACACTTCAACAGTAGTCTCCCAGCATATTCTGATCCCAAAAACCTTGATAATTCCTCTCGAAAAACTTCAAATCTAGATGGAAACGCTCTCCATGTTCGTCACTCATGTGTCCGAGGTTTTCCGGGAAAAAATCCACATGAGAATATAAAAAGTGAATTTTGAGGGATATATTTACACCCATCAGTTCGAAATTATGTAATAAATTCGCAACAATATCTTTGTAATTTTGACTTTTCTTATTCCCCAAAAATTCTTGAACAACAAGTTTAAAAGAATTCCATGCTGCATTTTCAACATCGCACATAGGAGCAAAGATATGTTAAAAGGGTGATAAATCAACCACTGGGTTTTGATGTAAGTTATTGATATCATTGAAAAAGTAATTTTCTCTAGATTTCAAATATGTAAAAATATTATAACCCACCGAACAAAATAAAGTGAAAAATACTGATATAAAAAAATGGATATTTTTTTTTTAATTTTTCTAATTATTTTATCAGTCATTTAAAATACATTAAATTACATTATATGTAGTGTTTATAAAAAACCGACTTTTTAAAAATCCGGTTTGTCGGTTAACCGAAAATTGTTCTTTTTTAGAAAACCGGTTTTTCGACTTTCTGATATGAAAGAGAAAATGTTCCAAGTCTCAAAAAAGGACATATAAGATGCAAACTCACGTCTTCTTAACTGTGATTATTTGTCATTATAAATCTTACCAAATAATTAATAAAACTCCATTTTCAGGTTTCAAAAATATTTCAAATCATGGATTTTAGACTGTTTATTTCTGAAAAGGAACTCTTTGTTCACTAAGCTAACGAAATGATTAATAAAATAAAAATGAATATAAAAAATGCACAAAAACATGAGATTTATTGATTTTAGTCCAAAATTTAAAAAACCGGTTAACCGAAAATCAACATTTTAAATTAACCGGTTCGCAAAAACCCGAGATTTTGAAGAAAACCCGGTTTTACGGTTAACAGGTTATCCGGTTTATAAACACTAATTATATGTGATTTTAAGAATAAAAAGTAAAATAAAAAATTAAAAATACATCCATAAAATACTACAATAATTCTAATATAAAAGCATAATTTTCATCACTACTATCGTCTATATCGCTTTCATCTGAAATTGATGTATCGCAGGTTGGCACGAAAAATAACGATGCCTCCTGTGGAAGCTCGTTTATATTTTTTTTGGTCTTTTTCGGAGTCGTGTTATTACAGACTGTGAATTTATGAGAAGAAAGTTACGTTTTTCAAATTTTGCCGATATAAAAGTTGGTAAATTTAAGTACGTGCATTCATAATAAAAATTTTCAAAATCTTATTTGCTAATAAAAAATTTATTGCTATGTATTATTTAAAACCATTTATCAAAGATTTATAAAAAAAATTTTCATACAAAATTTGTACTTAAAACTTTTGATAAACGTTTTTGAATAAAGGCCTAAAATTTTAAAAATTTAATAAAATCGAAAACCGCAAAAATCCGCAAAATGTTAAAATAGAATATAATTCTATACATTCCCTTCTTTAATCAACATAAAATAGTTATGGGAAGTTTTGCGCATTTATGGTACTTTTTTACTTCCAAAAAACTTTTTCATGTAAAAAAAATTATAAAAATTGTTTGTTCGGAATTTACTAAAATTTAAGTACGTGCATTCATAATTTCTTTAAAAAAAGATCACAAATCAGTTCCCAACAACATACATCAATATTATTAATACAAAAAAACCATTTTATTCAATAATGAATAAGATATTTTAATAATGAAATATACACCTTAATATTCCATTTTTAATAGATATTCAATGTTGTATTTTTTTACTACGTTTGGCCTGCTGCTACTCTTAAACCAAAGCTTTGAAAAAAAATGTTCTGAGCAAACTATATGTAGAAAAGTGTCCTCTTTCCAATGACATATCATTTGTTTTCTAAAACGCATTTTTCATTTATCGCCACAAGTCACCATATAGCTGCCCCTATGTGCATCGGTTAATAGGCACTCAAATTTGGTATCAACCAAATTTTTTCTTCTTTGAGGACCCGCAAATATCCCTTCTTTTAGTTTAGCCTCAGAAAGACTCGGGAACACGCGCATAAATATTTAAAGCTTTTACGAAATGTAAATAAGCGTTTTGCAGTGTTTGTGTTATAGGAAAACCTCGATTTGACTGAATAATTTTTCCGCAAATAACACAAAAATGGTCTGGGTTTATTTTACAATTCCTAGAAGACATTTTAAAATAGTTTTTACTTTAGAATTTCGTATTTAATAGCGATTTATTAACGTTTATCTACAGGAAAGATGTACTTTTAAACAGTATTTATTTTTTTGCCGTTAATTTTTTTTGGAATTTGTCAAAAGAATACAACTCTGAAAGTAAACGATGTAAATACTTAATTACTACCAAAATTCAACATATTAAACTTTAATATATACATAAATCACACGACCTAATTTCATGGTGATCGGTCCATAAGTGGTCATAGCCTTCATATAAGGCCGACTTCCGAAAATCACTCAAAAATATAAATTATTGAAATTTTAAAAGAAAAATGTTTTTGCTCTTTCACTTGGTGTAGGGTATTGTATGGTCAGGCTTGATCGACCATACTTCCTTACTTGTTTTATTTTATTAATGGTGTATTACGGGATTATCTATCGAAGTATGCAAAAAACTAAATTTTTGGAAAAAACGAGTTAGAGCGTTTGTATTTTGAAAAAATTTAATATTATCAAACAAAAAACATATGGCTTGAAAAAAAGAGCAATAAAACTGTAATTCAA
Organism: Calliphora vicina; assembly: GCF_958450345.1. Taxonomy (NCBI): domain Eukaryota; kingdom Metazoa; phylum Arthropoda; class Insecta; order Diptera; family Calliphoridae; genus Calliphora; species Calliphora vicina. The sequence continues at coordinate 24,477,243 of NC_088780.1, forward strand.
TTGCTTGACTATTATTCAAGGGTTGAATTACACTTGGATTCAACTTGAATTCCTGTAAAAATACTTATTGAGAATAGTAACAAATACATTTTTGACAATTTAAAAATAAAATGTTTCTCCTTTTGCTGTACCCCTAGTCAAAACTTTGTTCTATCTATACTGAAACTATAAGTAATGATCCAGCTCTTGGAGACAGAGAAGAATTATTTCACTGTAAAATCAACTAACAATCTACCTCTACTCTAACCTACATGTATTCAAAAGTCAATAGACCTGCTGTAGGGTGTTTAAAGCTAGATCATTCACACAAAACAATATTCCAGTAACATCGTGTTGTATTAAAATGTTCATTATGATAAGCTTTTGCCAAATGTTAAAACAATATCCTGTATATTAAATGTACAGACAAATACATAAAAAAAGAATGAAAACACATAGAACATACGCTATTAGTTTTACGAATTTATGTTTGTTTGCGACTCTATACAAAAACATAAATTACAAAATGGATAAAAACAATGAACAAATATTTGCTCCTTATAACCATAAGTGTGGTTTAATATATATATTTAGAAAATCCAAAAATAATAACAAGCCAAAAAATAAGCAAATATGTACAAATCTATAAATAAACTTGTAAATGAATTAAAGAGATTTTCTTTATTATCATTTAGCAGTAAGATGTTTTATCAAAGTAAAAAGCAAAAATGCCTTACAAATATTACTTAATGATTTTGTATTATTGTTTGTATTTTTTGTTTTAATGATTTTTCATTTTGTTTCTTACCCTCATCTAGCTAAGGTTTATATTAACATTATTATTTGTTGGCTTAAAATTTATGGCTATTCATGGTGTAATATAATGGTCATTAGACAACATGAAATTACGATAAGACAAATAAATACATAGTATTATTGTTAATGTTTGTTATTTTGTCTTTTTCTTTTATTTATTTTATTTTTCTTAGTGATAATTTAAATGAAATTGTTAAATGCTATAAACAAATAAAATTTTAATGATAACACTTCCTTATGTACATATCCATAGTTGCAAATTAATATGGTCTATAAAACATTATTTTCCTTATCCATTTTAGACAGTTGTAATAAATTTACGCTTTATTGTTTTATAGATAATTTCAACAAAAAAAAATGATTAACATTTATGTAGAAGAGGGGCTGTGTAATACAATTGAATTGGTAAAGATTTGTTTTAAGTTAAATTGTATTGTATCTCACAACGTATACTTTATATTTAATTATAGTCGTATGTTCATCATACGCCTACGATTGTATGAATAATATTCATTGCCTATTCATTAGGGTATTCAATTAATCGGGTTTCTGGTTTAATCGGTTAATCGAGCAAATAATTAATCGAGGTTTAGATTTATTCGGTTAATAATCGGTTAATTTAAAATTATTCGATTAACCGAATAATTTCTATTTTAATTTTAAATTGAAAATACAACAACAAATTTTGTGTACAAAAACATAAAAAACAGCAAATAAGGTATTTGAGATCATTTTTGTATACATATCTGCAACAACGTCATAACTCAAAATCCGTGTTTTTTGAACTGAGAATAGTCAATTATTTTTTGTGTGAGAGTGTTTTTTTGTTGTAAACATCAAAAATAAAATTCATATTTTCTCGTATATTTGATAAGTAAAAATTTGGGTAAAAAAATTTGGTATTTAACCCAAATTTTTACTTATCAAATATACGAGAAAATATGAATTTTAATTTTGATGTTTACAACAAAAAAACACTCTCACACAAAAAATAATTGACTTCTTTGAAAACTGATAAAACTGTATGAAAGATTACAGAACAGCGCATATTTTGTATTCTCAGTTCAAAAAACACGGATTTTGAGTTATGACGTTGTTGCAGATATGTATACAAAAATGATCTCAAATACCTTATTTGCTGTTAAAGATATTAACATCTACTATTTATATTTCTGAAATCGCATGATATGTTGAAAATTTATTTAAGAAATAGTAAAATGTCATAAAATATTCAAAGACGTTTTTCTCGAAACGACTTTTTTTGAATTATGACGTTGTTGCAGCAAATTAGCGATGTGTGAGTTTTTTTTCGGGTTTTAGTGAGATCTTCTGAAATAATCTTTTATAAAAAGAATATAATTTAAACGATTTTTTTCTTTAGATTTAATAATACTTTTCTTGGAAAAAAACTCTCAAAAGCATGAGAATGAATATTCCTTTTTGGTTTGTTTTAGATTTTGATTAATTTAACAGCTTCGTTTATTTATGATAAAAGACTCATTTCAAAAAAAGTTTCGTCTATATTATATTTGTATATACATGTAATATAAACAAAGTTTCAAATACATGTAAATTAAATATTTCAGTTGTTATACAACTCACTAATCATGTTTATAGGACGTTAAAATTTAATTAGAAATTTATATTTGAATTGAAATGGATAAATAAATACAAAAGCATTTTTTTAAGTGTAAAAAAAAGGATTTTCGGTTAATCGACACAAATTAATCGGTTTATTTGTTATTTGAAAATCGGCAATTTCAAATTATTCGAACAGTTAACCGTCTAAAATTAATCGGTTAACCGATTAACTGTTAATCGATTGAATACCTTGAATTCATACATTGAATTGGAGAAAATACTAAAATGTTACTATGGCTGGATAACCTATCAAAATTTTAAACATAGTTAAGGCATAATCAATGTTTAAATATATTTTTATCATACAAAAAAATATTTAAACATTGATTAAGCTTAACTATGTTTAAAATGTTGATAAGTTTAAAATATTAAAACATTTTAAGGACAAAAATAATAGTTCAAACTGACTATATTAGTATGAAATGAATTTGATTCTGATAATTTGTTTGCTATTATATGAAACCGAATATATACTTTCTATTTATTTTTTTTTCAGTTTTTGTATACATATATTTACAGAATATATATTGTTATACTACTAGAGAAAAATCTATCATGTACGGTATCTCACGTACGATATTAAGTTGTTTTTTATTATAAAATCACCCAAAGATTGTTTTTATTTAAATATGACGGACTGTAAAAAAAAATAATTGGTTTCTTTAGAAATAAAGAAAGAAAACATAACGCCTCTTACGATTGCAAATTTTCGCATATTTCTACATTTAAATCAAAATGAATTCAATTTTATGTACGTGCGATATACCCCTATATCGCTAGATATTTTGGACAACAATGTTTCAAAGGAACTTATTATTTTTTTAAAATATAGTAAAATAAGATACTCTTATTTTTGCAAAATCTATTACAATCTATAGGCGTAAACATGTCACGTACGATGACATGGAATTGCACATATGTCATTATGAAGGTTATATATATGTTATTTATTCTCACTTAGTTATTGAACTTATAGTCCAAACAACCAAGTTTTTTTTACTTTGAAAATCTCGAATTTTGTGCCACTAAGGCGTCATAAGCTGGAAGTTTTGCTTTACTTCTTTAATTTGAAAGAAGTGCTCTTAAAGCAATTCGATTGCTCACCAAAGCTTATGGTGAATGTGTTCCATCGGTTTTAACGTACGAGAGATGGTTTGTGCGGTTCAGAAGTGGTGATTTTGATACGGAAGACAAGATTCCAAGGATTAAGAGGAAATAATTTTTGCACCGAATCATTACAAGCGATAAAAGTGGACCTATTTTAATAACCGCAGCGTAAGAGATCGAATGTGGAGCCCGGCCAACCTGCTGAATCGACACCAAAGTCAAATATCCATGGCGCTAAGGTAATTCTCTGTATTTGGTGGGACCATAAAAAGATACCTATTATAAGCTACTGAAATTTGACCAGACCATCACAGGGAATCTGTACCGAACTGATTCGTTTGAAGCGAGTATCGGCCGAAAAACTGCTAGAATATGCGTAATATTGCATGAAACCGTAATATCCCATCATGACAATGCTCGGCAACATTATGCAAAACATGTAAAAAAGTATTCAGATGAAGTGATTGAGAAGTTTTGGCTCACCCGCCTTATAGATCAAATTTTGCCCCGTCCGACAACTATTTGTTTCGGTCGAAGCAGAACGCTCTCTCTGGGATACGCCTCAAAAGATAGTCAAAGTTCACAGCTAACAATGACCAATACTTTGAATAAATTTATATTGTACAACTGTTTCAAAATAAACGCGAAAATTTTGAAAAAGTCCCGCAGTTTTAAGTCATACACTCAATACAATAATTATTAAACTTTACTTTTATTCGATTAAAATTAAACTCGAATAATTGAAAATCCTGTTCAAAATCTTGGGAGATTGGCGTAAAATTCGAGCATGGTAAAATTGATCGATATCCAACATCCAAAAGCAATTCTTTCTGTAGTGCAGCCTGGTTTAATGCATTTAGAGTTTGGATACCGATAAATTGACTATTTGGCCAATCTGTGAAGATCAATTGAGACGAAGTACAAAAAATTCTTATATTTCATATTTAAACATCTAGGGGCAAAAGCAATACGATATCATCAATATATCCAATATATCAATTTATTTAAACAAAATTGATGTCAAAGAAAATATAATTTTATGTAGAATACAAGTACAAAAATGCCTTTTTAATTTTAGTCTCCAGTCTCCATTTATGAAATATTCAACCAATAAGAAAAAAAATACAGAATAACCAAAAAATTAAAACCTCGGTATTTTAAAAACAAGAGCTGCACAAAAAAAATTAAAGGCATTTTTGAAAATGTATGGGCATTTCCACCGAAAAGTCCATCCAGACCAAAAAATTAAAAGTTAATCAATTCAAATCAAAATTCGCTCCAAATAAGTTGTATATATGCGGAAGGCACGTCACATAATTGTATGATGATTGGTACATAATTAGTCATAGCTCCCATATAAGTCCAGCTTCCGAAAATTATTTTAACGAGCATAAATCTCTTACAAATATTTGTATTCAAATAAAATTTTACAGAAATATTTTTCATAAATTACGCTACCTAATTTCATGGCGATCGGTCCATAATTGGTCATAGCTCCCAGATAACGCCAACTTCCGCAAATTATTTACGAAAATAAATTATTGAAATTAAAAAATACTTGATCGACCATACTTTCTAAATTGTTTTCTTTTTCTTATTTCTTAACCGAAAAAAAATATATGAAATGGAAATTAAAGTAACGTAACGTAATGTTGCGTCACCTCAGATACTAAGGCTAACAAATAAAAAACGAAGAAAAATTTTTAATTTGGAGAATAAATTTCAATTATTCCAAATGCTACTACAAAAGGTTTTGTACAAAAAGTCTTGCCCAATTCGCAAAGTTCAATTGTTGCAATATTTTGTCGGTTTAAAGTGCTATTTAATTACTTTTCAAATATAAAAAAAAGACTTTTTCATTATTTTTTTTTTTAACATTTTGTCGTATAAATGTCTCGTCACGCCATAATGGAAATGCCCATATGTTTAATCAATTACATTTTTGGCTGCACCAAATCAAAATGTTCCCCTGTGTTATCTAAAAACTTGATATTTAAATAATTTATATGAAATGTATATATTATAGTTTACAAATAAAATAAATAAAACACATTAAATCATATTCATATTCATATTTCTGTATATTTATGTATGTACGTATTTCCAATTATTTTTTAAGTGTCTTTGGCAGCTACAAATAAGTAAAAAAAAAAGAAAAGTATGATGATTTGGAAAATCCTTTACCACAAAGACATGATTTAGAAAAGCATTTTTCTGATAAATAAAAATATAGTTAAAAATTCTACTTTTATTATCAAACAAAAACACAACATAAAGTTTATGAATTGAAACATTATTGCATAAAAAAAACCAAAAAAAAATAAACTACTACCACTAAAATAAATATAGAAAATATTGAGTTGTATAAAAGAAAGCAGAAAATGTTTACTTGTTGTTGTCTTTTTTATATTTTCTTTTTTTTATATACTTTTTAATAAATATTCTTTTGTTATCCCCTCAGCAACCCCAGAGTTATAAAACCGCATACAAGTCTGTAAACGAAACATAATTTACATTGCAAAAATATCAACTGAGCAATAAAGAGTAGTATAAGTAATACACAGACATGCAGACATGCCAGCACAATCATACACACATACACTCTCCTACATAAATACCGTTTTTTTACAATACTACACATGCAAACAATTGTAAAAATCATACAAACACACACACATACATACATACATTTCTCTATTATTTCCCATTTCTCTCATTTCTTTTGTTGCATTTTTTCTATATATTTCATATTTTGTTTGTTTTGTTGTTGTATTGGTTGAGTATTGGGAAAAAAATGAATAATGACACCCAGAGCATCGTTTGTTACACTCTTACAAACACACACATTCACATATGCACTCACAGGCTTACTCATATGAGCGCAACAAACACAAAGTAATATTTATTCAATTGAATACAATTCACAGAATCGAAAAAAACGAAATAAAAATAAAATGTAAAATAAAAAAAAAAAAACAAATATGGATATATTTTTAACAAAATATAAATCTGCAAACGTTTTGTATGCGGTGCAACTGAAAAAATAATAACATACATATATAAAATACTATAGTACCCAGATATGGGCAGTTTTATACATCAAGAGCTGATCATGATTATTATTTTAATAATCCTAATTGTTGTAGCTCTTTATGTTGCCAACTGATGTTATAGTTGGGTTTCGGCACTTGTCAAAACGGCATTCTCAAAATAAATGTATAAACACAACAAGCTCAAACCGGAAATTTCCATACAAATTTCTTTTATGTCCACACACAAAAAAACAATCGAGGCTATTCTTTTTATATGAAACTGAAAAACTTAATTTTATTATCTATGCCAATAGGTAATTCAAAAATACACTTTACCTAAAAACTAAGTCAATATAACTATTGGAATTAGTAACATCTTTGACTTTATTTTGTTTATTTAATTGTCAAATGAAAATAGTTTTGGTGATAAAGGGTATGTACAGTAGCGAGCATAAAAAATGCAACGCTATGCAATGTGATTTTCAACAGCACTGATTTTGCTCAAAAAGGTATCCAATTGTCCACATATGCTGTTTTTATATTCTTATTGTTCATAGGCAATTATTGTATGACATTTTGTTAAATATTTTTTTACGTAAGGATAATTATAAAATTTTTAGTAAAAACAGTGGTAAAATTGTGCGAGCAAAAAAATGCAAGTCTAAGAAAATAATAATAATTATAAAAAATTGCTAAAAAACTGTAATACTGTTACAATACAGTAATTTACTGTAAATACTAATAAATTCAAGGATATGAAATCTATAAAGGATAACAGAATTAACGAATGATGCATTTTCTGTTCAATATGGTGAATTTTTCGAAAACCAAGAAAATTTTAAGAATTTACCAATTTAAAATCTTCCGGATATTCTCTATGAAAAGGAAATGAAATAATTGTGGTGGTGTGCCTAAAACTGAGTGTATAAGAGCATAAGATGAAAAGGATATGACTAGTTAATGTTAGAAGGAAATGTTAGAAATGTCCACATGTTGTAACGACACGTTTTTCCGCTAGTTGCTGGGGTAGTCTCAGCGGAGTCCAGGGTCGTATTGTTGTCTTGATTGAAGAGAAGTTCTCCTATGTCGTCTCAGTAAAGAGAATAAAAGACGCAGTTCTCTTAAACGTTATAATACGTATCACTTTATTATAATTTTACAAATAACACAAAAACTCAATCTAGAGAGTAACGCCAACTGTCTGGGTGGAGCCACGGGAAGCAAGGTAGCAACTAGTCAGTCGTGCTGAGATAAAATCTGCTGACGACGACGCTGTTGGGCTAAAGTAACAAGCGACTATTGGGACTTGCCTACACCACGTCGCTAACGTCGTAGGTGTCGGACAAGAGTGTCACAAGATAGAGGTATAACCTCTGGATGTACCACTGGTTTCCCACTAGTGCCTCTTAGAATAGCCAATTAGTTGTACCCTGGTGAGCTAGATCAATAAGCTACTATTGGGACTTGCCTACACCACGTCGCTAACGTCGTAAGTGTCGGACAAGAGTGTTACAAGGTAGAGGTATAACCTCTGGATGTTCCACTGGTTTCCCACTAGTGCCTATTAGAATAGCCAATTAGTCTTAAAATGCCTCTATTGGGACTTGTTTACACCACGTCGCTAACGTCGTAAGTGTCGGACAAGAGTGTTACAAGGTAGAGGTATAACCTCTGGATGTACCACTGGTTTCCCACTAGTTGCCTTTTAAAGCTAACCAATTAGTTAGTACTACTCGTCGCTAACGTCGAGTGGTTCTTACCGCTTGGCCTCCTGCTGGCAGACTGACTTCAATTTCACAGTGTGCCTTCTTTTATACCCGTGTCGGACAGCTAAGTTACTACAACCATCGTTGGTAACGATCGTACTATGGTACTTTTATTACATTCAACATGGTTGTATTTTGGTGTAATATTAAATTGACTCTCTGATTTACCAACAGGTGGCGTACTTATACAAATAAAAACGTTAAATTCAAATCATTTATATAAAACAAATAAAATAAGTATTTCATTTAAGTAAAACATAAAATAAATACAATTCACTTAGAAATAATAAAATAAAATTCGATGTGGACAAAAACGAGTTTAACGACTTTTGTCGTTACATTATCCCCTTCCTTCCCCTTGTGGAATTACGGGTTGGGCGATCGTATGCGTGTAGGTAGCATACTTGAGACATCAATATTCGATAACATTTGACATCAATGATTTCCATCAATCGTTGTTGTTTGTGGGACTTCTGGACGCACAAATTCGTTTCAGGCGATCGGGAACCTGCGCCATACGCATTTGCCTGGAGCTGCACGGTATGAGAGGTGCTGTGGACATCGCTGGTGATTGTAGACTGGTGGGTGATGTCGATGAGTGATGATGCCGTAAAAGTAATGTTGGTATTGATGAGGTCGTCGACATTGATGAGAGCGATGTGGGTGATGAGATCGATGTAGTTGACGAGGTTGATGAGGTAGCTGATGATGTTGATGACGTAGCTGACGATTTTGATGACATTATTGATAGTAAGGTTTTAGTTCACTAACATGTGCTTTGCGCATGTCTTTGTTTTGCATCCCGTAGATTTCTGCAATAACGGGGGACACAAATCCCTTAACGACATATGGTCCCCCGTACTTCGGTGCTAACTTGGCAGCAAAATTATCAATTGCTTTTGACAGTGGATGCTGCCTCACCAGGACTTGGTCCCCAATATTTGGTTTCCACCGACGACGACGTAGATTATATCGTTTTTGTTGGTTTTCTGAAGCCTTCGCTAGATTTCGTCTTACAATTCTGAACACTTCTTTTAGCTCGGTGGCTCTTTCATCGGGGGTTATATTTCGAGCTCCTGTTCCTATGGTTACCTCATCATATAGAGCCTTCGGCAGCCGCGGTTCTCTACCCTGCGTTAGATATGCCGGTGAGTAGCCCGTAGATTCGGAACTGCTGGTATTAATCGCAAGCATTATTTCTGGTAAGAGTTCATCCCATGTGGTATGTTGTTGACCCGAAAACTGAGCTATGATAGTTTTTATGGTGCGGTTTGCCCTCTCTGTAGGATTTTCCTGTGGAGTGTATGGGGCAGTAAACTGTTGATGCACACCAATGTCATTCAAATATTTCTTAAATATACGAGATGTGAATTGCGTTCCATTGTCGGTGACCATCATCTTTGGCACTCCATAGCGAGCCACTATACGTTCACGGAAAGCTTTAACAAGGCCCTCTGAAGTTGCTTTTCTCATTGGTACTAGTTCGCACCACTTCGAAAAGTTATCGAAGAACACTAAGAGCATGGTGTTTCCGTGCTTCGTCCTAGGTAATGGACCCACAAAATCTGCGCAAATGGTGGACCAAGGTTCATCTGGTATCCGAGTGAGCATAACTCCGGCGGGTTGTTGCTGAGAAACCTTATATTTTTGGCAGATTTCACAATTGCGAACATATCGTTTTATATCCCGGGTCATTCCCGGCCAATAATATCGACTTGCTACCTTATTAATGGTTTTTCTAATTCCTAAGTGACCACCGGCTGCACAGTCATGATTTTCTTTTAATACCTTTTCTCTTAAGGGCGTAGCAACACATAACTTCCATGAAGTACAGTCTTCATCGTTGAACTGGCGTGAAAAGTGCTTGTACAGTTGGTCCCCTATTATGGCATAGTCTGCAAATTTATTTGGCTGATTCCGTACTTCTGCCATTCGCGCTTCCAGCCATGGACATAAAACGGGGGTTTTTGTTTGAACCATGTTGATACCTTCGACTGGCTGTCGCGATAGTGCATCTGCTACAATATTTAGTTTTCCTTTTCGATATTGAATAGAAAATGTGTATTGCTGTAATTCGAGTGCCCATCGTGCAAGTCTTCCCGTTGGGTTGTCGATTGAATTTAACCACTTTAACGCAAGGTGGTCGGTCACGACAATGAATTCGTATCCTTCGAGATAGGGTCTCATTTTACGTATACCCCAAACAATTGCTAGACACTCTTTTTCGGTAGCTGAATAATTATTTTCTGCTCCATTCAGACGTCGACTGGCATACGCTATTACATTCTCTGTGCTATCGGTAGTTTGTGTCAAGACCGCACCTAGCCCATAGTCACTGGCATCAGTTTGTAGTACGAACGTTTTTGTAAAATCTGGGCACGACAATACAGGCGCCGTTGTTAGTTTCTCTTTAAGGAGATCAAAAGCATTTTGTTGTTCTTCTCCCCACTTCCAATGTTTGCCCTTTTTAAGCAGGCGAGTCAGTGGGTGAGAAATTGTGGCGAAGTCGGGAACAAAACGTCGATACCACGATGTGACACCTAGAAAACGACGGACTTCCTTAACATTCTTTGGTGGAAGCATTTCAGAAATAGCCGCGACCTTATCTGGATCAGTTTTAATACCATTGGTGGTCACCACATGACCCAAATACTTCGTTTCGGTGTTAAAAAATTGGCATTTTTCTGTGTTGATTCTTAGTTTGGCAGATCGCAATCGTTGAAATACTTCTTTTAAGTTGGCCAAATGCTCTTCAAACGTGGACCCGATGACAATAATGTCATCTAAATATGCAAAGGCGTGGGGTTCCATATCTGCTCCTATTACGCTGTCTAACGCTCGTTGAAAGGTTGCGGGAGCCGAGTGCAAACCAAATGGCATCACCCGCCATTGATATAAACCTCTTCCGGTGACGGCGAATGCAGTATACTTTTTACTTTCTTCATCCATAGGGATCTGCCAGTAACCATCTTTTAAGTCCAGACTGCTAATAAATTTGGCATTTCGGAGGCGACTTAGTATGGTGTCTATTCGTGGTAGGGGATAAGCATCCGGTACAGACCTTAAATTTAATTGGCGAAAATCCATGCAAGTACGCCACCTTCCGTCCTTTTTTTTAACTAAGGTGATGGGGAAGCTGTAGGGGCTACATGATGGCTCAATACATCCCCGGGAAATCAACTGATTGACCTCCGCATCGATGATAGCTTGCATCGCAGGATTTCGTTGCGCGTAACGTAGTTTAATCGGTCGGTCATCTTTCATAATTATTTTATGGGTAGCAATATTTGATAGCCCATTAATCTGCTGAAACTTCGGTAGTTCTTCCGCCAAGAATTTTGATACTTGTAGCCGTTGTCCGGGTGACAACGTTTTTTTTTCATCACATTCAGTGGGCGTACATAAAATTTTAGGTATATAAACAACTTCTCTTACCTGAAGTTCTTGACTTTTATTGCAGAGGTTCATATTGTTGTTTTCCGGTTTTCTACATCCACAGTTTACTTCAAGGCCGGCACAAGTGAGAGTGGTGTTGAAGATTCGTAAGAAGTCAATCCCCAGGATGATGTCTTCTGTAGATTCTTCCATAACTAGGAAATTACATTCTGCTGAAATATTTCCTAAGGTAACCATAAATTTTGCAGCTTCCTTTATGAGTTTCTTTGACCCATCAGCTAGGAGTACATCAATGTCTACTGGTACATAAACAGGTTGGCTGGAAAATCGTTGTATTTGCTGTGGTGTTATGAAACTTCTAGTTGCACCGGTGTCAATAATGGTGGTGACAAAATTGTTTCCGATTAAAACAATGGCCTTTAATTTTTCATCTTCATAGAGAAGTCGTGTGCTGTTCATGGTACCTTTGTGACCTTGGACTTCGAAGTCCTTACATCGTGTGACGTCATTACGAGAGTATGGGCTTTCAATAACCATTCGATGATGAGCGCTTCGACTTTGGGGTGTGTTTGTAGGTATACTTTCCAGATCATCAGCTAATTGTAAGAGGTCATCGAGGGTAGTAAAATCCTTTCTTCGGATATACCACTGATAATCCGGCTGGGCATTACAGAAGATTCTCTCCAGTTTCTGCGCTTCGGATAGATCTGCATGTCGCATTAAATCTTGTAAGGCAAGGACATATTCCTTAAACGGTTCTCGAGCGTGTTGAGTTCTTTTACGGATTTCGTCTTCCAGCTTCTCGAAGTAGCGTGTGGGAAGGAAAAATCTATAAAAATCTTTCTTAAAAAGTGACCATTTCGTCCAGTGTCGGTTATTGTTTCGTAACCAAACCAGTGCTTTCTCTTTGAATAGCTCCGGCAACACTAATGGTAACTGGTCCAGGTCGATGTTGTACATGTTTGCAAGTTCTTCCGCCCTTTCAATGAAACCTAATGGATCTCTGCCTCCATCGAACTTCAATCCCCATTTTCGTACCAGCTCTATGGCCATAATACGGCTTTCACTTGGTGCTCGTTGTGGTTCATTATGACCCGGTAATGGTATTGACAGTATCATGGCTGCTTCTGATTTATCCACTGTTTTATTGGGAGTCTCCATTTTTACTGGTGACGTTGGCGGGATGTACGTGGCTGCGACAGGTATCTGTAATGTTGTGCCAGGGGATAGTGGAGCTGGATTATTTATGGCATCATGTTTTGACTGCAATTCCAATAGCTCTTTCATCTCATCCTCCGTGTGATCTGTGCTCAGGAATTTTGCAAACCTCTTCCGTAATTCATCTACGTTTCCTGTGGCATCTTTTCCAACCTGGGATAGATATTTCACTAGATCTTCCCGTTTTAGGGAGTATGCCCAGGAGGTTTTCAGCATTTTCTTCTTGGTTGTTGGACAATTTAATGTCCCTGCTCGGGCGCCAATGTAACGACACGTTTTTCCGCTAGTTGCTGGGGTAGTCTCAGCGGAGTCCAGGGTCGTATTGTTGTCTTGATTGAAGAGAAGTTCTCCTATGTCGTCTCAGTAAAGAGAATAAAAGACGCAGTTCTCTTAAACGTTATAATACGTATCACTTTATTATAATTTTACAAATAACACAAAAACTCAATCTAGAGAGTAACGCCAACTGTCTGGGTGGAGCCACGGGAAGCAAGGTAGCAACTAGTCAGTCGTGCTGAGATAAAATCTGCTGACGACGACGCTGTTGGGCTAAAGTAACAAGCGACTATTGGGACTTGCCTACACCACGTCGCTAACGTCGTAGGTGTCGGACAAGAGTGTCACAAGATAGAGGTATAACCTCTGGATGTACCACTGGTTTCCCACTAGTGCCTCTTAGAATAGCCAATTAGTTGTACCCTGGTGAGCTAGATCAATAAGCTACTATTGGGACTTGCCTACACCACGTCGCTAACGTCGTAAGTGTCGGACAAGAGTGTTACAAGGTAGAGGTATAACCTCTGGATGTTCCACTGGTTTCCCACTAGTGCCTATTAGAATAGCCAATTAGTCTTAAAATGCCTCTATTGGGACTTGTTTACACCACGTCGCTAACGTCGTAAGTGTCGGACAAGAGTGTTACAAGGTAGAGGTATAACCTCTGGATTGCCTTTTAAAGCTAACCAATTAGTTAGTACTACTCGTCGCTAACGTCGAGTGGTTCTTACCGCTTGGCCTCCTGCTGGCAGACTGACTTCAATTTCACAGTGTGCCTTCTTTTATACCCGTGTCGGACAGCTAAGTTACTACAACCATCGTTGGTAACGATCGTACTATGGTACTTTTATTACATTCAACATGGTTGTATTTTGGTGTAATATTAAATTGACTCTCTGATTTACCAACAGGTGGCGTACTTATACAAATAAAAACGTTAAATTCAAATCATTTATATAAAACAAATAAAATAAGTATTTCATTTAAGTAAAACATAAAATAAATACAATTCACTTAGAAATAATAAAATAAAATTCGATGTGGACAAAAACGAGTTTAACGACTTTTGTCGTTACAATGTATAAACGGACACTTTTAAAAATTTTAAGTGTATTTAATTTTTTGCCCAATCTAATACTTTGTGGGCATTCCTTTGCTCTTACGGACAGCTTCTTATCGTTTTGGAATTGATTCCACTTATGTTTCCATTCTTCCTTTAGAGCAATCTTTTGCTGATTGATGTTTGAAATTGTCCGAGACTTTAGTTTGTTTTCCAAATAAGCCCATAAATTCTCTATAACGTTGATGTGTGGTGACTGGGAGGGGCTTCCATAACACGCTATTCTTCGTGGAATTTAAGGTTTTCCGAAATGCCTAATTTTTCTGTCTAATAGCTTCCATATAAGAACCACTTCCAAAAATCACTTAAACACGAATAAAAATCTTTTCGATAATGAACACAGGTTAAAGTTTTAGAAAAATAAGCCTAATAAATTGTTTCATAATTAGTGTTTATAAAAAACCGAATTTTTAAAACACCGGTTTGCCGGTTAACAGAAAATTGGCCTTTTTTAGCAAACCGGTTTTTCGGTTAACCGACATCGAGAAAACCGGTTAACCGTCATATATGTGTAGAAAACATAAAATGTCCTATAAAGTATACACAGCTTTAAAATTTGTAGATTTTAGTAGTCAGGAATGGTTAATATTAAATAACTATAAATATACAAGAGTGCTAAGTCCATTTTATTTTGTAAAAATTTCAAAATTATTACCTCAGTCAAATGGAATAAGTATAAATATTTGTTTTAATTAATGGTTTATTCATTAAATTTCAACCAAAAATAAATTTTTTAATAAAATATTTGATAATTTGGAAATTTATTATCAACTCAACTTTCTGATATGAAACAGAAAATGTTACAAGTCCCAAAAAAGGACCTATAAGATGCAAACGCACTTCTTCTTAGCTGTGATTATTTGTCATTATAATTCATACCAAATAATTAATAAAACTCCATTATCAGATTTCAAAAATATTTCAAATCATGGATTTTAGAACGTTTTTTGTCTCTCCTGTAATATTTCTGAAAAGGATTTTTTGAAATAAAATTTTAAGAATAGAACACACTAATGAAGTTAAATTTATTGAAAGTAGGCATGTACATCAAATTCAACTTAACGTTTTGTAAAATCATCACTAAAAGTAGGGTCACACATAAAAATAAAAATAAATAAAATATATTTGAACTCTTTTATTTATTTCATAAACTTATTTTACTTTGGATGATTCAAAACAAACAATTTAGTTTTATTTTATTTGATGCTGTTTGATCTTACAAACAGCTAAAAAAAGTGGTTACGCTTTTTTGAGCAAATATTTACCATGTGTGACCCTACCTTAAGTTTATAATGAATCATTATTAAGATTTAGCTTAACTTCTAGAATTATGTGGAATTTAATTTTTTAATATTTTCATTATGCGCAATTTTCAGTATAGTCATCGTCCTCTACTATTTAGAGTCATTGTAATTCTTAAAACTATTAATCTAAAGAGGTCTGTATGGTAAATCAGCAGTTTAGGTTTTAAATCAGATCAAAAATGTGTTTACAATGAATTTCAAAAATTCACAAAAACATGATTTTTATGAATTTTAGTCACAAATTTTAAAAACCGGTTAACCGAGTGATAAAAACCGGATAAACCGGTTAACCGAAAATCAAAATTTTAAATTAACCGGTTCGCGAAAAACCGAAATTTCAAAGAAAAACCGGGTTTTCGGTTAACCGGTTTATAAACACTCTACATAATGTAACTTACGTTTTTAACTTTAAATAAACAGAATTCTCTTCATTGCAAATAAAAGCAGTGGTTTCTAATTTATTACCTTGTGATTTGGAACTTCAAGGGACTGCAGCCTGCTTTAGCTTTGGTTGTCTGAATGAAAGATATAGTCATTGAAGGGATATTTTGGAGACGACTCTATTGAAATTTCTCAAATTTTTAGCTTTTATTTTGAAACAT